>NC_092091.1:34497071-35802071 GCF_045679555.1 Salvelinus alpinus | reverse complement strand
ATTAATGTAGGAGAATAAAACATTAGATCTTGTAAAAGATAATACAAACAAAACAATTTTTTTATCCTCTTTGAAATGCAAGAGAAAAGCCATTATATCACATTGGAGTTTGGCCACAAGATTGCAGCAGTGTATGTGCAACATTTCATACCGATCCAATGAAGCATTGCATTACTGCACAATTTCGTATGAAGTCTGTCCAAATGTGCCAAATTGGTCAACTGATACATTTAAGTACATAACTATAGAGAACATACAACAATTATATGGTAATAAAAAAATGTAAGTTTACACACTCCCAGGAATGTCATAAATTATGGATAATTAGCTTCCCTACAGAAAAGCCAGTAACCTTCATACATCTCGCAACCACACTGCACACTGCCCTAACCCATCTGGACAAGAGGAATACCCATGTGAGAATGCTGTTCATCGATTACAGCTCAGCATTTAACACCATAGTACCCTCCAAACTCGTCATCAAGCTCGAGACCCTGGGTCTCGACCCCGCCCTGTGCAACTGGGTCCTGGACTTCCTGACGGGCCGCCCCCAGGTGGTGAGGGTAGGTAACAACATCTCCACCCCGCTGATCCTCAACACTGGGGCCCCACAAGGGTGCGTTCTGAGCCCTCTCCTGTACTCCCTGTTCACCCACGACTGCGTGGCCATGCACGCCTCCAACTCAATCATCAAGTTTGCGGATGACACTACAGTGGTAGGCTTGATTACCAACAACGACGAGACGGCCTACAGGGAGGAGGTGAGGGCCCTCGGAGTGTGGTGTCAGGAAAATAACCTCACACTCAACGTCAACAAAACAAAGGAGATGATTGTGGACTTCAGGAAACAGCAGAGGGAGCACCCCCCTATCCACATCGACGGGTCAGTAGTGGAGAAGGTGGAAAGTTTTAAGTTCCTCGGTGTACACATCACGGACAAACTGAATTGGTCCACCCACACAGACAGCGTTGTGAAGAAGGCGCAGCGGCGCCTCTTCAACCTCAGGAGGCTGAAGAAATTCGGCTTGTCACCAAAAGCACTCACAAACTTCTACAGATGCACAATCGAGAGCATCCTGTCGGGCTGTATCACCGCCTGGTACGGCAACTGCTCCGCCCACAACCGTAAGGCTCTCCAGAGGGTAGTGAGGTCTGCAGAACGCATCACCAGGGGCAAACTACCTGCCCTCCAGGACACCTACACCACCCGATGTCACAGGAAGGCCATAAAGATCATCAAGGACAACAACCACCCAAGCCACTGCCTGTTCACCCCGCTATCATCCAGAAGGCGAGGTCAGTACAGGTGCATCAAAGCAGGGACCGAGAGACTGAAAAACAGCTTCTATCTCAAGGCCATCAGACTGTTAAACAGCCACCACTAACATTTAGCGGCCGCTGCAAACATACTGACTCAACTCCAGCCACTTTAAAAATGGGAATTGATGGAAATTATGTAAAAATTTACCACTAGCCACTTTAAACAATGCCACTTAATACAATGTTTACATACCCTACATTACCCATCTCATATGTATATACTGTACTCTATATCATCTACTGCATCTTGCCATCTTTATGTAATACATGTACCACTAGCCACTTTAAACTATGCCACTTTATGTTTACATACCCTACAGTACTCATCTCATATGTATATACCGTACTCTATACCATCTACTGCATCTGCCATGCCGTTCTGTACCACCACTCATTCATATATCTTTATGTACATATTCTTTATCCCTTTACACTTGTGTGTGTGTGTAAGGTAGTAGTTGTGGAATTGTTAGGTTAGATTACTGTTGGTTATTACTGCATTGTCGGAACTAGAAGCACAAGCATTTCGCTACACTCGCATTAACATCTGCTAACCATGTGTATGTGACTAATAAAATTTGATTTGATTTGATTTGAGATGGCCGGGCGGTGTGAGTGTGGGTCCAGACACAGCAGGGGTTCAAACTGTAGAACCAGGTTCCTACATTTGATTATAAAAATCAAACGAAACTATGCTACATTTTATCTCTGGGACCCTCAGGATGACAAATCAGAACAAGATTACTGAATGTAAGTACATTATTTACCTTCAGAGGTGAATGTATCAAACCAGTTGCTGTGATAAAAGTTTGTTGTTGTGCACTCTCAAACAATAGCATTGTATTTTTCACTGTAATAGCTACTTGGACCCTTCAGTTAGATTAACACAAATTTAAGCTTTCTGCCCATATAAGACATGTCTGTGTCCTGGAAAGTTGGCTGGAACAAGGTCATTCTGTTCACATTAGTGCACGTTAGCAACAACCATCCCGGTATAGGGACACCGATCCCGTAGAGGTCAAAATCCCCCACACAGCTGATCTCAATTGCAAACATCATTGGCCACCGATTTACCGCTCGATAACGCGGAGGTCGGTGTAATCTTTTAGTTCCATAGAGAATGATAAAGGCCTCTAGTGACCAAAAGGCCGTATTAGCATGGGCAGCGCCATTTAGGGCATCCACCATTTGAATGTAGTCAACTGGGTGGGACTTCCAACTTCATTGGCTGATCCCTCCTGGTGACCGTGTTGGAGTTATGTCCAACCGGTACAACAGGAGGGATCAGCCAATCGTTTAGGAAATAATTGGACTACTTCAAAATGGAGATAGCATGGGCACTGCCAGATACAGTCACAGACGCTACAATGGTATCACGGCTCAGGAGAAGACCCAGAGGCAGACAGTTTCGAAGTAACAAAAGTTTATTACCAAAACAGGGGGACAGGCAAACGACAGGTCAAGGGCAGGCACAGGTCAGTAATCCAGAACAGATTCCAAAAGGTACAGAACGGCAGGCAGGATCAGGGTCAGGGCAGGCAGAATGGTCAAAATCTGAACTAGAGAAAAACAGGAGAATGTGGAAAACCACTGGTAGGCTTGACAAGACGAACTGGCAACAGACAAACAGAGAACACAGCTATAAATTCCCTGGGGAAGATGGGCGACACCTGGAGGGGGGTGGAGACAAGCACAAAGACAGGTGAAACAGATCAGGGT
Organism: Salvelinus alpinus; assembly: GCF_045679555.1. NCBI lineage: Eukaryota > Metazoa > Chordata > Actinopteri > Salmoniformes > Salmonidae > Salvelinus > Salvelinus alpinus. The sequence continues at coordinate 35,799,032 of NC_092091.1, read as the reverse complement.
GTGACAAATGGTACAGATACAAAAATCAGTCCTCTATTTAGCTATGTGCTTATTCCTGAATGCAACCAAAACATTTTCAAGATGATTTCGCCCTCTGGTGGGTATTATCATCGTAACAATTTAATCCTAAAGTTGATTTATCTATTTGATAATCATTCCGTACAACTGAAAAAGTATTTCATTTCCTTGTTTACCATGGCAAATCTACTATGGCAATATAGCCTCCCCTACACATTTTATGGATGGAAAAATCATGGTGTAGGATACATCTTTCATTTCCAATTTATGAAATCTATTAATGATTTTACTTGTCTTAATAAAATATGGCCATTTCTGTTCGAGGGGGAAATGCAAATATTCCTTAACTGTAGGCTACAAGTTGGACACATTTTTTAAACAATTTGACAATCATTAATTACAATTGAAGTAAAGTATTTCCTTGTTTATCTTGCCACAGCAGTGCCTTAGACCGCTGCGCCACTCGGGAGGCCCTTACTGTGACAATCCTACACATTTTATGTTTCCGAATATATGTAATCCATTCATTACAATTTGTCTTTAAAAAATAAAGTAATTTCTTATCAAGACCAGGGGTCGGAAATATCCCTGCACTGTCCATATTTGTGTAACTAAATCAAGTCAGTCGTGATGGGTTATAAAATCTATATCTTTTATCAAATTAAAATGTAGTCTGATAAAGTTATTTAAAATGGCACATATATACTATTTTACAATTTAAGATGATAGGTTTGAATGAAGTATAGGCCTACAACTCCTATATTCTTATAATAAGTATTTTACATTCATCAGCCTTACGGTTTCAGATGCTCCTGATAGGTTGTTATTTAATTGGGGGCGGGAATAAAGAATCTATTAGCTGTAAGATCAGCTAAATCACTGATTTATGCTTGTGGGATTTTCATTGCAATCAAGCTTATTTTAACACACAGGGGCGTGTAATCTCCCATTACTATAATTTTAAGAAAACCAACGCTAACACTGTGCTCCATGAGAAGTTCTGTGTCTTCCTTGCTATCCACCCAGAGTGACTGGTGTCTGATAACAAACACCAGCGTGTTGTGGCTCTGTGTGCGTCTCTCTCAGGTGTACTCTGGTGGCTGGGGGGACCTGGAGGGGGTGGTTAAGTGCCAGATGGAGGAGGTTCCTCATTATGACCCGGGAGATGAGATGGAGCACAGGAAGGAGGCTTCGCCCTTCAACAAGCCCACCAAGGGAACCTCTGTGGAGAAGTTCAAAGCGATAGTCCTCAGCCACCTCAAGGTCAGAGTACTGTCATCTCATCCCAGTGTGATTCATTAGCCTACCTGCTTTTCCACTTTATAAATGGTTTCATGTCTGAAACACTTATTTGAAGGCTAGTAACATAGGGGCTTCATAACACATTCATAATTCATACATACTGCCTTCATAATCAGGGCTTCATAGCCGCAAGTTGATACTTTCGTTATGTAACAGTATTCACATTCATGTAACTTATTTTAACCTTTGTAAGTGTGTTGTGACTTAAGTGGCTAGTGTGTTCATTAATGCAGTTCTGTTACGAAGGTATCTCTTACCCTTATTCCTCTTCCTCTCCAGACCAAGGTGGGTGAACAGGCCAACCTTCAAGACCTGGTGAGCCTGGTTCTTTTCGTGGCCGACTACAACAAAGACGGCCTCATCTCCCTACCCGAGGCCCGTTCCATGTGGGCCCTGCTCCAGCTCAATGAGTTCCTGCTAGCGGTGGTCCTGCAGGACAGGGAGCATGCCCCCAGGCTCCTGGGCTTCTGTGGGGACCTGTACGTGATGGAGAAGGTAATCCAATAGGAACACCCATTTATGGATTCTAATAACTTTTTTTGTGATAGAAATGTTCTCACACAACACAAAAAATTAACACTAACAAATAGATTCCAATCATGAGCTTATTTATGTGATTAAAGTCATCACAGCTCTCTCCCTCCTTTTTCTCCTCACCCTCCTTCTTAACCCCCGTCTCTCTCGCTCCCTCTTTCTCTGTACCTGCATGTGATGGAGAAGGTGCCCTACGCTCCCCTGTACGGCATCAGCCTGCCCTGGGTAGTGGAGCTGTGGATACCTGCGGGATTACGACGCAGCATGGACCAGTGGTTCACGCCCTCCTGGCCCCACAAGGCCAAGATCTCCATTGGCCTGCTGGAGCTTGTAGAGGACGTCTTCCACGGCACCTTTGGCTCCTTCCTCATGTGTGACGTGAGTGCAGCCGACTTTGGCTACAACGACCGCCACGACCTGAAAGTGATGGACGCTCATCACATCGTCCCCGAGGCCACTTTCCAGGAAGCCATGAGGGAGCAGCGGTGCAACGTAGACGAGGACTGTCTGTACGGGACCGACTGTCGCACTTCCTGTGACCTCACCAAGCACCGGTGTACGCCAGAGGTGACACGGCCCAACCTGGCCAAGGCGTGCAGCTCGCTGAAGGAATATCTCCTGCGTGGGGTGCCGTCTGACATTCAGGATGAGCTGGAGAAACAGCTGTATGCTTGTATAGCATTGAAGGGCTCGGCGGAGCAAATGGAGATGGAACACTCGCTTATACTGAACAACCTGAAGACCTTGTTGTGGAAGAAAATATCGCACACCAAGGACTCCTAATGAGCCCGGTCATGTATTTGAAAGCATTGGTTGTAAAAAAGTTTTTGTCATTGTAAATCCAGTACGGAGAGTGGTTAAATACACAATTTGGAAAAAGGTGGAGAATCAGTACACATATGAGCACTACCGCTGCCTCTGTCAAACCATCTGGTTTCACAATGCCTCAGAACTGGACTTGACTGGAAGTCTATGGCAGGAGTGGATGAAACAACCACTGGTTTTAATTGGCTGATCTGTCTCTCACCATCTAGTTTAACCCTTAGAACCTCCCCCTAATTTGTGGACTTGTGGAGTTCAAAGAGCAAGTAGCGCGAATGATTTAATTTGGAAAATGTGAAAGTACTCATTCTGAAATAGTTTTCACATTAACTTTATATTCCTGAACTCAGAATCAGTTGAGCATCCCAAAAAATAATATGATCAATGTGATAGAACATTTATTTTAATTTGGCGATTTTCACCAAGTCCCATCTAATAGAGCTCCACAGTGGAGGTGTCATAATACCCATAAATCCTTGCGGTCAAACAGAGAAATGGTTCCAATTGTTTTGACACCACTCATTTTTCCCATAGGGGATTTTAGAAACACTTCAAAATAAGGGCTGTGTTTCGTGATAACCATATAAATCTCTCTCGAACAAGGTGACTTTTATCAATATATTCGGCTCTATTTACACTAGGCTACCTGGGGCAGCAGGTAGCCTAGTGGTTAGAGCTTTGGGCCAGTAACTGGAAGGTTGCTGGATCAAATCCCCGAGCTGGCAAGGTAAAAATCTAGTTCCGACAGTGCAGCAATATCTAACATGTAATCTAACAATTCAACAACAACTACCTAATACACACAAATCTAAGTAAAGGAATTGAATAAGAATATATACATATAAATATATGGTTGGGCAATCACGGAGTGGCATAGGCAAGATGCAATAGATGGTATAAAATACAGTATATACATATGAGATGAGTTATGCAAGATATGTAAACGTTATTAAAATGTCATTATTAAAGTGACTACTGATCCATTTATTAAAGTGGCCAATGATTTCAAGCCTGTATGTAGGCAGCAGCTTCTCAGTGTTAGTGATGGCTGTTTAACAGTCTGATGGCCTTGAGATAGAAGCTATTTTCCAGTCTCTCGGTCCCAGCTTTGATGCACCTGTACTTGCCTCGCCTCCTGGATGGTAGCGGGGTGAACAGGCAGTGGCTCGGGTGGTTGTTGTGCTTTGATCAAATTGAAGTGGGTCTAGGGTAAACAAATTGAAGTGGGTCTAGGGCAGGGGTGGGCAAACTTTTTGGCTCGAGGGCCACATCGGGATTTTGAAATTCAATGGAGGGATGCATTTTTGGGGGGGACCAATTTTTTTTTTTTTATCAATTAGCGGGGGCTACCCAAGTGGTGAAGCGGTCTAAGGCACTGCATCGCAGTGCTTGAGGTGTCACTACAGACCTGGGTTTGATCCCGGGCTGTGTCACAGATGGCTGTGACTGGGGGACCCATGAGGCGGCGCACAATTGGCCCAGCGTCGTCCAGGTTAGGGGAGGGTTTGGCAGGCCGAGATTTCCTTGTCCCATCGTGCTCTAGTGACTCCTGTGGCGGGCCGGGTGCATGCACGCTGACACGGTCGACAGGTGTACTGTATTTCCTCTGACACATTGGTGTGGTTGGCTTCCGGCTTAGGCTGGCATTGTGTCAAGAAGCAGTGTGGCTTGGCTGGGTCGTGTTTCGGAGGATGCACGGCTCTCGACCTTCGCCTCTCCCGAGTCCGTATGGGAGTTGCAGCCATGAGACAAGACTGTAACTACCAATTGGACACCATGAAATTGGGGAGAAAAAAATCGAGACATCTAAAAAAAAAAAAGATCTATAATTTCATTTAAAAAAATATATATATAATATGTCTTGCGGACCGGATTGAAGTGCCCGGCGTGCCAGATATGGCTCTCAGGCTGTACTCCCCCCCCCCCCCCTTGGTCTAGAGTGACAGCTAGCTGGTCTGTGCATGCTCTAAGGACGCGGCTAGTGATGCCATCTGGGCCGGCAGCCTTGCGAGGGTTAATGCGTTTAAATGTCTTAGTCATGTTGGCCATGGAGAAGGAGAGCCCACAGTCCTTGATAGTGGGCCTCGTCGGTGGCACTGTATTATCCTCAAAGCGGGCAAAGAAAGTGTTTAGTTTTTCTGGAAGCAAGATGTCGGTGTCTGTGACGTGGCTGGTTTTCCTTTTGTAGTCCGTGATTGTCTGTAGACCCAGCCACATACGTCTCGTGTCTGAGCCGTTGAATTGCGACTCCACTTTGTCTCTATACTGACATTTCACTTGTTTGATTGCCTTGCGGAGGAAATAACTACACTGTTTGTATTCAGCCATATCACCTTTACATGGTTAAATGGAGTGGTTTGCGCTTTCAGTTTCGCGCGAATGCCACCATCTTTCCACGGTTTCTGGTTGGGGTAGGTTTTAATAGTCACAGTAGGTACAACATCTCCAATACACTTCCTTATAAACTCACTCACTGAATCAGCGTATACGTCGATATTATTCTCTGAGGCTACCTGGAACATGTCCCAGTCTGCGTGATCAAAACAATCCTAAAGCGTGGATTCTGATTGGTCAGACCAGCGTTGAATAGCCCTTAGCAAGGGGAAATCCTGTTTGAGTATCTGCCTATAGAAAGGGAGGAGCAAAATGGAGTCGTGGTCAGATTTGCCGAATGGAGGGCGGGGAGGGCCATGTACGCATCGTCAGAAGTTAGAGTGTTAGGGATCCAGTGTTTTTCCAGCGCGAGTGCTACAGTCAATATCCTGATAGGATTTAGGTAGCCTTGTTCTCACATTTGCTTTGTTAAAATCCCCAGCTACAATAAATGCAGCCTTAAGATATATGGTTTCCAGTTTGCATAAAGTCCAGTGAAGTTCCTTGAGGGCCATCGTGGTTTTAACTTGAGGGGGGATATACACGGCTGTGACCGAGGAGAATTCTCTTGGGAGATAATACGGTTGGCATTTGATTGTGAGGAATTCTAGGTCAGGTGAACAAAAGGACTTGAGTTCCTGTATGTTGTTATGATTACACCATGAGATGTTAATCATGAAACATACACCCCTGACCTTTTTCTTCCAGGTGGCTGTACCGACTCCAACAGCATATCCCAAGAGAGACACATTTTCAGTTAAACAGAGTATGTTACAATCCCTGATGTCTCTCTGGAAAGCAACCCTTGCCCTAATTTTGTCTACCTTCTTATCTAGAGACTGGACATTAGCGAGTAATATACTCGGAAGCGGTGGGTGGTGTGCGCGCCTCCGAAGTCTGACCAAAAGACCACTCCGTATGCCTCTTCTCCAGTGGCGTTGTTTTGGGTCAGCCTCTGGAATCAGTTCAAATACCCTGGGTCGTTCGGAGAAAGGATCCGCATCGGGAAAGGGGTATTGCTGATCGTAGTGCTGGTAAATTGGCGTCTCGCTGATATCCAATAGTTCTTCCCGGCTGTATGTAAAAACACTTGAGATTTTTGGGCTAACAAGATAAGACATAATACATAAAAAAAACAAATACAGTAATCCCTCGTTTATCGCGGGGGTTACGTTCCGAAAATGACCCGCGATAAGTGAAATCCGCGAAATAGAAAACTTTTTTTTTTTTTACAATTAGCAACTATTACATGTATACAAATACAGTGACTCACGTGTAGGCCGTTTCACTGCTCTTCAGACTGGGCCGCTGCATCCTGACTGCGCTCTGCAGTGTTCTCTTCTTCTGAAGCCCGCGGTGCAGGTGTGTTTGTTCGGGAGAAGAACATAGTGATAGGCAGCTGTTGTCGCTCTTTTTTCTTCTTTGCAAAAAGATCCTTGTACACCGACATGCCACCATCGATTACGTTGGAGAACTGTAATGAACGGCTCATCAAAGGGTCCCATTCCTCAGCTACTCGCTTAAGTTCAGTGGCCATTCGCACCATGGTTGCTAAGCGACCAAGCGTTAGTCCTTCCTTCCTTCCTGGCCAACTTAATGTAAATTTGCCAAGCTGTTTTATGTACGTACACATAACTGCACGAGACGACAAAATGATAGCACAATTCGTAGCATGTTTTGATACAAGAAGCGGGAGTGAGTTTTTAGCGAATCAGAATGCAGAGCACAATGCACAAAAAAAAAAAAAAAAATGCATTATGAAAATCCGCGAAATAGCGAATCCGCGATAAGTGAACCGCGAAGTGGCGAGGGATCACTGTACTGCAAAGTTTCCTAAGGACTAGAAGCGAGGCAGCCCTCTCTGTCGGCGCCATTACTAGTTATTCATGCAAAACTACAAATCCCTGCAAGCTCTCTAGCTGACACCTTTGCAAACAGGTAGTCTCAATAAAAACTTGCACAAGACAGTTCACAGTGTTGTCAATTTAAAGAAATGTAGCTAATTTATGAATTACTACATTTAGGTAACATTAAATGGTTAATCCAGAGATTCTTACCTTTGTCTCAATTCGGCAGTCTCGTCCAGATCATCATGGCATTTCTGGTTCTTTATGATAGCCACATTAGCAGCTAATTAGCATTTCATTTTGGGAGGGGGAAATACAGACGAATATATTGATAAGTCACCTTGTCCTAGAGAGATTTACATGGTTATCTAAATGTCACACCAGGATAAGCCTACTCAGAACACAGCTCTTATTTTAATTGTTTCTAAAAAAAAAAAAACCTATGGGGAAAAATGAAAGGTGGAAAAGTAATTGGAACCATTTCCCTGTTTGACTGCTGGGTTTTATGGGTATTAGGGCTGTGGTAGTCTATGCAGTTGTAGCAGGCTCGCTCCCTGTCCCACCTCGATTTTAACCACACCCCTTTTCAAGTACCAATTTGTTGAACAATGTTACCAGAACAGATAAAACGATGAGCCAGATGTTTCACCGGCTTTAAAAATCTGAAGCATCCGGTTGACCTTTCCACTCTCCACCAAATATGGTGAAGAGAGGAAGCCCAGTGGCCGGCAGAGCGAGAAGATGGAGCGAGAGAAATTTTGACCGATATTCTGCTAATTTTCTCATCAATGGAACATTTGATCTCAATACAGTTGGTTAATCAAACTGTGGTTGAGGTTAATCAAACTGTGACTGTCAGGTAAAAACAATGCTTTTACAATTGAGGGGGAGGGGGTAATTTGAGCATTTTCTCTTCATGTGTGTAATGTTTAGATGAGATTTTATTAGATTTACTGTACATTTCTAGAAAACAATGTCATTGTGAACTTCTCCCTCAGCATCTTTATTGACGTTTAACATTTATGGAAGTTGGTCAAATTTTGAAAATCATATTTTCTAGAATCCAAAGGCATGATAAATGTGCACATTAAAGGCCCAGTGCAGTCAAATGTGATTATCCTGTGTTTTATACACTACCGGTCAAAAGTTGACACACCTACTCATTCAAGGGTTTTTCTTTATTTTACTATTTTCTACACTGTACTATTAAATAACACACATGGAATCCTTTAGTAACCAAAAAAGTGTCAACCACCCTTTGCCTTGATGACAGCTTTGCACACTCTTGGCATTCTCTCAACCAGCTTCATGAGGAATGCTTTTCCAACAGCCTTGAAGGAGTTCTCACATATGCTGAGCACTTGTTGGCTGCTTTTCCTTCACTCTGTGGTCCAACTCATCCCAAACCATTTCATTTGGGTTGAGGTTGGGTGATTGTGGAAGCCAGGTCATCTGAGGCAGCACTCCATAACACTCCTTCTTGGTCAAATAGCCATTACACAGCCTGAAGGTGTGTGTTGGGTCATTGTCCTGTTGAAAAACAAAGTGCAAACCAGATGGGATGACATATCGCTGCAGAATGCTAAAATTCTAAATAAATCAGTGTCACCAGCAAAGCACCCCCACACCTCCTCCTCCATGCTTCACAGTGGGAACCACACATGCAGAGATCATCCGTTCACCTACTACGCATCTCATAAAGACATGGCGGTTGGAACCAAAAGTCTCAAATTTGGGCTCATCAGACCAAAGGACAGATTTCCACTGGTCTATTGTCCATTGCTCGTGTTTCTTGGCTCAAGCAAGTCTCTTATTATTGGTGTCCTTTAGTAGTGGTTTCTTTGCAGCTATTCGACTATGAAGGCCAGATTCACGCAGTCTCCTCCGAACAGTTGTTGAGATATGTCTGTTAATTGAACTCTGTGAACCATTTATTTGGGCTGCAATCTGAGGTGCAGTTAACTCGAATGAACTTATCCTGTGCAGCAGTTGTAACTCTGGGTCTTCCTTTCCTGTGGCGGTCCTCATGAGAGCCAGTTTCATCATAGCTCTTGGTTTTTGCGACTGCACTTATTGAATTTTCCTGATTGACCTTCATGTCTTAAAGTAATGATGGACTGTCATTTGTCTTTGCTTATTTGAGCTGTTCTTGCCATAATTTGGACTTGGTCTTTTACCAAATATGGCTATCTTCTGTATACCGCCCCTACTTTGTCACAACACAATTGATTGGCTCAAATTCCACAAATTAACAAGGCACACCTGTTCATTTAAATGCATTCCAGGTGACTACCCCATGAAGCTGGTTGGGAGAATGCCACTTAATGAGTACTGGAACCTATTTCAATCCAAGTAAACACTGACAATGAATTAGTTGATCAGCCAATAACAGCTGGTTTTCCCCTCCCCACTCAGACCATCCTAGCAACATTTTTAGCTTGAGAATTTGCTGCTAAGCTATTTTTGTAAATTTTTGACTGAAACCACTCACAGTAAGGTTAATTGTTACACAGAAATGATTTGATAGTGAGATAATGGCTACATTGGCCTTTAATATAAATCAAATATCTCTTCCATTGCGAGACCCTTTAGATCTACTGATGAGGTTAATATCAACCAATATATGATTTAATTCCTAAACCAGTAGGCCCAGGGTTATGAACACATGTTCATAGTCTATGGCAGGGGAATTGAAATCCGAGACGGGAGGTCTGGAGAACCAGAGGAAGAGGTGTATGGAACACCGTTTGGGCCATAAAGCACGTGGTCAAGACGCAATATTTTTAATGCTACGTGTTAAGCAGGTGCAGGCACAAAATTAATACATGCTTTATGACCCAAACGGCATTACATAAGTTGCACCTGTCACACACATCTGCCCTCTCATTGGCTAGAATGAACTCACCTGCCTTGGACTGTTGAGGTCTTCCATTGCCATTGACAAGCTATTCGAGTGAACACAAACAATGTAGATAATTTGGGAAAACAGCAGTTTTGTACAATAAAAAAATTGCACCCACCTGCAGTCCCAGGTCAAAAACTGTCCCCAAATCGAACTGCAAAGTTCATGGCATAATTGCAGGATATTAGCTTAAAAGCAGCAGCAAAAAAACTCTGCCCAATGACAAAAAGTATAGAATTGCAGTTTATTTGCTTTAAAGCAGCAACATTTTCTCTGGTGCCAAGAAATGTGCCTTTAAAATGTTCCTTCTCAGGGCCCTAGACTTGGTTCGTTCGGCCATCCACATTCTGATTGAAGGGATCCCTAATGCATTTGCTATCACAAAGGGGGTCAGCGGACAAAAAAAAGAAGCTTGAGATCCGTGATATATTTTCTATACAATCTCAACCACTTAAACAGTATGGGTAACTTGAAACAGTCATTTTTATACTGTCATCGAAGCGTCTATAAATAAACATGCACAAATAACATGCATGAACAAATAACATAGAGGCTAGGCTGTATTCTTTTCCAATATATTTATTATAACAAAGCATTGTTGCTCCATCATTAGGACCAGAGAGTTTAGCTGTCGGCCGCCTCCTGTTCCTGAGCCCGGAGGAAGCTGGCCTTCTTCTGGGCAACGCGGTCTTTCCTCTGGGCCAGAGAGAGCTTGGCACGGTTCCACCTGGTGACCAAACAGGGAGGATGGATTTCAGAATTACATGTTAACAATTCAATTTTTACAGTGTCAGGAAATATGAGGGGGATGGCTGTCACGTCAGTAAACTGCTTTGAAAAATGACTGGGGGGGGGTTATAATTTGATTTCCATTTAGTAAGTAAACAGAATGTCAATAGATTCGAAACGGAATTTCTGTTTACTTCCAGAATTAAATAGAATTGCCACCAATTCGGGTCATGATCATCTAGGGAAGTTTACTATCAGGTTATAGATTTATAATATGAATAGCACTGCATTTCCAATAGAAAATAGCCAAAACTGCTCATCAACTCACCTCTTCTTCTTGACTTCTTTCTTAGGTTTCTTTTCATGGACTGGGTTCTCACGAATGCCAGCGTGGGCCTTTCTGTACATTTCCTCAACCTGCAGGACAAGTGTGGCAAACAAATTAGTAAAATGTGGGTTAAGGCCAATTCCAGCAATCAAATAGACACAACCGTAAAGGCTCCTCTACTGGATAGCCAAAAATGTACTTCACCCTTTTTTATACTGAAACATGCAAGCTTGATTCAGTAGTTTCTACTCTACCCTTATTGTTTAATTATTTACACACCCAATTGATAGGAATGAGTTGATGACATTTTGTATTTTCATTCTAGCACATGTATGACAAACTACTGTGCTGCTCTCAGCCCCGTCTTGAAACGTTGATTACATCAACCTGGGCAAATGAAGGACCAACTACAATTTGCTCAGTATCAAATGTTTCATCATCAAGCAGCACACAGTTCCTACGCTGAAATCCAAATCGACCCCTAGCCACTTCTGTAGATCAGAGAGCAGTGGATTGTTGGGAGCAATATGGTGACAGTTTAAGTAAAAGCTGAATCCCAAACCAGGGCCTCACCCCTACCAACTCGCTGTTGGTGCACTCAGTTGTCACGTGTGGCTGACAACGCCAACTTCCAAAGTGATGAGGATTAAATTACTTCAGGACACACCTGACTTTAAATGTGGAACATGAATTGCATCATTTAATAATAAAACAAGCATTCAATTCAAATTAACACATTTCTCCTGTTATTTACAAGATATAATACTCTTAACAGATAAACATTTTATTTGGGAGGCACTTCATTTGATAGGCTTGTCAAGCCTAGAAAACAAACAAACATGGACGTAGCATATAATTAGGCACACCTCATTCTTTCAAATGAAATTGCACAAACTCCAAACATCTGAGTGTTGGCATAGCACTTTGCTCTCGACCCGGCAGCCTTGCTGGCTTGGTTGAGGCCACGATTGGAGGCTCATGTTGGCACCTACAATTATCACTCCCCTTGCTTTGGGACACTTTTGCATATGACAGAGCCCGCCCCCCCCCCCGTAAATGCGCAAATGGAGAGCCGAGGGGAAGGGACTGGTTTGGGATTCAGCATAACATTCCCTTCATAATTTATTTGTGGAGAAGCTGATATGACCCCCCCCAGTATGCTTACAAGCATGAGCCCTAACAATAACAGAACAGTAGTTGCTACCCACTCAGGTTCAGTGAAAACCAGGTGAAGATATGTAACCATCCTGCAGTGGTGTGAAGCAGTTTCCCAACTCCAGTCCTTGAGTACCGCTAACAGCACACATTCCTGTTGTAGCCCCAGACAAGTTGAATCAGCTGCGCTTGTTAACTAATCATCAAGCCTTCAGTTGAATCAGGAGTTTGTCCGATTGCTAAAACAAAATGTGTGCTATCGAGGGTACTGGAGTTAAGAAACACTGGTGTAAGGGAACTAATAGAGCCAGGTATTGGCAGGAATCTTCCCATACAACATTGATAGGTTCAGGGTGAACTTACCTTGTCGGGGAAAACGCCATTCTTGATGAAGCGGGAGAACTGCTTCTTGTATGCATCCTCATCCTCTTCAATCAGGTAGCTCATATACTCCGACACATTGACGCCCATGATGTGCTTGCGGTGGACATCTGCATTGAACTCTTTGCTCTCAGCGTCATACCCAGGGAAGCGCTTAGTGCTGGGGGGGGGGGGGGGGCAAACGACAATATCAGACTGAAAGAGGCTACTGAACAACCAGGCTCATTCAATATTATCAATAGCGCTTTTCCTGAAGATTATAGGCACCAAGGCCGAATAGTTCCACTAAAGCCATATAAAAACGACTTCTTGCAGAATTCCAAGGAAATAACCACACACTTAGACATCGGCACAATTGCATCTTTCCCATTACGGCGTAAATGCATGGGCATCTCCATTTTGAGGCAGTCAATTTTCCATTTACTGAGCTGGCAAATTAACTGAAAGGGTGCACACTGCCACCTAGAATGTGTTGTTTGAACAGGTAAAAAGCTAAGGTTGTCGATTTACTGCCACCTGCAGTTATAGAACTTTTCCTCACTGATCCCTCCTGGTGATGGAATTATGTGATCCGTCCTTAACCCATAGGAAGTCCCACCCAGTTGACTACTTCAAAAGCCCTCAATGGCGCTACCCATGCTAATACAAACACTAGAGCCCTTGATCTCTATGCATATAACATATTTGGATGGTAAACCAATGAATCATATTGCTCTGAGCAACGTCTTGAAACAGGACATTTTACATCAACCTGGGCAAATGAAGGAACTACAATTTGCTCAGTCTTGAGTGTATCAAACAAAATATCGACCCTGATAACTTCCCGAAATACTAGCCTGGTCACAGATCTGTTTGTGATGTACAGAAAAATGGCACAAACCAAACTGGGACCTGTGTCAGTATGCATCAAGAGTAAGAATACTTATCTATGATCAGTTTTGCCTCTTAAAATCACAATGAATAAGATTATGGGCGGCACTTCTACTCCTGGCTACAGCAATGTGTTCCTACCGCACAGAAAAGTGCAATTACCTGTGAGGGATGGACAGGCCTCCATCCACAGCCCCTTTCAGGGCCCCGAACACCTTGTTGCCAGTGCTGGTTCTGGCGAGCCCTGCGTCTAGGTAGCAGGTGAATGCACCTGGCTGACCATCAACACTCTCTACGTTGAACTCATCTCCAGTCACCTCCACCTGGCCCTCGTACACCTTGTCCAGGCCAAACTTGTTCAGCAGCTGGAGTGGAAAGACGAAAGGGATTAGAGAAATCTGTTGTATTATTAAAATAAGCGGACTACATTGTTTCTTTCTTGCTGAGCGAAAACTCTGCCACAGGTGGCTAAAGCGGCAAGGCACCCACTCATGCTGCAGCCAAAAGCCAATTTCAAATCTGCTGCACTGACAAACCACGAAGTAAATACAAAAGCTGATTCTGCAGCAACACATTAAACAAGCGGAACAAACAAACTGACAGGCAGCTTTTTGGCTGACCAACTGCCAATTCTTTACAGCGAGAAAACAGAAGAAAACCAGGGTCACCTTTCAAAAGGATTGTTTGATAATTCAGATATAGAACAGACATGCTTCTTTCTCATGTAGAACACAAAATCATGTAATCTCTAATACACAATTTTGTGCAATCGAGAACACGACTCAGTTCTGTCAATAGCTTAGCAATTTGAACACCAACTGTCCATACAGCATCCATCATACTTCAAGGCATTGAAGACTAAATGAAGTTTGAGGAAAGGGTACTCAGAGAAATTATGGATTTTCTCAAACTCTAACAGGGTAGAAACATAGAATACCCATTAGCTAATAAGACCCAGTCCTGAAAACTAAAACAGCCGCCATCAGGTCAAAGTGGGGGTGTACGAGAGCTGATCTTACCCTGCGGGCCACCAGCAGACCAGTGCAGTAGGCTGCTGCGTAGTTAGTTAGTCCCACGGGGATCCCGTACTTGGGCAGCTCGTGGGAGTAGGCGGCGCACACAATCATGTCCCCCTCAATCTTGGCATAGGCAATCTAGAGCAAATACACAAGCAAGAAACATGACAATATAGGCATAATCACATTGCCCATCAGTCAATCCCTCATGGCATGGGACATTTTCCATTACCTCCTTGATCATTGTTACCACATGGGTCATGTGGGAATGATAGGGACAATATAGCTGAAGGTGAGAATGCCGTTCCAACTGGACTAAAGCATGGTGCTCAGGTGGCAACAGAGTTGTGGGTTTGACTAACATGGGCCACATGATTAACTGTCAATAATAAAATGTTTTGGCTAAAAGCTTCTGCTAAATGATTAGCTACATATCTGGGATTGGAGAATGATTATGTGGCCAAAAGTTTTGTCCATTGTGGTAATTCCAGCTATATTTTCTCATGTGAACCCCATCTTACCTGGCAGACGATATCCCGGTTGGAGAAGCGGACGATCATCCTGTACTTGGGTGTGTTGTACTTGTTCTTATCTTGGATGACCAGGCGCTTACGGGCAAAGTAGTCGGTCTTTCCCTCTAAGCACAACAAGGATACCCAAGTCAGTCAGGTGGAGGTGCATCAGTGGAATGAATAGAGTCTTGTGTGAAATTAAAGATCAAGACAGCCATGGCATTTTCAAGTTTAGACTTACTACTTGAACCTTAAGTCCTAAAACCTGTCTTACCTCTCCTCCTCCTGAATTTGACCTGGTACCTCTTGAAGTAGGACTTATTCTTCACCACTTTCACAAAACCCTATGAGAGAAGAAAGAAAGAAATTTAACTAGTTAAGTAAGTTCAGAACAAACTTATTTACAATGACGGCCTACCGGGGAAGAGTGGGTTAACTGCCTTGTTCAGGGGAAGAACGACACGTTTTTACCTTGTCAGCTCGAGGATTCAAGCCAGCAACCTTCCGATTACTGCCCCAAGGTTCTAGCCTACCTGCCGCCCCAGGTAGTTTGCGTGTGTCAGTACAACTAGCCAGCTACTTGTCAACACACAACGTATCCCTAACATTACACATGCTGCACTTAGAAGTATATTTTATGTGGCCAAGGCTATCAGACATTATGTTGCACTGACTATTGGGCCTGTCATCGCTGATAGTAACAGCTAACTAGCCTAACAGTGTTAGCCAGCCGTACCTTTGCTACTTTTAGTGTTAGGCAACACTGCAAACATGTTTAATAGCGATTTACGTCACGGGACATGATAGACAACATCCACTCATCAGGCAACGCAACACATAGTTAGGAATATCTCTACAGCGCTACAGGAAACATTAATTCGTGAAGGCGGCCATTAGGCCACGTTTGATAGACCCCGGTGAACAGTAGCCGGGCAGCCGGACGGAATCTATCTTCATCCAAGGAGTTTCAAAAACATAAAAACATGTGATTGCAGACAACACGCGTTGATGTCTAACACATATATCTAGGAATGTATTTCGGCAATTTACTAACCATTTTGCAGCCTTTTCTGTCTCCTTAGCCAGGAGCCTGGAGTCAAAGACCGGGGATTTCACTCCGCTGCACTAGAAAAAGAAAGTTTGCATTGCGCATGTTCCGTAAATAGCGCATCGCCGGATGTAGCTGAAGAGAAGGGAAAATTCTGCACTGCCCTCTACTGTACAAAACGAACAACGACAACACCAGCTGATAAAATGGCTCAAACAAGAAAGAGTACGTGATAAAAAATGTGTATCACTATGTGATTTTTCTTTGTGGGGTTGTAATAAACCATCCTACAACACAAATGACATTACTCTGTGACTGTACCATGCTGTGTGTGCATGCCTTCAGAAAGTATTTACACCCCTTGACTTTTTGGGCATTTTGTTGTGTTAAAACGTGGGATTAAAATGGATTTAATTGTATTTTTTTGCCAACGATCTACACAAAATACTACTCTTAGTTGAAGAAACATTTTAACATTTGTAAAATATATATATCTTGATTAGATAAGTATTCAACCCCCTGAGTCAATACATGTGAGAATCACATTTGGCAGCGATTACAGCTATGAGTCTTTCTGGGTAAGTCTCTAAGAGCTTTCCACACCTGGATTGTGCAAAATTGGCCCATTATTGTTAAAAAAAAATATTCAAGCTCTATCAAATTGGTTGTTGATCATTGCTAGACAACCACTTTCAGGTCTTGCCATAGATTTTCAAGCAGATTTAAGTCAAAACTGTAACTCTGCCACTCAGGAACTTCTTAGTAAGCAACTCCAGTGTAGATTTTGCCATTTGTTTTAGGTCATTGTCCTGCTGAAAGATGAAATCATCTCCCAGTGTGGTGGAAAGCAGACTGAACCAGGTTTTCCTGTAGGATTTTGCCTGTGCTCGGCTCCATTCCATTTATTTTTTATCCTGAAAAACTCCCCAGTCCTTAACGATTACAAGCATAACCATAACATGATGCAGCCACCACTATGCTTGGAAATATGAAGAGTGGTACTCAGTAATGTGTTGTATTGGATTTGCCCCAAACACAACACTTTGTATTCAGGACAAAAGGTTATTGCTTTGCCACATTTTTTGCAGTATTACTTTAGTGTGTTGTTGCAAACAGGATGCAAATATTCTGAACAAGCTTCCTTCTTTTCATTCTGTCAATTTGGTTAGTATTGTGGAGTAACTACAATGTTGTTGAACCATCCTCAGTTTTTTCCTATCACAGCCATTAAACTCTGTACCTATTTTAAAGTCACCATTGGCCTCATGGTGAAATCCCTGAGTGGGTTCCTTCCTCTCCAGCACCTGAGTTAGGAAGGATGCCTGTATCTTTAAAGTGCCTCGGTGTATTGATACACCATCCAAAGTGTAATTAATAACTTCATCGTGCTCAAAGGGATATTCAATAAAAAAATGTTTACCCATCTACCAATAAGTGCCCTTCTTTGTGAGGCATCCGAAAACCTCCCTGGTCTTTGTGGTTGAATCTGTGTTTGAAATTCACTGCTCGTCTGAGAGGCGTTATAGATAATTGTATATGTGGGGGTACAGAGATGAGGGAGTCATTCAAAAATCATTATTGCACTTATTGGACTCACATCATGTTAAACTCTTATTGCACATAGAGTGAGTCCATGCAACTTATTATGTGAATTGTTAAGCAAATATTTACTCCTGAACTTATTTAGGCTTACCATAACAAAGGGGTTGAATACTTATTGACTCAAGACATTTCACCTTTTTTATTTTTAACCAATTTTAAGTTCAGGCTGTAACGTAACAAAATGTGGAAAAAGTCAAGGGGTGTGAATACTTTCTAATGGCACAATTTACTGAATAAAAATGTATATTTAGTTTTCCTTATTGTAAGGTACCTACGTTTTGCGATAGGAAAATGTTAATAATAAAAACAACAGACACACCCAAAGGGTTTTGTACATAACATGTGTTTTTTTCTGTTATAGTATGTGGTTTGTACTGTATCTATTTTCAGTCCATAACAGATATACTGTACATATGGCGTAGGCAAGAGTCATACGTCAGACATTTTTTTTAGGACAGACAAGGGTGTGGCTACATAAGAAATATGATATTTATGTAAGTACTTCCACGTAAAACCAGAAAAGTTTGTTTGATGACCTTTTGTTCATATGTGGATCAAAAAAAGTCAGCTCTGCCATTCACCTCATTCTCACCTGTCTTAGAAAAGGCTTAAGTGCTTCTTAGTCTGAGCTGGACAGCTGATAGTAAACCTTTATTTTGACATTTTCTGATTGACATTGTCTCTCTGTCACCCACTCTGAGTGTTGCTGTGATCTACTCCGGGCAGCAAAATTCCAAAACTTCCCGTGGAATTGATACTATTGTCAGAGACAGTGAGCCTCAGGTGAGTTTGTGCTGTAGTGATTGGCTTCCAGTTCTTTGTAGTTACTCTTGACTTTAGTAGACTACAGCTAATAGGAACATACTGTTTTACAGAGCAAATATAATATGTTAAGAAAACTGTTTAGATATTTTTTTATGAGATTAAAACTGATAAAGAATTATCCAATGGGTCTACTATATTATCTGATAGTGTTTTAGCTCGTGTGCTGATAAGAAATGGTTGACATGAACTTGCATAATTTTTCAAAAACCTATAGGGCTAGCTAATGGAGTTTATGAAGAGGCCAAAGAGTTAAAGAAGTTCATGTAGCTAAGTGTAAGGCAATAAAATAAACAGTAGATGGGAGTAGCGTACTATTTTTCAGTTGTTAGGTTTTTGAGACGCATGCTCTGTACAGTGGATGTAAACATTGGAGCTGCCCTTTTGTTGGCACGAGCAGACTGTAGATTTGTGTAGGCTACACGTATTCGACTCGATGGGCTGGACGGTGGAGCTGTTGCCTGGTGGTGGAATCAGCTAGCGGCAGCTAACAAGCAAACTAAAACTCGGCATTAAAGACAATCTGAAACCGGGCTGTTGAACTCATTACAGTTCAATTGCGCAAGACTGTGCAGTTGTACTTTGGTCCATGGAAAGTTCATATTGATCTCTGAGGATTGAAAAGGCTTCCAGGCAAGGTAAACACGGTTCAGGTTGTTTTTTTGAGAGAAAGGAGCTGTTGCTAGCTAACGTTAATAGTTGTCAAGCTACTTTTCCTATCCAGCCGGATAGGTTTCATGTTAGCTAGCTAACTACAGTGTTTGGAAATAGTCTGGAGTTAATCATGCGTCTGGTACTGTAGGTTGCGTTGAGACGGCACTGTATTTCAGTTTAGCTTTTTATGTCACTAAATAACGTCAGTTAGCTAACTTGCTGGCTAATCACGTAAACTGCATTAGCTAACTGGTTAGCTACTTAGCTTAGCTAACTAACTAGCAACTTCCATAGCTAATAAGCTGTTTGTTCATCGATGATATGCACAAGTGTTTGCTATGAATTCATAATTCATCGCTAGTGAGCTAAACTGCATGCAAACTTTTTCCTGTAGCCAGCCAAGGAACTTCAGAAAGTAACGGTTACATATGTGGACAACAAACAAAACTCACACCTCATCAGATACTTCAAACAACCCCCGTTAAACACTTCAGTTACTGTAGCTAGTTACATTTTTAGTCACACAATGGTTGAAGGAGAACCGTTTTTTTTGCTTATCGTTTTACAGTTACTTTCAAGATAACTTAAAACTATATCAGCTAATTTGTTTCAAGTCCACCACCAGTCAGTTTCCAGATGAGTTCTTCAAATGAACAGTACCTGGCTGACTATCCAGCTGATCTGATCAGTTTACTTACAGCTGCACTAGGGTCGGACGAGCCCAATATTGGACGAAAGGAGCCTAACATTACTCCTTAGTTCAAGGACCTTGCATGTTCTGTTTAAAGGGCGAATTGGCTCTGGAAGCTACAACAGCCAAATACTCCATCTAAACTTGAATTGATTCTGAATTGCGGTACTGTTCTATAAACATAAACTCCTCTACTTTCATATTACATCCTAAATAATTTCACAAATGCAAAATACACACTTGCGGAGAACAATGTTCTAAAATGTGCACAGCAAATGCATGTGGTTTCATGGACAGATTAAAATATCTGTTCGAAATGTAGAAAGAGGGGAGATCTAAAGATGCAACAACTATCATGTGTTGTTAATGTGAGTAGGATAATACCTTTGGCTGCTAGACAATGAAAGAAAGTTGAAAGAACCAATAGAAGAACGCGTATGAGGAAGTCTATAACATTTTTGGGATTTTGGCTATAGGTTACTTTGAAGCAAGGTAAGACATGCCTCATAATATGTAGTAAATTGTCCAGGTTTCAATCAATCAAGGAACAGGAAAGCCATTTGTTTTGGAAACCATCTCATGTGCTACAGAAACACCGCTAACCAAACAACAGTGCTAGGTGCCCTCTGTACATGAATTAAAGGGTAACTACACAAAAAACAAAATTTCTTAGATATTTCCCAGACCTCAAAAGTGGTCTCCTGGTGGGTTTTAAGTGTTCTTATGGACTTAGAATATCACATTTTATTGTTCTATTAGTTTGACTTTGAGAGCAAAAACATTAAAAAGGGGGTGAAATCTGAAACCTGTGAATTACTGAGTTGACAGCTTCATTTAACTGTTTCAATAGGAGACCTACTATTAGCCTACTTGCACAGTACAGCTTGTGTAACAGTATTGCTTCCATCCCAACCTGGGATCGAACCAGGGACCCTCTGAACACATCCACAACTGATGCGGTCTTTGTAGAGCTAGTGAAACAACTACTTCAATGTCTCAGCGCAAGTGACATCACCGATTGAAACACTACTAGCGCGCACTGCTAACTAGTTAGCCATTTCACACCGGTTGGCCTGATTGTGTGAAAGATCAATATGGGATTCATCATTTTAGGTCATTCAGAGTGTATGTCACTGTTTGTCATCTTTCACACAAGGCACCTTACTTATTTCTTCGGAGGAGGACACATATCTTGTTTTTTTACAGCATTTCTTCTACATATACAGTTGGAAGTCGGAAGTTTACATACACCTTAGCCAAATACATTTAAACTCAGTTTTTCACAATTTCTGACATTTAATCCTAGTAAAAATTCCCTGTCTTAGTTCAGTTAGGATCACCACTTTATTTTAAGAATGTGAAATGTCAGAATAATAATAGTGATTTATTTCAGATTTGATTTCTTTCATCACATTCCCAGTGTGTCAGAAGTTTACATACACTCAATTAGTATTTGGTAGCATTGTCTTTAAATTGTTTAACTTGGGTTAAATGTTTTTTGGTTTTTAGCCTTCCACAAGCTTCCCACAATAAGTTGGGTGAATTTTGGCCCATTGCTCCTGACAGAGCTGGTGTAACTGACTCAGGTTTGTAGGCCTCCTTGCTCGCACATGCTCTTTCAGTTCTGCCCACAAGTTTTCTGTATGATTGAGGTCGGGGCTTTGTGATAGCCACTCCAATAGCTTGACTTTGTTTTCCTTAAGCCATTTTTCCACAACTTTGGAAGTATGCTTGGGGTCTTTGTCCATTTCCAAGACCCATTTGCGACCAAGCTTTAACTTCCTGACTGATGTCTTGATGTTGCTTCAATATATCCACATACTTTTCCATCTATTTTGTGAAGTGCACCAGTCCCTCCTGCAGCAAAGCAACCCCACAGCATGATGCTTCCACCCCCGTGCTTCACGGTTGGAATGGTGTTCTTCAGCTTCCAAGCCTCCCCCTTTCTCCTCCTAACATAACAATGGTCATTATGGCCAAACCGTTCTATTTTTGTTTCATCAGACCAGAGGACATTTCTCCAAAAAAGTACGATCTTTGTCCCGGTTGAAAACCGTAGTCTGGCTTTTTTATGGTGGTTTTGGAGCAGTGGCTTCCTTGCTGAGCGGCCTTTCAGGTTATGTCGATATAGGACTCGCTTTACTGTGGATATAGATATTTTTGTACCTGTTTCCTCCAGCATCTCCACAAGGTCCTTTGCTGTTGTTCTGGGATTGATTTGCACTTTTCACACCAAAGTACGTTCATCTCTAGGAGAAAGAATGCGTCTCCTTCCTGAGCAGTATGACGGCTGCGTAGGCCCATGGTGTTTATACTTGCTTACTATTGTTTGTACAGATGAACATGGTACCTTCAGGCGTTTGGAAATTGCTCCCAAGGATGAACCAGACATGTGGTGGTCTACAAAATGTGGTGGTCTACAATTTGTCTCTGAGGTCTTGGCTGATTTCTTTTGATTTTCCCATGATGTCAAGCAAAGAGGCAGTGAGTTTGAAGGTAGGCCTTGAAATACATCCACAGGTACACCTCCAATTGACTCAAATGATGTCAATTAGCCTATCAGAAGCTTCTAAAGCCATGACATAATTTTCTGGAATTTTCCAAGCTGTTTAAAGGCACAGTGAGCTTAGTGTATGTAAACTTCTGACCCACTGGAATTGTGAAAAATGAATTATCAGTGAAATAATCTGTCTGTAAAAAATTGCTGTAAAAATTACTTGTGTCATGCACAAAGTAGATGTCTTAACCGACTTGCCAAAACTGTAGTTTGTTAACAAGAAATTTGTGGAGTGGTTGAAAAACGAGTTTTAATGACTCCAACCTAAGTGTATAACTTAGCTATTTAATCCTAACCCTAAACCACTCTTGTCCCATCCCACCTATCGCTATAGACCATCTTTGTTTGGTTTCCATGTGCCAAATTTTTCAATTGTACTGTGATGTTTTACATACATTTTTAACCTTTCTAATCGTGTAGGATCCACAGATTGTGAGCTAAAGATAAACCTTTCCTACAAGTATTATTATATTATTTATTGACTGACTATGGCTTTCCAAATCGTCCAACACTGCTATTTGTAAGGTTAATTTTAAGTGCATGTTGTGATTATTATTGTTTTTTTAACCATTCCATAACCATTTAACCATATATGCCCTGTATATATATCATTCTGTTGGTGGCAAGAATTGTATATAATAACTAATAGAGAAACTCGAAGTGTTGAATCAAGTGTAGTTTTGTACCAGTTCATAAACCATGTGCCATAGAATCGGTACTTTGAAAATCTCTTCCCATCTATTTTGCAACTTGTATGATGCAGCTGTCAACATTTTTGTCCTCAAATGAAACTGGTGTATATATCTCAATTCATGCCAATTATTTTCATCCATCCGGACTTAAGAAAAAACTAGTCATCAGCATACATTGACACTTGTTTTTATCTTCTGGATTTCTAACCCCTTGATGTTCTTGTTGGATCTAATTTTAATAGCTCAATGGCCATAATAAATAAATAAGGAGACAATGGACAGCCTTGTTTTACTCCCCTTAAAAGCTCAATACTTTGAGAAGTAACCATTATTTACTAGTTTACATCTGGGGTTGCAGTACATAACCTAAAGGCCCCTTTGCCGGGTGGGACATTTTTATATATTTTTTGCAAAATTAGTGTAAACCCACTTCTCCAGGCACCACCACTCCATTGGGTTGAGGTAAGTTTTCTAAGCCATATCTCGCACCTGTGGGTAGATATTTTGATTTAACAAATGAGAGCCAGAACAAATCACCAAATCTGGTTATACTTGATCTAAAATCTTTATTGTACTGAGAGGAGCTGTCAACATCAAATTTTATCAGTCACATACACGTGATTAACAGATGTTATTGCGGTTGTAGAGAAATGCTTGTGCTTCTAGCTCCGACAGTGCAGTAATATCTAACAAATTAAACAACGTATACCCAATACACACATCTAAGTATGACTGAATGAAGACGATATACATATGGACGAGCGATGGCATAGCGGAACGGACTAAGATACAGTAGAATAGTTTTGAAAAACAGTATATACATATGAGAAGAGTAATGCCAGATATGTAAACATTATTAAGGTGACTAGTGTTCCATTCCTTAGTGACCAGTGATTCCTAGTCTATGCCTATAGGCAGCAGCCTCTAATGTCTTAGTGATGGCTGTTTAACAGTCTGATGGCCTTGAGATAGAAGATGTTTTTCAGTCTCTCGGTCCCAGCTTTGATGCACCTGTACTGACTTCGCCTTCTGGAGGATAGCGGGGTGAACAGGCAGTGGCTCAGGTGGTTGATGTCCTTTGATCTTTTTAGTCTTAAATTGTGCATCTGTAAAAATTTGTGAGGGTTTTAGATGACAAGCCACATTTTTTTGGTCTCCTGAGGTTGAAGAGGCTCTGTCGCTCCTTCACTGCGCTGTCTGTGTGGGTGGCCCATTGTGGGGCCCCAGTGTTGAGGATCAGAGGAGTGGAGGTGATGTTTCCTGCCTGGGGGCCCAGTTGCACAGGGTGGGGTTCAGACCCAGGGCCTCGAGCTTAATGATGAGCTTGGAGGGTACTATGGTGTTGAATACTGAGCTATAGTCACTAAACAGCATTCTTACATAAGTATTCCCCTTGTCCAGATGGGATAGGGCAGTGTGATGGCAATTGCATCGTCTGTGGCCCTATTGGAGCGGTAAGAAAATTGAAGTGGGTCTAGGGTGACAGGTAAGGTGGAGGTGATATAATAATAATGATTACAGCAGTGAGTGCTGCAGGGCGATAGTCATTCAGTTCAGTTACCTTTGCCTTCTTGGGTACAGGGACAATGCTGTACCCACATGCTTCAAGATGGCCACCAGACTGGGATAGGGAATTTGAATATGCCCGTGAACACACCAGCCAGCTGGTCTGCGGATGCTCTGAGGAGACGGCTAGGGATGCAGTCTGGGCTAGAGGTCGACCGATTTAATCGGCATGGCCGATTTCAAGTTTTCATAACAATCGGTAATCGGCATTTTTGGACGCTGATTACATTGCACTCCACGAGGAGACTGCGTGGCAGGCTGACCACCTGTTACGTGAGTGCATCAATGTACCTAACCATAAACATCAATGCCTTTCTTAAAATCAATACACAAGGACATTTTTTTTAAACCTGCATATTTAGAAGGCATGTTAGCAGGCAATATTAACTAGGGAAATTGTCACTTCTCTTGCGTTCTGTGCAAGCAGAGTCAGGGTAAATGCAGCAGTTTGGGCCGCCTGACTCGTTGCGAACTGTGTGAAGACCATTTTTTCCTTGCAAAGACTAATTAATTCGCCAGAAATGTACATAATTATGACATAACATTGAAGGTTGTGTAATGTAACAGCAATATTTAGACTTATGGATGCCACCCAGTCGATAAAATGCGTAACGGTTCTGTATTTCACTGAAAGAATAAACGTTTTGTTTCGAAATTATAGTTCCCGAATTTGACCATATTAATGACCTATGGCTCGTATTTCCGTGTTTATTATATTATAATTAAGTCTATGATTTGATAGAGCAGTGGTAGGCAGCAGCAGGCTCGTAAGCATTCATTCAAACAGCACTTTTCTGCATTTGCCAGCAGCTCTTCGCAATGCTTGAAGCACAGCGCTGTTTGACTTCAAGCCTATCACCTCCCGAGATTAGGCTGGCAATACTATAGTGCCTATAAGAACATCCAGAAGTCAAAGGTATATGAAATTCAAATGGTATAGAGAGAGAGAGAGTCCTATAATAACTACAACCTAAAACTTCTTAACTTCTTAACCACCAGCTTTCATATGTTCTCATGTTCTGAGCAAGGAACTTAAACGTTAGCTTTTTTTACATGGCTCATATTGCACTTTTACTTCTCCAACACTGTTTTTGCATTATTTAAACCAAATTGAACATGTTTCATTATTTATTCTAGACTAAATAGATTTTTATTTATGTATTATATTAAGTTAAAAATAAGTGTTCATTCAGTATTGTTGTAATTGTCATTATTACAAATATATATGTAAAAATCGGCCGATTAATCGGTATCTGCTTTTTTTGGTCCTCCAATAATCGGTTACGGCGTTGAAAAATAATAATCCGTCGACCTCTAGTCTGGACCGGCAGCCTTGCAAGGGTTAACATGTTTCAATGTTTTACACACGTCGCCACGGAGGAGAGCCCACAGCCCTTGGTAGCGGGCCGTGTCGGTGGCACTGTGTTATCCTCAAAGCGTGCGAAGAATGTGTTTAGCCTGTCCAGAAGCAAGACGTCGGTCTCGGCGACGTGGCTGGTTTTCCTTTTGTAGTCTGTGATTGTCTGTAGTCCCCGCCACATACGTCTTGTGTCTGAGCCATTGAATTGCGACTCCACTTTATCTCTATACTGAAGTATAGAGTTGATATAGTGAGCTCAATGATTCTGAGTTGGGGCTTGCCTTATCTAGCCCAACGTTGTTACATTTCCTTAATCCACCACAACTGTCTCGATGTGTCGAACCTAACCGATATCTACTGGATGAGGTGGCCAAATATCCTGTTCTCTTGTGAGTACTAAGAACGGTTTGTTCTTAGAATAGAGTTAAGGAGAGACTTTTGTTTGAAATGGAGATACCTCGTTCCGAACATGCATGTTTCAGAGTACAGAGGGTGGGGGCAAGAACACAAGACCCGTGGTGGATTAAGTACAGAGTTGGGTGAAAACAGCAATTTACACAACCAGAGTACAGGATTGTACATACCTATCATTTAAAGTAATGCTAATATACATTTTTCGCCCCCACGTGTCTTAATATACACAGCAATGCTGTCCGACCCTAGTGCAGCTGTAAGCAAGCGGGTTAGATCTGCTGGCTACTGGCTGACAAACTCCTGTCATTGGCTGAGAGAGAAAACAGTAGCTAACGTTTGCCGCCTCTACTGTACAACCATCCAGTTCTTTGTGTACAGTGAGAAATAACAGTCAATGTAGGTAGGGCCAGACGAGGGCATAGATTTTCCATTCTCCTCTTAGCTTGTTTACTTTTCATTGAAAGTACGCACACCAAGGACTTTTCATCATAGGATGAAATCCCTGCTGAAATGTTTCCATAAACCCCACCATTTCCATCTGATCCTTGGAAGTAATCATCATCTAGCTGCACTCTCACTGTACAGGAATCCTCCTCAACCCGAACCCAGCTCTATGGCTACGTCTCAAATAGCACCCTATTCCCTATATTATGGTGCACGATTTTTGACCAGAGCCTTATGTCAAAAGTAGTGTACTATAAGGGAATAGGGTGCCATTTGGAACGCAGAGGTGTTGAAGATCCCCTTTCAACTTGATCCACTTAACTGCTGATCCAGGTGTGCAGTCATCTGTTGCTATGCTGGGTGTTGGCTAGTAATGCTGTAGCTAGCTGACACTCACATTTCTCTTTCTCTTCCTGCACCATGAACAACTTCAGACTAAAAATGGCTCCCTATTATCTTAGACCTAGCCTAGTTGATAACACTAGGAAACTACTGCCTTAGCACTGGACTCCTCATAGGCACATCTGTTTTAGACATTTGCGCTTTGTAATAGTCACATGCCGGTCTGCTCTGCCGTCTCTGTCCTGGCTAGATATTCCTGCCATGTAACCTCTTGGTGTTTTCTTGGATCGTTTGTTGGCTAGGAGGAGTAGTGTGAGAGTGTGACTTCAGATTCGAATCACACCACTGAGAGAGACTGGGCTTGTGGAGGACTGGCTTGTCTGTACTTGCACTCTGTCAGACACTTTGGTTGTTTTTATGACAGAGCGCTTCCCCTTCATAATTGTCTAACCATATAGAGTAGACTACAGGTATGGCAGGCTCCACGTGAATCCAATGGAGTGATTTAGCAGGGCAACATTCCACCAACTGCCCATTCAGATTTTGCGGCATTTTTATTTGCTTAAGAACATCATAGTGTGTGGATATTTGTTGTCATAAAACCAGTTGAGTCTCCACCATTGATAATGTATTCAGTGCTGTGTGTATTTGTATGTGTTTCTTGAAAGTTGTAAGGAGGTGCCCCCTTCCACGGTGTCAACATGGGAATACTGTTGTAGGCCACATGTAAATGATCTAGCCTAGGTTTTCCATTTGAGTCCCAGCTAACCGTATAACGCTTATTGCATTGTCCATTGAGGAAAGACGCTCAAGGAGGCCATTGATAATGCTGAATGTACACTGCACCAATCTGAGATGTCTTCTGTGTGTGAACTGAAAAGCCTTTATTCTCACGCCTGACAGACTGTGTGCCCTTTCTGGCAGCACTCCTTTCTCATAGTCTCTCAGACAACAGCAAATGGAATGTATGTTCTTGTTCTCTGAAGGTGGCCCACATTAACATTCTGTTTTCTAATCTCCCTGCTGTGCCATGCTGCGATTTGAGTTCTTATCTTGTGGATAGAATGTTTATGTTTATGTGCAGGTGCAAGATAAATAATATTCCAGTTCTGTTGCAATTGTATTTCTCTCATTTTCTTTTCTCACCCAAAGTGACAGCAATGGATTAAAAGCTTTGATTTTCCTCATGCCTACATACTGAAAAAAGTTACCATAATTCACAGGATGTAACAAATTAGGAAAATAGTCTAATTGATAGCTGGATTTGGCTTATCCTAGTTGAGTTAGTAGTGCTACATTTCCCGAGGTTTGTCTATTCAGCTGCACTGCACTGAGATGCCTTGGTGAGTTTCAGTTTGCTGATCTCACCGGCATTGTTGTTTTGCTAAGAAGCTCTTTTATTCAGACTCCACAATCTTGCCTTGCTGTGCCTTTCATTAGCCATGCAGAATGCTTCTCTGTTTGCATCCAAGATAGCACCCTATTCCCTATATAGTGCAATACTTTTGACCTGAGCCCCATGGGCCCTGGTCAAAAGTAGTGCATTATATAGGGAATAGGGTGCCATTTGGGATGCAGACCCATTCATTCACCACTCTGTTCCTTGGCTTAACAAAAGAGGGAATGATTATAGACAGCACCCAACCAGGATTTATGTAGGGGGGACCCAGACTGGGCATAGGCCTAGCTGCTGAGAAGAATGTCAGTACGGGTAGCCTACCACCTGTGCACTAGTAGAAACCCTTTCATCAGGTTTTTAACCACATAGGCTTAAGGCGTCAGCATGCTTCAGTTCGGCTGGCACCAAACGGAACGAGTGTGCTCGCATACTCCCTTAAAAGACCTTGAAAAACAATAAAAAAGCCTCAATAGTACTTTGAGTAGTCCTTTTTGAGATGCCAAAGCCTGTATACACTTCCTCAAAATAGTCATTAATCTAAGATAACTCATGAAATCAATCGTTAATTTTGAGGTTTTTGCCGGAGAGATCTTGGTCGTGCAATTTTACATCTAAGTTTGGTGCAGTATTTTTCAATGAAAATAAGAAATGTGCATGACAAGTCGTCTCTCATTGAATGATAACAAAGACTTTATTGAAGAATCCCTACTGTTGACCAATCACCAATGAAAGGGTGTGGACTTCGTCTCCCTCACCGAAGTCCGAAACCAACAAAAACGTCACAATATATGGACTAACTGTACCAAACTATTTCGGCTGGGAAGCATGCAGACGCCTTTACTCCTGGAGTAGGTCCTGTGCCTGAGTGAGTTGCCTGTCCGAGCCCGATAGAAGAATATGCCTACTCTTTTTGTGACAGGTGTATAGATTTTAGACAATAAATCTTACATAATCTCAGTGGACCATTTATTCCTAGTATTAAAGCACTGTATGCGAGATCATGTTCTAATTGTGTTCCCCTCCGCTGTTATGTCCCAGTGCACAGACACACCTCCACGACAGTCAGAATGTTTTTGATTTAGGTGCTCAGCAGAGAGAGACATAAGGGTGAGGCTCTCACTGTACCGTACTACAATATGTGTTTGTTCACTCGGCACAAACGATCTGAAGCATTAAACCCTGGAACAGGCTGCTCTCTCTCTCTCCCTCTCATCTTCCTTCCCTTTATGTCAATCTCAGAGTAATCTTTTCTCCTACCGGTTAGTTCTGCCTGGCATAACACATTGGGGATGTGCTGAGGGAGCTTCTCTTACACCCTTGCACCCTCCTCTTGGCTCCCAGAGGGAGGCTGCCTCCCAAATGGCACTCTATTCCCTACATACAGTGGGGAGAACAAGTATTTGATACACTGCCGATTTTGCAGGTTTTCCTACTTACAAAGCATGTAGAGGTCTGTAATTTTTATCATAGGTACACTTCAACTATGAGAGACGGAATCTAAAACAAAAATCCAGAAAATCACATTGTATGATTTTTAAGTAATTAATTTGCATTTTATTGCATGACATAAGTATTTGATACATCAGAAAAGCAGAACTTAATATTTGGTACAGAAACCTTTGTTTGCAATTACAGAGATCATACGTTTCCTGTAGTTCTTGACTAGGTTTGCACACACTGCAGCAGGGATTTTGGCCCACTCCTCCCTACAGATCTTCTCCAGATCCTTCAGGTTTCGGGGCTGTCTCTGGGCAATACGGACTTTCAGCTCCCTCCAAAGATTTTCTATTGGGTTCAGGTCTGGAGACTGGCTAGGCCACTCCAGGACCTTGAGATGCTTCTTACGGAGCCACTCCTTAGTTGCCATGGCTGTGTGCTTCGTGTCGTTGTCATGCTGGAAGACCCAGCCACGACCCATCTTCAATGCTCTTACTGAGGGAAGGAGGTTGTTGGCCAAGATCTCGCGATACATGGCCCCATCCATCCTCCCCTCAATACGGTGCAGTCGTCCTGTCCCCTTTGCAGAAAAGCATCCCCAAAGAATGATGTTTCCACCTCCATGCTTCACGGTTGGGATGGTGTTCTTGGGGTTGTACTCATACTTCTTCTTCCTCCAAACACGGCGAGTGGAGTTAGACCAAAAAGCTCTATTTTTGTCTCATCAGACCACATGACCTTCTCCCATTCCTCCTCTGGATCATCCAGATGGTCATTGGCAAACTTCAGACAGGCCTGGACATGCACTGGCTTAAGCAGGGGGACCTTGCGTGCGCTGCAGGATTTTAATCCATGACGGCGTAGTGTGTTACTAATGGTTTTCTTTGAGACTGTGGTCCCAGCTCTCTTCAGGTCATTGACCAGGTCCTGCCGTGTAGTTCTGGGCTGATCCCTCACCTTCCTCATGATCATTGATGCCCCACGAGGTGAAATCTTGCATGGAGCCCCAGACCGAGGGTGATTGACCGTCATCTTGAACTTCTTCCATTTTCTAATAATTGCGCCAACAGTTGTTTCCTTCTCACCAAGCTGCTTGCCTATTGTCCTGTAGCCCATCCCAGCCTTGTGCAGGTCTACAATTTTATCCCTGATGTCCTTACACAGCTCTCTGGTCTTGGCCATTGTGGAGAGGTTGGAATCTGTTTGATTGTGTGTGGACAGGTGTCTTTTATACAGGTAACGAGTTCAAACAGGTGCAGTTAATACAGGTAATGAGTGGAGAACAGGAGGGCTTCTTAAAGAAAAACTAACAGGTCTGTGAGAGCCGGAATTCTTACTGGTTGGTAGGTGATCAAATACTTATGTCATGCAATAAAATGCAAATTAATTATTTAAAAATCATACAATGTGATTTTCTGGATTTTTGTTTTAGATTCCGTCTCTCACAGTTGAAGTGTACCTATGATAAAAATTACAGACCTCTACATGCTTTGTAAGTAGGAAAACCTGCAAAATCGGCAGTGTATCAAATACTTGTTCTCCCCACTGTACATAGTGCACTCTTTTGACCATGGCCCCATTGGCCTCTGGTCAAAAGCAGTGCACTAATTGTGTAGGGAATAGGGTGCCGTTTTGGACAGAGTGTTAGAAGAGCCTGGCTTGGTTCAAATAAAATGTTTTGTCACATGCTTAGTCTACACCTGTTCTTTACGAACAGTAAAATGCTTACTTACGGGTCCTTCCCAACAATGCAAAGAGGAAACAAATAGAAATAAAGAATAACAAGGAATAAATACACAGAGTAGAGGTCGACCGATTTATGATTTCTTTCAACGCCGATACCGATTTATTGTAGGACCAAAAAACGCCGATACCGATTAATCGGCCGAATTAAAAATAAATATATTAATTTTTTAAGTTTTATTTTTATATTTATATATATTTGTAATAAGGACAATTACAACAATACTGCATGAACACTTAACTTAATATAATATATCAATAAAATCTATTTAGTCTCAAATAAATAATGAAACATGTTCAATTTGGTTTAAATAATGCAAAAACAAAGTGTTGGCGAAGAAAGTGCAATGTAAAAAAGCTAATGTTTAAGTTCCTTGCTCAGAACATATGAAAGCAGGTGGTTCCTTTTAACATGAGTCTTCAATATTCCCAGGTAAGAAGTTTTAGGTTGTAGTTATTATAGGACTATTTCTCTCTATGGACTATTGGATGTTCTAATGGGTACTTTAGTATTGCCAGCCTAATCTCGGGAGTTGATAGGCTTGAAGTCATAAACAGCGCAGTGCTTGAAGCATTGCGAAGAGCTGCTGGCAAATGCAGGAAAGTGCTGTTTGAATGAATGCTTACGAGCCTGCTGCTGCCTACCACCGCTCAGTCAGACTGCTCTATCAAATCATAGACTTAATTATAATATAATAACACACAGAAATACGAGCCTTACACGGAACCCAAACCGGCTGCGCCTTCGTGCATACATTTATTTTGCCCCTCCACACCAAATGCGATCACGAGACGCAGGTTAAATATCAAAACAAACTCTGAACCAATGACATTAATTTGGGGACAGGTCGAAAAGCATTAAACATGTATGGCAATTTAGCTAGCTAGCTTGCACTTGTCCTATTTAGCTAGCTTGCTGTTGCTAGCTAATTTGTCCTGGGATATAAACATTGAGTTGTTTTTTTACCTGAAATGCACAAGGACCTCTACTCCGACAATTAATCCACAAAACGGCCAACCGAATCGTTTCTAGTCATCTCTCCTCTTTCCAGGCTTTTTCATCTTTGAACTTATATGGTGATCGCATCTAAACTTACATTGTATTACCACGACAACCGGCAACAAAGTCCGTCTTTCAATCACCCACGTGGGTATAACCAATGAGGAGATGGCACGTGGGTACCTGCTTCTATAAACCAATGAGGAGATGGGAGAGGCAGGACTTGCAGCGCAATCTGCGTCAGAAATAGAAAGGAGTTCTATTTTAGCAACGCGTGAGCAGTGCGAGTGCAATAATTGAATAACAGATTTCTACATTTATTTTTGCAACACCCGTGCACGCAACGTGACCGGTGTGCTCAGCCTATTACAATGTATTAAAAAAAATGAAACATTTGGCCCAACGTTTGTAGAACTAAAGTTACATTAATAACTCTAAATTAAGCATATAGGAGTACCTATTTCTATGTTAACTGCTCTACACCCTCAAATTGTTTAAGGAAAATATCCTTTCTATTTTATTCAGCTTTGTTCCATTGTATTCTTCACTATAAAATAACCTAAATCTTGTCTGCTAAATGAACGAGTGTAGCCCACAGCCATATGGCATAGCCAGATGAGGACCTGGCATAAGGACAACTCCGAGTATGCTATTCTGTTCTTCTGAAATAGACTAAATTTTCTTCATAATCATGTTTCTTTAGACCTGTCTAAAATAATGGATTTATTATGACCATGTAGGCGTTATTACATGGATTTATTATACTTTTTTTATTTTTATGTAGATGTTCCAAAGGTCTGCATCAGTGGCTTGTAGGCTGTGTGCAAGCCAGGAGATGCTAAATGTGTTTGTTAATTAACAGTCAACTACCGTGAGAATGGCAGTTATTTGCTTGACAATCACAGGCTGACAATTTCGTGGCCGCCACAGCCCTAGTTGTGCATCAGCAGTTTCTCTTATGTCAGTCACTGATAGTTAGTCAATTAGCCCATGTCAGCTAACATTTTTTACATTACTAAGTTAGTTTAGCATCCAGTTATCTTAACTTGTTATCATGGTTGAATTACCTGCCGGGGAGCCCCCCCATTTGATTTTGTTAGTCAGTCTCACAAAGATATCATATTAAAAACATTAAACATTTCTCTCTGCCTCGTGGCAAAATGTGCAGAATTGCAGCAAACTTTCTTTAAAATGTCTACACCCCATAGCAAAATGTGTAGAATTGTACAAAAAATGTCTCCGCTGTCAAGAGGGGGGCCACTAAAATGTTTCTCACTGTGGGGGGGGCATGGATGTAGGTACAGAGACCTGTAAGCAACTGCAGCCCCTCGCGAGTTCAGGTTTTTGGTGGCCCTCACCCCATCAAAGTTGCCCATCCCTAGACTTACTCATTTTAAAGCCACTGATCCCTTATAAATATAGGAATTGCCAGGGACCTCACCGTACGATATTATCGCGATACTTAGGTGCCGATATGTATTGCGATTCTATATGTATTGTGATTCGATACTGTGATTTTATTGCGTTTTGATATTCCAAACATATTGCTCACTATATGTCTGTTGCAGAGAGATGAGAGAGCAAGATGGAGAACAAGCAATAGAATGAAAAATAATGGCGTTCTAGCGCACGAACAGCCAGCTCGCGCTTTTTACATAGATACTTGGATTCAAAGTATTAGTATAATATTGTCCAAAGAAATAATAGGGTGTTTTGTAACTGTAAAAAAAAGAGGTTTCTCTCCCCATCACTACTTACAAAACTATCGTGACCCATTAATTTCACACATGCTTGTATTTTTGAACATAAGAGTAATGAATCTATTTTCCTGCTAGGTCAGAAGGGAGATTTTTTAAAGGCAGGTCAGGGATAGGGTGTAGCACTAAAAACAGTGGTGGTCTTGTTTCCTGTTTTTCAGTGCAAGGCAGGATATAGGGCCTAGTACCGAGCTGGCAATACTGTACTGACTGGTCAGCTAAAATAACTATTTCTGTCTACTAGACTAGAGCCTGAGGGCTGTTTTAGACTAATTGTACAGTGGAGTTCACAGGCCTTTTAGCCAAGTCTAAAGTATCAGATGGCCAAGGAGAATGCCAGCCACATTGACTAATTTCATCCCACAGAGATAAGCTACATGTCAGAGCAAAGTCTGGTGACAGACCTTGGTGTCAGGTGTGGGTCACAGCTAGCCCTGGCTTCCTGTTTTTAGACTGGAGAGGGAATCAACACTTGCCCAAAACTTTTGCAGACACAAACAGGAACTAGAATACACCGATAAATAGTCTGTTTTTGACCTTGGAAATAGCACTGCCAGTTATAGGCTAGCACTTTACATAGCATTAATTAATAGGCTCAGGGAGTTAACTAACATGCATCCCTGGACCTAATTCCTTGGATCATATAGACCATTGACAAATGTCCTCCCACCATTCTATAAGACAGCCCAACCCAGTAGGAGGCAGTTTACTCTGGGCACGCTTTTCATCCAAATGTGAAAATGCTGCCCCCTATCCTAGAGAAGTTAAAGTGGTCCCATGGACAGATACTCCAATCTCCGCTGTGGAGTTTTGCAGCTCCTTCGGGGTTGTCTTTGGTTTCTTTGTTGCCTTTCTGATTAATCGCCTCTTTGCCTGGTCCGTGAGTTTTGGTGGGTGGCCCTCTCTTGGCAGGTTTGTTGTAGTGCCATATTCTTTCAATTGTTTTATAATGGATTTAATGGTGCTCCGTGAGATGTTCAAAGTTTCTGATATTTTTTATAACCCAATCCTGATCTATACTTCTCACAACTTTGTCCCTGACCTGTTTGGAGAGCTCCTTGGTCTTCACAGTGCGTGCTGCTTGCTTGGTGGTGCCCCTTGCTTAGTGGTGTTGCAGACTCTGGGTGTTTTCAGAACAGGTGTATTTATACTGAGATCATGTGACACTTAGATTGCACACAGGTGGACTTTATTTAACTAATTATGTGACTTCTGACGGTAATTGGTTGCACCAGATCTTATTTAGGGGCTTCATAGCAAAGAGGGTGAATACATATGCACGCACCATTTTTCCGTTTAAATTATTATTATTATTTTTTACAAGTTATTTTTTTTCACTTCACCAATTTGGACTATTTTTATGTCCATTTCATGAAATCGAAATTAAAATCTATTTAAAGTACCGGTTGTAATGCAACAAAATAGGAAAAACGCCAAGAGGCGTGAATACTTTTGCAAGGCACTGTATGTGACAGAGCTCCAGCTCTATATCCTTCCTCATTAAGCTACATCAAAATGCATGAGGTGTAGGTGAATGTCTGCTCGGCTTCAGCTCGGCTCTGGCCTTCTCAGAACGCAGCAAATTGCCTCTATATAAATGATGGAGGAATAGGAGTAGGTAGGGATGTTAATCAGTTAGCCACCGAAAATACATTTGACCAGTCATGTATGTCGGTCTAGAGGTTAATTTTCATAATTTTGTTTAATTAAATTGGCGCACGTGTATTTTCGTTAGTCATCATGCATTTTATATTCAATTTTATATTCCACGCGCACAGCATACAGAGCCTAGTTTGAGGAGCGGAAAGGTTGACGGCGCGAGAGTAGCTCCGCAAAAAGCCTGTGGGCTACCGGAGTGGAACCTGCTTTCGTAAGCTCAGTCATTGCGCAATAATTCTAAATGCAATTGCGTGTTAACTTTGGTGGTGACGATTAATTGGAGCTATTTTCATTTCTCAATCTCAACTTGTAATTAAAGCACGTCTCCAATTCGAAAGCATCAGCTTTAGCCTGTCTACCTGTGGCTATCAGCGCGTCACCCACCACGTTGCAATGTGAGCTTGAGGTAGTATAGTTCTTTGAAACTTGAAAGTTTTACTTCACTTCAAATAATGAGACATGTCTTACCTTGCGTCAGAGTAGCCTTGCGAAAATCAATCCATAGAAACGCGGAGGCAATTATTTAATAAAGACTTCCTCATGCCATTAACCAGCTTTTAATCACCTGTTCTATTGGTTTTCATATCAACTTTTATTTCGTTGTCCAGAAGCCAAAGGCACAATCTTAGTCATATAAGCAACCCATCGTAGTTGTTGCTATTCGATTCCCCTTAGAGATTTTTGTTTCTCTCTGTCTCAAATGGAAATGCTCACATTAGGTGCACAGAGTTTCAGAGAATTGCATTTTGGGCGAATGTTTTGGAAATTACGTTTTATTAGCTGCTTCATTACAGGAGTTGCATGTTCAATAATAGGCGACAGCCCTTCGACTGTACGACGATAGGCTCGCTATTGTTGCATGTTTCCATTTTAAGCTGTAAATGAAAAAATGTCCGCTCCTTGTATGCATCAGAGAGGAAGAGACGTTTACATTTGAGTCATTCAGCAGATGCTCTTATCCAGAGCTATTTACAGTAGTGAGTGTACACGTTTTCATTCGTACTGGTCCCCCATGGGAATCGAGCCCACAACCCTGGCGTTGCAAGTGCCATGCTCTACCAACTGAGCCACACGGGACCCAGAAGCGAGAGGTTTCAATCTCGCCAAAATTCTGTCCAAAATAAACCCAATGGCCCAAGGTCGTAAACTTGTCACCTGCCTTCCCGCCTTGGGACGACTACTATTGTTAGGGCAGAAACACAAGCATTTCGTCATTATATACAGATCTCTGATAGTATTTTCTGTTGGTCATGTCATTTTACAATTTTAGATTAAAAAAAATAAAAAATTTGACTGGCTAATGAGGGTCAGTTAGTCGGAAGCAAAATTGACTGAAATTTGCATCCCTAAAAGGAGACACGAGTTGTTACTTTTCAGAACCATCCTATGAGACTCGATCTGGTAGCGATATCACTATCTGCTCCCGCAGGTTTGTGTAGTAAGTGATTTGAGGTTAGCCTTTTTTTGGTGGATTTCTTTTTAGAGATGTCAGTCTGGCCTCCTTACTACTGCGGATCAAAATGACATGATATGGTTAGTGTCAAATCGTGACTCTATGCTCCCAGAGGTGTAATACAACTTTGTGTCAATCTCATTGTGGCTGAATATAGTCCGCCTACGTATACAATGAACCTCTATTTGAGTCACTTGACAGTCAAATTTGCGTAACTCCCTAGAATGGGGCCCTCCACAGCACTAGATAGAAACTTGTTGCAGTGCAGGTGGGGATTGTAGGCATCTTCTCTCCAGAGGAACGGCTGTCTTTATTTTCATTCCAGCAGAATGGTAACAGCTGCTGCTTTTGAAACCTTTTGTGTCATGGGATAGGGTAGAGCCATGGGCTTGATTTAAAAAAAAAAATGTATTTATTTTATATATATTTATTTAGGGATGCCGACTAATTAGTTGTTCTAAACACAACAATATTAGACTTATAGCTAGTGGAAACTGAGTACAGTAGCTCTTTCTGTGGCTCTCTGTGTCTGTCTGTCTCTGTGTATGTCTGTCTGTCTGTCTGTCTCTCTGTCTTTGTCTCTCTCTGTGTGTCTGTCTCTCTTTGTCTGTGTTTCTGTGTGTCTGTCTGTCTGTGTTTCTGTGTGTCTCTCTCTCTGTTGTCTGTCTCTCTGTCTGTGTCTCTCTCTCTGTCTGTGTCTGTCTCTCTCTGTCTGTGTGTCTCTCTCTCTGTCTGTGTGTCTGTCTGTCTGACTGTCTGTCTGTGTTTCTCTGTGTCTGTGTCTCTATGTCTCTTTCTGTCTATGTGTCTGTCTCTCTCTGTCTATGTGTCTGTCTCTCTGTCTGTCTTTCTCTTTCTGTGTGTGTGTCTCTTTCTGTGTGTGTGTGTCTCTTTCTGTGTGTGTGTGTCTCTTTCTGTGTGTGTGTGTCTCTTTCTGTGTGTGTGCGTCTCTTTCTGTGTGTGTGCGTCTCTCTGTGTCTGCGCGTCACTCTGTGTCTGCGCGTCTCTCTGTGTCTGCGCGTCTCTGTCTTGCTCTGTGTCTGGGCGTCTCTGTGTCTGCGCGTCTCTGTCTTTCTCTGTGTCTGCGCGTCTCTGTGTCTGCGCGTCTCTGTCTTTCTCTGTGTCTGCGCGTCTCTGTGTCTTTCTCTGTGTCTCTGTGTCTCTATCTCTGTCTGTGTCTGCCTGTCTCTCTTTCTGTGTGTGTCTGGATCTTTCTGCGTCTCACTCTCTGTGTCTCTTTGTCTGCGTCTCTCTGTGTCTGCGTCTCTGTGTGTCTGCGTCGCTCTCTCTGTGCCTCTGTGTCTGTGTCTCACTCTCTGTGTCTGCTTCTCACTCTCTCTCTGTCTGTCTCTCTGCGTCTCGCTCTGTCTGTGTGTTCATGCGTGCATACATTTTTAATATCTCAGGAGGAGGAACAGCACTTTGACCCTGCCTGCCTTGAGTGTGATCAGCATATGACTCTGAAAAGTACCTTAAGACACACAGCGAATCTGCTTTGAGACTATTGTTCAGAAAACTGGAGTTAAGCGACAAACTTAGGAGAAGCTTGTCTCAATTCCCTGGAGTGTTACTGATCTCGTCTTTTCTGCCTGAAGTTCTTATCTACTGTTGGGAGTTTTCTCTAACCTGTTTTCCTTTTTGTTGATACTGACTGGATTTCTGCCTGGATTGTAAAAGACTTTTGGAATAGTAACACTCTTGACAGGTAGGAGCATCTTTGAAGATTTGAATAGTGTCATTATTTTTATAACTGGGTCATTCCACCTCCAAAAAGCCCAAGAAAGAGGATTTTGACACCCACCATCTCAGATTGTTCCGAAGTCGTTTCTGTAGTTAGTAACAGATACGATTAGCATTCCTGAAACAGACAAAACATCTTCAGATTCACAGGGAATACATTACATAGTAGGAAGAAGCAAATCTACAGCTGCATACTACTTGTTAAGCGTAGAGAACTGATACTTTACAGTTGGTATGGTTTGTGGAGGGATCCGTGGGTGGCTTTTCATTTGTTTTGGTATTCCTTCATGTCTTACTCATTGTTAGGAAGAGTGCAAATCAGATGTTGGGTCCTACATTTACTTAATATTATCTGAATCCTATAGACCTAAATTAAATTGGCCAATTTGAGTGTAATCAATTAGCTTAAGTTCTCCAAGATCAAATAACATTTCAACAAATGTTGAAATGTTTCAGGAATGCCAATCTCACCTGTTTCTAACTACAGAAACTATTTCAGAACAATCTGAGATGGTGGGTGTCATGGCTTACTGAAATGTCAAGGAACGACTCAGCTAGCTTGGTCCCATACTGTGTAGTGTGTGGTAGCCAACTTCTGTCGTTGTCAAGCTCCGAGCTCCGAGCACGCAAATTGGAGCATGGCAGGGTCGGCGTATGAGTCCAAATCAAAGTTTGCGAAATCGAGAGCACTTTTTTAATGCGTACTCCGTTTGTACATATTTTGAAGCGTGCATCGACGCAAGCTTTAACTTAAAGTATGCAAAGAAATATCCATTATTTGAGTTGAAGCGACAGAAAATACTCTCCGACTGCGAGATGACATGTTGCCTATTCACATCTCATATGTTGCCTGACTACAGTATTTTATCTTGATACATTAATTAATACATGCTGCGGTAATTTTGGCATTGTTACCTGCCTACAATACCCACTGTAGTTGTTTTGTATGTCGTAAGTCAATAGGGTTAGCTACTACTGTTAGCTAACCAGCCAGATAGCCAAGAGTAATTGTTAGCTAGCTACCCACAAAAAAATTGACATCTACCTTAGAAAATATTGGTTTTAGGTCATTTTTGCCAGTTATAGTATCTGGTTAGCTACATTATTACAATTCACATATAGCTAGCTGATACTTATGAAGTAAAATGTTTGCTTTGTGTATATCTTGTTTCATCTCTCTTGCCATTGTCCTGGTTAGAAGAAGCAAGGTTCAGTGAAAGGGTAAGTCAATAGGGCTAGCTAGCTAGCTAGCCACAAAGAATTGTTAGCTAGCTACCCATGAAGAATTGACATCTACCTTGCATAACATTAGTTTTCGATCACTTTGGGCTGTTTAACTAACTAGCTAGATTACGATTCACATAAGCTCAGGAAAAAAAGAAACTTCCCTTTTTCAGGACCCTGTCATTCAAAGATAATTTGTAAAAATCCAAATAACTTCACAGTTCTTCATCGTTAAGACACTAACATCTTACAGACGGTAGGCAATTAAGGTCACAGTTATGAGAACTTAGGGCACTAAAGAGGCCTTTCTACTGACTTTGGAAAAACACAAAAAGAAAGATCCCCAGGGTCCCTGCTCATCTGCTTGAACGTGCCTTAGGCATGCTGCAAGGAGGCATGAGGACTGCAGATGTGGACAGGTCAATACATTGCAATGTCCGTACTGTAAGACGCCTAAGACAGCGCTACAGGGAGACAGGACGGACAGCTGATCGTCCTTGCAGTGGCAGACCACGTGTAACCGCCTGCACAGGATCGGAACATTTGGGGGCAGAACTGAAAAAGCGTGTGCGAGCAAGGAGGCCTACAAACCTGACTCAGTTACTCCAGCTCTGTAAGGAGGAATGGGCCAAAATCCACCCAACTTATTGTGGGAAACTTGTGGAAGGCTACCCAAAATGTTTGACCGAAGTTAAACAATTTAAAGGCAATGCTACCAAATGCTAATTGTGTATGTAAACTTCTGACCCACTGGGAATGTGATGAAATAAATAAAAGCTGAAATAAATCATTCTCTCTACTATTATTCTGACATTTCACATTCTTAAAATAAAGTGGTGATCCTAAGAGCGGGGCAGCAGTGTAGCCTAGTGGTTAGAGCGTTGGATTAGTAACCGAAAGGTTACAAGTTTAAATCCTCGAGTTGACAAGGTACAAATCTGTCGTTCTGCCCCTGAACAAGGCAGTTAACCTACTGTTCCTAGGCCGTCATTGAAAATAAGAATTTGTTCTTAAACTGACTTGCCTAGTTAAATAAAGTTTTTTTTTTTTTTTTTTAAAGACAGGTCATTTTTACTAGGGATAAATGTCAGGAATTGTGATAAACTGAGTTTAAATGTATTTGGCTAAGGTGTAAACTTCGGACTTCAACTGTACATATATGCATACACATTTGTGTGTGTGTATATACATACATACATACATACATACATACATACAGTACCAGTCAAGGGCTTTTATTTTTACTATTTTCTACATTGTATAATAATAGTGAAGACGGCAAAACTGAAATAACACATGGAATCATGTAGTAACCAAAAAAACGAATCAAAATATATTTGAGATTCTTCAAAGTTGTCACCATTTTCCTTGATGACACCTTTGCACACTCTTGGCTTTCTCTCATCCAGCTTCATGAGGTAGTCGCCTGGAATGCAAATCAATTAACAGGTGTGCCTTCTTAAAAGTTAATTTGTGGAATTGCTTTCCTTTAATGCATTTGAGCCAATCAATTGTGTTGTGACAGGGTAGGGGTGGTATACAGAAGATAGCCCTATTTGGGAAAAGACTTAGTCCATATTATGGCAAGAACAGCTCAAATAAGCAAAGAGAAACAACAGTCCATTACTTTAAGACATAAAGGTCAGTCAATATGGAGCATGTCAAGAACTTTGAAAGTTTCTTCAAGTGCAGTCACAAAAACCATCAAGCGCTATGATGAAACTGGCTCTCATGAGGACCGCCACTGGAAAGGAAGACCCAGAGTTACCTCTGCTGCAGAGTACACATTCCTTAGAGTTACCAGCCTCAGAAATTGAAGCCCAAATAAATGCTTCTGAGTTCAAGTAACAGACACGTCTCAACATCAACTGTTCAGAGGAGACTGTGAATCAGGCCTTCATTGTCGAATTGCTGCAAATAAACCACCCACTACTAAAGGACACCAATAAGGGCTCCCGAGTGGCGCAGTGGTCTAAGGCTCTGCTTCTCAGTGATCGAGGCATCATTACAGACCCTAGTTCGATTCCTGGCTGTATCACAACCGGCCGTGATTGGGAGTGCCATTGGCCTAGCGTCGTCCGTGTTTGGCCGGGGTAGGCCATCATTGTAAATATGAATTTGTTCTTAACTGACTTGCCTAGTTAAATAAAATAAATACGAAAAAGAGACCTGCTTGGGCCAAGAAACACAAACAATGGGCATTAAATTGGTGGAAATCTTCCTTTTAGTCTGAGTCCAAATTTGAGATTTGAGACACCGCCGTGTCTTTGTGTCGCAGAGTAGGTGAACTGATGATCTCTGCATGTGTGGTTCCCACCGTGAAGCATGGAGGTGTGGTGGTGCTTTGCTGGTGACGTAGTCTGGGATTTATTTAGAATTCAAGGCACACTTAACCAGCTACCACAGCGATACGCTGTCCCATCTTTTTTAAATGTATTTTTTTATTTCACCTTTATTTAACCAGTTAGGCTAGTTGAGAACAAGTTCTCATTTACAACTGTGATAAAGCAAAGCAGTTCGACACATACAACAACACAGAGTTACACATGTAATAAACATACAGTCAATAATACAGTATAATTTTTATTATTATATATACAGTGTGTGCAAATGAGGTAAAAGCAATAAATAGGCCATGGTGGTGAAGTAATTACAATATAGCAATTAAACACTGGAATGGTAGATGTCCAGAAGATTAATGTGCAAGTAGAGATAATGGGGTGCAAAGTAGCAAGATAAATAAATAAATACTGTATGGGGATGAGGTAGTTGGATGGGCTGCTTACAGATCTCTGACAGCTGGTGCTTAAAGCTAGTGAGGGAGATATGAGTCTCCAGCTTCAGGGATTTTTGCAGTTCGTTCCAGTCATTGGCAGCAGAGAACTGGAAGGAAAGGCGGCCAAAGGAGGAATTGGCTTTGGGTTTGACCATTGAGATATACCTGCTGGAGCGCGTGCTACGGGTGGGTGCTGCTATGGTGACCAGTGAGCTGAGATAAGGTGGGGCTTTACCTAGCAAAGACTTGTAGATGGTTTGCGCTTAATATATTTGTTTTTCAACAGGTCAGTGACCCAAAACACCTCCAGTCTGTGTAATTTTAAATGTTTTAAATGTAAAATGTATTAAACTAGGCAAGTCAGTTAAGAACAAATTCACGGCTTACCGGGGAACAGTGGGTTGTTCAGGGGAAGAACAGATTTTTACCTTGTCAGCTCGGGGATTCGATCCAGCAACCTTTCGGGTACTGGCCCAACGCTCTAACCACTAGGCTACCTGCCGCCCCAAAGGGCTATTTGACCACGAAGGAGAACGATGGAGTGCTGCATCAGATGACCTGGCCTCCATAATCCCCCGACCTCAACCCATCTGAGATGGTTTGTGATGAGTTGGACCGCAGAGTGAAGGAAAAGCAGTTTCAAGTGCCCAGCTAATGTGGGAACTCCTCCAAGACTGTTGGAAAAGCATTACAGGTGAAGCTGGTTGAGAGAATGCCAAGAGTGTGCAAAGCTGTCATCAAGGCAAAGGGTGGCTACTTTCAGGAATCTCAAATATAAATATATTTTTGTTGGAACAAGTTTCTGGTTACTACATGATTCCATATGTGTTATTTCATAGTTTTGATGTTTTCACTATTATTGTACAATGTAAAAAAAAAAAAAAAAAAAAAAAAACTTTTAGTAGGTGTGTCCAAACTTTTGACTGGTTTCATTCATTCATTCATTCGGAACACCTTCCTAATATTGAGTTGCACCCCCAGGGCAGCATGCTAGAGTACCGGGTGGTAGCTGGCTAGTAACAGTGACTAAAGTTCAGGGCAGGGTACTGGGCGTATGCTTGCTAGTGGTGACTGTACAACAGTCTGATGGCCTGGAAAGTATTT
This sequence comes from Salvelinus alpinus, assembly GCF_045679555.1. Taxonomy (NCBI): domain Eukaryota; kingdom Metazoa; phylum Chordata; class Actinopteri; order Salmoniformes; family Salmonidae; genus Salvelinus; species Salvelinus alpinus. The sequence goes on along the minus strand of NC_092091.1, from coordinate 35,754,759 downwards.
TCCCCCTTTCTAATTTCCTCTATTTTTGCATATTTTTGATACGGAATGTTATCAGATCTTCAACCAAAACCTAGTATTAGATAAAGGGAACCTGGATTTACAAATAACACACACAAAAATTACATGGGTCCCATTTATTCCTGGCAAAAACCAAACACTGCATTCTACAGTAAGAACCTCATACCAACGGTCAAGTATGGTGGTCGTTCTGTGATGTTTTGGGAATGCTTTGCTGCCTCAGGACCTGGATGACTTGCCTTAATAGAAGGAACCATGAATTATGCTTTGTATAAGAGAATTCTACAGGAGAATGTCAGGCCATCTGTCTGTGAGCTGAAGCGCAGCTGGGTCATGCAGCAAGACGATGATCAAAAACACACAATCAAGTCTACCTGAAAATGGCTAAAAAGCAACCCATTTTAAGTTTTGGAATGGCCTCGTCAAAGTCCAGACCTAATCCCAATTGAGATGTTGCGGCAGGACATAAAACGAGCAGTAAATGCTTGAAAGCCCTAAAATTGCAGTGAGTTACAGCTGTTCTGCATGGAAGAGTTGGCCAAAATTCCTCCACAGAGGAATTGGTTGGAGTCATTGCTGCTAAAGGAGCACAACCAGTTGTTGGGTGTAAGTGAGCAATTACTTTTTCACACATGGGCATTGGGTTTTGCATAAATTAGTTTATTAAATTAATGAGATAAGAATGTAATTGTTATTTGTTCACTTATCTAATATTAGTTTTTGTTTTGAAGATCTTAACATTTAGTATAAAAAAAAATATGCGAAAGTAGAGAATTAGAAAGGGCTTTGATGCACCAGTACGGTCTCCTAGATGGTTACCATACTAGGGGTTGCAAACCCGGGATTCCAAAATCCTGAGAAATAATAAATGATATATATCAGCAAAAGATGAAACGTCCTCTCACTGTCAACTGTGTTTATTTTCAGCAAACTTAACATGTGTATGAACATAAGATTCAACAATTTGAGACATAAACTGAACAAGTTCCACAGAGATGTGACTAACAGAAATTGAATAATGTGTCCCTGAACAAAGGGGGGTCAAAATCTAAAGTAACCGTGCATCTCTTCCTCATGGACTGCACCAGATTTGCCAGTTCTTGCTGTGAGATGTTACCCCACTCTTCCACCAATTTAGTGGAATTAAAATAGCGCGTGTACAGTATATTCGTTTGTCACACGTACAGCATATAGATTCAGAGCCTTTGAGTGGAAAATCGGTCGGATAGCGCAAGAGCTGCTACTGCTGCAGTATCTTGTGGTGCTTTCAAGACAACTGGGAACAGAACAAATACGAGCTCAAATCAGGACTTCGGTGATCTTCAGGTCGGAAAGTCGTAGCTCAAGAACAGCGGTTCCCAACCTCTTTTGTTTACTGTACCACCAACTGAATTTTGCTCTGCCCGGAGTGCCCCCTCGTGCATTTTACTAGTAGGCCTATGGTCTCATAAGTCTTCTCAAGTACCCCCTGTGTATAGTTCTTGTACCCCTGGTTGGGAATCACCGCTCTAGAAAGAGGCCCGTGTTCGCAAGTTTTTGAAATTCCGAGTTGGATGATTGTTTTTTTCCCCCCAGTTGTCTTGAACACACTGAAGTCGGAGATTTCCGAGTTCCCAGTTGTTTTGAATAGGCGGCATCAAACCTTCAAACCTTAAATTGCTTCAAAGTAGCCTATTAGATCTCATCTCTTTCTAAATTTCTAAAGGATATTTTCATCACATGAAACTACTTGCATGTGTATTGCCCTTTTGACAACTGTTTTCCTGCTTAATTTTTTTTAATTTTTTTTTTTTGTTCACCTTTATTTAACCAGGTAGGCTAGTTGAGAACAAGTTCTCATTTGCAACTGCGACCTGGCCAAGATAAAGCATAGCAGTGTGAACAGACAACACAGAGTTACACATGGAGTAAACAATAAACAAGTCAATAACATGGTAGAAAAAAAGAGAATCTATATACAATGTGTGCAAAAGGCATGAGGTAGGCAATAAATCGAATAATTACAATTTAGCAGATTAACACTGGAGTGATAAATCATCAGATGATCATGTGCAAGAAGAGATACTGGTACTGGTGTGCAAAAGAGCAGAAAAGTAAATAAATAAAAGCAGTATGGGGGGTGAGGTAGGTAAATTGGGTGGGTAGTTTACAGATGGACTATGTACAGCTGCAGCGATCGGTTAGCTGCTCGGATAGCAGATTTTTAAAGTTGTTGAGGGAGATAAAAGTCTCCAACTTCAGAGATTTTTGCAATTCGTTCCAGTCGCAGGCAGCAGAGAACTGGAAGGAAAGGCGTCCAAATGAGGTTTTAGCTTTAGGGATGATCAGTGAGATACACCTGCTGGAGCGCGTGCTGCGGGTGGGTGTAGCCATCGTGACCAGTGAACTGAGATAAGGCGGCACTTTACCTAGCATAGCCTTGTAGATGACCTGGAGCCAGTGGGTCTGACGACGAACATGTAGCGAGGGCCAGCCGACTAGGGCATACAGGTCGCAGTGGTGGGTCGTATAAGGTGCTTTAGTAACAAAACGAATGGCACTGTGATAAACTGCATCCAGTTTGCTGAGTAGAGTGTTGGAAGCTATTTTGTAGATGACATCGCCGAAGTCGAGGATCGGCAGGATAGTCAGTTTTACTAGGGTAAGTTTGGCGGCGTGAGTGAAGGAGGCTTTGTTGCGGAATAGAAAGCCGATTCTTGATTTGATTTTGGATTGGAGATGTTTGATATGAGTCTGGAAGGAGAGTTTGCAGTCTAGCCAGACACCTAGGTACTTATAGATGTCCACATATTCTAGGTCGGAACCGTCCAGGGTGGTGATGCTAGTCGGGCGTGCGGGTGCAGGCAGCGAACGGTTGAAAAGCATGCATTTGGTTTTACTAGCGTTTAAGAGCAGTTGGAGGCCACGGAAGGAGTGTTGTATGGCATTGAAGCTCGTTTGGAGGTTAGATAGCACAGTGTCCAAGGAAGGGCCGGAAGTATATAGAATGGTGTCGTCTGCGTAGAGGTGGATCAGGGAATCGCCCGCAGCAAGAGCAACATCATTGATGTATACAGAGAAAAGAGTCGGCCCGAGAATTGAACCCTGTGGTACCCCCATAGAGACTGCCAGAGGACCGGACAACATGCCCTCCGATTTGACACACTGAACTCTGTCTGCAAAGTAGTTGGTGAACCAGGCAAGGCAGTCATTAGAAAAACCGAGGCTACTGAGTCTGCCGATAAGAATATGGTGATTGACAGAGTCGAAAGTAATTAATTGAATTATGGAGTGAACATTCACACGCAGCTTACTGCCTTGTGCGCATTTCTGTGCCAGTAATGTGAATAAATAATAGTTTTAACATTTTAAGCTAAACGTTCTGATCTGTTGCATCACTCATTGCTTTTTAACAGTTGTTTTTTAATGTAGCCTAGGCCTACTGGTTGTATGAATTTGGGATCTATCGTCCCACAACTGTCCCAGAGTCTGTTTTGGAATAGCCTCTTTCTTTCTCGACAAGCTGACCAATAGAATAGGTAGCCTAAACGTTTCTATAACAGTCGATTTACATAGGCTAGTGATTTTGCTGTTCGTTACTCGTCTTGTTGGCCGAGGAAAAGTACATGTGGACAGTTATTCTAACAGCTTCAAAGTGCACTTCAAAATTCGGTAAGAAGGACTGCGCCTCGTTGCATCCTCGACTTGAATGTTCTGTTTAATATGAATTCCTATATTCTAAATGTGATTTCTGTCATTCTGAGAACCTTGGGTGGACGCCCTAATGAGGTTACACACCCAATGCATGTGGGTCCGGTAAATTATTCAAATGTAAATTAAAATGTTGCTGGTCAAATGTCCGCCGCCACATTTTCCTAACGGAAACCCTGCCTCACCACTTGGGGGCTGCCCGGCATGGAGTCCAGGATCCAGATGCAGATGGTGTTCAGTCCCAGGGTCCTTAGCTTAGTGATGAGCTTGGAGGGCACTATGGGTTTGAACTCTGAGCTGTAGTCAATGAGCAGCATTCTCATGTAGGTGTTCCTTTTGTCCAGGTGGGAAAGGGCAGTGTGGAGTGCAATAGAGATTGCGTCATCTGTGGATCTGTTGGGGTGAAATGGAGTGGGTCCAGGGTTTCTGGGATGATGGTGTTGATGAGCCATGACCAGCCTTTGAAAGCATTTCATGGCAACAGACGTGAGTGCAATGGGGCGGTAGTCATTTAGACCGGTTACCTTGGTGTTCTTGGGCACAGGGACAATGGTGGTTTGCTTGAAACGTAGGTATTACAGACTGGGTCAGGGAGAGGTTGAAAATGTCAGTGAAGACACTTGCCAGCTGTACAGCGCATGCTCTGAGTAAGCATCCTAGTAATCCGTCTGGTCCTGTGGCGTTGTGAATGTTAACTTTGGGTCTTACTCACATCGGCTACGGAGAGCGTGATGAAACTACACACTAACACAGTCACACATCAGTGTGGTTTTCAATAGTCCTTTTTGTTCTCTGGTTATCCAGTGTCCATAACTAAAGCATTGCCAAAAAGCCCAAAATACATGAAACAGACAAGGAAGGAAGTTAAATTGTAAAGGCCTCCTCCAGTCCTCTTTCAGCTCACATGAGTCCTTATCTCCTCCACAGGTGGCGACTGAAAAGGTTGCAGGCAAGCTGAGTTCTACACTCTCATGGGTGAAGAACTCAGTGTCACACACGGTCAGTCAGATGGCTAGCCAGGTGGCCACGCCGTCTAGCCAGGTGGCAACGGTGCCCTCGTCCCTGCAGACCACCACAGCCACCTCCTCCTCCACCTCCCTCTCCTCCTCGTCCCCCACTTCGGCATCGCCCGCAAAGCTCAGCCCAGATGAACTGGAGCTGCTGGCCAAGCTGGAGGAGCAGAACAGGTGAGGGGATCACTATCAAACAATCACTCAGTATCTGCCAAGTGTCAACATCATTCATGTTTCTGTTATGTCAGACATTGACAGTAACTTAATTAGCACATCTCAGGTAACATTGTTTAGATTGGGAGGTTAGTCTAGCCAGCTATCTAAACGTGTAATAATCATGGTCGAGTTACCGACCGGGGGTCCCCATGATTTTGTTAGTTACGCTCACTCAGATATCATATTAAAAACTGCTAAATCTTCTCTTATACACATGGCAAAATGTGTAGAAATGCAGCAAACGTACTTTAAAACTACAACATGTATCTATGCTCCATGGAAAAATGTGTACAACTCTTAATTTTTTAAAATCTCACCACTGTCTGGGGGAGGTAAAATGTTTTGCTCTTAAGGTGGGCCACTGCGGCCCCTCATGATGATTTCTGATTTTTTGTGGCCCCCACCCCTTTCAAAGTTGCCCATCCCTGTTGTAGACCATTGGCAAAGCCATTGGTTATGTAATGTTAATTGTCCATCTAGCAATAGAATTGCATGACACCAACAACAGTGAGTATAACATTAACTGTGGTTGTGAAGGCATAGCACAGTCATCTTAGTAAGAACAGCCAGCCACACTCTGTCCCTGAAGTCTTCATTAGCTGAAACAATATTAGAGTGCATTTAGTCCCCACTGCTGTCGCTCCACTCTCTCCCTCTTTCTCCCTTTTCTCCCACCACTCTCTCCTTCTGTCTCTCCTATGGCTCTCACCCTGCTTTTATAAGCAGTCTCAGTGTTGACATGGAAACGATGAGGACTGGGAAGTGCAGCCAGGTTGCTTGGGTTTATACTCACTGCTGTGTAAAGCCTTCTCAAGTGAAGAATACTGTAGTCAGACCCCTGTGAGATGTAGCCTTGGCTTTTACAGACCGAATTAAGGAGTGGGTGAACTGATCTGTTTCAAGTGTGAGAGCGATGCTCATAGTGGGGCTGAGACACGCTGTAGTAGGACACATCTGAAGGTGAAACTATCGGCACAGTCTGCTGTGTGAGATGAGCAGGAAGTGAGAGTGATATTTGAATAGGTTTGTTTCCCCATGCTCTGTAAAGCTTGGCTAGCATCCATTATAAAATGCATTATAGACTGAGAGAGAGACTTTTGCTTTCACTAGTGATGGATGATTCTTATCCTCTTCTAGCTCCTTTTGGCATCAGTCTCTCACTCCATGGACTGTACCACAAGGATGTCTCACTAGATTTTATTATTCAACTTTTCCTTTTCATTGTCCTGGGCAGATCTCTGAGCACCTTCTTGAACAAAGGGTGGACAGAAGGCGTGGTGATGTAGAGGGGACTTCTGGGTTATTTGATCTTTGACCCAGATCTCAACCCCTGCAAGCAGGGCCACAGCTGGCCTCTTTCACTAGGCACATGTCCCTGCTGCCCCTCCCTTTTCTTCCCTCTTCCATCCCTCCCTCCTTCCCTGTGACTGACAACAATACCCTATCATCTGCCACAGCTCACAAAGACCCTCATGTCACCCTGATAAAATGTAGAGCTCTTGTTGCCCCCTTAGAAAAGGCTGTGTCGCGTAGGAAGCATGGTTTTAAGGATCGTCGTGACTGTGGGCCGAAAATGTTTTCAACAACAACAAAAAATTAATTGACATCGTTCCATTGAAAATAGTCATCTTTGAAGAAGGAAAAAACACATAAAATTCACTGCATGAAGACTCGTACAGGCGTATGATATCCCACTGATATTGATGTTGAGATTCCTTGTTCCTCCCCTAATGAATGCCAAGATGAAAAACAGATGAGATCATAATGGAAATGTACAGTGCATTCAGACCCCTTCCCTTTTCCCACATTTTATTACGTTACTGCTTTATTATAAAATTGATTAAATAAACAATTTCCCTCATCAATCTACACACAATACAAAGCGAAAACAGATTTTTAGAAATTGTTGCAAATGTAATAAAAAACTACATAGAAATACCTTATTTACATAAGTATTCAGACTCGAGGTTGTAATCGCTGCAAAAGGTGCTTCAACATAGTACTGAGTAAAGGGTCTGAATAGTATGTAAATGTGATATTTCAGTTTTTTTTATATATAAATATATATGTGTATATATATGTATGTAAAAAATGTGGTAAACTAACCTGTTTTTGCTTCGTCATTATGGGGTGTTGTGTATAGATTGAGGAAAATGGTTTATTTAATCCATTTTAGAATAAGGCTGTAATGTAACAAAATGTTGAAAAAGGAAAGGGGTCTGAATACTTTCTGAATGCTCTGTACATGCCTAGCTATCCTCTCTCTCGTTCTGACTGAGCAGGCACTGATGTGCAGGTGCAGTAAAAACTAGGCTGTTATCTGTGGGAACTGACAGATGACTTTTGTATTTTGAAATCCATGTTTGGGGAAGGCCTTTGTACCATGTAGATAAGAGGTGTGTGTGTGACAGGGACAAGAGTCCCAGACTCAGTTCAGCCAGTTCACCAGGCTGGTAGCTTCTCTGGATCTTCTACATAACAAAGACATAAAGAAAGCACCATGAGTCTGTCTTGGTAAGCAACACAAGGATTGTTACTTCTTTCTAGATCGCATGGCTCTTTTCTTGTTACCAAGAGGCCATAACGGAAGACGGTGTAACTGACATGGGTTATTTGGCAACAAACCACATCGTCAGAGCGACTCGTTTTAAATAGTTCCTCTCCTAGGAATCTTTGTGATTTTCGTCTCTTATTCTGGTTATGCTAAATGTAATGGAGCCTGTACTTAAAATTTTCAGTAAATCTCAATGGTTTAATGTATTTTGTTTTGAGCCGTCTGTGAGAACCCAGTATGACCTGTTTGTGTACTGGTGAATTATTAGCTTTGGAGCAGCGACTAGGCTACATTTGGAATTCAGCTTTCCTGTCTGTCACAGTGTGTGTGCCAACTTAGAATGAACAGCGTATCAACATTTGTGATGTATTTCTGAAAATAACAGCATGAAATCTTCCAAGGAGAGAGACATTCTGCAGCATTGAAGGTCCCCAAGAACACAGTGGCCTCCATCATTCTTCAATGGAAGAAGTTTGGAACCACCGAGACTCTTCCTAGAGCTGGCCGCCCAAACTTTCTGGTAGAGTGACCAGACGGAAACCACTCCTTATGCATCATGTTGTTGTGATGTTTTTCAGTGACAGGGACAGGGAGACTAGTCAGGATCGAGGGAAAGATGAACGAAGCAAAGTACAGAGAGATCCTTGATGAAAACCTGCTCCAGAGCACTCAGGACCTCCGACTGGGGCGAAGGTTCACCTTCCAACAGGACATTGACCCTAAGCACACAGCCAAGACAATGCAGGAGTGGCTTCGGGACACGTCTCTGAATGTACTTGAGTGGCCCAGCCAGAACCTAGACTTGTAACCAATCTAACATCTCTGGAAAGACCTGAAAATAGCTGTGCAGCGACGCTCCCCATCCAACCTTGACAGAGCTTGAGAGGATGTGCAGAGAAGAATGGAAGAAACTCCCCAAATACAGGTGTGCCAAGCTTGTAGCGTCATATCCAAGACTACTGTTCTTTCTGCCAAAGGTGCTTCAAGAAAGTACTGAGTAAAGAGTCTGAATGCTTATGTAAATGTGACATTTCAGTTTTCTATTTGTAATAAATTAGCACAAAAATCTGTTCTAATTATGTTTGTAACCTGTTTATATTAGCAATAACGTACCTCGAGTTTGGTATATGGCCAATGTACGGAAAACAGAAAAGAAAACACTGCACACTGCTGCTCATGTTCCCAGGTGATGTTTATTTACAACAACGTTTCGACCCTTAGGTCTTCAACTGGCATGCATATCCAAGGTGGGGGTGGAAGGTCCTATATACCTATATATAGGGGCAGTACTCATCTCATCACTTCCTGAAACAGGTGGTAAAAAAATGTATATCATAGTTTCACAATATTAACATTCAATGGGGCGGCAGGTAGCCTACTGGTTCGAGTCTTGCGTCAGTAACCGAAAGGTTGCTGGATGGAAGCCCTGAGCGGACAAAGTTATACTCTTGTCGTTCTCCCCTTGAGCAAGGCAGTTAACCCACTGTTACCAGATAGGTTGTCTTAATTGGCTTGGCTATCATTTTAAATTTTTAAATTTTTAATATTAACATTCAATGTATCAAAATATATGATCATACACAGAGAATGTGATCAATATTTGCAGTAATATACATACAATATTCAATTAGGATTAGACGTATTAAGTAGACGTATTGAAGCTATAAAAATCTTTTCATGTCAAACTCCTCATTAAGGCCAAGAGGAGACCATGTGTTGAGCCTGTGGATCCAGAAAGATTCCCTTTGAAGATGTTTCCTCTCAATGTCCCCTCCCCTGCGTGACATCTTGACCATTTCTATTCCACTGTATCTCAGAGAACTAATAGGATGTCCAGCTTGTACAAAATCAGCAGCAACCAGATGTTTTGTCTCACCTGTCCATATATTGCTGCGGTGCTCACTGATCCATATCTTAAAACTTCTTAGAGCTAGGATCTATTTTCCTGAATTTCCGCCTGACTGACGTGCCCAAAGTAAACTCAGCTACTCCGGCCCAGAAGCCAGGATGTGCATGTAATTAGTAGCATTGGATAGAAAACACTTTGAAGTTAGTAGAAATGTTAAAATAATGTATGAGACTATAACACAATTGATATGGTAAGCAAAAAACCAACCCGATTTTTTTTGGGGGGGGGGTCCCAGGCTCTTATAATGGAAGGCTATAGGCCCGATGCAATTCTAGCTCCCAGATTGCAATTCCTATGGCTTCCACTAGATGTCAACAGTCTTTGTTTAAGGTTTCAGGCTTGTTTATTCCAAAACGGGTAAGAATTTGGTGTTTTGGTACAAAGAGTCCCAGTGGAAAATCAGTGCGCCTACTAATTTTACTTTTCTATTGAAAATACTTCTTTCCGTATGAAATATTATAGTTTATTTACATTTTAGGATACCTGATGATTAAATGGAAACGTAGTTTGACTTGTTTGAACAAAGTTTAACGGTAGCTTTTTGGACTCCTTTGTCTGCAAATTGAACGAGTGGATTACTGAAATCGATGGCGCCAACTAAACAGACTTTTTGGGATATAAGGAAGGATTTTATCAAACTAAACAACCATTCATGTTGTAGCTGGGACCCTTGGGATTGCAAACAGAGGAAGATTTTCTAAGTGATTTATTTAATCGCTATTTGTGACTTTATGAAGTCTGTGGTGGTTTAAAAATATATTGATGTGGGGCGCCGTCCTCAAACAATCACATGGTATGCTTTCGCTGTAAAGCCTATTGTAAATCGGACAATGCAGTTAGATTAACATGAATTTAAGCTTTTAAACGATATAAGATACTTGTATGTTCATAAATGTTTAATATTAAGATTATTTATTTGAATTGCGCGCCCTCCAATTTCACCGGATGTTGTCGACAGGTATCCCGCTAGCGGGACGCCTAGCCTTAAGAAGGCTTCTACTATTTTTCCCTAATGTAAGACAGACCACAAGGACATTTCAACATGTAAATAACATTGGTGGACATGCAGGTAATCAGGCCCTTGATTTTAAATGTTTGTCCTGTGAGGTGGTGGGTAAATGAGTTGTATTTGTACGTAAAGCTGCTTTGAGAACGTTGGCCACATTTGTAATTACCCTCCGGAACCTTGTTCAAAAAAGTTTCCCTTTTCTCTGGTGGGTAATCAGATTTATCTAGAGGTGAAAGGCACACGTATTTAGGCGATGTGCTGACTAGCGGAGTAGAACACTTAAATATTAAATGAGAGCCGCACACTCTAGGAGCTCAGATGCAAAAATGTAATGTCCAGCGTTTCGACAGACAAGCTGTCTTCATAAGGGTATAATGACAAACACTGCGGGGTGACGCGTTTATATAGTGTCAAAAGACACACACAGATGGCTGGGTGTGGCCTGGTATCATTGGTTAATTCTCATATATTAAAATAGCGTACAAAAAACATGAATGGATGGCTACATAGGCCAACAAACATTTACAATAGCAAAATCACAAGAATGGCTTCAGATCAAAGTCTACGTTGAGACCGAAGGCATCAAGGGTCTTTAAATTAAAGATCCAGCCAGCCTCTCATTTTAACAATAAATTGTCGAGGTAATCAGATTTAACCACGATCTCTCACGTACGGGGGTCTTTTAAAAACCATACGTGGGGGATATCTAAAAATGGGTTTCAATTGTGGGTCAGTATCAATAATGTATCAGTGCTTCCTGATAATGTCCTTAAATGCCTTCCCCAATGGTGAGTTTTGGGTAAAGCATGATGGGACATGTTCTGCTTTTTCTTTGACTTTTGGTTGAAGGCTTTAGACCTTCAAAACGATCATTGGCATGTTTTACCCAATTGTCTTTGTACCCCGTTTCCTTAAATCTTTGTGTGAGGTCCGTGGTCTGTTTCTGATAAGAAGCATCAGAGCTGCATATTCTTCTGATGTGACTGAATTGACTTATAGGGAGACTTTTAATAAGTGGACGTGGATGAAAGCTGTCACCTCTAAGGAGGGTATTCCTGTCCGTAGGTTTCCTATAGAGATCTGCAGAGAGGGAGGTTTTGTCGTTAATAACCATCACATCAAGAAAACTGATTTGTGATAGGTCATAATTAATGGTGACGTGAAGGTGTTCATTCATAGAGTTTAGGTAAGCATGGAATTCCAAAAGTTCTTCCTGGATTCCTGTATAGATCAAGAAAATGTCATTCAAATATCTCAGAATTAGGAGAATATTGGAGAGAAAGGGGTTTAAGGTCTGAATTCAGCACCACCTGTTTTTAAAAATTCCTAGATATAGGTTAGCATGATTAGGAGCCATAGTGCTCCTCATCGCTGCCCCTTTTGGTCTGGAGGAAAAAGTCTCCTCTGAAGAGAAAATAGTTGGAGGTTAGTAACAGTTCAGCCAAGTCCACAATACAATTAGTGCTGGGAAGAGCATTAGAGGGCCGTTCATTGAAGGTAGAGATGTTCTCTGTCAGAGATCCATTACTACTCACAATGGGCCTGCCTGGTATAGGGGGTGTCATGCTCTTGTGAAATTTGGGTAGAGCGTATATGACCGATGTGGTTGGGCAGTCAACTTTCATAACCTCATATTCGGTCTTTGTAATTTGCCCTTCATTCAAAAATGTTGACAATTTATCATGGATCAGAGACTTGAATTGATTAGTAGGGTCCTATGGGAGTCTTTTGTCAAATTCATCATCACTAAGTTGTCTCAGAATTTCCTTTTCATAGTCTGCTGCATTTAGTATCACTATTGCACCTCCTTTGTCGGCAGGTTTTATAATCATACTGGAGTCATTTCTCAGTTCCATAAGAGATTCTTTCTCTGCTTTGGACATATTGTGGAATACCTTCTATTCTATGTTCTTAGCCAGGAGATTATGTACGTCTTTCTCAACCAGGCGGCAATATATTTATCATGAGAAGGATTTATTTTAGGTGGTAACAATGTGATTTTCCTTTTAAAATATGTATTTTCCCTTGTCATGTCCTCAGGGTGGGAGTCAAGTTCATTGTCATTCAGCTGGTTATCTATGGGAAAAACATTAGCACTGTTTCCTGTCTGGTTACTAATATCGTTAAATAGATTAACATTGGCAGGTGCATAGGGAGCAACCCCATTACCCAAAAAGTTTTGAAAGTCTATAACTGTATCAAATTCATTGGCCTGTGATGTTGGTACAAATGATAGTCCCTTACCTAGGGCAGATGAACATGTATCAGATCTAGACCTGCTGGACAGGTTTATTACCGTGTCTTGCTCCGTGTGTCGAGCGGGGATATCGGGTGTTGCCAAGATGCGTTGTGCCTAAGAGCAGCCTTTAGCCGTGGTATATTGGCCATATACCACACCCCCTCGGCCCTTATTGGTTAGGTGTATTCCCTCACACCCCCGTACAGCTGTGATGACATAGGGCTCTGCATTCAGCAACAGCCTTCTCACTTTATAGGCCTCTCGTATGATACTGTACCCGGTCTGGCATCTAGCTTACTGTTTTCTAGATTAGTTGCCATTGAAAGTGAGGTTATGTTTTAATTGAAGTAAACATTTTGTTTTTTATGTAAATGGTATGTTGTAGAAGGGTGCAGACACTTTTTCTTTTTTTGTGATTTCACATTTTTGAGAAATTTACCCCAAACAGCAAAGCACATCCTCAACCTCAGTATGGGGGCGCTGAAAAAAACATGAACAGAGGCTCCAAAAACACTCACATCCTTTTAGAAACAGCAAAGCTCTCACTATAGTGATGCAGGTCTTTTAGATGGTGTACACATGAAATTGTATCATTCTGAACTTTACCCGCAATTTTATATTCCCTTTTTGTGCGACTCGAGCGCAATTTAAAGCTATCCAGCTATTCCATTCTCCCTGTAGCCTGATGCTACAGGTAACTGGCAAAATAATGGAAACGCAAACAAAGTGTCTTAAGGCTTTGGGCTGCCAGAACAGCTTCAATGTGACTTGGCATAGATTCTACAAGTGTCTGCAACTTCCTGTGTGGATGCACCCCATGCTTTCAATATACTTTGTGTCCCTCATTTACTCAAGCGTTTCCTTTATTTTGATACCTGTAGAATGGACGGAGAGGTATCGCTCGAGTCGCTACAAAATGGAATATAACTTTGCTGATAATGTTTGGTCCCGTGTGGCTCAGTTGGTAGAGCATGGCGCTTGCAACACCAGGGTTGTGGGTTCATTCCCCACGGGGGGACCAGGATGAATATGTATGAACTTTCCAATTTGTAAGTCGCTCTGGATAAGAGCGTCTGCTAAATGACTTAAATGTAAATGTAAATGTAAATGGAATGAGACCAGTTCATGTGTACAATATCTAAAGACCTGCATCACAATACATACTACATAACGAGGATGCGGAAGTGAATTGCTGTTCTGGGTATGTTTCTCAAACATGTAAAACCACAAACTGTAAAACCCTTGCTGGTGCTGTTCAAGCTGTGACAGTAACCCAGGCCTACCCTGGCCCCCTCTCTCCTGACCCAAATATGGCTGTAACCCTACCCAGTCTGTGAGCTCTCCCAGTGACGTCACCATGCACCCGAGAGGCCCAGGCCCTTTTTCCGAGATCAGATTTATGGGCCTTTGTGTCGTAGGCCCAGCCATACCTCTTCCCGACTGGCACCCTATTCCCTATGTAGTGCACTACTTTTGACCAGAGCCCTTGTGTAAGGTAGTGCACTACATGAGAATAGGTTGCCATTTGGGACGCAGCCATGGGCTCGTCCGCAGTGCACTGCATAGGCTGGTAGGCATAGTTCCCTCTCACAGGCCGGGGGCCTGTTCAGTGTTTCCGCTGCAGTCATTTAACTGTGGCGCCGCGCCACGGCAAAATCATTCCCGCCACGCCAAAAAAAAGATGTGACACATTTACTTTCCCTCTGCAAACAAAACGAGTAAGGAATAGAAAAACCAGACAACCCCATAGTAGAATAGTTTGTCTATTTACTTAGTCGGCTTGTTGTGCGTTCTATGCGAGATAAATATTTATTTCAAGGCGCATTCAACCTGCAAGTGGCATGGGGAGGGAAACATGCATTTTGACAAGCAGTCAATGCAATACAATTCTTAATGTGGGAAACCGCCGTTTTAATGGCCTTTTGTTAAAAAGAGCGCATTCCAGCTTTACATTCCTAATTTATTTATTTCTCCACTCCTAAATATTTGCAAACTGCACCGTTTTAAACCTGTAAATTTTTAGCAGAGGCATGGTTAAGCACGTTCTGAAATTTGATGTGAGTGCATAGTGTAGATTAGGGCTAAATGTAACACTGGTCAATTGTAGGGTAACTTGGGGGCAACCAGGGAAAGCGTTAGGGGGAAAAATTGTAACAGGCAAGGGGCGTTTTACCAAAAGTTTCCCTAACAGGTAGGCCTACATTATATTCACTGTATTTATGCAAGTATTTTTGAGACATAAAATCGTCAATACAATGCTTACTAGTTGAAAGATCATGTTTGTGACCTTCCTTCAGCCTATTTATTTATAGCCACTATGCTGCATCAGTTTAGCTACAGGTAGTAATGCGTGTTGCTAATAAACATGCCTAATCATTTGGACCATGTATATATTAAAATAATTTTTACAAATAATTTTACCAATATGTTATTGGGCTCATTTCTGAAGGTGGGAATTATATTTTAGATGGTGTCAGCTTATTTTAATTAATTTTTTCATTCATTATTTTGAGTAGAATGTCCTTTTAAAATGTCACCAGAACTGAGCTTCTCAGTGCTTCTACGTAAACCCTACTCTACCCCACTCTACCCCCCCCCCCACACACACACACACACCTTTTCCCCCACTGCAAACGTTTTTTGCCAGAGGAAACGCTGGTCCTGTTTTGTAAGTCACCCCCAAAAAAAAGAGAAATGCTCATTTGCATTTTCTGTTAGAATTTGTTTTAAAATGTGTTCTGCTGCATTCCCTAATGAACATGACCCTGATCCAGAGTCAGTTAACTTAAGTCTTACAGCTCGTGACAAACGAATTGGCACATTTATTGATACAATGTCAGTCTGCGGTGACCTTATACACTCCTGCACTTTTAGGGATGTCACTTTTACTTTGAATTGACCGACTTTTCTGTTGACATGTCATGGCTTTTTTTTTTTTTTGTCGTCATGTTTTGTTCAAATTTAGGATCACATTGAAGTAATAGGTAAACAACTGTGCAAGTCCACTTTGTTTTCTGTCACTTGGGACCTTAATGCAAGTTAAAGGTTCATTTTAAATATCAGTCTGACTGAAAAATGTGTTTGGAGTGGACTGTAAAAATGCAATGTCAACCTTCGTCCTACAGTGATTATGTACCCATAAAACATAGTGATATACGACGCTATGGCCCCAAATCAGCTTAAATCACAGTTGGGATATAGCCTGGGCAGAGGCTAAGTGCAGGCAGTGGCAAATCTTTTCTAATGTTCCTTTCTGGTGGAGGTCGGTCTGTCTGCGACGCTTACAAGATGGAGCAGTGACTGTCGGATGTCGCTGTTTAACTGCAGTGAGCTAGTTTATAGTTCCACATCATGGGCTGGATAGAAGCAGTCCACCATCGTCTACCAACTGGATAATTGCTTTATTTAGCTAGCAAATAGATCCAAGTTGGCCAGACTTGAAATATAAAGATCAGCTGGTTGCTGGCTACTCACTACTGCGTTGGCTTGTGCTTGAGAGACCCGTGTACATTTTCTGTAATGCCTGCTACAAGAAGTTAGTCATTATTGGTGAATCGCGATGTTGTCACCCATGGGCGATAGACTATGCTGTCGTAATATCGCCCGACCCTAGTACTGACCCTGATGAAGTGATCATGGTGGTTGTTCAAGGCTTTACTATCTATGTTCATTGCATTTTTGGTTGAGGAAACAAACAGAAGTGCAGTGACAGGATGTGTTGTCCTGTCCACCTTTTGAAGAGATGCACTATAAGCCCTACTGTCTGTAATTACTATAAGCCTTACTGTCATCGACCCTACATCCAGGGCTGAGAGCTGTGGCGGCAGCAGGCTTTGCTCCTATCATCGCTGGGGCTGCTGTTAGGCTTCTCCTTGGCTGTGGCTCTGCTGTCATAAAGCTGTGCTACATCTCACTGCAATTTCTACCTTCTTAAATTAGCTTATCTGTTTTTAGCGCTGCTCTAGAAGTGCCAGCATGATTTGCATAAATGTTCAGCAACAATTATTGGGTTACTTACATCAAGCGTTTACTCAATGTACAGTAAACCCACTCTGCTTTCACTGCCCATATGAAATTATTGGCACTAATGAAAGGTTTCAGATTGACAGGGACATTGGCAGTTACGCTACATTGTTACCCGTGTCTATAATTTTGTATTTGAGCTGCGTTCACTTCCGAACATAGAATAAAATGTTCCCTCATTCAGTCCGAGCCTAATGTCTCTCATTGCAGATCTTGTAGGCCTAAGTTGAACGGTCATATGAGGAAAGAAATGCTTAAGCCTGTTGTGCTTGTCTCTTTAGGTTGCTGGAGACGGACAGTAAGTCCCTCCGCTCTGTGAACGGATCCAGACGTAACAGCGTCTCCAGCCTCGTGTCCAGCTCCTCGGCTTCCTCCAACCTGTCTCACCTGGAGGAGGACTCCTGGATCCTCTGGGGACGCATAGTCAATGAGTGGGAGGAGGTCCGAAAGAAGAAGGAGAAGCAGCTCAAGGTGAGACACTACTAGGCTATAGGTTCCTCTGGAAGAGTTACAGGAAACTCTTTCGACCTGGGGAAGCTGGTCCCAAATGGCTCCCTCCGCCTTTCCCTTAGGCTTAACCCTGGCCTTCTGTAAGGTGGAGGCAATATGGTGGATGGTCCCCATGACACAGGTGACCAACGGTTGTCTATGAGCCAATGTATGCTTCGGACTAACTGCTAACCTTGTGCATTAGTCGTACCATAATGCGATCCTGTTACTGTTATGAGACTGTGGTGGCTAGCTAGCAACAAGTAACTAACACAAATATTTGTAATCAATGAAGTTAGGCGACTTAGAAGCTGTTGTACAGTGCGGGCTATGTTTCATGTTGTAGATACTATATTGTTCAGGTCTAATTCCAAAGGCCAGGTACGTCCCTCAGGGACCCCTACTGTGGCTGTGTTGTCATTGAACTTACGGTGTCAGTTCTGGTCTAGTTTTTTGTTCTCAGTGCTCCCTGCAAACTGATCGTGTGTAGTGCCCCTCACTGGTCGCACAGGGTGAACTCCATTCAAATGTAAATGAAATGTCTCTTTTTATTGTCAATCTGAATGAATGATACATCAGCTTTGGAGTCCTTTTTATGCATCAGGTTTGGAGTGTATAAGTAGCCTTGCATCGATACTGTTTGCACTGAAACCATATCTATTCTTCTATAGTTCCTATAGCAGTAGATTCCACTAGCGCTGGCTGTCGGCACTTTTTCCACTTAAATTAACTAGGCTACTTTTCAATTCAGTAGTCAGAAAAAAGTCTGCTGAGCCCTCCATCTTCTAGCAATCTATTGATAGGACGGGCACCTGTCAGTCACAAAGTGAGCGATGACAGGGAAACTGCTGATCCTGTCTTCGGTACCTGTGTGTGTGTGTGTGTTGTGATTGCAGTCAAATTTTTACATGTAGGGAGAGAGCATGAAATTGAAGACCACACGTAAATTACATTCTATTTGTATTTGAGCAATATGATTGGCCATGCATTCAAGCACCACCATGCTCCCGCGAGTCACTTCTCGAGCAGTACATGATTTGATGCCTTTACACAGCACACGGGAACTGTCCAGAGCAAATAGAAGTGGCCATCAATCTACTCGCTGAGCTTATTTATTTGGGGGAAAGAGATTTACAAAAGTAAACCTTGAATAGTGAACATACAAGCATATACAGTTGAAGTTGGAAGTTTACATATACCTTAGCCAAATACATTTAAACTCAGTTTTTCACAATTCCTGATATTTAATCCTAGTTAAAATTCCCTGTCTTAGGTCAGTTAGGATCACTACTTTATTTTAAGAATGTGAAATGTCAGAATAATAGTAACGAGAATGATTTATTTCAACTTTTATTTCTTTCATCACATTCCCAGTGGGTCAGACGTTTACATACACTCAATTAGTATTTGGTAGCATTGCCTTTAAATTGTTTAACTTGGGTCAAACATTTCGAGTAGCCTTCCACAAGTTTCCCACAATAAGTTGGGTGAATTTTGGCCCATCCCTCCTGGCAGAGCTGGTGTAACTGAGTCAGGTTTGTAGGCCACCTTGCTTGCACACGCTTTTTCAGTTCTGCCCACAACTTTTCTATAGGATTGAGGTCAGGGCTTTGTGATGGCCACTCCAATACCTTGACTTTGATGTCTTAAGCCATTTTGCCACAACTGTGGAAGTATGCTTGGGGTCGTTGTCCATTTGGAAGACCCATTTGCGACCAAGCTTTAACTTCCTGACTGATGTCTTGAGATGTTGCTTCAATATATCCACATAAGTTTCTTTCTTCATGATGCCATCTATTTTGTGAAGTGCACCAGTCCCTCCTGCAGCAAAGCACCCCCACAACATGATGCTGCCACCCCTGTGCTTCACGGTTGGGATGGTGTTCTTTGGCTTTGGTCCTTTGCTGTTGTTCTGGGATTGATTTGCACTTTCGCACCAAAGTATGTTCATCTCTAGGAGACAGAACGCGTCTCCTTCCTGAGCGGTATGACGGCTGCGTGATCCCATGGTGTTTATACTTGCGTACTATTGTTTGTACAGATGAACGTGGTACCTTCAGGCGTTTGGAAATTGCTCCCAAGGATGAACCAAACTTGTGAAGGTCTACAAATTCTTGGCTGATTTCCTTTGATTTTCCCATGATGTCAAGCAAAGAGGCACTGAGTTTGAAGGTAGGCTTGAAATACATCCACAGGTACACCTCCATTTGACTGAAATGATGTCAATTAGCCTATCAGAAGCTTCTAAAGCCATGACATAATTTTCTGGAATTTTCCAAGCTGTTTAAAGGCACAGTCAACTTAGTGTATGTAAACTTCTGACCCACTGGAATTGTGATACAGTGAATTATTAGTGAAATAATCTGTCTGTAAACAATTGCTGGAGAAATGACTTGTGTCATGCACTGACTTGCCAAAAGTCCTAACCGACTTGCCAAACTATAGTTTGTTAACAAGAAATGTGTGGAGTGGTTGAAAAACGAGCTTTAATGACTCCAACCTAAGTGTATGTAAACTTCCGACTTCAACTGTACAAGCTGCCTACTATTGATAGTCTGCATAAGAAAGCTACAAAAATACCTAGCATTAGTCTTGGCTAGCCTACTGTATCTCTTTTGGAGCGTTTTTCTTAAAGGGGCTTCTCAAAATTACATACTTTAGAAACAGAAATGAATGCAACTAAAGCAGTACAATTCTAAAGAATAGAGTAATGACTTGCATGGCTAAATTATATTACACAGCTTTTTAATACATCATAATATCATAATAACCAAATGTAGCCAGTAACAGCTGAATATAGAGAGAAAGCATGCCAACCTATAGGTCTCGCATGACCCCAATGCATTTAAGAACTACACCATCTTTGGCCCAGTAGATTTTTGGCCAACTGGCCTGACGGGGACAGTGAAGGGGAAAAAAGTGAATTTGATCAGTGTCATTTCCTGATGGTTGCTGGTTGAAAATACAATCTTGCATGAGAATGTACCAGAGGCCACTAAAATAAAGCTTGTTCGGCAAAATAAATCTTAACATTCCACCCCCAGCCTGGGGGAGCATGGCTGGCTACTTTTTCTATTTGGCTGGCTACTCCATGTTCTTGTGGAGAACACTGGCTATAGGACAGTGCATTTGGAAAGTATTCAGACCCCTCGACTTTTTCCACATTTTGTTATGTTACAACCTTATTCAAAATGATTAAATCGTTTTTTTCCTCATCAATCTACACACAATACCCCATAATGACAAAGCAGAAACAGGTTTTTAGAAATGTTTGCATATTAATTAAAAATAATAAACATGAATCACATTTACATTAGTATTCAAACCCTTTACTCAGTACTTTTTTGAAGCACCTTTTGGCAGCGATTACTGTTTGGCCACTCTACCGTAAAGGCCTGATTTGGTGGAGTGCTGCAGAGATGGTTGTCCTTCTGGAATGTTCTCCCATCTCCACAGAGGAACTCTGGAGCTCTGTCAGAGTGACCATTGGGTTCTTGGCCACCTCCCTGACCAAGGCCCTTCTCCCCCAATTGCTCAGTTTGGCCGGGCGGCCAGCTCTAGGAAGAGTCTTGGTGGTTCCAAACTTCTTCCATTTAAGAATGATGGAGGCCACTGTGTTCTTGGGGACCTTCAATGCTGCAGAAATGTTTGTGCCTCGACACAATCCTGTCCCAAAGCTCTACGGACAATTCCTTCTACCTCATGGCTTGGTTTTTGCTTTGACATGCACTGTCAACTGTGGGACCTTATATAGACAGGTGTGTGCCTTTCCAAATCATGTCCAATCAATTGAATTTACCACAGGTGGACTCCAATCAAGTTGTAGAAATATTTAAAGATGATCAATGGAAACAGGATGCACCTGAGCTCAAATACTAATCTCATAGCAAAGGGTCTGAATACTTATGTAAATAAGGTATTTCTGTTTTTAAATTTGAATACAAAAAAAACATTTCGAAACCTGTTTTCGCTTGTCATTATGGGCTATTGTGTGTAGATTGAGGAAAAACTTAACAAAATCTGGAAAGAGGGAAGGGGTATGAATACTTTCTGAATGCACTGTATCTGTCATATGGGGCTAGCGTAGAAGTGGTAGAGAATCCTCATCAGTCATAACTGGGCCTTACCTACATGACTTTGGTATATTACAATTCCCAGAGAAGAGGCCTAAGCTACAACACCTCCATGTGACCAGAGGTGTTGTAAGACAGCATCTAACTCATATTAATCATCACATTGGGGCGGCAGGTAGCCTCGTGGTTAGAGCGTTGGACTAGTAACCAAAAGGTTGCAAGATCGAATCCCCAAGCTGACAAGGTAAAAATCTGTCGTTCTGCCCCTGAACAAGGCAGTTAACCCACTGTTCCTAGGTCGTCATTGAAAATAAGAATTTGTTCTTAACTGACTTGCCTAGTTAAATAAAGGTAAAAAAAAGTGATTAAACAAAGAGATTGCTCAATTGACATTGCTATCTCCTCTGTTGACCAAGTTGAGTGTTTTCACTGCAAGGCAGGAGGAAAACTGAGCATACTACTTTTCTGTTGTATTAACAGAACTGATATTCTCAATTTGTGACCGACCACCTCTTTTCTGTCTTATCTTGCAAAATTTGAAATTGTGTTTTACATTGGATAAAAGTACAAAATGGCATCGTTTACTGCAGTTGAGGAACAATGGGAAAGTAATTCTGGTTTCAAAGTTGATAAACTTGTAACCCCACTTTTGAGAGAATTTCACGTGAATGTGTTGATACACCTACTGCAGAACTGATCTTTGCCTACACCCATTCAGCATTGTTCACACCCTCTTAATCCTTAGCCCCACCCATCTCTTTAAGGATTCACGTGAGGCCATGCGCTAAACGGAGCGAGTAAGGTAGTGTAGTTCACATGTTCACGAAATACAATAGATGGTCGTAATCACACCCAGACACACCTGATTAACTTGATGGGTCATGTAATCATCTGGTGAAGTGGAGTCTTTTGTTTAGTTGTTTTGTTTAGACATGTAGCTAGCTTGCTAAACAATTAACCATAATCCCAACCCATACAGTACTAGATATACAAACAGATTGTCATAGCTAGCCACCATGCATGAAATGCTCTAGTATGAATCTACAGATAGCTAAAGCTAACCAACCAGGTTTAATGTTAGCTAGCTAGCTAACATTAGGCTATAACTAGCAATGCAAATGGATTTCTGAGAGAGAAATAATATTACCACAGATAACACACGTAACGTTAGCTAGCTAGCTAAACAGTACGCTTTAATCTGCTGCAATGAAAATACTTTCTGCTAAATTCAGGGCAGCGGTGTTGTTAAGACCAGTAGCAACACTTTTGCAGTTCTCCATTGCTACTATATTTTTCAAAAAAGCTTCGGTAGCAAGGATTATCTACACATACAGAGCAGCTCATGTTATAGACTGAAGCGTGGCTTCATTCCGAACTCACCGACGTGGCAGATCAATCTGAACTCATCTCTCTGCATGTCCTGCCCATCCATTATCTCAGCCAATCATGGCTAGCGGGAAGGTTCCTGTCTTTTTCTGTGGCTAAGCCAACAAGGCTCGTAATTTAACAATTATATTCGTATTTTCAGATGGCATACAAGTTTGTTATTAAGACACATGAAAGTTAACATGTTCCAGAAAGCATTACATTTTTTAAATCAAATGCCTCTCCTGGGAAGCACTTGCGACATGCACCTAGCTTCCTGAAGTGAGTCTCATTTAACCTAGTAGCGATGTATTCAATGCATCTTATTACCTCTGGTCCTGTTTTCCAAGAGTGCTCCAGATAATGACACAAATGGTACCCTATGCCCTACGTAGTGCACTACTTTTGACCAGACCTCTATGGGCTGTGGTCAAAAGTAGTGCACTAGGTAGGGAGTAGGGTGCCATTTGGGACGCACTGCTGAGTGAACACCAACCGGAGTCAGAGGAGCTTGCACCGTAATGTGGTGACAGGTTGAGCAATGGGTGGAAGTAGTTTTCCAGACGTATTAACAGCTGTATGCATTATTCATGAGTTTCCTCTTGCATCTGTGTGTGAGAATCATCCAGTGGAGGGTTGGTGGGGGTGTGTCAGGGTTCCGTTAGGAAAATGTGGTGCCTTTTAAATTTACTGGACATTTGAGAAATGTACTGGCCCCATATGCATTGGGTGCGCAACCTGATTAGGGCGTCCAGCCACGGTGCTCAGAATGACAGAAATCACATTTAGAATATGGTAATTCATATTAACAGAACATTCAAGTCGAGGATGCAACGATGTGCAGTCTTTCTTACCGAATTCTGATGTGCACTTTGAAGCTGTTGGAATAACTGCCCACATTTCCTTTTCCTCAGTCAATCTACTATCCCCCGCAGTAGAAAAGTTTACATCATCTATTGGTCAGCTTGTTGAGAAATTGTCTATTCCAAACAGACTCCGGGACAGTTGTGGGAGGATTGATCTCAAATTCATAAGGGGAGATCTAATATGCAACAACTAGCATGGGTTACTAATATGACTAAGATTGTGCCTTTGGCTACAAGACAATGAAAGAGTTTATATAAAATAATTCCCTCCACAGATACGGTCTAGATTTTGGCTAGGCTGCTTTGAAGCAAGGTAAGACGTGCCTCATATTATGAAGTAAAACGTTCAGGTTTCAAACCATTAAGTATCTTTTTTCAAAATGCATACTGCCTCCAGCTCATTGCAAAGTGGTGTGTGATGCGCTGATAAAGCCTGCATTCCGTTGCCTATGCATTTGCTGTTTGATATGCTGTAGCAACAGCTCTCGTGGTGCTTGACAGATATTCCACTCAATGAATAGGCTAAAAAGCATTATTTTCGCAATGGGACTTTTTCTTCTTCTCCCAGACAATTGGCCGAAAAGCAGGCAATTACCAGCTAATGGAAACCCTGGAGTGTGTGTGTATGTGTAATGCAGTGGTGGGATAGGGAGATGGAACGCAGAGATGGAATGAATGAGCTGAGAGCCACAAAGTAGGCTACATCTTTTCCTTCTAGGAACGTACAGTAGGCTTACTGTAAGAGTCTATTGTTTCCATTACAAGGCTGGGACTGTCCAGGATGACCTCAGAGAAAGGGAGAGAGATCCCATGACCACACACACACACACACACACACTCTAAGAAGCAACACATGCCAGTGTTCCCTGTCTGCATAGGAAAGGTCCTAATCGAGTCACATCAGCAGTAATTTGCAAGAACAACATTTCACTCTGCACAAGGCCTTGCTGACTAGATTATATTTAGTGGTGGGAAGTTGTATTATGATGACTGAGACTGACTGGGGTACATGCTGTGCTGGGGAGAAAAACACATTGGAGCATAGCAGCACACAGAGAGACAAATTATTTAGTTTGTTCTGAACACCGTCATAAGAAGTCTCATTCTATGTGGATACCAGTATATTACTTTGTATATAAAAACATGAAGAAAACAAGGCCTACATGTTTTCCTTTGAAAGGCTGTTCTCATGTTACGTTAATGATTAGAAAAAGTCTGCAAAAACATTTATATATTTTGAAAGCGATCTATTGACAAGGTCGGATAAACTGCAAACCACACTTTGGTTTAGTTACTGCCACCAATTGGTAATATTAGCACTTTCGTACCAAAGCCAATACTGATTATATTTTTCATCTCCCCCCAACAGGATCTGGTCAGAAAAGGGATCCCCCACCACTTCCGGGCGATAGTATGGCAGTTGCTATGCAATGCCCAGAACATGCCTATCAAAGACCAGTACTCTGAGCTGCTGAAGATGACATCACCCTGCGAGAAGCTGATTCGCCGGGACATTGCCCGGACCTACCCTGAGCACGAGTTCTTTAAGGAGGACAGCTTGGGACAGGAAGTACTCTTCAATGTCATGAAGGTGAATGCTTTATAGGTTTGCAAAGAAAATAAAAAATCTAGAATCAAGGAGTAAGCTACGAGGGAATCCTCTAACCTGGAACTCTTCAACTGGGATAAAAAAAGAATTTGGAGAAAGTTATTGGAATTCTGCAACCCTTACGCGCAACAGATTGCTTTACAGTGTGGTCTGGAATTGGTTTAGCGGTTAGCTCCTGTGCCTTCAGCACTTAGACACTGACTATACCAAACAATACAAACTCCTTTCTAATATTGAGTTGTACTCCACCCACCTACCTTGTTGCCCTCAGACCTGCCTCAATTCATCGGGGGCAGGAACTTCCACAGGGATGCTGGCCCATGTTGACTCCAATGCTTCCCACAGTTGTCAAGTTGGCTGGATATCCTTTAGGTGGTGGACCATTGTTGATACACACAGGAAACTGTTGAGCCTTAAAAAAACAATAAACTGCAGCGTTGCAGTTCTTGACACAAACACCCCCCACCCTAATTGTCTCAAGCCTTAAAAATCCTTATTTAACCTGTCTCCTCCCCTTCATCTACACTGATTTGAAGTGGATTTAACACATGACATCAATAATGGATCACAGCGTTCACCTGATCACGGAGAGAGCATATGTTTTGTATACTCAGTGTATAATTCTAGCTGGAATGAATCCTGGACCATCTTTCGACAAATCTTTCCTGTCTGTCTCCAACTATCTGTCCTATCAGCCCGGTCCCATATACATTTATGCTCTTGGCAGGATAGCACCGACAGACTGGCAATCAGCCGACTGTCCTGTCAATAGAAGACGAAGAAGAATGCGTTAGAGCACAGCTTTTTTTCTTCTCATGAGCCAGAGCCAGAATTGTTCTAGAAAAGCTGTTTCTCAACCCAATAGAGTAGTAATTCATTAGGTTTTAATGGGAGCCAGTAGCCCTGCTTCGTGCTGAATTGCTTGAACACAGGGCAGAAAGTGTTGAGTCCACAGTTACACCTTGACCCTGGAAAACCTTAGCTGGGACAGTTTCTCATAGGCCCAGACTTGCATGCCAAGTGGCACTATATTCCTCTATAAAGTGCACTACTTTTGGTCAAAAGGAGTGCTCCATGTAGGGAATAGGGTGCCATTTGGGATGCAGCCCCAGAGTGCTTAGCTCTCCTCATGACCATGGCTGAAGACTGATCCGAGGTCACTTCCTGTTGTTGTTGCAGGCCTACTCTCTGGTGGACCGGGAGGTCGGTTATTGTCAGGGAAGTGCTTTCATCGTCGGACTGCTGCTCATGCAGGTAATAATGGGACTAGGACACACACACGATGTGTTATGGTCACATGTAACCTTCCACTACACACATCGATAGACTCATTATATTGACCAGAGTACATTTTCTTGAGAACTGTGTACTAAGAGTTGTGTGTTTTTCATGACCACTGGTAAATTGTGTGGTGGTGATTAACTTGTATTATAATATGTCTGATTTTGTATTGTGTGAAGTTTGTGTTTTATGTATATGAGGAAGACATTTTTTTATTAAAGGTTTAATTAAGTTGTGAGATTAAGCCTTGTCCCGTACTGAAAAACATTGTCAATGAAAAATCTCCATTGAAGGTATATTTTAGTCTGGGACTTGGCTTAAACTCTCTCTCTCTCTGTGTTTGTGTGGTCTAGATGGTGTATGAGGAGGTCTTTTGTTGAAGGTTAAAGGAAACTGTTTGTTGATCTTTGTTTGGTGGTGTCCCCCTCGCCAGATGCCTGAGGAGGAGGCGTTCTGTGTGTTCGTGAAGCTGATGCAGGACTACAGACTGAGAGAACTGTTCAAACCCAGTATGGCTGAGCTGGGACTCTGCATGTACCAGTTTGAGTTTATGATCCAGGTAAGACCTGATTTGGGTTCGATACATGAATGAATGGCAAACCTTTTTACAGAGCAATATTGACGTACAGCAGCACTCTCCAAGACTCCTTACATTCTGACTAGACCGGACGCGGGCGTGCTTCCGCGTGCGCCATCGAGCGCATGTTGATTTTGCCCATCCACACCAGACACGATCAGGACACGCAGGTTGAAATATCAAAACAAACTCTGAACCAACTATATTAATTTGGGGACAGGTCGAAAAGCATTAAACATTCATGGCAATTTAGTTAGCTAGCTTGCTGTTGCTAGCTAATTTGTCCTGGGATATAAACATTGGGTTGTTATT
Organism: Salvelinus alpinus; assembly: GCF_045679555.1. NCBI lineage: Eukaryota > Metazoa > Chordata > Actinopteri > Salmoniformes > Salmonidae > Salvelinus > Salvelinus alpinus. Next base: position 35,727,516 of record NC_092091.1, on the reverse strand, counting down.
TTACCTGAAATGCACAGGTCCTCTACTCCGACAATTAATCCACAGATAAAAGGGTAAACCAAGTTAGTTTCTAGTCATCTCTCCTCCTTCAGTCTTCTTCTTTGGACTTTATTATTGTGATTGGCAACCAACTTTAAGGTGTATCACCACCACCAACTGGACTGGAGTGTGGACCTCTTCATCTTTCAATCACCCACGTGCGGATATGCTCCTAAAAACCAATGAGGAGATGGGAGAGGCGGGACTTGCAGCGTGTCAAGCGTCACAAATAGAACCTAGTTTTATTTTAGCGCCTGACTACGCAGACACTCATTGAGACGCGAGCAGCTCGGATGCAATGATTGAACAACATGTATGTGTACATTTATTTTGCAACGCTCGCACAGGTAACGCATGCAGCACGGTCAGCATGTCAGAACAAATTATATAGTAATCATTTAGCAGACGTTCTTATCCAGAGCGACTTACAATTAGTCAATGTGTCATGATAACGTGACATCTTTATTCAAGATCATGTTTTATTCTATTTATATCTCCCCCTATCTCCGACCCACCGTTTCACCCCCTCCTTTAGGAACTTCTCCCAGACCTCCATATCCACTTCCAGGCCCAAAGTTTCCACACCTCTATGTACGCCTCCTCCTGGTTCCTCACCATCTTCCTCACCTCCTTCCCTCTCCCTGTTGCTACCAGGATCTTTGACATCTTCATGTTAGAGGTGAGTCCAGTTAAAGGTGCAATCCCCGTCGCCCAACTGTATGCCAAAATTGGTGGCAGGGCTGCCATTTTGCTGATAAACTAAACCCAGATTGCCGCTTTTAAAGAACGTCTGATTTACTCATGTTTGACAATCTACGTCTAGTCAAGTGAGTCCAGAATAGTTTTTATTACAGCCAACACAAGGGTCTGTGAGCAAATGCAAGCAATTGGCGCCCACTGGTGGCCTTGGCATAAAGGACACATTGGAATATCTTATGGACTAAACTTCAATTTCACCTTGGTAACGCAGTGTTCTGTGCGGTACTAGATAATGGAATGTTATGATAATGGAATGCTTGTCTCAGGGTCTGGAGATAGTGTTCCGTGTGGGGCTGGCCATCCTACAATTGAACCAGGCAGAACTCATACAGCTGGACATGGAGGGAATGTTACAGGTATGACTGAGCAGCCATAACCATTATAATTACAACCCTGTCGGAGTTAATGCACACAATTATGCATTCAATTCAAACTTTTTTCATCCCAGAGGGGCAATTATTGCCTGCAGGCACAAGATACATAGTCTGTTCCCAGATCTGTTTCTTCTGTTTGTGACAATGGCCGTAGGCATTGGCAAGATGGCACAAACTGATCTGGAACCAGGCTATAGGATACAGATTGAAAGACAATAAACATACACTTGAAGTTTCTTTGTCTGTCTCGTACTCACCCAATCGTTACGTCTCGCCCTGCTCTGCTGTAGCACTTTCAGAGGGTCATCCCCCACCAGCTGGAAAGTGGACCAGACAAGGTCATCCTCGCTGCTTATAACGTCAAGTACAACGCCAAGAAGATGAAGAAGTGAGTACTACGCTTCTGCTCGCTCCTTGGACTCTAGGCCTGGTTACTGTAAAAGCACATCTGTGACTGCAGATGTAATTGATGTGTTCCTTGAGCTGTTATGGCAACGGTAGTTACAGTGTGATGGAGATGGGTGCTTGCTGCAAGTACACGTGTTGCAAGTGCGCTGTATTGATGCCGTATGACCCCTGTTTTCAGGTTAGAAAAGGAATACACTACAATCAAAACTAAGGAGATGGAGGAGCAGGTGGAGATTAAGGTGAGTGGTGGAGCAGTAGGCTATGTGTTTAGTTTGAAACATGTTTTAAACTTACCAGGATATCAGTCAAGGCAGTAGTATTTTTCACATCAGTACGGGTCAATTTGATCACTATTAGCAGTTGATCACTATAACCGCACTCCATAAGCTGAGTTCACTGTACTTAAAACCCCAGGTATGTATGATCTTTTTTATTTGTGTTCTGTGTCCTTGTGTTGCAGAGGTTGCGCACAGAGAACAGACTGCTGAAACAGAGGATAGACACACTGGAGAAAGTGAGTGAAACGAAGGAGGTGGAGGAGGGTGGTAAACAGGTTGAACCATGGCTCTCCTTGCCATCCTATGTCATGACACCAGTCATAATAATAATACGCCATATTATACCAGTGAACCTTTTTGTCAGGGCCATTCACACAACAAGACCATAACCCCCTACCATACATTAACCCATCAAGTGCTTGTTCATGCATCATGTGTCTGTCATTGTTCACTAAAGACTCGTGGGTCTTGTTGTTACTAACTGGCCTGTGCTGCGGTTGGGCTGTCTGTCCATTTTACAAGACAACACTAGAATTCTCTCTCACTGACAGTGTATATCTTATTGGGTGAAAGGATCCTAGTTGGCTTTGGAATGCAAGTCTTACGTTGAGATGCATGTCTCAGTCTTGAGATCCACGCTCAGGACCAGGTAAGATTAAGACCACTTTATTGGTCGATTGCACACTAGGTCCAACCGAAATTTGACTTCTGCTTTTAACTCAACCCCGCCGAATGACACATGCGTACACGTGCAGGTTTTTGGAGAGGTGCGGGATGGCTGCCACACTGGAAACCCGGGGAGCTGTTGTTGTGGAGTGTTAAGTGCCTTGCCCGAGGGCACAATGGCAGGCAATGGCATCTAGGATTTGATACCAGCAACCCTCTGGTTGCCAGCTCACTTCACATCAGACCCTCTGAGACTATAGCTGGCTGTGGAGCTCTAAAAGGCTACATTCAGTGATGGCTGTTGACTCCTGGGATGATGCAGAGCAGCACTGCATGCCAGAGTGCACGGCTGCCATTGTTGTGCATGTTGTTGGGATCTTCCGGTATGTTTGTCTGAGCACAAAGATACAGGCACTGCCAGGCCTGGTCATAGTACCAGGACACCGTGCATGAGGCCTGGGCAGAGGACTGCCTGAGTATCTGTCCCAAACAACCAGGCTCTGTCTAGAGGCATAACCACTCACTTACTCATATCACAGTATCGCTTCAAATCCAGTCAAAGGCTGCAACTTCTCATACCCGAAATATTAACTGGAATTGCTCAAAAGCTTCTAAAGTGTAACCATGCGGCACTTAAGAACCTAAAAAGGCATGGCTACATCCTAAAAATAAATGCTGCTTATAGCGAACTTCTTAGTCTTATTTTTCTCTTGGCCCTGTTTAGCCCTCGCCTTCTGCTTTGCCTGTGTGAAACTCATCACCTTGTTGTCTGTCACCTTCACCACCTAATTCTCACTGTCACCACTTTACCACCACAACCTTTTCACTACACCTCAAGACCATGTTCCTTTTCTACCTCCCATACTTGTAAAATAACTTGGACACTATGGCGCAATTGCTAACTTCTCCCGTTGACATCAATGCATGGCTAAGTGAAAATTTGACTTATGTGGAAGTTAGGATTCACATTGTAATTGGTTGCCAAAACGACGGAGGAAGGAAAATGAACATTGAGTTTCCCTTTATAAAAACCAAATCAAGTGCTTGTCTGTTTTTTTTCTGTTATAACTGTGTTCTTTGGTCTTTCGTTCTGTGCTTCTCTCTCTTGTGGATATTTCTGTTTTGTAGGAAAGTGCTTCCTTGGCAGATAGATTGATCCAGGTATAAACTTCATTTTCTCCTCCACTATCCCCCCTCATCCCTCTTACATTGCACTTTCCCATCTCAAATGTCTGTATCTCGATGTAGTGTTGCATGCTAATGATTTGACCTTTAAATGATAGCACAATAAATGTCCAAATTATTTTTTTAAATAAATTAATGTAAAATAAGGACATGGAAATCAGATCGCTTTGGTGAAATCTAGGATTCAAGAAGTGCATGTAATCACCCATAACAGCATGCCTAAGTATCTTGAACCATGCCAAAAGAAAATGCTTAGAGCTATCAATTCGAGTCCACCAAAGAGACTCAATCTTAAACTTTTGCAGAGAGAAAAAACAGCATGCGTTTTAAAATTAAAACCCCCGCAATCCTGCTTTATTTATATCATCTTTGATATGCCCACCCCTTCCGTTCATCCCACCCTCGTGGTGCTCCCTGCTCACCCCAACGTCGGTTGGTAATGTCCTAAAGGGACAAGTGACACACGCCCAGGAGGCAGAGGAGACCTACCTGGTCGTGCGGGAGCTGGCCACGGTCAGGCAGCAGAGCGAAGAGGCCACAGCTCAACTGGAGCTGGCACAGAGCACCATCAGGGAGCTCCAGCAGAGACCACTATTGGTAAGGAGTAACACAGTGCTCATGTTCCTGTATGGCTCAGTTGATTTAGTCTGGCGATGACAATTCCAGGGATCACATTCACATACTACAAATGTATGCACTTACTGTACCGGAAGGCGCTTTGGATTAAAGCTCCTGCTAAGTGGCACATATTACAGTGCCACCTCTGGGAGGGATGATCATCAGCCCAGGCCTGGTCAACCCTCCATCCATCAGGCTCGGATCAGTGATCTGGTCTCCATGTCTGACTCAGGCACAGGATATTGAGATTGTTGAAATGTCTCCTGATGTGGTGCAACTATTTTGGCTTGTTGGTGTTCACTATTTAATGATTTCGTATAAAGCCCTAGGTCAGATAGTCATGAGATTGAATAAGATGCAGCTTTTGTTTTAACACTGGATGCATGGGCAGTGACTGAATACAGAGTTTCTTCTGTCCACATTTCATGTCTTGAGAACTAGCCATGTATACAGTGCCTTTGGAAAGTATTCAGACCCCTTGACTTGTTCCACATTTTGTGAGGTTACATCCTTATTCTAAAATTGATGGAATGTTTTTTTTTCAGCAATCTGCACACAATACCCCATAATGACATAGCAAAAACAGGAGTTTCTCCCATTCTTTTCTGCAGATCCTCTCAAACTCTGTCAGATTGGATGAGGAGCGTTGCTGCACAGCTATTTTCAGGTCTTTCCAGAGATGTTCTATCGGGTTCAAGTCCGGGCTCTGGCTGGGCCACTCAAGGACATTCAGAGACTTGTCCCGAAGGTACTCCTGCGTTGTCTTGGCTGTGTGCTTAGTGTCGTTGTCCTGTTGGATGGTGAACCTTCACCCCAGTCCTGAGGCCTTGAGCGCTCTGGAGCAGGTTTTCATCAAGGATCTCTCTGTACTTTGTGCCGTTCATCTTTCCCTCGATCCTGACTAGTCTCCCAGTCCCTGCCGCTGAAAAACATCCCCACAGCATGATGCTGCCCCCACCATGCTTCACCGTAGGGATGGTGCCAGGTGTCCACCAGACGTGATGCTTGGCATTCAGGCCAGAGTTCAATCTTGGTTTCATCAGACCAGAGAATATTGTTTCTCAACCATAAAGGCCTGGTTGGTGGAGTGCTGCAGAGATGGCTGTCCTTCTGGAAGGTTCTCCCATCTCCACAGAGGAACTCTGGAGCTCTGTCAGAGTTACTATCAGCTTCTTGGTCACTTCCCTGACCAAGGCCCTTCTTCCCCGATTGCTCAGTTTGGCCGGGCGGCCAGCTCTAGGAAGAGTCTTGGTGGTTCCAAACTTCTTCCATTTAAGAATGATGGAGGCCTCTGGGTTCTTGGGGACCTTCAATGCTGCAGAAATGTTTTGGTACCTTTCCCCAGATCTGTGCCTCAACACAATTCTGCCTCTGAGCTCTACGGACAATTCCTTCGACCTCATGACTTGTTTTTTCTCTGACTTACACTGTCAACTGTGGGACCTTATATAGACAGGTGTGTACCTTTCCAAATCATGTCCAATCAATTGAATTTGTGATTATTGTGATGTTGCTATTGTAAATGTTTGTAGGCCTATGTAGCCAAATAATTTTTCAAGTGTTCTACTCCGCTAGCCAGCACCTCGCCTAAATTGGTGTGTGTTTCTTTCGCCTCTAGATCAATTAATTTAATTTACCACAGGTGGATTCCAAGTTGTAGAAACATCTCAAAGACGCACCTGAGCTCAATTTCGAATCTCTTAGCAAAGGGTCTGAATATTTATGTAAATGTTTTTTATTTGTAATACATTTGCAAAAATGTCTAAACCTGTTTTCGCTTTGTCATTATGGGGTATTGTATGTAGATTGCTGTTGTATGTAGATCATTTTTGTTTTTTAATCCATTTTAGAAAAAGGCTGTAACGAAATGTGGAATAAGTCAAGGTGTCTGAATACTTTCCGAAGGCACTGTATGTATATCCTGTGTTGGCAATGTTTACTTTTCACACTTAATCAAAATATTTACGCTGCTTAGCAACAAATTCGCAGTCAGTGAATGTGACAGTGGAGATGGATTCTCGCCACCTCTTCACTGCAGACCACAAACTCTCTCTCTTCTTACTCTATACAGAATGATCCTGTTTCAATGCATTACTTCAAATTGGGGCATGCTGTTTGCGCAGTGCAACCACCTTTTGCAGTCATTAGCATACTCCTGGAAAGGATTCATGAATTTATAAGGAGCTGCTGTGGGTGTATGTAATGTGGAGTCAGAGCTGTGTGTGTGGTACCCCAGTGGGACCCTATCTTGGTGCTAAACAGACCCTTTAATATTGATGAGCTGATTTAGTGAAACGCGTTGTGATGTCTGCACTGCGGTGTTTTACATAATGTGCTCTCTTGCTCTGACAATGAGCTGCTATACCCATTAAACATTTATAATGATTTGGGAGAGTGAGGCTAATTTGCTGTCCTCTGTGGAAATCAAGGATGAAATTGAGAATATGTTTTTGAAAGTGAGGCGCTATACTGCTTGGTGTATTTGAGGGGTTGTTAGTGGTGTGCAATTTAATAAGTTAGATAGCTACTTCTAAGTTCCAGCACAATAACAATGCATTTCTCATGTTGATTGCTCAAATGTTATATTTTTTTTTTTTACAGTACTATGTTCATATATACAAATATATTAAATGAAAAGATATAACATTTATATTGTTTAGAAACAATGTGTGTATTGTAATTTGATTTTAAGTAGGTCATTTGAATATCCAGTGTTATTTCGAGATTCTAACGCATTCCTACTCAGACTAACCTAAAGGACACTACTGGCCAGTTTCCCGGAGACCGATAAAGCCTAGTCCTGGACTATAATGCACCATAAATGGAGATTCTCCATTGACTAATTTTAAGTCTGGGGAAACAATTTCAAAAGGTGTATCAAATAATATTTCTTCCTCACTCTCTCCTGGTCCTCCCTCTCCTTTCTCCCTACTGTAGAAGGGCATCCCCTGCTACACAGAGGAGTCTATCCTGCAGCTGGAGAGAGAGCTGGTTCAGGCCAGGCTAAAGGAGGCAGAGTCCCAGTGTGCCCTCAAAGAGATGCAAGACAAGATCCTGGACATAGAGAAGGTGTGTTACCTGGCTCAGACTGTCTCATGAATTCACTCACTGTCACAGTGCTGCCTAGTCCAACTCCTCTGTCAGGCATTCCACCTGGAATAGGTAAACATTGTGGGATATTGCGGATAGAAATGTCATGACTAGAGCTGATGTGATTCCGTTTCTGTATGTAGAGACTAGAGGCATGTTTGTTCTACATTAGGGATGCAAATTTCATAAAATGATGCTGCCGACTAACTGACCCCCATTAACCAGTTAACAACAGGTTACATTTGTTTTGTAAAATGATGTGACCAACAGAAAATAATATGCATGCCTACAAGGAACTGGGACGATACCAGTATTGCAATACTCATTAGTATCATGGCAAAGACATAAAATGCGCAGCGGATTTAACTTTGAGGAAAACAGCCCTAATGTTGGAAACAAACGACGTCTTCATCCAGAGTCACATTTATTTAGGGGTCTATTCAATCCACATTGTGGAAATTCATCATTACGGTATGAGTGATTGAACTTTGTAATTTAAAATTGTTTTACAATACAAAACATACAAACACACACAAACATCCACACCCATATCTCCAGCACCCGCATCACTCTCCGCCACATGACCTCAAACTGCACCATTTTGTTTCTGACCGTTGCCCACGCACTTTCAACATTTAGATAATAAAGCATTTGGCCTTTCCATTGTGTTAACGATGGAGGATAGGTTGATTTATTTATTTATTTTCCAGTTAAGTATACGTTTTTCAAGATTGACAGAAAAGTATTGTCCAACCCATCGAGTGTCTGACTGCACCCTCAGTGAGAATTGTGTCTCTTGTGTAATACATGTGAAAGTAAGGCGGTGTGGTCCGGTACGCCGTTCCGTCCATAAGAAGCCGTGTGGGTACGCCGTTCCGTTAAAACATGAGCCTATCACGCCGTTCCGGTAAAACATGAGCCTATCACAATAATGAAAACAAAATGTCTAAAACGGTTGGCTATTACACCATTATTTATCGCTCGCATATGAGGCATGAAAAATGAGCGAATGGACTTGAAAACATGCGGTAGGTGTTTAGCCTACGTTCTAAAATGTGATGTGGTTCAACAAGAACATTGACATTTGACCGAGGCGACGACAGCTGTGAAGGCATTAATTCTGATCTAATGAAAATCGGCAAATGTCATGACACTTTTGGGGGTTTTTTTTGTAAAAGATGTCTCCTTCCATTCACCACTGTTTGGAGGCAGGAAATAAGTTGCGAGTGGATGAACGTGCGCGGGTAGCCTAGTAAAGTAGCCCTTTTGAAGTGATTGACAATTAGATTAAAACATCATGACTGGTTGTGTTTATGCCACGATAAAAGGTCATACATTTTAAAAGTTAAATGACAAATCTTTATGACCCACAGATATGCTATTGAGTTAATAGGAATTCTAAATATAATTCTATAATTAGGCCCCACGGCTGGCCTGCCCATTAGGCAGGATTAGAAAGCTGCCTAGAGCGGCAGTTCGACGAGGGCGCCATTTTCTGAGCTAAAGATGCACCTCCAACAACACATAACACCTTACATTATTCTGCCTCAAAACAATAACTTTCCCAGTGGCATGAGGGCTATTTAAGTGAGCGCTGATGCTGCCCCATGATAAGTAGTGCCCACTTGGCCAAAGGCAGGGGCTCAAAATATTTAGCTTGTCCATGCCCAGCGTGCCTTGCCAGGGTGATGTTGGAGAGACTAACGCTCCCTAAAATGTGTTTAATATAGACTAAATGATGTAGCCTACGTGTGTTGTTTTTTGTAGCTCAAAGACTGGAGACCAAATGTATTACAATGTCACAGGACACTTTTTCAATCATGAACTTATTAATGAGGAGAGCGTGCAGGAGAAAGTAAACTAAAAAGGCAAGTGGGCGGCATAATGAAACAGAGGTGGACAGCAAATGGTTCCCAATTCATTTCAACAACATTCCTTCATTTTAATTCGACTTCACTAACAACGAGGGCTTTGTTGGAGCCTATTTCTTCCTATTCAATAAAATAAGAGTTAGGCCTACCTGTTTGACAGAAACAATCATGCTATCCATAGATTTGTCATTAATCCAAATCCTCCAATACTGGCACCATGCACTCCTTAAATACGCTACATGACCAAAGGTATGTGGACACCTGCTCGTCAAACATCTCATTCCAAAATCATGGCATTAATATGAAGTTGGTCCCCCCTTTGCTTCTATAACAGCCTCCACTCTTCTGGGAAGGCATCCACTAGATGTTGGAACATTGCTGCGGCCGGGGACTTGCTTCCCTTTAGCCACAACATCATCTGTGAGGTCTGTCACTGATGTTGGGCGATTAGACCAACACCTTCCATTGGGGACAATGGAAGGTGTTGTACAAAACCGATCACTCACACTCCCAGTTGCCTGGGAATAAGTTGAGTTATCGGTTTTAGAGGCTTAATATTCACCCCCTATGCGTCCTATCGGTACATGCATGCGCCTCTCCTGCCAGCGTGATTGAAATTTAAAGTCTTTGTTCCCGCTTTAGTAGAGACTGCATTCACAGTGAACGCTGCTTATGTCGACATAATTGGAAATTACTTTGATATTTTTTTATCGCGAATCGAAAGTTTCTGTTTCGCGTTTTTATTTTTGCCATGGAAAAAATATTGCGATACTGGTATCGCCACAGCCCTACAAGGAACATTGTTTTTTGGGGACTTTCATTCAAACATGCAACAATAGCCACGAAGCAATATTATGTAACATGCAACTACTGTAATGAAGCAGCCAATGTGAAGGGCCAAAATGCAATTAGCGGAAAACACTGTTCTAAAACACTGTTCTAAAAAGCGCACCTGGTGCAAGTGATTTCATGTGACGGAGATGAAAATCTGAATAGAATCTACATAATATTTTTCTATCTGTAAATTCCACAACATTGTGCCCTGCTGAACACATCCCTGGTATTTTACTGTCCCTATCCAGCATACTCCACACCCTGAATTTGGGTCTTCTCAGTCATTGTTTTGGTTGTGACTGTTTGTATGTTTCTGTCTCTCTCCTCAGAGGAACACGTCTCTGCCAGATGACACCAACGTAGTGCGGTTGCAGGAGGAGCTGATAGCAGTGAAGCTGAGAGAGGCTGAGGCTGTGACTGGGCAGAAGGAGCTCAGACAACAGGTCAGAGACCTGGAGGAGCACTGGCAGGTAAGGAACAGCTAAATATAGTATAATATAGTATAAATTTATATGAGGGAAGCTTAGGCTGTGACTGGACTGAAGGAGCTCAGTTGGTAAGAGTCGTGTGTAGAGTCCGATCATCTTTGGTTGATTGCGTGCGTCTCCACCTGCTCTTACAGCGTCACCTGGCGCGTACGGCGGGCCGCTGGAAGGACAGCCCTAAGAAGAATGCTATGTCTGAGCTGCAGGACGAGCTAATGAGTGTCAGACTACGGGAGGCTGAGGCCCAGGCAGAGCTCAGAGAGTCACGACAGAGGATGATGGAGCTGGAGACACAGGTCAGAGAGCACACACACAGCTAAGCCTTTGTAGAAATATTAGTAGTCTACCCGTATCTTGACATGCATGTGTGTGCCCTGTTTACATGTATATCCGTCTATCACACCTACACTGACACACTTTGCGCGCACACACACAAACACCCACACAGTGCATTCGGAAAGTATTCCAACCCCTTGACTTTTTACACATTATATTAGATTACATCCTTATTCTAATATTGATTAAATTGTTTTTTTCTTATCAATCTGCACACAAAACCCCATAATGACAAAAGAGGGTTTTAGACATTTTTGCAAATGTATAAATAAATAAATGATATCATATTTACATAAGTATTCAAACCCTTTACTCAGTACTTTGTTGAAGCACCTTTGGCGGTGACTACAGCCTCAAGTCTTCTTGGGTGTAACGAAACAAGCTTGGCACACCTGTATCTGGGGAGGTTCTCCCATTCTTCTCTGCACAGCTATTTTCCGGTCTCTCCAGGGATATTCGATTGGGTTCAAGTCCGGGCTCTGGCTGAGACACTCAAGGACTTTGAGACTTGTCCCGAAGCCACTCCTGCGTTGTCTTGGCTGTGTGCTTAGGGTTATTGTGTTGGAAGGTGAACCTTCGCCCCAGTCTGAGGTCCTGAGTGCTCTGGAGCAGGTTTTCATCAAGGATCTCTCTGTACTTTGTTCCATTCATCTTTCCCTGCCGCTAAAACAGCATGATGCTGCCACCACCGTGCTTCACAGTAGGGATGGTGCCAGGTTTCCCCAGACGTGAAGCTTGGCATTCAGGCCAAAGAGTTCAATCTTGGTTTCATCAGACCAGAGAATCTTGTTTTTCGTGGTCTGAGAGTCCTTTAGGTGCCTTTTTAAAACTCTCATGTTGTTTTTACTGAGGAGTGGCTTCCATCTGGCCACTCTACCATAAAGGCCTGATTGGTGGAGTGCTGCAGATATGGTTATTGTTCTGGAAGGTTCTCCCATCTCAACAGAGGAGCTCTGGAGCTCTGTTAGAGTGACAATCGGGTTCTTTGTCACCTCCCTGACCAAGGCCCTTGCTCAGTTTGGCCGGGCGGCCAACTCTAGGAAGAGTCTTGGTGGTTCCAAACTACTTCCATTTAAGAATGATGGAGGCCACTGTGTTCTTGGGGACCTTCAATGCTGCAGAAATGTTTTGGTACCCTTCACTAGATCTGTGCCTCGACACAATTCTGTCTCGGAGCTCTACGGACAATTCCTTCAACCTCATGGCTTGGTTTTTGCTCTGACATGCACTGTCAACTGTGGGAACTTCTATAGACTGGTACTGACATGTCTAATCAATTGAATGTACCCTAGGTGGACTCCAATCAAGTAGTAGAAACATCTCAAGGATGATCAATAGAAACAGGATGCACCTGAGCTCAATTTCGAGTCTCATAGCAAAGGGTCTGAATACTTATGTAAATAAGGTATTTCTGTGTAGTTTCTTTTATACCGTTGCAACAATTTCATAAAACCTGTTTTCGCTTTGTCATTATGGGGTGTTTGTGTGTAGATTGAGGAACATGTTTTATTTAATCAATTTTAGAATAAGACTGTAACCTAATACAATGTGGAAAAAGTCAAGGGGTCCGAATACTTTCCGAATGCACTGTACATACACTCACCCACCACTAATGCTACTGCCATACTGTTATTATTATTGTTACTTTTATTTATCCTGCTACCAGTCAATTTCTCCTAATCCCTGCCTGCATGTACATATCTACCTCAATACTCCAGTGTCCCTGCACATTGTAAATGTGGTATTGGCACTGACCCTGTATATAACTTCCTTTCTTATTTCTGTTTTATTAGTCATACTTGTTTATATTGAATACTGCACTATTGGGTAGTGCTTGCAAGTTAAGCGTTTCACTGTACTTGTTCATGTGACAAACAAAACTTGAATTTGAGGGTATTCAAATGGCCCCTTTTATTGCATTATCAAATCGCTAGGGGGCAGCAGAAGTACATATTTTTAACTTTCAAAGTGTCCGTAGCTCCAGATGTACTGGTGTAAGGCGGTAATGTATTCCAAGTTGAAAAGGGCAGACATTTTAAGTTACTACTTTCAATTGTAGTAGGCGAATAATGATTCAAGATATAGAAATTGTTTAAAATGGGTGGCTTCTTGTGATATAGCAGCGGGGTTGTGTAGTGCATAAACTGCCCCCTCCCAAAATGTACCTTCCATATCCATCCCCGCCTGCAGAACCAGATCCATGGCAACCAGCTGCGTCGGGCGGAGCAGGAGGGCCGGGGCTTTCAGGAGCGTGTGACTGTGCTGACCGCCCAGAACAAGAGCCTGTACGTTCAGCTGCAGGAGATCAAACGCAAACAGGCGGAGATTGAGTGCAAGGTAAGAAAGTTTGCTGTTGGGATGACTAGAACTGGCTGGTGAGGTGGCTTTTTCCATTGATACCCTATTCACACTACTGAGCCGAACAGAGCTGAGCCAACTGAACTGTGCTGGGCTGGTTATGCTGCATAATGCATCCACCGTAGAATCTGAAACCATGCCAGAAAGGACAATGTGAATATTTCTCAATCACTGGTTTGATAAGTTGTCAAAAATCATTATTTTGTCTGATCTGTTGCCTCCTGTTAAGATCAGGTCTTCAGGTTCTGAGCAGGGAAGCAGTTTGTTTTGCTTTTGACTTTTTGACATCTTCAGATAACATTTCTGTGCTGGTGAAGGTGTTAAGTGTGTGTGTGTGTGTGTGTGTTAAACTGCCCTCTGCAGCTCAGCAACACCCCTTTTCTCAGGAACCATACTAAACTGTAATAAATAAAATGCTTCCCAGGGGCAATGGCTCTTAACATGTCTTTGGTAACACTAGAAAGATTACTTCAGCAGAGGTAATAGGCTAACTGACATAAATGCAATAGGCTATCTTTTCTACAATGAAGTCTACAATGCGAGTTAACATTTCACGTTCGGTGACACTCTGGCCTGACAGTGTTTATTTCTTTGTTTCAGAACAAGGAGGAGGTGATGGCGGTGAGGCTGAGAGAGGCTGACAACATTGCTGCTATGGCCGAGCTGCAGCAACAAATCTCTGAACTGGAGATACAGGTACAGTACTTTACCCCGGCCCCTCTCCCGAGTCACACTAGCCTGGCTAGTCATTTTAGCCTAGTCATGGACTAAAGAGAACTTTTAATCTCTATTGAAAGTACTTCATAGCAAGTTTATTATAGTAAACAAAAACTGAAACGAAAACTAATTATGGGAAAAAAACAATATAGTAAACTGAAATAAAATTATTAACAAACCTGTTTGAAAAACTAAAACTATCCTGAAAATATTATCTTTGACCCCAAAACTAACTAAAATAAAATACAAACCATCATGAATTATGTTCATTCAACTTCTGTGGTTTTCAAGCTTTATTGGGGGATTTTCAAGCTTCTCAATCTGGCGGGTAAATGCGGCCAAGAGATGGCGATGTTTCAAAAAGGCTTTGTTTGTGCATCACGAGCTATCACTAGCCGAATGGAGGGGGGGGGGCTAAGTAGCTAATTTGATTCTTCTTACATGGACTAGTGAAGTTAAAAACCATTGGGTTGGTGTAAACATGTGCGAGAATTCCATTCCACTATATTTTTTTGCACCAGTCTCGACACTTCCTTTTAAAGGGGGGTAACTTCCTGATTTGGCCTCGGTTTAATTTCTCCTCATTAGGAAATGCGACTGAGAACGAGATTTGGGTTTTGGAGGCATGCTTTGATGTTGGTGTGTGTTTGTTTGAATGTGGGAAGCGTTTTGTACTTTCACTCTGCCAAAACAGTACACAGTTAGTCACTCACCCTTCTCGATAACTTGAAACATTCTAACCAGGTCTTGTGTCTGGAAGTAGCCTAGACTAGCCAGCAAGCTAGCCAACTTCTTTCGTATATTAGCTTCAGCCGGCGGTGGCAAAATTGGTTTGACTTTGGATAGCCTATCTGTGGGGCTAGTTAGGGACCGTCAATAAATTACACAATGTAAATGGGACTCATTTTTTTATTTAACTTTTATTTAACTAGACAAGAACAAATTCTTATTTACAGTGACTGCCTACCAAGAGGCAACAGGCCTCCTGTGGGGACAGGGGCTGGGATAAAAAATAAATATGTGGGACAAAACACGCATCACTACAAAAAGAGATCTAAGACAACACATGGTAGCAACACATGACAGCAACACAACATGGTAGGAGCACAAACAACGTTGTTAGGCACAGACAACAGCACGAGGGGCAAAACGGTCGAGGCCACAATGCATCACGTGAAGCAGCCGCAAGTGTCAGTGAGTCCATGATTGAATCTTTGAACGTAGAGATGGAGATAAAACTGTCCAGTTGTTTTTTGCAGCTCATTCCAGTCACTAGCTGCAGTGTACTGAAAAGAGGAGCGACTTAGGAATGTGTGTGCTTTGGGGACCTTTAACTGAATGTGACTGGCAGAACGGGTGTTGTATGTGAAGGATGAGGGCTGCAGTAGGTATCTCAGATAGGGGGGAGTGAGGCCTAAGAGGGTTTTATAAATAAGCGTCAACAAGTGGGTCTTAAGCCGGGAATACGGAGATGGCCAGTTCACAGAAGAGTCTATAGAGTGCGGGGATGTGACCTATAAGGAGCATTGGTGGCAAATCTGATGGTCGAATGGTAAAGAACATCTAGCCGCTCGAGAACACCCTTACCTGCAGATATATCAATTACGTCTCTGTAATCTAGCATGGGTAGGATAATCTTCTGAATCAGTGTTAGTTTAGAAGCTGGGGTAAAAGAGGAGCTATTACGATAGAGGAAACCAAGTCTAGATTTAACCTTAGCCTGCAGCCTGGATATGTGCTGACGCATCAAGAAATCCAGTCAATTGATTGACAAGTTTTTCCTAACACTTTTGATTAACAGGACAGGTTAGAAATTGGCCTATAACAGTTTGGACCAGCTTGTGCTCCCCCTTTAAATAACGGACGCACCGTGGCTGTCTTTCCAGAGAGGACGGGCTCTGCGATGATGGGGTCTGTAACCTTAAAGAAGAAAGGATCTAAACCATCCGACCCAGTTGTTTCTTTTAGGGTCAAGTTTATTAAGGAGCTCCTTTAGCACCTCAGACTCAGTGATTGCCTGCAGGGAGAAGATTTGTAGCGGAGCAGGGGGAAAAGAGGGAGGAGCATCAGGGCTAATTGCATTAGAAGGGCTGGGATAGGATGTGTTGGATGGGCAAGGAGGCGTGGCTGAGTCCAATTAGGAATACTGACTTAATGAAGTGGTGATTTAAAGAGATCAGTCATACGCTCCTTGTCAGTAACAACCACATCATCAACACTAAGGGACATGGGCATCTGTTAGGTGGAAGGTTTATTCTGCAGGTCTTTCACCATTTTCCAGAACTTCTTGGGGGTAGACCCACAGAGAGAACTGCTCCTAAAAGTAACTAACTTTGGCCTTCCAGATAGCCTAAGTGCACTTATTTCTAATTTGCCTGAACGACAGCCTGAGAATTTGTGTGCCGAGCCTTTTGCCAAATGGGGTTCTTGAGGTGTAGTAACTCTGCCAGATTACAGTCGAACCTGGGGCTGTTTTTTTTATTCTAATTTTCTTTATGGGGGTGCGCTTGTTAACAATACCACTGAAAATATCAAAAAAGAAGGTCCAAGCATCTTCGAACAGAGAGAATCAAGCTGATTCTATACCAATTTACAGAGGCCTGATCAATAAAGTTTTTCAGCAATCATCTATGGCAAATCAGTACAGGTTGTTTAACTGATCTACCATTACGAACACAAGCTGTAAAACTGTGATCACTAAGATCATTACAGAAAACACCAGACTGGTACCTATCAAGAGTATTTGTGAGGATAACATCAAGGAGAGTAGCCTTTTCTGGGTGTTTGGAGTCATACCTTGTGGGATTGGTAATAATCTGAGATTTAGGTAGTCCCGTTGTTTTAAGACTTGGTGTGGTGGTTTAAGCATGTCCCAGATTAGGTCACCTATTAGGACAAATTCAGACTTAATGTAAGGGGCCAGAAGAGAGCTTAGGGCAGGTAGGTTACAGGCAACAGAGATATTTGAAAGCTTAATGCTTAAAACCACCTAATCAAATTGTTTGAGCACTGAAGGTGATCCTTGGTAAAGATTGCCACTCCACCACCTTTGGAAGATCCGTCTTGCCGAAAAAGGTTATAACCAGAAAGGTTAACATCAGTGTTCAGAACACTCTTTCTCAGTAATGACCAACACATCTGGGTTGGACCTGTGATCCCACACCTTTAATTGATAAATTGTAGGTAATAAGCTTCTAGTGTTAATGTGCAGAAAACCCAGGCTTTTACGAGAGCAGAAATCAGTGAAGCGGAAATCATCAGAGCACAAGTCATAATTGGGGCAAGCAACAGTAGACGTGACAGGGTGTACATGCACATTGCCGGATATTGTCAGCAGTAATACAATCAGGGCACGGCGGAGGACAGGGAGAGCTTTGTAGTGTTGCTTTTTTTGGCATTTGAATGTGTATCATATGGCAACAAGATCATATTGTACAGCAGTTTCATCAGGTAACATGAATACAAAGCTAGGAGAAGCTTGGGAGAAGCTTTTGTCGGGAGGCTGAGTAGGAGGAGAGGCGTTCAAACTTACCAGACAGGCGCGTTGTTGAGCAGATAACCAGACAGGCGCGTTGTTGAGCAGATAAAACGTCCGAAATGAAAAAGCTGAACGGGGAAAAAATGTCAGGCGACAAAACCAAGAAGCTGGTAAAAATGCTAAATTCCAAAGCCATATCAAACAGCGAAAAAGTAAACGCTGCATATGTACCAGCAGCATCCTTAGCCAGCAGCCATTTTACAGCAAACAGGAACATGCTAAACTGTGAGGATTATGTGGAGTCATTTCCGTCTCGTTACACACTTTTTAGTTGTCTCATTAAATGCTTTCAATATTTGTATATGAATTTCAACAATTTAAAGTTAGTTTTTTAAGTTGTTGAAATGTGGTGGAGCTACTGACGTTTTTAAAATATTGTCCCATATGCGTTGTGTTATTTACTGATGGTCCCTAACAAGCCCCATAGGGATATCGAATGTCAAACCAAATTGAGACCATGGGCATTACGATCGGGTTGCATGCAAATGCGGTCCAAATTGATTATTACTTATTACCAGCTGTGGGCAGAATTGAACCCAACATATCAAGGACATATCATTTTTTCCCCTAAATATCTCGCAAATCTCTGTTTTGGACGAGACTATGTACACTTTTGTCTACTTTACACTAGAAATTACACTAGAATAAATGTTTCTGACTCATTGATACCATATAGGCCATTTTCAAAAGGAGAAGTTGCTTATTACATACAGTTTTTCTTTAAATCCAAGTCGCATTGAGGTTCACCTTACCTTAACTTGTGAGAACCATAAAGCCATAGAGTTCTCATTTCAACAGTTGACCACAGCGGGGCAAACGTGTAGAACTGTCCTGATGCTCTGTCTAACCATTCAATATGACCGTGTGCAATATGGTTTTGAAACCCTCAGAAATATCACTTTCAGAGCACCCCAAAATTATTTTACAAATACAAAATATTTGTAAAATATGGGAATTTAATACAAATTCCCACAAA
Source organism: Salvelinus alpinus (assembly GCF_045679555.1). Classification (NCBI taxonomy): domain Eukaryota; kingdom Metazoa; phylum Chordata; class Actinopteri; order Salmoniformes; family Salmonidae; genus Salvelinus; species Salvelinus alpinus. Next base: position 35,708,984 of record NC_092091.1, on the reverse strand, counting down.
AGGTGTTTGGCATTGTATTTCCTGAGCTAATGTAAATTCGGGAGGGAACAACAACAAAAAACTGTCGGCTCAAAGCTGTTTTAAACAAAAATCCTCAGTGGAAATCTGTGGTTAAACAGTGTATCTAGTGTAAATTGTTTCTAGACTTGACCAAATCACCTCAGCTAATCAAAAGGGACATGGAATCATGAAGGCCTAAACTAACCTAAGACCTGACCCATCACCTTATGGGTGGCAGGTAGCCTAGCGGTTAAAAGCGTTTTTCCCAGTAACCATAAGGTCGCTGGTTCCAATCACAGAGCCGACTAATCTGTCGATGTGCCCTTGAGCAACACACTTAACCCTAATTGCTCCGGATAAGAGCGTCTGGTAAATTACGACAATGTAAATTACTGCCCCCCAGTTGCAAGAAGTGACATCCCAAAAACACACACAAAACTATACAACCCAAATGGCTCCTAGCATGCTTTCTGTCCCTAACACTAAAATGATATTATTTTCATACAACTTAAACGAAATAAAAACTAGCAAATCAGGTCTCAAAACTAACTGAAACTAAGCTGAATTCAAATGAAAAAACAAAAACTGAATAGATGTAAAAACAAATATAAAAAAGCAAAACTATAATAACCTTGCTTTAAATTTTGTCCTGCCCATAGCGACTTCTCCTCAACATAAGCCACAATTCAACACTCCGTACCCACTCCATCATCATCTGAGCATTTCGGCTAACTCTGAGTTTACCAGCACTCGACACAGAGACGCACCATACATAGGCCTACAGAAAGGTGTACAGATTGAAGCCCTTATCTATTTGAGTGTTTTCTTCCTTGATGTGAGGAAGAAGGTGGGGTGATTTAAAGCGAAAGCTTTGAAAAAGGCCTGCTTACTGCAGAGGTGAGTAGTGCACCAAGAAACTATGATCATCTCCAGAAAGGAAAGTGACTCTTGTAGTCTGGCGTATCATAATTTCATATCATACCAACCATGCTCATGCCTGATTGAGTAGTCATTAAAACATGGCACCCTCAGTGGGTTGCCGATTTTTGTTTAGCTCCGACTATGTATTTGGAGATTGAAATCAACCTTTCTCTGAAAGAATTGAACATTATGGAAAAGTAGTTTTTTGGACAGATTGAAGAGAAGTTTACATAGTGTTTAATGTATCAGCAGCAGCTAAACAGATTTTATGCCAGTAGAAAACAACCTATGCATTTCCTGTGCTAGTGATTTGTCAGGTTATTGAAGCCTCGGTGTGGGAATCTTCCTACCGTGCTGCGGTTCTTTATCTAGTGTCCTGAGATTGCTGTTGGTGTCGTCTGTGTGTGAAACTACACCCAAAACAACACTGTGTTAACTCTTAATTCACTTTGGATAAAAGTATTATTACATCGTTTTTCTCATTACAGACAAATGTTTTAGTCCTTGATTATGAGCAGACTAGTTTCAGTGGTAGTATCATCTTCTGTGATCTGAGAAGAAACAGGGGAGGTTGACAGTGATTGCTTCAGTATTTCCACCAGCTCAGTCTGAAGAAACGTGATAATACAGAAGCTTTGATGTTTTAGCCCAGCGAGTAAACACGTTGGCGTTTCAGAAACATTGCTGAAACCTGTAAACTAGGTGTCAGACTCTCTGCCTGCTTTCTACACAGCGTCGGCCCACACACATGCACCCATTAATATACCGACAATTGGCCTATACTAGAGTTAACACATCCAAAAAGGATGTACAATAAATAGTCTGATATGCATTGTTAAAGGTGGACTGCACTTCCTGATTTGGCCATGTTTTTCATCAATGCTCATTACGAAATGCTAGCGGCCATGACTGAAGGCAAACAAGTTGTCTTGGGTGTGTTTTTGCTATTCAATCACAACAAACAAGGTCAGGGGTGAGTACAGCGATGTAAGCGAAGCTAGCTTTGCTATGAAGAGAACTAAGCTATGAAGTTGAGGACTCCCCTCCTAACTGACTTGCCATCTCAAGATGGTCAGCTAATTCAGTTATATATATGTAGGTTAAAGCCTGCGATGCTTGTGTTTAGCCAAGCTGACAGCAGCTAACTAGCATAGCTCGGTGATACCTGCAGCTGGCTATCCTATCTTGCTGATATTTCTATGGCAAGAAGCAAGAGCCAGTGTCTCAAATGTTTCAATGTTCAATCATGTCATGTTACCGTGGAAACGGTCTTTACTGGGGGACAAATTCCATAACTACTAATACTACTAATGTAAACACTGCACAAACATCGGCCAGCTTGAGTGTCAATAGATTTATCCCCCAAAAATTGGTGTGTGTTCATGTTACAAAGTAGGGCTTGACTATATATTTATTTTTTACAAGATATTCCAAATGACTGTATCGCAATTAAAAAATGTGTTTGTCCGCTTCTTCTCATATTGTCTTTTTAGTCTGGTCTCTTGTGCTATTTTTGTGCTGTGTGCGCACCTTCCTGTTTACACACACACACATCAAGCCCTACCCCCTGCCACTCAACAACAAAGATGAGAGATCACTTCTTCCTCTTATACAAACGGTTTCAACACGCTATTTGCATTTGCTGTTTGGTCCAACAATCGGTCATATTGACACCGAAACACAATCTTACTGTAATAGAGGAGAAGTTAACCTTTCTAATGATACCCTTTTTATGTCTCAACTCTTCAAATTGCTCGCAGAGCAAACACTACTAAAATGGGAGTATCAATGAACATTTGATTCTGGAAAAATAATTGTTTGTCTTGCGGCATTGCAGTACCACGATCTGCTAGGAGTATTTTAGCCTAGCAGTTTAGTCTGCATTTTATAAATGTGCAATATGCATAAAACACGACATAAGGAATCATTCTGAGAAATACGGTACGCCACGTGGTTTAAACATCTGCAGAAAGTGGACAGGCTAGCAAGCTGTTCAAACAGTTGTAGACGGACAGAAGGGTGTGTTCATAATATATCATCTGTTATACCTTGTTAGCAAGCAAATAGATCCAAGTTGGATAAACTTGGAATAAACTCAGCAAAAAAAAGAAACGTCCCTTTTTCAGGACCCTGTCTTTGAAAGATAATTCATAAAATCCAAATAACTTCACAGATCTTCATTGTAAAGGGTTTAAACACTGTTTCTTGTTCAATGAACCATAAACAATTAATGAACATGCACCTGTGGAACGGTTGTTAAGATATTAACAGCTTACAGACGGTAGGCAATTAAGGTCACAGTTATGAAAACTTAGGACACTAAATAGGCCTTTCTACTGACTCTGAAAAACACCAAAAGAAAGCTGCCCAGGGTCCCTGCTCATCTGCGTGAGCAGGCATGCTGCAAGGAGGTATGAGGACTGCAGATGTGGCCAGGGCAATAAATTGCAATGTGCGTACTGTGAGATGCCTAAGACAGCGCTACAGGGAGACAGGAACGCACAATCCCTCCATCAGTGCTCAGACTGTCTGCAATAGGCTGAGAGAAGCTGGACTGAGGGCTTGTAGGCCTGTTGTAAGGCAGGTCCTCACCAGACATCGCCGGCAACAACGTCGCCTATGGGCACAAACCCACCGTCGCTGGACCAGACAGGACTGGCAAAAACTGCTCTTCACTGACGAGTCGTGGTTTTGTCTCACCAGGGGTGATGGTCAGATTCGCGTTTATCATTGAAAGAATGAGCGTTACACTGAGGCCTGTACTCTGGTGCGGGATCGATTTGGAGGTAGAGGGTCCATCATGGTCTGGGGCGGTGTGTCACAGCATCATCGGACTGTACTTGTCATAGCAGGCAATCTCAACACTGTGCCTTACAGGGAAGACATCCTCCTCCCTCATGGGGTACCCTTCCTGCAGGCTCATCCTGACATGACCCTCCAGCATGACAACGCCACCAGCCATACTGCTCTTTCTGTGCGTGATTTCCTGCAAGACAGGAATGTCAGTGTTCTGCCATGGCCAGCGAAGAGCACGGATCTCAATCCCATTGAGCACGTCTGGGACCTGTTGGATCGGCGGGTGAGGGCTAGGGCCATTCCCCCCAGAAATGTCTGGAAACTTGCAGGTGCCTTGGTGGAAGAGTGGGGTAACATCTCACAGCAAAAACTGTCAAATCTGGTGCAGTCCATGAAGAGGAGATGCACTGCAGTACTTAATGCAGCTGGTGGCCACACCAGATACTGACTGTTGCTTTTGATTTTGACCCCCCCTTTGTTCAGGGACACATTATTCCATTTCTGTTAGTCACATGTCTGTGGAACTTGTTCAGTTTGTCTGTTGTTGAATCTTATGTTCATACAAATATTTACATGGTAAGTTTGCTGAAAATAAATGCAGTTGACAGTGAGAGGACGTTTATTTTTTTGCTGAGTTTATGAAGATTAGTTGGCTACTTACTGGCATGTGGGCTTGTGCTTCAGACGTGTTCATTTTCTATTGTCTGCTACAAGAAATTAGTCATTATTAGTGAATTTGCATTATGCATGGTTCTGGTTAAATGTGAACAAAAAGGGCATTTTCATAGACTTGAAATCCAGATCAGTGATTATTGCAAATAAAAAGCAGGTTATACTATTTTTGGTTGGTGTTGTGGTAGGCTTATAATTTAATCTAAAATATAATTTCACAAGCACTGAATTCGTTGTATTATTGCATACTGCTTGAAATGTTGTATATTTGACCTTTAATTGTAAAACAAAGCTTATTTAGAGAGAACATTAAACAAATCGAGATATATATCGTGAATAGACCATATTGGCCATATTAAATGGCCAAAATCATGGCCATTTAATATTCAGTTGGTCCCCACTTTGCTGCTATAACAGCCTCTAATCTTCTGGGAAGGCTTTCCACTAGATGTTGGAACATTGCTGCGGGGACTTGCTTCCATTCAGCCACGAGCATTAGTGAGGTCAGGCACTGATGTTTGGCGATTAGGCCTGGCTCACAGTCGGCGTTCCAATTCATCCCAAAGGTTTTCGATGGGGTTGAGGTCAGGGCTCTGTGCAGGCCAGTCATGTTCTTCCACACTAACAAACCATGTCTGTATGGACCTCGCTTTGTTATGCTGAAACAGGAAAGGTCCTTCCCCAAAATGTTGCCACAAAGTTAGAAGCACAGAATTGTCTAGAATGTCATTGTATGCTGCAGTGTTAAGATTTCCCTTAACTGGAACTAAGGGGCCTAGCCCGAACCATGAAAAACTGTCCCAGACCATTATTCGTCCTCCACCTAACTTTAAGTTGGCATTATGTATTCGGGCAGGAAGTGTTTTCCTGGCATCCGCCAAACTCAGATTCATCCGTCGGACTGTCAGATGGTGAAGCGTGATTTATCACTCCAGATTACACGTTTCAACTGCTCCGGAGTCCAATGGCGGCGAGCTTTACACCACTCAAGCCGTCGCTTGGCATTGCGCATGGTGATCTTAGGCTGTGGGCGGCTACTCGGCCATGGAAACCAATTTCATGAATCTTCCGAAGAACAGTTCTTATGCTGATGTTGCTTCCAGAGGCAGTTTGGAACTCAGTAGGGATTGTTGAAACCAAGAACAGACTATTTTTACGCGCTACGTGCTTCAGCACTCGGCGGTCCCGTTCTGTGAGCTTGTGTGGCCTACCACTTCGCGGCTGAGCCATTATTACTCCGAGACGTTTCCACTTCACAATAACAGCAGTTACAGTTGACTAGGGCAGAAATTTGACCAACTGACTTGTTGGAAAGGTGGCATCCTATGACGGTGCCACATTGAAAGTCACTGAGCTCTTCAGTAAGGCCGTATAGAAAAAGATTACAGGTTATGGACAGGTGCAGTCAGGTGGCAGGGGGGTTTGAGTGCATGTCATTTCATCCTGGATATGAAAGTGTTTGCCTCAACCCATTGGTCCAGCAGGCATAGTTCAATAACTACAGGCAGATGTGAGATGCAGGAGGATGGCACTCTTGTCATACCACTTTAGGCTACTGACCAATTCAATGGAGGAAGTGTTGTCGGACAGTAGCCTACAAAGTAAAATGAGAAGAGTGCAATTGTTGAATTGATGGAAATATTCTAAACAAAGTGTTTTGATAACTTTCAAGTGTAACAGTTCCATGTAGAATAAACCATACTACACATAATACTGTAGAAGCAGTGTTCTGCTAATATAACAACGTGCAAATATTATACCTTCCTGTATGTTCTCCCATATACAGTCCATTCATAATGTATTCAGACTTTTGACTTTTTCCACATTTTGTTACGTTACAGCCTTATTCTAAAATTGATGAGGGGGGGGGGGGGGGGGGAACTATTTAATCAATCTACACAAAATACCCCAAAATGACAATGCAAAAAACATGTTTTTTTTTAAACATTTAGCAAATTAAGAATAAATAAATGAAATATTACAATATTTCAGCCTTGAGTCTTCTTGGGTATGACGCATCAAGCTTGGCACACCTGTATTTGGGGAGTTTCTCCCATTCTTCTCTGCAGATCCTCTCCAGCTCTGTCAGATTGGATGGGCAGCGTTTTCAGGTCAGCTATTTTCAGGTCTCCAGTCATGTTCGATCGGGTTCAAGTCCAGGCTCTGGCTGTGCCACTCAAGGACATTCAGAAACTTGTCACGAAGCCTCTCCTGCGTTGTCTTGGCTGTGTGCTTAGAGTTGTTGTCCTGTTGGAAGGTGAACCTTCGCCCCAGTCTGAGGTCCTGAGCGCTCTGGAGCAGATTTTCATCAAGGATCTCTCTGTACTTTGCTCCGTTCATCTTTCCCTCGATCCTGACTAGTCTCCCAGTCCTTGCCGTTGAAAAACATCCCCACAGCATGATGCTGCAACCACAATGCTTCACCATAGGGATGGTGCCAGGTTTCCTACAGACGTGATGCTTGGCATTCAGGTCAGAGTTCAATCTTGGTTTCATCAGACCAGAGAATCTTGTTTCTCATGGTTTGAGAGTCCTTTAGGCACCTTTTGGCAAGCTCTAAGCGGGCTGCCGTGCCATTTACTGAGGAGTTGCTTCCGTCTGGCCACTCTACCATAAAGGCGTGATTGGTGGAGTGCTGCAGAGATGGCTGTCCTTCTGGAAGGTTCTCCCATCTCCACAGAGGAACTCTGGAGCTCTGTCAGAGTAACCATCGGGTTCTTGGTCACCTCCCTGACCAAGGCCCTTCTCCCCCGATTGTTCAGTTTGGCTGGACAGCCAACTCTAGGATGAGTCTTGGTGGTTCCAAACTTCTTCCATTTAAGAATGATGGAGGCCACTGTGTCCATGGGGACCTTTAATGTTGCAGACTTTTTTTGGTACCCTTCCCCAGATCTGTGCCTCGACACAATCCTGTATCGGTGCTCTACGGACAATTCCTTCGGCCTCATGGCTTGGCTTTTGCTCTGACATGCACTGTCAACTGTGGGACCTTCTATAGACAGGTGTGTGCCTTTCAAAATCATGTCCAATCAATTGAATTTTCCACAGGTGGACTCCAAGTTGTAGAAACATCTCAAGGATGATCAATGGAAACATGAATGAATACTTTTGTAAATTAAGTTCTTCAGTTTTTTTTATTTTAATACTTTTGCCAAAATGTCTGAACCTGTTTTCACTGTTATTATGGTGTATTGTGTGTAGATTGATAATGCATTTTCCTTACTTTTTTCAAATCCATTTTAGAATAAGGCTAACAAAATGTGGGAAAAGTCTAGGGATCTGAATACTTTCCTTTCTTGTAAGACAAGAATTCCCTAACATGTTTGAATAATACACTATAAATTGACTCCGGAGGCGTGCATACCATCCACCGCTTCTGAATATATTACTCACTAATGTTCAGTCTCTAGACAACAAAGTAGACGAGCGCAGGGCAAGAATCTACTTCCAGAGAGACATCAGGGACTGTAACATACTCTGTTTCACTGAATCATATCTCCGGATATGCTCTCCCCGGCCATACAGCCAGCAGGGTTCTCCATACATCGCACGGACAGGAAGAAAGATCTCTCCAGGACAAAGAAAGGCAGAGGTTGCATGATTTAACTGCTCATGGTGTGATTGTGGTAATGTACAGGAACTCAAGTCATTTTGTTCTCCCGTTCTGGAATACCTCACTATCAAATGCCGACCGCATTGCCTCCCGAGAGAATTGTCATCGCCACGGCCGTGTATATTCCCCTTCAAGCCGACACTGCGACGGCTCGAGGAACTACACTGGACTTTGTACCAACTGGAAACAGCATATCCTGAGGCTGCATTTATTGTAGCTGGGGACTTTAATAAATCTAATCAAAGGAAAATTCTACCAAAGTTTTATCAACACATCGCCTGTGCTACTCGATCATCAAGAATTCTTGACCATTGCTACTCCACTTTCAGGTACGGCTACAAGGTCCTCCCAACCCCTTCTTTCAGCAAATCAGATCACACCTCCATTCTGTTCCTCCCTTCCTATAGGCAGAAACTTAAAACAAGAAGCACCCTTGGTAAGGACTGTTAAATGTTGTTCTGACCAATCGGAATCTATGCTTCAAGATTGTTTTGATTACGCGGACTGGGATATGTTCCGGGTTGCCTCTAATAACCGTGACCTATACACAGACTCGGCGAAAGGAAGTGCATAGAGGATGTTGTTCCCACTGTGAGGATTAGAATTTATCCAAACCAAAAACCGTGCATCAATGTTGACTATGAACTTTCTTTTTACCCTACTGTGGGGCAGACTGTTTGTTCCCACACTCGGGACTCTGACTCTCTATTGGTTACACAGACTTTTGGCACCCCATCCTATTCCAACCGCCTATCACTGGCTTAGTATTCATGTTACCTGATGAAATTGATGTATAATATGATCCTGTTGCCATCTAATGCACATTCAAATGTCAGATCAACACTGCAGAGCTCTCCCTGTCCTCTGCCGTGTCTTGATTGTATTACTGCTGATGATATCTGGAAATGTGAATGTACACTCTGGCCCATCTACTGTTTCTTGCCCCAATTCTTACTTGTGCTCTGTTTTGCTGATTTCTGCTCTCGTAAAAGCCTGGGTTTTCTGCATGTTAACACTTGAAAGTGTGGGTTCACAGCTCCAATCCAGATGTGTTGGTCATTACTGAGACGTGGTTAACCCCAAGAATTTCTGGAAAATGGTTAAAGACCTGGAGAATAAACCCTCCTCCTCACAGCTGCACATGTCCTTTAAAGTTGATGATGTGGTTGTTACTGACAAGCACCTGGCTGAGCTCTTTAATCACCACTTCATTAAGTCGGGATTCCTATTTGACTCAGCCATGCCGTCTCGCCCGTCCCAACATTTCCTCATCTCCCACCCCTTCTAATGCGACTAGCCCCAATGCTCCTCCCTCTTTTTCCCCTGCCCCGCTACAAAGTTTCTCCCTGCAGGCGGTCACTGAGTCCGAGATGCTAAAGGAGCTCCTTAAACTTGACCTCAAAAAAACATCATCAACTGACTGGCTTTCTTGATGTCTATACTATTCTCTCTGGCATGCAATCTGGTTTCCACTCAGGTTATGGATGTGTCACTGCAACCTTAAAGGTCCTCAATGATGTCACCATTGCCCTTGATTCTAAGTAATGTTGTGCTGCTATTTTTATTGACATGGCCAAAGCTTTTGATAGGGTAGACCATTCCATTCTTGTGGGCCGGCTAAGGAGTATTGGTGTCTCTGAGGGGTCTTTGGCCTGGTTTGCTAACTACCTCTCTCAAATAGTGCAGTGTATAAAGTCAAAACATCTGCTGTCTCAGCCACTGCCTGTCACCAAGGGTGTACCCCAAGGCTCTATCCTAGGCCCCACGCTCTACTCAATTTACATCAACAACATAGCGCAGGCAGTAGGAAGCTCGTTCATCCATTTATATGCAGATCATAGTCTTATACTCAGCTGGCCCCTCCCTGTATGTTGTGTTAAATGCTCTACAACTAAGCTTTCTTAGTGTCCAACAATCTTTCTCTGCCCTTAACCTTGTTCTGAACACTTCCAAAACAAAGGTCATGTCGTTTGGTAAGAAGAATGCCCCTCTCCCCGCAGGTGTGATTGTTACCTTTTGAGGGTTTAGAGCTTGTGGTAGTCACCTCATACAAGTACTGGCTAGACGGTACACTGTCCTTCTCTCAGCACATATCAAAGCTGCAGGCTAAAGTTAAATCTAGACTTGGCTTCCTCTATCGTAATTGCTCATCTTTCATCCCAGTTGCCTAACTAACCCTGATTCAGATGACCATCCTACCCATGCTAGATTATGGAAACTTTATTTATATATCGGCATGTAAGGGTGCTCTCGAGTGGCTTAATGTTCTTTACCATTCGGCCATCAGGTTTGCACCAATGCTCCTTATAGGACACATCACTACACTCTATACTCTTCTGTAAACTGGTAATCTCTGTATACCCGTCGCAAGACCCGCTAGTTGTTCCTTATTTCTAAAACCCTCTTAGGCCTCACTACCCCCTATCTGAGATATCTACTGCAGCCCTCATCCTCCACATACAACACCCGTTTTGCCAGTCACATTCTGTTAAAGGTTCCCAAAGCACACACATCCCTGGGTCGCTCGTCTTTTCAGTTCGCTGCAGCTAGAGACTGGAACGAGCTGCAACAAATACTCAAACTGGACAGTTTTATCTCAATCTCTTCATTCAAAGACTCAATCATGGACTCTCTTACTGACAGTTGTGGCTGCTTTGCATGATGTATTGTTGTCTCTACCTCTTGCCCTTTGTGCTGTTGTCTGTGCCCAACAATGTTTGTACCCTGTTTTGTTTTGCTGCCATGTTGTGTTGCCGCCATGTTTTCATGTTGTGTTGCTACCATGCTGTGTTGTCGTCTTAGGTCTCTCTTTATGTAGTGTTGTGTTGTCGTGATGTGTGTTTTGTCCTATGTTTTTATTAAATTTATTTTTATTTTTAATCCCAGCCCCTGTCCCCGCAGAAGGCCTTTTGGTAGGCCGTCATTGTAAATAAGAATTTGTTCTTAACTGACTTGCCTAGTTAAAGGTCAAATAAATAAATAAATGGCAGCATTCGCTCAAAACACAAGCCACCGCATTTAACCACGGCAAGGTGACTGGGAACATGGACGAGTACTGACAGTCCAGCTATGCCCTCCCTAAGTCAATCAAATATGCAAAACGTCAGTACAGAGACAAAAGTGGGGCCGCAATTCAACGGCTCAGACAGGAGACGTATGTGGCAGGGACTCCAGACAATCACGGATTGTAAAGGAAAAACCAGCCACGTTGCGGACACTAATGCCTTGCTCCCGGACAACCTAAACATCTTCTAAGCCCGCTTCGAGGAAAACACTGTTTACGGACATATTTAGTCTCTCCCTATCCCAATCTGTTGTCCCTACTTGCTTTAAGATGTCCACCAGGTAGGCAACAACACTTCCGGTATGCTGATCCTCAACATAGGTGACCCCACAAGGGTGCGTGCTCAGCCCTCTCTTATACTCCCTGTTCACCCATGACTCAGTCATCAAGTTGGCAGACGACACAACAGTGATAGGCCTGATTACCAACAATGATGAGACATCCTACAGGGAGGTGGTGAGGGCCCTGGTGGAGTGGTGCCAGGAAAATAGCTTCAAGTTCCTCTGCATGCACATCACTGAGAAGCTGAAATGGTCCATCAACGCAGACAAATCAAATCAAACTTTAATTGTCACATGCGCCGAATACAAGTTTAGACCTTACCGTGAAATGCCTACTTACAAACCCTTAACTCTTCTGGAACTGCACTGTTGGTTAAGAAAATAGTGTGGTGAAGGCGCAACAGAGGCTCTTCAACCTCAGGAGGCTGAAGAAATGTGTCTTGACCCCCATGACCTACAGAAACTTCTACAGATGCACCATTGAAAGCATCCTTTCGGGCTGTATCACCGCCTGGTACGGCGACTGCACCGTCTGCAACCGCAGGGCTCTCTCCAGAGGGTGGTGCGGGCAGCCCACGCATCACCGGGGGCACATTGCCTACCCTCCAGGACATCTACACCCCCCCCAGGCTCACAGGAAGGTCAAGAAGATTATCAAGGACCTCCAGCCACTCAAGCGACGGTCTGTTTAGATAGATAGATAGATAGATAGATAGATAGATAGATAGATAGATAGATAGATAGTGGCAAGAAAAAGTATGTGAACCCTTTGGAAATACCTGGATTTCTGCATAAATTGGTCATACAATTTGATCTGATCTTCATCTAGGTCACAACAATAGACAAACACAGTTTGCTTAAACTAGTAACACACAAGCAATTAAATATGTTTTCATGTCTTTTTTGAACACACCGTGTAAACATTCACAGTGCAGGGTGGGGAAAGTATGTGAACCCTTGGATTTAATAACTTGTTGGCCCTCCTTTGGCAGCAATAACCTCAACCAAATGTGTTCTGTAGTTGCGGACCAGACCTGCACAACAGTCAGGGGGAATTTTGGACAATTCCTCTTTACAAAACTGTTTCAGTTCAGCAATATTCTTAGGATGTCTGGTGTGAACTGCTCTCGAGGTCATGCCGCAGCATCTCAATCGGGTTGAGGTCAGGACTCTGACTGGGCCACTCCAGAAGGCCTATTTCCTTCTGTTGAAGCCACTCTGTTGTTGATTTACTTCTGTGTTTTGGGTTGTTGTCCTGTTGCATCACCCAACTTCTGTTGAGTTTCAATTGGTGGACAGATAGCCTAACATTCTCCTGCAAAATTACTTGATAAACTTGGGAATTCATTTTCCCGTTGATGATAGCAAGATGTCCAGACCCTGAGGCAGCAAAGCAGTCCCAAACATGATGCTCCCTCCACCATACTTTACATTTGAGATGAGGTTTTGATGTTGGTGTGGTGTGGTGTGCCTTTTTTTCTCCACACATAGTGTTGTGTGTTCCTTCCAAACTACTCAACTGAGTTTCATCTGTCCACAGAATATTTTGCCAGTAGCGCTGTGGAACATCCAGGTGCACTTTTGCGTACTTCAGATGTGCAGCAATGTGGTTTTTTTTGGACAGCAGTGGCGTCTTCCCTGGTGTCTTCCCATGAACACCATTCTTGTTTTACGTATCGTAGACTCGTCAACAGAGATGTTAGCATGTTACAGAGATTACTGTAGGTCTTTAGCTGACACTGATTCTTCTTAACCTCATTGAGCATTATGCACTGTGCTCTTGCATTCGTCTTTGCATGACAGCCACTCCTAGGGAGAGTAGGAACAGTGCTGAACTTTCTCAAGTTTTAGACTATTTGTCTTACCGTGGACTGATAAACATCAAAGCTTTTAGAGATACTTTTGTAACCCTTTCCATCTTTATGCAAGTCAACAATTATTAATCTTAGGTCTTCTGAGATTTGTTTAGTTCGAGGCATGGTTCACATCAGGCAATGTTTCTTGTGAATAGCAAACTCAAATTGTGATATTTTTTTTATAGGGCAAGGCAGCTCTAACCTCCAATCTCGTTTCATTGATTGGACTCCAGGTTAGCTGACTCCTGACTCCAATTTAGCTTTTGGAGAAGTCATTAGTTTAGGGGTTCACATACTTTTTCCAACCTACACTGTGAATGTTTAAATGATGTATTCAATATAGACAAGAAAAATACAATGTGTGTGTGTTATTAGTTTAAGCACACTATGTTTGTCTATTGTTGTGACTTAGATGATCAGATCAAATTCACATACTTTTTCTTGCCACAGTATTTATTTGACATTTTATTCATTTAGCAGATGCTTTTATCCAAAGCGGTTACTGGAGTAACTAGGCCACCTGCCGCCCCACTACCATCTAGAAGGCGGAGAAAGTACTGGTGCATCAAAGCTGGGACCTTGAGACTGGAAAAACAGCTTCCATCTCCAGGCCATCAGACTATTAAATACTCACCACTAGCCACCGTCCAGTACCCTGCCCTGAACTTTAGTCACTGTTACTAGCCGGCTACCACCCGGTACTCAACCCTGCACCTTAGAGACTGCTGCCCTATGTACAGTACATAGTCATTGAACACTGGTCACTTCAATAATGTTTACATTCACCCACTTCCTATTTATATACTGTATTCTTGTCAAGGCTCATCCTATATAACTGCTGTACACACCTTTTCTATTAATATACTGTCAGTAATGTCTATACACAACATGATATACACTGAGTATACCAAACATTAAGAACATAAGATTGAGTTGCACCCCCACTTTTGGCCTTAGAACAGCCTCAATTCGTCGGGGCATGGACTCTACAAGGTGTTGAAAGCGTGGGATGTCCTTTGGGTGGTGGACCATTCTTGATACACACGGGAAACTGTTGAGCATGAAAAACCTAGCAACGTTGCAGTTCTTGGCACAAACCAGTGTGCTTGGCACCTACTACCATACCCCGTTCAAAGGCACTTCAATCTTTAGTCTTGACCATTCACCCTCTGAATGGCACACAAACACAATCCATGTTTCAATGCTTAAAAATCCTTCTTTAATCTGTCTCCTCTTCATCTACACTGTTTGAAGTGGATTTAACAAGTGACATCAATAAGGGACCATAACTTTCACCTGGTCAGTCTATGTCATGGAAGGAGCATGTGTTCTTAATGTTTTTTATACTCAGTGTACATATACACACACCCATCTGGTACTGGGTCAGACCCCCCTTTGCCTCGAACAGCCTGAATTCTTCGGGGAATTCTAGAGGGTGTCGGAAACTCCACAGGGATGTTGGTCCATGCTGACGCGATGGCATCACGCAGTTGCTGTTGATTGGACAGCAGTACATTCATGCTCCAAATAGCCCGTTCCATCTCATCCCAAATATGCTCTATTGGGTTGAGGTCTGGGGACTGACCAGGCCACTCAAGTAAACTGAACTCACTGTCATGTTCCAGGCCATGTTTTTCCACTCCTCAATTGTCCAGTGTTGGTGATTGCGTGCCCACTGAAGCCACTTCTTCTTGTTTTTAGCTGATAGGAGTGGAACCCGGTGTGGTCGTCTGCTGCAATAGCAAGCTGGCTACATCCTATGATTAGCTAGCAAGGTAGTCTCCAAGTGCCTGCCCTATATTGACCTTAAATGCCAATGGGCTACAGTTAGCTGTTGTTAGCAAGGTATCTAGCTAACGTGAGCTATGCACATCTTCCTCTGACATGCTACATCACATTACACGTTAGCATGTTGTATTTAACTAGCTACAGTATCATTCCCCTTTCATCTGTGGTATCATAGCTAACCTGGCTCGCCAACATCAAATAATGTTTTATAACCAAAAGTAGCTACTAGCTAGCTAGTACCAGTTATCTACTTATCTAACATACTCACCCGAACGAGTGGTTTGACGGTTGACCGGCAGCAGAAGTGTCAGATGTAATCCATTCCTCACCATCTGGCAATATTGTTGAAATGCATTGGAAGATATGTTTTATCTAGCTGTGTCCCGTCCAGGTGGTGCTTGTACAAGCAGACCATCTATGGGAGGAAGGATGTCAGCGTTGCGCTGCAGCTGAAACCTGGTCCCCACTTAGTCCGAACACTCCTTGGCGACAACACCAGGCTCCAGAGCATTGAAGCTGTAAAACAAAAATACATAAATTACAATACACACATCTAAAAGTAAAAGAATAGAATTAAGAAATATATAAATATTATGACGAGCAATTGACTAAAATACAGTATATACATATGAAATTAGTAAAACAGTATGTGAAGTGACCAGTGATTCCATGTCTATGTACATAGGGCAGCAGTCTTATGGCCTTGAGATAGAAACTGTTTTTCAGTCTCTCGTCCCAGCTTTGATGCACCTGTATTGACCTCTCCTTCTGGATGATAGCGGGGTGAACAGGCCATGGCTCGGGTGGTTGATGTCCTCGATGGTCTTTTTGGCCTTCCTGTGACATCGGGTGCTGTACAGTTGTCCTGGAGGGCAGGCAGTGTGCCCCCGATGATGCGTTGGGCAGAGCGCACCACGCTCTGGAGAGTCCTGCGGTTGTGGGCGGTGCAGTTGCCGTACCCGGCGAGTAATACAGCCCAACAGGATGCTCTCAATTGTACATCTGTAAAAGTTTTTGAGGGTCTTATGGGCCAATCCAAAATTGTTCAGCCTCCTGAGGTTGAGGAGGTCGCTGTTGCGCCTTCACCACACTGTCTGTGTGGGTGGACCATTTCAGATTGTCAGTGATTTGTACGCCGAGGAAGCTTTTCACCTTCTCCACTGTGGTCCTGTCGATGTGAATAGGGGAATGCTCTCTCTGTTGTCTCCTGAAGTCCACGATCAGCTCCTTCGTTTTGTTGAGGGAGAGGTCATTTTCCTTGCACCATTCCGCCAGGGCCCTCACCTCCTCCCAGTAGGCTGTCTCGTCATTGTTGGTAATCAGGCCTAATACTGTTCCGTCATCTGCAAACTTGATGATTGAGTTGGAGGCGTGCGTGGCCACGCATTCATGGGTGAACAGCGAGTACAGAAGGGGGCTGAGCACACACCCTTGTGGGGACCCTGTGTTGAGGATCAGTGAAGTGGAGGTGTTGTTTCCTACCTCCACCACCCGCCCGTCAGGAAGTCCAGGACTCAGTTGCACAGGGCGGGGTTCAAACCCAGGGCCCCGAGCTTAATGATGAGCTTGGAGGGTACCCATACAGCTCTGTGAAGCGCAGAGCCTGAGCTCTGACGTCATTTATAGCATGTTACTGTAAAGCCACTGCATTCCAATTTAGGCGCTAATCAGTGCACAAATCTTCAATTTTCAGCTTGTATACGGGCAAGAGTGTAAATGGTTATTTAGTGTCAATATACTTTTTTTAAACCAACATCCCCTCCATATTTACACACACACACAAACACACACACACACACACACACACACACACACACACACACACACACACACACACACACACACACACACACACACACACACAGTGTGGTCTGAGGTTTTGTTACTAGGTTCTTCAACAACAACACTGCATCAACACCAGCGTTCACCACTACCGAGTACCGCCCCCTCACTCTCGCGGGTCCTGCAATGAAACCATTATTTGCCACTTATGATCATGTCAATCTTCATTATACTGAGTTTCTTTTTTGATTTAGCTGTCTTCGAATATGTGTATGGAAGCTAATAGTTACTGCAGTTGGTAGTTGCCAGACAGACGTTTACCAGCTCTTGAAGGTTTTAAATAACCACTTTGTGTTAATCAGAGCCCATGCCATGTGGTGCCAGTGGTGAGCTCTTGGTTTGTGGTTTGAGAACCTGGTTGCAGCTCTAAAGGTTGTGGGTAGATGCCCCGTCTTACCTTTGCCTTCAGTCGCTCTGGTTGTAGGCCCAGGAGAAGGAGTGCAAGAAAGCAATGACTGATAAATTGTTGTCCACTGCATTTAACACCTCACGTAAAAGCCACATAAAATGTGTCTGATGGCATGCTTTAAAATGAGAGGTTTGGGCTTTGTGAAAAGACTGTGATCATGAGCCGAGCTACAGTACAAGGCACTTTTCCCCAAAAAGTGAAGAAAGCAGGTCCTATCAACTTAAATAGTAATTGTTTGGTGTGTTAAACCAATAACCAATTGGAGGGTGGTTCGCACACAAAAGTAGACAACTTCAGATATTCCTTTCTCGTTTTTTTTAAATCTGGGTTTTTTTTCACCTCCAAATAGTAATGTATGATGTGTAGCTTTAGTGAACTCATCCGATGAGTGCCGCCTCACTTCTGCCCACTACACCTTGCAGTTTTTCCCCTCACCACTGTCGTACTCTTACCTTGAAAAAGCCCCCGCGGTTGTCTGCCTATCTTCCTCTAACCAACACTTCACTATGTCCCACCTACACTACGGCCCGCTGATGGAAAGTATTCACCACACGCCAGTTGCGGCATTTATTTATGGTATTTT
This sequence comes from Salvelinus alpinus, assembly GCF_045679555.1. Taxonomy (NCBI): domain Eukaryota; kingdom Metazoa; phylum Chordata; class Actinopteri; order Salmoniformes; family Salmonidae; genus Salvelinus; species Salvelinus alpinus. The sequence goes on along the minus strand of NC_092091.1, from coordinate 35,691,159 downwards.
TTTTATTGGTAGAATTTCACAATTCTAGGTTTGCGAGGAACTTCCAGTACTAAACTACCATAAATATAATAAATATGGTACATAAATATGTATCATGAGGTAAAGCGCTCAGTCAGTGAAACCGAATGTATAGTAAAATGGACATCAGGGTTTTTGCATTGCTGTTGCAGTATAAATGTAGCTGTATGTATATGTGATCCATGGTAATACCACAGCTCGGCTATCTTCTTGTCAAGAGAAGAAACCACTTCCTATTGTGAGTCGAAGACACTCTGACAGCTAGAACCAGAGGTGACATGTTGGAAGCCTATCTATGATTTGTACTTCTGCATGCGTGATTGCCTCACAGATTTCCATGTATATTTAACAGAGGGGCTTTTGCAAATTCAGTGGTTATTAGAGGTTCCTCATAGTGTTTTCGGACTGCTCTCTTGGTAATTGCGTCTGCAGTTTTATCGGTAAATACATGGTGGTTTGCATTTACAAAAAAATTACGTGTTGTTTGTCATCATTTCTATTGTGTGTGAGGAAACTGGTCAAAAAGTCACATTTCCTGTCATAGTATCTATGCTTGTTTTTTTTTTACCCTAATAGCGTTAGTGCAACTATTGTTCTTTGGATGGGACATGTGCCACAAGATTGTAGAGAGCATGACACTGAACACGAAAGAGCACTCACTTGGCTCACAGCTAGTTTGACATTGGGCGCAAGCAACTATTGTTAATTGGGAAAAAGTCACTAAGTGACCCTGTTATGGACATGACGTGTCACAAGATTGATTTTGTGCAATCTAACGCTCCTCTACCACAGCCATATACAGTGCCTTCAGAAAGTATTCACACCCTTTGACTTATTCCACATTTTGTTGTGTTACAGCCTGAATTCAAAATGTATAAAAATAAATTGAAAATGTATTGAAAATGAAATACAGAAATATGTAATTTACATAATTATTCACACCCCTGAGTCAATACATGTTAGAATCACCTTTGGTAGTCTTCTTGGGTTAGTCTCTAAGAGCTTTGCACACCTGGATTGTGCAATATTTGCCCATTTTATATTTTTCAAGCTCTGTCAAATTGCTTGTTGATCATTACTAGACAACCATTTTCAAGTCTTGCCATATATTTTCAAGCAAATGAAAGTCTAAACTGTAACTCGGCCACTGGTAAGCTACTCCAGTGTAGATTTGGCCTTGTGTTTAAGGTTATTGACCTGCTGAAAGGTGAATTTCTCCCAGTTTCTGATGGAAAGGTATTCCTCTAGGATTTTGCCAGTGCTTGGCTCCATTCCATACATTATTTTTATACTGAAAAACTCCCCAGTCCTTAACGATTACAAGCATAGCCATAACATGATGCAACCTCCACTATTCTTGTAAATATGGAGAGTAGTACTCTGTGTTGTGTTGGATTTGAACATTTCAGCTTTTCAATTTGTTTTGCAAACATTTCGGGAAAACATAATTCCACTTTGACATTATGGGGTATTGTGTGTAGACCAGAGACGACAAAAATATTCTCAATTTAATCCACTTTAAAAATTCACGCTGTAACAAAAAAATGTGGAGAAAGTCCAGGGTTGTGAATACTTTCTGGAGGCACTGTAAACCAAGATTGAATGTCGAGAGGACAAACAAACAACAATGTCACTAGCCAACAGCCGTAGGACAACAACCACCTACGGGGGAGGGTGGAGGTGTTGTGTAGACCTGGAGGGATGCAGTCAGGCGAGCCATGGCTGTGTCCCAAATGGCACCCTATTCCCCATACATGGCTGCCCATAGTCTCTGGTCAAATGTAGTGCAGTATATAGGGAATGGGTTACCATTTGGAATGTACCCATGACTTAAGACATTTGACATCCCTGGCCACAGTCCCTAACCCCCTGGCCACAACTTGGCACCTGGTGATTCACACAGCTGAGTACGAGGAAGTCTTATTAACTGCCTCTCCCTTATCACTAGCTAGCTCTGTCAGGAGAGAGGGAGGGAGGGGGAACCTCAAGAAAAACACAGATTCCAGGAAGAACAGCTGCTTGCTTAGATCTCACATTGTCAGCAGCTTGTCAGGGTCCTAGGCCTACACCCTCAACCTCTCAACCATAACCTGACCACAGGAATCGAGAACGTTGTATACATTTTGAGGTGTTGGGTCAGACAGAGGTGGTTCTCAGCTCACTACCTCACCCACCCCACCCCTGCGTTTTACATCTTCCCCATTTTCCCCCCTCCCCTGTTCCCACGTTGCAGGTTGTGGTTAGCCTGAACCCTTCAGCCTGTGACGATGTCCCTCTCTCTCTCTCTCTCTCTCTCTTTCTCTCTCTCTGTCTTTCTGTCTGTCTGTGTCTGTGTCTGTGTCTGTGCGTGCGTGTGTGCGTGCTTATAAACTATCCCAGGCTTTAGACAGGAATAAGTTTAGGTTTATAATGGGGTATGTGTGTGTCTCCTACTGCTGCAGCTGTCTGCGCTGATGAAGGTAAACAGCACGTGTCATGTTTGACTGTTACTAGGCTCATCCCCAGGGCCCAAAGAGGAAAACGATACCAACGACTATATCTATCTTGTTAGTATAGCTAGGCCCCCCTCCATCTTTTACTAAGTCAACAGTCACTCTGTACATATCTTCTAGGATGCTTCTGTTATGCAAGTTTTCCAATGAGATAGCTCTAGTGTCTCTTGTCTGGTGGTAGTTGTCTCCCTCCCTCCCAATCTGCTTATCAAGTTGCCCTTGTAACAGCTCAAGGTTTCCAACATTTAAAGCGTCCACAGTGTCACAAACGTATTATCGCCTCTCCAGTGGTCTTATGCTTAGAGGAACAATGATAAGCTATGCTTTGAGACATGTTTTCTGTTTGTTTCTACAGAAAGAAGAAGGGAAGGTCCAGGGCCAGCTGAACAACACAGACTCCAGTCAGTACATCCGAGACCTGAAGGACCAGATAGCTGAGCTCAAACATGAGGTGAGCAGTTACAACAGGGGAATACTGAACCAGGGGAATAACAAACACCGCTTGTACCTGTTGTTTTCAGAGACGATTTTTTTAGCTATTTTTCTCACGTGTTTTTGCTCAGATTTGTCTATTTTGAAGCCAACTGTAGAAGTGTAAACTACACCCATAAGCTTCCTGCGCTGAGGTTGTTGATGTACCAGCACACACCCCTCTCCTGTAACTCTATTATTTTAACGCTAAAACCCACTCTTCACCATACTGAGAGAGCAGTGGAGGACCCAGATTGAACGGAATGGAGTCTCATAAACTACTTGTGCTCCTCTGTGTGCACCACAGCTGGCTATTCTCATCCGAATAGCTAGATCAAGGATTTGAAGGTTATGAATTTCATCACATAAATAGACATCTACAAGATCAGCTACAGGTTTGCCGGTTTGACTTTGACACAATCACTTCAGCAGAGTGGGCCATCTTTGATCAGAATAGTGTCCTTCATATAATACAAACACCTGATCAGGCCTGAATGTAGGATTCTCTTGTAGGATTATATATGCAGAACCTGATGCACCCTTTTATTCTGTGTAATGTGTGTGCACGGTATTGTAATATGACATTTGGCACATTTTATAAACAACTGTTATAATGTGAAAAGAGTGGTGGAACCCCAACCCCCCCGAAAGAAAATAACAGAAAAGAGAAGTAGAAGAACAAAGCAACTTGTTTTCTTCCAGCAAATCAATGATTTACCAGGGAGGATGTAGTCAGATTTTTATCTCCTCCTAAAATAAAATAAAAAGAGGACAACAAAAGGCTGGTAGACTTGTGGTTGAACTGAGCTGCACTAAATCATGCATTGTGTCGCTCTGGGTCTCCTATCAAGACTGTGCAGCCAGCCAGGCAGTCAGTTAAACAGTCGGTCAAGCAAGCCGAAAAACAGTCAAGGTAGTCAGTCACAGTTAGTCAAACAGGCAGTCAGCCAGGCAGTCAGTTAGCCAGGCAATCTGTCTGTCAGGCAGGCGTGGAGGCAAACAGTCAGGCAGGTCGGTTAGAACAGAATCTGCCCCACCTCTCCTCTGGGCTGTACTCAGTTGCATCTCAAATTTCACCCTATTCCCTATATAGTGCACTATTTCAAAAGTAGTGCACTATATAGGGAATTGCACTATATAGAGAATAAGATGCCATTTGGGACACAACCAGGGCTGTTGGTGTGGCCAGGGGGTGCTGAAGAATGGGTGGCTGTGAAGCTGTGAATCATGCTTTCTGAAGTGTTGTTGGTGACAGGTTCTGAGTGACAAGAAATGACCTCATAGCCATGTTCTGGATGTATAAACCCCTCCCCCATGACCTGAGATATCTAATCCTGGACATGCTACAGTTATTAGGAAATACTGACAAGACTACTGAATTTGTTTTTATTTGCACACACAAGATGAAATATGGTTATAAGAATTTAAAGACAAAAAAGTAGCAGGATAGGTAAAATATAGAGACATATATATTCTAGTTATTCCATTTTTGTCAGTGGGTAATTATTAGGCCCAATTTCTGCATTTCTTGGTGACAGCAGTAGAGCAGTAGTGAGACCAAAGGCTCAGTGTAGACAGACCAAGGAAAAGAAGAAGGGGTAAAAGTGTGCCGCCCACAATGTGCTATTTCAATCACACATTCTCATAAGAGTGCTGGGTTTACAGTCAGCCACAGAGAGTTGCGCGAAACCAAAGTTGACTAATTTCTCTCAGGATCAAAAAGACGTCTCAAATGGCTCTTGGCTTTTAGCACTTAACTTTCTTTGCACACTTGTGTCAGTCAAACTGTAGTTTGAAATCACTGATCTCTGTCATAAATTGGTAGTTTTTTAAAGCCCTAGTATTTGAGGAAAGTGACATGTACCGGTACAAGAACTAAATTGAGTCATTTCTCTAAGTGTGTCTCTCTCCCTACATGTTTGTCTTTGCGAGGCAGGTTGATCCAGGTGACTTCTAGGCAGGGCAGGTGTGGTCCAGAACAACATTTTAACCTGACCTATCTGACCCATCTTTCACTAGTTTCGCAGCCCATACCGAATATATGATGTGTAATTAATTGTTTTGTGGAAGGGAGGAGCATGATCAGTGAATGAACACACGTCTACCAATGAGTATGAACGTGCCTCTTCCATGCGTTTAGAAATCCATCTCCTCCCATTGTCGATATTTCAGAACTGATGTTTTCATTAGTGTTGACCTCATTGTCTTTGTTGTAGTTTGTGCATGTGGTTTCCATAAAGAGCAACAACTCAAATGTTCTCAGGGGCTCTTCCCGTGGCGATGTATGGATCTGTCCCCATTACACTCCGCATGCGCCCCTGTTAAACACCCCTCGTCTGTCTCCACAGATCCGCTGCTTAAAAGGCCAGAGGGCAGGCAGCATGTCCAATCAGCCCAGTTTTGACAGGATCCGCATCGTCAATCACTACATACCAGACGACGAGTCGTACCAATCCTCAGACGAAGACGCAGGCAAGACCCCCTCGCACCTGGACCCTCAGCAGAGCAGTAGCAGCCACACCAGCCTCATCAGGCTGCACCCCTCCCTGGATCTGGATAATAGGCTGGGGGATACAGACAGTGAGGGGGATGATGATGGGGAGGGTCTGGTTCTCACTGTGCCTCCCAACGGCACCCACAAACACACCACCGTGTGACCCGGTAACTGGGTGATGGGCACCATCGCTAGCCTAATGGAGGCTGATCAGGGCTGTTCTGATCTAATACAGGTGGTGTCCATGGTAGCAAGCCACACTCCTCAGGAGCATGACGTCTAAGTCTGTCTATGGGAGTCCAACGTAGGGAGCTTCTTGGAATGGAATCTTTGGAAGCTTGGAGTGGAACGTGTCATCTTTGTCATCAAGTGAAGTCATCGCAGAATCACACCTGTGGTGGAGTTGGCTGTTTTCTTTGTGTTACTCAGTTTGCTTTATTCTTGTTTTGCCAAAACCAGATTGAGGAGGATCATATCAGTGAGTTGCTCTGGTCTGATCCCCAAGTGGATGGATCAGAGAAGGACAACATGAAGGCTCTTTAGCTTCTTGAGCTCCACAGAGCCAGACTGACCACCAAGGGAGTGGATGGGGGTTACCCCATCTACGGTGACCTCACCCAGGCAACCAAACTATGGGCTCTCCCTCAGCCCCACAACACCAACCATGGTACAACAGACACAACACACAGAGAGACTGTGCAATAGAATGTTTTACGCTTTATGGTGATGATGACACTTCATTCAATCAGTTTTAATTTTTTATCGCATTTTTAAGTGAACCATCAAAAATGTATAGAGCCATTTTGTGTCTGTCTTTATCATACGGAGGGAATGATGTACTGGAGAGTGATATCTCTATTGAACATGGTTAAAGAGCCCCAGTATCAAACAATAACTGTGGTTATCCCAAATTGCACCCTATTCCCTATATAGTACACTACTTTTGACAGGAACCCTATGGGCCCTGGTCAAAAGTTGTGCACTTTAAAGGGGATAGGGTGCCATTTGGGATACGGATATAAAAACCTGCCGTATCCGAAGGTCAATGGGAATCCAGTATCTGTGTATATACTGTATATGTAAATAGTTGTTTTTTGGGGACTTGAAAATGTGTATCTAATGAATTATTGCATATCTAATGTTTATAATGTATTGTATTTTTAGACTGAAAGTGACATATCACTCTTAGTGTTGTCAAGACCCATGGATAACTGATTGCCAGACATTTCTTCCACAAACATGGGCTGTGTTCCGATTCTCTACCCTTCTCCAGAAGTGAGCACTCATTCACCTTCCCTCATACTTTTAAATGCATTGGATTGGTGCAAGCATGGCTGAAGGGAGTTTACAGCATTATTCCTTGCACCAATGCATTTCTTTTAAATCCATGTGGGGGAATGTGCGAGTCCACACTCCACGAGGAGGGTAGAGAATGGCAACGTAGCCAATCTCAATGTACTGTATGCGTTTTCTTATCTCATACTTATCTTCTCTGGCAGGATGATTTTCCCTTTGGAGGAAGGACTGATGTAGGATCATTGCATAATTTCATAGATTAGAATACATTTCAGCATGCTGGTTAATGAAAGCATGTACCTAACTTAAGTGAACCAACCATCCCAGATTTAGAGGGCTGATTTTAAAGTACTGCTCTTTCTAAGGTGGGTATCCTAGTCTGTTAATAAAATACAAAAATTACGGGACATAATGAAAAGTATGAGGACAGAGATCTGTGATCTGAGTCTTGTATGAACACCAATAACATTAAACAGAGGTATTGCTATGTTGTTCTTTTGCACTAAGTGAATGGCAGTCCAAGCCAAGGGAACATAACTTTATTTCCAGAATGCAATATATTAACATAAGAGTGAACAACACTTCTATCTGAAAATACTAAGAAGATCATTCTAAATGTTAGTCAAATGGTAAACTATTCCCTATACAGTGCACGACTTCTGACTAGAGCCCTGGATGAAAGTAGTGCACAATGTTGGGAATAGGGTGCCATTTGGGACGAATCCTAAGACATGTCCTGTTTTGTTTCCTATGTGAACGAAGCAAAGTGCATTGTGTCAAGTGTTACCAAAGTGTAGGAGCCGTTGTATAGGCCTGGTACCAAATCAGTTTGTGCTGTATAGCCTATAACTCCTATGGTCATTGTGATGCCTTGGAATGACAGCTCTGGGACCAGGCTGCAACTGTAAACCGTAGGCTCTGCCTGCCAGAGAAATAAGCACCACTCTGTTTCAAAAGGGATGAATGACATTGATTCATTATCAGGATTATCATAACACTAAAACAGCCTCCTCTAGGTTGAAAAATGACCAGAACAAGGGACACCTGATAATAGCTAGATTTGGTCATTTTTGACCGCAGTGGCCCTTTAAGACATTAGAACCACAACCACAGCCAAGTGTCTTTCTATTCAGAATGCACTGCAATCCTCTGACTCATGTTCAGATGGGTTTTTGTGATACTGTTGTGATATTACCTGGTTAAGTACTATGACAGATGGAATCCATATTTGGAGAGGTATTATGATGCAGTTTTGGCACTTTGAGGGAATAAAATGCATTTTAGAAGAGTAGTCTACATAAGGCAGCGAACCGTTAACACTATGGAATAATTCTTATCACACTCATGTATGTGAGATTGATGTGTGTGACGTCACAAATAAACTAACTATTTGATAACTGTTTTCAGTGTTTTTAGTTCTGTTATGTTAATGTTATAAATGGTGATTACAGATGTGCTGTAGTAGTCACCATGGTAGAGCGTATACAATTTCTTTCTCACTTCTAGTGCAGTATCATGTCATTGGTTTCCAATTTCTAAAATAACCTCAATAGTTTTGGGTTGCATTAGTGATGTGCTATTTCCGTGTGTGTGTGTGTGTGTGTGTGTGTGTGTGTATATATATATATATATATACACACACAGTTGAAGTCAGAAGTTTACATACACCTTAGCCAAATACATTTAAATTCAATTTTTCACAAAATTCCTGACATTTAATCCTATTAAACATTACCTTTCTTAGGTCAGTTAGGATCACCACTTTATTTTAAGAATGTGAAATGTCAGAATAATAGTAGAGAGAATTATTTATTTCATATTTTATTTATTTATTTCACATTCCCAGTGGGTCAGAAGTTTACATACACTCAATTAGTATTTGGTAGCATTGCCTTTAAATTGTTTAACTTGGGTCAAACGTTTCAGGTAGCCTTCCACAAGCTTCCCACAATAAGTTGGGTAAATTTTGGCCCATTCCTCCTGACAGAGCTGGTGTAACGGAGTCAGATTTGTAGGCCTCCTTGCTCGCACACGCTTTTTCAGGTCTGCCCACACATTTTCTATAGGATCGAGGTCAGGGCTTTGTGATGGCCTCTCCAATACCTTGACTTTGTTGTCCTTAAGCCATTCTGCCACAACTGTGGAAGTATTCTTGGGGTCATTGTCCATTTCGAAGACCCCATTTGCGACCAAGCTTTAGCTTCCTGACTGATGTCTTGAGATGTTGCTTCAATATATCCACATAATTTTCCTCCCTCATGATGCCATCTATTTTGTGAAGTGCACCAGTCCCTCTTGCAGCAAAGCACCCCCACAACATGATGCTGCCATCCCCATGCTTCACGGTTGGGATGGTGTTCTTCGGGGGGGGGGGGTTTGGGTGAAATGTTGTCAGAAGTTTAAAGATTAAAACAAAAATGTTCATTTTACCCAAACACATACATATAAATAGTAAAACCAGAGAAACTGATAATTTTGCAGTGGTATCTATTTTTTTCCAGAGCTGTATATCCTTATAGTCAAATGCATTAGGTATACTTGTTTTCTTTAGATTTTGGGGGGTGGTTAAAATTGTACAGTTAAAACGTACAACGGCCATTGAATAACACATAAAATAATTATACAGCACTTTGTGGCCCTTATTAAACTATATTAATTTGTATTTGCCAATTTGACGAGATTCACTGTAGAGCTTAGTTTGATATAGCGCTGTCAGTAGGTGATGCTCAAACACGACTCCCCTTTCTTTCATCTGCATAAATCTAGAAGTGTCTGAAATAACATTCAGGAAGTAAATCAGTCTGCTGCTTTTAGGAGGGCAACTTTCAGAGCTGCATGTCTAGCAAAGCAACTTTGTGTCAACAACACATAAGATCCTCCAGCGGCACTGGACCCGGGTTGTTCTGACAGGTCTGAGAAGCTTTCATTACGCTTGAACTCTGGTATATCTTGAACCTGCTCTGTGACTGTCAACCTATACATGTTTAAACCAATGGTATAGTATACCGCGTAAAGGGGACGCACATGGGGATAATATTACAATATTTTTAGGTGGGTGCTTATATTTGTCCTGTTTCACACATGTACAAGTGTATTAATACGCATGTGTGAATTGGAAATTGTTTGTTTTTTTGCATATCCCAACTCTCCCTGAGACACCCTACGATAGTGGGGTCATTATCAAAGGTCTGACATTATCAACGGCGACCGTGGAGCAATTAGAGTTTAGTGCCTTGCTCAAGGGCACATCGACAGATTGTTTACGTTGTCGGCTCAGGGATTCAAACTAGCATACACACTTTTAATCTCATTATTGATAAGAAAACATTTGAGCCTTTTATCTTAACATGTGGATGAGTTGCATAAAAACAGCACGCTGTCCCAATTTATAGCCAAGCGCATGCTGTTTTAATTTTTGTTGACGAAAAAATTATTTAATTTCCTTTATTAGAATACCCTGAAGTTGGCTGTACATTTATGACTCAGTAACGTTAGCTAGGTTTTTCATCCAATTTGTGAAAGATTTTCTTGCGAATATTTGTTGTGTGGTCCTCCCACTATGACTCCAGAAAGCATGCCGTTTATTAGGCTACAGATGAAATAAATGCTGAACTTCACAGGGTGGTGGAAGTGCACGTTCATGTGCTTGATGCTGATTTCCGATAAATACCGATGGTCTTATTCTGGTGACATGATGATCGATGCTTGGCTGCCTTTAATAACCATAGTAATCTAATTATGTAGGGAGTCTACCTGCACTGTATCTGCGAGCTGTTGGCTAGAGCACACATACCAACGACCAGAGTGGGCACGATCGCTATATAACTCAACATTGTTTGTGACAAAGCCATCAGTAGAGTAGAAAATGTGATGGAAACCCATTTTACTTTTTATTCGGAACATGGAAATGTAATGTGCACTTTATGCGCACAGCCTTTTGTCCGCAACAAATCAATTTGAATAAAAACACATCTCTGGTGGGAAAATGCACATATTGTTTTATGCAGATTTTAGGAAAATCGCATCCAAATCTGTCGCCAATTGGATGGAAACCTAGCTAGTGGCTGCATGTAATGAACATAATGGGCTTCGCCTCTGTTGAAGGAGTGTGTCAAACTTCGTTAATCCTCTCCTTTCATTTGAAAAGGCGTGCTGGATCCATGGCACAATACAGCCTGAACTATACAATATAGCCTGAACTATACAATATAGCCTGAACTATATGCATCCAACCTTTTTATGTGGGTAAAGTCTTTGAGCTGTTGGCTAGAACGCACGTGCGAATACCAGCGTGGGCCTACTCACTTTATAGGTTCGCAACACAATCTCACACTCAATTTGTGCAAATATGTCTCAAAAGTATTTCTGCAGATTTTGTGCTTTTTTTGTGTGGCTTAATTCGTGTGAAAATAAAACATTTTTGTGTAACTTAATTTTTAGGAAAATACACACATTTTTGTGCGACTTAATTCATAGGAAAATACATTTTTGGGTGAAAACTTTGGAACAATCTTCTGAAAGTTATTGGAGTAATGCATTTTGGACACTGCCTTATTTTTGTGTCCCACATTTATATAAAATACAAACGTGTTAACAACCCAATAGTGTTAATCAACCATGTTGTAAAAATTGTATTTGTCTAGTTTTGTTGTTGTTGTTGTGGTGTTGATATTTGATTGAGGAATGGGGATACATTTTCATAATGGGAAATTAATTCATCAATAAATGTGGGGAAACAAGGAACTGCAAAAAAAAGTATGTTTGGTTTAAATTCCCCTGGGGCAACTGCATGGTATTTGCAGCTATAAGGAGTCTGGATGGTGATCAATTAAGTCATATCAATGCAGTTAAACAGGTTCATGTAAGATCATGAATTATGTTGACTTGCACTTATGGCGTTTCCAAGGCCATTTCATGATGATTATTAAGGTCATGTCAATCATGTTATACACTTAGGATATTGTAACAAGGCATATGCCAGCATCGTAGGCCTACTGCCTCAGCCCAGAGGCCTACTAGGCTTTCATGGCAACAGCCGTTAGAGCTCACTTTGCCACGTCTGAGCCCTGCTTGGAGTCCCTGTTGCAGCTTTCACTTTCTTCCGTTACATTGGTGGCAGCGTTGGGATCACGTCCAGCTCACGTCTAGTTAAGTGATCTAGTGGTGGGAAGCATTCTGTTCTTCAACATTGTGTTGGGTGTAATTACATTGATCTAGTGAACAATGGATAAGCAACAATGGGCATGACGGATAGAAGTAGTCACTACAGGTGTGATCAAGCCTTACATCAAAGTTGCCTGAAGCTGAATGGAAAGTGCTATGCCCTGACCAGTTATTCAGAAGAAAACCCTCTGTTACTGTGTAATTTACATACGTTAACTTACCAGTGTGGACCCAAAACCAACACATTCTACACATTTACAAACTGCCTGTTTAAATGTTATTACAACCATGGTGTTATACACTGCTCAAAAAAATAAAGGGAACACTTAAACAACACAATGTAACTCCAAGTCAATCACACTTCTGTGAAATCAAACTGTCCACTTAGGAAGCAACACTGATTGACAATAAATTTCACATGCTGTTGTGCAAATGGAATAGACAAAAGGTGGAAATTATAGGCAATTAGCAAGACACCCCCAAAAAAGGAGTGATTCTGCAGGTGGTGACCACAGACCACTTCTCAGTTCCTATGCTTCCTGGCTGATGTTTTGGTCACTTTTGAATGCTGGCGGTGCTCTCACTCTAGTGGTAGCATGAGACGGAGTCTACAACCCACACAAGTGGCTTAGGTAGTGCAGTTCATCCAGGATGGCACATCAATGCGAGCTGTGGCAAAAAGGTTTGCTGTGTCTGTCAGCGTAGTGTCCAGAGCATGGAGGCGCTACCAGGAGACAGGCCAGTACATCAGGAGACGTGGAGGAGGCCGTAGGAGGGCAACAACCCAGCAGCAGGACCGCTACCTCCGCCTTTGTGCAAGGAGGTGCACTGCCAGAGCCCTGCAAAATGACCTCCAGCAGGCCACAAATGTGCATGTGTCAGCATATGGTCTCACAAGGGGTCTGAGGATCTCATCTCGGTACCTAATGGCAGTCAGGCTACCTCTGGCGAGCACATGGAGGGCTGTGCGGCCCCACAAAGAAATGCCACCCCACACCATGACTGACCCATCGCCAAACCGGTCATGCTGGAGGATGTTGCAGGCAGCAGAACATTCTCCACGGCGTCTCCAGACTCTGTCACGTCTGTCACGTGCTCATGTGCTCAGTGTGAACCTGCTTTCATCTGTGAAGAGCACAGGGCGCCAGTGGCGAATTTGCCAATCTTGGTGTTCTCTGGCAAATGCCAAACGTCCTGCACGGTGTTGGGCTGTAAGCACAACCCCCACCTGTGGACGTCGGGCCCTCATACCACCCTCATGGAGTCTGTTTCTGACCGTTTGAGCAGACACATGCACATTTGTGGCCTGCTGGAGGTCATTTTGCAGGGCTCTGGCAGTGCACCTCCTTGTACAAAGGCGGAGGTAGCGGTCCTGCTGCTGGGTTGTTGCCCTCCTACGGCCTCCTCCACGTCTCCTGATGTACTGGCCTGTCTCCTGGTAGCGCCTCCATGCTCTGGACACTACGCTGACAGACACAGCAAACCTTTTTGCCACAGCTCGCATTGATGTGCCATCCTGGATGAACTGCACTACCTGAGCCACTTGTGTGGGTTGTAGACTCCGTCTCATGCTACCACTAGAGTGAGAGCACCGCCAGCATTCAAAAGTGACCAAAACATCAGCCAGGAAGCATAGGAACTGAGAAGTGGTCTGTGGTCACCACCTGCAGAATCACTCCTTTTTTGGGGGTGTCTTGCTAATTGCCTATAATTTCCACCTTTTGTCTATTCCATTTGCACAACAGCATGTGCAATTTATTGTCAATCAGTGTTGCTTCCTAAGTGGACAGTTTGATTTCACAGAAGTGTGATTGACTTGGAGTTACATTGTGTTGTTTAAGTGTTCCCTTTATTTTTTTGAGCAGTGTATATCGAATAACCTGACAATGATCCACACCATATGGGTAGGCAAATCATGTAAGTGTGTTATGCAGCAAAACACAAATATCCTTTTTTGGGACGCAAACCAGTAATATGATCTGTTGATCCATCCTGTTCTGATCTAATGAGATGGATGGAGGATTTTCTACGGCCTAGAATTGAGGCCTTTCCCAGTCATGATGGACGAAGCTAGGCACCTCTTGGTTCTCATTGGTGGGGTTATATGTCAAACTCTCCTATACCACTTTGCCCAACATGTTATACCCCAGAGGTTGTAAATAAACTATTTTTAAGGTGATATAACTTGTTTTATTATAGGGCTGTGAAACCCATAGCTTCAGTCTGAATGGCTTCAGACTGAATGGCTTCAGACTGAACATTTCTCACTGGAAATGTCTGTTGACATTGAACATAGCTTAGGGTTATGGTATTTAATTCATTTCAGACTCTCCTATGCCACTATTCCTATAGGTTGTAAATAAACCCTTTTTAATACTTCTTAAGGATCGGACCCTTCATCTCAATTTCCGCCTAAAATGACATACCCAAATCTAACTGCCTGTAGCTCTGGACATGAAGCAAGGAAATGCATATTATTGGTACCATTTGAAAGGAAAAACTTTGAAGTTTGTGGAAATGTGCAATTCATGTAGGATAATATAACACATTAGATCTGGTAAAAGATAAAACAAGCAAAAAACATGCATTTTCCATATTTATTTATTTTTGCATCATTTTTTAAATGCAAAAGTAAGGCCTTACATTTACCTAGGAAGATGGGTGTAAGTTAGATGTTGTCCACAAGACGACATCAGTCTGTGTGTACAGTTTGATACATTCAAGAATGAGAACTCTACATAATATTTTGTATGAAGTCTCCCAGGTGTCCTTCACAAATTTGCCCAAATGTACCCAGGAGGCTGAATTGTTACATATATAAATTTCCAAGTACATAACTATAGAGAACATAAACAAAATGCTATGGCAATAGACAATTAAAGTTTACACACTCCAGGAATGTCATACATGAGGAATCATTAGCCTCCCTACATTAAAGGTACTAACCTTCACACCTCTAGATGGCCGGGTGGGGGTGGGTGTGGAGCCAGAGACAGCAGAGGGGTCAGACTGGAGAAGACAGTTCCTAAATTTGAATGAGTGGGGTATGGAGTACTTGAATGTGGTGTCTTTTCTAAGTTGGCTCCCACAGGTCAACTTACTCTCTACCACTATTGAGGTACAACAACAACAAAAAATCAGTTAGAACTCAAGTTTACTATTACTTATTTTATTTAACCTTTATTTTAGCAGGGGGTTGAGCACTGCATCAATACATCAAATACACAACACATATCTAGAAGCATATACACTTCAAAAGTTTGGGGTCACTTAGAAATGTCCTTGTTTTTGAAAGATAAGCACATTTTTTGTCCATTAAAATAACATCAAATTGATCAGAAATACAGTGTAGACGTTAATGTTGTAAATGGCTATTGTAGCTGGAAACGGCAGATTTTTTTAATGGAATATCTACGTAGGCGTACAGCGGCCCATTATCAGCAACCATCACTCCTGTGTTCCAATGGCAGGTTGCGTTAGCTAAGCCAAGTATATAATTTTAAAAGGCTAATTGATCATTAGAAAACACTTGCAATTATGTTAGCACAGCTGAAACTGTTGTTCTGATTAAAGAAGCAATAAAACTGGTCTTTAGACTAGTTGAGTATCTGGAGCATCAGCATTTGTGGGTTCGATTACAGGCTCAAAATGGCCAGAAACAAAGCACTTTATTCTAAAACTTGTCAGTCTAGTCTTGTTCTGAGAAATGAAGGCTATTCCATGTGAGAAATTGCCAAGAAACTGAAGATCTCGTACAACGCTGTGTACTATTCCCTTCACAGAACAGCGCAAACTGGCTCTTCCCAGAATAGAAAGAAAAGTGGGTGGCCCCGGTGCACAACTGAGCAAGAGGACAAGTAATTAGTGTCTAGTTTGAGAAACAGACACCTCACAAGTCCTCAACTGGTAACATCATTAAATGGTACCCGCAAAACACCAGTCTCAACGTCAACAGTGAAGAGGCTCAACGTAAGGCTACTATTATTATAATTATTTTGGTGACTACTTGGTTGATTGACAATGTTGGGTTGTTTGCATGTTTGTTTTTACATATAAATACATTTGGGGCACACACAAAATGGCAGTGTAGAACACCATTGCCCATCATGCATTGTTCTAACAACTTTCAAAAGATTGTTCCGAAGTTTCCCCCCAAAATGTATTTTCCTATGAAAGAAATCACACAAAAATGTGTCTTTTCACGCTAATTAAGCCACACAAAAACGCACAAAATCTGCTGAAATACTTTTTGTACATATTTGCACGAAGTGAGTGTGAGATTGTGTTGCGGCTAAAGCAAAAATGTTGGTAAGAAAACTCAGTAGAAAACTCAGTAGAAAACTCAGTAGAGTTAAAAATGTGCTGGATTTTTTTATTCTGCACATGGGAATTTAATCTCAAAAGGTATTTTTAAGTGCACTACGTCACTCACAGCCTTTTATTCGCAACAAGTAGCCTACATTTGATGGAAACACATATCTATCTGCCTAAGGTTCTTCGAAAAACTTTGAGGAGCTTACAAGAACCCTTTTTGAACCCCTATTTTATTTAGTGTGGTAAGAAAATGCTAATATTGTTTTTATGTGGATTTGTGAATATTTGCATGGAAATCTGTCGTCAGTTGGATGGAAACCTAGCTAGTGTCATTGATTCAAGCCTTCAATTTTGGGATTCTATTGAACATTTCAATAGGCAAACACTTGTATTTTAAAAACAAAGAAGTTAGCCTAGTAATTATAAATATTTCAGCAATTATATTTGTTTGTACCCTACTCCATAAAATAAAATGAGCCTATTACAGAAAACCTTATGCACATAAAACAGCTGATAACCCATACTTACAAAACATCTGGAAAAATACACCAAGGACTTGTTTCATAAACTGTGCATAGAGGTAAAACAAATAAATTAGATGACTGGTTATTTCGTTTGAATGGGGACACCTACAAGAAACGCTCTACCAATGCTCCTTGTGTGGAAAGAGTTTTACCAAGTTAGGGGGCCTGATTAGGCATGACAGGACACACTCAGGAGAGGATAAAACCTACCACTGCTCCCATTGTGGATAGAGATTTAACTACAAAACATTGAATGTATAGGCCTGATGCTGAATAATGATAAATGGCCTCATAATGTATGTTTATTCATATAAACAAACAACAATAACTGATAGGCCTTGCATTGGTGTTGCCAAAGGCATTCATAAGATTTTGGGTGGCCTATCAGATTTAATAACCTCAACTCTTAGATTTTTTTGTGCTATTATGTTAAATTAGAAGTCTATATTTAATTGCATTCAACGTTTTTCCATTGAAATGGGTTAATGTACAATGATTTGCTTGGATTATGCTAAGCATTTCAAATAACGTTTGTGGTTTGATGAGTTGAATAGATTTTCTAGGCTGCTATGTGAAAGAGAAAGTCAAATTGCACCACAATTTGGGCAATGGTTAACTCGCGTCAGTGTATCTTGTGTTTTTATCGGTAGCCTGTCTTATCTCCTCCAACCCAATGCAAGGTCCGGATGCAGCGGTGATGTTTCTAATCGACAGAGGGCATATGGCGCTTTGATTTCCTGCAAGTCACTGGTGTTTTTTCTACTGTATCATGGTCTGGAGGACCTGCCTGCCTTCCTGCGCCTGATAGAGTACTTCTGCATTAACTGACAGAGAATTAACTGAAAACATGCTATGTCATATGAGCCTGGTCTTAAACAAAAATTAGTGACTATTAAATGTTTTAAGTCTATTGCTGTCAGCACTTTATTGTCTCACTTCAAAGTTCATAAACGAATAGGCATAATCAATTATTTAGTCTTTGTAGACTAAATGGTATCTGCTATAGGGCCAGCAAATCGTACCAACATTGCTATTTCGTTTTTCTTTATTTGTTCTTACTAATTTAATAACTTTTTTTAATTTTCTACGTAATTTCAAAGACAATACAGGCCTATACATATGTTTGGTTTGTTAATAATTTCACCTGTCGAATGTGAAATGTTTATCAAATGGATAGGTCTGTCATGTATGGACATTGAAATTATGTCTTTTCACTGCACCAATACAACAATTTCAATTATTCTGAATGGCACGGGCCAGCGGCTGGTTGAAACGTTCTAAATGTGACGTACAGATAGTCTCGGTCCCACTGGTTGTCTGGCGTGTGAGCTCCAGCTGAATGCGCTCGCTGCATGCCTTATTGTTCTGTGCGTAATTGGGCCAGAACAGGTAATCAGCGGTCCCACTGTGCAGACAGGGAACAGACGTATCTGTTTACTCACTGAGCATATTATAATAATGCAGGAAATACGAAACTCCGGTGGCACCGCAGGCAGACGTGTGCAGTTGTCTGCAGCTATACGCCTGTATGGATGGAGACACGGACCAAATTGATGGTTGAAAATACACTTGTGAAGGACGCAAAACAATTCAATGCCGATGCAGTGTTATCATGTCATGCATGAGTCTTTTAACGACATTTCTTCATTCTACAAAATGCTATAGCCTATACTATAAACCAGTGATGGGCTATTCTGTGACGTGACTATTTGGTCACATCCACGTCCATACTTTGCCTACTATTCTCTGATTCTCATTCTCGTTCATGTGCAATCGATGACGGTAATATATGGATCCTGTACCATTATCAAGCACATTCTACATGTCTCATGATGACGAACGTGTGGCACGGTCCATAGCAACCCTGACTGACTGGCACCCTGGTGCTGCATACCTCGTTTCCTCTTTCCCCTGTCCTGTACTGCAGCTAGGGATAGGGAGGGATTAAGTAACACATTGATAAAGCAGTGTATCACTTATCCTGATTGATATGGGTTGTAATTCCCCCAGTAGAGATACAGGCTGATCCGTGAGATGGAGCTGCCTGGAGAGCAGTTGGTTCTGGAGGCGGACCAATCATAGCCCCCCGAGCGGCAGCAAACTGAGGAGGAGTTTCCTCTAGCCTAGGCACCTGTCCCTGAAAGGTCCCCACAACACCTGGCAGACGGGAGAGGGCGTGTGCGCATGCTTCACCCCCAGCTAGAACTCTCTTAAAGTTGACCACACATTGTCAACCAATAGTCTTCTAATCTTTTCAGGAATAAAACAGCAGCACCGCATCCCAGGAACAGAGGAGCAGATTGCTGTTGGATCGCCAGTGATTTTGGATATTAGAAAAGGTCGAACAAGGAGAGTGAAAATGCCTCGGTCCTTCTTGGTGAAAAGTAAAAGGGCGCACAGCTACCACAAGCCCCGCTCCTTAGAAGATGACTACAATCGACTGGATACTATCTTAGCTCATATATGTGCAGGTATGTGGATGTTATCTCCATGTTCATGTCTGGATGTTGTGTGAGGTGCACATATTTCATACCACAACCTCATTCGTTTTTCTGTAGCCTAATTATATTGGTATAAATATACACTTTTATTTGTCTTTTTGTACTAATTATTAGGCTATATTGTGAGGCATGGCTTCATTCAAAAGAACCTGCAATATATTATAAATATAAGACTATGATTTCTAATTTAAAGTCTAGCTATTAATTCAAAGAGATATATAGCCCATGTAGGCTTATCCTGTATCCAAATCAGAATGTATACCTTATTTTGATAGTTACGTTGACCTCAAAAGAATGAATTTGCAAATTATATCGTTATTCTTAATAACATATAATTGTGCTGACATTTCTAGGCTATTATTAACGTTATTTATATTTTGTCTTCTTAGAATAATTATTAAAGTGTTAGGCTATCATTATCAAAGTTGTATTTTTGTCGTTATACTTGTAAGCTAAGTCTACTTTAATAGGCTACTGCTCGTTGTAATTAAAACAGAGAATAGTACGATTCCAGAGGACTTGGATGCCTTGACTGGCGGCGATACCATCGCCGGGCTCTACCCGGACTCTCACCTGGCTGACACGGCTGATTTCTCCAAGTCCCCGCTCAGCTGTGGGGACAGTGTGTGCGGTCCAGTCTCGGATTATGAAGACTTCTGGCGGCCTCCGTCGCCCTCAGCATCACCAGGTAGAGATCTAGTCTGTGGTGCATTAAAATGTAGGCCTTTAGATACCTGAAAATGGGAGATAGTAGCAGACGCAATGATCCTCTTCATACTTTTATCGAAAAAAATATTTGAAACGTAATTTGATGTTTTGTGAAAGCCTCATATTACATAGGCTAAGTTAAACAATCATCATCAGACATATCACATCGAAAATCAACATGAGTATACTTTGAACTGAACATTTGTGATTACAATTTCACAATTTTGATGACGGGACATCCTGTTTGCCTGTCTCCATCCTGAGTTAAGAACAGCGCGCTAATCAATTATATTTATTTGCAACTCAACAGTAGATTCTGATAAATCCCTGTCTCCCTCCGTGGACGAGACACAACCCTTTGCTGTTCCATTCCGGCCCTATGCGTGGAACAGTTACTCTGGTTCTGACATTCGGCACCTGGTCCAGCAAAGTCTCCACCACCAGCACCACCATCCCATGGACCTGGACCGGAGCCCGGCTCTGGGTTACCATGGTGACCGGGCCATCGAACCGACCCTCTTCGAGGGAAGCACTGGACCTGAAAATTACAGTGATTACAGGGCCTCTGCCTGTTTGTTCGATAGAGCCACCGCCCCCGGGGTTGGGTTGTACTCGGAAGGGAACCTGCAGGGGAAAAGCTCAGAAATCAAGGCGGAGTCTGACCTTCTCTGCTCACGGCTAATTCTGAATGGTGCCTACAAGTGCATCAAATGCAGCAAGGTAAGATAATATATGCAAATGTAGAGAATTGAAACATCTTATGCTTGCAATGACTTGCTTGAAGATTTGTGGTTGTGGACACACTTTTTCCGGCATAATGATCACTATCTTTATCAACCTGTCACCATCACCCTCACGAATTTCAAACAACTCTGCAGGTGTTTTCGACTCCCCATGGGTTGGAGGTTCACGTTCGCAGATCACACAGTGGCACGAGGCCCTATGGTTGTGATATATGTGGCAAAACCTTCGGACATGCTGTCAGCCTCGAGCAACATAAAGTTGTGCACTCTCAGGTGACCATTCTAGAATCTAGACTATTCTCGTCTCGTTTGTCACTGATTATTCAACGCAAACAAGCAATATAGGATTTGTGTCAGATTTAGACTAATATTTGCCTATATACTTCCACAGGAAAGAAGTTTTGATTGCAAAATCTGTGGTAAAAGCTTCAAACGGTCGTCGACTCTCTCCACGCACCTCCTCATCCACTCTGATACACGGCCTTACCCATGCCAGTATTGCGGGAAGAGGTTCCACCAGAAATCAGACATGAAGAAACACACATTCATCCACACAGGCAAGTATACGTCAGAAATTGTAGTGTATTAGTAAACATACCTCGATGCAACACTAAATATGTTCATTGCGTAAACGGCCACCCAATGTGGCTAATGGTGAGAAGTCATGCCTAATTGACCTGCATTTTCCCTGAAGACCGGATACAATAAAACAAAAACAGCTTGTTTGCCTATATGGTTTGGCTATTAAAGGTAACATGACGGTTAATGTGTACATTTTGTCATGCAGGTGAGAAGCCGCACAAATGCCAGGTGTGTGGGAAAGCGTTCAGCCAGAGCTCCAACCTCATAACGCACAGCCGGAAACACACGGGCTTCAAACCGTTCGGATGCGACCTCTGCGGCAAGGGATTCCAGAGAAAAGTCGACTTAAGACGGCACAAAGAAACCCAGCATGGACTAAAAGCCTTAAACTAAAATCAAATAATGGACACCAAACACTATTCAACAAACCACTTTTTTGGAAACCAGAAATAAGCTAGTTATCCATTCCTCAAACATGTTAGACTATGACATACTGGTGGAGTATTGCAGAGGCTTTTGTGCAGTATAGGTTAAGACAAAACCGGTTTGAACCAGGGAGGGACATTATCTGAACCCAAAATATTAGTACAAAATAACCGGATAGGCAATATAACCACCAAGAAAGCGCAAAAACAAAAACAACAGACGAACAATTTCCAACGGACAGTTTGGAAAACAGCCCTTGTCTAAAGAATGTCACTTTGTTTTCAGTTGGACGCCATGGATGCTGGCACAACAGTCACTACAACAAGGCTATGTGATTTAATAAACAAAAGGGTTGTGCTTTTATTTTATAAACCAGAAATGTTTTCATTTTTTCATTTTCGTTCTTCCAATTCAAATTGCACATTTGTATTTTATATCAACCAGACTGTATATCCAGATGTCGTTTACTATAATGCTAAACCTTATTTATTGATCAGATTATCATTTGAATAAAATATGAAAACAGTAATCCAACATATTTTGAGAGTTTTGTTTATTTTTATTTTGTTTCGTAGCCTACTTCAAGGTGTTTCAAGCAGCAAAAGCCACGGATTACTCAAATACATATCACTGTCAACCCCAATACATTTTTTACTCAAATTTTAAGTCAAATAGTTGTAGTAAATTCAACTCAAACTCAACTGAAGTCATTATTACTTCAAATGTTTGTGGTACTGACTAAAAACTAAATAAGAAGTCACATGAACTCTATTTGTTTAAGTTATGATAACAAATTCACTTTTTCCCCAGCATACCCTGCAGGTCGATTTCTTGGAACTGTTTAAAAAAATAGTTTTTGCATGTACATTGAGTGATTGATTGATTAATCTTATGCTACACAAAGATAAATAGCATAACCTTTTTCTAAACTAATCCAGTCATTTAGTTAGAATTTTTGCACCCTTTCCTGAAATGGTTGTTCCTATTTAAATGGCTCCTCCCCAAACCTGGCAGTCATTATGAATGCAGATTGCTGGTGAATAAAATTAAACTGTTGGCTATCCTAACTCAGCTTGGATTCCAATAGGAATTACACATCACTTTGCAAGCCAGTGATTTGCAGGTATGGTTACAAAACGCTGGTATACTTCCTATGCAGGCTTTCCAGAAATCCTTTTTGGAAGATTCCTGGAAATCCTTCAACCAGTTTTTATTGAAAATCTGGGAATTCTGGGAAAGATATTGGAATTTTGCAACCTTTCTTCCAGGCCTCATGTGGCCTGTAAAACCATGAATTTCAGGCAACTGCATTAGGGTAAAGATGCGTCTCAAAATATGGCCTCATGAAATATGTCATGTATTGTCATAAAGAGTTAAATTATAATGATAACATTCGCCTAGGAACTCACTTGGTGAAGGCCACAGGACAGAAAATGTCAATAACCATGTCTCATGCCATTAACAAATATGGTCATGGGTGGTAACTACAATTCATTCCTCGAAAAGGCACACTGGAAAATGATATTGGAGGCATTGCTTAGTGAGGGCGTTACTCAAAATGTTCAAAATGATACAACTCAAATGTGGACCCCCTACACATGGTCACAGTGACTATCGGTTTGAGTAATCATTTTTAATGAACTGTACTCAGATATAGATGGCTTCTTCAACAGTTTTGAGTCATGCCAGCACATTGGGGTTTACCGTGTAGGTCATTCTGAATTCTTAGAACTGCCAATGTAAATATTCAGAACTTATTTTTCATTCGAGTTCAGATGATCTGCATTCGTTGTAGTAAATCTTTGGTCCAAATTACAAATGTACATTCATAGACAGAATACAACCCCTTGAAATGCATCTGTCTTTGAGGGGGACCTGTGATATTGTTAATTTTAGGCAAATCATTGAACTGAATAGTTTAATCCATTATTGTTATATTTCCACTGTTTGTTGTGATTGTCCTCGTGGTTAACCTTCAGTGAGTTTTAATAGAAAACATTTATCTTGTCTATTCATTGAGGTGTGTAATATTAATCGAAAAACTTGACTGAGCACAAATTGATTTGAAGTCTCTTTTAATAAGGCTATGTGAAAAAGTACCTATACAGCGGCCAGGTTTATTCTCCACTCCATGTAATAGGTCTGTAAAGTGCTTTCTTGCCGTTGGCTATTTTACTGGAAATCTGAGAGGAGACCACAAAATAAGTCGTGTCACAAAGGTCTTCAAGTGCCTTCAGACTGGAAGGTTTCTGTTCTCCCATTATTCATTAATCAAAACATCTTGCTTTCTTCTTGTTTTTATCTGATCCACGACGTTTTTTAAGGCTTTAGAGTTGACTGCTTAGTCATCTATTTAGCGAATATTTTCGGTTTGAATAAATAATTAGATGCTTAAACTATTTAGTTAACAGTTATAATTTTAAATCTAATTTTAAATGATATCCAGGAGTGGATAAAACCTTTTTTTATCATGATGAAAGCAATAAAATATAATTTTTACATGGATATTGGCATGGGAAAAATAAACTCGATTCCTCCCAGACCTAGGGTTCATGATGCTGCTACGTTTCATCTGTCAAAAGCTCCTATATACATTTGGTTTGTTTTTACCAAGGCAGTAAGGAGTCTTTTGTTTAGACCTCAAACATTGCCTGAGCGTATTAACCGTTAACTAATGCTTGGTATGTGGCTTTGGCCACTGTGTATAAAGCTCAGGTTGGGCACCTAAACCACCGCTGTTAGGATTACAGCTTGTTGGCGCAAGAGCGTGAAAAGTGACTCAGGTTGATGTGTAGGCTACTGATATCCCTTCAATTGAGGACAAGTCTAATTCATTTAGTCAAACATTTGTCATTCGAAAGTTGCTAACATAGAAATAGACCATGGGCAAAAACAAGTTGAATCGACGTTGTTGTGATGACTTTGAATCAATGGGGACAACTAATTTGATTTGCTAAAACGAATCAACATCAGGGCATTTCGGTTTTTTTCCACCCAACTTTTAACCTAAATCCAATGACATGGCGAATTTATTTAGTTGATTTCACGTTGAATTCACGGTAGTTGAGAACTCAACCAAATGTAAATCAAACTAGATGTTGAACTGATATCTGTGCCCATTGTGAGGACACATTATAAAACGAGAGAATGAACAGCAACAGCAACAAAAACAGTACAAAACAATACAAGCTACCCAGTCATACAAAATAGAACGCTAATCATAATCGAGAACATTGTAGCCCTTTCCTGCAGTCAAATGATCTAGTGGCCGCATGGGTTGAATGTTATTCATTTGTTTCATAATTTCATAATTAATAAACATAGTTGTTTAAAAGACAACAATAATCCGGTGTTTCTATGTCTAACGGTTTTGTTATAGTTCAGTCTTCTGTAATGTATATAAAGTGTAATATTGGGATGCAAACTCAAAATTGAATACATTTCAACTCTATATCTGACATGGTACAGGTGTCTTCTTTTTTTTTAAAGCCCATGTGTGAGAGGTGTACACTTTTTTTCAGCTAGATTTGTTTAAAACTACCAAGAAACCCTGATTTGGCCCACTGCAGTAAATAAAAAAACCTTCGATGTATATATTCCTTTAGTTAACATTCTTAGGCCTGACATACTGTATAGACCTATTTTAGTCAATTAGACAACATGCCATATCTTGGGAGGCCTATAGCCTACATCAATGTCATCATTTAATCTCCAGACAGAATTAAATCAGGAAGTGCTTGTTCAAATCAAATTGTATTTGTCACATGCACCGAATACAACAGGTGTAGTAGACCTTACCGTGAAATGCTTACTTACAAGCCCTTAAACAATGCAGTTCAAGAAATAGAGTTAAGAAAATATTGACAAAATAAAAAAAGTAAGAAATAAAATAAAAAGTACCACAATAAAATAACAATAACGAGGTTATATACAGTGGGTACCGGTACCGAGTCAATGTGCGGGGGTACAGGTTAGTCGAGGTCATTTGTACATGTAAGTAGGGGTAAAGTGACTATGCACAGATAATTAACAGCAAGTAGCAGCAGTGTAAAAACAAAGGGGGGGGGGGGTGTCAATGCAAATAGTTCAGGTGGCCATTTGATTAATTGTTCAGCAGTCTTATGGATTGGGGTAGAATCAGTTAAGGAGCTTTTTGGACCTAGACTTGGCGCTCCGGTACCGCTTGCCGTGCAGTAGCAGAAAGAACAGTCTGTGACTTGGGTGACTGGAGTCTTTGACTATTTTTTGGGCCTTCCCCTGACACCGCCTAGTATATAGGTCCTGGATGGCAGGAAGCTTGGCCCCAGTGATGTACTGTGCCGTACGCACTACCCTCTGTAGCGCCTTACGGTCGGATGCCTAGCAGTTACCGTACCAGGTGGTGATGCAACCAGCCAGGATGCTCTCAATGGTGCACCTGTAGAACTTTTAGAGTATCTGGGGACCCATGCCAAATATTTTCAATCTCCTGAGGGGGAAAAGGTGTTGTCTTGCCCTCTTCATGGCTGTCTTGGTGTGTTTGGAGCATGATAGTTTGTTGGTGATGTGGACACCAAGGAAGTTGAAACTCTTGACCCGCTCCACTAGAGCCCCGTTGATGTTAAAGGGGAACTGTTCGGCCCTCCTTTTCCTGTAGTCCAGGATCAACTCCTTTGTCTTGGTCGCATTGAGGTAGAGGTTGTTGTCCTGGCACCACACTACCAGTTCTCTGACCTCCTCCCTATAGGCTTTCTCATCGTTGTTGGTGATCAGTCCTACCACTGTTGTGTCGTCAGCAAACTTTATGATGGTGTTGGAGTCGTGTTTGGCTACGCAGTCGTGGGTGAACAGGGAGTACAGGAGGGGACTAAGCACGCACCCCTGAGGGGTCCCAGTGTTGAGGATCAGCGTGGCAGATGTGTTGTTGCCTACCCTTACAACCTGGGGGCGGCCCGTCAGTAAGACCAGGATCCAGTTGCAGAGGGAGGTGTTTAGTCCCAGGGTCCTTAGCTTAGTAATGAGCTTTGAGGGCACTACAGTGGCGACCCGTCATAGAGGGCAGGTGGGGCAGAGCCTGTTTTGAGCCCCACATTTTGTTTTATATGTGTCACATATCAGTTTGCAAACAATGTAAAATATATATATATCATTGAGTTAATAAAGCCACATACAAACATGGTCTCTTTTTTGTTTTTTTGAGTAAGGCAGGTCCAAATGCACGTGTTTCAGCCCAGCTCAGTGCTGTCTGTGATGGTGGGGCAATCCAGAAGAAAATACGGAGTATTGCGCCATGATCGGCTCAGTGTTCTGTCACTCATGGGGGAACTACATCACGCGAAGTCTCGAAAATTCTAGCCCTTTGGTTGCTGACAAGAGTTACATTAGAAGTGCCTATCCAAGAAGGCTCAAGGTCATTGGCCACAGATAAAATGACGTCAAATTAATTTATATGTACAGTAGCTTTGATTGAACTGATCATGTCAACGTCATACTTTCAAAATCTTAGCTAGCAGTCATCATCATGAATAAAGTCGACAATCTACTGGAAAATCCTTTTCAATCCTTGTCATATGAAGATAAATAATGAAGAGAAATGATGGTTAAAACGTATTGGTAAAACTTATTGATAAAACGTATTAACATTACAAAACAAGTTGGAAATCGCATATTCAACAATGAGTGGTTAAGAAGGAAGTGAGCACAGCACAACAAGGTGAGTCCAAAATTGTCTTGTATGCTGCTGCATAAATGATGTAATATGCCAGGGAGTTATGTATACTGTAGCTAAGAAAGTAATACTAAGTGCATGTTGTGTTGTAAGCTGTTAGTAGCCAATGTGCCTCACACTAATAATTTGGTCCCTTTTCCCTTCTTCATTTCGTCTACTGTTCTGACATGTAGCCTATGGCCTGTTTTAGAGAAATGTAATCATAGAATATTGTAAGAGCTTTCAATGACTGCTTATATGTCCCCATTATTTATCCTACGGTTCTGACTTGGTGTACAGGGAGAATATTGTAAGAACGGGCCATGTTCTGAATTCTGTTGCTGTACATTTCAAAAGTGCTGAACGAATAGTTATGTTGACAACGTCCGTCCTAGCTCGCTCATTAATGTCTTAATCAAAATGATGGATAGCCTCATATCTGCTCGTCACCATAGTTTGTACATCTAAATTGTCAGTTGAAACCACATTTGTTTAAACAAGTCAGCCTTATCAGCTATGTTTTTTTAAAAGGCAGTAAATGAGGCTGAATTAACTGTTTCGCTGCCAGACAAGGCTCCGTTGATAGCCAGGTGTAGCAGTGGTAAGATGTTGGGACTGCTATTTGTGGGCACCGTTTGTCACCGTTATAGGGCAATTAATGTATTGTTAGTGTTGTGTTGTGTAGTGGCTTTGCTGGAATGCATAATAAATAAAAAATAAAAAAATGTGTTTGGCCCACCAAGATTTCCATGCTAAAATTGCCACTGGGGCACTATGATGTTGAACGCTATGAACAGCATTCTCACATAGGTGTTCATTTTCTGAGAAAAAAAATAAATACAGTGCATTAGGAAAGAATTCAGACCCCTTGACTTTTCCCACATTTTGTTACGTTACAGCCTTATTCTAAAATTTATTAAATTGTTTTTTTCTCTCATCAATCTACACACAATACCCCATAATGACAAAGCAAAAACAGGTTTTTAGAAATGTTTGCTAATAAAAAAATAAAATAAATGAAATATCACATTTACATGTGAATTCAGATATTTTACTCAGTACTTTGTTGAAGCACCTTTGGCAGCGATTACAGCCTTGAGTCTTCTTGGGTATGACGCTACAAGCTTGGCACACCAGTGTTTGGGGAGTTTCTCCCATTCTTTTCTTCCGATCCTCTCAATCCTCTCAAGCTCTGTCAGGTTGGATGAGCGTTGCTGCACAGCTATTTTCCGGTCTCTCCAGAGATGTTCGATCAGGTTCAAGTCCGGGCTCTGGCTGGGCCACTCAAGGACATTCAGAGACTTCCCCCGAAGCCGCTCCTGCGTTATCTTGGCTGTGTGCTTAGAGTCACTGGCCTGTTGGAGGTCCTGAGCGCTCTGGAGCTGGTTTTCATCAAGGACCTCTCTGTACTTCGCTCCGTTCATCTTTCCCTTAATCCTAACTAGTCTCCTAGTCCCTGCCACTGAAAAACATCCCCACAGCATGTCACCACCATGCTTCACCGTAGGGATGGTGCCAGGTTTCCTCCAGACGTGATGCTTGGTATTCAGGCCAAAGTGTTAAAACTTGGTTGTAATAGACCATAGAATCTTGTTTCTCATGGTCTGAGAATCTTTAGGTGCCTTTTGGCAAACTCCAAGCAGGTTGTCATGTGCCTTTTACAGAGGAGTGGTTTCCCTCTGACCACTCCACCATAAAGGCCTGATTGGTGGAGTGTTGCAGAGATGTCTGTCCTTCTGGAAGGTTCTCCCATCTCCACAGAGGAACTCTGGAGCTTTGTCAGAGTGACCATTGTTTTCTTGTTCACCTCCCTGACCAAGGCCCTTCTCCCCCGACTGCTTAGTTTGGCCGGGAAGAATCTTGGTGGCTCCAAACCTTTTCCATTTAAGAATGATGGAGGCCGCTGTGTTCTTGGGGACCTTCAATGCTGCAGAAATGTTTTGGTACCCTTCCCCAGATCTGTGCCTCGACACAATCCTGTCTCGGAGCTCTATTGACAATTCCTTCGACCTCATGGCTTGGTTTTTGCTCTGACATGCACTGTCAACTGTGGGACCTTATATAGACAGGTGTGTGCCTTTCTTCAATCATGTCCAAACAATTGATTTTACCACAGGTGGACTCCAATCAAGTTGTAGAAACATCTCAAGGATGATCAATGGAAACAGGATGCACCTGAGCTCCATTTCGAGTCTCATAGCAAATGGTCTGAATACCTATGTAAATAAGGTATTACTGTTTTTTCTCTATTGTGTGTAGATGTCTGAGGATTTTATTTGTATTTAATCCATTTTAGAATAAGGCTGTAAACATAAGAAAATGTGGAAAAAGTCAAGGGGTTTAAATACTTTCCCGAAGGCACTGTTTTTATGTTTTATTGTTGGACATAAAAGACTGTAAAAACACCAGCAAATCAGCTTGAAATGATATTACTTTTGGAAATCTGTTCCAAAGTATTCCCACGCATAATAGAGAGATATCCGAATGTATATGTGATCGTATACAAATGTAAGGAAGGTTGGAAATGATTGTTTTAGTCAAATATTATATACAGTGGGGCAAAAAAGTATTTAGTCAGCCACCAATTGTGCAAGTTCTCCCACTTAAAAAGATGAGAGAGGCCTGTAATTTTCATCATAGGTACACTTCAACTATGACAGACAAAATGAGAAAAAAAATCCAGAAAATCACATTGTAGGATTTTTTATGAATTTATTTGCAAATTATGGTGGAAAATAAGTATTTGGTCACCTACAAACAAGCAAGATTTCTGGCTCTCACAGACCTGGCCTTCTTTAAGAGGCTCCTCTGTCCTCCACTCGTTACCTGTATTAATGGCACCTGTTTGAACTTGTTATCAGTATAAAAGACACCTGTCCACAACCTCAAACAGTCACACTCCAAACTCTACTATGGCCAAGACCAAAGAGCTGTCAAAGGACACCAGAAACAAAATTGTAGACCTGCACCAGGCTCGGAAGACTGAATCTGCAATAGGTAAGCAGCTTGGTTTGAAGAAATCAACTGTGGGAGCAATTATTAGGAAATGGAAGACATACAAGACCACTGATAATCTCCCTCAATCTGGGGCTCCACGCAAGATCTCACCCCGTGGGGTCAAAATGATCACAAGAACGGTGAGCAAAAATCCCAGAACCACACGGGGGGACCTAGTGAATGACCTGCAGAGAGCTGGGACCAAAGTAACAAAGCCTACCATCAGCAAGGGCATTGAAGATGAAACGTGGCTGGGTCTTTCAGCAAGACAATGATCCCAAACACATCGCCCGGGCAACGAAGGAGTGGCTTCGTAAGAAGCATTTCAAGGTCCTGGAGTGGCCTAGCCAGTCTCCTAGAAAATCTTTGGAGGGAGTTGAAAGTCCATGTTGCCCAGCAACAGCCCCAAAACATCACTGCTCTAGAGGAGATCTGCATGGAGGAATGGGCCAAAATACCAGCAACAGTGTGTGAAAACCTTGTGAAGATTTACAGAAAACGTTTGACCTCTGTCATTGCCAACAAAGGGTATATAACAAAGTATTGAGATAAACTTTTGTTATTGACCAAATACTTATTTTCCACCATAATTTGCAAATAAATTAATAAAAAATCCTACAATGTGATTTTCTGGATTTTATTTCTCATTTTGTCTGTCATAGTTGAAGTGTACCTATGATGAAAATTACAGGCCTCTCTCATCTTTTTAAGTGGGAGAACTTGCACAATTGGTGGCTGACTAAATACTTTTTTGCCGCACTGTATGTTTGTTCCTCTTGCGGTCAATTTGCGGTCTACAAATTATTTGTAATTATGTTACGGCCTCCTGACCATCCACTCAAGAAAAAATCATCCCGTGGCTGAATCTTGTTGATGATCCCTTCTCTACTAACATTGATTGAAATCACTGACTCACAAGGATTTTACACGCCTCACTTCCCTCAAATCTTACAACGTACAGGCCTGCAAAAATACTGAATATTTTAAACCCCCTGACGAATAGACGGAGGAGTACAGGAAAATGCCTGCTTATTTAATGAGGGAGAGAGAGAGGCCAGAGGAAAGGAATATAGGCTTTGCTTTTGGCCAACAGCTATAGCAGGTAGAGCTTACTTAAGAAATAACCTGGGAACATTTGGGAAAAGACCAGGACTAACCATGATAGTGATATGCTACTGTGTATAATAATGATTTACTATCTCCTTTATCCACTTGCAATAATCAAGGGGCTCTATTCAATCCACATCGCGGAAGTTCAGTTTTCCAGCGCGATTGAAATTTAAAGGCAATGTTCCCGCTGTCTAAGCGGAGGCTGCATTCACGGTAAACGCTGCATATGTCTGCTCAATCAGACGTTACCTTTACATTTCTATTACGGAATGTGTAACGCTTCAGCAACACAGATTGAATAGAGCCAGAGGATTGTTCAATGTTTTAGAAATAGCCAACAGAGAAGGGACCAATTGTGGAGCTGCATTGAGGGAAAGATCATTTATTAAGTGTGTACTAATTACGAACGTCATAGTCAAACAAAACAAATAAATACAAAGTAAACTGTCATTACTGATCCTATTCCAGACAGCTGATTCTATCATCATCTGCTAAGTGACAGGAGCC
Organism: Salvelinus alpinus; assembly: GCF_045679555.1. Lineage (NCBI taxonomy): Eukaryota > Metazoa > Chordata > Actinopteri > Salmoniformes > Salmonidae > Salvelinus > Salvelinus alpinus. The sequence continues at coordinate 35,659,127 of NC_092091.1, read as the reverse complement.
CTCTCCACCAGGGTGAGTGTATGTATGATCTAGCCCACTACATCTGATCTGAGCTGTTTCTGGCTCCATGGGGACTTCTGGCAGAACGAACAGTAGGCAGCTAGCTAGTACTCTATGAAGTGCCTTTAACACTCGGAGGCAGCCTGAAGCTACAACACTATTTAATGCTCCCATTCCATCGTCATAGCTACACAGTATATCCCAGCCCAGCCCTGTGCCCCTGACACCAAATGGATTCCTTAGGTATTAGTTAGTGACTCAGGTTACCCAAGTCACAGTGCTTTAGTGTCAGCCGGGTCAGGTGGAAAGTGTCATGGGCCGACTTTGAGCGATCGTCAATTTGCAAAGCACTACGTTGAAAGCCCACTGTGAAGAATATGCAAGTCACGCAATATCCTAAATACAATGTCTTTGGGAGACAGAAAGTAATCAATGTTTCGCTCTCCGCATAGTGCTGCTATAGTTCAAAATGCTGTGAGATATGTTTGCATCAGCAGAAAGCATTGACAATAACTGAGTAACCTACAGTAACTATGCCTATAAGAGACAGGAGAGCAGTCCTCCATCTTTTCGTCCGAATTACTGACTGGTTGGGTCTAAAATAGACTCAGTAACTCCAATCCTTTGTGGTTTACTCTGAGAGGAGACCGAGGAGGCTTTTCAAGCAAAGCCTTCAAATGAGCCATTAGTCTGGCCAGATTTTTTCTCCAAGGCCTCTGGCTGCTGCCTGTGCTGAAGTTTTAAAGCATTACCCCATTGCCCCCAGGCATATCAAATATGAATAGAAGAAGTCCTGAAACGGTCCAATCGATTCAAGCTGGCGAATAATCAGAGCACTGCATTCTATGGCTTAAATCTAGGCCTGCTCTCTCTCTCTCTCTCTCTCTCTCTCTCTCTCTCTCTCTCTCTCTCTCTCTCTCTCTCTCTCTCTCTCTCTCTCTCTCTCTCTCTCTCTCTCTCTCTCTCTCTCTCCCTCTCTCTATCTCTCTCTCTCTCTCTCTCTATCTCTCTCTCTCTCTCGCACACAAATACACACACACAGTATACTACACACACAGCTGAGATGAACAGCTGACATCTGAGATGAACGAATTTCATCTCTCTTGACGAACATAGTTGTTCAATTAGAGAGTTGAGAGTTGAGTGCGCTGGTTTTGGTGGTTTGGGGCAATTTATTATTGATGTCAAATAACACATGAAATATAAAAGAGATACATTTTAAGTCATGCTTTGGTTTTTGATGAAATTCTTTGCATCTTCCACAACTACAAGTAAAGAGCATAGTGCATAGCAGTAATACACTGATTTGGAGAGACTAAACAGCCTCCACAACAGCTAAGTTTTGGGTTAAAACACTGTTCCTTCCCAGCATCTGTTTCTCCCCTTTCCATGTACATATAGAGCCAATACATTAAGTGGCCTGCTGTTGTCTGGTACAGAGTACCGGCACCTATACATTTTCTATTGCTTGAGTACACTTCAGGTACCGTGTAGACTAGAGCACATCCCTCAATCTGCAGACCCATAGACAGACATACATCACCTTTCTCATCAGGGCCTGTTTGGACAGATCACAGCTTAGCTCTCTGTAGACCAGCCTCCACAATGCTACCTACCTCATAATGTCAACAATCCAGCTGCTGCAGCCGGTGGAAAGAAAACAAATAAATCACACACAGTCATCAGAGCCTGTTTACAGGTTACTATCAATCACTTTAGTGCAATTTTCACAAGTAGGCTATGTGGTACATTTTCACAACTCTAAGCACAATAATCTAAACAGATCATCAAAATGGGTCATGTTTCAAAACTCTAAGCACATTTTCAATTGACTAAGTCACTTGTTTACTGTTCCAAATCACTCTTTCAAAGTACATACTAATTCAATCTACACTGAGTGTATAAAACATTTTGAATACTTGCTCTTTCCATGACATAGACTGGCCAGGTGAATCCAGTTGAAAGCTATGATCCATTATTGATGTCACTTGTTAAATCCACTTCAATCGGTGAAGATGAAGGGAGGAGACAAGTTAAATAAGGATTTTAAGCCTTGAGACAATTGAGACATGGATTGTGTATGTGTGCCATTCAGAGGGTGAATGGGCAAGACAAAATATTTAAGTGCCTTTGAACGGGGTATGGTAGTAGGTGCCAGGCGCACCGGTTTGTGTCAGGAACTGCAACACTGCTGGGTTTTTCATGCTCAACAGTTTCCCGTGTGTATCAAGAATGGCCCACCACCCAAAGGACATCCAGCCAACCTGACACAACAGTGGGAAGCAATGTAGTCAACACGGCATGCTTTTGACACCTTGTAAAGTCCATGCCCTGATGAATTGAGACTGTTCCAAAGGCAAAAGGGGGGGGTGCAACTTTCCACAATACAATATTCACATTACTTTTTCAATTTGTAATTGTATTTATTGTTTTAGCAAAAATTCTTGCACACGAACATAGGATGTAGTTGCACACACAATAATTCATAATTCATAATGCGCCCCCACCCATTACTTTTTTGTTGTTGTTTGTTAACAATTCATTTAACTATCACTTAATCACACTGCTCAAAACCGATAATGACTGAACCAAAGTTGTATAGTGAAAATTGACCACAATTTAGGTAGAAATAATCAAAATAATGTATGGATGTGGCTGCAAATACTACATGATCATCCTCCATCAGCCAGTGTGCTTCAGTAGGTCAGGGCAAAGTGGAAAGAGTCACTGCGCTACCAATGGAAAAGATGGTGTATAATACAATGCACTGCTGAAATACTTTTGTTGTAAATTACAGTATATTCCACTCATTATCTGAATTTCATTGATACACTCACTGTAAGCTGGGGATTTTAGTTGGTGATACTGCAGCAGTTACAGTAACACGTCACATATAAAAGTTGATCTTGTGCAATGTTCCATGGGTCAGAAATGGCATACATATACCTAGCCGACTTAATTCAACTCCACGATTTACGATGGAGTTGAGCAGCGACTAGTTTGGGAGGACTGGACCTCCGACATCACATAAAATGAAGTTTTTATCAAAAACTACGGATTTCAGCAACCAAAGAATAGCATAAACAGGATATACTCCTGTTTATACGAACAATACAATGGACATTCATTTTACCCACTGTAGCTGGTTTTAATTGTTAGACCATGGCAAATCACCCAACAGGTCAGAGAGAAAGATAAGGTAACTTTTCCTCACCTGTCACCCCCTCCTCCCCCCTGACTGAAGAGGAGGATGGGGGACAATGGGGGAGGGAGGGCTTATATGTGGGAGGCATTCATTTGACTTAGCTTTGTTGTAAATGTTAGACCTTGGTTATCTAACAAGTCAGAGAGAAAGAGAAAGTAACTTTTCTCTTCACCTGCCTCCTCCCCCCTGACACGAGAGGTAGGGTGGGGGAGGGAGGGAGGGCTCATATAGAAGAACGACTCTGACTTCTTTTGTTGCAGGGGGTTATTCATTATTCACCTGATCTAAAAAAAAAAAAAATTGACTGAAGCCAACTGCACAGCTGTCATCAAGCAGCAAGACTAAGGCACAAATTATTAATGATTCTGGAAAGATAAAGGGAGGAGAATGAGAGAAAAATAATAACAAGAGACATGGCTGAACCAGGCAGATGACAGGCTGGGCAGGGTAGGGTGAGTGGGAAAGCTGGCATCTACAGGGTAACAAGGATTCTCTGCTCTGAGAGGCTTGGGTCACCTCCATCTTTACTGGCTTAGACTGGAGTGGGCTTTATGCACTCTGATAATCAAATGAATTATTTAAATCTCCTTTCAATACAGCAGCCAATTCACATTATACAGCAGTGCTTTTAAGTCTATAGCCATGTTTTTAATGTCATATATTGGCATACATATACTAAGCTTTTTATTTCCACAAATTCTTTTACCTTGTCTACAGTAGCACCATCTCTAACTCCATGTCATGTAGCGGTCTAAGACGCTGCATCTCAGTGCATGAGGCGTCACTACAGTCCCTGGTTCGCATCCAGGCTGTATCACATCTGGCCATGATTGGGAGTCCCATAGGGCGGCGCACAATTGGCCCAACATCGTCTGGGTTTGGCTGGGGTAGGCCGTCATTGTAAATAAGAATTTGTTGTTCTTAACTGACTTGCCTAGTTAAATAAAGGTTAAATAAAAATAAAAATACTGTGGGAAGATTTACATCTAAATCCAATATGTGATTTGCGATATGTGTTCATAAATTTCAGAGATGCTCGTATGTAAGATAAAGACAGCTAAACACTAGCTAAACACTAGATGGACGCTAAACACTAGATGACCCTCTCCCAGCTTGATGTGACACCTCCCTGCCTTCTCAAGAGGAATGGGAGGCTTTACAGACAGCCTACTCTGGGTCTGGGATGTCCCATGTGCACATGATGTGATCTAGACTTTCTGAAGCCCTTGTTTTTTCAAGCATGTTTACATGGCAAGTCCCCTGTGTGTGTGTGTGTGTGTGTGTGTGTGTGTGTGTGTGTGTGTGTGTGTGTGTGTGTGTGTGTGTGTGTGTGTGTGTGTGTGTGTGTGTGTGTGTGTGTGTGTGTGTGTGTGTGTGTGTGTGTGTGTGTGTGTGTGTGTGTGTGTGTGTGTGTGTGTGTGTAGTGTGTGTGTGTTCATGTGTGTGTGTGTGTGTGTGTGTGTGTGTGTGTGTGTGTGTGTGTGTGTGTGTGTGTGTGTGTGTGTGTGTGTGTGTGTGTGTGTGTGTGTGTGTGTGTGTGTGTGTGTGTGTGTGTGTGTGTGCGCATGCATGCGTGTACGTGCAGGAGGGCTAGCCTGAGGGCTGTGAAGCCAGAAGAATGGGGTGGCCAATGCCCGCAAGCAGGCGGTGACATCACATCAGAGCAAGGCAGGCAAAGGCCAAATGAGAGCGGACGTTTTTGTGGAGCATCATGCCTTGAAAGCTTTCCATTAGTCCTGCAGGGAGGGCTGAGACGGGGCCGAGAGGGGCCCTGAACAGCATGGCTCCTAAAGGAAAGACCTGACCCTGCCCCACTAGGCTGACTGATAAAAAGGTGCGGTCGGATTCTGGACCGGATCCCAAATGGCACCCTATTCCCGATATAGTGCACTACTTTTGACCAGATATCTGGTCAAAACTAGTGCACTATAAAGGGAATAGGTTGCCATTTGGGGCGCAACTTCTGACTGACTGCAAGGTCGTCTGCTCATTTAATTTAAAGACATGTTTATCCGCTTCATTTAGCATTACATATCACTACACTATTTGGATGTGAGCTGTCACTCACTCAGTCTGAAGAAAAGAGGGGGCTGGTTTTTCTGCTCAGCATGCAGTGCACTACTGTACTCTACCGTATGTATCAGTCAGATTCCTCAGCTCTCACTGCTGCAGACACTGACAGACAGGCCTTTTTTCACATTTATGCTCATATTATATTCTGCGCCATCATGTTTCACAAAGCATAGAGACAACCTTCATCAGATGGGCCATTAAAAGTGTAAAGCGAAGAAGCTTTTATTTCTACAAATCCTTTTACCTTGTCTACAGTAGCACCGTCTCCAACTCCGTGTCATGTAGCCTTCGTTTCATCTTGATTTTAAGTTCCGTCTAATGTCAGATGACTGTGGTGCTAAAAGGATTCAATTTGGTTACAAGGGTTGATGACAAAGTGCTTCTCCAGGAGATAAATAGCACACGGCATGAAAATCCAGAACATATCAAAGTGTCAGTCAGGGAGAAGACCTTAGAACACCTTCGGGTCATTCTTGAATTGTGGTGGTAATGCTGCCCCTGGTCTTTGACATCGTGTAAAACCAATTTAAATTGACAAATGATAATTGTTTTGTTTTATTCAACTGTTATTTAATAAGAAAACATGTGTATTTCCTTTTACTGCAAAACATACTTTTTTATGCATTGTAGAAAATACTGGGGGCTGGCTAATTTGCTTCTCCCAATGATGATGTGTCGAGGTGTAGTACATTTTTTTTTAAATATACTGAATAAAAATCTAAACGCAATGTGACGTTTTGGTCCCATGTCTCATGAGCTGAAATAAAAGATCCCAGAAATGTTCCACACATACAAAAAGGAAATTTGTCTCAAATGTTGTGTACAAATTTGTTTACATCCCTGTTAGTAAGCCTTTCTCTTTTGCCAAGATAATCCATCCACCTGACAGTTGTGGCATATCAAGAAGCTGATTAAACAGCATGTTCATTACACAGGAGCTGCTTGTGCTGGGGACAATAAAAGGCCACTCTAAATGTGCAGTTTTGTCACACAACACAAAGACACAGATGTCTCAAGTTGAGGGAGCGTACAATTGGCACGCTGACTGCAGGAATTTCCACCAGAGCTGTTGCCAGAGAATTTCTCTACCATAAGCCGCCTCCAACGTTGTTTTAGAGAATTTGGCAGTACCGCCAACCGGCCTCACAACCGCAGACCACGTTGTGATGTTGAGCGGTGTGCTGGTGTCAAGGTTATGAACAGAGTACCCTGTGGTGGGGGTGGGGTTATGGTATGGGCAGGCATAAGCTGCGGAGAATGAAAATAATTGCATTTTATCGATGGCAATTTGAATGCACAGAGATACCGTGACGAGATCCTGAGGCCCATTGTTGTGCCATTCAACTGCCGCTATCACCTCATGTTTCCGCATGATAATGCACAGCCCAGTTCTTCCATAGCCTACATACTCACAAGACATGTCACCTATTGAGCAGGTTTGGTATGCTCTGGATCGACGTGTACGACAACGTGTTCCAGTTCCCACTAATAGCCAGCAACTTAGCACAGACATTTAAGAGGGGTGGGACAACATTCCACAGGCCATAATCAACAGCCTGATCAACTCTATGCGAAGGAGATGTCTCACGATGTGTGAGAAAAATGGTGGTGACGCCGTAAGATACTGACTGGTTTTCTGATCTAAGCCGCTACTTTTTTTAAAGGTATCTGTGACCAACAGATACATATCTGTATTCTCAGTTATGTGAAATTCATAGATTAGGGCCTAATGAACTTATTTCAATTGACTGATTTCCTTATATGAACTGTAACTCAGTCAAATCTTTGAAATTGTTGCATGTTGCATTTATATTAATGTTCAGTATATACAGTCTATTGTTTTGAATGCCATGAATTAATAAATAGCATTAAACAGTGCATTCAGGAAAAGTATTCAGACGCCTTGACTTTTTCCACCTTTTGTTACGTTACAGCCTTATTCTAAAATGTGTTATATAGATTGTTTCCCTCATCAATATATACACAATAACTCACAATGACAAAGTGAAAACAGGTATTTAGAAATGTTTGCAAATGTATCAAAAATAAAAACAGAAATACCTTATTTACTTTACTAAGTATTTAGACCCTTTGCTACAAGTCACATAATAAGTTGCATGGACTTACTATATGTGCAATACTAGTGTTTAACAAGATTTTAGAATGACTACCTCATCTATGTACCCCACACATACAATTATCTGTAAGGTCCCTCGGTTGAGAAGTGAATTTCAAACACACATTCAACCACAAAGACCAGGGAGGTTTTCATTACCAAGAAGACAGTGAATGTTCCTGAGAGGCCAAGTTGCAGTTTTGACTTAAATCTACTTGAAAATCTATGGCAAGACCTGAAAATGGTTGTCTAGGAATAATCAACAACCAATTTGACAGAGCTTGAAGAAATTTGAAAATAATAATGGGAAAATATTGCTGTTAGTCTTACCCAGAAAGACTCACATCTGTAATCACTGCCAAAGGTGCTTCTACAAAGTATAACTCAGGGTTGTGTATACTTAGCTAAATTAAATATTTATGTATTTCATTTTCAATAAATTTGCCAAAATGTCTAAAAACATGTTTTCACTTCGTAATTATGAGGTATTGTGTGTAGTAGATGGGTGAGAAAATATATATTTTATCAATTTTGAATTCAGGCTGTAACACAACAAAATGTGAAATAAGTCAAGGGGTATGAATACTTTCTGAAGGCTCTCTACATGTGTTTAAATCAAATGTGTCATTGGTGTTTGTCATTCTTATGTAAAGAAAAATATAATTACAAGACAAAACAATTAATGAAATAACAATTCATAGATGTTCGTATGAATGATTAACTCTGGTAACTCTCTGGTGACTCTCCTGCTGGTAACACCAGTGACTATCAGTAACACCAATAACCTTTCTGTCTATGTAAGTTATTATCAAAGTTCCTACAAATATGCTATCAACACAAACAAGCATTCAGTGTTGTTACAGTATCTTATCCAAATCCCACTGCGTTACTTTTGTTAGGTATGGACAACTTACGTGCAGCAAAGAAGCAGAAGCTATACAGACAATGCAGGGAAACTGCAAAAACGGCCTTTTCTATGTCAATTGGTGTCAAGTGAGAAATTGTAACATATTCCATTGCATTTTCTGTTTTAAGATGTAATAAATGGTTGAATTTATTTTGATTGGTTTTACATTATGTGTGGTGTGTAACAGCATAGGTTATTGGTATTTTCTATATGTTACAGTACCTAATTGTAAAATTATTAAAAAGTAAACATTTTAAGGATACAATTATTACATTTTGATGACTCACCTTTAATTATTGTTGACGTTACAGCAAAACAAAGGATAGTACAAATAGAAACACTTTGCACAATACAAACATACACACATAGCTGATTAAATTCAAATAAATAACAATCAAAACCTTTCTTCAAATTACCATGACCCTTTATCTCCTTGATTAGATGTGCAAATTGATTGACAGAAACAGCATTATGGAAAGCCAGAATTGTAATTTAAGGTGTGAATAAAACCAATGGCAAAATGGCAGCACGAGTATTATTTGAATGCATTTATTCAAATAAATAAAATTAATTCAGCTATAATTCATGTTGATTAATAATGCTAAATAGTTACCTAATATTGTACAATACGTTTTGGTATAGAAAAATCTATTTAAACAATTATGCAAGTTGAAATGCCACCGCAATTCAAGAACGATCACCTTCTGTAAGAGTCAGTGCACTAGCTTGTTCATATTTCATAGCATAGGTAATACTGGTGCTCACACACCACTTACAATATGTCATCTACAAGGGGAAATGTCTGGGGTTGCATTTCTGACCTTAACTCACAGAATCTGATAGCACACACACATTTGTCAGAAAAGCACAAAATTGTATTTCACAATGATCCACTCACATGCCTCTTTCTCTCCATATCTGTAAAAATCTTGTCAATGCAAACAGCATGTGATTTTCAGAGAGAGAGAGAGAGAGAGAGAAAGAAAGAGAGACCGAGAGAGACAGAGAGAGAGAGAGAGAGAGAGAAAGAAAGAGAGACCGAGAGAGACAGAGAGAGAGAAAGAAAGAGAGAGCAGCAGATGTTGCTTTGTGATACAGTGTCCCACTTAACCAGGCCTGATTGCAGCTATGAATCTCTTTGAAAAATTTATAAGATCCATTTCGCCAGGCGTGTGTGTGTATCCAAATAGGAGAGAGAGAGAGAGAGAGAGAGAGAGAGAGAGAGAGAGAGAGAGAGAGAGAGAGAGAGAGAGAGAGAGAGAGAGAGAGAGAGAGAGAGAGAGAGAGAGAGAGAGAGAGAGAGAGAGAGAGAGAGAGAGAGAGAGAGAGAGAGAGAGAGAGAGAGAGAGAGAGAGAGAGACAGTGTGGGGAGCTTTAAGAGAAGAGAAACAAACTGGAGGAGAAAAGAAGAACAAAATGACAAAAGATTTATTCTCAGCTATTTATAAAATATTAATGCAGAGGCATTCAAGTAAAGTTACTTTTTGTGTTCTGATTTAATGAATGATTTGAGCGGTTACGGTGCATGCGGTGCGGGGGAGACACAGATGCTGGAGTAGCTGAAGCCTGGTCTAATGGTCGTTCAGGGGGCTGTGTGGTCATGTGTCAGACTGAGGCAGGATCAAAGCAGCGTAATGCCAGGGCCCAGGCAATGTGGGGACCAGAGTGGAGCGGAGGGGATACACACGGCCGGTAAGTACTTCCACAGCCCTAGAGGCCTTCTCCTCTCTGCGTTGGCTTGTGCAAAGCAGGAGAGAGAAGAGAGCCCCAATGAGAACCAGCTGCCATGTTGGGTATAAGTCACCCACGTGCACGGATGGACACGCACGGATAAACACACACACGCAAGCATGCACGGACACGGGCAAAAATCACAAAATACAATGACCAAAATACAATGACAAAATACCAAAAAGATCAATGTATCAAAATAAACTGCAAAATACTTGTATTTTGATATTTACTTATTTCAAATATTTTTTTATGTACATACACTACCGTTCAAAGTTTGGGGCCAGTTAGAAATGTCCTTGTTTTTGAAATAAAAGCACATTTTTTGTCCATTAAAATAACATCAAATTGATCAAATTGGCAGCTTCATTAAATAGTACCCCCAAAACACCAGTCTCAACGTCAACAGTGAAGAGGTGAATCCGGGATGCTGGCCTTCTAGGCAGAGTTGCAAAGAAAAATACATATCTCAGACTGGCCAATAAAAATAAAAGATTAAGATGGGCAAAAGAACACAGACACTGGACAGAGGAACTCTGCCTAGAAGGCCAGCATCCCGGAGTCACCTCTTCACTGTTGACGTTGAGACTGGTGTTTTGCGGGTACTATTTAATGAAGCTGCCAATTGAGGACTTGTGAGGCATCTGTTTCTCAATCTAGAAACTCTAATGTACTTGTCCTCTTGCTCAGTTGTGCATCGGCGCCTCCCACTACTCTTTCTATTCTGGTTAGAGCCAGTTTGCACTGTTCTGTGAAGGGAGTAGTACACAGCTTTGTACAAGATCTTCAGTTTCTTGGCAATTTCTCACATGGAATAGCCTTAATTTCTCAGAACAAGAATAGACTGACGAGTTTCAGAAGAAAGGTCTTTGTTTCTGGCCATTTTGTGCCTGTAATCGAACCCACAAATGACGATGCTCCATATACTCAACTAGTCAAAAGAAGGCCAGTTTTATTGCTTCTTTAATCCGCACAAGTTTTCAGCTGTGCTAACATAATTGCAAAAGGGTTTTCTAATGATCAATTAGCTTTTTAAAATGACAAACTTGGATTAGCTAACACAACGTGCCATTGGAACACAGGAGTGATGGTTGCTGATAATGGGACTCTGTATGCCTATGTAGTTATTCCATAAAAAATCTGCCGTTTCCAGCTACAGTAGTCATTTACAACATTAACATTGTCTACACTGTATTTCTGATGAATTTTATGTTATTTCAATGGACAAAAAATGAGATTTTCTTTCAAAAACAATGACATTTCTAAGTGACACCAAACTTTTGAACGGTAGTGTAAATGCATTAGCAATAAAATAAAATATTTCCTTCAACCGAAAATGCCTTGAAAATGCCTTGACATTGTCTGTTTTCAGACCCAAGAGTTAATACTTGGTGGAAGCACCTTTGGCAGCCATTACAGCTGTGAATCATTTTGAATAAGATTCTACCAAAGTCGAACAATTCTTAGAGCAACATATCCATTGTTTTTGTCAAAATCGCTCAAGCTCAGTAAATTTAGTTGGGGATCATTGTTTGACAGCAATATTCCAACCTTGTCTTTGATTTTCAAGCCGATTTAAGTCAGGACTGAGACTGTACCATTCAGGAACAGTCAACACCTGTTGGAAAGCTATTATTGTGTGTCTTTGGCATAAAAATGTGTGTAATTGTCCTGCTGAAAAATACAACTTTATCCCAGTGTTAGGTTTTCTTAAAAATGTTGCTAGGGCTTTGCTCCTTTCCACCACAATACTGAATAACATATTTATTTTGATCCTGACATACTCCCCAGTCCCTGCCGGTGACAAGCATACCCATAACATGATGCTGCCACCACATCGCTTGAAAATACAGAGGATCAACAACGTTGCACTCACTCCATATTATTGGCCTGTATGGAAAAGTGAAATGAAGGAAGGCTGTGTTAAAAAAATCCACTCCAAAACATGCATTCTGTTTGCAATAAGGCCATTAAGCAATACAGCAAAACAACACAGCAACAAAGGATTGAACTTTTTTACCAAAATAAAAAATGACAGGTTCGGGTCAAATCTAATACATCACAACCCCTCTATATTTTCAAGTATTGTGGTGGTCACATAAGTGCACTCAGGCTACCCGGAAGGCCAAAGTTAGTCACTTTAAGGAGTAGTTCTCTCTGTTTGGGTCTAACCCCAAGAAGTTCTGGAAAACGGTTAAAGACCTGGAGAATAAACCCTCCTCCTCACAGCTGCCCATGTCCCTTAATCAATCAATCAATCAAATGTATTTATAATGCCCTTTTTACATCAGCTAGATAATAATAGTCACAGTGGTTGTAGAGGGTGCAACAGGAGTAAACCTCAGGAGTAAATGTCAGTTGGCTTTTCATAGCCGATCATTCAGAGTTAGAGACAGCAGGTGCGGTAGAGAGAGAGTCCAAAACAGCAGGTCCGGGACAAGGTAGCATGTCCAATGAATCAAATCAAATCAAATTTATTTATATAGCCCTTCGTACATCAGCTGATATCTCGAAGTGCTGTACAGAAACCCAGCCTAAAACCCCAAACAGCAAGCAATGCAGGTGTAGAAGCACGGTGGCTAGGAAAAACTCCCTAGAAAGGCCAAAACCTAGGAAGAAACCTAGAGAGGAACCAGGCTATGAGGGGTGGCCAGTCCTCTTCTGGCTGTGCCGGGTGGAGATTATAACAGAACATGGCCAAGATGTTCAAATGTTCATAAATGACCAGCATGGTCAAATAATAATAATCACAGTAGTTGTCGAGGGTGCAGCACCTCAGGAGTAAATGTCAGTTGGCTTTTCATAGCCGATCATTAAGAGTATCTCTACCGCTCCTGCGGTCTCTAGAGAGTTGAAACAGCAGGTCTGGAACAGGTAGCACGTCCGGTGAACAGGTCAGGGTTCCATAGCCGCAGGCAGAACAGTTGAAACTGGAGCAGCAGCACGGCCAGGTGGACTGGGGACAGCAAGGAGTCATCATGTCAGGTCGTCCTGAGGCATGGTCCTAGGGCTCAGGTCCTCGGAGAGAGAGAAAGAAAGAGAGAAAGAGAGAATTAGAGAGAGCATACTTAAATTCACACAGGACACCGGATAATACAGGAGAAGTACTCCAGATATAACAAACTGACCCTAGCCCCCCGACACAAACTAATGCAGCATAAATACTAGAGGCTGAGACAGGAGGGGTCAGGAGACACTGTGGCCCCATCCGATGATACCCCCGGACAGGGCCAAACAGGAAGGATATAACCCCACCCACTTTGCCAAAGCACAGCCCCCACACCACTAAAGGGATATCTTCAACCACCAACTTACCATCCTGGGACAAGGCCGAGTATAGCCCACAAAGATCTCCGCCACGGCACAACCCAAGGTGGGGGCGCCAACCCAGGTCAGGTCAGGGTTCCATAGCCACAGGCAGAACAGTTGAAACTGGAGCAGCAGCATGTCCAGGTGGACTGGGGACACCTTAATGTTGATGATGTGGTTGTTACTGACAAGGAGCATATGGCTGAGCTCTTTAATCACCACTTCATTAAGTCATGATTCCTATTTGATTCAGCCATGCCTCATTGCCTGTCCAACATTTTCTCATCTCCCACCCCTTCAAATGCGACTAGCCCCAATGTTCCTCCCTCTTTTTCCCCTGCCCCGCTACAAAGTTTGAGGTGCAAAAGTAGCTCCTTAAACTTGACCCCCAATAAAACATCTGGGTCAGATGGTTTAGATCCTTTATTCTTTAAGGTTGCAGACCCTATCATCACCAAGCCTCTCTCTGACCTTTTTAACCTGTCTCTCCTCTCTGGGGAGGTTCCCACTGCTTGGAAGGCAGCCACGGTGCGTCCTTTATTTAAAGCGGGAGATCAAGCTGATCATAACTGTTACAGGCCAATTAATTCTTTGCCCTGCTTATCAAAAGTGTTGGAAAAACTTGTCAATAATCAACTGACTGTCTTTCTTGATGTCTATAGTATTCTCTCTGGCATGCAATCTGGTTTCCGCTCAGGTTATGGATGTGTCTCTGCAACCTTAACGGTCCTAGATGATGTCACCATTGCCCTTGATTCTAAGCAATGTTGTGCTGCTATTTTATTTGACTTGGCCAAAACTTTTGATACGGTAGACCATTCCATTCTTGTGTCTCTGAGGGGTCTTTGGCCTGGTTTGCTAACTACCTCTCAGAACAACTGCTGTCTCAGCCACTGCCTGTCACCAAGGGAGTACCGCAAGGCTCGATCCTAGGCCCCACGCTCTTCTCAATTTACATCAACAACATAGCCATTTACATGCAGATGATACAGTCTTATACTCAGCTTGCACCTCCCTGGATATTGTGTTAAATGCTCTACAACAAAGCTTTCTTAGTGACTAACAAGCTTTCTCTGCCCTTAACCTTGTTCTGAACACCTCAAAACAAAGTTCATGTAGTTTGGTAGGAAGAATGCCCCTCTCTCCACCGGTTTGATTACTACCTCTGAGGGTTTAGAGCTTGAGGTAGTCACCTCATACAAGTCCTTGTGAGTATGGCTAGACGGTACACTGTCTTTCTCTCAGCACAAATCGAAGCTGCAGTCTAAGGTTAAATCTAGACTTGGTTTCCTCTATCGTAATCACTCCTCTTTCACCCAAGCTGCCAAACTAACCCTAATTCAGATGACCATCCAACCCATGCTAGATTACGTAGATGTAATTTATAGATCGACAGGTAAGGGTGCTCTTGAACGGCTAGATGTTCTTTACCATTCGACCATCAGATTTGCCTTCAATGCTACTTATAGGACACATCACTGCACTCCATACTCCTCTGTAAACTGGTCATCTCTGTATGCCCGTCGCAAGACCCACTGGTTGATGCTAATTTATAAAACCCTCTTAGGCCTCACTCCCCCCTATTTGAGATACCTATTGCAGCCCTCATCCTCCATATAAAACACCCGTTCTGCCAGTCACATTCTGTTAAAGGTCCCCAAAGCACACACATCCCTGGGTCGCTCCTCTTTCCGTTCTCTGCAGCTATTTACTGGAACGAGCTGCAAAAAAACACTCAAACTGGACAGTTTTATATCCATCTTCATTCAAAGACTCAGTCATGGACACTCTTACTGACAGTTGTGGCTGCTTCGCGTGATGTATTGTTGTCTCTACCTTCTTGCCTTTGTGCTGTTGTCTGTGCCAAATAATGTTTGTACCATGTTTTGTGCTGCTACCATGTTGTGCCGCTGCCATGTTGTGTTGCTACCATGTTGTTGTTGATGGTTCCCAACCAAACACACACACACACACACACACACACACACACACACACACACACACACACACACACACACACACACACACACACACACACACACACACACACACACACACACACACACACACACACACACACACACACAGTGTACAAAATATTAAGAACACCTGCTCTTTGAGACTGACCAGGTGAATCCAGGTCAAAGCTATGATCCCATATTGATGTCACTTGTCAAATCCACTTCAATCAGTGTAGATGAAGGGGAGGAAACAGGTTAAAGAAGGATTTTTAACACTTGAAACAATTGAAACATGGATTGTGTATGTATGCCATTCAGAGGGTGAATGGGCAAGACAAAAGATTTAAGCGCCTTTGAACAGGTAGGGCAGTAGGTGCCAGGCACAACAGTTTGTGCAACGCTGCTGGGGTTTTCACGCTCAGCAGTTTCCCGTGTGTATCAAGAACGGTTCACCACCCAAAGGACGTCCAGCCAAGTTGACACAACTGTGGGAAGCATTAGAGTCAAAATGGGCCAGCATCCCTGTAGAGTCCATGCACCGACAAATTGAGGCTGTTCTGAGGGCAAAAGTGGGGGGGTGCAACATTAGGTGTTCCTAATGTTTGGTACACTCAGTTTATACTGGAACAACAAGCAATGTTGCGTAGTCATAGCAGTAACGTGTTACCCCTTACCTAACCTTGTCATTGTGACTAGGCTGAAGGTAGCTGAAGGCATGTGGGGAGCAACAGCAGTGTTGCAGGAGAGAAGGCATATCTCAGGTCACTGCTATCACATAGCCATGTATATTTAATAGGCAGAACAACAAGCAGATAATTATTGTGTAACCTGACCAGCTAATAGATTCATCATGGCTCTGCAGGGTTACACTCCAGGATGATGTTTTTGTTTATCTCTCATGAAAACAACCATACAGAAAAATATATATATATTATGATATATTAATGAATGACATTCATTAATGATATTTATATAGACAAGTACTACAGGGTTGAAATAATGTGTTTATGACAGCATTTTATTTGGATGGTCAAGTATATACAGCAGGGGTATCAAACTCATTCCATGGAGGACCTAGAGTCTGCGGGTTTGAGTTTTTTTCCCTTTCAATTAAGACCTAGACAACAGGTGAGGGGAGTTTACAGAGACTGGGGAATTTGTCAGGCTTGACTAACTAGTGACCATAATTCATCAATCAAGTATAAGGGAGGAGTAAAAACTCTCAGACACTCGGCCATCCGTGGAATGAGTTTGACACGTGATATACAGTATACATACAGACTGTAAATACATACATAGATACAGTACATACATAAAGTGCCTTCAGAATGTATTCACACCCCTTTTTCTGTCACACCATGATCTGTTTCACCTGCCTTGTGCTTGTCTCCACCCCCCAACAGGTGTCTCCCATTTGTTCCCATTATCCCCTGTGCATTTATGCCGGTGGTTTCTGTTTGTCTGTTGCCAGTTTGTCTTGTCTCGTCAAGCCTACCAGTGTGTTTTTCCATACGCATGTTTGTCTAGTCCCTGTTTTCTAGACCTCCTGGTTCTGACCTTTTCTGCCTGCCCTGAGGCCGCCTGCCATACCATTCTGCCTACCCTGACCTTGAGCCTGCTTGCCTGCCGTCTTGTACCCATCTGACTCTGACCTGGTTTACGAACTTCTGCCTGTCCTCGACCTGCCTCTTCCCTGCCCCTTGTATATTAATAAATATCAGAGGCTGCCTCCTGTGTCTGCATTTGGGTCTCGTCCTGTGTCGTTAAAGTACGAACTGGCCATGACTAATCCAGCAGATTCGGACCAGCTCTGCAACACTGTCTCCCTACATGGAGCCACCATTGGAAGACATGTGGAGCTACTCCAGAACCTTATGGAAGGACTCCATACTTTGGCTGAACGCCATGACCAGGGTTTCAAATCCTTACTGAAGCAATTCCATGGACTATCTATCAGGCAGCATGCCACAACGGAGACTTCCCGGACGCTCAGTAATCTCCCTACCAGTGGTGATTTTGTACAGCCTACCTCGGCTTCCCGAGAACCCTGCTTACTTCCTCCGGAGCGCTATGCTGGGGATCCTGGAACCTGCCGGGCGTTTCTTTCCCAGTGCTCCCTCATCTTTGAGCTGCAGCCGTCTTCATTTCCTTCGGATCGTTAGAAGATAGCGTATGTCATAACGCTGATGTCTGGAAGGGTGCTCACCTGGGCTACGGCGGTTTGGGAGCAACAATCCGCCATTTGCCTTTGTCTGGAGGATTTCATGGCAGAGGTGATAAAGCTCTGACGAAGGCTGTGAGGCCGATACGTTAAGCTTATTAAAGAGCAGTGATACTATCAAGAGCAGTGTGCAGGTTTCTTATTTTTTCTCATGGCAGAGGTGAAGAAGGTGTTCGATTCTCCGGTGTCTGGGAGAGAGATGACCCCGAAAGCTACCTCTACTGCGTCAAGACTCCCTTAATGTGGCAGACTATGCTGTAGACTTTTGCACATTGGCCGCTGAGAGTGCCTGGAACCCGGAGTCCCTGTTCTATACCTTACTTCATGGATTATTGGAGGAGATTAAAGATGAGCTCGCAGCTCGGGAGTTACCCTTGGACCTCGAATTCCTCATAGCCTTAACTATAAGGATCGAAGGGCGATGGAGAGGAGGACTGTTCTTGGCCACATTCGCATGTCCACGGCTGCTTTCACGCCTCCTAAGAACCCCGGAAATCCCCGATGCCTGCATTCCTGAGAGGATCCGAAGTCACCCGAGCCCCCTCGGGAATCATCGGGGATGGGGAACTCGTTTACTCCAGAGCCTATGCAACTGGGCAGGGCTAGATTGTCACCTAAGGAACGACTATGCAGGCTGAGCTCCAACAGTTGCCTGTATTGTGGTGCTACAGGGCATTACATATCCACCTGTCCAGTAAAATACCAGGCTCATCAGTAGGTACGAGTACACTGGTGGGCCATACTGGGAGTCGTCTAACTCCTATTACTTGTACCTCTTTCCATGTTATCCTGCTGTGGAGTGATCGGTCTAAATCTCTCCAGGTGCTCATTGACTCTGGGACTGACGAGAGCTTCGTGGACGCTACTCTAGTATCTGACCTGGGTATCTTCACACAACTCCTCTCCGTTCCCATGGATGCAAGAGCACTGGACGAACGCTCCATTGACAAGTTCACTCACAGTATGGTTCCCATTAACCTGCGAGTGTCAGGCAATCACAGTGAGTCCATACAGCTTATACTTATTGAATCTCCCCTTGTTCCTGTTGTTTTGTGATTTTCATGGCTCCAGAGGCACAACACCCTGATTGACTGGACTACTGGTTCTATCCTGGGTTGGAGCCCATTCTGCCACTCACGTTGCCTTAAAGTGGCGCAGCCTGCCCCGGGACGTCCTCCTGCGGGCTCTGGAAAAGCCTCGGATTTCTCTGCCATTCCTGCGGAGAACCAGGACCTCCTGGAGGTTTTCAGCAAGGCTCGTGCCATCTCCCTTCCTCTGCATCGTCCCCATGATTGCGCCATTGACCTCCTCCCAGGCACCACAATGCCTCGTGGGGTGCTATATTCTCTGTCTGGCCCTGAGACCAATGCCTTGGAGGAGTACACTGAGGACTCTCTGGCTGCTGGGAGCATTCATCCTTCTGCCTCCCCTGCCGGTGCAGGTTTCTTCTTTGTGGAAAAGAAGGACAAGACCCTGCGCCCATGTATCGACTACCGGGGCCTCAAGAATCGTTACCCTCAAGAATCATTACCCTCTACCACTCCTCTCCTCGGCTTTCAAACCTTTCCAGGGGGCAACCATATTTTCTAAGTTGGACCTTCGGAACACCTATCACCTAGTTTGGACACGGGAAGGAGACGAGTGGAAGACAGCCTTCAACATGGCTAACAGACACTACAAATACCTGGTCATGCCGTTTGGACTCACCAACGCCCTCACAGTGTTCCAGGCCCTGGTCAACAATGTGCTTCATGACATGCTGTATCAGTTTGTGTTTGGCTACCACAACAACATCCTTGTTTTCTCCCATTCTGCTCAAGAGCATGTCTTTCATGTCCGACAAGTCCTCCAGTGCCTCCCGGAGATCCAGTTGTTTGTGAAAGCTTAGAAGTGTAAATTACATCGCTCCACTATCTCTTTTCTGGGAACGTTCAGATGGATCCTGACAAGGTGACAGCGGTGGTGGACTGGCTCCAACCCACCTCTAGAGTGCAGCTGCAACGTTTTCTGGGATTTGCTCATTTCTAACGCCTCTTCATTCGTGGCTACAGCCCCCATCTTCTCCCCTCTCTGCACTCACTTCTCCTAAGGTGCCATTCACATGGTCCCAACGTTCGGCCCAGGACCAAAAATTGCCCCTAGGGGGGGGGGGGGGGGGGGGGTACTGTCACACCCTGATCTGTTTCACCTGTCTTGTGCTTGTCTCCAACCTCCACCAGGTGTCTCCCATTTGTTCCCATTATCCCCTGTGTATTTATACCGGTGGTTTCTGTTTGTCTGTTGCCAGTTCGTCTAGTCACGTCAAGACTACCGGCGTGTTTTCCCGTACTCCTGTTTTTCTAGTCCTCCTGGTTCCGACCTTTTCTGCCTGTCCTGACCCTGAGCCC
Source organism: Salvelinus alpinus (assembly GCF_045679555.1). Taxonomy (NCBI): domain Eukaryota; kingdom Metazoa; phylum Chordata; class Actinopteri; order Salmoniformes; family Salmonidae; genus Salvelinus; species Salvelinus alpinus. The sequence goes on along the minus strand of NC_092091.1, from coordinate 35,639,217 downwards.
GCCTGCCGTCCTGTACCCATCTAACTCTGACCTGGTTTACGAACTTCTGCCTGTCCTCGACCTGCCTCTTGCATGCCCCTTGTCTATTAATAACGTCAACGATTTACACAAAATACTCTAATGTCAAAGTGGAAGATATTATTTTTATATTTGTAAAAACATTATGAAAAAGAAATATATCACTAATATATCTTGATTTAGATAAGTATTCAACCCCCTCAGTCAATACGTTAGAATCCCCTTTGTCAGCAATTACAGCTATGAGTCTTTCTGGGTAAGTCTCTATGAACTTCACACAACTGGATTGTGAAACATTTGCCCATTATTATTTTCAAAATTCTTCAAGCTTAGTCAAATTGGTTGTTGATTATTGTTAGACAACCATTTCAGGTCTTTTCGTAGATTTTCAAGCAGATTTCAAGCAGAAGTCAAAACTGTAACTCGACCACTCAGGAACTTTCACTGTCTCCTTTGTAAGCAACTCCAGTGTAGATTTGGCCTAGTATTTTAGGTTATTGTCCTGCTGAAAGTGAATTAATCTCCCAGTGTCTGGTGGATTTTGCCTGTGCTTAGCTCCATTCCGTTTCTTTTTTATCCTGAAAAACTCCCCAGTCAACTACAATGTTGTTGATCCATCCTCAGTTTTCTCCTATCACAGCCATTCAACTCTGTAAAAGTCACCATTGGCCTGATGGTGAAACCCCTGAGCAGTTTCCTTCCTCTACGGCAACAGAGTTAGGAAGGACGCCTGTATCTTTGTAGTGACTGGGTGTATTGATAAAGTGTAATTAACAACTTCACCATGCCCAAAGGGATATTGCATGTCAGCTTTTTTTTATTGTTACCCATCTACCAATACGGGCCCTTTGCGATGCTTTGGAAAACCTGCCTGGTCTTTGTGATTGAATCTGTGTTTGACATTCACTAAGTCGAGCAGTGAATGTCAAACACAGATTCAATCACAAAGACTGAGGGATCTTACATTTGTCTGTATGTGTGAGTTAGTCCACCTCCTAAGGATCCACCCCTTTTTTCAATTTTCGCCTAAAGGACATACGTAAGTCTAACTGTCTGTAGCTCAGGACCTGAATCAAGGATATGCATATTCTTGATACCATTTGAAAGGAAACACTTTGAAGTTTGTGGAAGTGTGAAATGAATGTAGGAGAATATAACACAGTAGATCTGGTAAAAGATAATTGTATTTTTTTGTACCATCATCTTTGAAATGCAAGAGAAAGGCCATAATGTATTATTCCAGCCCAGGTGCAATTTAGATGTTGGCCACTGGATGGCAGCGGTGTATGTCCAAGTTTTAGACTGATCCAATGAATCATTGCCTTTATGTTCAAAATGTTGTATCAAGAGTGCCCAAATGTGTATAATTGGTTTATTAATAACTTTTCAAGTTCATAACTGTGCACTCTCCTCAAACAATAGCATGGTATTTTTTCACTGTAATAGCTACTGTAAATTGGACAGTGCAGTTCGATTAAAAAGAATTTAAGCTTTCTGCCAATATCAGATATATCTATGCGAATCGCATTAGCCTATGTTAGCTCAACCGTACCACGTGGGACCCACCGATCCTGTAGATAAAAACAGGGGAGTTAGTCTTTAAAAAATCTTGTTAAACACTATTATTGCACACAGAGTGAGTCCATGCAACTTATTATGTGACTTCTTAATTAAGTACATTGCTACTCCTGAACTTATTTTGGCTTGCAATAACAAAGGGGTTGAATACCTATTGACTCAAGACATTTCACCTTTTCATTTTTTATTAATTTGAAAAACATAATTTCATTATGGGTTATTGTGTGGAGGTCAGCAACAACAAACATCTAAATTTAATCTATTTTAAATTCAAGCTGTAATACATCAAAATGTGGAAAAAGTAAAGTTGTGTGAATACTTTCTGAAGGCACTGTACATACAGTACCAGTTAAAAGTTTGGAGACACGCACTCATTACATTTTTTTCTTTATTTTTACTATTTTCTACATTGGAGAATAATAGTTAAGACTTCAAAACTATGAATAACACATATGGAGTCATGTAGTAAGCAAAAAAGTGTTAAACAAATCAAAATAGATTTTATTTTTGAGATTCTTCAAAGTAGCCTCCCTTTGCCTTGATGACAGCTTTGCACACTCTTGGCATTCTCTCAACCAGCTTCACCCGGAATGCTTTTCCAACAGTCTTGGAGGAGATCCCACATATGCTGAGCACTTGTTGGCTGCTTTTCCTTCACTCTGCGGTCCAACTCATCCCAAACCATCTCAATTGGGTTGAGGTCGGGTGATTGTGGAGGCCAAGTCATCTGATGCAGCACTCCATCACTCTCCTTCTTGGTCAAATAGCCCTTACACAGCCTGGAGGTGTGTTTTGGGCCATTGTCCTGTTGAAAAACAACTGATAGTCCTACTAAGCGGAAACCAGATGGGATGGTGTATTGCTGCAGAATGCTGTGGTAGCTATGCTGGTTAAGTGTGCCTTGAATTCTAAATAAATCACCGACAAAGTCACCAGCAACCCCCCCCCCCCCCCCCCCCCACCCACACACACCATCACACTTCCTCCTCCTTCACAGTGGGAACCACACATGCGGAGAATGTCCATTGCTCGTGTTTCTTGGCCCAAGCAAGTCTCTTATTATTATTGGTGTCCTTTAGTAGTTGTTTCTTTGCAGCAATTTCGACCATGAAGGCTTGATTCACACAGTCTCCTCTGAACAGTTGATGTTGAAATGTGTCTGTTACTTGAACTCTGTGAAGCATTTATTTGGGCTTGAATCTGAGGGGCAGTTAACTCTAATGAACTTATCCTCTGCAGCAGAGATAACTCTGGGTCTTCCTTTCCTGTGGCGGTTCTCATGAGAGCCAGTTTCATCATAGCGCTTGATGGTTTTTGCGACTGCACTTGAACAAACTTTCAAAGTTCTTGAAATGTTCTGTATTGACTGACTTTCATGTCTAAGTGTAATGATGGACTGTCGTTTCTCTTTACTTATTTGAGCTGTTCTTGTCATAATATGGACTTGGTATTTTACCAAATAGGGCTATCTTTTATATACCTCCCCTGCCTTGTCACAACACAACTGATTGTCTCAAATGCATTGAGAAGGAAAGAAATTCCACAAATTAACTTTTAACAAGGCACACCTGTTAATTGATATGCATGCCAAGTGACTATCATAAAGCTGGTTGAGAGAATGCTAAGAGTGTGCAAAGCTGTCATCAAGGCAAAGGGTGGCTACTTTAAAGAATCTCAAATATAAAATATATTTAGATTTTTTAAATACTTTTTTGGTTACTACATGATGTGTTATTTTATAGTTTTTGATGTCTTCACTATTATTCTACAAAAAATAAAGACAAACCCTTGAATGAGTAGATGTGTCCAAACTTTTGACTGGTACTGTACATATACTTCCATGAAACAACCCAAAATCCCCTCTCTCCCCCTTTTCCTTATTTTCTCCTTAGTGACCTCTTAGAGAACATACACACAGAGTGAGTGGACCATTTACCAGCCAGCCATCTATCTCAGCCCTCAGCCCAACTCAGTGTGAAGAAACAGGCCCCCAGGGGCCCCTAACAGACTGACTCTCCCTTCTGCTGCTTGTCAAGAAAAACTGGCATGTTTAGGTCCTCTCCCTCGGGTCCCCAGACCCACTTCAGCTGCTGTTTACTGTGGTTGGTCTGGACTGAATGCTGCATCTGATTTCAAACACAGATATTCTTCTGATATGCTAGCCTTGATTTGCTTCTTTCAATGGATGGTGGTTTCCATTTTATCTCAGAGTACTGTAACTTAAAGAAGAGAAGTAGTAATTGACCACAGAGTAAATGAGCAGTAATCTCACAGTTTTCTCTCTGATTTGTAGTTCCTTTTTTAAACTAAAGGTTAGCTAGTATGTGTAGAAATTGCCCACATAAGAAACATGACATTTGCTGAAATATCACAATCTGTCACGCCCTGGCCTTAGTTATCTTTGTTTTCTTTATTATTTTAGTTAGGTCAGGGTGTGACATGGGGGATGTATGTGTTTTGTATTGTCTAGGGGTTTTGTATGTTTATGGGGCAGTGTCTAGTCTAGGTGTATGTATGTCTATGGTTGTCTAGATTGGTTCTCAATTAGAGACAGTTGTCTATCGTTGTCTTTGATTGGGAACCATATTTAGGCAGCCATATTCATTGGGTAGTTTGTGGGTTATTGTCTATGTCTATGTCAGTTGCCTGTGTCAGCACTGTTTAGCTTTAGCGTCACGTTTGTTGTTTTATTTTGTTTAGTTTGTCAAGTGTTCTTCGTTTCGTGTCATTAAACGTAGTATGTATTCACTTCACGCTGCGCCTTGGTCCTCCTCTCTTCCACCATACGACGATCGTGACACAGTCTCTACCTTTTGCAAAATGTTACTGCAAAGTTGCATCACAAAAATGTGTCAAGTTCCCTAGAGTCAAGTATGAAACCATAGACCACATTTTCTTAAGAATCACCAGCTTCATATGAAGTGCTTTCTTGTACTTCCCAAATTGTGCTAAGAAGTCTACACACTCCTTGCACAGTCTTCACATTTTGCTGCAAATTACTTTTTTTCTACAGATCTACAAAGCCTAGTCCACATTTTCAAAGTGAAAGAAAATTATAAAACATTTTCCGAATTAATAAAAAAGAAAATTAACAAATACAGTTGAAGTCGGAAGTTTACATACACTTGGAGTTGGAATCTTTAAAACTCGTTTTTCAACCACCACAAATTTGTTAACAAACTATAGATTTGGCAAGTCGATTAGGACATCTACTTTGTGCAGGACACAAGTAATTTTTCAACAATTGTTTAAAGACAGATGATCACTTATAATTCAGTGTTCATCATCACAATTCCAGTGGGTCAGAAGTTAACATACACTAAGTTGACTGTGCAATTTAAACAGCTTGGAAAATTCCAGAAAAATTATGTCATGGATTTAGAAGCTTCTGATAGGCTAATTGACATACCTGTGGATGTATTTCAAGGCCTACCTTCAAACTCAATGCCTGTTTGCTTGGCATCATGGGAAAATCAAAGGAAATCAGCCAAGACCTCAGAAAAAAGTTGTAGACCTCCACAAGTCTGGTTCATCCTTGGGAGCAATTTCCAAATGCCTGAAGGGACCACATTCATCTGTACAAACAATAGTACGCAAGTATTCACACCATGGGACCATGCAGCCGTCATACCGCTCAGGAAGAAGACGCGTTCTGTCTCCTAGAGATGAACATACTTTGGTGCGAAAAGTGCAAATCAATCCCAGAACAACAGCAAAGGACCTTGTGAAGATGCTGGAGGAAACAGGTACAAAAGTATCGAGTCCTATATTGACATAACCTGAAAGGCCGCTCAGCAAGGAAGAAGCCACTGCTCCAAAACCGCCATAAAAAAAGCCAGACTACAGTTTGCAACTGCACATGGGGACAAAAATTTTACTTCTTGGAGAAATGTCCTCTGGTCTGATGAAACAAAAATAGAACTGTTTGGCCATAATGACCATTGTTATGTTTGGAGGAAAAAGGGGAGGCTTGCAAGCCGAAGAACACCATCCCAACCGTGAAGCACGGGGGTGGCAGCATCATGTTGTGGGGGTGCATTCATGACAGCATCATGTTGTGGATGCTACCATGATTACTGATACTCCTGAATGAATCGTGAATAATGATGAGTGAGACAGTTACAGATGCACAAATATCATACCCCCCCAAAAAATGCTAACTTCCTCTGTTATTGTAATGGTGAGAAGTTAGCATGTCTTCGGGGGATGATATTTGTGCGTCTGTAACTTTCTCACTCATCATTATTCACAATTCATTCAGGATTATCCGTAATCATGGTAGCATCCACATTAATGTAGAAGTGTTTAGAAACATATTCTATTCTTATTTACAATAAAAGTGACTCCAAAATTATGTTATTTATCATTCATTTCAATTGGGAACAAAATAATCTGAAACACAACCAAATCAACCAGCAAATGCATCCAACAAGTTTGTAGAGTCACAAGTTTGATATTATCATTGCATGCTAGGAATATGGGACCAAATATTAAACTTTGGACTACTTTAATACACATAAGACAATCTGTCCCAATACTTTTGGTCTCCTAAAATGGGGGGACTATATACAAAAGTGCTGTAATTTCAAAACAGCTCACCCAATATGGATGAACATTTCCTCAAGTTATAGCTGACAGTCTGCACTTTAACCTTATAGTCATTGTATCATTTCAAATCCAGTGCTGGAGATCAGAGCCAAAACAACCAAACATTTGTCACTGTCCCAATACTTTTGGAGCTCACTGTATATCAATTGTTTTTGTCCCAATAGCTCTAGCTTGGCTGCAAATTATTGATGCGCGACTTTGCTCCTTTCATATGTATTTTGATCCTGACAAACTCCCCAGTTCCTGCCAGTGACAAGAATACCCATAACATGATGTTCCCACCGCAATACTTGAAAATATAGAGGGTTTCACTCTGTGTTGTGTTGGATTTGACCTGAACCTGTAGTTTCTAATTTAAGCCAAAAAGTTTATGTATTTGCTGTGTTTTCTTGTTGCAAACAGAATGGTCTTGTTGCAAACAGAATTGATGATTTGGAGTGGATTTCTTAACACAGGCTTCCTTTTTACTTTGTCATACTGAATGCAATGTTGTTGAGCCCCTGTATTTTCAAGTATTGTGGTGGCAGCAATAGCATCATGTTATGGATATGCTTGTCACCGGCAGGAACTGGGGAGTTTGTCAGGATCAAAATAAATATGAAAGGAGCAAGGAAGGAGGCCAGGAAAAAAGTTAGAGGAAACCTCGCGGTGGTCTTCTGAAAACCTCACCCATGGATATAGTTTTCTTTTCCAGCGGGGTAATTACAAACATTTGAATGCCAAAGACACACTAGAATTGCTTTCCAAGAGGTGATGAGTGTTCGTGAATGGTCCAGTCTCGGTCCTGACTTAAATCTGTAAATTTGTAATGTGGGTGAACTATACCTTTAACTTTGGGGCGTAAAGACATACACAATCAACACATCTTTTTCTTTTAAATTAATTTTGAAAATGTTCCATCATTTTTCTTTCACTTTGAAAATGTGAAGTAGGTTGTGTAGATCGGTAGGAAGAAATCCAATGTAGTTGCTCATTTAAAAATTTTAAAACTGTGCAAGGGGTGTGAGACTTTTACTAGCAACTATATAGGAAGAATTGTGTGTCACTGTCAGGGAAGATTTTAGGAATAGGTTTTGAAGAGCAAGACTAGTTTTGACAAGGATAATAATAACAATAATAATACTTGTATAGCGCTTTTCAATACATGTAACAAAGTGCTTCACATCATAAAATAATAAAATAAAATGACTAACAAAGACAGTAGGAAGGAGAATGAAAGAAGATAGCCAATTAAATCTTACATTGAAATCATCTTTATTACAGTGTGTCTTCAGCAGGGATTTTAAAAGAGATAAAGAGAGATGCCCTAGTGGACTGAGATAATGGAGCTCCAGACATCACAAGGGAACATCCAGTCCATACCAAAACAATTAAAGGGAGGGGCTGTGCCCCTGTGTGGGAGCAGAGGACAGCTCTAAGTGTGTCAATGCGTTTGTGGGCATTTCTGTGTACTTTGGTGAAGGCTACCGTGCCGCATGTTGTCTGGCCCTTTTTTATCTACATCTTTCAACAGGCCTTAATGCTGCTTTATCCAGCAGAGTAGAGGGAGGTGACAGCTTCCAAGGCACAGGGACAAAGGCCCAGACGATGAAGCAGGTTTCACTGTTTCCTGGACACTAGCATTTGCCTGTTGGCCTGTTGTCTGGGGCCGCTGGGGCTAACACACACCAACAGATCCATACTGACTGTCGCTGTCACTGTACCATGCTTCCTCGACCAGCCTCTGCTCTGCTTGACTGTTTGTAAATCGGCATTCTGATGACAATTACCAGTGTTGAGTTGTTCCCCAATCAATACAGACAGAGAGGGGACCTTTAATAGACAGGGAGGGAGACACTGCTGGCTGTCTGCTGTGTCTCTGAGAATGACACCCTGTCTGGCTGTGATCAATAATCTACTGTGTGTCTCGACTCACAGACATGGGCCACGGTCGTGGCCTCTCTCTCTGCTATGGTGTGCATGGCAACTCAGGCATGGTTACCCCCGGCGACGGAGCCCCGTCTCCCGAGCAACTCTCCAAGGTGGTAGCGTCGGCGATGTTACATATGAACCGGCTGTCAAAGCAATTTTGTCACCCCCCCCCTCTCTCCCTCTTCCAGTGTATAGAGATGCTGGCACACTGAGTTTGGGGTTATACTGTCTTGTTGGAAGTGATAGAGGCTTTTAGCCTTTTAGAAAAAAATCTCTCTTCATCCGTTTAAGTGCTCGCTCAAGTGTTAGATTTTTGTATTTCACCTGTCACAGACATCTCCCAGCCACCTCCTGTCTACTCTGTTTTCCGTTTCTGGTCCACTAGTCCTCCCTTATTCCACTCTCAATAGTGCGGCAGAGTTACATTCTCTGAAATATCTTTAATTTAGCTATTGTTGAGTAATATTCAAATCTGCATTTTGAGCATGTGTGCCAATATATTGCAAAAAATAAGAATATACAGTATAACATTATAATACAGTAGAAAATGTTATTTTTCAAAACATTTCAATGACTTTGCTCATTGGCTCTCCTGCTATTTTTATGTAAATACATCAGTTGTCATTCCTAGTTTGCTAAATAAAAGTCTATCATCAACACAAAGTGCTGTATTTTCAGTACTGCTCATCCTGGCCCACAGGCTTCCTATCCACTGGCCTCCTTTTTCAAGCAGTGATGTGAAAAGAGAAGGCTGTAGCTTGGTGGGGCGGTGTTTGATGGGAGAGCTGTAAGTGGCATTGGCCAGGCAGATCACATTCTCCTGGTGATCATTAATGTTTCAGGCTGTGCCAGAGGGTGAATGGTAGAGTCACTGCACAGCCAGAGACAGAGAGACACCCTGCCTGCCTGGATCGCTTTCCTCTAACTGGCGCATTGTCATCTGGGAAGAATCCAAACTATACACAGTATATAGCTATAGCAACCAAACCTATCCACCTTTTGACTGTTTCAGGATAATCCGTTTGTCTCTTTTCAATTGACCATATTATATGATTTGACAGCCACAACAATAAAGTTTCCAATAACACAATATGAATGATATTTACAGTTTATTACACAGAACTACAAATACAATTAAACTTTTCTGCAGCTTATCTTAATTATATCTTATATCTTGTATTTGTATTTATTATGGATCCCCATTAGCTGCTGCCGAGGCAGATACAATTTAAACACATTACAATACATTCATAACAGATTTCACAACATATTAAGTGTGTGCTCTCAGGCCTCTACTCTACTACCACATATCTATAACAAAAATCCATGTGCACATAGGTCGTATGTCATTGTGTGTTTGTATGCTTGTGTCTATGTTTGTGTTACTTCACAGTCCCTGTTGTTCCATAAGGTGCACTTTTATCTGTTTTTTAAATCTAATTTTACTGCTGGCATGAGTTACTTGATGTGTAATAGAGTTCCATGTAGTCATGGCTCTATGTTGTACTGTGCGCCTCTCATAAGTCTGTTCTGGACTTGGGGACTGTGAAGAGACCTCTGGTGACATGTCTTGTGGGGTATGCATGGGTGTCCGAGCTGTGTGCCAGTAGTTCAAACAGACAGCTTGGTGCATTCAACATGTCAATACCGCTCACAAATACAAGTAGTGATGAAGTCAATCTCTCCTCCACTTTGAGCCAGGAGAGATTGACATGCATATTATTAATGTTAGCTCTCTGTGTACATCCAAGGGCCAGCCATGCTGCCCTGTTCTGAGCCAATTTTCCTAAGTCCCTCTTTGTGGCACCTGTAGGACATGCCTTGTTGATAGTGCTGTTAAGAATGCAGAGCAGCGCTTTATTATAGACAGACTTCTCCCCATCCTAGCTACCGTTGTATCAAAATATTTTGACCATGACAGTTGCTCAACTTGCTCAACTTGCTCAATTTCCACATTATTCATTACAAGATTTAGTTGAGGTTTAGGGTTTAGTGAATGATTTGTGCCAAATAAAATTATTTTCGTTTTAAAAATATTTAGGACTAGTTTATTCCTTGCCACCCATTCTGAAATAACTGCATCTCTTTGTTAAGTGTTGCTGTCATTTCAGTCGCTGTGGTAGTTAACGTGTATAGTGTTGAGCCATCCGCATAAATAGAAACACTGGCTTTACTCAAGTCATGCCGTTAGTAAAGATTGATAAAAGTAAAGGGCCTAGACATCTGCCCTGGGGAATTTCTGATTCTGCTTGGATTTTGTTGGAGAGGCTTCCATTAAATAACACCCTCTGTGTTCTGTTAGACAGGTAACTCTTTATTGACAATATAGCAGGGGGTGTAAAGCCATAACACATATGCTTTTCCAGCAACAGACTATGATTGATAATGTCAAAAGCCGTATTGAAGTCTAACAAAACAGCCCCCACAATCTTATCAATTTCTCATAGCCTATCATCAGTCATTTCTGTAAGTGCTGTGCTTGTTGAATGTCCTTCCCTATAAGCGTTCTGAAAATCTGTTGTCAATTTGTTTACTGTAAAATAGCATTGTATCTGGTCAAACAGATACTAAGGGTTGGTAACAGGCTGATTGGTCGGCTATTTGAGCCAGTTCAGGGGGCTTTACTATTCTTAGGTAGTGGAATAACTTTTGAACAATGAACAATCATCGGTCACATAGCCAGAAGACTCTCATTTCCATGTGTTTTAACATATTTCATCAGGCCACTGTGCAAACTGATTTCTATTCTCAAGTCACAAACGAAATGTATCTTATACATTGTTCACCTTATTGTTCTAGGCTCGGCTCCACTTGAAACCCCACAGCTCACTTTGAGAAAACAGTGCTCTCTAGAGGTAGAGTTTGGTCATAGGTTACTACCGAGCTAAAAAGGGTTTGGCTTTTTACCGAGGCACAATTTAGTAGACCCTCGTATCCAGAGTGATTTACAGAAGTAATTAGGGTTAAGTGCCTTGCTCAAGGGTACATTGACTGATTTTTCACCTACTCTCTCTCCAGCTGCAGGACAGACTCCTCTGTGTAGCTCAGGTATTCAAACCACCAACCTTACAGTTACTGGCCCAACGCTCTTAACCACTGAGCTGCCTGCCTGCCTATGAAATATTTAAATATTGATGTGAAGTTAAGCTGATTTTCCCCTTTGGAAAAGAGAACAACTCTTCTATGTCAATCTGTACTGTGTCCAGGAGTGTGAAGACACCAAGTGATAGGCATTGCATTTCAATGCACATCAAGTGATAGGCATTGCATTTCAAAGCACATCATTTATCATTTGGCTTCACGTTATAGTATTTGGCTGTCTCAGACGGCATTATCCAAAATGCCTAGTGAAAACAAATGCCCCAACATATCATTGTGGTTGTTTTTGATATTGAGTGAGTACAGTGCTTGAAAAATAAGTACCACTTTTTTACAAGGCGATCATCCTCTACAACTGATTATTCTCCCATTTCCCTCTTTCCCCTCTCCTTTCCAGATATTTCTTAGACCTACAGAGATCCTCTGTAGCTCAGTTAGTAGAGCATGCCATGCTTGCTACGCCAGGATAGTGGGTTTAATTCCTGGGATCACTCATACTTCAAATGTATGCATGCATGACTTTCAGTCACTTTGGTTAAAAGCATCTGCTAAACGGTATGTATTGTATATTTCTTTCATGTATTGTAGTAAGAAGCTTTGAGGTCACAACAATCATCAGCCTCCAATTAAAGATGACTAAATCAGAGTCAACACAAGGTCCCATTTCCTGTCTCTGTGTATTTGCTTTGTGGCTTTTGTTCAGAGCTTTGCTTTCATCACGACGCAATACAGAGAGCAAACCTATCCTAACCAGCAGCTGCCGGCTAAATCCTATCGTTCAAACATGCTCCTGGCTAACGCTATCTATTTATTACAAATAAGGACCAAGGAGAGCAGCCCCTCAACTAGCTACAGCCATGTGTGTGTGTGTTCCTGTCTTTCTATCTGGCTGTCTGGGGCAGCAAGCTGATATTATATTACTTGGCTAGAGCCTTCCAGACAGTTCTGTTGTCTGCCGTGACCATGTAGCACTGCTTTAATCCGATGACATCTCAGGCACATAGGGCTTGATAAAGGTTTAGAGGGCTCTGGACAGTCCACCTCTACCAGAAGTCATTTTTAAACTGCAACAGAAACTATCTGGTGTCCTTTTTAGGCAGTCATTTAAATATTATTAGTATTTCTTCTGTATTCTGAATATTCAAACTCTTATTTTTTGGACCCCACACTAATTGTTAGTCAGGACAAACGCTGAGGATGGCTGATCAGCTGCAAGATGTCACCCAGAGATAGGTAAGCTAACATGCTAACAGTGGCTCATATCAATGATAACAACTCGCTACGCTTATAAAAATATAATTAATATGAACTGTTCTACAATAATATGATGTATCAGATGCATAACACTGTCAAGACTATTACTTTGAACTAGCTGTCTCTGTGAGTGGTGGCGTCAGTCGACATCTTGTATCTGTACAGCGAGAAGCCATAGTGGAAGACGGCTTGAGGCCAGAGGACCGTGAGCTGTTCCAGAACACTGGGTTGACATGTATTAATCAGGGTGACACGGCAACACTGGTGGACTTCATTCAAGATGAGAAGAACCAGGTAAATGCATCGATCACCATCACATGTCCTCCTATGAAAGGCCCTCTCAGTTTCTGCCAAATGAGTAATTCAATTCAAAGATATCCTCACACCTTACTTTTATGGAGTGAACAGATTTTTTTTTAAACATAGCTTGTGTGTTTTTACACATTGACAGTACAGTTTCGATTTATTGTTAAATCCCAGAGGTCGATAATAGTGAAGGCAGACGCAGTCACACTCCAGTCTCCTCTGTGACAACAACAGCAAGTCTACTAGTACAGGCCACTTCGCTACCTTGCCACCATGGACATATAGAGTCCATTCCAAATGGCACCCTATTCCCTACATAGTGCACTACCTTTGACCAGGGCACTATGTACAGTATAGGGTGCCCTTTGGGGATGCATACATATAATAATGATCGGGACTCTGCCACTACCCAGACAGAGCTTGTTGTTGCCTGTTGACCTGAAGGTGTGAGGACTGAACCAGCCGATATCCAGTCGGATTTCTCGCTCCACTGATGGTAACCCTGTTTGCAAAGGCTCTTCTTTAAGTGCCCTTGGTTGTCCCACCTCCCCACGCCTCCCTCTCCTCTACGGCCTACACTTACATGAGCATTTGTCAGGATGGCTTTTCTATGTCTTTCAGGAGCTAAAAGAGCCTCAGAGGGTTTCTGGCTTGAAGAAATTGAATTGACTCACAAATGAGACATTTGTGGCCTTAAACTTCGATGTCAAGGATTCTCTAACCGTAGTGAAGGGATATTCGCTTTGAAAAGAGAACATGTAATAAAATAATGTAGTTAATTTTGATGAGTCATGAAAGGGTCTATATTCTGCAAGGACGTCAACTAAGCGTTATTGATCGATGTGAAGGGCTACGGTGCTCATTTGCAAGCCCACATGCAACCAACATTTTGTATACCCCCCATACACTTGTGCAAATGTTCTTTATCACCAGCTGGAGCTTTCTTTCCAAATTTACATAGTAGATACAGCAGGTAGCCTAACGGTTAAGAGCATTGGGCCAGTAACAAAAAGGTTGCTGGTTTAAATCCCCGAGCTGACTAAGTGAAAAATCTGTCGATGTGCCCTTTAGCAAGGCATTTAACCCTAATTGCGCCGGATAATAGTGTCTGCTAAAATGTAAATTACTTCGGGTTCTTTTATCTGACTCATGGCATAGTGAAGTCTATGGGCTGTAGCCTCCTGGCTTCCATGGTGGCCGAGATACTGAAGAAGAAGAAGAGCTCCTCTACCTGTCAGGCCGCTATGGCACACCTGGCCAAGGTAAGCTAAGCACTATGAATTACCTTTGACAGAAGTGGCTAGCAGGAGGCTAAACAGTGGGTAGATAAACATGGCATGGCATCAGAGTTAACAGTAATGTATACATCTGCTCTCTCAGGCATGCAGCCCAATGGAACTCATGCTGGTTTTGCTAGGCCAAGTAGATGACCTTCATCCGGACCTCATCGCAGATACCATCATACTTATGCCCCGCATCTTCATACAGGTAATACTGAGCAGTGGTTTAGCTGCTACAGGTAACACTATGCATTGTGGAGTCAATCTGCTGACAATGGTGTCTGCTGCCCTCTACTGGACACCACAGTAATTTTCTCTTGATTACCTTTTTCTTTCCAAATATGTATTGGTAAATTCCCCCAAAACAAGTCAGAATGCAGTCAAACAACCTATGCATAATGCATTGCTTAAATTGCTTTTTGAAAAACGTATCATCACCTCCCCTAGTGCTACTCATCTTGGTGACTTTTGAACATCTTCTTTTCTCTCGTAGTGCTGCTGTGGCTTATTTTATTAGTCACATACGCCGAATACAACAGGTGCAGACCTTACAGTGAAATGCTTACTTACGAGCCCCTAACCAACAATGCAGTTAAAAAAATAAAATCTGGATGAGAATAAGAAATAAAAGCAACAAGTAATTAAAGAGCAGCAGTAAAATAACAATAGCGAGACTATATACAAGGGGGTACAGGGGGTACAGAGTCAATGTTCGGGGACACCGGTTAATTGAGGTAATATGTACATGTAGGTAGAGCTATTAAAGTGACGATGCATAGATGATAACAACAGAGAGTAGCAGTGGTGTAAAAGGGGAGGCAATGCAAATAGTCTGGGTAGCCATTTGATTAGGTGTTCAGGAGTCTTATGGCTTGGGGGTAGAAGCTGTTTAGAAGCCTCTTGGACCTAGACTTGACGTTCTGGTACCGCTTGCCATGCGGTAGCCGAGAGAACAGTCTATGACTAGGGTGGCTGGAGTCGTTGACAATTTTTGGGGCCTTCCTCTGACACCACCAGGTATAGAGGTCCTGGATCCCCAGTGGGCCGTTCGCACTACCCTCTGTAGTGCCTTGCGGTCGGAGGCCTTGCAGCTGCCACACCAGGCAGTGACGCAACCAGTCAGGATGCTCTCGATGGTGCAGCTGCAGAACCTTTTGAGGATCTGAGGACCCATGCCAAATCTCTTCAGTCTCCTGAGGGGGAATAGGTTTTGTCGTGCCCTCTTCATGACTGTCTTGGTGTGCTTGGACCATGTTAGTTTGTTGGTGATGTGGACACCAAGGAACTTGAAGCTCTCAACCTGCTCCACTGCAGCCCCGTCAATGAGAATGGGGGCGTACTCGGTCCTCTTTTTCCTGTAGTCCACAATCATCTCCTTTGTCTTGATCACGTTGAGGGAGAGGTTGTTGTCCTGGCACCACACCGCCAGGTCTCTGACCTCCTCCCTATAGGCTGTCTCATCGTTGTCGGTGATCAGGCATACCACTGTTGTGTCATCTGCTTACTTAATGATGGTGTTGGAGTCATGCCTGGCTGTGCAGTTATGAGTAAACAGGGAGTACAGGAGGGGACTGAGCATGCACCCCTGAGGGGCCCCTGTGTTGAGGATCACCTGAGGGCGGCCTGTCAGGAAGTCCAGGATCCAGTTGCAGAGGGAGGTGTTTAGTCCCAGAGTCCTTATCTTATTGATGAGCTTTGAGGGCACTATGGTGTTGAACGCTGAGCTGTAGTCAATGAATAGCATTCTCACATAGGTGTTCCTTTTGTCCAGGTGGGAAAGGGCAGTGTGGAGTACAATAGAGATTGCATCATCTGTGGATCTGTAGGGGCAGTATGCAAATTAGGTGGGTCTTCCAGAACAGCTGGTGCTCTCATGCATGTTTCAGTGTTAGCATAGAAGTAGTTTAGCTCGTCTGGTAGGCTCGTGTCACTGGGCAGCTCTCGTCTGTGCTTCCCTTTGTAGTCTGTAATGGTTTGCAAGCCCTGCCACATCCGACGAGCGTCAGAGCCGGTGTAGTACGATTCGATCTTAGTCCTGTATAGACACCTTGCCTGTTTGATGGTTCGTTGGAGGGAATAGCGGGATTTCTTATAAGCTTCCTGGTTAGAGTCCCGCTCCATGAAAGCGGCAGCTCTAGCCTTTAGCTCAGGATGTTGCCTGTAATCCATGGCTTCTGGTTGGGGTATCACTGTGGGTACGCCATCATCAATGCACTTATTGATGAAGCCAATGACTGATGTGGTGTACTCCTCAATGCCATCGGAGGAATCCCAGAACATATTCCAGTCTGTGCTAGCAAAACAGTCCTGTAGCTTAGCATCTGCTTCATCCGACCACTTTTTTATTGATCTAGTCACTGGTGCTTCCTGCTTTAATTTGTGCTTGTAAGCAGGGATCAGGAGGATATCATTTTGGTTAGATTTGCCAAATGGAGGGCGAGTGAGAGCTTTGTATGCGTCTCTGTGTGTGGAGTAAAGGTGGTCCAGAGTGTTTTTCCCTCTAGTTACACATTTAACATTCTGATAGGAATTTGGTCAAACGGATTTAAGTTTCCCTGCATTAAAGTCCCCGGCTACTAGGAGCGCCGCCTCTGGGTGAGCGTTTTCTTGTTTGCTTATGGCGGAATACAGCTCATTCAATGCTGCCTTAGTCCCAGCCTCTGACTGTGATGGTATGTAAACAGCTACGAAAAATACAGATGAAAACTCTCTAGGTAGGTAGTGTGGTCTACAGTTTATCATGAGGTACTCAACCTCAGGTAAGCAATAGCTCGTGACTTCTTCATATATCTTGCACCAGCTGTTATTTACAAAAATACATAGTCCGCCGCCCCTTGTCTTACCAGACGCCGCTGTTCTATCCTGCCAGTGCAGCGTATAACCGGCCAGCTGTATGTTGATAGTGTCGTCGTTCAGCCACGTCTTCGTGAAGCATAAGATATTACAGATTTGAATGTCTCATTGGTAGTTTACTCTTCCGTGTAGGTAATCTATTTTATTGTCCAAAGATTACACGTTTGCTAGCAGAATGGAAAGAAGTGGGGGTTTATTCGATCGCCTACGAATTCTCAGAAGGTAGCTCGTCCTCCGGATCCTTTTTCTCTGCCTCCTCTTCACTCAAATCATGGGGATCTGGGCCTGTTCCCGAGAAAGCAGTATGTCGTCTGCCATATGCGTCGGCCTCGTCAGACTCGTTAAAGGAAAAAAAGGATTCTGCCAGTCCGTGGTGAGTAATCGCAGTGCTGATGTCCAGGAGTTATTTTTGGTCAAGAGATGGTAGCGGCAACATTATATACAAAATAAGTAAAAAATAAGTTACAAACAACGCAAATAAATGAACAAAAAAACACAATCGGTTGGGGTCACATAAAACGTCTGCCTTCTATTTCGGCTCCATCTTCACTTCCCTGGGTAGGCTCTGGCTGCTCTACAGAAGGTGGAGGATGCATACGGTCTGAGTCATTGCTGCTCAGTCCTGGCCAGGTTCATGGAGCCATTCCTGGAGCAGGTGAAGAGGAGGGACAACCGCAAGGATGGTGGCACTACTTCAGACAATCAGCTTAAGACTGAGCTGTCTAATTGTCTGTGTGTGTGCTTGGTTGGATATGAAGGTTGCTTAAAGGAACAGTGGTTTGTTAATCTGTAAGACATTATTATTTATCTCTTTTAGGGCCATGCACACTTTTGGGGGGCATACCAAAAAAAGGGCACCCCCCCAAAAAAAATCACTCAACCACGGCCACAGATTCATTGAGCGATTATTACAAGAAGATGGGAAAGCAGCACAATCTGATGAGTTAGTATTTTGCAATACTATTTTGAATTGGAATAAATGCTGCATTTACTAACAATGACCAACACAATTCCCCTTACAAAAAAAGATTGCAGTTTTTGAAACTGCAGTAAAAGTGCAGTAACTGCAGTCAACTGTGGTATTTTGGATGCAGTAATTGCAGAATAACTGCAGTGGTCTAAGGTACCGCATCTCAGTGCTAGAGGCATCACTACAGACCCTGGTCCCAGGCTGTATCACAACCGGACGTTATTTAGGAGTCCCATTGTAAGGATTGACGCTGGTAGAGATGAGAAGCAGGTACAGGGAGCGAACATTTAATTATCAACGGACATGAAACAGGACAGGACAGCGTCTGGACAAGAACACATAACGATATTAACGCAGACACAGGGAACAAACGGGGAAGCAGACAGTTATAGAATAGGCAATCAACAAAGGGAAGGAGTCCAAGTGAGTCCAATGTGCGCTGCTGCACGTAATGATGGTGACAGGTGTGCGTAATGAAGGGCAGCCTCGAGCGCCAGAAGGGGAGGGCAGGAGCAGGTGTGATAGTACCCCCCCTCTAGAGGCGCCACCCGGCATCCCACCTGGGGGAGCCTGACGAGGCATGGGCACAGGACAAGCCAGCTGGGGCGTAGAAGCCCGACGAACCGGCACAGGCGTGGGAGCTTGGCGAACCGGCTCAGGCGTGGGAGCCCGACGATCACGCTGAGGCGTGGGAACCCGATGAACCGGCTGAGGCGTGGGAGCCTGATGGGCCGGCTGAAGCATGACGTGGGGTAGGTGCCTGCCGAGCCCACCGAGGCAAGACGACCTCTTGAGCCAGCTTGGAAGCCCGACGAGCTAGCTGAGCCACCCCCGGTTCCCTCGGCGATAGCACCCGGGCCCGACGTCACCAACCAAAACTCCCTGATGCTTCTTTTAGTGGTGTGCATTCTATAAGTGTCGACGCTGGTAGAGACGAGAAGCAGGTACAGGGAGTGAACATTTAATTATCAACAGACATGGAATGGAACAGGACAGGACAGCGTCTGGACAAGAACACATAACGACATTAATGCAGACACAGGGAACAAACGGGGAAGCAGACCAGAAGCAAACGGGGAAGCAGACCCAAAGCAGACCGGGCAATCAACAAAGGGAAGGAGTCCAATGAGCGCTGCTGCCCATAATGATGGTGACAGTTGTGTGTAATGAAGGGCAGCCTGGAACCCTCAAGCGCCAGAGACGGAGAGCGGGAGCAGGGGTGACACCCATAGGGCGGCGCACAATTGGCCCAGCGTTGTCCGGGTTAGAGTTTGGCCGGGGTAGGCCGTCATTGTAAATAAACATTTGTTCTTAACTGACTTGCCTAGTAAAATAAAGAATAAATGTAAAAAATGCAGTTATACTGCACTCTAACTGCAGTTACGCGGCAAAATTACTGCAGTAAAATGTTTGGTTATTTTGGACGCAGTAATTGCAGCATACTGCATTTATACTGCAGTCTGCCTGCAATCTTTTTTCGTAAGGGTCCAATCAAAATAGAAAATTGTGAGAAATAATGTAGCCTACCATTACTATATCCAACCCAAATCCGTTTGTTACCACAATTATTTATCCCAGTGGTTTGCAAACTTTTTGACTCTCGACCCCCAAAAAGGAGTGGTAGACCTACGAAACTTGCTTCAGAACCAAAGAGTTGTGTGTTAATTCTCATAACCTGCAGCCTAAATTCTTCTAAATCTGCAACGAAAAGTCAATTTTGACAAAATCTGTATCACTTCTAGACAAAACCAGTTCTGCCTGGCAAAAACATAGTAGGCCTAGGCCTAGGTTTTTCATCCATACAAACTCAGCAAAAAAAGAAACGTCCCTTTTTCAGGACCCTGTCTTTCAAAGATAATTCGTAAAAATCCAAATAACTTCACAGATCTTTATTGTAAAGGGTTTAAACACTGTTTCCCATGCTTGTTCAATGATTCATAAACAATTAATGAACATGCACCTGTGGAACGGTCGTTAAGACACTAACAGCTTACAGACAGTAGGCAATTAAAGACACAGTTATGAAAACTTAGGACACTAAAGAGGCATTTTTACTGACTCTGAAAAACACCAAAAGAAAAATGCCCAGGGTCCCTGCTCATCTGCGTGAACGTGCCTTAGGCATGCTGCAAGGAGGCATGAGGACTGCAGATGTGGCCAGGGCAATAAATTGCAATGTCCGCACTGTGACGCCTAAGACAACACTACAGGGAGACAGGACGGACAGCTGATCGTCCTCGCAGTGGCAGACCACATGTAACAACACCTGCACAGGATCGGTACATCCGAACATCACACCTGCAGGACAGGTACAGGATGGCAACAACTGCCCGAGTTACACCAGGAACTCACAATCCCTCCATCAGTGCTCAGACTGTCCGCAATAGACTGAGAGAGGCTGGACTGAGGGCTTGTAGGCCTGTTGTAAGGCAGATCCTCACCAGACATCACTGGCAACAACATCGCCAATGGGCACAAACCCACCGTCACTGGACCAGACAGGACTGGCAAAAAGCGCTCTTCACTGACAAGCCTCGGTTTTGTCTCACCAGGGGTGATGGTCGGATTCGCGCTTATCATCGATGGAATGAGAGTTACACCGAGGCCTGTACTCTGGAGCGGGATCGATTTGGAGGTGAAAGGTCCGTCATAGTCTGGGGCGGTGTGTCACAGCATCATCGGACGGAGCTTGTTGTCATTGCAGGCAATCTCAACGCTGTGTGTTACAGGGAAGACATCCTCCTCCCTCATGTTGTACCCATCCTGCAGGCTCATCCTGACATGACCCTCCAGCATGACAATGCCACCAGCCATTCTGCTCGTTCTGTGCCTGATTTCCTGCAAGACAGGAATGTCAGTGTTCTGCCATGGCCAGCGAAGAGCCCGGATCTCAATCCCATTGAGTACGTCTGGGACCTGTTGGATCGGAGGGTGAGGGCTAGGGCCATTCCCCCCCAGAAATGTCTGGAAACTTGCAGGTGCCTTGGTGGAAGAGTGGGGTAACATCTCACAGCAAGAACTGGCAAATCTGGTGCCGTCCATGAGGAGGAGATGCACTGCAGTACTTAATGCAGCTGGTGGCCACACCAGATACTTACTGTTACTTTTGACTCCCCCCCTTTGTTCAGGGACACATTATTCCATTTCTGTTAGTTACATGTCTGTGGAACCTGTTCAGTTTATGTCTCAGTTGTTGAATCTTGTTATGTTCATACAAATATTTACACATGTTAAGTTTGCTGAAAATAAATGCAGTTGACAGTGAGAGGACGTTTCTTTTTTTGCTGAGTTTATAATACAGTTTAGCAATCTACTACTGACTGATCTTTGCCAGAACAATAGGCTACCTGGCAATTTGATTAATAATTGTAGTACTTCAGATAGGCCTAGTTTGGGTTGCTGCTACTGACTATATGTCTAAAGATAAGCAGTTGTAACATCGCACTGCCTTCAATATTATGGGATGAAGATGTAACATATTATGGCGAATTTACTACGATATTTGTAAGGAAGAACAGGGCTACCTCCAGTGCTTGACTTGAACAGGAGCTGACCTGAGCCGAGTACAGGCACCTCAAACTTTCTACTTCTTGAGCTCCTGTTCCTCTTATAGAATATTAGCTACAAATTATTGTGGAGCTCCTACCCCTAAATATAAACAGTACCAGCCCCCACAATGAGTACCGGCATCTATTTCAGTCCAAGTCAAGCACTGGCTACACCGCTGGCAACGAGCACTCTGCAGGCAGGCTGCCCTTCAAAGTGATGTAGCGGTGCAGACAGAACAGGCTTTTCCATCCGATCCTGCAACTTTCGCTACAAGTAGGCCGTGTGATTTTGCTTTCTCTGGACTCCAGAGACGTTTCCCACGGGGCCCAGAAACAGATCTGCTGAACTAAAGTCCTGGACTAAAAAAGCATTGTCAGAGGTCATTGTGCATACTTCTTCTAGGACTAGGCTTAATCAGTGTCTGGGAAACTGGCCCAAAGGGTCTGTCTAAGCAATCCAGCTACCTCTCTCCAGTCTAAAATACACGCCATGGACTGGTGAGCCTGCCCTGCCCCTCTACAAGCTATGAATGTAAGCTTACCCCGATCTGGTCATCATAAATACTGCAGTAGACAGCTGCATATTCTAGCCACATACAGTATATCTGCTGCCCAGCATAAGGCAGATGGAACATGGGTTACGGCACAGATCTAGACTTTCGAATGAAGATCAGGTTTCATTCCTTGAATCCCTTTCTTTCGAGCAATGGGGATGGTATTCATAGCCAACAATATATTATTGATTAATCAATTCTACGTCCAGTTTAAAACATAGACAGTAGCAAATACACTGAGTGTACCAAACTTTAAGAACCTACTCTTTCCAAGACTGACCAGGTGAACCCGGGAATCTTTATTGATGTCACTTATTAAATCCACTTTAATCAGTGTATATGAAGGGGAGGAGACAGGGTTAAAGAAGGATTTCGTAAGCCTTGAGACAATTGAGACATGGATTGTGCATGTGTGCCTTTCAGAGGGTGAATGGGTAAGACAAAATATTTACGTGCCTTTGAACGGGGTATGGTAGTATGTGCCAGGTGCACCGGTTTGTGTCAGGAACTCCAACGCTGCTGGGTTTTTCACGCTCAACAGTTTCCTGTGTGTATCAAGAATGGCCCACCACCCAAAGGACATCCAGCTAACTTGACACAACTGTGGAAAGCATTGGAGTCAACATGGGCCAGCATCCCTGTGGAACGCTTTCGACACCTTGTAGAGTCCATGAACCAAAAAATTGAGGCTGTTCTGAGGGCAAAAGTGGGGGGTGCAACTCAATATTAGGAAGGTGTCCTTAATGTTTTGTATACTCAGTGTAGGTCAACATAAGCTGACTGTCAGTTTGTAGTGCTTGATTGAAAATATATACTTGACAAAAATATAAACGAAACATGCAACAATTTCAAAGATTTAGTTCATATGAGGAAACAGTCAATTAAAAATGAATTCATTAGACCGTAATCTATAGATTTCACATAACTGGGAATACAGATGTGCATTTGTTGATCACAGATACCTTAAAAAAATGGTCCTCACAATGAGCCTCAGGATCTCGGCAGGGTATTTTTGTGCATTCAAATTGCCAGGGATAAAATGCAATTGTGTTAGTTGTCCGTAGCTAATGCCTGCCCATACCATAACACCACCACCAACATGGAGCACTCAGTTCACAAAGTTGACATCAGCAAACCGCTCGCCCAAATGAAGCCATACAAGTGATCTGCGGTTGTGAGACTGGTTGGACGTAACACCAAATTCTCTAAAATTATGTTGGAGGTGGCTTATGGTAGAGAAATTAATTTTGTCCCCAGCACAGGGTACAGTGGCTTGCGAAAGTATTCACACCCCTTGGAATTTTTCCTATTTTATTGCCTTTACAACCTGGAATTAAAATAGATTTTTTGTGGGTTTGTATCATTTGATTTACACAACATGCAGACCACTTTGAAGATGCAAAATATTTTTTCTTGTGAAACAATCAAGAAATAAGACAAAAAAACTGAAAACTTGAGCGTGCATAACTATTCACCCCCCCAAAGTCAATACTTTGTACAGCCACCTTTTGCAGCAATTGCAGCTGCAAGTCTCTTGGGGTATGTCTCTTGTTGGTTCCATTTTTCTGTGCTTCGTTTTTTTACTTAACAAATAAGGAAAACTCAAAATGTGCACTTATAAATCAAAACAATTTTAATCGAAATACAGCTGTAGACAGAAGTCAAAGATCAAACATCACACATACAACTGATGTCTCTCCTGAGTTCTGCAAAATAGGAAAGGGTCCAAGTTATTTTATTAAGCCCGAAGTCCAGCCCTAGTGATGTCACTGCATACATCATTACCTTCTACTCATGGGACCAAGCCCATGCATACACAGCTATACAAACAATAGTTTCAGTGTTATCTAAAGGCTCAGCAGTAAATGTCCACTCCCCAAGTTGATTTATAGTGGTATGTCTGACCCTATCATGACCCCAAGTTGACCTCATCACTCTATCAGCTTGGCACATCTAGCCACTGGGATTTTTGCCCATTCTTCAAGGCAAACTTCTCCAGCTTCTTCAAGTTGGATGGGTTCCGCTGGTATACAGCAATCTTTAAGTCATACCACAGATTCTCAATTGGATTGAGGTCTTGGCTTTGACTAGGCCATTCCAAGACATTTAAATGTTTCCCCTTAAACCACTCGAGTGTTGCTTCAGCAGTATGCTTAGGGTCATTGTCCTGCTGGAAGGTGAACCTCCGTCCCAGTCTCAAATCTCTGGAAGACTGAAACAGGTTTCCCTCAAGAATTTCCCTGTATTTAGTGCCATCCATCATTCCTTCAATTCTGACCAGTTTCCCAGTCCATGCCGATGAAAAACATCCCCACAGCATGATGCTGCCACCACCATGCTTAACTGTGGGATGGTGTTCTCGGGGTGATGAGAGGTGTTGGGTTTGCACCAGACATAGTGTTTTCCTTGATGGCCAAAAAGCTCAATTTTAGTCTCATCTGACCAGAGTACCTTCTTCCATATGTTTGGGGAGTCTCCCACATGCCTTTTGGCGAACACCAAACGTGTTTTCTTATTTTTTTCTTTAAGCAATGGCTTTTTTTCTGGACACTCTTCTATAAAGCCTAGCTCTGTGGAGTGTGCGGCTTAAAGTGGTCCTATGGACAGATACTCCAATCTCGGCTGTGAAGCTTTGCAGTTCCTTCAGGGTTGTCTTTGGTCTCTTTGTTGCCTCTCTGATTAATGCCCTCCTTGCCTGGTTTGTGAGTTTTGGTGGGCGGCCCTCTCTTGGCAGGTTTGTTGTGGTGCCATATTCTTTACATTTTTTAATAATGGATTTAATGGTGTTCCGTGGGATGTTCAAAGTTTCGGATATTTTTTTATAACCCAACCCTGATCTGTACTTCTCCACAACTTTGTCCCTGACCTGTTTGGAGAGCTCCTTGGTCTTCATGGTGCCGCTTGCTTGGTGGTGCCCCTTTCTTAGTGGTGTTGCAGACTCTGGGGCCTTTCAGAACAGGTGTATATATATTGAGATCATGTGACAGATCATGTGACACTTAGACTGCACACAGGTGGACTTTATTTAACTAATTATGTGACTCTTGAAGGTAATTGGTTGCACCAGATCTTATTTAGGGGCTTCATAGCAAAGGGTGATGAATACATATGCACACACCACTTATCCGTTTTTAATTTAAAAAATGTTTTTGAAACAAGTTATTTTTATATTTCACTTCACCAATATGGACTACTTTGTGTATGCCCATTACATGAAATCCAAATAAAAATCAATTTAAATTACAGGTTGTAATGCAACAAAATAGGAAAAACGCCAAGGGGGATGAATACTTTGCAAGGCACTGTACACCTGTGTAATGATCATGCTGTTTAATCAGCTTCTTGATATGCCACACCTGTCAGGTGGATGAATTATCTTGGCACAGATTTGTGCACAAAATTTGAGAAATAAGCTTTTTGTGCATATGGAGCTTTTCTAGGATATTTTATTTCAGCTAATGAAACATGGGACCAACACTTTACATATTGCATTTATATTTTTGTTCAGTGTAATATAGTAGATATTCTTTATCCATCTCTACCTTAGGGTAATGGAGTGTCTCAATCTGTTTTACGATACCTGCTTATGCGAGACAAGGACCGGTCTTTTTTACAGATTCATATAATTCAAAAGATTAAACTTTGCTACAACAGCCAGTTAAAAAAAAATATATATATATAATATGTTTATTATTTTCCAATAAAAAATAATTTAAAAAAGACAGCGATACAAACATTGATATTCATTGTACTGTTGAATGGGATGGCAAATTTAGAGGACAAAACAAAACTTAACTCACACAAACACAAAAATAAAACAAAATCCTATTAGGTGGTACATGTGTAAGAAGACAGCATATAGTCATTACAAGCAGTGTAATTTAGCCAAAAATAAACATTGAGTGGAGTACAGCACAGAGTAGCAGCAGATCATCAACCCAGTTATGAAGTGGGACTAGACCATTTATCCAGTATCGGCTGCCATATTTTGTAAAACATTAGACTTCTATTGGAGGTATTGTATCAAATCTTTTCCATATTTATTACATTACCTAAATCCCGTAACCACATTTGAAAGGTAGGTACAGTCTCCAATTTCCAAAATTGCAATATGAGCCTTTTGGCTAATAGAGTACAAAGAGAGACAGCCTTCCCCTTCTGGTTATTCCCATCAACTGTACCAAACAGAGCGATCAATGGGTCTGAGGCTAGAACTCTATCGAAGGCTTGAGATAAGTAATCAGAAATGAGAGCCCAGTAAGCATGTAACTTAGGACATGTCCAAAATAAGTGGGTCAACGTCCCCTCGTCCTGCTTGCACCTCTCACACAGTGGTGAGGTGTCTGGGAATATTTTATGCAGTTTCACTTTTGAGTAATGTAACATGTGTATCACCTTTTGTGTTGTGTTTGGCATTCACTGAACTGTGGTTTATATTCCTGAGAGCTTCTACCCAGTCCTCATCTGAGATTTCTGAACCAAGTTCTTGTTCCCAATGTCTGTGGATACCTCTATGTGGGCCTGTAGCACATCATAGAGACCGACCCTTTTGAATGGGGTTTGACAAGGATCAGGCTATCTAATGTAGGATTATTTGGCTTAATGCAATACTGTGGGATATGTGTCCTTAAGAAATTCCAAATTTGGAGGTATCTGAAAAAATGTGTTGTTGGCATGTTAAACTTACCCTGTAATTGTTGAAATGAAGCTAACTGACCATTAATGTATAAGTTACCAATTGTTGTGAGCCCCTTCTCCCTCCACTGTGAAAACACCATGACAAAAAGATACAAGCATAGGGTGAGAAAGCAGATCTCTCTACACTACAGTACTTTATTTTTTTAAATGTATTACATGTATAGTATATTCTGTATTATTCTGTGAACTGTATAAAATGTGTTATCCTGTGTACACAAATCAATATACTATTGTGACTTATCCACTCACATAAGCCAGAGAAGCTGTTCATTGACTATAGCTCAGCCTTGAACACTATAGTACCCTCCAAGCTCGGTGCCCTGGGTCTGAACCCCGCCCTGTGCAACTGGGTCCTGGACTTCCTGACGGGCCGCCCCAAGGTGGTGAAGCAAAACAACACATCCACTTTGATGATCCTCAACACAGGGGCCCCACAAGGGTGCGTGGTCAGCCCCATCCTGAACTCCCTTTTCACCCATGACTGAGTGGCCACGCACACCTTCAACTCAATCATCAAGACAACACAACAGTAGTAGGCCTGGTTCCCAACAATGACGAGACTTCAAGGGTCAGGGAAGATGTGAGGGCCGAGGGAGCACGCCCCTATCCACATTGACTGAATTGCTGCGGAGAAGGTGGAAAGCTTCAAGTTCCTCGGCGTACACATCACTGACAATCTGAAATGGTCCACCCACACAGACAGTGTGCTGAAGAAGGCGCACCAGCGTCTCTTCAACCTCAGGAGGCTGAAGAAATTTGGCTTGGCCCCTAAGACCCTCACAAACTTTTACAGATGCACAATTGAGAGCATCCTGTCGGGCTGTATCACCGTCTGGTACGGCAACTGCACCACTCGCAACCGCAGGGCTCTCCAGTGGGTGATGCGGTCTGCACAACGCATCACCGGGGGCACACTGTCTGCTCTCCAGGACACCTACAGCACCTGATGTCACAGGAAGGCCAAAAAGATAATCAAGGACATCAACCACCCGAGCCACGGCCTATTCACCCTGTTATCATCCTGTTATCATCCAGAAGGCGAGGTCAGTACAGTTGCATCAAAGCTGGAACCGAGAGACTGAAAAACAGCTTCTATCTCAAGGCCATCATACTGTTAAATAGGCATCACTAGCCGGCTACCACCCGGCTACTCAACCCTGCACCTAGAGGTTGCTGCCCTATATACTGTACATAGACATGGAATTACTGGACACATGAAAAAAGGAACACTAGTCACTTTAATAATGTTTACGTACTGTTTTACTCATCTCATATGTATATGCTGTATTTTATTATACTGTATTTTAGTCAATGCCACTCCGACATTGCTTGTCCTAATATTTATATATTTCTT
Organism: Salvelinus alpinus; assembly: GCF_045679555.1. Classification (NCBI taxonomy): domain Eukaryota; kingdom Metazoa; phylum Chordata; class Actinopteri; order Salmoniformes; family Salmonidae; genus Salvelinus; species Salvelinus alpinus. The sequence continues at coordinate 35,611,186 of NC_092091.1, read as the reverse complement.
AATTCCATTCTTTTACTTTTAGATGTGTGTATTGTTGGGAATTGTTAGATACTACTGCCCTGTTGGAGCTAGGAAAACAAGCATTTCGCTACACCCGCGATAACATTTGCTAAAATATGTGTATGTGACCAATACAATTTGATTTGATGCTAGAGGCACATTAGTCCAGACTATGACCGTGAAAAATGAGAAGGTATCAGACATGACCCCAGAGATGCAGTATCATTATTTGAATTGGCACTGATAGTAATAATTATTCATTTCGACTTAACAGGTACTGCAGTGTGCTCTGGTGACCTGATGGAGTCTTGCGGTCAGCATTGAAGAGATATCAGAGGAAAAAGTGAAAACTGGGACTGCTGTCTAACAGAAATGGCCCAGTCATTCATTTATTGTTGCTTTATTTTAATTTGAATGTTTTTTATTCTTATTCGGGCTATTTAATAAATACACAATCTACACAAAATGCTCCCTTGTCAAAAAATCCTACAGGATTAGCGATTATTCCAATAGAATCCTATAGGATTTTCGCAGTCCTGTAGGATTTTGTGTCACCTGTGTCAGAATCATATCGGACTACTTTTTTTCCTATTGGGAATCAAAAGTAATCCTATTGGACCCTATATGATTCTCGCAATTCCATAGGATTATGTATCACCATTATCAGAATCCTATTGAATTACTTTTTTCCCTTTTTGAAATCAAAAGTAATCAGATTGGATCCTATACGTTTTTGATAAGTATTGTAGGATTGTTTCACCCCAATCAGAATCCTAGTATTCCTTTTTTCTTAATTGAACCCATTAAATGATAGTTTGTTGAAATGAGTACCAGTACAATACAACAACATTGCTTGGAAACAACACTTTTATATTCATTTCTGTTTTATTCACCTGCAATAAAAACTATAGCCCTTTAAGAGTGACTGACGGCGTCACAGCTAGCTCAGAGGGGCGCTGTTTCGCTCGGTCGGATGCTTTATCTGAGATTGATGATTCTTTCTGTCCGTGCGCGTTTTGGTCAAATAAATGATCACTATTTCAATATTTCATTTGGCGGTAAAGCAGGGCAGCCTGAACTTGAAGCAGCAAGAACGGTGACAGCGGACACTTTCTCTTGAGCTACGTTTTACATATAGGATATAGGGTACCTTTTAGGAAGACGTTTTGGAGGCAGAGACAAATAGATGGGTAGGCTAAACAATATTTATTGAAAATGAAAGGCGCAACGCTTACTCACAATGGTAGCCTAAGCGCGCTTTGCGCCCTTTTCCTTTTCAACGATTAAGAACTTTTTTTTGATTGCACCTCGACTCACGTTCGTTGAGCGCCCTCCACTTCTTCCCATTATCAATATTTATTTACAGACACTAGTAAACTATAGTGTAACTGCCAATGCCACATGATTCTCTGCCCATGCATAGCAATTTACTCTATTTCATTTGAGACCACACGTGTAGCCAGGCGCACTAGATTTCAAACGCGGACTGCGCCACAATGCTCTCTGTCGGAACCACAGACTGCAGCCCTCTAACTGGATCCAAAAGGCAGTGGTTGAAAAATTACCCAATTGTCATATGTTGATATCACAAGTTTACTGGAGAACTGAGACGAAGTAGAGACTCTGGACAGGGTGGATAAGGTTTAATTAAAAGCAATTTATTCAGAGGTAAAGATATCTGAAATAGCGTGCACGGACTCATTCATCAAGCTCAAATGGAACTATCCGAAAAAGCCCAGATAACAGAGTGCATAGACATTTTATACAGCACAGAAAGTAGGTTGAGTCTGGAAGTTCTGGTCCTCTGGTTGGTCCTGATGAGTTGGGCGAGGTCCCCTTCAGGCTAGTATCACTGTCCCATTGGCTCTGAGTAGAGTTCTTTGTCTTCAGAAATGTTCAGCTAAAACAGGAGATTAGGTGTGTGCGTAGATGTTCCTATTTTGACATTTCTGTGTGTCTCTGTAAAATGTTCAGACTGAAGAGGAGATTTTGTGTGTGCGTAGATGTTCCTGTCTTATCAGTGTTTATGAAAGGTTTACGTCAGCCCTCTGTCCTTGGGTATGTGTGTGTCTCAGTATCTCGTGAAATGCAGTACCAAGCACCCTTTTCTTATCAGTGTTTATGAAAGGTCTGTGTCAGCCATCTGTCTCTGGGTGTGTGTGGGTCTCAGTATCTGCTTATGAGTTTGTGAGAAACCCTGTTTGGAAAGAAGTTAGTTATAACAACGTAATAGCAATATGCTTGTGTTATAATAAATGATATTTATTACAAATACTTGAGTAAAAGTAAAGATTCCTTAATAGAAAATGACTTAAAGTAAAAGTGAAAGTCACCCAGTAAAATAGGCTTGAGTAAAAATCTAAAAGTATTAACTTTTAAATATACTTAAGTATCTAAAGTTAATGTTATTGCCAATATACTTAAGTATCAAAAGTAAAAATCATTTCCAATTCCTTATATTAAGCAAACCAGAAGGTACAATGTGTTTTTTAAATTTTGAGATTGACTGTTGGAGTGTGCCCCAGGCTATCATACTTTACAAATGAAGCATTTGTGTTTAAAGTCTGCCAGATCAAGGGCAGTAGTTATGACCAGGGATCTTCTCTTGATAAGAGTGTGAATTGGACAATATTTCTGTTTTACTAAGCATTCAAAACGTAACAAGTACTTTTGGGTATCAGGGAAAATGTATTGAGTAAAAAGTACACCATTTTCTAAAGTAAAAGTTGTCAAAAACATAAATAGTAAAGTACAGATACCCAAAAAAACTTGAAGTAAAACATATTTAAAGTACTTAAGTACTTTACACCACTGCCAAAAGGTGATTCTATTTAGTGCATTAGATACAGTAACAAATGCTCAAATATTCCTTTTGAAGTGTATCCCTTATTTTAACCTGACATGTGCAATAAAAATCGATATAATTTCACAAATGATCTCTTCATTTTCTAAAATAATCGAGTATTGTATTTGAATCTGTCACTAAAACTGTCACTAAAACTAAAAACAATCAATGAAACCATTGTATTTAGAAGCACACATTTTTATTTTCATATACAACAATTAATGTAAAGCCAACATGTTCTCTAGTTTCTGTGAAACTCCACTGTCTAACCATCATAAAGACTAAAGAGCATGAGAAAGAAAGCTTTTTTATTTTCTTCTAAATGTTGCAAACACCAAGTAAACATACAAAAAAATGTCTGCATGCACAACAGCTCATGAGTCTAAATTCTCAGTCCATTAAGTATTAAGGATATAACGGAAGGTGATGGACTGAATGCAAACAAGCGCAGCTTGAGAGTCTAAAATAAACTCAAGAGTTCCATGAAAAGCAGCATAAAAAGCAGTAAATAAATAGAGGAATCAAAACATAATCGAGGTATAAAACGGAAGAATTGTTGTACTGTAGTTGTCGAGAGAGACAGAAGACATGTTGTAAAAGTCCAGACAAAGTGTAACAGCTCCCTGATAGACAGTACTGTAGCAGTGTCATTCTCCTAAATGCAGTCAGAAGTGTTGTATAGTTCAGCGGTATTCAACCGGGGTACTGCAGCGGTCAGCCCAAAAAAATCTAACGTATGATGGGGGGGGGGGGTCTTGCCGGTTTTCCTGGGAGGGGGTCCCTGGGCAAGAAAAGGTTGGTATAGTATAGTTGATAAATGTACCAGACACCTGGTACAGTATAGTTGATTAAACCGAGTTAGAGGTTAAGAGGCTAGTGTCTCTTTTGTCCTTAAAGCCATCAATCAGTCAGTGATGTGTTTCTAACGCCATGATGATCCATTCACTTTTAATTCTGTATAGTCTTTGTCAGTGATGTGTTTCTAGCTCCACAATGGTCCACTCCCCCTGCGGCGAGGCAGCGTCTTCGGGAGAGAAGCTGGTCACAGTTATGCTAGTTGTGGAGTCCTCCAGGGGTGATATGAGCTCCGCCCAGCGTTTAAACGTCTCCTTCTCGTGGGGCAGGAAGATCTGCTGGGCGTCAAGGCAGTCCCGGGAGAGGGACAGGGTCTGCTTGATCAGATACTGGGCTAGGTTCAGGTCCTCAGGGACTGGATTTATGACGCCCAAACTGGACTCCTGGTCTGAGAGAAGTTGCTTCAGCATGCTCCAGTCACGCTCCGCAAACTTACTGCTCTCCTCATTGTAACCTTCATCATTCCCCTCCTCCTCCTGCCCCACTGTGCTCCTCCTGCTCCTGTCCTTGATGTTGTCCGAGGAGCTGAGGTGCTCAAAGGCTTCTCCCAGGTCCAGTTCGTAGATGGGAGAGAGGGCTTTGGACGGGCGGCGGTCTTGTGTACAGGTCGGGGTTGTTGTTTGATCCAATCTGTCACAATGTCCCTCATTGTCCCCTAAAAACAATTGACAATACTGCACAGTGACTTAACGATTCAGCTTTCCATAAGTCCATAGTCATTACACAGGCATTCTTCTGGTCACTTCTTCCCATTATCATCCCAACATTAACATGACTAAAGTTTCCCCCTTAATGCAACTGTGTCCTCTTAACCATTTAATAATCAATGACTGGATCAGGCAATGGCCTGTATTCTACCAGGAGATGGGGGGGAGCCCTCGTTTCACCATTGCATTGGTACTCACGTTACAGACCAATGGATTATGATATGATATTGTTGATATACTGTACATTTATATCAGATGTATAAATCACGAGTAATCACTGACCTGGACTGTGGGTGACAGGGAGGATGCACAGCTGCCTTAAAGGTGAAGCACAGAGGGATGTAGTTGTCTGGATGTGTCTCTTTTATCCAGCAGTAATTAACACAGTAAGCCATGCATTGCATTGCCAGCACTGGTTAGTTAGCCTAACTCTGCATAACTCCGTTTGCTCAGGCACCAGTGATATGTTTGAAGAAGTAAACCGTGCAGGTCTCTAACTATTGAGCAAACCTTTTGTATTGTAAAGATATGATTATTATACTGTAACAACAATCTAAATGCAGGCAGAAATGATTTCATTTGTAGCACAAAAGGAAGTACGCACATCACTTGTTTTCTCTGACATTTCCCATTTGTTTTTATATACAGTTTCTTTCTATCATAAATACTGCTTCAATATCACTAAATAAGAGGTCTATACAGTCGTGGCCAAAAGTTTTGAGAATGACACAAATATTAATTTTCACATAGTCTGCTGCCTCATGATGGCAATTTGCATATACTCCAGAATGTTATGAAGAGTGATCAGATGAATTGCAAAGTCCCTCTTTGCCATGCAAATGAACTGAATCCCCCAAAAACATTTCCACTGCATTTCAGCCCTGCCACAAAAGGACCAGTTTACATCATGTCAGTGATTCTCTTGTTAACACAGGTGTGAGTGTTGATGAGGACAAGGCTGGAGATCACTGTCATGCTGATTGAGTTCGAATAACAGATTGGAAGCTTCAAAAGGAGGGTGGTGCTTGGAATCATTGTTCTTCCTCTGTCAACCATGGTTACGTGCAAGGAAACACGTGCCGTCATCATTGCTTTGCACAAAAAGGGCTTCACAGGCAAGGATATTGCTGCCAATAAGATTGCACCTAAATCAACCATTTATCGGATCATAAAAAACTTCAAGGAGAGCGGTTCAATTGTTCTAAAGAAGGCTTCAGGGCACCCAAGAAAGTCCAGCAAGCGCCAGGACCGTCTCCTAAAGTTGATTCAGCTGCGGGATCGGGGATACAGAGCTTGCTCAGGAATGGCAGCAGGCAGGTGTGAGTGCATCTGCACGCACAGTGAGGCAAAGACTTTTGGAGGATGGCTTGGTGTCAAGAAGGGCAGCAAAGAAGCCACTTCTCTCCAGGAAAAACATCAGGGACAGATTGATATTCTGCAAAAGGTACAGGGATAGGACTGCTGAGGACTGGGGTAAAGTCATTTTCTCTGATGAATCCCCTTTCTGACAAACTCCAAGCATTGATTATGCAAGAATGGGCTGCCATCAGTCAGGATGTGGCCCAGAAGTTAATTGACAGCATGCCAGGGCGGATTGCAGAGGTCTTGAAAAAGTAGGGTCAACACTGCAAATATTGACTCTTTGCATCAACTTCATGTAATTGTCAATAAAAGCCTTATAAAAGAAACGTATGAAATGCTTGTAATAATACGTTAGATATTTTTGTCAGATGTTACTATGAAATACTGAAGACACTGAAGCAGCAGACTTTGTGAAAATTAATATTTGTGTCATTCTCAATAACATTTGGCCACGACTGTACTGGCAAAATATCACAAAAATGTCCACTTATCGCTGTTGACAGCAGAAACAAGATTGACATGTTTTGTACTAGGATACCCCCTACCTAGTATGCGTCCCAAATGCCACCATATCCCCTATATAGTTCACAAAGTAGTGCACTATATAGGGAATAGGGTTCCATTTCAGATGTAAACCCCTAACTAAGTAATAGCGTAAGGATTTGCTGTATAACATGAGAGTGAAAAAAGAGAGACATATCAGAACCATGGAAGATAAAGATTGTTCTAGACACACCACACACAGAAGGCTACCAGGCAGCACCACACAAAGGCTATTGAACCAAACCAGTACTACAGAATAAAACTAGTAAAAAAAATACAAATACAAAAATATTGGGTGGAATAAATAAAAAGACAGACAACAAATGGCTTGTATTACTGGCATGCAGATGTCTTTACTAGATAAGCAGACTGAGGAACAGATACAAGCTAGGAGGATCTGACAAATTACAACAAAAACAAGCCGATCCTGGGTAGGTAAGGGTCCCTGTAGGTAGGTAACACGTAGATTGACAGACTAAACCTTTCTCAAAAGCAATCTGGTCATCATGACAGCTTAGTACTGTGGTCCATAGTACAATACAGATATTTTGGGATTTTCCATCTAAATCAAATGGCCATATTATTATGTAATTTGATAGTAAAAACCATAGCTTGGTTGCATGTCTTTTGCATGAAAACACAAATTATAAAGACATCAATCCCAATAAATAATATCATAAGCTATTATCTTATTGGCTTGACAGAGACCAGAAGCTGCTGGAGTTCATGGCATTCAATAAAAGAAACAACGAAAAATCATTGAATAGGCCTATTTGCATTTTTATGTACATCAAAGTGCATCGGTACAACTAGGCCTACGTCAACCCGCCACACCTTGTCACAAGGCAGGTGGTTTATAACCAACACATGGCATAGTACTTGACACTAAATTATTACGTTTTAGTCCCCAAATGGCACCCTATTCCCTACATAGTGCACTACTTTTGACCAGAGCCCCATGGGCCCTGGTCAAAAGTAGTGCACTATAAAGGGAATAGGGTGCCATTTGGGGACTAAAACGTAATAATCTAGTGTCAGTTTTCTCATTGAAATTAACATAGCTTTCCCCCCCCTTTTTCATATGTAATCTGAGTAGTCAGGGTCAGAATGACTCTGAAAAAGTTGAAACATTAGGTTATATGTTGATTATAGCTAAACTACTCCTGCACGTTTTTTTGATTGACCAATCTCCATGTTTTAAATTGGTGTTGCAAATTCAAATCAATGGACTGGTACACAAACAGATGTTTTGTGTAATGATAGCAAGGTTTTAGCTATATGGGCATATACAAAAATGATCCCCTCATTGAATTTGAACTAGTTAAGTAATCTGCATAATATCCTTTTTGAGAGGAATGGGATAGCTAAGTAAACGTTTCATGATGCAAATGAGTAGTCCGAGCATTACATCATATGAGACAGAGGAGATTGTATCTTGCAAAGGGAGAACTAACTAACTATGCCTTGACTGATGGAGTTTGGCTGGGTGGGGAAGGAAAATGGGTGAGGGGTTTGGTTTTAGGGTTTAAATTAGGAGGGGTCCTAAATGTAGATTAGTATACATTACCTGCTGGGGACTGTGGGATAGCTGCATGTGCAGGAGACTCCCCTGTCTGCTGAGGGTAATTTAAGTCTAGATGTAAGTCTGCTCTCTTGCTCTCTGCAGGTACAGGTGCTTGGTTAGGCTTGGTTGAGGGGTTCCTGCGTGGTGTCCCTCCGTTGCTGTACTGTTCAGCAGGCCGGAGGTCCAGGTGGCAGGGTCTCTCCCACTCCTGGGGAGGCAGGTCACTGAGGTCAGGGTCCAGGGGAGGGCAACCAGGGCTGGGCTCTACTCCCTCCACCTTGGTGGGGTTATGGTCATCTACCAGAGGATCCTGGATCTCAGTGAGGAAAACAATGGGTTTGGTGTTGGACTCCTGCTCGGTACCTAGTTCCTGCTGAGGTGTGCTTTTGGGAAGGTCAGACGCCAGGTGCTCCCCAGAGTGAGACACAGAGTTGGGGGCCGACTGAGGTGCTGGAGGAGGGTCACTCTCGAAGACTTCGCAGGGTGTGAGGGGGTCGTCAGGCTGTTGCTGGGGTGGAGTCTGCGCCCCGCACTCCTCTGATCCCAGCTCCTCACACTCGTCCACAGAGATCAGAACAGAGCGGCGGAAGTTAGAGGCTGACTGGTAGTCCTGCTGCTCGTTGTCCTGGTCAGGGTCAGCTCCATCCTCGAAGGCCAAGTTGATAATGCCCTGGAACTGAGGGGATGGGTCAACGGGAGGCAGAGGGGCATGATGACAAGGAAGAACCTCCACCTCTGACTTCTCGTCCTCTTCCTCATCCTCCTCTTCCTCAGACTCCTCCGACTCCTCGGAGGAGAAGAGCTGGCTGTCGGGGACCTGCTTCACTGTAACATTGGCCTCCACTTTCTCTACCTCCTCCTCAACAGGGACCTCCTCTCTGTCCCTGCTCAGCCAGGAGCGTGGCCGTCGCCTCACCCCTTCCTCCTCACTGGTGGTCTCTACCTCACGCCCCTTCAGCCTCACCTCGACCCGCAGCCCACCGTCCAGCATCTTCAGCTCCTCGGGGGTACTCGTGTCACTACTACTGCGGCCCAGAAAGTCATGGCAACGCATGGTTCCGCCTCCCTTGGTTCCGCCGCGGTCGTTGGAGCAGCAGTCGTCCACGTCGTCCTGCGAGCCCCCGGCATCGTAGTCCTCAGAGCGGGGCTTGATGTCATCTGAGGAGGTGGTGGCGCTGCCGGACTCTGACTCAGGGCTGACCTGGTGGTGCAGGCCGCTCCACGAGTCCTCCAGAGGGTTATCTGTGCTGCTCAGGCTGCCTGGGTTCGGGGTGTCCAGGGGAAGATCTGTGGTTGAGCCAGGAGTGTGTTTACATGTGTGTGTGCCCTCTGTGTGCTTAGCAGGCTCTCCGTTTACAAGAGCATACCCTTGAGAGACGTGGTTGGTTGCTGGTGGCTGACTAGACAGAGCCCTGATTCCTCCTGTGCTGTTAGGTTTACCTGGTTGTTTGGCAGACTTCTGGGGACTCTGCTTAGGGCTGGTGTTCAGGGGTAAGGAGAGGGAGTCCCCTCCTCCACCGAGGCCCTGGGGGCCTGATGGTAGTATACTGTTATGTGTCGGGCTCTGCTCTGTTGATCCTGCTGCTGGCTCGGAGGCCGCCTCCCTGGGATTTGAATGGGAGGAGACCCTCTCTGCTTCAGCACCAGTGTCATTAGCCTGTTGAGTCTCCGTGGAGGTTTTACCATTATATCCTTCTTTCTCTTTAGCTGCAGGCGTTTTAGAAGAAACGACAGAGGAGGAAGAGTTTTTAACTGGCCCCGCTGACTTTGGGGAGGCTTTCTCTGTAGGAGATTCAGAGGTACTTTTCTGCTTAGGTCCAGATTTGGCCATTGCTTGCGGAGGCTGTTTGGAAGGAGCAGAGCTAGATTTTGTTGGTTTAGAAGCAGATTTGGCTGCGGTAGCTGGGGTTGGTTTTGTGGTCTTCCTGGCTGCTTTGTCTGCTGAGGCTTTAGAACCATCCTTATCCTCCTCTTTCCTGGGAGACGCATGCTTTCTGGCACTCAGGGAGGACCCAGGTCTAGAGACTTCATTAGAGGAGAAACAAGAAAAAGGGAAGACTATTTCAATAATTTGGCCCACAGTGAGATGATGTTAGGATTTGTATTGGCACAAACACGCACGCACCATGGTTCTCAGCGGAGCCTGTTGGTGTGCACCTTCCCTTCGTGTCTGCTCTGGCTCCTGTTCCTCTAGTTGTTGCTCTTCCTATAGAGGGAAGCTTGGCTTTATTGGCCTCTCTAGCGCTGGGCTTATTGGTTGGGCTGATAAGGGAGATTAAAAAGACAATCAAATCAAAAGCATACACAGCCCCAGAGAGTAGAAAATTAAGCCTGACACTCACAAAAATGAAAGCAATTTTTAATTGTAAAAATATATATATTGTAATTTAGGAAAATAACAACAATCAATACATTATGGACACAATATCACAGGGTTTGATAACATTAAGGGACAAAAGCTCATAAACCTCATAAGACCTTAGCATAAACAAGCACTGTGTTGTTTCATCCATCTCTGTATGGACTAGCAACTACCAATATATAACAATGGGGGGCAGCAGAGGTTTTTCTACCATTTCTCAGGGATGGTCTTCTATCTAAGTAGAAGGTTCTGATTGTGGGTGCAATGCTGCTTACCTGTTGGTCTTTGCAGTGTCTGTTTTCTGGGGGGGTTTCGTCAGTGGAGATTTGGTCAGAACTTTAGCCTGCGTTTTTGACTTAAGACCTAAAACACAGGATTGTTATAGTGTGCTTTAACCTTGAACCAAAACACTGATATTTATTGTTGGAAAATGAAAACTGCTCACTTAGAATGAGGGGTTAAGAGGAGGAATAGGATTCGTTTAGCTATACAGCTTAGTGGGGAAGAAGAGTGCAACAATAAACAGACATTGTTTTGAGGGGAAAAATGCACATTCATCTGAAGAAATTCTCAAACAAAGTACACCGATGATTACATTTCACAGAGAGCTAACGGGGATGTCAATATCTAACAAACAATGAGTGTTTTTTAATTCATATTCTGCGAGCTAGAGGCAAGGAGCTGATAATAGTACTGTACTCCAGAGCCAAAATAATGCACAAATCAAGGCCAATAAAACGGATAGAGCTGGAGCAGAGTAGGCGAATAGGGATGACTGGTTTGTTTAGAGAGAGAGAGAGGGGGAGGGAGAGCATATGGCACTCTGACTCTCTCTTCTTCTCTTTTGTATGAAAAAGAGAGACAGGCCGGCTGAGGCCCAGTTCCCCAGACAGACAGAGGGTGTTGCTATCAGTCTACACACCACACAACTCCCCTCCTTCTCCAAACGAGCATACACCGTCACCACGGGAGCTAGGACCAGACTGGGTGTGGAGAAATAAATTGGTCTCACCCCTGTGTGTGAGCTTTGGTTTTGACCTTCAGCTCTGCGGCTTTTTGGGGTGTCTGTTGCCAGGCTGTGCTACCCATAGGGATATTTATTACTGTGGTTCTACCTTGAACTGATTAATATGCATGAAAGAAAGGAGTGCTTCTTGATTCATATTCATGCACACCACTACTGTATATAATGTGTTTCTACTTCAATGTATTATCTTCCGTCTCTCTAGAACCCCTCAGGGTTAAAGAATAACTCATGTAAATCAGTCTGCTACTTATTCTCCACAAAACCTGCTTCCAACTATTTCTGCGTCAAGCTAATTTTTCAGATACTCTAACTTCCTGCCATAAAATATAATTATTGTCATCATAAGAACAAGAATGAGTGAATTAACCCAGCTGGCAAAACTGGTTCGAATGACATTATTACAGCGTCATTATCACAACGTCATTAAAACATAATTACAAAATCATCATGACGTCTTTTCAACCATATTTTCCCATCTGGGAGGTAAGTAAATAACATTGGATGTTAAACCTGGAAATTACAGTTACCCAGCTGGCAAAACAAGTTGAACGTCATTACAACGTCATTATGATGTATTTTCAACCAGTTTTGCCCACTGGGGAGCAAGTTAATAACGTTGAATGTTAGACCAGACCTGGGATGGCGTGGCTGTTGCGTGGGCTTCCGGAGCTGTTGTCAGGGGAGGCGCTGCCTGATGTGGAGGGGGTGGTGGTGGCGGGGTGGGCTGTGCTGCTGTCTGCCCCCTGAAGAGAGTCACCCTTCCCTGCTGTACTCTTCTGCAGCTTCCCTGGCCTAGCCTGAGCTGTGGAGGTGGTGCCTGGAGGAGAGGTCTTGGGCCTGGCTCCGGGGTTAGGCCTCCTGTCCTGGTCCTTAGCCCCTTTACCCAACGTTGGGGAGCCCCTGGATCCGTTAGCAGTGGCTACCTCCTTCCTAGCCCCCCCTGGGCCAGCTGTACCGTTGAGCACTGTGGCGGAGGTTGTAGTCTTGGCTTTAGCCGTGGTGCTTCGGTGGTCGCCTGGCTGCTTGGTCTTGCCGTTCTTTGCCCTGGATGGGTCACTGTCTCCAGGCTTGGTAGCGTTAGTCCCTCTCTCTGCGGTGGCTGGAAGGACTGGCGTGCCCAGCCCGTCTGACTTCATGGTGGCTGATGATGCAGCCGTAGAGCAACTTCCTGTTCCTGTGTTCCTGACGACCCGATTGGTCCTGTGGACAGGAGGGCTCTCACACGGAGCTGCAGGACCTGAGGCGCATCTTACACCCCTTGGCTGCTAGAAATAGACGAGAGAGGTTTGAATGGAAAAGTTCCGATCACACAACGTCATTTAAAATAATGGCATAGTGGTCTACGGACTCGATTTAACAGCTAAATACCGAGAAGAAGGAAGTCCGACCTAAACTGGAATTAACACGCAATCTAGAAACTGATTAGCCAGATTTTGTAGATACCGGCTAAGAACGTTTTACTTGTAATGATCGTGATACGTTGTTATTTAACCTACATTAGTTGAATCAATGGACTGAATGACTAAGTTGATCGCGATAAAAGCTTCCGCTAAATTACTCAAATGAAATGTAATTGAAAAGAATTGAATAATACTGTTGAGGATGCCTGCAAGCTACTGAGCTGTACTGTATACTCAGGCTTGTAAAACAAAAGCAGCCCTGGCCCTCATCACATCCTTCCAGGTGCTCGCTGCCTTGTGTTACAGTTCATCAGTCTGATAAGACACAAGGTCTGTGTATTTATCACTGAGGGGCTGAAAGGTAATTGCTTTCTGTGTCAATTACGAAATGACAGCCGTCAGCAGCCCTGTGCCGGGGTCAGCAGAGCCACAGAAGTATAGCATCCCAAATGGCACCCTGTTTCCTATATAGTGCACTAATTTGGACCAAAGCCCTATGAGCCCTGGTCAAAAGTAGTGCACTATATAGCCAGGCGGAGAGAAACTTCCTTCCAGGCGCCTGCTCCGCATCACAGCACTTCCTGTCAATATCTGTCAGGTTGCTGTTGGCGGGGCCCCTCTCAGCCACTCACATCACACACACACACGTGTCGCCTCCAGTGTGTGTGTGTGTGTGTGTGTGTGTGTGTGTGAGGCTGGCTCTAGGTTTTCCACCATTCACATCTCTGTGATGTGTGCAGTGATTACAGGCTTTCAAAAGCCACCCTCCTAGATCATAATCACGCCATTACATCCACATTTGTGTCATTTAGCATCTAGATGCTCTTATCCAGAGTATAATTCACGCATTCAACTAAAGTAGGTATCACAACCACATATCATAATCATTACACAGGTTTCTCTGTGTTATAGATGGGTTCATATCACCCGACTAAGTGATTTAACGACGCAAAAGAGGAATAAAACAATTGCTTTTAAATGAGACTAAATAAGCTTTTATCATACATTACCTGTGAGCTGGTAAAAACAGGCTTTTTCCCAAGTCTTCTACTGTCTCCTTTATCAAGAGCAGCTATAGGAGAGAACACACAATTAAAGCAACGTTTAAAACATGTTTAAATTACCATTACATTCAGAAACCCTCAAGGCACCATACTCATTCATAAAACAGGTCAGCACAAACATCTTTTGGAGGCACATTGACATGGTTGTGTCTTTGTATTCTCAACACAAGGAGCATGCAATTTGATGATGGATTTTTCCCATTTGAAATATACCAATGTTCCTGAAATATCAAATCCAAGACGTGTCCATTGAAGAGACTGATACTGCAATGTGGCTATTCCACCTCAGGCTTCCTGATTTTCCTTTAAATGAGATACGTACAATCCTGATGTGGTGAGATTTTCATTTAATCAATGAAACATCAGTCAACTGTGTCTGCCGAGCAAGAAAAGACTTCACAGCTTATCTTACCATTTCCCCAGAGATGCTCCAAATCAAGACCAAACTGCTGCACCGGAATGTAGTCGAGTGTGTGTGTGTGTGTGTCTGGTGGGTGTGTATGATGTGACATGTGTGACTAGATTACTGTATGCAACTACCAGTATGCATATTCATTCTATGTGCCTCGCCGTGTGTATGCATGTGTAAACTAGGGTCTCTATGTGAGAGACAGAGAGGGAGATTCCATCAGTATGGAATGTCAGTGCAATTCTAAAACCAAGTTCAATGAATCATTCATGCAATGCATTTCAATGGATCGCAAAGCTAAACAGTCAAAACGAAGCAGTACTTTATTCGTTTCTCAGAGAATGCATGTAATTATGTGTGAAATCCACAAAGAGAGAAATTCAACCATCCACCCCCGCCCCTTTTTTTTTTACAACACAGAACATGCAGAGTATGCTGCAGTTAGCATGTTAGCCTTGACTACGATTGGCTGAAAATGGAGTGAGAGACCGAGGCGGCACCCTCCTCGCCCAAACAATAGATGGACCTTCAGGTTGTGGCTGTGTGTGCTCTGTTCTGCAGCTGTGCTGAAAGCAGCCATTAATTGTGTGATGTTACCCAGAGGCAGCGGCAACAACATATGCGTCGGTGGGCTTTGGTTCCTTCCTCTCTAACGATACAGAGACAGACCCTGTGCTCCATCACTGAAGCCTGGTTCCAGGTCTGTTTGTGCTGTCGCTTGTCATCTCCTATGGTCATTGTCACGCCAAACAAGATCAAACAGACAAAACAGATCTGGGACCAGGCTACCATCACTATGTGGTTGGGTTGAATAGAACAAACAAACACACCCTGCATAATATCCCATCTGAGCCGAGAGGAAGAGAGCTTTGGCTCTCCTCTGCAGTGAGGGACAGATCAGATCACCTCCCAGCTACAGCTAAAGCACCATAGATTAAAGATGGCCGTTTTCCCTTGTCTTACCTGCCAGTATCCGCTCTCTGTGCTTGGAGGGCAGGGTCTCCCATCCCCGCGTGTGGCGGACGGCGTAGAATGACTGGAGCAAGAAGGTCCACAACCTAGCGCGCAGCGCACCAATCTCTCGCCTGAACGGCTGGTTTAGAGAGGAAAGGAGAGAGGGGAGGGAGGAGGAAAGAGAGAGAGCGCGAGCGAATCAGCAGCTGCTTAAAGTACCCATCACCATGGTAACCATCACCCCACCCCCCCTTTCTCTCTCCCTCCCTCTTGCAGAATCCACTTGAGCTCCTTTGAGCTAAATGGATGATGTCATCAGCTGAGGCTGCTGCTGTGCTCCCGCCTCCTCTTCCTCCACATCGCCTTAATGTTTATAAAAAACAGAGCTGGTGGGGGAGCTTCCTCCCTCACACAAACCCTCCCTCCATTCAGTCCTCTCTCTCGCTCTCCCACCCTCACACAGACACACACCCTCCCTCCCTTCCTCTCTCGCTCACCCCCGTCTAACACGCCCACCCTTTTTCCCTTCCTCTCACTCGCTCTGGCTCTCACGCCCTCTGACTACAACACAGAGGCAGATTAGTGAAGGCCACTCCCATGTCTCTACATGCTTTCCCTCCCTCTTTCCAACTCTAATCCATCCTGCCATATTCTGCATAAGGACGTGTGACTTAACCCAGCCAGCCTAACCCGGGCTGCAGCTCAAACCCAGCCAGGCCTCTAGGCCCCTGGGAGTAATTACACAGGAATCATGGAGCTCTGGAACTGTGAATCTCTACCTTTCACCCAATGTGTGTGTGAAAGAGGGAAGAGAGAGGCAGAGAGCATAGCAAGGAATGTTTTAATGTTCACCCTTCACGGCTCTTTGTGTCATTTCACCATTATCCTTTGAAATGGAAGAAAACCCTTGTCATGCTTAGTCATCAAATAATAAAAAAGGCAAAATCGGAATAACTTGATTTTGGTTTGGGGGACTGTGAGTGAATGTGAGTACTTGTATTCACCTCCTCCCTCTGACCCCTCTCCTCCAGGGGTGTCTCTCCTTCAATGTCTTCCTCCCCAGCCAGGTGATCCACAGCGGTGAACAGGTCACAACAGTTATCCACCGTGACCCTGTCCCGTACGGCTGAACACAGCTTCTTCAACAGGGCCGGTTCCCGCGTCGACTCCTCTCTCTAAAACACACATGTTATTTTATTCATTAGCACACAGTAAAAGTAGAGGATTTAAATATAACTAAATGTATGTGAAAGGGAGGTCGAGAAACCCAAGGTGGATGAAGTTGAGAAACCCCTTGCTTACAACCAAACGGTTATTTCACTGTAGTACAGAACAATTGCTAGCTACACTGTAGTACACTGACCACTACACAGCTCAAACACATTAGGATGGATTATAATTACATCGCAGATTCCCATGCTAATACATGAACTGATCAGACCAATTTCAGAGGCTGATGAGGATAATCCTTCAGGAAACCCGTTGTCACCACAGCTGTATAGCTCTGTGTCTGTGATAACAGGGTGGAATGACTGGGATTGGAATGCGTATTTCTATCAGGGCAGAGTCAGACACAGTGAGTTGGCACATTGAGGACAGACACCCACAGAATGAAATAGACCATTTACATGATGCATGCAGACACCGATGATACGAGTGCAAACCTCTTGGACTGTGACTCTGCATCTAGAACTGCCTCAGCGTCCAGCAGGATGTTTACTATGAAGTTTTTATGCATAGCATTAGCCTCATTTAATAAGTAACAATGAACCATCTACAACTGATCAAATGAATCAGTGTATAGCTGGGTGTGAGTCTCTGTGTATGTTGTGTGTATCCGTCACATGTCCTGTGTCTGTCATGCGTGCGTCTTCCCTTACCCGTCGTAGGCTGTGGAAGGCCTGCGTGTGTGTGACCTGGGCCAGGTGTGAAACAATGACAGACAGACACTGGTCCTGCAGCTCTGTAGCCAGCAACACTGTCTGTTTGGCCCACTTGACCTCCGGGAGACAGCCCAGCAACTGCTCACTGCCACACAGCAGAGTCACCGTGTTCTGTACAGTCTGGATAGAACAGGATTATTAACTGGTATGTCTTATTTGAGAGACTTTTGTATATCTCTCCTTCACATCACACCCAGCAGGAGCCCAGCGCTCTGTACAGTCTGGATGGAACAATAAAATATTACATCTCTGGGGAACTATTTTTTATCACAGAGCTCTCTTTCTCTCTACCTCACAACCCCCCCCCACACACACACACACACCAAGGCAGAGGTGGATACCTGTGCAGAGAGGTTAGAGTGCATGTCCCAACAGCACGTCTTCAATGTGACAGGGTGGAATCCAGTGGCAAGGGGGAAACCCAGGACGACAGGCACCCTTTCACAGTTGCAGGAGGCTACCGGAGCTCCAGTTTGCCGGAGGAGCGCCTGTCGTGCACCGCCAGCACGTTGTTGTCCTCTCAGGGTGAGCTCCCCTAGCCTTTGCCTTCCCAGACTTACCCACAGGCAGCGGGACAATGGTTAGCCGATGCCAGGGCGTGCCCATATAACGTGGGCCTGCACACCGCACCCCTGCCGAGTTAGCCTGGGACTGCAGAGACACCCAGTTACTGTGTTGTCACGAGGAAGGCCTGGCAGAAGTCTTGGGGAAGGAGAGGCTGTGTACTGGCAAGAGGAGGCTTACGCACAGAGGTGCTTCCCGGTTTACCACAAGGACTAGCCAGCGGCAGCAAGCGGGTGGGAAGTATGCATGCACATTCCCTCTTACAACCACACACACAGTCCGGTGAATAATATTTCTAATCAAATGTATTAGTCACACACGCCGAATACGAATGCTTACTTACGAACCCCTAACCAACAATGCAGTTTAAAATAAAATACGGATAAGAAAAATAAATACAAGTAAGAAGTAATTAGAGCAGCAGTAAAATAACAATAGCGAGACTATATACAGGGGGGTACCGGTACAGAGTCAGTGTGTGGGGGCACTGGTTAGTGGAGGTAATATGTACATGTAGGTAGAGTTATTAAAGTGACTATGCATAGACGATAACAACAGAGAGTAGCAGCGGTTTTAAAGTGTGTGTGGGCAATGCAAATAATCTGGGTAGCCATTTGATACAGCTCTTATGATCTCTTATTTTAGAGACCTTTCTCATACTCAGTACTTCTCTTTCTCACAACACATACAACCACATACACACATACAAAGTGTTTCACCAACTATCTCATAATTGATCATTCACAGTCTGTGGAACAAGTTATTACGGCTCTTATGTGACCTGTTATCGTAGAGCCATTTCTCAACACATACAACATAGTTTGTGAAACACCACGCATCTCATCATTCATAATTCATTATATTATGGACAACAAAACACACGTTTACAGTCTTTAACAGTTGTTAAGACATTTACACCTTTGATGAACTCTACTGTGTCCACCACTGTTGTTCCTTCCGACCCTGCACTTGGCTATCGATGCAGGGGAAAACCCAAATTATGCAACACATTTTGGCAGCAGGCAGGCCCTCCTCAGCAGCAGTAGTAGTAGTAGTAGTAGTAGGCTGAGCTCCAGAGTGGTGTACCCAGGGGAGGCAGCCGGAGAGCAGGAGAGAAAGACACTGGCTGTGTCCCAATTCTCTACTCTTTTGTGCACTTGCACACTCCCTGTCATGGACTCCCTCCAGCCCAAACTAGACCAATACAATGCTTTTAAATCTGGATGACCCTGCTACATCTGTCTGTATCCACACTGGACTCCTGAACACGCCTGCCATAAAGGACTATGGAAATTGAGGTGAAGAAGTTGGGGTGTGTGTGTGTGTGTGTGTGTGTGTGTGTGTGTGTGTGTGTAACCCACCATGGCTCCAGTCACAGCATTTAGACAGGCTCTCTGGACCTCACAAGGCAACAGAGCAAAGTGTCTCTCTGACCAGCTCTTCACATAGTGTTCAGCCACCCACCTGTAACACACAGTACAAACGAGTGTTCGAGAGCCTGTCACTTCAGTACACATTATGACATATTGCTTGTTAAACACCTTTGAATTGTGTTTTTATGGAGACGGGTATGAACGAAGGGGAGAAAATATTGAGTTGGGTGGAGCAGGGATTTGATGCCACACAGGCAGGGGGGTCGTACATATGCTGTAAGGAGCAGCCCTAAGCACAAGACCAAGCCTAGGTACTCGCTAAACCACTGATATACAGTAACTATCCACAGAGTATCCAGTATCCGGTGTGTGATGATGTTCACTGTGCGACTGTGTGCTGAAGGTCTGGGTGAGTGGGGATTAATGAGATTGTGGGACTCAGTGAAAGAGCATGTGATTTGCATCAGTAAAACGGGTCAGGTCCGTGACCCAAACCACTTATACAGCCTGACATCACACAGAGAGAGCTGCCAAACTCTATATAAGACACAGGCAGGAGTCCCAAACGGCACGTTATTCCCCATAGTGCACTACCTTTTACCAGAGCCCATAGTGCACTATATAGCGAATCGAATGCCATTTGGGACTCATTCATTAACCTCACTGGTCCTGGTGCTAGGAAGGAACTGAAGCCAGAAGTGTCCAAAAACATGGCACAGCTCCCAATTACATATCAATATCGTGCTGCCCCAAAGTTCCCAGGCAATGTGTGGCCGTGTTCCAAATGGTACCCTATTCCCTTTATAGTGCACTTCTTTTGACCAGGGTCCATTGTACTGCACTATAAGGAATAGGTTGCCATTTGAAACACATCCTAGGAATATAAAACACATTTTTGTTAAGGCAGCGGCACTGAGAGAAGTGATGAGATCCAGTGTCGTTGCGAAACTGAATGATGTGCCATCTCAGTTGCTCAGCCCCATTTTCTCAGTCCCAGCCTCAGGCCCTCAGGGTAGAGTGGCCAGAGATGGTTGGCTAGCTCCAGAGGCCTGAGGGGTGTGAATCGCAGCACCACTGGGCTGTAAGCTCAGTTCAGCTCGCGTTACTATCATACACACAAGGGACGTGACAAATGTAAATAGAATCTTAATGTTTAAACTGACGTTTATTAATAGTTTAAACGTTAAAATAATCTATAAAAATAAAATGACGTGAATTCACAATCCAGATATGGTTCTGCATATGACCACTAGGAGGCAGTGCAGTTCAATCTACCACAGTCCTGGCTACGTAGCTACCAGTTGTCACTAGTTACTTCAGCCAAAAAGTCATAAAGCCTGCCTATTTCTACAATTTGTCTACTTAAAATGTGATTTTAACCCTAACCCTAACAATAACCTTAACTACACTGCTAACCTTATGCCTAACCTTAAATTAAGACAAAATATATGTTTGTTTTCATGAATTTTTACATAGCCAATTTTGACTTTGTGGCTGTGGTAACAAGTGGAAACCCTAACAGATGGCGCTCACCTTACTGCTGTCCCCCACCCACTCAGCAACAATGGTATTAATGCTGTTTTAGGTTCTCTGTTGTGTGCTTCTCCTTCATGTTCTCAATTGTCAGTACGTACTTCATGTCTGACTTCTCATCAATGTGATGGCTCGTAGCAGTGATGCAAATCTGCGTGTTTGAGAGCTTGCGCTTTGTACTTGCAGAGCAATCATTGTACAATTTCTCCATCCAGGCCGTCACGTTTCTTTTGAGATGGGATTTTGTAGTCTGGTTCTAGATATGCCATCAGGGCATTGAAGCCGACATCCTATACCTTTGACAATGGCTGCATGTCAACTGCAACCATTTCTGTAGTCAGAGCTGTGATTTTCTCACTCTGTCCCTAATCGCACTGCTGCCAGGAATGGTTTGGGTCTCTCAGTGCCGCTCTTTTAGCATTGGACCTGTACTGCCACTGTAGCTCAATTCCACCTCGCAAAATTTGAATTTCATTACCTTCTCATTGAACTTCTCAAAGTATTGCCATACAGGACTTAGCTGCTATCGCCTCCAAGTCGCCCTCTGACATTTTTCCAACTTAACAACGATGTCGTGCAGACCGCTTTATACCGTGACGAGATCCTGAGGCCCATTGTCGTGCTATTCTTCCGTCACCATCCTCTCATGTTTCAGCATGATAATGCACAGCCCCATGTCGCAAGGATCTGTACACAATTCCTGGAAGCTGAAAATGTCCCAGTGCTTCCATGGCCTGTATATTCACCAGACATGACACCCATTGAGCATGTTTGGGATGCTCTGGATCAACGTGTACGACAGCGTTTTCCAGTTCCTGCCAATACCCAGCAACTTCACACAGCCGTTGAAGAGGAGTGGAACAACATTCCACAGGCCGCAATCAACATCCTGATTAACTCTATGCGAAGGTGATGTGTCGTGCTGCATGAGGCAAATAGTGGTCACACCAGATACTGACTGGTTTTCTGATCCACACCCTTACCCTTTTTTTAAGGTATCTGTGACCAACAGATGCATATCTGTATTCCCAGTCACGTGAAATCTATAGATAGGGGCCTAATGCATTTATTTAAATTGACTGATTTCCTTCTATCAACTGTAACTAAGTAAAACCTTTGAAAAAGTTTGCAATGTTGCATTTCTATTTTTGTTCAGTAAAATTTGAAAGCTGCATATCTCCTCCTACTTACAGCATTGTTACATTAGGTATTTGTAAAAAAAGAAATACCGTTGCCTTTTGGTTGATGATTGGGACCTATTAATGGTAGTTTTGTGATAACTGCACTGTGATACCAAAACATTTAATAGAAAAGTGTGAGTTTCGGTTTAGTTGTATTTGTTTTTTTGCAATGTTAACGATCCCAAATTCGTTTAGAACGTCACACCCCTAACACACACAACTCATCAAAAGCTTTCCCCTCAGCGGAGCAGAAGGCAGGCAGCACAGCTCGGCCCACGCACCACGTTTTAGTTGTTTTATGTCTGTATCTTACTGCCAGATGGACTCCGCACACAGATGGTGAAGTCAGAGTTAGCCCTGAATGACCAGACTTAAAAACACTATCAAGGCCATAATTATTCATACCACTGCCTGAGGGGTGACTGTTTCTGGCATTAGTGCAATTTAAGTTAAGTTTTCAGAGACTTTTGGACAGCTATTACATAGACAGTGACCTACATAACATAGGGCAACATGGTGACCTTATGTTGACCCTGTTGACCCTGTTCCTCCATCTATTGTGCTCTGGATTATGCAGATTAAGCCAAACCCTTCTTATACAACTACAGAATGTTGAAGGTGATAAACAGGCTTGGGGTCAATTTTTATTCGTTTTCCAATCAATTTACTTCCTGAAGTGACTGAATTGCAATGGAATTGACCCCAACCTCGTCGATATCAATCTGTCAAACTGACAGCACCTAACTAAAATATAATGTCCCATAGAAATACACTCAAAAAGGCTCCATACACACACACACACACACACACTCACCTCATACACAAACTGTGGAGGCTCTGGAGACCAAGGGTGTGGGTGAGGGAGAGGCACTCGAGGATGGTTTTCTGAACCCCATCTATAGGCTGCAGTAAGAATAAAAGAGAAAACAAACACGTCTAAGTGACGGGACTTTTAATGATATGCCGTCTTTTCAATTGGACATGGCTCATAAGGTACTTGCAAGTAAAGGATCTTGAATAAAAGCCTTAATAAACTAAGATACAAAAACATCTATACTGTTTGCAGTTGACACACAGATGAGTAAAGTCATACACTGGTCACAGGAATATTGTTTTGTAATAGGAGTGAAAATAGATCAAAAAGAGAGTTCTCTCTGTGACTGCTGTGGGGTAAAGTGAAGCTGCCTGTCGCAGGGGGCAGAACGGAACACCCCATATGAACTGTATCTGGGCACATGATGAGGTAAGAGTAATGAAACAGAGGCTTTTCAGAGAACCGGAACACAGCAGGAATGCCCGTGAGATACAAAACAGTACCAAAACAGCTAAATCTGTTCATACAGATGGCTTTCCTCCTGACGCAGACTGGTATGAGACTATAGGGATCTCTCTGGAGATGTAGCACTGATCTAGGCTGGTCCCAGATCTGTTTTAGCTGTATAGGCAACTCCTATGAAGTTGGCAAGAGAGCACAAACAGATCTGGGACCAAGCTAGGGCAGATCAGAGAAGCACTACAATGGTAGGAAGAGCTAAAACACTCCACAAGAGAGCCATGTAAAAATAGATAGAAAAAACTGTTATTGTGTGTGTGTGTGTGGGCGGCAGGTAGCCAAGCAGTTAGAGTGTTGGGCCAGTAACTGAAAAGTTCCTGGTTCGAATACCCAAGCTGTCAAGGTGAAAAATCTGTAGATGTGTCTTGACCAAGGCACTTAACCCTAATTTGCTCCAGGGGTGTCGTATTACTATGGCTGACCCTGTAAAACAACACCTATCGCGTGTATATGACAATAACATTTGATTTTGTGTGTGTGTGAATGCGTGCATCACACAATACTGCATTAAGACATTAAGACAAAAACAAGTCGGCCAAATTGGCCTGCCAAACAGACATGTCAGACGTTCTCCCTCACATTCAGAAACCTACCTTGGGGAAGAAGCGGCAGTAGTCTCTGGTCAGCACCATCTCCACCACGTCCTTCAGTCCCTCCAGACCCAACATGTCTGCTGCCAACACCACCTGACTGGGAGAGAGGCGAGAGGGCCGGTTGAGGTGGTGTTGTGGTTCTGACTGGGAGAGAAGGCTGGGTGAGGTTGTGGTTCTGACTGGGAGAGAGGGCTGGGTGAGGTTGGGTTGTGGTTCTGACTGGAAGAGATATGTATACACCAACCTCAACCACTCCAGTACGCCTGCATACTGAATTATTAGTCACACATTGAGGCAGCTTACTTAGAGTATGTTTCTTGTGTACTTGCTCTTTATTATATATAAATATGACTTTATTATAGCTAATAATGAGGTTAAGGATTTGCCAGTACTACAACAAATAATTTAATTAAGCCTAATATGGCTAATAACACATAAAAAAGGCCTTATAAGCTACTTATAGACATACTTATAAAACTACAAATCGGAGGCTAAAATGTTTACCTTAAAATAAAGCATTAACTTTGATTGTATTTTCTATTAAGTATATTATCATGATAAATAATATTACTGCATTGTTGGGAAAGAGCTCAAGTAAGACATTCACTGCACTGTTTTACACCTGTTGTATCCTGTGCACGTGGAGATAAAACTTTGAAACTTGATGTGGTTCTAACTGGGAGAGAGGGACAGGTGAGGTGGTGTTGTGGTTCTAACTGGGAGAGAGGGACAGGTGAGGTGGTGTTGTGGTTCTAACTGGGAGAGAGGGACAGGTGAGGTGGTGTTGTGGTTCTAACTGGGAGAGAGGGACAGGTGAGGTGGTGTTGTGGTTCTAACTGGGAGAGAGGGACAGGTGAGGTGGTGTTGTGGTTCTAACTGGGAGAGAGGGACAGGTGAGGTGGTGTTGTGGTTCTAACTGGGAGAGAGGGACAGGTGAGGTGGTGTTGTGGTTCTAACTGGGAGAGAGGGACAGGTGAGGTGGTGTTGTGGTTCTAACTGGGAGAGAGGGACAGGTGAGGTGGTGTTGTGGTTCTAACTGGGAGAGAGGGACAGGTGAGGTGGTGTTGTGGTTCTAACTGGGAGAGAGGGACATGTGAGGTGGTGTTGTGGTTCTAACTGGGAGAGAGGGACAGGTGAGGTGGTGTTGTGGTTCTAACTGGGAGAGAGGGACAGGTGAGGTGGTGTTGTGGTTCTAACTGGGAGAGAGGGACAGGTGAGGTGGTGTTGTGGTTCTAACTGGGAGAGAG
Organism: Salvelinus alpinus; assembly: GCF_045679555.1. Lineage (NCBI taxonomy): Eukaryota > Metazoa > Chordata > Actinopteri > Salmoniformes > Salmonidae > Salvelinus > Salvelinus alpinus. The sequence goes on along the minus strand of NC_092091.1, from coordinate 35,586,327 downwards.
GGACAGGTGAGGTGGTGTTGTGGTTCTAACTGGGAGAGAGGGACAGGTGAGGTGGTGTTGTGGTTCTAACTGGGAGAGAGGGACAGGTGAGGTGGTGTTGTGGTTCTAACTGGGAGAGAGGGACAGGTGAGGTGGTGTTGTGGTTCTAACTGCGAGAGAGGGACAGGTGAGGTGGTGTTGTGGTTCTAACTGGGAGAGAGGGACAGGTGAGGTGGTGTTGTGGTTCTAACTGGGAGAGAGGGACAGGTGAGGTGGTGTTGTGGTTCTAACTGGGAGAGAGGGACAGGTGAGGTGGTGTTGTGGTTCTGGTGCTATACATGTAGGTTCACCATCAAGACCGATAGTAGGTACTGAAGAAATCCACTATTATTAAACATACTTAGACAACTGAAGCAAGCTAACACACTGACCTCAGGAAATGTACCTTTACTAGTTGGGGATATTCATTTTTGCTTCTGATGGATTAATTATTTTCTATTCTATATGTATATGGGTTATTCCACAGAGGTGGTGTAAATTGCCATCCCACCCCAAAATAATCTAAGACAAACATATTGTTAAATTAGTAAAGTACAAAGTCATTGTTTATACACCTATTTCTAATGAGAGGTGGCTGTCCCAAACCCTGACTGCTAAACGTCATGTTTAAAAATAAAGCGATTCATGATTGTCACTTTTCAAACTATTATTTCAATAGAACATAGAGTTGTTCTATTATCACATTGAAAGGCACTGATCTAATAATTAGTTGATTTATTTTTTAAACAACTTTCTCTGAAAATGCTGTCCCCACTTTTGATGTCACTATCAAAACAGACATTATAAAAAAAGTTGAATGTGCCTTAAGCCACAACCCTACAAATATAACCAGGTGATGGGATTGCACCCCTCTCCAATATGGCACATTGTCTGTATGTCTAAACATTATGAAGAAAATTAGTAAGCAAGTTGGTAAATCTTAATGTATTTTTAAGAAGTGTCACTACCGAACATCTGATATACAGTTGAAGTCGAAAGTTTACATACACTTAGGTTGGAGTCATTAAAACTCGTTTTTCAACCACTCCTCAAATTTCTTGTTAACAAACTATCGTTTTGGTAAGTTGGTTAGGACATCTACTTTGTGCATGGCACAAGTAATTTTTTCCAAAAATTGTTTACAGACAGATTATTTCACTGTATCACAATTCCAGTGGGTCAGAAGTTTACATACACTAAATTGACTGTGCCTTTAAACAGCTTGGAAAATTCCAGAAAATGATGTCATTGCTTTAGAAGCTTCTGATAGGCTAATTGACATCATTTGAGCCAATTGGAGGTGTACCTGTGGATGAATTTCAAGGCCTACCTTCAAACTCAGTGCCTCTTTGCTTGACATCATGGGAAAATCAAAAGAAATCAGCCAAGACCTCAGAAAATAATTGTAGACCTCCACAAGTCTGGTTCATCCTTGGGAGCAATTTCCAAACGCCTGAAGGTACCACGTTCATCTGTACAAACAATAGTACACAAGTATAAACACCATGGGACCACGCAGCTGTCATACCACTCAGGAAGGAGACGCGTTCTGTCTCCTAGAGATGAACGTACTTTGGTGTGAAAAGTGCAAATCAATCCCAGAACAACAGCAAAGGACCTTGTGAAGATGATGGAGGAAACAGGTACATAAGTATCTATATCCACAGTAAAACGAGTCCTATATCGACTTAACCTGAAAGGCCGCTCAGCAAGGAAGAAGCCACTGCTCCAAAACTGCCAGAAAAAAGCCAGACTATGGTTTGCAACTGCACATTGGGACAAATATCGTACTTTTTGGAGAAATGTCCTCTGGTCTGATGAAACAAAAATAGAACTGTTTGGCAATAATGACCATCATTATGTTTGGAGGAAAAGGGGCTGAAGAACACCATCCGAAGCACGGGGGTGGCAGCATCATGTTGTGGGGGTGCTTTGCTGCAGGAGGGACTGGTGCACTTCACAAAATAGATGGCATCATGAGGTAGGGAAATTATGTGGATATATTGAAGCAATATCTCAAGACATCAGTCAGGAAGCTAAAGCTTGGTCGCAAATGGACAATGACCCCAAGCATACTTCCAAAGTTGTGGCAAAATGGCTTAAGGACAACAAAGTCAAGGTATTGGAGTGGCCATCACAAAGCCCTGACCTCAATCCTATAGAGGATTTGTGGGCAGAACTGAAAAGGCGTGTGCAAGCAAGGAGGCCTACAAACCTGACTCAGTTACACCAGATCTGTCAGGAGGAATGGGCCAAAATTCACCCAACTTATTGTGGCAAGCTGGTGGAAGGCTACCCGAAACGTTAGACCCAAGTTAAACAATTTAAAGGCAAATCTACAAAATACTAATTGAGTGTATGTAAACTTCTGACCCGCTGGGAATGTGATGAAAGAAATAAAAGCTGAAATAAATCATTCTTTCTACTGTTATTCTGACATTTCACATTCTTAAAATAAAGTGGTGGTCCTAACTGACCTAAGCCAGGGAATTTTTACTAGGATTAAATATCAGGAATTGTGAAAAACTGATATTAAATGTATTTGGCTAAGGTGTATGTAAACTTCCGACTTCAACTGTACGTACTGGCCAAGGGATGGTTAGGACTGAAGTCCTTCTTCGTCTATAATGTCTATTCGTCGGCAATGTCTACGGCTACGTCCCAAATTGCAGCTTATTCCCTATATAGAAGGAATTGTCCATAGAGTTCTAAGACAGGATTGTGTCAAGGGCACAGATCTGAGGAAGGGTACCAAAAAATGTCTGCAGCTTTGAAGGTCCCCAAGAACACAGTGGCCTCCATCATTCTTAAATGGAAGAAGTTTGGAACCACCAAGACTCTTCCTAGAGCTTGACACCCGGCCAAACTGAGTAACAGGGGAGAAGGGCCTTGGTCCGGGAGGTGACCAAGAACTCGATGGTCACTCTGACAGAGCTCCAGAGTTCCTCTGTGGAGATGGGAGAACCTCCCAGAAGGACAACCATCTCTGCAGCACTCCACCAATCAGGTCTTAATGGTAGAGTGGCCAGACGGAAGCCACTCCTCAGTAAAAGGCAAATGACATCCCGCTTGGAGTTTGCCAAAAGGCACCTAAAGGACTCTCAGACAATGAGAAACAAGATTCTCTGATCTGACAAAACCAAGTTTGAATTATTTGGCCTGAATGCCAAGCGTCACGTCTGGAGGAAACCTGGTACCAACCCTACGGTGAAGCATGGCGGTGGCAGCATCATGCTGTGAGGATGTTTTTCAGCAGCAGGGACTAGGAGACTAGTCAGGATCGAGGCAAAGATGAACGGAGCAAAGTACAGAGAGATCCTTGATGAAAACCTTGTAGCGTCATACCCAAGAAGAATAGAGGCTGTAACCACTGCCAAAGGTGCTTGAACAAAGTACTCAGTAAAGGGTCTGAATACTTATGTAAATATAATTTCCGTTTTTTTATATATACAGTGGGGAGAACAAGTATTTGATACACTGCCGATTTTGCAGGTTTTCCTACTTACAAAGCATGTAGAGGTCTGTAATTTTTTATCATAGGTACACTTCAACTGTGAGAGACGGAATCTAAAACAAAAATCTAGAAAATCTCATTGTATGATTTTTAAGTAATTAATTTGCATTTTATTGCATGACATAAGTATTTGATACATCAGAAAAGCAGAACTTAATATTTGGTACAGAAACCTTTGTTTGCAATTACAGAGATCATAAGTTTCCTGTAGTTCTTGACCAGGTTTGCACACACTGCAGCAGGGATTTTGGCCCACTCCTCCATACAGACCTTCTCCAGATCCTTCAGGTTTCGGGGCTGTCGCTGGGCAATACGGACTTTCAGCTCCCTCCAAAGATTTTCTATTGGGTTCAGGTCTGGAGACTGGCTAGGCCACTCCAGGACCTTGAGATGCTTCTTACGGAGCCACTCCTTAGTTGCCCTGGCTGTGTGTTGCGGGTCGTTGTCATGCTGGAAGACCCAGCCACGACCCATCTTCAATGGTCTTACTGAGGGAAGGAGGTTGTTGGCCAAGATCTCGCGATACATGGCCCCATCCATCCTCCCCTCAATACGGTGCAGTCGTCCTGTCCCCTTTGCAGAAAAGCATCCCCCAAAAATTATGTTTCCACCTCCATGCTTCACGGTTTGGATGGTGTTCTTGGGGTTGTACTCATCCTTCTTCTTCCTCCAAACACAGCGAGTGGAGTTTAGACCAAAAAGCTCTATTTTTGTCTCATCAGACCACACGACCGTCTCCCATTCCTCCTCTGGATCATCCAGATGGTCATTGGCAAACTTCAGACGGGCCTGGACATGCGCTGGTTTGAGCAGGGGGACCTTGCGTGCGCTGCAGGATTTTAATCCATGACGGCGTAGTGTGTTACTAATGGTTTTCTTTGAGACTGTGGTCCCAGCTCTCTTCAGGTCATTGACCAGGTCCTGCCGTGTAGTTCTGGGCTGATCCCTCACCTTCCTCATGATCATTGATGCCCCACGAGGTGAGATCTTGCATGGAGCCCCAGACCGAGGGTGATTGACCGTCATCTTGAACTTCTTCCATTTTCTAATAATTGCGCCAACAGTTGTTGCCTTCTCACCAAGCTGCTTGCCTATTGTCCTGTAGCCCATCCCAGCCTTGTGCAGGTCTAAAATGTTATCCCTGATGTCCTTACACAGCTCTCTGGTCTTGGCCATTGTGGAGAGGTTGGAGTCTGTTTGATTGAGTGTGTGGACAGGTGTCTTTTATACAGGTAACGAGTTCAAACAGGTGCAGTTAATACAGGTAATGAGTGGAGAACAGGAGGGCTTCTTAAAGAAAAACTAACAGGTCTGTGAGAGCCGGAATTCTTACTAGTTGGTAGGTGATCAAATACTTACGTCATGCAATAAAATGCAAATTAATTACTTAAAAATCATACAATGTGATTTTCTGGATTTTTGCAACAGCCCCGAAACCTGAAGGATCTGGAGAAGGTCTGTATGGAGGAGTGGGCCAAAATCCCTGCTGCAGTGTGTGCAAACCTGGTCAAGAACTACAGGAAACGTATGATCTCTGTAATTGCAAACAAATGTTTCTGTACCAAATATTAAGTTCTGCTTTTCTGATGTATCAAATACTTATGTCATGCAATAAAATGCAAATTAATTACTTAAAAATCATACAATGTGATTTTCGTTTTAGATTCTGTCTCTCACAGTTGAAGTGTACCTATGATAAAAATTACAGACCTCTACATACTTTGTAAGTAGGAAAACCTGCAAAATCGGCAGTGTATCAAACACGTTATATATTTGCAAAAATTTCAAAAAACCTGCTTTTGCTTTACCATTATGAGGTATTGTATGTAGATTGACGAGGGGGAAAAACAATTTAATCAATTTTAGAGTAAGGCTGTAACGCAAAAAAAAGGGGAAAAAAGCCAAGGGGTCTGAATACATTCCAAATGCACTGTACATCTGTCCAAATGAAAGATAGCAAGCCATATGTTAGCTATGGTGATAAGTAAAAAATAAGTACATAAGTCACAACCGAAACAATTGACACCATAGAGATATATAAGAGATCTCATCTTTGTATATGTGCCATTATGGAGTTTGTGACAGCCATTGAGGCTACCTCCAATTTAAAGTTGCATGCGCCATGCTCTACAAACTGACCTACAGTGCACCACCATGTGGGTAGTGGACAAGTGCGCACTTCAGGAAAAAGTGTAGAGTATTGAGATGCATAGCCAGCAGTTGGGCTGCAACCCCCCAACAACCCAAACACTGACATTTATTTGGCCAAAAATGTATGTCTATAATGTGCTCTACTGTACCCTATTCTACTGTTCTGTTATCTACTATACCCTACTCCATTATACTGTACTCTACTGTACTGTTCTCTACTGTACCCTACTGTGCTCTACTGAACTGTACTCGAGTTTACTCCACTTGAGTTTCTTACAATTTAAGAAAGGGCCCTTGTCATGGTCTCAACTCACCGGGTCTGGATCTTGGGACCAATGTCCTGGTAAAAACATGGTCTTGGCTCCTGGATATTATTTTAGTCTTTGGTTTACAAACCATATGCAACCCAATTCAGGGTTAATACACATTTTGACAGATGGGAATTTCATAACTTCTCCATGACTTTTAACCAAATTTTAACCAAATTTCCATGACCAACAATTGATACTTATAAACAGTATGCGTAATGTGGTATGTTTTTGGGACATAACGAAAACATTAATACATGCTAACAATAGGTAAACAGTTAACTAGAGGGTACAAGATAAGTTTTGAATTGGCTAACTAATTATTAGTCTATTGTCAATCATATTTTATAGGCCAGGACTACCTGCTGCTGCAATGTCCGACTGTCTCTCCCTCCTTGAGCAACGGCCCACTTGTCTCACACACATGCATGTGATGCACACAAACACAGACGTGCTAGTGTCATTCCGATCCTGGCTGATTTTTATTTGATTGATAAAATATCTAAAAACTGTGCCTAAATAAATTATATTAACAGAAATTATTAAATACATTTCCATGACTTCTCCAAAAACTTTCAGGATATTATCCTTTTCCAAAACTTTTCCAGGCCAGGAAAACACAATTTTTGTATTTTCATGACCATATGAACCCTGCCAATTTGAAGAAGACAATGCTCTCTGATAATTGGCTGATCACTCCCAACCCATAGGAATCCCCACCCACTTGACTATTTTTAAATGGTGGAAACCCTTAATAGCAATGTCTATACCAAAACGAGTAATTTCCATCTACAGTCCTCTATTTATCTCTACGATTGACACTTGACACGGAAACGCCTGGTATTTTGCCAAAATAAAGATAGGAAACGTGATAATTTAAACATCTAACAACATAATTAATTACATGCACAAATACTTCAAATCAATCAATGAAGTTTCAGATTCATGCAATCAACATTGAACATTTTACAGAGAACAATCAAGATCATTTGAAATATTTAACTGAATTCTTTACCACCCCACTAAATGTATCAGTACTGAAACATAGTGGTAAAAGTTCAAATAAAAGGGAGAACCATGTACAGTGGTGATCATTTTGATTAACCTTCGATTACAGATTCATTTGAAAGAAATTGTATTTTCATACCAAATTAACAAAATAGTAAAAATATTATTTTTAACCTGATTTTCAAAACCTTTCAATTTCATTCAGAGAGATATATGCAATGCAAACAATGTGTGTAAGAAGTATACAGTGCATTCAGAAAATATTCCAACCCCTTGTCTTTTCCACATTTTGTTACGTTGCAGCCTTATCCTAAAATGTATTAAATTGTTTTTTCCCACTCATCAATCTACACACAATACCTCCATAATGACAAACTATCACATTTACATAAGTATTCAGACCCTTTACTCAGTACTTTGTAGAAGAACCTTTGGCAGTAATTGCAGCCTCGAGTCTTCTTGGGTATGATGCTACAAGCTTGGCACACCTGTATTTGGGGAGTTTCTCCCATTCAGAGTGACCATCGGATTGTTGACCAAGGCCCTTCTCCCCCGATTGTTCAGTTTGGCCGGGCGGCCAGCTCTAAGAAGAGTTTTGGTGGTTCCAAACTTCTTCCATTTAAGAATGATGGAGGCCATTGTGTTCTTGGGGACCTTCAATGCTGCAGACATTTTTTGGTACCCTTCCCCAGATCTTCGCCTTGACACAATCCTGTCTCGGAGCTCTACAAACAATTCCTTCGATCTCATGGCTTGGTATTTCCTCTGACATGCACCGTCAACTATGGGACCTTATATAGACAGGTGTGCGCCTTTCCAAATCATGTCCAATCAATTGAATTTACCACAGGTGGACTCCAATCAAGTAGAAACATCTTAAGGATGATCAATGGAAACAGGATGCACCTAAACTCAATTTCGAGTCTCATTGCAAAGGGTCTGAATACTTATGTAAATAAGGTATTTCTGCTTTGTCATTATGGGGTATTGTGTGTAGATTGATGAGTAAAAATGTTTATTTAATCAATTTTAGAACAAGGCTGTAACAAAAAGTTGAAAAAGGGAAAGGGTCTGAATACTTTCCGAATGTACTGTATATGTCTACCTGACAGTATGTTGGAAGACGTGTGCTGAAAGTTTGGATACAACTTCACATTTTTTAAGGCACATACCTGGCACTGGCTCTGGGTGGTAGGTCTATTATGGCACCATACATGAACTGTAGGAGAATCTCCATCTCATCTGGACCCAAACTGAAAATAACACAACACTGTCGTTACCTCTCTAGGCAAAGTAGAACCATCATCCCACTTCAAATCTTTTTATTCAAGCTATAAGCTTGAAGTGTCTCTTGCAAAACTGATTTTATCTTACTAAACTAAAAATAATGGTTAAATAAATAATATATAAACATCTATTTATTGAACCAAATTATGTTTTTATACAATCCAATTCTAAGCGAAGAGCAGCACTAAAACATTGTCACTCAGGCCTACGGGGTATTTCCCCCAGAGTCCTCCAGTACAGTGCCTCAGCACACCTATCCTGCATGGTGACAGAGTGTCATCCCCAATTACTCTCAGATTAGCCAAGCTGAGACGAGTGACATTACTCTCCCCTTAGGAGAGTGCTGCCTCGTTTGTCTCTGCTGCCACACCGCTCTGACGGCAAGGGTAGAGAGGACTCAAAAACAAGGGTAGATGACCTGGTTTGGAAATTATCTGAGTGAGTGGAATCACACTGTCTGTAGTTAGCGGTTTGTTTGCAGTCAATTCAGATAGTATACAAAAAATGTAAATTCCACTTAATGACTTCTCAATAAAGCAGAAACTATTTATTTTAAACGTTTTTACATTTCTGAATGTTAAATTCAAATAATTTCCTGAAATAACTGCCTTCAATTCAAATTGAGACTAACCCTGGTGTGTGCATGAAACCCCATAAAGAGCCAGCTTGATATATTCTCGCACCCACAGTATGAATTATTAATGCAGTATAGAATAGGCAGCAGACTTAAATTGTTGTTGGGAGACAATGAGCCTTGTTATTGATACACCAGAGTGGAGGTATAGGTTACGTCCCAAATGAAGGACTTCATTTGACCCAAGTTAAACAATTTAAAGGCCATACTACCAAATACTAATTGAGTGTATGTAAACTTCTGACCCGCTGGGAATGTGATGAAAGAAATAAAAGCTGAAATAAATCATTCTTCTACTATTATTCTGACATTTCAGATTCCTAAAATAAAGTGGTGATCCTAACTGACCTAAGACGGGGACTTTTTACTCGGATTAAATGTCAGAAATTGTGAAAAACTGAGTTTAAATGTATTTGGCTAAGGTATATGTAAACTTCCGACTTCAAATGTATGTATGTATGTATGTATGTACGCATGTGTGCCAGGACCTACCCCTGTAGAGTGATGCATTGTCTGGAGCTCTCCATCCAACTCCCACACAGCATAGCTCGGAAATACTGAGACCGCGCACACAGGACCGCCCTAAAAACAAACACACACGCGTCATATTTCAGCTGTGTGGCCTGTGCGTGTGTGTGTATGTGTGGTGATGGTGTAGCTGGCCCTGAAGGGACACATGGTGATGGCATGTCTGGCACACAGACCTTCAGAGAAGTGACTGATCTGGACATCAAAGAACCATTCTGCAGTCTCTGAACCGAAGCCCATGTTTTTACCAAGATGATGCTCAACTGCCACTGAGATGCACATATGACCCTGCAGCACATTGCATATCTAATATGATCTTCAGATCATCTCTAGCATCATGACAGCTCAGTGAAAATCATCAGAGGGGATCCACAGTTTTACAGTCACCATTATTCACTAGCTTATCTTGTCATGGACGAAGAAGGACCCCCTCTCTCCACAGTCACAGACAAACCCCTCTGCTTTTCTCTCTCACACACCCACTGTAAATAGTATAGTCTTTATTTAACCCCCTCATTGCCATACTGTGATTCCATATACTTGGAGTGTGCTATAATTCTCTCAGAGTGATCATTTAACTACACTTCAGGAGGGGTGTCCTCTTCTGTAGCAGAGCTTATTATAGAAGCAGAAATAGACGACGTGACTGGAGAGAATTTACAGTAAAAAATGCTGTTGAAAGAATCGTGAATGTCTCCATGCTATTGCAACACATTCATACATCAATTCTCAGTGATTACTGTCATTATTCCTTAAAACACTGGCTGCCATCTCCCTGGGGCCACCCATATGAAAATGTATGCACACATGACTAAATTGCTTTGGATAAAAGTGTCTGCTAAATTGCATACACTAAAAATACAAAAGTTTGTGGACAACCCTTCAAATGAGTGGATTCGACTATTTCAGCCACACCCGTTGCTGACAGGTGTATAATATCGAGCACTAATAGACACTAAAGTCGTTTAACAAAAGGTAGTCACGATGGTACAGCACTGTACTCCAAACAGAGGTACTTTAGTAGCACCATCAGCCTAACATATAGAACATGACAAGTCCTCCTGTATGTGAAACAAAAGAGTGACTTCATACAATGAGCTGTAGAAGTCTTGCTGCTGTAAATGAAAGGCACCAGATTGTGAATGTCAGTCAGTCTCCGTGAGGAGGGGAATAAATCTTCTCTTCCCTCAGCAGAGGTAGGTGTGTGTCTGTGTCAGTCAGTCTAGATATCGCATCTCTTCCCCCAGCCGGGGGAGGTGGGGATGGAGGGATGGATGAAAGTGATTGGTAGATCACAGCTCAGCCCCAGTGGAGTGGCATCGAGAGAAGAAGGGAGCGAGAGAGAACTGCGCAAGGCAGGCACCACTGGGCTACCATACTAATCAGATTCAGCAGTGTTGCACTGCAGTCAAGACTCACATGGCATGGAACGCTAGAAAAACACCAAAAAAGGTTTTCCCGCTTTCATCTGGAGAGGAGCTGCATTACACTGTGTGTCTGTCTGGGTAGATCCCCTGAGCACAGGCAGAGAGGGAGAAACCTGTCTCCATGTTTACTACTAGCACTACCTCTGCACCACTGAATGACCTCACCACAGCGTAACGGCTTGGTGAAACCCTCTGGCCTTGAGGACTGTGATTGTGTTGTACAGCTTACTTTTTTATCAATGAATGATAACAGAAACATGAAGATAAATCAAGCAACATTTTTGGACACAGAGACAGATGGTTGTGTTTGGTGCACATTATTGGTTTAAATGCAGGTCTGGGGGGCTTTTTCAGGTTGATGTTTGATTCAAAGGTCAATGTATAATCGTGACCATTTATTTGTGCCTGAAATCCAACTGTTCAGATTGCATGCCAAAATGGTAACCAATCTATGCAAATATCCCTTCAAAGTGACGTCTGTATGCAAATGCATAACACTGTTATAACATGATTTCATGTGACACACAAATACATTAAAACTATTATCAAACTGTTCATGTACAAGAAGCGCATCGGTATGTATCAGCAGATCATTAGCAGTATCTGTACTCATTCCACTTCCAAACAGCCTTGCATGTGTATCACTATTACATGAGGAACTGCCCAACAATCAATCAAGTTTGAGCATCAGGGAATTCTATCAAATGCCAGAGAATGTTAATGTAGTAACGAAAGTTCAATCAGTAAGGCTGGTCTGAATGGATCATCCTTTCATTTATCTAGTGAGTAAGGGGTAATAAATGAGGGGCTGTTATTTTTAGGGAGAATAATGAACGTGTGGAACTGACCTTTCACGGAGTAGCATTATTTTACATAGATCGCATAGAGCCCCGAGTTGATTATCCCTTTTATACCATGGCTATAATTGAACATTGCCGCTAGAAATGTGTTCATTTGCAGGTAGAAATGTGTTCAACATCCACTGAAGTAGCTAGCAAGTTTACTAGATAGCTACAGTAGTTGTTATGGTAACCAAATAAACAGACTTAGTAGCTTAGCTAACTATGAAAATCGAACTCAACAATCCCACTACTGTTTTCAATTCGACTTTTACTTTCAAAAGCAGCTCCAACAAAACTTGTAAAAATGAACTATAGCTATTGAATTCTACTGTGCAAATATACTGTGCGTTACAGGGAAATAATGCACGCTCTAGAATGCCATACAAGCCAATAAAAAAGGAGTATTACGCGCAACGCGGAATGCCTGTATACAGCCCTTAGCCGTGGTATATTGGCCTTACCACAAACCCTCGAGGTGCCTTGTTGCGAATATAAACTGGATACCAATGTAATTATATCAGTAAAAATAAATGTTTTGTCGTACCTGTGGTATAGTCTGATATACCATGGCTGTCAGCCAATCAGCATTCAGGGCTGGGTGCAGAAAAATATAGATGAAAACTTTCTTGGTAAATAATATAATCTACTGTATAGCTTATCATGAGGTACTCTACCTCAGGCGAGCAAAACCTTGAGACTTGCTTAATATTAGCGATCATCCATCAGCTGTTGTTGCCTAAGAACAGCCCTTAGACGAGGTATATTGGCTATATACCACACCACTCTGGCCTTACTGCTTAAATAATTCACATTGCTTCCCATCTCACTCATCAGCAAAGCAAGTATTGATAAGGTAGTGTTGATAATGTTACCTCATCAGCATAGCAGGTATTTATAAAGGTAGTGTCTATAATGTTACCTCATCAGTATAGCTGGTATTTATAGGGTAATGTTTATAATGTTACCTCATTAGCATAGCAGGTATCCATGTTAGTGTTTATGTTACCTCATCAGCATAGCGTCACGTCCTTTACTATAAGCAAGTGTGCGGAATGTCATTCATCAATTAACTTCAGCCTATGAGCATGGTACACTAAGGCAATTCCACCACGCTCGATGATTAATCTATGGGGTTACTCGTGCAATAATCACTTTCCTTTCCTTCAACATATGAGCATGAATCTAGCGGAGTATTTATATGTCAACTCAAACCTTGTGTCTCCCGCTCGCTGGGGGGGGAAGGCCTCTCCCAAACTATTCAATAAAATTCCATATTGTATTCTGTCTCTGTTGTCATGGAGTAAGCCTTTACTCGATTGAACTATATGTAGGCCTGGTGTTATGAACTATAACTGCTTTGTGAAAATAATACACCTACTAACGCCACCTACAACCTACTGAGTTGCATCAAATTATGCATAGATAGAAGAGGAATTGAGATGTACAGAGGTTTGATAACTCCCAGGCAGGGTTTTGTGTAGGAGATAAAAACAAAACAATCATAGTCATTCTCCTACACAAATATTGATTGACCTTTAGCCCTTATTGTGCTACTAGGTTTTCCTTCTAGGGAGTTTTTTCCTGGCCACTGTGCTTCTGTTTGGTCTGTGGTGTCTAGGCCAAGTTACACTAAATCCCTTTGTGACCACTGCTGATGCAAAAAGGACTTCATACTGACTTCATACTGGCATATTGGCTGATTGATTACCTGTGACAGGAGAAGACCTGCTCCCCTACTTGGATGCTGATGTCAGATCCTTCTCCTCTCTGATAGAGATCCAACAGGTCTGCTCCAAGACCAGAGGCTGGCTCCACAACCACAGCATTATCTGAAAGGGATAGGAATGGAGGGCAATAATAAGACAATAGAATGTATGTGCAAAAAACCTTTTTCTTTGGCCTGGGGAGATCTGACTAGAAGGGCCGTGCACCATCCGTTGGACCAGACGCAAAGTGTGTTTGTGTGTGAGTGACAGAGAACAAAGCTAAATTGAATAAACATGCAGAACGAGTAGCGTTAGTGTTTACCTAAAAAGGTCAATGAAGCTGTGTTGCCTTATCTGCACTGGGTTGTTATTGCCAGTAGCAACATCAAGCTACTAAATGCAATTAAGGGTTAAAGGGAAATTTCACCCTTTTTCAACTTCATATTCATCATCTCCAGCACCACCACAACATCAACATATGTGAAAATTGTGCTTTTCTATGTTTTGTTGTAAAGGAAGATAACTGTTTCCAATGCTATCATTAACCAATTAGAAGACAATTATTAGGCAATCCCTACTCATAATTGGTTAAAAATCACATAATGCACACTGATGAGGTCATTGGAAACACTTAACTTCCTCTATTTCCCCCCCCACAAAACATAGAAACGAGCCATTTTCACATACTGTATGTTGATGTTGGGGTGGTGCTGGAGATGATGAACATGAAGGAGAATTTTGTTTAAGTCAGATCATTTTGATCTCCCTAGGTCTCATGGACCTAGGGACCCATAGGGCTTTGGTCAAAAGTAGTGCATTAAATAGGGAATAGGAAGCCATTTTGGATGCACCCACGGCTGATCTGTTTACCTGAGTCAGTGTGGAGATCGGCATCGGGACCATTGAGGACAATAGTAGGCGACTCTAAGTCCTCAGGGATTCCTTCTCCAGCCAAGCCCATGCGTTGGTCTGCTGTGTACATTCGCCTAAGATTTGTAGAAACAGAAGAAAAGGAAGAAGATTACTTTATTGTCCAATGTCCAAGAGGAAATGTGTGTTATGCTTTATCCCAAGCCCTCTAAAACACCTAGGATTAGAATGGTAACAAATGCCTCGGTTAGAGCCTTTGTATACATTCTATGAGGAATACTAGTCAGTCATCATTGCTCTGAACTACAAGGAGACACTGCCGCACAGGGTGTAATGTTCCAGAACACAGAAGTGCGTGAGAGGAGCAGTGCAGAGATTCTGACTGCTGCCAGAGCCCCAGTGCCTGTAAGCTAGCACACTGCACCCCAGCCCAGTGCCTGTTAGCTAGCACACTGCACCCTAGCCCAGTGCCTGTTAGCTAGCACACTGCACCCCAGCCCAGTGCCTGTTAGCTAGCACACTGCACCCCAGCCCAGTGCCTGTTAGCTAGCACACTGCACCCCAGCCCAGTGCCTGTTAGCTAGCACACTGCACCCTAGCCCAGTGCCTGTTAGCTAGCACACTGCACCCCAGCCCAGTGCCTGTTAGCTAGCACACTGCACCCCAGCCCAGTGCCTGTTAGCTAGCACACTGCAGCCCAGCCCAGGGCCTGTTAGCTAGCACACTGCAGCCCAGCCCAGGGCCTGTTTGCTAGCACACTGCAGCCCAGCCCAGTGCCTGTTAGCTAGCACACTGCAGCCCAGCCCAGTGCCTGTTAGCTAGCACACTGCAGCCCAGCCCAGTGCCTGTTAGCTAGCACACTGCAGCCCAGCCCAGTGCCTGTTCGCTCACCTCACTGCAGTTGAACTGATTCTTCTGCGTCTGATGAGACCAAAACACCGGTTCTGTTCGAATATATACACAGAGGTCATTTATTAGGTACACCCATCTAATACCGGGTCGGTCCTCTCTTTGCTTCCAGAACAGCCTGAATTATTTGGGGCATTCTACAAGGTGTCGGAAACGTTCCACATGGATGTTGTCCACGCTTATGCGATGCCTTCACACAGTTGCTACAGATTGGACGGCGGTATGAACAGCCCGTTACATCTCATCCCAAAAATGTTGTATTGGGTTTGGTCAGCAACAATGTTCAGCTACGCTGTGGCGTTCAATTGTTGCTCAATTGGACCTAACGTGTGCCAGGAAAACATTCCCCACACCAGTACACCACCGCCACCAGCCTGTACCGTTGACACCAGGCAGGACGGATCCATGGACTCATGCTGCTTTCATCAAATCCTTACTCTGCCATCAGCATGACGCAACAGGACCCGGGATTTGTCGGACCAGGCAATGTTTTTTCTACTAAACTGTCCAGTGTTGGTGATTGCGTGCCCACTGGAATAGCTTCTTATATTTAGCTGATAGGAGTGGAACCTGGTGTGGTCGTCTGCTGCAATATCCCAGCCGTGACAAGGATTGACGAGTTGTGCGTTGCAAGATGCCGTTTTGGCACACCACTGTTGTACTAAATAAATAAGTACTGCGCTGTAATTTGTGTGTTTGTGGCCCGCCTGTTAGCTTGCACGATTCTTGCCATTCTCCTTTGACCTCTTTCATCAACGAGCTGTTTTCGCTCACAGGACTGCCGTTGACTGGATGTTTTTTCCTTTGTCGCACCATTCTCGGTAAACCCTAGACACTGTTGTGCGTGAAAAGCACAGGAGGGCGGCCATTTCTGAGATACTGGATCCGGCGCGCATGGCACCGATGATCATACAGCACTCAAAGTCACTTAGGTCACTCGTTTTGCCCATTCTAACGCTCAATCAAACATTAACTGAATTCCTCGATGCCTGTCTGCCTGCTTTATACAGCAAGCCACGGCCACGTGACTCACTGTCTGTAGGAGTTATCCATCTTCATGAACAGGTTGGTGTACCTAATAAACTGGACCCTGAGTGTATATCTGCTGCTGAAGATACAGTTAGACTGGCACCTAGAGGTTCTCAATGAAGGATGGACAGGAATGATGATCTTTGATAAATGTAGTGGATTAATTCAGACTCGTTAATCAAGGATCCAACCCTTTAAAATTTTTTTTGCCTAAAATGACATACCCAAATCTAACTGCCTGTAGCTCAGGACCTGAAGCAAGGATATGCATATTCTTGATGCCATTTGAAAAGAAACACTTTGAAGTTTGTGGAAATGTGAAATTAATATAGGAGAATATAACACATTAGATCTGGTAAAAGATAATACGAAGAAAAAAACATGCGTTTTTTTTGTACTATCATTGAAATGCAAAGAAAGGCCATACTGTATTTTTCCATCCCAGGCGCAATTTAGATGTTGGCCACTAGATGGCAGCAGTGTATGTCCACGTTTTAGAATGATCCAATGAACCATTGCATCTGTTCAAAATGTTGTATCAAGATTGCCCAAATGTGCCTAATATTGGTTTATTAATACATTTTCAAGTTCATAATAGTGCACTCTCCTCAAACAATAGCATGGTATTCTTTCACTGTAATAGCTACTGTAAATTGGACAGTGCAGTTAGATTTAAAATAATTTAAGCTTTCTGTCCATATCAGATATGTCTATGTCCTGGGAATTTTTTTGTTACTTACAACCTCATGTTTACCAGTAAAAAAGACTTGCAAGCATACACATTGGTATGGTTATGAACATAACAAATATGTGGTCCATTAAGAGCAAATTGTCCCAATCCAGGAGCTCTCACACATATACTGTACATCTATCAACAGACTTTGTTTGTACTCCGTTTGTGTCCACATATACAGTATTGCAGAGTCATCATCATGGCACAACATGGTCTGCTCTGCTGCTGCTCTGAAGGCCTGATTAATACCCTGCTAATGAGCTAGCAGCATAATGCATAAGATCAAAGGCTGGTTGTACTCTCTCAGTAGACCATACTACTGCTGCTGCTGGGGCCAGATCTGACTCTTGTCTACAGTATTCCTAATGGAGAGTATCACTGGATCCATACCCTGATGTTGATATTACAGATGGATGCTATTAGTACTAACATGATCAGATAATCTCACAATGCCTTCGTAATCAGATTACACCGTTCTATTAATAATCTGCTTGACAAAATACTTACAGCAGGAGTACTCTACTACTATTTGAGAAGGTCCGGTCACACATTTCCTATGTGGCAAAGTTCCGGATGGATATTGCATTTATCAGCGTAGTAACAAACCTCCACTTCACAACCCATGTTACTCCATTTCCCATTTTAACTTAATTTTCTGCAATTCTACACATTAGGGCGGCAGATAGCCTAGTGGTTAGAGCGTTGGACTTGTAACCGAAAGGTTGCAAGATTAAATCCCTGAGCTGACAAGGTAAAAATCTGTCATTCTGCCCCTGAACAAGGCAGTTAACCCACTGTTCCTTGTCCGTCATTGAAAATAAGAATTTGTTCTTAACTGACTTGCCTAGTTAAATAAAGGTAAAAAAAAAAATATATATAATTAAATTACAATACCTGACAAAAACAAAGGGGGCCTCCTGAGGCCCCTGAGCACTTAATCTGGCCATGATAACTACAAGATTTAGATAGCTGGTTAGTCTAATTTACCTATCTAGTTGATCAACTGGACATTTCTGACAGGTTATAAATAGCTCTCTAAGGTCTGTCAGTGAATGACATAACAAGAGGAAAACTCCCCATGCACTACCAACTTTTGAAATTGCACCTTGTGCATTCTACGGTTACAGCTCTAAACAGCAGTAAATTGAAAGACTGAGTTCTGGCTATTTCAAAAGTCAGGACCCGCGGTCCGTATTGACCTGCATCGAGTATGGCTGATTTACAGCATCTAGGTCTGGAGAGAAAAGAAAAAGACAGAGAAGAAAAAAAAAGAGTATGGCGCCCTCTGGCTGTAATTTAACAGTACAGAAACTACACACTAAGCACCACCTAACAATCATGTTAATTGACAGAGTTAGATTATCTACATAGAAACACTCTCTTAAATGATTAAAATATATTTTATGCATCTGTGATGTCTATTTGAGTAAGAATAGAGGGCCTACATAAATAAGGATGATTGGACCATAGAAATTGCATTAGTAATTATATTTCTATGGATTGGTGAGTGTACTGAAACTGTAAAGACAATAACATGTATTCTGACTCTGAGTGTACCTGATATACTGCTTCAGCTCCGTGCTGTCATAGTTGTTTAGCTGGATGGTCTTGGGGTCTGGATGAGCACCCCTCCTCAGTATGTGTGGGGCCCTGGCCAGGAGAACAGCTCTGTGAACCAGGAGAGGGGTAGAGCTGGTGCAGGAGCCCACCGTACACAGGCTGACGTCTGCCTCTAACTCCTCCTGCAGCAACCTGGGAAATCACAACACAGGAGTGGTTCACATCTGGCAGTACATAAACACATTGCAACACAAAATAATTTCAGTGGAGCAAGGATAGGATAGGGACAATGATACAATTCATTTCTTAATTGAAGACATTTACATTTTAGGAGGCAGAGGAGTACATTTAGGAGGTGGGTCATCAAGGGGATAGCATGGTTAGTAGTGTAGGGAGGTCATAGGCAACCGTAGAAACCCTACAACCCTGCTTCATTATATATATATATTCAAGCTGACTGGACTTGATCTGGGTAACTCAGCAGCACAGAGTCCTTGGTCCTTCCTTCTGCCCCTGTACCGCTTTCCACCAAAATTAACTTACATTGCTGTGACTGAAGTGGGTGACCCAGAAATCAGCCAGCCTCAAGCCAAATGGGCCATAAAAACTGTGGTACTACTGTAGCTACTGCCTCTGTGCCTACTGGAACTGGGCTATTTTATTGCCCCCAGGGAAGGCAGTGGCTGTCCTACTGCATGCTACTGCTGCTGTTGTACGTGTGTCCCCCAAATAGCACCATATTCCCTTTGTAGGGCACTACTTTTGACCAGAACCCAAATGGTCAAAAGTAGCAACTATAAAGGGAATAGGGTGCAGTTTGGGACACAGCCAGTAACTGGGTTGCATGTATGAGCTGTGGTGTTACTGCTGCTGTAGCCATTTCATTTTACAGTCCTCAGGCAGATAAGCAGAGTGACTGGGAAGTGGGTCACCCAGGATATGAGGAGTTAAAATGGGAAATCATGTTCCTTTGTCGTTCCATTTCCCATAACCCCTTGTTGTGTATGAGCCCTTGGGTTGTCATGAGCAGCAGGAGCAACACTGTGTCTGACCTGCCAACAGGGGGTACTAATGTTCTTATTACTACCAGGTAGTCGGAGGAAAACGTTTGTTTTTGTCAGGGGAGTAGGGTGAAGTTGGGTCGTCACTAGTTACCTCAGCCACAAAGTCATAAACCCTGCCTATTTCTAAAATGTCTCTTCTTAAAATGTGATTTTAAACCTGACCGTGACCCTAAACTTAACCACACTGCTTACCTTATGCCTACCTAATGTTAAATTAAGACCCAAAAGTTAATTTTGTTTTCAATAATTTTTTATATAGACAATTTTGACTTTGTGGCTGTGCTATCTAGTGGAAATCGTGACGCTGATCTGGAGCATAGTCAGGGTTGGGGTCAATAAATGGAATTCGCCCCAACCCTGGTTGTAGTAAGGCAATTCCACGGTAACAGTGACACAGACTCCAGATACAAAGTTTGGTAACAGAATGGCAGTTTGTGCTGTCATTCTGCTACCAAACTTTGAATCTGCACTATTTGTCAGGTAAATGTTTTTTGTAAAATCTTCAGTGGAAATTGTTAAAAGTAATCACTGTGCATGAAGTTTAACTTTGCAATCATTGTTTTTTGTTTGACATACATTTTAATGTAAAAAAATCACTCTCAGTGTCACTTTGTTACCGTGCAATGCCCTGTCGGCTGCAATTAGTTTTTTGCTTGATAGTAAAATACTCCCACACTCATTATCCTAATAAGGGCTTTCTTGACAGTTGCCTGACAACGCCTTATGTAGAGTGAATGTGAATGGGTTTTTACTAGACTTCACTGGAAAATAGGCTAAGGTTCTGTGTCCATAAACAGTGTTAATGATTACCTGTTGAGGTCTGCAGACAATGCGGAAGCTAAACATTTCTTAAGATTGCTTCTGGATTTTCTTCCTTTGGCTTCAAATTCTCGTATTGCCTCTGTGTTGATCATAGTAGTTATGTGTTCCCAGACAACAAGTTTGATGTTTCTCCTAAAAACCCACAAGACTGGGGCAGTTCATCACACCTAGGCTCAAAGTAGGGGGACAGAAGGAGAGAAGATCAAACACAAAGAAGTGTAATAAAACTCAGTTAAAATGTCATGAATAACAGACACAGGTGTTTTCCCTAGCCATATAAGAGCTTCTTGTATAACTCAAAGGTCGGAGGGGTATACTACAAAGCAGGTTCAATGAGTTAGCCAGCTAACTTCAATAAACAATCAGAAATAACTATCGATATTCTGGCTCATTAAAAAAGCAAAACGTAGATGTGTTTTGGTTGTTAAGTCAATTAGACCATGCCCATTTCAAGCTCATCTAAAAAAATAAAAAAATAAAATTTAAGTTCGTCAATTTACGTTACCTGGCTAACTCATTGATCCAGTTTTGTAGTAGCCACCTCAGAGATCCTAACTTCAATGTCACCTCAAGAATAGGCTAGCTAGCTATCAGATTATTTTTTAAACTGTAATTTCGTGAAATTCCCACTTACTTTGCTACTATCAAACGCAAATCACACCCTTTTTAATTGCATAGTAATATCTACATTAATAATTAATAATAACATATCATAATAGTTGTTTTCCTCAGCTGTCAAAACAGTTAGATGTCTACCCTACGTCACTGAAATAGACGCCATCTATCTCAGAGGAACAAAAACAATGAGTAGGCAGCTCCTAAAAAAGCACAAAAAACGAGCCTATAAAATATCTGTCGATTCATACAGCCATAAGAACTCAATATGGTCCAGTCACTGAGTAAGAGTTTGCGTCAGCACTCGACAGAAACAAAGATATTTTTTAATTAATAGCCACCATTTCAATTCCATTTATTTGCAATTAGCACGCTTGCTGTGCTCTCCGACTGACTGTGCTACCCACCCCAATGACGTATGCAAAAGGAGGTATTTGACCGTAAGTACATTAATATCCGCGAATAGAAAACGGGTCCTAAATGTCATACTGTTTGTAGTAAATGCTCATATTGCATTCGAGCTCTCCTAACAAATAACTGAAATAAAACAGTTAACGTAGTATATATACCACATGAGGCTGCTAAGGGGAGGACGGCTCATAATAATGTCTGGAACAGAGCAAATGGCATTAAACACATGTAAACCACGTGTTTGAAACTATTCCACTCCAGACATTATTGTTTGGGAAAATCGATTTGAACCGTCATCCAACTCGGAATTGCAACTAGGAAACCCAGACCTCTTTCTAGAGCTCAGTCTTTCCGACCTGAGGAACACTGACGTCATGATTTGACCTCGTATTTTTCTGAGTTCCCAGTCGTTTTGAACGTGGCATGAACCTAGCTATGCTCCATAACTATAATCATGTTCGAGTACAGGTATTCCCAATGCCGTCGTGGGTACGCCAAATAAAATTGTGATTCACAATTTTCAATTAACAAATAAAGTTGTATATGTAAGATGGTTAAATAAGAGCAAAATTATTGATTATTATTCTATTATTATTTGTGCCCTGGAGCTCTTTGCCACTTTTCACGAGCCGGGTTGTGACAAAAACTCATGCTCATTCTTGTGTTTAATAAATGTATCATATAGTGTGTGTGTGGCAGTCTTACAATGATGGCAAAAAACATTTGAGAGTGCGTTGACCCTGGTGCTAGAGGGGGTACGCAGCTGGAGGTTGAATGTTTGAAGGGGTACGGGACTATAACATTTTGGGAACCACTGTTCTAGTATAATGACATAGCATGACAGCAGGCATGCAAATTAGGACAGGTTGTATCTGTCCATTTGTAAATCTGTAGGTCAGGACTGTCAGTTGAAAAGATTGACAATGGCTCCCCAGGCTTCACATGATAGTTTATTTGCTGCTTAAAAAAACAAAATGGTGCAGATGTGGCTCAGTGGATTTCAGAGATAGGAATAGATACAAAAAAAAAAAGTGTACAATATTTAACCGTCACTGTTGTTCTATACAGGAATCTCATAATGAACAACAATCTCAAATAACTGAACAAACAGTATTTTTTTAACAAAAATAACAATATCTTCAGTAAGACAACACTACCTGATAGAGAGGGTCTTCGTCCCAAATGACACCCTGTTCCCTGTAAAAGTGTGCACTAAATAGGGAATAGGGTGCCATTTGGGATGAAAACAAGGTGTGGGACAAGAGGGACCCCAAAGGATTGTGAGAGGAGCAATCCAGTGACACATACAGCAGACAAACGCCACAACTCAACCTCAGAAGACATGGCACAACTTTACAACGCTGCAAAACATTATACAACATTACATTAAAAGGCACCACACAATACAAACTCACACGGAGATTTTGCCACACATTTGTAATGTTGTAACCTACAAACTTTAAGGCGGATGTCATGTGCAGAAAAGTATTTAATATGCGTCAAACATACTACTGTACTACTCAGTGTCCTCTCAATAAAATGTGCTTTTTTTCCTCTTTCACTTTTGACATCTTAAAAAATATCTGAAATGTGTAAAGATTTAAAGAATGATTGCATTATCGTTATGTTGGTTGGTTTTTCACAGGCATATTCTAGGCTTCCAGTGTTAGGAGTGGCTGGTGGGGACAGAGGGTGGGAGGGAGTGACGGAGAGAGGGAGGAGACCTCGTTCTAGGATTACATCCCAAATGGCACCCTATTCCCCTATATAGTGCACTACTTTTGACCCAGGCCCTGGTCAAAAGTAGTGCACTATAAAGGGAATAGAGTGCCATTTGGGACGCATCCCTAGCTAGATTCAGTTCCTGTGCATTTTGCGCCCCTCTCCCTCTTTGAGGAAGGTCCAAATGAGTGTGTTGACGATGTCAGGCTGGTCCTGCTGTAGCCAGTGGCTGGCTCCAGAGATGATGTTGAGTCGGAAGTGGTTCCGGATGTAGACCCTGCACGCCTCAGCCATCTCCTGCTCCAGGAAGGCATCCCTCTCACCCCACAACAACAACACTGGAGACTTGACATCATTCTGGCTCAGTGGGAGGGAGCTGTGGAGAGTATTAACAAGAGACCTTATATGGGTTGAGGTCAATTCCATTTAAGTAAATTCAGGAAATAAACTGTAAATAAACTGAAAAGCATCTGAGAACCAGAAAACTGGTTCAACGCGGACCTTCAATCACGTGATGTAGGCCTAGCCCACAGTACTATATTTTCATGTTTTAAACATACACTACATACGTTCAAAAGTTTGGGGTCACTTAGAAATGTACTGTTTTTTGAAAGAAAAGCACATATTTTGTCCATTAAAATAACATCAAATTGATTAGAAATAACGTGTAGACATTGTTAATGTTGTAAATGACTCCTGTAGCTGGAAACGGCTGATGGTTGATGATAATGGGCATCTGTACCCCTATGTAGATATTCCATTAAAAATCAGCCGTTTCCAGCTACAATAGTCATTTACAACATAAAAAACGTCTACACTGTATTTCTGATCAATTTTATGTTATTTTAAAAATGGACAAAACATTTGCTTTTCTTTCAAAAACAAGGACATTTCTAAGTGACCCCAAACTTTTGAACGGTAGTGTACGTGCTTGTAACCTATGTTGTAATCTCTGGAGAGGCTAATTGATGAATTTATTTATAGAGCACATTTCTCAAACTAATTAATAATAAGTCAGTGACATCCTTATTATAACATTTCCGAGCAGAACAAAATATTCTGTTCTGTTTTGAGAGACACTGACTGGCTGCTTTAAGGAAGGAGAGCAGATGGTGAAGTCAGTCATGCATGTTGAGTTCCCATGTCAAAAACATGCACTCTCTGATGTTGTGCGTGTTTGTATGGGTCAGTGTGGTGTGTTTGTGTTTAACTATACTTTTGTGGACAAGAAGTCCCCACAAGAATAGTAAACGAAAAAAAGTCCCCACAAGGTCAAATGCTATTTCTAGGGGGTTTACGGTTAAGGTTAGTATTAGGTATAGGGTTAGGAGTTAGGGTTAGGTTTAGGGTTAATGTTAGGTTTTGGGGTTAAGGTTAAAGTTAGGGTTAAAGTAAGGGTTAGGGGAACTAGGATTTTGAATGGGACTGAATTGTGTATCCCCATAGGGTTAGTTATACAAGACAGTGTGTGTGTTTGTGTGCGAGAGATAGAGCAAGAGAGAAATTACATTGACAAGTTGACTCTTGTAATGAGTCAAAGGCAAATAGAAAACAAACAAACAAACCAAAAAACAGAATACATTATTCCAAAGACCATTTTTTTTCTCATCATGCATCTGATTCCCAGACTGCTGTACCACTGGCAAGTGAGGGGACTTATTATATAGACCACTGAGTTTCCACAAGAGGAACTCGTTGAAAGTACAATACTATTGTATCAGATAACATAATTTCCAACACAAGAGGGCAGTAATGATTTACATTTTTAGAGGGCGCTTGTGGTAAAATGAAGAGGTACAACAACAATGGTCAGCTTCGACATGTTCACTTTGTGCATGTCCTACAGAAGTATGGATGCCCACAGGAGACATCCTAATACAGAGCTCACTAATGAATCATTTCATAATCTTCCTCACCTGAAGACATTCCTGTAGTAGTTGAGGGCCCCGGTCAGGGCCCCTGGCTGGGAGAAGGCGTAGAGATAGGCCTCCATGTCCTCTGCAGTGAGCCACCGACCCTTCCTCCCAATCCCTGTACTACGGCTGGTGAACAGGCCCTTCAGCGCCTATAATACAGAGGGGACAGAAAGACACACTAGGTGGGTGAGTAACTGTGTGTGTGTGTGTGTGTGTGTGTGTGTGTGTGTGTGTGTGTGTGTGTGTGTGTGTGTGTGTGTGGATGCGCTCAAGGTGTGATTTGATCTGGATGGCACTCACAGACAAGGTCCCCTATTTAACCGTCACAGTAATACAGATCAGACGATCAGAGTTACTATAAATGGGATGGTTGTTGTGTTGACTACTGCGAGATGACCTACACTCAACTGAGAAGGACTTAGGCACAACACAATGATTTACTGCTGTTACTCTACCTATAATTTGGAACAAAGTAAAAATGGGAATGCATGATTTATTTATTTTTTAGGCCTGATCAATTTGATCACCTTCTATGTTGCACAGTCAATAATTGTTAGACATGTCTATTAATGATAGCTACCAGGAAGAACAATCGTGTTTTCGCTAATAACAAAAAACAATTGTAGCAAATGTTTTTTGCTCCATTACAATGATATCATACTTACAATTCATAAATTGTTGCCATACACAGACTCCTTGAGAAACAGCCATTACCCCTCAACGCGCACACACACACACACACACACACACACACACACACACACACACACACACACACACACACACACACACACACACACACACACACACACACACACACACACACACACACACACACACACACACACACACACACACAACTTCACCTTAAAATCATTGATTGAGAGCATGAGCTCTGGGAAGCGAGGCAGCTGGAAGAAGAAGAAGTAGCTGGATTTGAGCAGCTGGCTGGGATGACGCAGGGCATAATCTGGAAACATGGAGGAGAGCGGAGTGGAGCGTAGAGAAGAGAGATGGAGAGAATAGAGGTAGAAAGAGGAGAGGGAGAGAAGAATAGAAGAGAAGGGAAAGAATGCAACATCAAAAAAAGAGGATGAGAAGAAATCAAGAGTAAGGACTTCCAAAATAAACACTTGCATAACACTTAGAATGAAGCAATGGTTTTGGCATCTATGGCATGCAAGTATGGACGTTGGCACCTTGCAAGTGTGTAATTTAGGCAAGACACAAATGCAGCACGGTGCATTTGCAAGGGACAGAGAAGGGCTGTGGATGGGCTGTCGGTCAGTAACCTCCACTCTACAGTGCAATGCATTCGGAAAGTATTCAGATCCCTTGACTTTTTCCACATTTTGTTGCTTTACAACCTTACTCCAAAATTGATTAAATACTTTCCCCCCTCATCTACACACAATACCCCATAATGACAAAGCGAAACAGTTTTAAAATGTTTTTTTTGCTAAAAACAAAAATACATTATTTACATAAGTATTCAGACCCTTTGCTATGAGACTCAAAATTGAGTTCAGGTGCATCCTGTTTCCATTGATCATCCTTGAGATGTTTCTACAACTTGATTGGAGTCCACTTGTGGTAAATTCAATTGATTGGACATGATTTGAAAAAAACACCTGTCTATATAAGGTAACACAGTCGACAGTGCATGTCAGAGCAAAAACCAAGCCATGATGTCGAAGTAATTGTCCGTACAGTTCTGAGACAGGATTGTGTTGAGGCACAGATCTGGGGAAGGTTACCAAAACATTTCTGCAGCATTGAAGGTCCAAGAACACAGTGGCCTCCCTCATTCTTAAATGGAAGAAGTTTGGAACCACCAAGACTCTTCCTAGACCAAACTGAGCAATCGGGGGAGAAGGGCCTTGGTCAGGTCGGTGACCAAGAACCCGATGGTCACTCTGACAGAGCTCGAGTTCCTCTGTGGAGATGGGAGAACCTTTCAGAAGGACAACCATCTATGCAACACTCTACCAATCAGGTCTTTATGGTAGAGTGGCCAGACGGAAGCCACTCCTCAATAAAAGGCACATGACAGCCCACTTGGAGTTTGCCAAGATTCCCTGGTCTGATGAAACCAAGATTAAACTCTTTGGCCTGAATGCCAAGCGTCACGTCTGGAGGAAACCTGGCGTCATACCTACGGTGAAGCATGTTGTATTGTATTGTTGTGAATTGTTAGATATAACTGCACTATTGAAGCTAGAAACACAAGCATTTCGCTACACCTGCAATAACATCTAAATATGTATATGTGACCAATAAAATTTGATTTGATTTGTTGGTGGCAGCATCATGTTGTGGGGATGTTTTTCAGCGGCAGGGACTGGGAGACTAGTCAGGATTGAGGGAAAGATGAACGGAGAAAAGTACAGAGATCCGTGACGAAAACCTGCTCCAGAGCACTCAGGACCTGACTGAGGCGAAGGCTCACCTTCCAACAGGACAACGATCCTAAGCACACAGCCAAGACAATGCAGGAGTGGCTTCGGGACAAGTCTCTGAATGTCCTTCAGTGGCCCAGCCAGTGCCCAGACTTGAACCCGATCTCTGGAAATACCTACAAATAGCTGTGCATCGACGCTCCCCATCCAACCTGACAGAGCTTGAGAGCATCTGCAGAGAAGAATGGAAGAAACTCCCCCAAATACAGGTGTGCCAAGCTTGTAGTGTAATACCAAAGAAGACTCAAAGCTGTAATCGCTGCCAAAGGTGCTTCAACAAAGTACTGAGGAAACGGTTTGAATACTTATGCAAATGTAATATTTCAGTTTTTAATACATATGCAAAAATGTATACAAACCTGTTTTTGCTTTGTCATAATGGGGTATTGTGTGTAGATTGATGAGGAAAAACACTATTTAATCAATTTTAGAGTAAAAGGCTGTAGCGTAAGAAAATGTGGAAAAGGTCAAGGCGTCTGTATACTTTCCGAATGCACTGTATCCTCTTCACCCATGTCCTCTCCTCCAGCCCAGCTGCTCCAACTACATGTTAAAGCATTACTCTATAATTACCTCCTCCATCTCCCCCTTAAGGAAGGAGACTGAGGAGCTACTAGATGAATGGAGTAAACACTTCGAGGTTATAACACCTTATAATTAAAGATGGTAATCATGGTAATAACCCCAGAGCCAAACATATTTTCTCTAATTAGCACGAGGAGGAAGAGGTTTCTCTCCATTCATATTGAACTAGTAATTGTACTAGTGACATACGGTAGGTCGTTTCATCTGTTGTTTATCTAAGGATGGTGGTTGGTGATGACGTATCAGTGAGGGATGAGGGCAGTTCAGGACAATGACGTGGTCAGGGACTAGTCATTAGTGTATTCAGTCTATTGCATTCAGTGTACCCACCTATGTATTCACCTATGTAGTCCATGTCATTTGTCAATGTATTTTGTTATGTCTTTTATGTTTGACTATTGCTGCAAAACCAATTTCCCTCTGGGGCACTAAAGTTGAAACTTCAACTTGAACACAGAGGGATGGTAGGACGTACCAGTAATTACAGAGGGATTGGGGCCGTTTAGGACGATGAGTTTGGATTGTGATGACATACTAGTGCATACAGAGGGGTGGGGGTAGTTCGGTCCTGTACCAGTGAATGCAGAGGTACCCTAACCAGGTCTTTTTTTGGGGACGAGGGCTTCCTAGCAGCTGCGGGGCCCTAAGTGGCTGCATATGTCACTTATTGGCTGGGCCTGCACGGACAACGACCTACCAGTGAAGACAGATAGATGGGGGCAGTTTGATGACCTATCAGTGAACATAGAGGGACGGGGGGCCGTTTAGGACCTACCGGTGAAGACAGAGGGATGGGGGCAGTTTAGGACGATGAGCTTGGTCACCATCTCAGGGTAGTGGATGGCGAACAGCCAAGCGATGGTTCCTCCCCAATCATGGCCGACCAGGTAACATCTGTTGTAACCTGAGGAGAGATGGAGGAGAGTCTGAGTGCGCGTGTCCAGCACCATTTCACTGGCCTTCCATCAGCCGAGCCTTCTTGCCAAGATATACCTCCTGAAGAAGAACAATCGTCCTGCAGTGTACAGTGAAAACAACGTGATGCCTGATTATTCAGCGTATTAGTCATCTTCTTAGGAAGGTTATTGGAAACAACTGAGCCAGTCTGGTGTGCAAGTCCGACAGATTATTTTTTGGGCAGGAGTCTTGCATGATGAATATAATATACTGTGACCATAGCTCATCTTGTTTGTTGTAAAAATTGACATTATTTTCCATGTAAAGCAAATAATATTGTCAGTTGTATTGCTATTTGAAATATCAGCCTGACACAAGGTGAGGGACACTGGTCTTACATAGAGGCCCCCAGGTCTATGAAAGCTTCCTGTTTCACAGAGTTAGTGTGCTCCGTGCTGCCAGGTCTGTAGTGTGTATGTGTGTGTGTGCGCGCGTTCTGTATCAGCACGACTACCCATAGTCAGTCAACATGAGTCAGAGGAAGCCTGTCATGGCCTGCTGTGTTGTGGGCCCACGGGGTTTTCACAGGCTGTCCAATCCACACAGTATAGCTACAATGAGAAACTTTGACTCAGCTCAGGACACCAGGCCGTGTCACCCTCTCGCTTTGTCCCCATGGAGTGATGTTTCATAATACGGGTAGTCATGGTCCCTAAAGTGTTCATCCCTGAATCAGATTGGGCATGTTTTGTTTCATCTTCCATCATATATACAACATACACCTGTCTTCTTATGTTTTTGTGTATAAACTAATTAAACGAATGAAAAGATTTATATAAGATGTGTTCGTCCACTCTCCTCTCTTACCTAGGTATTCCACAATGTCCTTGACGTCGGTGACCAGGTAGTCAAAGCGGTAGCTCTCTGTGGATGACGGCAAGTCAGACTCCCCGTAGCCTCGCATGTCAACGGCCACCACGCGGAATTCACTCTTAAACTCACGCAGCTGGTGTCGCCAGGAAAACCTGGAGGCAGATGGACAGACATCCCGGAAGAGAGAGCGAGAGAGAGGTTGAAAGAGACAGAGAGAGACATTAAGACAAGAACCATCTTTGTCTTAATGACACGGGAAAGTCACACACAGGACAGTATTTCATAACTAAACCCTATCTTCACTACTGCAATCAAAAGACGGCATTCAGTAGAGCGCACACAGTTGAAAAACGACTCACAGATAAACCGTGTTTCTCTTTTGAATACACCTACAAAGTTGATATATC
This sequence comes from Salvelinus alpinus, assembly GCF_045679555.1. Lineage (NCBI taxonomy): Eukaryota > Metazoa > Chordata > Actinopteri > Salmoniformes > Salmonidae > Salvelinus > Salvelinus alpinus. The sequence continues at coordinate 35,556,032 of NC_092091.1, read as the reverse complement.
CTTAACTGCATTATTTCTACTGGCACTCAGTTTCCCTTCTTCCTTTCCAAACTGAGTGAAGGTCACCTTAGTATAATAGATGTTTTTTCCCCCCCCGATTCTAATCCTCACAGTCATCACAGCGGAGAGGAAAAGCTCTCTGGTTGAAGATCTTGTCTGAGGTGGACTGGAGGCCGAGGCTCCTCTGAACTGAAAGCCCCATAGAGGAGGACCACAAGGCCTGACTGGGGTTCTGATGAGTCAGGATAAGAGCTGGGCAGTGTCCCAAGTGACACCCTATTCCCTATATAGTGCACTACTTTTGACCAGAGTCCTATGGGCCCTGGTCAAAAGTAGTGCACTAGGTAATAGGGTGCCATTTGGGACACACATCGAGAACAGAGAAACCCAACTTCTCAGAATATAGAGGAGGTTTAAAATAAACACAGGCACTTCCAGTTCCTCCACATAACCCCATCTCGAACAGCAACCCCCCACACCCCAACCCTCTCTCTCTTCAGAGTGATATGGAAAGCTGTGGTTTAGCACTTTCTCAACACTGAAATAATTGGGAGGGGGAAGTTGTAAGTGTAAAAGAGTCTTTCTGTCCAGCTAGGAAGGCAGAGATAGAGGTCGCATCCCAAAAGGCCAGTGCCCATAGGGCTCTGGTCAAAAGTAGTGCACTATAATACGGAATAGGGTGCTATTTGGGATACACACAGAGTTCATCATGAATTCCTGTACAGTAGATGGGCAGTGAGGCAGAAGACCCAAGAAGACCCGTTCATTAATAATACACAGTGAGCTCCAAAAGTATTGGGACAGTGACAAATGTTTTGTTGTTTTGGCTCTGTACTTTGGATTGGAAATGATTCAATTTAATTTACATCCATAAATCGGGTGAACCCTTTAGAAATTACAGAACTTTTTGTACATAGTCCCCCCTGTTTCAGGAGACCAAAAGTATTGGGACAAATTCACTTGTGTATTAAAGTGGTTAAAGGTTTAGTAATGCTAAACTCCCCTGTTATGGTAATGGTGAGAGGTTATTATGTCTTGGGGGAATGATATTTAGTGAATAATGATGAGTGACAAAGTTCAACACACAAATATCATATCCCCAAGACATGCTAACCTCTCACCACTATCACTACAATAACAGGGGAGATTAGCATTTGTGGGGGCGGCTATGATATTTGTGCGTCTAACTTTCTCACTCATTATTATTCACTATTCATTCAGAACTATCCGTAATCTTGGTTGCATCCAAATTAATGTAGAAGTGTTTCGAAACAAATTCTATTGTTATTTACAATAAAAGTGACGACAAAATTACACAATACATTATTGACCATTCATTTCTATTGGGCACAAAATAATCTGAAAAACAACCAAAACAAATTTTGTAGTCACAAGCTTGATGTAATCATTGCATGCTACTGTTGGAATCTGGGACCAAATACTCAACTTTTGACTACTTTAATAAACATCAATGAAGTTGTCCCAATACTTTTGGTTTATGTACAGAAAGTGCTGTAATTTCAAAACAGTTCACCCGATATGGATGAAAACACCCTCAAATTAAAACTTTGTCTGCACTTTAATCTCAGTCATTGTATCAATTCAAATCCAAAGTGCTGGAGTACAGAGCCAAAACAACTAATACTTTTGGAGCTCACTGTATAACATATATGCCATTTAGCAGACACTTTTATCCAAAGCAATTTACAGTCAGTCATGTGTGCATACATTTTACGACTGGGTGGCACGGGAATCGAACCGACAACCCTGCCAGTGCAAGCACCAGGCTCTACCATCTGAGCCATACAGGCCATACTGTAGTATGAAGACTTCAACTAAGATATGTTCTTATGATGCAGTAGCAATGTACAGTAGAGAAGAGATTATCAAAGCGTTGGTTACATAATTGAGTAGGGTGTCCACTCACTCTGACCAGATGGAATTTTACCATGACAAATATGATTCTTCATGTTCCCGATTCGTTCAGTGGGGTCTTTCTGTAACATATCATTATATCAAAAAAGTCAGATTTCGTTAAATAATACATCCGATAATAAGCGCCGAGCTCTGTTTGACAGAGCGCTAACGTTACCGCTTCTCGCAGTGACTTTCGAGGATTTGACACCTTCTGCAAAGTTCTGTCCGCGGGTCGCAAAAAAGCAAAATTAACATCACACGAGCAAAATTAAATATAAAAGGCTTTGAAAATAAAAAGCATTGGGTACGCTCAGTGCTCCGTTGACATTTCACAAAGATATGCTTGTTTTTCTCAGAAATCTTCAAAAAAAGAACAGGAATTTCACATTAATATAAAAAGCGCATACTAAAATATGAAAATACTACATGTCATGTCTCAAAATCGATATCCATTTGACCTCTTGTTTTATGTCCTCCGGATTCAAGAAGAAAGAAGATGAGTTCAACGGTGAGCATGTCAGTTTGTCTCTCACACAGCATCCAGCCTAGCTGACGCAAAGCTATTTTCCACATTTTTGACCACTTGTTTCTCCACCTCTGGCCATTGATTTAGTCACCCTAATCTCGGCCATCCTACAAGGGTAAAAACTCCAATAACCTTTTGACCGGATTATGATAGAGACATGTGGTTTGGACCATTGCTTTTCTTAGAGGAGTATCTACTTAACATATTATTTCACTCATTGGTCAAAATAGGTGTTTTTGATAGGACACCCACGATAGAATACTGTTGTATGAGGTTGATAAGGCAGTGGGCTACTGTAAGGCGTCTGTGATTCATGGGGGACCTGGTTGGTTAGTTTACAACAGAGCTCCTTTCAAAAATGCTTTCTTACTATAAAAAAACACAAATAAAAAGAACAAAACTTCACTTGACAGGCAATACCAATATAATTGTTTGGTCTATATTAAGACTAGATATTCCTGGACAAAAAAACAAGAACAATTAAGAATTTCTATTGAAAGTGACTATTAGTTCAGGACTAGGCTTAATCTGTGTCCTGGTTGGGACACAGGCCCCATATGTGTATATAATGTGCAGATGCAGTGTGTAGTCTAGAAGTCTTACCAGAACTCTGGGAAGCCATGCAAAAACAGCATGAGTGGTTTCCCTCGCTCTCCAGCAGCAACATAGTGAAACCTCAGACCAGACTCCTGAGAATAAAGACAGAGGACAGATCAGTCAGTCATTCACCAGGGACACACTATAATATTGTGTCATCACTTCCCTGCCCTCTATCACATAGGCTGTTACTGTCTGCTCTCTGTCTGCGCCCCAAATTAGTCATTTAGTAGAAGCTGTTATCCAGAGCAACTTAGTTGCATTCGCCCTATTCCATATATAGTGCACTACGTAAGGAATATGGTGTCATTTAGGACGAAGATACTGTCTACTCTCTGTGACATAAAACTCTCATCCTCAAACATCGCTGTGTGCTTTATGGCGCTGTAAAACAGGGAGAGAACAGGGACAGAGCAGGGCCATCGCATAAACTCAGCCCTGGCCTGCCTTCTGGTCATTCCAGTATTAAGTATTCTGTATATTATGAAATCTGTCAATGACATTTATAGCCAATTTTATTCAAATTATTGTAAATTCATGTTTTAATGGTTTGTAGAATAGGTTGTTTTTATGGTCAAACCATTGAGTAAAGTGCGAATTCATTTGTTTGGTTCTTGTAGTTTACTGTATCTGTAAAAACAGTCATGCAGTCAGTTATGGTATGTGTCCATGCCCCCCTAGTTTGTCATTTTAGTTAGAATGCCCGACAGCCCCTTAGTCAATCACCCTTCTTTTTCTAACCAGAGACATTCTCTGTCACTTGCTCGTTGTAAGTCCCGCTTCCAGCCAGTGAGTTGCGGTGAAGACAAGTGGACACTGTGAGTTCTCCTCAGAAGACAAGTTGCACCAAGTTTTAGTGTTGAGCAGAGCATGGACCGCCAGTGACAACGCTGGCTGCGTTTACCCAGCCAGCGTGACGAGATTGATGAGCTTATTGAAGCAGTCAGGAAGATGGAAGGTTCCTACAGTAAACCCGATCCCCGTCGCCAGTACTTACCTGAACCTGATGGACACTGCCAGTTGTCACATGACCGGCTCAGCCAGTCCTTCAACAGTTCTCTCCTTTAACCATTGAAAGAAGTCTTAGAGGGGGAGAACAGGGACTTCTCCCACCAAGCTGTCCAAGAAGTCGATGACATCATCTCAGAGATTGTCATGCAACAGAAGCACTAGAACGAGGTCCAGCGGTTCTAGTCTTCTCCAGGGACAGAGGAGCTGTCCGAGCTCACCCTGGGGGAGCACCCCTTGTCCCACCAGCTCCTGTCGCAGTTTCAACTGGTACCCAGTGGTGCCATCGCCGTCTCCAATGACAGAGGTTTTGCCGACCCCTGTTCTGGACCCAAGATAAATCCTCACATCCCTGACTGTTGTCGAGGAGGAAAACCTACAGACTTCTCAAAGTATGGAGGAGCTGCCAGAGTCACCCTGAGGGAGAAGCCTACTCCTACTCCATCTGACACCTCCGAATGAAAGTTGGTCCATAATGTGGGAGCACTGCATGCAGGTGCTGTAGGCGCCAAGTCCAGCCCTGCCACTCAGACCTTTCCAGTCCCTGCCCGGTGGGATCTGCCTAGTCTTACCTTCGACATCCAGCCTGCTGCTGTCCAAAGATGTCTCCCTGCCCCTCCCTGGGAACCCCTCCAGTCTCTGCTGCAGTAGCTCAGTCTGTGTCTGCTGTCAGATCTACGTTTATTTGTCACGTGCGCTGAATACAACAGGTGTAGACCTTACAGTGAAATGCTTACAGTCCCTGCCGGTCTTAGCCTTGGGGTTCTTGCTAGCCCCTCTGAACTGTGTTCCTCTAGCTCCTGCCTTGAGAGACCGAGGTGTTCAGTATCCTGTCGTAGGAGACACCTCACCCTCTGCCCTACTAGGTCCTCAGTCAATAGACTCAGTAGGTCCAGAGCATCTTAGCCCTCAGTTCCCTGATCACCTAGGGAAATGGGATACCTATTCAGTTGCCTAACAATGCATTCAACCGAAATGGGTCTTCCACATTTTTAACCCAACCCCTCCGAATCAGAGAGGTGCGGGGGGGAGCTGTCTTAATCAACATTTAGGTCCCCAATTTCCTATCCCAGTAGGCCCCGAGCGTTCTGTCCTGATAGATATGACATTCCATAGCTCACAGTCTGTAGCCCAGTCAGGCACCAAATCACTAGCTCTGTCAGGCCCCAAGTCAACAGCTCTGGGCAACAATCAGTCAGTTTCTTCTGGACCAGGGTTCCAGCTTCTCCCACCTTTGGGTATTTTTCTCCCTCTCTGTCCTGAGATCTCTGCCTATCGCTGCTGTGGGGATCCAGTTGATCTCAGCTCCTGACGCGCGGCCCTCCCCTGTAGCTGACGTGGGGGTCCGGCCGGCTGCTATCCTGAAATCTCCGCCCGTTGCTGCTGTGGAGATCCAGCCGACTTCAGCCCCTGTCCTACGGGCCTCTCCTGTCGCTGACGGGCGGGATCGCCGTCTTCAGTCCGGAGGCTCTCGTTGAGCTCTGCTGCGACCCTGCAGTCTCCGGTCCTGAACCCTTCGTTGATACCTGCGACCTTGCCATCTGCAGTCCCGGGGCCTACGTCTGGTCTTCCTGCTGCAGCCTGACCTCCTGATCCGGGGCCTTCACCTGGGCCCTCTGCCTGGGTCCGGCCTGTCCGGTGGCCACCACCCATTGCTGCTTTGTGGATCCAGTCACCAAAGTATCCAGTCCAGGGGTCCTTGCCGAGCACTGCCACTGCAGCCGTGATGTCCCCAGTCCTGGTGTCCTCAGCTGACACCATGCCGGGGGTCAAGATGACTCCTGCTCCTCTGCTGGGGGGCCTTACAAGCCTTCACTGCATCCTGTTGGCTCCCATCTTCTAGAACAGCCTTACAGCCTAAACTGGCCCCCGCCATGTCACACACCCTGATCTGGTGACATCAAGCACCTTTGTGACGAGGCAGCCAGCTGCACTAAGAGACAGGACATCTGTTGGACCAGTCGCCCGTCTGGTTTACATCTCTGCCTCGCAGGATGACCACAAGTCCTCATGTCATCCCTCTGGGTGACTGTCTGCCCTTGCTGCCCTTTGATATTGAGTGCAAATCTACACAACACATTTTGGGGCGGCTTTAAAAACGGCCATGCAGTCAGTTATGGTAAGTCTCTATACATCTCTAGTTTGTCCCTTTAGTTAGAATGCCCAACAGCTCCTCAGTCAATCACCCTTCCATTTCTAACCAATCAGAGACATTCTCTATCACTTGCTCGTTGTAAGTCCCGCCTCCAGCCAATGCATTGTGGTCAGTGTTGCAATGTTCATGGTTTTCCCGCCAAATTGGGCTACTTTGAAAACGATGTTGTGGGTGAAAATGTATTTGTCATGGGTTGCAGGTTTTTGGGCTATTTCTAAGTTGCCCCACGGCCACCATGACATGTCTCTACACCCGCAATAACATCTGCTAAATATGTGTATGTGACCCAAAAAATTTGATTTGATTTCTCTTAAAATTATATATATTTCACTGTGACTTGCTGCTGACTGTCAGGCAGTGAGGCAGGCTGTTGCTGAGTCAGTGAGTGGTGGGGAGGGTCAAAGGAGTGTGTTTGTGTGTGTTAAGAGAGCAGTACAGCTATTGGATGAGTCACTTCTCCCAACTTTTTTACCAGTTTTAGGTAGGCTGTTTATATTGTCATTATGAAGACACCTATTTCCAACCCATTTCCCATAAAACATATTGATACGCTAGAAAGGATGCACATGAAGAAATAATGGAGACAAAGCACTAGATCACATTACATAGATACGTTTGTATGTGGTTTACACTGCATTCTAATGTTGACTACTTAAAGAAAACGGTATCAAGCTAAGTGCTTTATGCATGCTCAGTTCTTTTGTCTCGGGGGCTGCCCGTTTGGACATTTGAAATGGAAGTTTTGGAACTCCCTCACCCGGTTCTTTTTATTGGGGGAAAGTCCTCAATGAAACTGACATTAGGCTAAATGTGAAGAATTATACATTTGCCTCTGTTGGCCATCAACTAGTCTATTCATTTATATGCCGTTGTAGTCTACCATTTGATACAATAAATACGTTGAAATGACAACATCACTGGAGTCATTGCAAATCAATTTGTTCCACTTCTGTATCCTACCTGGAGCTGGCAAACCAATGTAATAAATATCCTTTCACTTGTGTTATTATGCAGTTATTAATGGACATGTTAAGTAAATTAAATTGGAAATTATCAAAGCTCTATCGCAATTTCCTATCAGTTGTTGGAACGCATTAGATTGACAGTAACAGCAGTCAGATTAGGCTACAGGTTAAAAAAAAATCTATAAAATAAACACTGGCTGTTATTGACAAGCATATTCAGTTCATATACAGCATATTTAATTTAGTGATTGAAATGTTGACCCCCATCCTCAGTAGCCTATTCCAGCAGGCTATTGTGAAACACAAGCCCTCTTAATCACCTCGCTATTCATGTTGAATAAATGAGTCTGTTAATTTGAACTAAGCAAGCTGCTAAATCGTTCAGTTTACATCTTGCCTACATCTTGTCTAGTCTACTGTAGACTGAGATGTAGGCCTATCAGGGGCTATAGGCTACCTGCCTTTATCCAAGAAAACCATGGCAAAATGTAATTACATTCATAAACCCAGATTTTAATCTGTAGCCTATGCCTATTGAAATCAAGTCAATCTCACAAATGGGCCATTTGTTGTCATAACATTTGGCACATAATATCAGCACAATTGCCAGAAAATAAAAAACAGTTTATGTTCATCCAAGTTTTCTTGCTCAGAGATTTTCGAGATCCTCTGTCCATCCTTCATCACTCTAACTCTCAAATGGTACTTCGATTCTACAACCAAGCCATATTTTTTCATTATCTCATTTCTGATTTAACAACATCACAGTATCCTAATATCCCCAGATACACAGCTTAAGTTTATTCTGGCAAAATGTAGCTAGGCTACTTACTGACAAAGTTAAATCCCACAGTTACTTTGGATTTCAAGTAATATAGATTATTCTTACAGCTGAACTGTCACATTCTTATTATGAGTATGCATTTTATGCTATGTGGATCCTACGAGGGATATTGTCTTCATAAATAAATACATAAATAAATAAAAAGGTGAATTTACAGTTTAGCCTACCTTCATTCTCCGTACTCACATGAAATCGTGATATTTGTCACGAATCACAACAGGATAATATAACTGCTGCTGCTACTATGGAGCTCTTTCCAGCACTACCTCAGAGTTGAACGCAGACAATAATAACAGTAACCTACCTACACTGAACATCTTATACCTGCATAACGTTTCCCAGAAATGCCCCAAAAAATAAACAGATGCGCCCACGATTTGCATGTAGCCTGAAGGCCTATTTTGATTTATTTCTGATTTCAACGCTACAGGCAAGATAGGCGCATACAAAATTACCTATGCAGATCTCTCATGAACACAAAAGGCTATTTCCTAATCCCAAATAGGCGTCCTTTCACCTGCGGTGCCTTACCTTTATTCTAACATAACAGTGCGTTCCCAAGGACGTGTCGTTCAGGCATGCAGGGGGTGTTTCGCGAATTCCCCACTGGAAGGTTGTTGACGGCCTTAAAATGATGTTCCACCAAAGTTTCAGCAGCGCTACGGCAGTGCAAAGGGCACAATAACCGTATATCAACGACCAATACCCCAAAACTCGGATCCTCAGCGTGAGTCCGATTGTAAACATGAGCACTCTCGCCATCTTTACATTAATGCGGAAAACACCACGGTTCACGTTACCTACCTAGCTACCTATTTATTATTTTGTTAATTGGTTATCATGAAATATCGCTCATCGTTATCCGGTAGTCCGGTGTCGCCCTACTAACAGTGTATCTGCATGACTGTCTGTCCGCCACTCGCACCAGGGAGGATCCCTGTTCTATTCTAAACCGGCTAAATGAATCGTTCACGATTGGAGCAGCAAATCAGAATTCACGCGTGAGTTTGATGACAACAAAGGTTGTATAGCTCGAGATGGTTGACTGAAACTTCTGCTGTATAAATCTGTAAACTCCTAGAAATTAATCTGGGAAAAATATGAGACCCCGCGTCACCTACAAAACCTTTCCATGTATTTAGACTGCAAAACAGGAGATACGGAGTTTCTGACTGAAACTGATCTTTACACCTCACCCGCTCTGGGATTAAAGGTGAAAGACCGTTATTCATGCCTCAAGGGTAAAAATAATCTCTGACTCCAAGGGCTGTAATCCATTGATCAAACCAAGGGTGAGGGATGCTGACATGGGAAGTATATGGAAGTAAAAAGGGTAATGTACAGAACTGACTCCCAGTGAGTGTTTTGCTATTATTGCAACATACTGGCATGCAGTTGGGGACAACAGCAGTTGGGTGCATGAGTAAAAAAAACGGAAATACTATTTCATAGATATTATATACAGTTGAAGTCGGAAGTTTACATACACTTAGGTTGGAGTCATTAAAACTCGTTTTTCAACCACTCCATAAATTTCTTGTTAACAAACTATAGTTTTGGCAAATCGGTTAGGACATCTATTGTGTGCATGACACAAGTAATTTTTCCAACAATTGTTTACAGACATATTATTTCACTTATAATTCCCTGTATCACAATTCCAGTGGGTCAGAAGTTTACATACACTAAATTAACTGTGCCTTTAAACAGCTCGGAAAATTCCAGAAACTGATGTCATGGCTTTAGAAGCTTCTGATAGGCTAATTGACATAATTTGAGTCAATTGGAGGTGTACATGTGGATGTATTTCAAGGCCTACCTTCAAACTCAGTGCCTCTTTGCTTGACATCGTGGGAAATTCAAAAGAAATCAGCCAAGTCCTCAGAAAAAAATTGTAGACCACAAGTCTGATTCATCCTTGGAAGCAATTTCCAAACGCCTGAAGGTACCACGTTCATCTGTACAAGCAATAGTACGCAAGTATAAACACCATGGGACCGCGTAGCCGTCATACCGCTCAGGAAGGAGACGCGTTCTATCTCCTAGAGATGAAAGTACTTTGGTGCGAAAAGTGCAAATCAATCCCAGAACAACAGCAAAGGACCTTGTGAAGATGGAGGAAACGGGTACATAAGTATCTATATCCACAGTAAAACGAGTCCTATAGCGACATAACCTGAAAGGCCGCTCAGCAAGGAAGAAGCCACTGCTCCAAAACCTCCATAAAAAAAGCCAGACTAAGGTTTGCAACTGCACATGGGGACAAAGATCGTACTTTTTTGAGAAATGTCTTCTGGTCTGATGAAACAAAAATAGAACTGTTTGGCAATAATGACCATTATGTTCGGAGGAAAAAGGGGGAGGGCGGCTTACAAGCCAAAGAACACCATCCCAACCGTGAAGCACGGGGGTGGCAGCTTCATGTTGTGGGGGTGCTTTGCTGCAGTAGGGAATGGTGCACTTCACAAAATAGATGGCATCATGAGGGAGGAAAATCATGTGGATATATTGAAGCAACATCTCAAGACATCAGTCAGGAAGTTAAAGCTTGGTTGCAAATGGGTCTTCCAAATGGTCAATGACCCTAAGCATACTTAGGCCTACAAACCTGACTCAGTTACACCAGCTCTGTCAGGAGGAATGGGTCAAAATTCACCCAACCTTTTGTGGGAAGCTTGTGGAAGGCTACCTGGAATGTTTGACCCAAGTTAAGCAATTTAAAGGCAATGCTACCAAATACTAATTGAGTGTATGTAAACTTCTGACCCACTGGGAATGTGATGAATGAATTTCAGCTTTTATTTATTGACTGAAACTGATCTTTACACCTCACCCACTCTGGGATTAAAGGTGAAAGACCGATATTCATGCCTCAAGGGTAAAAATAATCTCTGACTCCAAGGGCTGTAATCCATTGATATGGCAGTAGGTTCTCTCTACTATTCTGACATTTCACATTCTTAAAATAAAGTGGTGATCCTAACTGACCTAAAACAGGGAATTTTTACTAGGATTAAATGTCAGGAATTGTGAAAAACTGAGTTTAAATGTATTTGGCTAAGGTGTATGTAAACTTCCGACATCAACTGTACACGTGTACAAAACATTAAGTGCATCTGCTGTTTTTCCATGACAGTCTGACCAGGTGAATCCAGGTTTAAACTATGACTGATCCCTTATTGATGTCAAATCCACTTCAATCAGTGTAGAATAGAGATGAAGGGGAGGAGACTAAATCTGTCTTTAAGCCTTGAGACATGGATTGTGTATGTGTGCTATTCAGAGGGTGAATGGGCAAGACAAAATATTGAATTGCCTTTGAACAGGGTATGGCAGTTTGTGTCAAGAACTGCAATGATGCTGGGTTTTTCCATTCAAGTTTCCCGTGTGGATCAAAAATGGTCCACCACCCAAAGGACATCTTGCCAACTTGACACAACTGTGGGAAGCTTTGGAGTCAACATGGGCCAGCCTCCTTGTGGAACACTTGACACCTTGCAGAGTCTATGCCCTGACGAATTGAGGCAGGTCTGAGGGCAAATGGGGGGGCAACTCAACATTAGGTGTCCCTAATGTTTTGCATACTGTGTATATTGCTAAGAATGACACACTTAATTGGCATGTAGTGAGTCTTGCATGTCTTGTCAAGTCTCCATCACTTAACAAATTCAAGTGTGTGGGTCTGCATACAGTACCGTGAGCGCATTCTTTTTCCCCAGTATTATCACCTTTTTATTGTAATGAAGACTTTCTGGATATCCCCCTTGATGGGACTGGCTGATCACACATGAAATCAGAACACTAAACACAGAAAATAAACAGTGCTTTAATTAAAAATATTTAATGATTTAGCTTTGTGTGATTTTCTCAAAATGATATTAGTTCTTTCTCTATATGGTATGACATGCACTCATACCACAAGATACAGAATAAAGTGCTGCAGTTCATGTCAAAGTGAAGAAAAAAAATACCCACTGCAGAACAGCTAGAAGCATAGGATAAAAAAACAACATTAAAGTATGTCTGCCCAAAACAATGTAGTCAGGGTTGGATCTCATTTGAAAAAAACAACACAATATAGGCACCAACAATGCCTAAAGTTTCCTAAGCACACCACTATACATGGCACCTAAACAAGGTAAAGTGTAGTTTTAAATAAGTCCAGCATTTGAAGACCGACACCCCCAGCCTCTGTGTAATAAAATTCTAAGTATATTTCTATACAGACAAATATTTTATGTACACACATATTTAAGTATAAAAAAAAATCTGTTCCCAAATAAGTCAAAAATGACATGTACAGTATAGCTCAGAGCATCATATTGAATATTTTTCCACAAAAAGGTGCAGAATTGACTATGAATGACATGAAGGAGTAAAGAACTGGAGATAAACTATACAGTACATGGTATACATAATAGTATTACTATTGGAGTGAAGCCCCCCCCCCAAAAAAAGTCAGGTTATGCATTTCAGCCAAGTCAAAAAGCGTGTAAACAGGTTGATGTGAACACCAGATGAGGCTGGTGGGGGGAGCTATAGGAGGACAGGCTCATTGTAATGACTGGAATGGAATAAATGGAACAGTCAAACATGTGTTTTCCATATGTTTACCGTTCAATTTATTCCATTCCAGCAATTACAATGAGTCCATCCTGCTATAGCTCCTCCCATCAGCCTCTTCTGGTGTACATGGGAGGACTCACCAAGTCAACTGTCCGAAATGGCACCCTATTCCGTATATAGTGCTCTGATCAGAAGGGCAATAGGGTGCCATTTGTGACGCAAGCTAGGTGAAAAGGAAAAGAGTACAACATGTTGGTGGAAAATTTTTCAACATCTCTTAATTTTTTACTCTTCTTTCTCTAAGAGTTAAGCATCACTTCAGTGCAGCTGGTATTTACAAACCAAACCATCACAAGTACAAAAAGTCAAATTCCATCTATATATGGTCCGTTAAGTGTGTGTGTATGTATGTATGACTCAGCAAAAAAAGAAAACATCCCTTTTTCAGGACCCTATCTTTCAAAGATAATTTGAAAAATCCAAATAACTTCACAGATCTTCATTGTAAAGGGTTTAAACACTGTTTCCCACACTTGTTCAGTGAACCATAAACAATTAATGAACATGCACCTGTGGAACTGTAGTTAAGACACTAACAGCTTCCAGACGGTAGGCAATTAAGGTCACAGTTATGAAAACTTAGGACACTAAAGAGGCCTTTTTACTGACTCTGAAAAACACCAAAAGAAAGCTGCCCAGGGTCCCTGCTCATCTGCGTGAACATACCTTAGGCATGCTGCAAGGAGGCATGAGGACTGCAGATGTGGCCAGGGCAATAAATTGCTATGTCCGTACTGTGAGACGCCTAAGACAGCGCTACAGGGAGACAGGACTGACAGCTGATCGTCCTCACAGTGGGAGACCATGCGTAACCCCTGCACAGAATCGGTACATCCGAACATCACACCTGCGGGACAGGTACAGGATGGCAACAACTGCCCGAATTACACCAGGAACGCACAATCCCTCCATCAGTGCTCAGACTGTCCGCAATAGGCTGAGAGAGGCTGGACTGAGGGCTTGTAGGCCTGTTGTAAGGCAGGTCCTCACCAGACATCACCGGCAACAACGTCGCCTATGGGCACATACCCACCGTCGCTGGACCAGACAGGACTGGCAAAAAGTGCTCTTCACTGACGAGTCACGGTTTTGTCTCACCAGAGGTGATGGTCGGATTCGCGCTTATCGTCGAAGAAATTAGCGTTACACAGAGGCCTGTACTCTGGAGCGGGATCGAATTGGAGGTGGAGTGTCCGTTGTGGTCTGGGGCGGTGTGTCACAGCATCATCGGACTGAAATTGTTGTCATTGCAGGCAATCAATGCTGTGCGTTACAGGGAAGACATCCTCCTCCCTCGTGTGGTACCCTTCCTGCAGGCTCATCCTGACATGACCCTCTAGCATGACAATGCCACCAGCCATACTGCTCGTTCTGTGCGTGATTTCCTGCAAGACAGGAATGTCAGTGTTCTGCCATGGCCAGCGAAGAGCCCGGATCTCAATCCCATTGAGCACATCTGGGACCTGTTGGATCGGAGGGTGAGGGCTAGGGCCATTCCCCCCAGAAATGTCCAGGAACTTGCAGGTGCCTTGGTGGAAGAGCGGGGTAACATTACACAGCAATAACTGGCAAATCTGGTGCAGTCCATGAGGAGTAGATGCACTGCAGTACTTAATGCAGCTGGTGGCCACACCATATACTGACTGTTACTTTTGACTCCCCCTTTGTTCAGGGACACATTATTCAATTTCTGTTAGTCACATGTCTGTGGAACTTATTCAGTTTATGTCTCAGTTGTTGAATCTTATGTTCATACAAATATTTACACGTTACGTTTGCTGAAAATAAACGCAGTTGACAGTGAGAGGACATTCTTTTGCTGAGTATATACACACACAATCAGTCAAAAGTTTGGACACACCTACTCATTCCAGGGTTTCTTTATTTTTACTATTTGCTACATTGTAGAAGACAAAGCTATGAAATAACACATATGGAATCATGTAGAAACCAAAGTATTTAATCAAAATATATTTTATATTTGAGATTCTTCAAAAAGTAGCCACCCTTTGCCTTGATGACAGCTTTGTACACTCTTGGCATTCTCTCAACCAGATTCATGAGGTAGTCACTTGGAATGCATTTCAATTAACAGATGTGCCTTGTTAAAAGTTAATTTGTGGAATTTCTTTCCTCCTTAATGCATTTGAGCCAAGCAGTTGTGTTGTGACAAGGTATGGTTGGAATACAGAAGATTTACCAAATAGGGCTAAGACCAAGTCCATATTATGGAAAGAACAGCTCAAATAACAAAGAGAAACGACACTTCATCATTACTTTAAGACATGAAGGTCAGTCAATCTGGAAAATTAAGAACTTTGGAAGTGTATTCAAGTGCAGTCGCAAAGACACATCAACTGTTCAGAGGAGACTGCGTGAATCAGGCCTTCATGGTCGAATTGCTGCAAAGCAACCACTACTAAAAGGACACCAATAAGAAATAACTTGCTTGGGCCAAGAAACACGAGCAATGGACATTAGACCGGGTGAAATCTGTTATTTGGTCTGATGTCCAAATGTGCGATTTTTGGTTCCAACCATTGTGTCTCCGTGAGACGCAGAGTAGGTGAACGGATGATCTCCGCATGTGTGGTTCCCACCATGAAGCATGGAAAAGGAGGTGTGATGTTGTGGGGGGGTGCTTGCTGGTAACACTGATTTAGATTTCAAGGCACACTTAACCAGCATGGCTACCACAGAATTCTGCAGCGATACGCCATCCGATCTGGTTTGCACTTAGTGGGACTATCATTTATTTTTCAACAGGACAATTACCCAACACACACCTCCAGGCAGTGTAAGGGCTATTTGACCAAGAAAGAGAGTGATGGAGTGCTGCATCAGATGACCTGGCCTCCACAATCACCCGACCTCAACCCAATTGAGATGGTTTGGGATGAGTTGAAGGAAAAGCAGCCAACAAGTGCTCAGCATATGTGGGAACTCCTTCAAGACTTCTGGAAAAGCATTCCTCGTGAAGTTGGTTGAGAGAACGCCAAGAGTGTGCAGAACTGTCATCAAGGCAAAGGGTGGCTACTTTGAAGAATCTCAAATATATTTTGATTTGTTTAACACTTTTTTGGTTACATGATTCCATATGTGTTATTTCATAATTTTGATGTCTTCTCTATAATTCTACAATGTAGAATAATAGTAAAAATAAAGAAAAACCCTTGAATGAGTAGGTCCCCAAACTTTTTGACTGGTACTGTATATTTTTTGCAATATCAATATTTTATAGCATCTTCTTACAACAATACTAAAATGTACTGGGGTTATGTCATGTGAGGTTGCCATGCTACAGTACATGCTTCTCCTGTTAAGGATAATAATAGCCTGCATCCCAAATTGCACTCTATTCCATTTTTTTGTGTATTACGTTTGACCAGGGCCAATCAGGCACAAAAGTAGTGCACTATATAGGGGATAGGATGTCATTTGGGACACAGCCATAATGACCCGTTTCCGTCATCTAGATGCAGCGTGGTTGGTTCAGACAGCCAGTGTCGAGGGAGAGAAGGCGCCTAGGGTGTCGTTTACTAAAACAACCTCTATTATTTATTGTCCAACAACAACAGAAGACAGACGTCAGTCACCAGCTGCATGGTCTACTGCCATTTTATTTTAGTCCAGGTTCTTCTCAAATGTTGCCATGATGTCACTCTGCATTGTCATATCAATGACACCAGACATCTGAGGGAGAAAAGGTAAGACGTTTTATTACAGTCTGGATAAAACTACAACAAGGAACAGAAGAATGACCGGCACAATAAAACAAATTAAGACAAAAAGTGAAGTAAAGGAACGTACAGCCTCTCGTCTGCGTCGCTCCTGTTCTCTCCTGCGGGCCATCTCCCTCTCTCTGTCTACAGAGGTCTGGGTAGTGAAGGGCGGAGGTTGGGTTGAGGCAGCCGCTGGAGGCTCCTCTATCAGGGGTTCTGGAGCTTTAGGAGGTTGAGGCTCCACGATTGGCTCCGTCGGCATGGGGATCTCTGCTGGCTCTGGCGCCGGAGTTCTACATGGCAGGTGCTCTGGTTCCGCAGCTCTAGGTGGCACGGGTACTGCCACTGGCAACGATACTGGCATGGTCAGGCTGAAAACACAACACTTTTAGCTGGCTCATCAGGTACCACTCACATATTAATAGAAAGCTACTTTATTGGAGGAGTTTGGGTGAAGCAGCATTACCTACGAGATACACAACTGATAAGAAAAGACCAAAAAAAAAAAAAGATTGGCTGGATGAATAAGTACCTTCTCTTCCCTGAAGCCTTCATCTGAGTCCTCTTTAGAGTGAGAGCTCTCTCTCTCTCCTCCTTCTCAATGGCTGCCCTGCGGAACTTATCAAAGCTCTCCTTTGAAGACTTCACCGTGGAGGGAGTGGAAATGGCCATCTTCCCCAAACTAGCCCAGGAGTCTGCGTTCTTCAGGACAATATCCTATACAGGATAGTTTCACAAATGAAGTGTCACATTTTTTAGACAAATACAAATACTTCCGAAGGGCATGCAGACAGTATATTTCAAGTAATTCATTGTGCTAGTGCTACGTTTCAGTTACATTACCTTTTTGGCGGGTGTGTTTTTTCCATCTGCAGTGGGTTTATTAGCTGGATGAGAGAGGCTGGTGTTTCCACCATCAAACACACCATCAGAGTGTCTGGGATCTGGGGAGGTAGAGAAAATATATTCAGTCCATTAAAAATATGTTTTCATTTGTAATTTATTTGCAGACATTTCCATACACAAAAATGTTTCCACACCCAGAGTTCTGCTTACAAGGCTGTTTCTGCAGAATCCTGGAGTGGGTCTCCCCCAGTGCTTCAGAGGGCCTCCCGTCATCCTTCACTGGCTGTAATAGGCTGTCTTGTAGAGGGGACAACAGCACTGGGCACGGCTGCTGCTACCGCAAAGTGAGATTTAGAGTATTATACCTCCATTACCACTTCCAGGGCTAAGGCCAATGCTATTTCACACAATCAACCGGCTCTCTCCACCCCTGAAAGATTTGGCCAATGAAAAACACATTTCATTTGCAACACAAAGCACTCTGTAGACTTGTATCGATTCTAATTAAATTACCGTCAAAGAAAATATACCAATCAACTCTGGCAATATTTATAAATGCCAAGAACGGAGACATTTAAAGTGTTTTAATCTAACGTCACAATTCATCCATCAACAACAGGAAGATGAGAGCATACCTCATATCTGCCATCAGCAGCCTGTAGTAAAACTGCAGGAGGAGAGGACAGAGGGGTAGGCAGCGCAGACAGACCTGATGGACGGGAGAAAAACAAAGCAGGGCCTTATTCTCCACACAGACAGACACAAACACTATGGATGTAAGCCGGCAGGCAGGCAGTTGAGGAGCAGGATGAGACACGCAGCCAGGGCTACAGCGACACAGACCTTAGCAGCTATGGGTTGAGAAGCATGCAGCACGCAGTGGAGGGGACATGCTAAAAGCTAGGGGGGATGCTAAGCTGACTGAAGAGCCCTTACCTTCCTGTTGTGCCCTATCAGGTGGCCCAGTTTTCATCTCCTGTGTCTGGGCTAGTGATTGACACCGAGGAGAGGGGAGGAGTGCTAGGGGAGAGGGAGGGGTTTGGCGGGAACAGAGCAGGCTGGAGGGAGGTTCGTGTGTGAGTGCAGCTGTTGTGTTGAGTGGGTCTGTGGGCAGACTAAGAGTGGGGTCACAGGAAGAAGGGGGAGTGAGTGAGGGAGTAGTGGGGCTCTCAGAGGGGGCAAGGGGGTCCTGCTGTTGTTGGGGCTGACTGTCAGTGAGCTGCAGGGGGGCCACCATGTTTTTGCGAGGTAGTGGTGCTGCTTTGGCACTTGGTCTTGAAGGCTGCGGAGGCAGGCGGCTGTGTAAGGCTGAGAGTGGAAGGAAGGAGAGGGGGAGATTCAAGAGAAATAATGAGTAAAGGTTGTAGGCTTCTGTCCCTAATCGGACCTCCTGATTAAACTCAACTAAACATCACATCCCATGAGACAGAGCAACACGGCCCAGAGAAATGACCAGGAGCTTTTTCCATCTCTAATCCAAACAATACAAGCTTCTCATTATGTGATTTCCACAAGGGCCTCGGTCCAGTCTTAGACTTTCCATGGGCTTAAAACCTGCTGTTTTACAGGGGAAATTGTATTTCCATAGCTAGGGCTGATAGTACGGATTTGTCAACAACCTTTAAAAAAGTAATAATCAAAAGACAGTGTTACAGAACTTGGCATGGTTGTCCATTGTGTTCCTTAATAGCCAACACACTAACACAGAATGTCAAGGCAACAAACGTTTGCTACCTGGGGGAGACGTGAGTAGCTCTAGAGGAGGCAGGCCTTTTGTTACTACTGCTGGGACTAGCGAGGCAGAGGCAGGCGGGGGCTGGCTGGTCTGGAGAGAGGACTCCGACAATGGGTCTTTCTTAGCAGATTTCTTCTTTGTGGAATTCTGTTTGACGGGGGGGGGGGGGTAAAAAAATGGCTTACAATTTATAATGAAAACACTGTAGTTCCAAGTATATTAATCCAACTATAAGGTATAACCCATGTGAACCAGACCACTGGGTTAGAGGAAGTAGTTAGATATTTACCTTGATCTTGAACTTGTGTGGCGTGTCTTTGCATTTCTTTTTCTTCTCAGATTTCTTTACTGAAAGACATGCGCAATAGTAATTCAATTTATCCACAGTTGGATAAATGGAGAATAAATAAAAACATCTTTACTTACCTTTAAATAATACTAAAAACAATTCCACTGATCTACTCTGAAATCACTACTTTCATATGCAGTTTTCAGTAAAAGCTAGTTGTGGTTGCAAGCTAATGTGTCTAGTAGGAATGAACTGTTTGACGATGCGATACAAATTCAAAGAAAAACACAATTTAACCGTAAAATGTAAAACTGTCTATCAAAATGTATTTATTTGAAACTCTAGGTGTCGACCACCAAGACGCATACGTTTAAAATTCTACCCATATTAGGTACAAATGGAACAAACAAAAAAAACATTTTCAATGGCTACAAAATGAAGCAGTGTAAGAGAAATCCTACTCCATCAAGCTCTGCATTAGCGTTACAATCTGTCGAGTACTTCAAATACAAATCTGATGTACGTGTATTATGCTTATATTGCTCCATACAAAATCTTGCAAAAACAAAGAAACCGAGTACAATCAATTGGTGAACAGGGATGAGTGCCGCTGTCTAAAGTGAGGACCAGCTTTGACTCTGCAACGGTTCAGAGAGTATGGAGGGTGAGATGAGAGGGGGGGTTGAAGGGTATTGTAATGCTGTCTGGTACTTCTCTAACCGTATTCATCTGATTTTTGCGATGTTTATAGAAGATGTATACTGGTAGGAGTGTAAATAAGATCTTCGGCTTATAAATAGCACTTGGCCTGTATGGGCTGTTTTTAAGAACTTGTCCCAATTCTTAATTTACTTCAGATTTGCACGGCAGCAGTCTGGTGCCCGCTAGATAAATGACATTTGGCACAGAAATCTGGCTGGCCTCATTTCAAACTAAGCACCATTTGTTTGCATTAAAACAATAACATACAAATAAATACAGCACCGTAATAATCAAAAGATAGACTTTGGTGACAGTTCACTGCTTTCTGTAGTACAGACTAAGTGCACGAATAGATAAATAAATATAAAAAACACCCATTGAACGAACATACAAAAACATGAAAACGATAACACACTAATATTTCTTCAAGTATTTTGGTTTTGCCAGCAGGTGAAAAAGTTCTGTGCTACAGAGGCTAGAGTCCAGGTGAGTATTTAGCCGTATCGTTTTCTCTCACTCCATTTGTGTACAGCGAGTGGGGGAAGTGGGGAGGGTGTGCCCTTGCAGGAAAGCGAAGTGGGTATGTGGGGGTGGGGGGGGGTAGTGCTTAGTGCTGAGGAGAACAGCTAACCTGATTCAGAGTCACTGCTATCAGAAGTGCTAGAATCACTACTACTGCTGGAGCGGTCAGAGCCGGAGGAGGAAGAGCTGCTGCTCTCACTGAGACGGGACGGCCGGGCCAAGTCTGGGACAGAAGGAGCTATAGGGGGCTCATCTGGAGGGAAACAGAGGGACAATGGTCACGTGTAGAACAACAGAGAGAAAGACAGAGCCGAGCACTGCACAATTGCGTTACTCACTATTGGACAGCAGAGAGAAAACAGAAGAACCCGTTTCCCCCAGACAACAAGGCCCCTAAGTCAGACATACTGGTCCTTACTACTACAGCTTCAGAGTTCACTTACTTGTTGCCTTTTTCTTCTTGGCCAGTGAGCTCGGCTCGTCAGTAATACTCTGGCGAGGTTTCTCTGCATCCTGCTCCTTCACAGTCTGCATCTCTCCTTTGGCTTTCACCAGCTTATTCACTGGAGGAATAGGGGAAATAATGACATTTGAGCCGAGTAAAGTCCTTGGTCAGGAGTACAGAGATACATGTGCAACAACCAACCCGCAAGGAACCGAGAAAGGAAGGTGTGTACTGCAACTACTCACGGTTGGGTTTCTTGGGCCGTTTCCTGAAGCAGGTCGTGACGAAGCGCTCCAGGGCCCTGAGGGTGGAGGGCTTGAGGGTCTCAAAGTCGATCTCTATCTCCTCAGGGTTGGCGTCTCGGAGCGAGGCCTCCCTGGCCTGGATGATGTTCACCACCTTGCCCAGCTTGTCCCCCGGCAGCTTGTTGATGTCCAGGCTCAGCTGCCTCTTCTCACCGTACAACATGGGCACCGCCAGCCCCTCGTCCTCCTCAGACTCCACAGGGAGAGCCATCTTCCTCCTCTTGCCATGCCTTTAGAGAGGTAAAAAGACATTCAGGAACACTTTGTAGGACAATGAAAGTTAGTAAAATAATAACAGAGGCCACTGGCAACACGAAAGTCAATCCTTTGAAATGGTTTGAAAAAAAATGAGGTTCCACTGGGGAGGGAGATTATTATTATTATTTTTTTATCATCAACAACGACTTGGTCACTTACACAGCTGGCGTGCCCTTGTTAATGCACTTCTTCTGTACTTTGGGTTTCCTCAAGTCTTCATGCGTCGGTCTTCTACTCATTTCCTTTTTTCTTCTCTCCTTTGATTTCTCCTTCGGTTTGAGCAGGGGCTCCTGGGTGAGTCTCTGCAGCTGATCGTGCACCGCTTTCAACTGAGGAGAAGAGCGGAGGGGGCATCAGTTAGATACACAGTAGTAGGTAACAGAACAGTGACGTCAGCATGGCCAGGTACAATGACAGAAACAGGTGACGGCATACCTGTTCCTCTAGCTTAGCCAACCGTAGAGCTCTGGCCTCTTCTTCCTCAGAGTCTGAGGAGGACTCTGATTCCGAGGAGCTCTCGCTGGTACTGCTGCCTGTGCTGGAGGAGCTCTCAGGCCCATCTCCTCTCCCTCTCTTGTCCCTGTGGTGACTGTGGTGTCCTGGACCACCCGCCCTCCTCACTGGCTCGTCTGGAAGCTTCAGCCAGCGCTCCTCAAACACATCCTGGTGGGTAGGGCCACAATTCATCTAGTCAAACATTCTCACCAACCATCCATCTTCATATTTAGGGATGCAAACTGGTGACTTTTTTTTGTTTTGCACTGTAACACATGAAGAAAATGTGCTCATTTTGAGAGTAGTGTTGTCCTAAAACCAACATTCGACTAATGAAGCGATACCAAGCGATATCACAATACAGAGTAGTATCGTGATACATTCATGTCTGCACACCCCAGCACGGCATAATATCATTTTAAAAACTGGAGATGCGCAGAAAGAGTGGACAGAGAGAAGCAGGAGTGAGCAATGGTTGGTAGTGGATGCAGCCGGCTGATCACATCTGTCACACGTGACATTGGATGGAGCACATATCTAACATCGCGGTCTGAATTCTCCATGAGAAAGACACCCCACGCCCCTTCAGATCTACACGATTCACGTGGCTGGCCCATTTTGAGATCAAATGCATGCCTGCATATTGTAATATCATTATTGCAATTCATTTAGACAAGACTGGTTGAAAACACGGGCAATCATACCTGGAGTTTTCTTGCCATAATAACAACCTCATGGGTGGGTGGGTTGTATTTGTAACAGTTGGAGAACATGAGTCTGAAATCAGCAGCAAAATCCTGGGCATCCATGTATTCCCGTTCAACCATTTTTTTCTGTGAAAAAACACGTACGTCTTCAGTATCATCACAAATACGGTCATCTTCAATATTGAGAGAGAACAAGGGACAAGATATTGATTGGCCAATGTAACCCTGGCAGATACTAAGTGGCCTCTCTCGTTCAACACAAGTTTAGTGTAACACGGCCATCTAACCCGTATGGTGCCCAGGTCCATGGGCTGCATGATGACGTCGTGGTAGTCGTGTAGACCCAGGGCCTCCGTATCCACCGGCTTGTAGAAGGGCCAGGTGTAGGCCGCGTGCCTCTTGGTGAACATCTCCTTCAGGATGCAGTTACAGAAGCGGAGCTGATCCGATAGCTTACTAGTCTGTCTCTGGTGGTAATCAGGCAGGTCTTTCCTGGGGGGTTTGATGGGCCGACTGCTGCCCCGCCTGGAGAACAGCTTACAGGGTGTCGAGCCGTCAACGACGGGGGACGACTCGCAGCTGGTGATCGGAGAAGAGGCTGTCGGCGTGGTGGCGTCTGCTTTTCTCTTCACACCCTTCTCGATCTGAAACGATGTGAACACAACAGAGAAGGGTAGAAATGCAATCACAAAATACAGACTAAACCATTTGCACAAACTTCAAAAAGGTGATGTTTATGTGGCATGTTTAAGTATTATAGAAGTTAAATCTCCGCTGTTGAAAATAAAATGTTAGTCTAAAAGAAATGTGAGATAATGTATAGATCATTTTTATAGTGGAGCTCTAGTATATAAATTGCCTGGCTGGGCTGATGAGACAGTGGATTGTGCAGTCAGATGGAACAGAGTAAAAAGGCATTTTAACGACATAGATTTAGCGGGTGGTAACTTGTGGAATAGACACCGGCTGGAAAGCGGTTTTAACCAAATCGGCATTGAGGATAAGAACCACCCGTTGTATAAAATATATAAAGTACATATAGTGAGGTAATTGTGAAGAGGTACTGACTTTGGCTGCTATCTTAGAGGAGAGCTGGGCAGCAGGGGGGATGGTGTGGTGGGCCTCAAGAGGGATGACCGTCACCGTCTGCTGGAACACCACCTCAGACACAGGGGACTGGGGCCTCAGCTTTATAATACCTACAAAGAGGACATTAAGAAGTCAGAATGTAGTCATTGGAAAACATGAAAGACAGTACGGTTGCATCCCAAATGGCAACCTATTCCCTTTTATAGTACACTACTTTTGACTAGTGCCCAATGGCCCTGGTCAAAAGTAGTGTACTATAAAAGGGAATAGGGTGCCACCCATTTGGGACGCATACAATGTTTGTGTAAGATTAAGCCGCTGGAGAGGCTGTGTAGCTTACCAGCAGAGGACTTCCTCCCACCCTTCACTGGGGTCTTGGTTGTGATGGCAGATATCTCAGTCTCCTCCTGGTGCATCTCAGCCACTCTCTGTAGGAAGATCTTCTCCAAGGCCTGGGCCATCAGAACTATGTCATCTCCAGGCTGAAAACATGTTGAATAACAATTATTGAGCATTCATTGAATGGGAGACTATGTAGGCCGACACTATGTGTGTGGTGAGTGAATACAATATGATTATGACATTTCAACGTTTTTTTCTTCTTCTTTACCCGATTATATACATAGCAGTTGGTGAACAGTTTGTTGAAGTCTTCAATGCATTCCATCGCTTTCCAGTAATAATTATTCTGAAGACGCTTCTTGATGGTGCTCAAGTCCATTGGCGTCTTGATAATTGTATAGTAATCCTAAAAACAGAGAAACAACGGGAAAATCATTCATAAGAGGTCGTGATGGATGTGCATGGAGGAAATGTAAAAAATAAACAAGTACTAAAATGAAAAACATTTGATAATTACATTTCAGTAATTTAGCAGATTCATTTATCTAGAGCAACTTATAGTCAGTGCATTCAAGTTAGTTAAGTAGGGAAAACCCCCATATCAGTCATTGCAAGTAACAAAAAGTGAGACTGACTGGAATGTGCAGTCCGACAGCATCCACAGGCGTCCTGAAAGGCCAGGAGAAGTTGTGTCTCCACAGAGCCTTGACCACCACCTTCTCCAGGTACTGCAGCTGGTTTGTGATGCGGCCGGGCTTCTTGGAATTGTTGAACTCCGGGGGAGGAGGGTTCACGCCTCCCACCACGGACATCGGGGGACATACGGCGTCTGTCATCGTGGTGCAGTCCGAAGGTCGGTATACACGGGGTAGGAATTCAGAGCGGCACTTGTTTCCTGTAGCTCAGCTCTCAAACATATTCCTCCAAGACCACTGAAAGAGAGGGGTGGTTTTCAGCACGGATATGTTTTTTCTCCTCCCCGCACCAGATAACTGCACAATTGTGTGACAAAAAAATGATGTCACACCGTCATGCGAGTTGCTGAACTGACTGTTCAATTAGCACAGGAAGGCTTTTGCTCTGAAAGTCGTTCCCGTTCCATGCATTTGATCTATTCCAGAGCTAGCACACCTGATTCAATTAATTATCAAGCCCTTGAGTAGGATAATCAGGCGAGCTAGATCAGAGCTACAACAAAATTGTCTAGGGATCCCCAAGGAAAGTTGAAAACTGCTGCAATAGGTAAACTAGTCACTGCCATATCGTACACCAGTGTGTGTCCATAGACCGAAACCAATCTGCCTTTTTGGTACTATTTTGAGCAGGGGACAAAAAAAAAATATTACTAACAAGGGTTTTTGGTAAATAAAATTCAGAGCAAAACACGACTACAAAAAGCAACCAATTTAAAGCTGCAATGTGTCACCTTTTGGACAATCCAACCAAATTCATATAGAAAAGTGTGTTGTAGATCCATCGTGATCATTGAAAGCAAGTCTAAGGAGCAGTAGATCTGGTCTATGTGCGCTATTTCTATGCTTCCTTTTACTTTTGGTTTAGTACACCAGCGGTTTTGACAGTACAATGATTCTCTACACTACACTTGCTGGTTGTCACAAACTGAAATTAGGCAAACTATTAGACTTTTAGCAACCAGGAAATGGCGGAGCAATTTCTGCACCTGGCATCTTTAACCCTATGCAATTCAGAACTGCTGGTTTCTACTGCCATCTACTGGAACTATGTATTCTTGGCCACAGTCAACATTACAATTCTGGTGTCCAATGTGGCATCTAAAGCACCAAACTCGCTTACCTCATATCTGTCAAAGGAACATGGCTTGATAAACAAGACCGGAAATAGTTTGACCAATTCTTCCATCAAATCACTGCAAAGCACCTCTGAGCTGCGCTTTCCTCGCTACCATCAACTAAAACAGCTACATTAGTTTTATGAAAAGTATGGTTGTGTCAATTGACACTACAAAGCATGCAACTGATGAACTTCAAAACATCAATGTTTTCACTCAAACATTTTTTGCAATTAGTTACACTCAAGAAGCAACTTTCTAGACATCAACCCATGAAAAAGCATTAGGCCCATTTTCTCTTCGCAGTGTCCCAAAAGTAGAAAATAGTCACTAAGTTCAAGGTTCTGCTTCACAGTACTATTCCAGGACAATCGCTACTACGTCTTTTTATGATGGGTCAACCCCTTGGTATTCCATTCAAAACATCTTCATAAAATGCATAAGAAATTACTTGCATAACATATGTACAAACTACATGGTCCATAATAAGGTAAACTATAGGCTCCATCTCACTGGGAAATGCCCAATCAGTTAAAGACAAGGTTTCAGGCTGAGGACCTTTACTGTAACAAAGCAGTGAAATTCAAACTAGGTGACAGCTCACACACACACACAAAAAAAAAATTGTGCTGGCACAGATGGATGTCTTTATCACCTACTTACCCGATCAAGAATATTGCTATCTTCAAAGTGCGTATTCAATTGGCTCGGACTTTTGCCCATACCCAATCAAAGAATTTACATTACAAGTTATATTGATCTTTCTAGGCAGTTTATTTTCATTAAATACATTGGATTGTTACAGAGAAACCATAATTTGTTCTCCCAAGGACAACATACAAAACCAGTATCAACAAAGAAAATGAACATTCATAACAAAACTCAAATCAGTTTCCAATTAACGTTACGTAATATAAGCGGTAGTATCTTAATTAAAAAAACATACACGACACTAATACTGAACAAAACATTTGAGTTGTGAAAGTCAAGAACTGAATGGAAAGAAACAAAAATGTCATAATTGTTTTATTTACTAGAACCTAACGTTACACATTAGTGGGTGTATTACATGTGATTTGTGATGGATGGTAAGGGTGCGTGTCATTATTAAAAGCTGTTGTTTATTCGGGCCGTGCTATCCGGGATACTTTGAGACGTCCCTACCAACTGAAGTTGCAATGTACAATGGTTAAGGTAAGGGTTATGGTTGGAAAGTACCTGGTGCCACAAATTAATTAAATTAATTAACACCTAACACACATGAGGCATGTATTATGACTCGAAATGTTGCCTATCACTAGCAGCACAATATCACCAAGTAAAATTCGGAGTATCTCCTTCACTTAGTCAGAATTACCTTCATTCGCTATGTGTTATCAAAGGTCAGGGTATGGACGTCCCAAGGATCCCAGATAGGACCGAGAAACAATGCGTCACTTTGCCATTTCTGACTGCCAATTGCCTGCCCTCTACTGGGGGGGGGGGGTAATTTAATACAAAATATAGCTAGTAACATATCTACTATATATAGCTAGCAAGTCGGCTACAACAATGATGATCAGACCAGTTAACGTTAGTAACTAGCAATTAATAATCGTTAGTTATATAGTTCGTTTGCGCCCATCGTCGGTCAACTCTACGCTTGAATGATGCGTTCAACGTGGTCGACCAAAATGTGGTGTCCAGTAGCGCGTGAACTAGAGAATGTTAGCCTAGATTAGCAAGATAGCTGACACGGAATTCGTACCAAAACACGAACGCGTCTCCCAGCCAACATCAAATTCTACATTAGGGCTCTACCGTTTATGCTTGAATCCTAAACATAGTTCAGATTAATGCACCGAATGTGACACAAGCGAACCATAGCTATAACGTTACACAGTAGTAGCTAACGTGAGTTAAAAATGTTAGCTAGCTAGTTTGACGGACCAAATGGTGACAGGAAACGATCTGTGTCTAAAGGCCACCACACAAAAAGTAGGTCAACCTCTCAAATGAAACAACCCCCCCCACACACACAAGCCATCCGTTTCAACGTTATGAGATACAATAAAGTAATCAGCTGATTAAATGCAATGTGTTGGATATCGATCCCTGAACTCTACACATTTACCTTTCCGTCTCTGGCACAACAAGATTGTTTTTACTGCCGAACTGAGACAGACCCTCTTTGCCGACCGTGTTCTGCTGGAAGGATGCCCAATGAGACTGTCGCAGATGATGCAGTGGATAAAAGTGCTATTTTTTAGCCTTTTAACGAATAAAAACACAATAGAAGGTTTAAACAATATTAAGTACGTTGAAAACTAGTCTTCAATGGCGGACGTCTCTATGGGCAACCGCCTCATTTATACGCTTCAGTTCAGAAGTCGATCGGTGATTGGTCAAACCAGTTCACGTGCTACATTCAGTTCTTGATTTATTCTATAGCGTGGGACAGGATTTAGTTTTACTTAAACACAAATATCCTAGTAACATCAAACATCGGTTCACCGTAAGCTCACCGATATTCGCGTGCTTTTTTTCGATGTAGTAACCTAGATAGTTTGACAGCTACAGAGGCATTCGTAAAAAAACAATCACGGGTAACCCAGGGTATTTTTCAAAATGCAACACAACTGGTCAATCCACATCACATGACCATTCTAGAACCTTCGGTTGATGTTTGAGTAGGACATGTCCGCTAAACAATCAATTTCTTTCGAACATTATACAAAAATGCGTTTCTAATCCCTGTTTCATCGATATGGTGCCCGTCCTAAAGAAAGCGTTCAGCTGAGAAATATGTTGGAATAGCTTTTCGAGTGGAGTTTGGGATTCCGTCAAAATACGCATGCGTACTCTTTGGCTTTGCGATTGGCTCAGCAATTGGAGCTTAACTGACGTCATGTCTAGCCATGTTGTTAGCCCAGTTGATACATAATTGATTTGAGCTTAGTAGTAAAATGCTGTCAAAGAGTTGATGATTTAGATTCCAAACTTCTCTGATACTTTTCTGTCGTCGTGGGAGGGACATGGTAAACCAGCCGCTAAACTTGAGTGGCAGTCTGTTTGTGCTATCATTCATCATATGCCAAACATTGTTACAGTAACCACGTTTCCATCCACAGCTTTATGTGAGGAAAAATCACGACAGCTGTGATGGAAACAGGAAGTTTCCGTTCAATTTTATAAATGCTGACAGATAATTTGTTCTTTCAAAGGTGGGATCTTTTTGTGTTGGTTTAAATGAATAATGGAGAACTGGTGGTGGAAACGCCATATATGCGCAAAATATTGGTTTAAAAACCGTCATATGGATGTAAACTTGGAGTCGTGATGATATGGTGTGGTCCTCCCACTACGACTTGTGAAAACATGCAGTTTATCAGGCTACAGATTAAATAATTTGATGAAGCCCGCTGTTTGGTGAAACTGAGAAGACATTGACAGTCCTTTTGAGTTTTGAAGTAGGGTCTTTACCTGATAAATATGATATGTCAGTTAAGTTATCCAATGAGAGCCTTTGTGCAGAACCCACTAAGGTGTTTCAGATGTCAAGTGTTGAAGCAGTGTGTAGGAGGGAAATTCCCGAGATGTGATAATTGTGTGTGAGGGCATGGGACATAGGAATGTGTTGTATCGGTGGAAAAAAATGTGTCAATATGTGGGGATGCTCATGTTGCTGGGGATCAGAACTTTCCGCTGCAAGATAGACAGGTTGAAATTGCCATGGTCAGAGTAGAACAGAAGGTGTCATATGCTGAGGATGATGGCTCAAGGGTGAGTAGTGTGGAAAGTGACAAAGTGCTCTTATAGGACCAGGGCACAAATAATAATAGAATAATAATCAATAATTTTTCTCATTATTTAACCATCTTACATATAAAACCTGATTTGTTCATCGAAAATTGTGAATAATTCACCACAGCTTAATGAGAAGGTTATGCTTGAAAGGATGCACATAACTCTGCAATGTTGGGTTGTATTGGAGAGTCTCAGTTTTAAATCATTTTCCACACAGTCTATGCCTGTATTTAGTTTTCATGCTAGTAAGGGCCGAGAATCCACTCTCGCATAGGTACATGGTTGCAAAGGGCATCAATGTCTTATCAGCACAATTTGCCAAGGCAGGATACTCTTGAGCACAGCCCAATCCAGAAATCTGTCAGTGGCTTCTGATTAAATTCAATTTTCACAGAACTGCTTGTTGCAATTTCGATGAGGCTCTCTTGTTCAGATATCGGTAAGTGGACTGAAGGCAGGGCATGAAAGGGATAACGAATCCAGTTGTTTTGTTTGTCATCCGTTTCGGGAAAGTACCTGCGTAATTGCGCACCCAACTCACTCAGATGCTTCGCTAAATCACATTTGATGTCTGTAAGCTTGAGTTCATTTGCACACAAAAAATCATACAATGATGGAAAGACCTGTGTGTTGTCCTTGTTAATGCAGACAGAGAAGAGTTCCAACTTCTTAATCATAGCCTCAGTTTTGTCCCGCATGTTGAATATAGTTGCGGAGAGTCCCTATAATCCTAGATTCAGATCATTCAGGTGAGAAAAAAACACCCAGATAGGCCAGTCGTGTGAGAAACTCGTCATCATGCAAGCGGTCAGACTTTAAGCTCGTCCCTCAATTTTAAAAAACGTGTCAATACTTTGCCCCTTGATAACCAGTGCACTTCTGTATGTTGTAAAAGCGTTACATGGTCGCTGCCCATATCATTGCATAGTGTAGAAAATACACGAGAGTTCAGGGGTCTTGCTTTAACAAAGTTAACCATTTTCACTGTAGTGTCCAAAACGTCTTTCAAGCTGTCGGGCATTCCCTTGGTAGCAAGAGCCTCTTGTGGATGCTGCAGTGTACCCAAGTGGTGTCGGGAGCAACTGCTTGCATGCGCGTTACCGCTCCACTATGTCTCCGTGTCATGGCTTTTGGGCCATCAGTGCAGATTCCAACACATCTCGACCACCAAAGTCCCTTTGATGTCATAAAGCTGTCCAGTACTTTAAAAATATCCTCTCCTGTTGTCCAGGTTTCCAGTGGTTTGCAGAAGAGGATGTCTTCCTTAATTGACCCCCCCCATAAACATAGCGGACATACACCAGGAGCTGTGCCAGGCCCGCCACGTCTGTTGACGCATCCAGCTGTAACGCATAGAATTTACTGGCTTGTATGCGAAGCAGTAATTGTTTCAAAACATCTCCTGCAATGTAACTGATGCGTCGTGAAACAGTGTTGTTTGATGAAGGCATTGCCTGTATAGTTTTTTGGGCCTTTTCTCCCAGTAATGTCCCCGCTATATCCCGCGGCAGCAGGAAGAATGAAATAATAGTATGGGGCTTGTCTGTCCTAGCCACTCGGTAGCTCACCATATAAGACGCTTCTAGTCCCTTCTTATTAATGGTATCTTATGCTTTTATACATGTCTTACTACTCGAACGTCGTCTTAATTCTCACTCAAGCAACTCCCGTGGCTTATTTTTTATATTGGCATATTTTGTTAAATGTCTAAATGTCTGCACAAGAGTGAAGGTTTCATTGAGTTGTGAGATAGTACTTTTGCACATATAACACTGTGGCTGAGCAAAGGCACTACTCCCAATATAAGTGAACCCCAAATCAATGTAGTTCTCATCATATTTGCTCCCCTTCGATGATTCAACGTCCCTGTCTGTTGTTCGGTGCTTTCCCGGGTAAGGGGGCAGTAGCTCTTTGGCTGCATCAGATTCACAACTGTCACTGTCCATGCTAGCTGGGCTAACAACAAATGTAGAATTACTGATGCTAGCATTGGATGTGCTCGTGGAAGCAGAACAGCTTGTGTCGTCGTCAGGTGGAGGTGTAGTACTGCTGGTAGTAGCAGTACTATCAGTAGAGCTGGTATGTGTCTTGTTGGGGTAGGTTCCTTGTTCCATGTCAATCATTTGCTTATTGGTGAAATCAGCAATCAGACAATATCTTTAAGTAAATCAATCATTCATTTATTAATACAATTGTATTAGTAAGTTCTGAAAAATAGGAAAGGGTCCAAGTTGCTTTAATATGCTTGCAGTCAACCCCTAGTGATGTAACTGCCTACGTCAACACCTTCTACTCATGAGACCAATCCCCTGCATCAGGAGAGACAATAGTTCCAGTGTTTTCTAAGGGCTCAGCATTAATTTTCCACTCCCCAAGTAGCTTTATAGTGGTATGTCTGACTAGTCTCTTATCTCTTTCACTCCCCTGCAGGGTTCTGTGACTATGAATCTCTTTTAGCCTTGAGGCGCTTTCTCACAGACACCCTGTTTTGACTGCAATAACTCACACATCTCTCAGACAGTTTCTTATAAGAAGCAGAGACTAGAAAGGAACTGTGGAGCAATATTAAACCTTATAATGCATATATATATTGCTAATCTGTAGTCCAGAACCCTCTAAATGCAGTGGGGGAGGGGTCTTATAGCCCTTCTATTAATACAACATAAGCATAATCCATTTTTATAATACATTAATCATTTGGTGCAGCCCCTATCATGACCCCAAGGTGAACCCCATCAGTCTCTATGGACAGGGCCTTACTGTTTTTTAACCATTTAACAATTTTTGAGCAAATGGAATGAGCAGCAGCTACGTTTGGCTACATACCGTTAGTGGAATTCCCTCGGGAAAGTAACGGTTAATGTCATTTCGGCAGTGTATCAAATACTTGTTCTCCCCACTGTATATATATATATATATATATATATATATATATATATACAGTTAAAGTCGGAAGTTTACATACACTTATGTGGAGTCATTAACTCGTTTTTCAACCACTCCACAAATTTCTTGTTAACAAACTATAGTTTTGGCAAGTCGGCTAGGACATCTACTTTGTGCATGACACAAGTAATTTTTCCAACAATTGTTTACAGACAGATTATTTCACTTATAATTCACTGTATCACAATTCCAGTGGGTTATAAATTTGCATACACTAAGTTACAGATACTATTTAATGAAGCTGCCAGTTGAGGACTTGTGAGGCGTCTGTTTCTAAAACTAGACACTCTAATGTACTTGTCCTCTTGCTCAGTTGTGCACCGGGGCCTCCCACTCCTCTTTCTGTTCTGGTTAGAGCCAGTTTGTGCTGTTCTGTGAAGGGAGTAGTACACAGCGTTGTACAAGTTCTTCAGTTTCTTGGCAATTTTTCACATGGAATAGCCTTGCTTTCTCAGAACAAGAATAGACTGACAAGTTTCAGAAGAAAGTGCTTTGTTTCTGGATGTTTTGAGCCTATAATCGAACCCACAAATGCTGATGCTCCAGATACTCTAAAGAAGGTCAGTTTTATTGCTACTTTAATCAGCACAATAGATTTCAGCTGTGCTAACATAATTGCAAAAGGGTTTTCTAATGATCAATTAGCCTTTTAAAATGATAAACTTGAATTAGCTAACACAATGTGCCATTGGAACACAGGAGTGATGGTTGCTGATAATGGGCCTCTGTGTGCTTGTGTAGATATTCCATAAGAAATCAGCCATTTCCAGCTATATTAGTAATTTACAACATTAACAATGTCTACACTGTATTTCTCATTAATTTGATGTCATTTTAAAGGACAAAAAATTTGCTTTTCTTTAAAAAACAAGAAAATTTCTAAGTGACCCCAAACTTTAGAACGGTAGTGTAATTCTGGAAAGCAAGTTCTATGTGGATGCATACTGGGATATGATCCGGGTAGCTTAAGATAATAATATTGGCGAATATACTGATACGGTGACTGAGTTTTTCAGGAAGTGTATACGAGATGTTGTACCCACTGTGACTATTAAAACCTACCCTAACCAGAAACCGTGGATCGATGGCAACATTCGCGCAGAACAAAGCGCGAACCACCGCATTTAACCATGGCAAGGTGACTGGGAATATGGAAGAATACAGACAGTGTAGTTATTCCCTCCGTAAGACAATCAAACAGGCAAAACGTCAGTATAAAGACAAAGTGGAGTCGCAATTCAACGGCTCAGACATGAGATGTATGTGACAGGGTCTACAGACAATCACAGACTACAAAAGGAAAACCAGCCACGTCGCGGACACCGACGTCTTGCTTCCGGACAAGCTAAACACCTTCGCCCGCTTTGAGGATAACACAGTGCTACCGACGCGGCCCTCGACCAAGGACTGTGGGCTCTCCTCCGTGGCCGACGTGAGTAAGACATTTAAGCGTGTTAACCCTCGCAAGGCTGCCGGCCCAGAGGGCATCTCTAGCCGCGTTCTCAGAGCATGCGCAGACCAGCTGGCTGGTGTGTTTACGGACATAATCAATCTCTCCCTATCCCAGTCTGCTGTCCCCACATGCTTCAAGATGGCCACCATTGTTCCTGTACCCAAGAAAGCAAAGGTAACTGAACTAAATGACTATCGCCCCGTAGCACTCACTTCTGTCATCATGAAGTGCTTTGAGAGACTAGTCAAGGATCATATCTACCTTACCTGTCACCCTAGACCCACTTCAATTTGCCTACCTCCCCAATAGATCCACAGACGATGCAATCGCCATCGCACTGCACACTGCCCTATCCCATCTGGACAAGAGGAATACTTATGTAAAAATGCTGTTAGTTGACTATAGCTCAGCATTACACCATAGTACCCTCCAAGCTCATCATCAAGCTTGAGGCCCTGGGTCTGAACCCTGCCCTGTGCAACTGGGTTCTGGACTTTCTGACGGGCTGCCCACAGGTGGTGAAGGTAGGAAACAACACCTCCATTTCGCTGATCCTCAAAACTCGGCCCCCACAAGGGTGTATTCTCAGCCCCTTCCTGTACTCCCTGTTCACCCATGACTGTGTGGCCATGCACACCTCCAACTCAATCATCAAGTTTGCAGACGACACAACAGTAGTAGGCTTGATTACCAACAATGACGAGAAAGCCTACCGGGAGGAGGTGAGGGCTCTGGGAGTGTGGTGCCAGGAAAATAACCTCACTCAATGTCAACAAAACAGATGATCGTGGACTTGAGGAAACTGCAGAGGGAGCACCCCCCTATCCACATCGATGGGACCGCAGTGGAGAAGGTAGAAAGCTTCAAGTCCCTCTGTGTACACATCACTGGCAAACTGAAATGGTCCATCCACAAAGACAGTGTGGTGAAGAAGGCTCAACAGCCCCTCGTCAACATCAAGAGGCTGAAAATATTTGGCTTGGCGCCTAAAACCCTCACAAGCTTTTATAGATGCACAATTGAGAGCATCCTGTTGGGCTGTATCACCGCCTGGTACGGAAACTGGACCTTCTCCACTGTATCACCGCCTGGTACGGAAACTGGACCACCCGCAACCGCAGGGCTCTCCAGTACACCTACAGCACTCGATGTCACAGGAAGGCCAAAAAGATCAAGGACAACAACCACCCGAGCCACTGCCTGCTCACCCCGCTATCATCCAGAAGGTGAGGTCAGAACAGGTGCATCAAAGCTGGGACAGAGTGACTGAAAAACAGCTTCTGTCTCAAGGCCATCAGACTGTTAAATAGCCATCACTAGCACATTAGAGTCTGCTGCCTATATACATAGACTTGAAATCACTGGCCACTTTAATAAATGGAACACTAGTCACTTTAAAAATATTTACATATTTTCTATTACTCATTTCATATGTATATACTGTATTCTATTCTACTGTATCTTAGTCTATGCCGCTCTGACATTGCTCGTTCATATATTTATATGTTCTTAATTACTTTACTTAGATTTGTGTGTGTTGTGAAATTGTTAGATATTACTTGTTATATATTACTGCACTGTCAGAGCTAGAAACACAAGCATTTAGCTACACTCGCAATAACCTCTGCTAAACACGTAAATGTGACCAATAAAATTGCATTTGATTTTGAACTGCGCTCAACATGCAGATGGCGTTTCTTAGGCTGCGTTTACACAGGCAGCCCAAATCTGATATTTTTTTACTTTTGACCAATCAGATCAGCTCTGAAAAAGATCTGATGTGATTGGTCAAAAGACCAATTAGTGGAAAAAATATCAGAATTGGGCTGCCTGTGTAAATGCAGCCATAGGAAATCGAAATATAATTAATGTTCATTTGGCAGAGTTGCTTTGTGTCTATTTTAAACACAGACAATACTTCTTCAAACTTACAAATAGTGCCATGATGAACCACAAATACATTAGCATTTGTCTGACAATACAGTGCTGACAATAGAAGGGTGAGGAAAAGGAAATATTTGTTGGCCTGCATCTTCATAGGAATCAGGAGGAGTGCTGTTTGCAAACAGCCACAGGAGGGCAGTATTATGTTTTACAAATAATTCTGACATTCTAGGACCAACTAATTCCCCAAAATAGGTTATCATGAAGACGTCATGACCATGCATTTAATATGCTGTTATTTTCCATGAATTGTTTGATTAAAATATGATATATATATATATCAACAATCAAGAGTCTCATTATATTGGGATTTTCTTTCTCTGCACAAGATGAACATGCTGTGCCATTCTGTTGGCTAGTCCTTGACTTTTTCACTCTATTCAAACTATGAGCTATTGTCCAATGGGCATCTTATGATGCCTTTGCATGTTCGCTCATTCATACCTCAGGTAAAAAGCATTATCACTCTTCGTGAGACAGAGGTCAGTGGTTATACACCACATTCCACAGAGATCATTGCTCATATGTGAGAAATGGTTCCTGTGACAAACTGTGCTTAGTAAATGAACAACAAGTTAACAGAGTAGAGCCAAATATGCCAAAGGCACATCACTTGGCTGGCTCACGATAAAATAGTGTGGTTTGAAGTTATGACCTTGCATCTGCAACGGTTTTGTCAAAATCGAAGCCAAATGTATTTTTTCCTTACTCTTCGGGTTTATATTAAAATGTGAAGAATGAATTTTTCATACAAAGTACACCCCAGCTCCTTTCCTCTTTTTAGCCAATTCTCAATGTTACTTTTTTTCCTTTTCACTGACCTGACAAGTAGGCTACTAACTATAGGATAGCATACTATACTAACTATAGTACTACTTTTACTTCACAGAAATTCAAAGATATCATGTTATTTTTATTTTCTTATTCATAATTTTTTTTCTCCCTGTCTGAGATGTCGGGCCTACCCTAAACCCAAATAAACATAAAATACATGCAGGCCTTTCACCTTCATCATACATATGTATGAGATGTAAAATGATTTTAGCCCTTTGAGCGTTAGCTTGTCAACTCTCAGAAGCGGCACATCAGTGTTGCCGTGAAGGTATCAAGGTGTTCCATAACAAAGTTTCCTCCCCTCCCGTCACAGGTGCCGGCTAATTAGTGGCAAATCCACTCCACTGAAATCCACTGAAATTTGTGTTGTACCCTTCCGTATAGCATTTACCTCTCTGTGGAGAGATGTTTTGCTGTGATGTCTGTTTGTTCAGAGATGTCGAGGTAGGTACATATATGCAGGAAATAATATCAATATCCTCTCTAACACAGACACACATGTTTGTTTGACTATCCTTGTGGGGACCAAACAAATGATTCCCATTCAAAAAACAATTTTCTTTAAAACTAGCCCCTCACCCTAATTTGAACTCTAAACCTAAAATAGCGTTGCCTTGTGGGGCCCTGCAAAATGTCCCCACTTATCAAAATGTGCCCTGTTTTACTATCATTCTGAGGACTTTTGGTTCCCACAATGATAATAAAACCAAAAATAAACACGCAGACTTGCTTCCTTCCGTCCCTCTCCTCGCCCCAATTTGGGCTTCAACCAGGAACACCACTCCACAAAACCTGCAGCCTTTGCAGTGCATGGCAAACAACTACATTGAGGTCTCAGGCCGAGTGACGTCACTGATTGAAACGTTAACTAGCACGCACAGCGAACTAGATAGTTACATAGACATGCCAGATGATAACTCTCTGGGAGGCGGAGAGCACATGGAACATTTTACGATTCAACTTTTTTTAACGTTAAATATAGCTCCCTTGCAGAAATCTACATTTGTATTTTTTCTACATATTCAATTGTTTTCCTATTTTCTTGACCATTCGAGGCTAACAAAAGAGTCACGTAATAAACATGTAGCCGTTACGTCAATGGCATGAATAGAGAAAACCAAGGAACAAGACCTTGATGGGAGAGAGAATACTTCTGGCATATCTTTAGACAGCCTTAGATTTCTGATGCCCAGTCTGATGCGTTCCCTTATCAGCACTCCACTACTCTAGCCAATGTTTTTTTGGCAATACAATTGTTACCTGATTGGCTGAACGGGGTGTGTAGACAAGCAGTTGAGCGCAAGGAGAACCAGTTTCGTGCATGTGCTCAAATATGTTTTGTGCGCACGCAGAGTTAGCAATTCGCGTGTCCGAATGTGTATAATTTTTAATTTGTGCATGCGTTGAAACATTTTGTGCTTGTGCAGGTGAATGCCTACAGACATGCACATATTGTTTTCCTCTCACGATTTAGAGGATACAAGTCTGCAACGTAACGTGCAATCGAATGAGTTAGAAGATTCACGCGCACGAACCAGCCTTCACTCGTGTTAGATGTGGCATCAATATAACGCCATAGCTCCAACTTGATTGGTCATGGTTTTCTCAACTAAAAAAAAACAACATTGGAAAATGCTGCTTGAAGAGTACCAACATTGGCCTTTAATATGAATAATTAATGTCATATTTTAACTTCCCCTGACATCCCCTTAACTTCATTTTAAATCCCCATAATAACAATAATCTGTTATGAATTAGATAGTTATATTAGCCTATATTGTGTGTGTCTAATGCCATAATGTGCAATCTGTTTTTACCATAATTATACTTACACTTGAATGACAGCAGGGCCGCAACTGTCTGCTCGTCTCCAATGACAGCATTAATCTCTTGATTGATGTAGCTAGTCTACCTTGCACCCTCCTCCTATCACAAGACCCACCCCCAAAATGAAGTTCTTAGTGAAAAGGGGGATAGGTAGCCTATTTCAAACTTTTAAGCGATAGTAGTGGACTCACTATCCATAAACTTGGCAAATTCTGTAACCTGACAACTAACGTTGTTTTCCAAGGACGCGGTTGTGTTTTTATGTTTTTCAAAGGAAAGGAAAAGATACATTTCGCATCCATTCGAACCGCTGGAAGGCAAGCTACAACTTCCAAGAAAGTTTACTTTGACATTTCTGGAGATTCTGCATGGTAGGCTACGTCAGAAGTTTTACACTTTTTCCAACCTGTTATGCTAGCGTATAGCAAGAAAAATAAAGAATTACGTTAAGCCTACATAGTACATTGTTTTATGAAAATCATTTTTATAATGTACACAACTCTGACTCTGAAGCAAATAAGTAGTATGTCCGCGGCTCACAAATCCTCACTGGATACAAAATACGGCACGTTTTATGTCTGATGTTGTTTGATGGACAGTATGTTTGCAAGTTAAATTTGTTGTCGACCGTGTTACACATTCGCAAACCAAAAAGTGCTTTGGCTTTTGTTTTGATTGTTTATTTGATAACACGGCACAGTGCTGCGCAAAATGTTCTTCCGACGAATTCACACATGAAATTCAGCATTATGGGTGTTTTTCCTCGTATCTACATGTATGACTTCCAATGCTGTCATGGCTAAACAACTGTCCCAACAGCTATTTGCAAACATAACATTTTGAGTATATTGAAACATGCTCTCAAAACCAACCACACATGGCAGTTGCATGGTCTTTCCACACACCTACAGCTACCTATCCCCTCTCAATTGATGTCATCATTGTTGCTTCAAATATGCAATTAATGGTTTATAACTGTCTATAACTAAATCAAACATAGTACTGCAGGCTTTATGATATTAGGTTACATTAGTATTAGACTAGGGTATTTATTTGTGCAACCTTTGATTTAGACAACAAGGTCAGAGGATCACTGTTGGGAATTAAGTTCAAAGTTACACTACTGACCTGCCATAAACATATAGCATCTTCGTGCTGAACATCAATCTTCTGTGTTATTTTGTTGTGTATCCCTGCCTTCAACAAGTTGTGTTCCAGTGTGACCTCACTGATGTGAAAGCAATGTATGATACAAACTTACTTCCGATAGGATGTGAATGGATTTACAGTAACGATTGGTACGTTTGCAGTATGCATGTACAGTATCTTCCTTTAGTTTGAGTTCTCACGAACTAATGCTGATTTTGTCATTTTAGGAGCCGTTTTCAGAAACCCGTTTATGCATCATAATAATGTTATTGACTTGATGAAAGTGGACATACAGTAACTGTTTCCCTTGTTATGATGAAATAATATCCGAGATGTAGTACATCTGATATGGGAAAAGTCTTAATTGAGCTCTGTGTCAGAAAGCTTATTTAATTGCTTTCTAAAGACTTGCTTTAGGGAGTTTCGAGGAGGATTATTATTGTGCAGCTCTGAAGGGCATGGTAGGTAGAGTCTGGAGCATGATAGACTGTGTTAATCAGGTGAAGCTAAGCCCATTGTACTGTATAATGAGACATACTTATGTTTGATAGCAACTATAGTGTTGTGCCAATGTTTGAATGCTATATTTTTGATAGCTTAGCTTTTACCTGTGTTTGATAGCTATGTATGATAGCTGAGGTAAGGGCTTGTACCTATTCCATGGAGTCAGAAGTATGAAGACGGGTGAGAGACCTGTGACTCATGCCTTAGGTGAGGTGATGAAAACACACAAGGTGAGGCCATGCCTGATAACAAAGTATGCCCTCGGTCTCTATATCAGTGAATAACTGAACTGACTCAGAGAGAGAGAAAAGCAGGGCCAGGGAAAATTCCTGGAATATGTGCTTGTTGGTGCTTGTGTGTATGTACTCAGTTGTGACTCACTCTTATAGATCACAAATACTGTCTCGTGCCGGGAATTGCCATGGACCTCGCAATATTCTATTATCATGATACTTAAGTGATGATACGATATGTATTGCGATTCTCACGATTCCATATGTATTGAGATTCGATACTATGATTTTATTGCGATTCGATGTTCCAAACATATTGCTCACCATATGTCTTCTGCGGGGGGATAAGAGAGAGCCATGAGAAAACGAGTTACGATCAGTCATGGAATAAAATAGCTGAAAACAAATTGTCTCCCTATTTAAAAAAAAAACAAACATGCAAGATGAAGAACAGGCTATGAAGGAAGAATACTGGAGTTTTGGTTCAGGTACAGCCAACTAGCACAAAAATAATATTGCGATTTTGTCAAAATGATACAATATATTGTCAAAAATAATATCCCGATTATGTAAATATCGACCCCCCCCCCCTCCCCCATCACAAATACTGACGACGTTCAGTGTATGAGCGGAAGGTCCGGCTGTATGTGTGTGTATATGTGTGTTGCATGTGGGTTCACTCACTCAGGGGTCATAGGCATAGTAAATAGTACACAGATGGATGGGGAGAGTGTGCAGCTGGTCAGTCCCGGTCACACACACACTCACACATGCATCACGACTTACGTCCCTAGTGTATCCTTGCATTGACACTTGGCATTGCACTTCCACAAGAGGGGATGTGGGGAGGGAAGATTGGTCTCTTCTGAACAACCACATTTTCTATTATAAACAAGTGGAGTTACTCTAGTCTGCATCATCGGTGTCTTACGCAAGTGAGAAACTGAACTTTGTTTAGTTTGAAGAACCAGCCAGCCTACTTCAATCAGTGAAGTAGTGAAATGACAGCAGACAAATGATTGTCATTTTTGGTTATGAAACTTCTCAGTGTCCTAGTGCAGAAACGTAGTTCATTTTCTGGAGGGGTCGTTATCCAGATGGACTAATGAACTGAGATGAGGTGGTTGGAGACGCTCATTCAGACACACTAGCCGTATTTAATAGGTGATTTATGCTTGATCCGGCATAAGAGTGGCCGAGCATGCAAGTAACTGGTCTCTGGGTGGTTTGCGACTCTCAATGGACATCCTTCATTACACAGCCTTTTCCCTCCTTTGTTAGATAGGGCTGTTAATGTAAGTCCCTCCTATCACACCGTTGATTCATGGTCTGCCTACTAAGGATGCCTAAAACGCAAACTGTTTTAGTATCATTTTTTGCATTAGGCCTAGATGTGACCAAGGGCCATATGTTTCAAGCGTCTCAGAGTAGGAGTGCTGATCTAGGATCAGTTTAGCCTTTTAGATCACAACGAATACGATTACATGGACAGGCTTGGCTGATCCTAGATCGTAGTAGTACGTTCGTTCGTTCATCTTAGTTTGTTTATGTAAACAACTCTGCCTGTTTCGGAAACCTTGTGGCATATATGCTGCCTCTGATGCCGCAAGAGTGTAGATTACTTCATAGCTACTTATTATGTTCAGTCTGGGGTCTGCAGTGTTTCTAATGTGTTTTCCAGAGCAGCTTGGAGTGAAATGGAAGCTCTGTTTGGACGGACGGCTGAAGTTTAAAGAGAAGTCACATGAGGTGATCCTACTGTTACGGCAACAAAAAGTCTGTCAATTTCTCGCGTCGGTTTGAATCCAGAGTCCAGACCAATGCAATCAACCAATAGAATGGTTGACTTGACTCTTTCACAATAGGCTGGGCCAGTGCTTTTTTTCCTCTGGCAACAATTAGGCATAATGAAAGTGCTGCTGAACCAACTGTCACAACCATCAATCTGATCTCTGGGAGCAAGCGAAAACCCTTCAGTCCGTTTATCTTTCTCAGCACTTTCTCTTGTTTCGCTCTTCTTGCCCTAGGCCACTCTGTGCTCTGTGGTGTCGCAAAACAGTTCAGCCCTGGCCTCAATGCTGTGTGAATAATATTTTGTCATCTACTTTCCCTTTGATATGGTCTTTGTCCTAGAGAGGAGAATGGAGGGACACAGTTTACCTCCACATGAAGGGGGAAGAGGGGCGTTGGGAAAGGGGCCCACAAGTCAAAAGAAGGCACTAGCCGCGCCCGGCGAGCTGGAAGTGTAATATTTGTCGTGATCCTCCAAAATGACTTCCCAGCCCACGCAGCCGCCAGGGTCTGAAAGGCCCTTTTGTCCCAGCCGCTGTTTGCACTGTGGAGCACAGCGGTGCACCTTAGGCTTCCGTCCGTCCGTACAGCTCTCCTCCCATGCACTCTGCTGCTGTGGAAAGGTGAAGAGGTGTGTGTGAAGTCGGAAAAAGAAAGAGATGCTCCATCTGTGACATGACCACATCTCTCTCACTCGGATCTCATCAGTGGCCGGGCGGTCACACCAGATGACCAGCATGTCTTCTTACACCAGACTTGTTAACAACCGACGGCCGCCATGGTCCATGAGCGCTGCTGGCCACTGGCCCAACTATTACATTTTCTATAGGATAGATTCTGAACTCATGTTGCTTTGAGGTGGGTTGGCAGGTAAGTCTAAGGGGAACAAACATGAACATTTTAATAAGATTCTGACGTTGACACATCAGATCATTACGTGATAAGGCAGACAGTACATACAGAGTAGAGAAATACAGAGCACAATGCATGAATTAAGTCTGTGTTGGCTCTACAGAGAGAGGAAACCACTGGGGCTGGCCTCTGGCCTGTCAGGACTCTGCACTGGGGTCCTAATCTGAAGGGCTTTACTGCAGTGTTACATTCCTGTGTGTGCTGCATTATTGCTCTATTGTTCAGAGAATCCACTGCTTTTATAAGGTAATCCTAACAAGTCAATGAGCTATGAAAAAGGTTTTTCCCTTTTTTGACTGATGTTGTGATACTGAGGCAGGCTTATTGTTCACTTATTATTTTACAAAATATTTCAACATATTACTTTTAGAAGAGAAAAAGTTCAATCTGCTCATAGTCTGTTTGGAGAAAAAAAACGAACAA
The DNA here is from genome assembly GCF_045679555.1 of Salvelinus alpinus. NCBI lineage: Eukaryota > Metazoa > Chordata > Actinopteri > Salmoniformes > Salmonidae > Salvelinus > Salvelinus alpinus. The sequence continues at coordinate 35,512,325 of NC_092091.1, read as the reverse complement.
ACAGTTTCACCCAAATATAACTGAATAATAACAAGGCCTGTCACCATGTTGAAAAATAGCCAGGATAAATTACATTCAAAGCATATTTTTGATCTAGCTGGTCCCCTACCTTATATGCTGTAGCCAACTTTTCTATAGTTGTCAAGCCATACATACTGTATCTTTGGCATGCAAACAAATGGACACCGAGAGCATTTGGCTAAGACACAGACAGACTAGACCACCAGTCGAATTCCAATGCCTTTGTGTTTCTGAAAATGTTTTTTTTAAAAGACTGATTTAATGTGGATGACACATGATAGTTGTTGCATTGTTGTTACCGTTTTTGACATATCAAAGCTTTGAGTTGCAAAATGTTGAGAATCTGTGGTTTAGAACTACAATACAGAAGCATTTAATTAAATATAATGGTAAAAAGACACGTTTTTTATTAATATTATTCTGTTTTATCAGGACATATATGATCCATTGAATTATCCATTCATTAATTTGAGAGCACTTATTGTTATTGTGTTAATATGAGGAACAATAGCAATTGAATGAATTGAGACCATAAGGATGTTATGGTCCTTAGCCCTATTAGAGAGGGTGGGCTAGCAGTATGTGAGCTTAGTTAGCCCTGTCAAGTTCAGCCATGGTCATGCTGATTAGCAGCACGGTCAACCCCACCACCGCTAAGCAGTTTAGCCAAGACCCCGGTGGAGGATCCAGTCTTTCCCAACGATCTCAATTAAACTGTGTGAAATCCCCCCCCATACCATGTTCAGAAAACAGGGTTTTCACACCCACCAGCCACCCAGCAATTCCTCGACCCTCAGACACCCCTCTTTGACTGACCGGGCATGGGCGATGGTGGGGTAGGTGGGTGGCCGGTATGGGTACCAAAAACAGGGACCTTAAGAACTCACATGACGTCTAAATATCCCTATGAGATTAATCCTCCTGGTCTCCGGGCCGCTGTCTTCCCTCTTTCTCCCCTCTCTCACGTCTCTTCTCATCAGTCCAACAGGGAACTAGATCCTAATGCCCCTTCTGTTACTTACCACTCTGCATCCCAAATGGCACCCTATATAGTGCTTTACTTTTGATCTGGGCCAATAGGGGTATGGTCAAAAGTAGTGCACTATGCAGGGAATAGCATGCCATTTGAGACACACACTCTTTGACTCTACTCTGGCCATGCTGAACGGTTATGCACCACATTTCTGTCTAACTCTCTACTTCATCTCATTCACTTTGCAGCGGGAGCTTCTGTGAGGTTTCTCTCTACTGACGGACTGTGAGGTGAAAGAAGAGTTGTCCTTGTGAAGAACCAGGAGGAAGGGAAGGCCGGCCAGTGATCACATCCTGTCCTCTTCTGGAGAAGCTGTAGGCCAGTACTACTACAGTACGACTACAATACTCTGATGGCAGACAGACCCATTCTACCCCTGTTGCTTCTGGCATTCTCCTGCTCAGCATTTGCAGGTAAGTTATGTTTGGCTGCATATCTGTAGACATAGGGATTTGAATGATATATTACAGGCTATACTTTTTATTACAAGTTTTCTCAGAAAGATAAGAATAAAGGCTTTTGGTAATGCTGTAGCAATCATTGAAATGGAAACGGTATGTTTAGAGAGAGATATTTTTCTGTTTGAGGGAGTACACATGCATGCTTTATTCGATTGAGGCTTCACTGTGGAAGGCAGCCAAGCAGTGGAATCACTCGTAGGAACTGGAAGCACACTTTGCACTCCAGGCCTCGTCAGGACGAGCCTAGTGTTGCATGTTTTTGTCAGACAATCACAAATCGGTACACATTTGGGGAATTTCCACTGTCTCCCCCAGCAGGCAGGAAAGCCTCCCCAGAGCAGAGAGTGGTTGTCAGAGCTTTGAGACTGAGGCAGGGTTAAGGCAGGGCTCAGCCAGGGTTGAAACAGCACTGAGGAGGCAGGGCTCAGACAGGGTTGAAACAGCACTGAGGAAGCAGGGCTGGGTTGAGGAGGCTGGGTTGAGGAGGCTGGGTTGAGGAGGCTGGGTTGAGGAGGCTGGGTTGAGGAGGCTGGGTTGAGGAGGCTGGATTGAGGAGGCTGGATTGAGGAGGCTGGGGCTGAGGAGGCTGGGGCTGAGGAGGCTGGGGCTGAGGAGGCTGGGGCTGAGGAGGCTGGGGCTGAGGAGGCTGGGGCTGAGGAGGCTGCGGCTGAGGAGGCTGGGGCTGAGGAGGCGGGGCTCAGGCAGGGAGATTTGCATTAAGTGCTGACAGCTTCAATCTTATAGCAGGTCCAGAAGGCCTCCATGATGCCTCCACATTTATCTGCCTTCAGACAAAGCCAAAAGCACAGTGATTTATAGCCATTTGACAAGGCAGACCAAAGAGAAAAACAACAACAAGCAAACAAATAGGATGACGCTTTCAGAAAACCTGTGGTTGGTTGTAGGAAGGGTGTCGGATGTTGAGTCCAACATTGGGTGCCACTTTAACCAAACTTCATAAACTCCTCGTAAGACCTATGTAGATTCTTTAGAAATCATTAATAAATGAATGGAAGTAATTACCTTTTATGTAATGACTATGCTTGTTAATGATTTGTGAAGCATTTATCTTGTTTTTATTAAGAATTGATGAATTTCCTATACGGCCTGTAATGTGTGATCTAACATAAAAAAACGTAGTTTTGTATTGTGAGTGCCTGAAGTGGAACATTTTGATAACAACCGTCATCGTATTAAAGAACTTACCGTAACACATCAGCTTTGACTACAACATTTGCACTATTCTCTGTAGGCAGTAGCCATTCTCTCCAGAGACTTGATGTTGACCATATAGCGAACAATAATGGTCCAGGCAGTATCTGCTCTGAGTGGAGCAAACACTATCTCTCCCACGTTGACACAATGAGCTCACGCATTATATTTTCCACTAAATTCCTCCACATGCACTCGGCTGCCAGCATTGTTGCATTTCGTAGTGGTGGAAAACGTTCAAAATGTTCATACTTGAGTAAAAGTAAATACACCTTAAAGCTGCAATATGTAACTTCGGGCGACCTGAGAAAATTGACATTGACAGATCTGTAACTCACATTTCTTTCTCATTGAAAGCAAGTCTAAGAAGTGGTAGATCTGTTCTATGTGTGTTACTTCTGTGCTTCCCGTTCTAAAGTTAAATTTTTACGTCTTTTACTTTTGGTTTTGAACACCAGCTTCAAACAGCTGGAAATACAATATTTTGGGTTATGGAAAATATATTTTATAGCGGTTTAGATGGTACAATGATTCTCAAATCAAGTCAAACTTTATTTGTCACATGTGCCAAAATCAACAAGTGTAGACCTTACCGTGAAATGCTTACAAGCCCTTAACCAACAGTGCAGTTCAGAGTTAAGAAAATATTTACCAAATAAACTAAAGTAAAAAATTATAAAAAGTAATACAATAAAATAACAATAACGAGGCTATTTACAGGAGGACCGAAGTCAGTGTGTGGGGGTACAGGTTAGTTGAGGTAATTTGTACATGTAAGTAGGGGTAGAGTGACTATGCATAGATAATAAACAGCGAGTAGCAGCAGTGTACAAAACAAATGGTTGGGGGGGGGGGGGTCGTCAATATAAGTAGTCCGGTGGCCATTTTATTAATTGTTCAGCAGTCTTATGGCTTGGGGTAGAAGGTGTTAAGGAGCCTTTTGTTTCTAGACTTGGTGCTCCGCAACTGCTTGCCGTGCGGTAGCAGAGAAAACAGTCTATGACTTGGGTGACTGGAGTCTCTGGCAATTTTATGGGTTTTCCTCTGACACAGGCTATTATGTATGTCCAGGATGACAGGAAGCTTGGCTCCAGTGATGTACTGGATCGTACGCACTACCCTCTGTAGCACCTTACGGTCAGATGCCGAGGATCCAGTTGCAGAAGGAGGTGTTTAGTCCCAGGGTCCTTAGCTTAGGTGTTCCTTTTGTCCAGGTGGGAAAGTTCAGTGTGGAGTGCGATTGAGATTGCGTCATCTGTGGATCTGTTGGGGCAGTAGGCGAATTGGAGTGGGTCTAGGGTATCCGGGATGATGCTGTTGATGTAAGCCATGACCAGCCTTTCAAAGCACTTCATGGCTACCGACGTGAGTGCTACGGGACGGTAATCATTTAGGCAGGTTACCTTCAGTTCCTTGGGCACAGGGACTGTGGTGGTCTGCTTGAAACATGTAGGTATTACAGACTCGGTCAGGGAGAGATTGAAAATGTCAGTGAAGACACTTGCCAGTTGTTCCGAGCTTACTTTGAGTACAAGTCATGGTAATCCGTCTGGCCCCGCAGCTTTGTGAATGTTGACCTGTTTAAAGGTCTTGCTCACATAGGCTACCGAGAGCGTTATCACACAGTCATCCAGAACTTCTGGTGCTCTTCTGCATGCTTCAGTATTGCTTCCCTGAAAGTGGGCATAAAAGGCATTTAGCTCGTCTGGTCAAGCTCGCATCTGGATTTCCCTTTGTAGTCCGTAATAGTTTTCAAGCCCTGCCATATCCGAAGAGCGTCAGAGCTGGTGTAGTAGGATTCAATCTTAATCCTGTATTGACGCTTTGCTTGTTTGATGGTTTGTCTGAGAGCATAGCAGAATTTCTTATAAGCGTCCGGATTAGTGTCCCGCGTCTTGAATTCGGGAGCTCTAGTCTTTAACTCGATGTGGATGTTGCCTGTAATCCATGGCTTCTGGTTGGGATATGTACGTACGGTCACTGTGGGGACGACGACGTCATCGATGCTCTTATTGATGAAGACAGTGACTGAGGTGGTATACTCCTCAATGCCATTGGATGAATACCGGAACATATTCCAGTCTGTGCTAGCAAAACAGTCCTGTAGCGTAGCATCCGCGTCATCTGACCACATCCATATTGAGCGAGTCACTGGTACTTCCTGCTTTAGTTTTTGCTTGTAAGCAGGATTCAGGAGGATAGAATTATGGTCAGATTTGCCAAATGGAGGGCGGGGGAGAGCTTTGTATGCATCTCTGTGTGTGGAGTAAAGGTGGTCTAGAGTTTTTTTTACCTCTGGTTGCACATGTGATATGCTGGTAAAAATTTGAAAACCTGATTTAAGTTTTCCTGCATTAAAGACCCCTGCCACTAGGAGTGCCACTTCTGGATGAGCATTTTCTTGTTTGCTTATGGCCTTATAGAGTTGGTTGAGTGCGGTCTTAGTGCCAGCATTGGTCTGTGGTGGTAAATAGACGGCTATGAATAATATACATGAGAACTCTCTTGGTAGATGCTGTGGTCTTCAGCTAATCATAAGGTACTCTACCTAAGGCGAGCGATACCGCGAGACTTCTTTAATATTACACATCGCGCACCAGCTGTTATTGACAAAAAGACACACACCCCCACCCCTCGTTTTATCAGACGTAGCTTCTTCTCTGTTCTGCCGGTGCATGAAAATCCCGCCAGCTCTATATTATTCATGTCGTCGCTCAGCCGCGGCTCGGTTAAACACAAGAAATTACAGTTCTTAATGTCCCATTGGTAGGATAATCTTAATCGTAAGTCATCAATTTTATTTTCCAGTGATTGCATGTTAGCCAGTAGAACGGATGGCGGTGGGAGTTTACTTGCTCGCCTACAGATTCCCAGAAGGCAGCCCGATCTGCGCCCCCTTCGTCTTTTCTTCATGCAAATGACGGGGGTTTGGGCCTGTTCCCGGGAAAGCAGTATATCCTTCTCGTCGGACTCGTTAAAGGAAAAAGCTTCTTCCAGTTCGTGGTGCGTAATCGCTCTTCTGATGTCCAGAAGTTATTTTAGGTCATAAGAGACGGTTGCAGCAACATTATGTACAAAATAAGTGTAAAAAATAAGTTCCAAACAACGCAGAAAAAACTAACGAAATAGCACAGTTGGTTAGGAGCATTTAAAACGTCAGCCATTCTCTTCGGCACCATCCTAACAATCTCTCTACACTATACTTCTTTGTTTTGTCACAAACTGAAATTAGGCTAACTATTAGAATTTTAGCAAGCAGGAAATGGCAGGGCGATTTCTGCATAGTGCACCTTTATAGAAAGTGACTCAACTAAAAGTGAAAGTCACCCAGTAAAATACTACTTACGTAAAAGTCCAAATGTATCTGGTTTTATAAGTACTTAAGTACATTGGTGGAAAAGTGCTCAATCAATTATTATACTAAAAGTAAAAAGTAAATGCTATACATCAAATTCCTTATATTAAGCAAACCAGGCGGCCCAATTTTTTTTTTTTTTTTTTTTTACGGACAGCCAGGGGCTCACTCCAAAACTTAGTGATTTGATAGGTGCTTTACTGACCATATTACTGTCCTGCCTGAGCATTTGAAATGTAGCAAGTACTTTAGTGGTGTCAGGGAAAGTGTATGAGAGTTAGGGTTGGGCGGTATCTAGACTTTCATACCGTCGGTATTACCGAATATGCACACAAGGGGCGCTGTTATATTTTTTGACGCACAAAATAATTTAGGTAATAGGGATCTTGATCAAGGAGGGGATTGAATGTCTCTGCTGTAACCAAGAAGCTTTATCTTGACACCTAGCCACTTAGCTAGCAAGTTAGCAAGCCAAATGCATAGCTGGAGCCTTGAGCTGGAAATAATTCTTAGATTTCTTCTAGTTATACTTAACTTATAGTTAGTTATAAGCAGTGGTGTAGCACGCAGCCCCCGCGAGGCAGTGGTGTGGGTACTATTTAATGAAGCTGCCAGTTGAGGACTTGTGAGGCATCTGTTTCTCAAACTAGACACTCTAATGTACTTGTCGTCTTGCTCAGTTGTGCACCGGGGCCTCCCACTCCTCTTTCCATTCTGGTCAGTTTGCTCTGTTCTGTGAAGGCAGTAGTACACAGCGTTGTACCAGATCTTCAGTTTGTTGGCAATTTCTCACATAGAATAGCCTTAATTTCTCAGAACAAGAATAGACTGACGAATTTCAGAAGAAAGTAATTTGTTTCTGGTCATTTTGAGCCTGTAATCGAACCCACAAATGTTGATGCTCCAGATACGCAACTAGTCTAAAGACGGCCAGTTTTATTGCTTCTTTAATCAGAACAACAGTTTTCAGCTGTGCTAACATAATTGCAAAAGGGTTTTCTAATGATCAATTAGCCTTTTAAAACGATCAACATGGATTAGCTAACACAACGTGCCATTGGGACACAGGAGTGATGGTTGCTGATAATGGGCCTCTGTGCGCCTATGTAGATATTCCATTAAAAATCATCCGTTTCCAGCTACGATAGTAATTTACAACAGTAACAATGTCTACACTGTATTTCTGATTAATTTGATGTTATTTTAATGGACCAAAAATGTTCATTTCTTTCAAAAACATGGAAATGTCTAAGTGACCCCAAACTTTTGAACGGTCGTGTGTGTGTGTGTGTGTGTGTGTGTATGTATATATATATTTACACAGTTGAAGTCGGAAGTTTACATACACTTAGGTTGGAGTCATTAAAAATTGTTTTTCAACCACTCCACAAATGTTTTGTTAACAAACTATAGTTTTGTCGGTTAGGACATCTACTTTGGGCATGACACAAGTAATTTTTCCAACAATTGTTTACAGACAGATTATTTCACTTATAATTCACTGTATCACAATTCCAGTGGGTCAGAAGTTTACTTACACTAAGGTCACTGTGCCTGTAAACAGCTTGGAAAATTCCAGAAAAGGATGTCATGGCTTTAGAAGCTTCTGATAGGCTAATTGACATAATTTGAGTCAATTGGAGGTGTACCTGTGGATGTATTTCAAGGCCTATTTTCAAGTATGGCTCTTTACTTGGAGACCTCCACAAGTCTGGTTCATCCTTGGGAGCAATTTCCAAACGCCTGAAGGTACCAAGTTCATCTGTACAAACAATAGTACGCAAGTATAAACACCATGGGACCAGGCAGCCAGCATACCGCTCAGGAAGGAGACGCGTTCTGTATCCTAGAGATGAACGTACTTTGGTGAGAAAAGTGCAAATCAATCCCAGAACAACAGCAAAGGACCTTGTGAAGATGCTGGAGGAAACAGGCACAAAAGTATCGAGTCCTATATTGACATAACCTGAAAGGCCGCTCAACGAGGAAGAAGCCACTGCTCCAAAACCGCCATAAAAAAGCAGGACTACAGTCTGCAACTGCACATGGGGACAAAAATCATACTTTTTGGAGAAATGTCCTCTGGTCTGATGAAACAAAAATAGAACTGTTTGGCCATAATGACCATTGTTATGTTAGGAGGAAAAAGGGGCGGCTTGCAAGCCGAAGAACACCATCGCAACCGTGAAGCACGGCGGTGGCAGCATCATGTTGTGGGGGTCCTTTGCTGCAAGAGGGACTGGTGCACTTCACAAAATAGATGGCATCATGAGGTAGGGAAAATATGTGGATACATTGAAGCAACATCTCAAGACATCAGTCAAAGTTAAAGCTTGGTCGCAAATGGGTCTTCCAAATGGTCAATGACCCTAAGCATACTTCCAAAGTTGTGGCAAAATGGCTTAAGGACAACACAGTCAAGGTATTGGAGTGGCCATCACAAAGCCCTGACCTCAATCCCATAGAAAGTGTGGGCAGAACTGAAAAAGCGTGTGCGAGCAAGGAGGCCTATAAACCTGACTCGGTTACACCAGCTCTGTCAGGAGGAATGGCCAAAAATTTACCCAACTAATTGTGGGAAGGTTGTGGAAGGCTACCTAACATGTTTGACCCAAGTTACACAATTTAAAGGCAATGCTACCAAATACTAATTGAGTGTGTGTAAATTTCTGACCCACTGGGAATGTGATGAAAGGAATAAAACCTGAAATAAATAATTCTCTCTACTATTCTTCTAACATTTCACATTCTTAAAATGAAGTGGTGATCCTAACTGACCTAAGACAGGGAATTCTTACTAGGTTTAAATGTCAGGAATTGTGAAAAACGTAGTTTAAATGTATTTGGCTAAGGTGTATGTAAACTTCCGCGGAAATGACCGGACCAAGGTGCAGCATGGTGAGCGTACATTTATTTTATTTATAAATGTCGCCAACAAAAACAAAGAACTAGGACACGACCGTGAAGCTTACTTAGGCTATAATGCCACTAACAAAGACAACTACCCACAATTACAAAAGGAAAAAAGGCTGCCTAAGTGTGATTCCCAATCAGAGACAATGATAGACAGCTGTCCCTGATTGAGAACCAAAACATTGAAACAAAGAACAAAGAGTTTCCCACCCGAGTCACACCCTGACCATCCAAACATAGAGAATAAAAAGATCTCTACGGTCAGGGCGTGACATATATACATCTTATATCGTCAAAATATATGGTATAAACGTTATATCGCCCAAGCCTAATATCGCCCAAGCTTAAACTACTTAAATGTAGACTCAGCTAAATGACATTGCCACGAGCAGCACCACAGATGTTGCGATGAGCGAGATGCAAGACTTCGCTCTTACGCGGTCACACACAGTATCTACGCATGTGCATGGTTTCACTTCACGCTGTTAGAGCGTGGTAGGTACGGGACCAAAACTGCTGAGAAGTTTATCCTCGTGCTTCGCTCTTAGTTGTTGCGGAAATCTACTACACCTGTTGTTTACGAAGCATGTGGCATACAATTCTAGTCTACCTTTAAGTAGTACTTCAAAGTGTTTGTACTTAGTTATTTTACACCACTGGTATTTCTTGCATAGTTCTTATATAAAGTAAATATGTGCGTTCTTGAGGCACCTATGTTGAAGCCTTCCTAATGTCCCAATGCACCTCACACCTCACAGCATACACACGGATGCACGCACACACACACACACACACACACACACACACACACACACACACACACACACACACAGTAACAGTGCGAGAGCTTGGGACTATAAGGTTCTATCGGCATTTTTGTTCAAATTGAGTTATTGACATAGCCTTGTTCTGTTCAATGTCCAATGTACTCTAAAAGGTCAATAGTTCAAAAGAATACAAGATTTAAAAAAAATAGCTGACGCCATTCAAACCAGTGAGGGTTAGGGACTTTTAACCCATTTATCTCAGAAGCGTTCTCTTGCAGCTAAAACCTTATATCCGTAGCTCTAGAAGTGTACCACACTAGTTCATAAAGGACCAGCACAGTTAGTCTTCAATTTTACATTTACATTACATTTAAGTCATTTAGCAGACGCTCTTATCCAGAGCGACTTACAAATTGGTGCATTCACCTTATGATATCCAGTGGAACAACCACTTTACAATAGTGCATCTAACTCTTTTAAGGGGGGGGGGGTTAGAAGGATTACTTTATCCTATCCTAGGTATTCCTTAAAGAGGTGGGGTTTCAGGTGTCTCCGGAAGGTGGTGATTGACTCCGCTGACCTGGCGTCGTGAGGGAGTTTGTTCCACCATTGGGGTGCCAGAGCAGCGAACAGTTTTGACTGGGCTGAGCGGGAACTGTACTTCCTCAGAGGTAGGGAGGCGAGCAGGCCAGAGGTGGATGAACGCAGTGCCCTTGTTTGGGTGTAGGGCCTGATCAGAGCCTGAAGGTACGGAGGTGCCGTTCCCCTCACAGCTCCGTAGGCAAGCACCATGGTCTTGTAGCGGATGCGAGCTTCAACTGGAAGCCAGTGGAGAGAGCGGAGGAGCGGGGTGACGTGAGAGAACTTGGGAAAGTTGAACACCAGACGGGCTGCGGCGTTCTGGATGAGTTGTAGGGGTTTAATGGCACAGGCAGGGAGCCCAGCCAACAGCGAGTTGCAGTAATCCAGACGGGAGATGACAAGTGCCTGGATTAGGACCTGCGCCGCTTCCTGCGTGAGGCAAGGTCGTACTCTGCGAATGTTGTAGAGCATGAACCTACAGGAACGGGTCACCGCCTTGATGTTAGTTGAGAACGACAGGGTGTTGTCCAGGATCACGCCAAGGTTCTTAGCACTCTGGGAGGAGGACACAATGGAGTTGTCAACCGTGATGGCGAGATCATGGAACGGGCAGTCCTTCCCCGGGAGGAAGAGCAGCTCCGTCTTGCCGAGGTTCAGCTTGAGGTGGTGATCCGTCATCCACACTGATATGTCTGCCAGACATGCAGAGATGCGATTCACCACCTGGTTATCAGAGGGGGGAAAGGAGAAGATTAATTGTGTGTCGTCTGCATAGCAATGATAGGAGAGACCATGTGAGGATATGACAGAGCCAAGTGACTTGGTGTATAGCGAGAATAGGAGAGGGCCTAGAACAGAGCCCTGGGGGACACCAGTGGTGAGAGCACGTGGTGCGGAGACAGATTCTCGCCACGCCACCTGGTAGGAGCGACCTGTCAGGTAGGACGCAATCCAAGCGTGGGCCGCGCCGGAGATGCCCAGCTCGGAGAGGGTGGAGAGGAGGATCTGATGGTTCACAGTATCAAAGGCAGCCGATAGGTCTAGAAGGATGAGAGCAGAGGAGAGAGAGTTAGCTTTAGCAGTGCGGAGCGCCTCCGTGACACAGAGAAGAGCAGTCTCAGTTGAATGACTAGTCTTGAAACCTGACTGATTTGGATCAAGAAGGTCATTCTGAGAGAGATAGCAGGAGAGCTGGCCAAGGACGGCACGTTCAAGAGTTTTGGAGAGAAAAGAAAGAAGGGATACTGGTCTGTAGTTGTTGACATCGGAGGGATCGAGTGTAGGTTTTTTCAGAAGGGGTGCAACTCTCGCTCTCTTGAAGACGGAAGGGACGTAGCCAGCGGTCAAGGATGAGTTGATGAGCGAGGTGAGGTAAGGGAGAAGGTCTCCGGAAATGGTCTGGAGAAGAGAGGAGGGGATAGGGTCAAGCGGGCAGGTTGTTGGGCGGCCGGCCGTCACAAGACGCGAGATTTCATCTGGAGAGAGAGGGGAGAAAGAGGTCAAAGCACAGGGTAGGGCAGTGTGAGCAGAACCAGCGGTGTCGTTTGACTTAGCAAACGAGGATCGGATGTCGTCGACCTTCTTTTCAAAATGGTTGACGAAGTCATCAGCAGAGAGGGAGGAGGGGGGAGGAGGGGGAGGAGGATTCAGGAGGGAGGAGAAGGTGGCAAAGAGCTTCCTAGGGTTAGAGGCAGATGCTTGGAATTTAGAGTGGTAGAAATTGGCTTTAGCAGCAGAGACAGAAGAGGAGAATGTAGAGAGGAGGGAGTGAAAGGATGCCAGGTCCGCAGGGAGGCGAGTTTTCCTCCATTTCCGCTCGGCTGCCCGGAGCCCTGTTCTGTGAGCTCGCAATGAGTCGTCGAGCCACGGAGCAGGAGGGGAGGACCGAGCCGGCCTGGAGGATAGGGGACATAGAGAGTCAAAGGATGCAGAAAGGGAGGAGAGGAGGGTTGAGGAGGCAGAATCAGGAGATAGGTTGGAGAAGGTTTGAGCAGAGGGAAGAGATGATAGGATGGAAGAGGAGAGAGTAGCGGGGGAGAGAGAGCGAAGGTTGGGACGGCGCGATACCATCCGAGTAGGGGCAGTGTGGGAAGTGTTGGATGAGAGCGAGAGGGAAAAGGATACAAGGTAGTGGTCGGAGACTTGGAGGGGAGTTGCAATGAGATTAGTGGAAGAACAGCATCTAGTAAAGATGAGGTCAAGCGTATTGCCTGCCTTGTGAGTAGGGGGGGAAGGTGAGAGGGTGAGGTCAAAAGAGGAGAGGAGTGGAAAGAAGGAGGCAGAGAGGAATGAGTCAAAGGTAGACGTGGGGAGGTTAGTCACCCAGAACTGTGAGAGGTGAGCCATCCTCAGGAAAGGAACTTATCAGGGCGTCAAGCTCATTGATGAACTCTCCAAGGGAACCTGGAGGGCGATAAATGATAAGGATGTTAAGCTTGAAAGGGCTGGTAACTGTGACAGCATGGAATTCAAAGGAGGCGATAGACAGATGGGTCAGGGGAGAAAGAGAGAATGTCCACTTGGGAGAGATGAGGATCCCAGTGCCACCACCCCGCTGACCAGAAGCTCTCGGGGTGTGCGAGAACACGTGGGCAGACGAGGAGAGAGCAGTAGGAGTAGCAGTGTTATCAGTGGTAATCCATGTTTCCGTCAGTGCCAAGAAGTCGAGGGACTGGAGGGAAGCATAGGCTGAGATGAACTCTGCCTTGTTGGCCGCAGATCGGCAGTTCCAGAGGCTGCCTGAGACCTGGAACTCCACGTGGGTCGTGCGCGCTGGGACCACCAGGTTAGAGTAGCAGCGGCCACGCGGTGTGAAGCGTTTGTATGGTCTGTGCAGAGAGGAGAGAACAGGGATAGACAGACACATAGTTGACAGGCTACAGAAGAGGCTACGCTAATGCAAAGGAGATTGGAATGACAAGTGGACTACACGTCTCGAATGTTCAGAAAGTTAAGCTTACGTTGCAAAAAATCTTATTGACTAAAATGATATAGTACTGCTGGCTGGTGAAATAGGCTAGCTAGCAGTGGCTGCGTTGTTGACTTTGTTTGAAAGTGTAGCTGGCTAGGTAACCTCTAACTGGCTAGGTAACCTCGACAATTACTCTAGACTACACAATTATCTTGGATACAAAGACGGCTATGTAGCCAGCTAAGATCAAACAAATCAAACTGTTGTACTGTAATGAAATGAAATGTAATACTACCTGTAATACTACCTGTGGAGCAAAGCGGAATGCAACTACTCGCTCCAAACCAAACCGGAAGTGCGTATCGTAGAGGGAGAGGCAATAGAAGTGTTGTTTCTTGTATTATTGTCTTTTGTGTCTTTAGAGGACTGCTTCACCTTAATGTCCCCTTTCCCTTTTCTTCTGTCCTTATTTTGTCCCACTTTGTCCCTTCTTTGTCCCTTCTTCTCTTCTGCCAACTAGACACTCCTTGTTAGCTAGCTAGCTTCTTTCAGGAATGTCCCTAGCAACTGCCTAGCAACAGGTAAACAACTTAGCTAGCTAAGAAAACGGTATAATTTTATGAAAAAAAAATCAATCACATCTTTATCATCACAAGGTTTAGGGTCTCACACAGGACTAATATTTGTGAAGTCTTGTAAGTGTGAATATCCTACTGATGATGAAAGATCATGATCTTATATTGTCTGTCATTGAACTAAGTGGTGTTAAAGATGTGACAATGTCTTCTGTTTGTCTCTCTGTTTCTGTCTTGAAGAGTCACATCTGCCCTTTAAACTTGTCAGGAGTGCTTTTAGTTACATAATGTTTAAATTGGTCTGTGATGAATCTCTCATCGTAATGCAATCCAGGATACAAGCCATAACTCTGAAGTTTTACTCAAAGCACCTTGATCTCTCTCTTCCCGTTTGTCTGTCTGCCCCATTCTGCTTTGCTGTCTTTCTCTCTCTCTCTTTTCACTGAGACTATTTGTTCTTTTTGTGCAGTTACCCTGCTACTTTTTTTTTCTCCTTTTGTGTGCCTCTCTTCACCTTGCCAAAACTCTTTATTCTCCAAAGGATATATTATGGATGGATTGAGTCGACCTCAGGTTTCGCTGCGAAATAAAGTGGAAGTCATGCCAGATATTAATTTGATGCACTTGCCAAAAACAGCTCTGGCAGGATGGTGGTTATTATGAAGGCACAACGCAGGGCTGAAGGCTCTCTCAGAAACACGTGTTGAGTGCCAAGGCACTTTTTCTCCTCGATCTGTTCCATCATGTGTTATGATCTCACAGGCAGCTCGTTCTGATGAGTGATACAGAGCCGAGAGAAGAGGGGTCTGTAATGCCAGATTGGGTTGAATATTGTCATGTTGTTGTTAATCTTCTGGATCATTTAGTCTCAATTGGAAGGCATGGTTGTACTGTATGTTAGGACTTTGAAATGATGACAGACACATATAGATGATGCTCAGGATTCACTCATATCTACTTCTAAGAGCTATAAAAGACAATGGTAACGTGACAAACCAAGTGAGTCACCCAGGCCTGAGTAACCAATTTACTTAAAAACCCACTCCACCTGCCCTAGAACCTCAATGATCACCTGATTTACTTAACAAAAGGCACATTTCAATAGGTGGTACATGGCACAAGTGGGAGGGTGGGCCTTTACTCGTTTGTCTCAATTGCTCCTTCATTGTTCCCGCAAGCAAGGGGGAGGCAGATGATATCAGAGTGCACCATCAGACCAACTCCTTGAATTGGCAAACCCTTGAATGTCTAAAAAAAACACTATTTTGCTCCATTTTTTTTTTTTTTACCTTAAGTGTGTGTACTTTACTGTATGTACAGTGGGGAGAACAAGTATTTGATACACTGCCAATTTTGCAGGTTTTCCTACTTACCAGAAAATCACATTGTATGATTTTTAAGTAATTAATTTGCATTGTATTGCATGACATAAGTATTTGATCACCTACCAACCAGTAAGAATTCCGGCTCTCACAGACCTGTTAGTTTTTCTTTAAGAAGCCCTCCTGTTCTACACTCATTGCCTGTATTAACTGCACCTGTTTGAACTCGTTACCTGTATAAAAGACACCTGTCCACACACTCAATCAAACAGACTCCAACCTCTCCACAATGGCTAAGACCAGAGAGCTGTGTAAGGACATCAGGGATAAAATTGTAGACCTGCACAAGGCTGGGATGGGCTACAGGACAATAGGCAGCTTGGTGAGAAGGCAACAACTGTTGACGCAATTATTAGAAAATGGAAGAAGTTCAAGATGACGGTCAATCACCCTCGGTCTGGGGCACCATGCAAGATCTCACCTCGTGGGGCATCAATGATCATGAGGAAGGTGAGGGATCAGCCCAGAACTACACGGCATGACCTGGTCAATGACCTGAAGAGAGCTGGGACCACAGTCTCAAAGAAAACCATTAGTAACACACTACGCCGTCATGGATTAAAATCCTGCAGCGCACGCAAGGTCCCCCTGCTCAAGCCAGCGTATGTCCAGGCCCGTCTGAAGTTTGCCAATGACCATCTGGATGATCCAGAGGAGGAATGGGAGAAGGTCATGTGGTCTGATGAGACAAAAATAGAGCTTTTTGGTCTAAACTCCACTCGCCGTGTTTGGAGGAAGAAGAAGGATGAGTACAACCCCAAGAACACCATCCCAACCGTGAAGCATGGAGGTGGAAACATCATTCTTTGGGGATGCTTTTCTGCAAAGGGGACAGGACGACTGCACCGTATTGAGGGGAGGATGGATGGGGCCATGTATCGCGAGATCTTGGCCAACAACCTCCTTCCCTCAGTAAGAGCATTGAAGATGGGTCGTGGCTGGGGTTTCCAGCATGACAACGACCCGAAACACACAGCCAGGGCAACTAAGGAGTGGCTCCATAAGAAGCATCTCAAGGTCCTGGAGTGGCCTAGCCAGTCTCCAGACCTGAACCCAATAGAACATTTTTGGAGGGAGCTGAAAGTCCGTATTGCCCAGCGACAGCCCCGAAACCTGAAGGATCTGGAGAAGGTCTGTATGGAGGAGTGGGCCAAAATCCCTGCTGCAGTGTGCAAACCTGGTCAAGAACTACAGGAAACGTATGATCTCTGTAATTGCAAACAAATGTTTCTGTACCAAATATTAACTTCTGCTTTTCTGATGTATCAAATACTTATGTCATGCAATAAAATGCAAATTAATTACTTAAAAATCATACAATGTGATTTTCTGGATTTTTGTTTTAGATTCCGTCTCTCACAGTTGAAGTGTACCTATGATAAAAAATTACAGCCCTCTACATGCTTTGTAAGTAGGAAAACCTGCAAAATCGGCAGTGTATCCAATACTTGTTCCCCCCACTGTATACTTGGAATATAGTTTTTCAACTGGAAAAGTTAAAATATAGAGTGGGACTTTATTTTTGATTGGGACTTTAATTCCATGACTCCAAGTGAAATAAATATGGTTTCAAATACTCTTATAAATTAAACTTTTATAGCAATCTACCCTTTTCTTTTTAATGTTCTCAGTGTACCACATTTCTTAACTCTTATTTTATTTCCAGCTCCAAGCTTGGCTGTCAGACACACACCTCTGGGTGCTAGAGAAGCTGTTTTATCCCATTCCCCATAGTTGAAGAAAAGGTTAGCCTGTAAATCACCATCTATATCCACAACGCTGCTGTTAAGGCCTGCAGCATGAGGAGGGGACTGCCAAAATGGATTGTGCAACTGCTGTAATCTGAGAGGGGAGGATGGCGGACGAGAGTGGGAGGAGAGAGAGTCAGTCCAAATGGGCACACTCCGCATGCTCTCACACACACACACACACACACACACACACACACACACACACACACACACACACACACACACACACACACACACACTGAGCCAAACCAAAGAGAGAGTTTAACGTTCCTTCCCAGGACGTTAAACCAGACGTTGGAGTGTGATTCATGCTAACAGTCAGAGCAGCTAGCCAGAGCGGTACGTAGACTATGGTTGCGTCTCAATTAGTAACCTATTCCCTATATGCAGTAGTGCACTGCTTTTGACCACAGGGCTCTGGTTGAAAGTAATGCACTATGTAAGGAATAGGATGCCATTTGGGACGGACTTATGACTGTGTGGTGCTATAGAGTAGAGAGTTGTAGGGATGTTTACATAGCAACGGGAGTTGTAGTTGCCTGAGCGTCTCTACCTACAGGCCTGTGCCGTCCCCCGTGATGAGGCCTTTATCTCAACAACACCGCCTATGAGGGAGGGAGGAGGGAGAGGCGCAGGCGTTCTCTCGGCTTGAGAAAGTCATTTTGTAACTAAGTGTAGATGTATTATTGAGATTAGTGATGAACAGCAGTTGATGTATAGGAAGCTGTAGGCTGTGGTACACCCCATGGATTTTTGGAGACTTGAGTGTAGGTGGGGGCCTAACAGGGACAGTCGAGTTAAATAAAATCTAACTTTATTTGCCACATGCGCCGAATACAACAAGTGTAGACTTTACCATGTAATGCTTACTTACAAGCCCTTAACCAACAGTGCAGTTCAAGAAGAAGAAAATATTTACCAAGTAGGCTAAAATAAAAAGTAGTAACAGAATAACAATAACGAGGCTGTATACAAGGGGCACCGGTACCGAGTCAGTGTGCAGGGGTACAGGCTAACTGAGGTAATCTGTACATGTAGGTGGGGGCGAAGTGACTATGCATAGGTAACAAACAAACAGCAAGTAGCAGCAGTGTACGGGGGGGGGGTCAATGTAAATTGTACGGAGGCGGTTTTTATGAATTGTTCAGCAGTCTAATGGCTTGGGGGTAGAAGATGTTGAGGAGCCTTTTGGTCCTAGACTTGGCGCTCCGGTACTGCTTGCCGTGCGGTAGTAGAGAAAACAGTCTATAACTTGGATGACTGGAGTCTCTGACAATTTTATGGGCTTTCCTCTGACACCATCTACTATATAGGTCATACTGAATACGGCCTCTCAGGTGTGTTCATTGTCAGAAAGGCATCACTCAGACACAGGAAAATACACGCACGCACGCCACGTACCTAGAAACTTGGCCTGCACTCATGGACGTTCGTCTCTCTTGATCAGTGAGTCAGAGCTGGCAACACAGAGAGCTGGGTTACATTGCCAGTAAGATCTCACCAGATAAAAAAGCTGTGCTATAACTGACGCATCTCCTCAACACTTCCTCACGTCAGCTAGCTTCCCTGAAAGCACACACACGGAGGGCTCTTCTCACTGTTCCAGTCTCTCGCTCTCGCTCCCTCTCCTTACCATATCTCTTTCTAGTTCTCTCTCTCTGTCTCTCTCTCTCTCTCTCTCTCTCGCTCTCTCATCTCTCTCTTTCTATATTCTATCTCTCCCTCTCTTTGTCTAGCTCTCTTTCTCTTTTCTCTGTCTCTGTTTTTCTCTATCATATAAATGAAGACGTCCTGAGACGTCTCGTGACATGTCTTAACCTGTTTGGGCTGCAGGGGCAGTATTGAGTAGCCTGGATAAAAGGTGCCCATTTCAAACGGCCTCGTACTCAATTCTTGCTCGTACAATATGCATATTATTATTACTATTGGATAGAAAACACTCTCTAGTTTCTAAAACCGTTTGAATTATATCTGTGAGTAAAACAGAACTAATTTGCAGCAAACTTCCTGACAGGAAGTGGAAAATCTGAAATCGATGCTCTGTTCTAGGGCCTGCCTATAAATGTGTTTGATATTTATTAGTATACATGCACTTCATACGCCTTCCACTAGATGTCAACAGGCAGTGAGAGAAGAAATGAAGTGTATAACATGATCTGAGGTCGAATAAAAGCTCTTGGCATGACGTGACCCCAATTTCCTGTTTTCTGGAACGCGCGAGAAGGGACCTGGTATTGCCTTCTGTAAAGCTGTCGTTATAGACGACTAATATCTCCGGCTTTGATTTTATTTGATAAATGTGACAATATCATCGTAAAGTATGTTTTTTCAATATAGTTTTATTCGATTATTGAAATTTTTCCGGGACGTTAGGCGTGTTGCTTTGTCTGCGTTTGTTCACGAAGGAGAGCTTCGCGCCACTTTGCTAGCTTTCCGTGCTAATTGACTGGAGAAGAGGACATTCTAAAACCAAACAACGATTTTTCCCGACAAAGGACCCCTTGTACAACATTCTGATGGAAGATCATCAAAAGTAGGACCCATTTTATGATGCTATTTCATATATCTGTCGAACATGTGAACTAGTAGTTTGCGCCCAGATTTTGGGCACTCTCTCGCTATAACTAAGCTGGATGTCGTAATGAAGTTATTTTTAGAATTCTAACACGGCGATTGCATTAAGAACTAGTGTATCTATCATTTCCTATACAACATGTATTTTTTAGTAACGTTTATGAATAGTTATTTGGTCAGAATAGTTGAGTGTCATAAAAATATCTGCACATTCTGGGAAAAAGATGCTACGTTAGCACAATGTATAACCACTGATTTCAGCTCTAAATATGCACATTTTCGAACAAAACATAAGTGTATGTATAACCTGATGTTATAGGACTGTCATCTGATGAAGCTTATCAAGGTTAGTCAAAAATTATATATATTTTGCTGGTTTGTTACGATCGCTAACTTTTGCTGCTGGTTAATGGCTTGTGTTTCTGGCTATTGTGGTAAGCTAATATAATGCTATATTGTGTTTTCGCTGTAAAACACTTAAAAAATCGGAAATATTGGCTGGAATCACAAGATGCTTGTCTTTCATTTGCTGTACACCATGTAATTTTGAAATGTTTTATGATGAGTATTTAGGTATTTCACATTGGTGTCTGTAATTACTCTGGCTGCTTCGGTGCTATTTGTGACGGTAGCTGTGATGGTAGCTGCAATGTAAAACTGATTTATACCTCAAATATGTACATTTTTCGAACAAAACATAGATTTATTGTATAACATGTTATAAGACTGTCATCTGATGAAGTTGTTTCTTGGTTAGTTTGGTTGGTTCTTGGTTAGTTAGGTTGGCTTTGTGCATGCTACCTGTGCTGTGAAAAATGTCTGTCCTTTTTTGTATTTGGTGGTGAGCTAACATAAATATATGTGGTGTTTTCGCTGTAAAACATTAAAAAAATCGGACATGTTGGCTGGATTCACAAGATGTTTATCTTTCATTTGCTGTATTGGACTTGTTAATGTGTGAAAGTTAAATATTTCTAAAAAATATATTTTGAATTTCGTGCCCTGCACTTGAAGTGGCTGTTGTCATATTGTGCCCGGCTTCGGGCTTGCAGCCCAAAGAAGTTTTAAGACCGGGGTATGTTCACTTTATTTTGTGCACATTCTTTTTTGGGGGGGACAAACTCAATATACTTTAAAATGACAAATGGAAACTGTGTAGAAATGATAATTCACCTGTATTAATACAATTTCTTGACAAGTTTTTTTATGTAGCCCTCTGGACCTTGTTGAAGACTGAATGCGTCCCCTGGGACAAAATTAGTTCAACACCCCTGTCTTACAAAATGAAGACGCCTTTAAGACATTCTATAGGCACTTCTGTATTCTATTCTATAGACACATCTATAGACACATCTTGGAAATCTCGACACAGTTTACAATTCATTGTTTTAATGTTTTATTAGTTATTGAAGAATAATCCGGTACTTTGGTGACTAAAAGTCTTTTTTTTTTTTTTTTTTTTTAAACCTTCCGCTTTGGGCTGGATGTGTCAATGTGTAGTTCATACATGCATAATCTATTAGCAGAATTACTGATTTACCTCAATTAACCACGAAATGCAACTGTTTTCTTGAAGCTGTACCTCACCATTTCCCCCCACGTTGGCCAGCCCCCTAGCAATATGCGTTCTAGCCAATGAGCTTCAGCCCCTCGTATTTGAGTGACAGCTAGCAAAAGGCCTGCCCAGCATTATCCAAGAAGGTTACATGACGAGTCCAATGGCTCAGTGGACACAGCAGAGAGAGACAGAGAGCAATGACATCGTGCACAGATCTACACATGTGACAGTATGCATTTTTCAGGGACCACTTTTGGCTCGTGAGTGCTAATTTCAGAACTACTGGCTGAAAAGTATACGAAAGTACTGGATAATCTCTTTATTACTAATCATTCAATCTAGAACTATCATGCACAAATTGTACTGCACACCAAATAAAGTGATCAGGATTTATTGACCAAAATAACCATTTCAGATTCAACAAAATAACTTGTGGTAAAGGCGGTATAGCGCTTCGAACAACTCCTATCTTCAAGTCTTTACAGCCAGATGATCATCTCTTGTTTGGGGATTTCAGATCTCAGAACTGCTCCTCCTTAATCTGCTGGGGGAAAAATGCCATTATGTATCATATCATAAATACAGCAATAATAATGCCACGTATATAAAACTCATAGAATAAAAAGGAAAGTTTCCATCTTCATAAGTGTGAGGGTGGATTTAACCTTCCAGACATGGAATTGTATCAACTCACCACCCAGGGCTTTTACTAGCGATATATAGTTAAATGCAAGAAAGAGGAACAATGGGTAAATATTAAAGATGCGCATGCTCATCCCCAGAATTTTTTCATGTGTCTATTTTCAAAGGATAATGCTAAGAACATTAACAACATAGTTAAGAACACTATAATGACATGGAAGAAAATTAAACATATTCTGCAATAATAAATATCACTCCCTAAAACAACCTAATGGAACAATCCTTGGATAGCTTTTCACAATTCACCGATTTAAATTGGTCCACATGGAAAACTAAAGACATAGAAATTGTAAATGACTTGGTAATAGAAAATAAATGTATTTCCATGACAGCATTAAAAAGCACTTCTGGATTGACCAATGTAGATATTTTCAAATACATGTAACTTCAAAAGTTTTATCACGAAATTTCGATCATTCAGTCCAAAGTGTTCAATCTTGGTTTCATGTTTCTCCTGGTCTGACAGTCTTTAGTTGCCTTTTGGCAAACTCCAAGTGGGCTGTCATGTGCCTTTTTAATGAGGTGTGGCTTCTGTCTGGCCACTTTCCCATAAAGGCCTGATTGGTGGGAGTTCTGCAGAAATGGTTGTCCTACTGGAAGGTTCTCCCATCTCCACAGAGGATCTCTGTCAGAGTGACCATCGGGTTCTTGTTCACCTCCCTGACCAAGGCACTTCTCCCCCAATTGCTCAGTTTGCCCGGGGGACGGGGGGACAGGGGACGGGACGGGGGGGGGCAGCTCTAGGAAGAGTCTTGGTGGTTCCAAACTTCTTCCATTTAAGAATGATGGAGGCCACTGTGTTCTTTGGGACCGTCAATGCTGCAGAAGTGTTTTGGTAACCTTCCCCAGATCTGTGCCTCGACACAATCCTGTCTCGGGGCTCTGCGGACAATTCCTTCTACCTCATGGCTTGGTTTTTGCTCTGACATGCACGGTCAACTGTGGGACCTTATCTAGACAGGTGTGTGCCTTTCCAAATCATGTCCAATCAATTGAATTTACCACAGGTGGACTCCAATGAAGTTGTAGAAACATCTCAAGGATGATCAATGGAAACAGGATGCACCTGAGCTCATTTTAGAATCTCATAGCAAAGGGTCTGAATACTTGTGTAAATAAGGTATTTCTGTTTTTAATTTGTAATAAATTAGCAAAAGAAAATGTTTTAAACCCTGTTTTTGCTGTTCTTACATTTTAGAATAAGGCTGTAACGTAACAATGTGGAAAGAATCAAGGGGTTTAAATACTTTCCGAATGCACTGTATTTCAAGACATGGCATATGAGGGTGCAGTGAGGTACCCGATAGTTTGGACGATACTTTTCTCGACGTTAACACAATGGAAAGGTCAAATGCTTTATTATCTAAAGGTTGAAAGTGCATGGGCGACAGAGAGAAACAAAATAGTGCAGTTTGAAGCCATGTGGCAGAGAGTGATGTGGGCGCTGGAGATACGGTTTAGAGCATGTGGTTCTGGGCAGGTGTTATGTAGTTGATGTTTGTGTGATGTTGTTTTGTCTATGTGTATGTTTTATATTGTTAAAATAAATAAAAA
This sequence comes from Salvelinus alpinus, assembly GCF_045679555.1. Lineage (NCBI taxonomy): Eukaryota > Metazoa > Chordata > Actinopteri > Salmoniformes > Salmonidae > Salvelinus > Salvelinus alpinus. The sequence continues at coordinate 35,488,974 of NC_092091.1, read as the reverse complement.
ACATAAACAACAACACCACATCAAACCTGCTATTTTCTTATACTTTAATTATGAATATGTTACATGAAGGAGAACGCCCTATCGTCCATGAGGGCTTAATGTTTGACACCATTGACACCAGATAACAGTGCCTTCATAATGTATTCTATCTCCTTGACTTTTTACATATTTTGCTGTGTTACAGCCTGAATTTAAAAGATTCAGTTGAGATTAATTGTCGCTTGCCTACACACAATACCCCATAATGTCAAAGTGGAATTATATATCGTTTTCATTTTATTTTTAATTTTTATTTTTATGAAAAGCTGAATTGTCTTTAGTCAATAAGTATTCAATCCTAAATATGTGACAAAAAGGATTGCCATAAAAAATGTGACAAAGCTATTAACTTTTTGTCCTGAATACAAAGTGTTATGTTTGGGGCAAATCCAATATAGCACATTGCTGAGTACCACTCTCCGTAATTTAAAGCATAGTGGTGTCTGCATCATGTTATGGGTGTGTTTGTAATTGATATGGATCGGGGAGTTTTTAAGAATAACAAATAAACGGAATGGAGCTAAGCACAGGCAAAATCCTAGAGGAAAACCTGCTTCAGTCTGCTTTCCACCAGACACTGGGAGATGAATTCACCTTTCAGCAGCAGGACAATAACCTAAAAATGCCAAATCTGCACTGGAGTTGCTTACCAAGAAGACTGAATGTTCCTGAGTGGCCGAGTTACAGTTTTGACTGAAGTAAATATGATTGAAAATCTATGTCAAGACCTGAAAATGGTTGTCTAGCAATGATCAACAACCAATTTGACAGAGCTTGAAGAATTTGAAAAGAATAATGGGCAAATGTTACACAATCCAGGTTTCGGAAAGCTCTTAGAGACTTACCCATAAAGACTCACAGCTGTAGTCACTGCCAAAGGTGCTTCTAACATGTATTGACTAAGGGGGTTGAACATTTGTCAAATCAAGATATTAGTGTTTTATTTTACAAATGTTAGAATTTTTTCCATCACTTTGACATGACAGAGTGTTTTGTGTAGATCATTGCAAATTAAATTAATTTTAATCCCACTTTGTAACAAATATGGAAAATGTCAAGGGTATTTTGTTATTTTATTAGGATCCCCATTAGCTGTTGCAAAAGCAGCGGCACTCTTCCTGGGGTCCACACAAAACATGAAACAATACAGAATGACATACAGAACATATATAGACAAGAACTGCTAAAGGATAGAACTACATAATAAAAAATAAAAAAGGAACACGTAGCCTACAAATCAATGCATACACACAAACTATCTAGGTCAAATAGGGGAGAGGTGTTGTGGTGTGAGGTGTTGCTTTATCTGTTTTTTGAAACCAGGTTTGCTGTTTATTTGAGTAGTATGAGCTGGAAGGAAGTTCCATGCAATAAGGGCTCTATAAAATACTGTACGCTTTCTTGAATTTATTCTGGATTTGGGGACTGAAAAGGATCCCTGGTGGGATAAGTGTGTGTGTCAGAGCTGTGTGTAAATTGACTATGCAAACAATTTGGGATTTTCATCACATTTAATGTTTCTCATAAAAAGAAGTGATGCAGTCAGTCTTTCCTCAACTCTTAGCCAAGAGACACCAGCATGCATAGTATTTATATCAGCCCTCTGATTACAATGAAGAGCAGAACTTGCCGCTCTGTTTTGGGCCAGCTGCAGCTTAACTAGGTCTTTCCTTGCAGCACTGGACCACACGACTGGACAATAATTGGACAATAATTGGGCAATAATCAATATTAGACAAAATATTAGAGCCTGCAGAACTTGCCTTTTTGGAGTGTGGTGTCAAAAAAGCAGAGCATCTTTTTTATGACGGACAGTCCTCTCCCCATCTTTACAACCATTGAATCTATATGTTTTGACCATGACAGTTTACAATCTAAGGTAACGCCAGGTAATTTAGTCTCCTCAACTTGTTCAACAGCCACACCATTCATTAGCAGATTCAGCTGAGGTCTGGAACTTAAGGAATGATTTGTACCAAATACAATGCTCTTAGTTTTATAGATGTTCAGGACCAGTTTATTACTGGCCACACATTCCAAAACAGAATGCAACTCCTTGTAAAGGGTTTCAGTGACTTCATTAGCTTTGGTTGCTGATGCGTATATGGTTGAGTCATCAGCATACTTGGACACACATGCTGTGTTTAATGCCAGTGGCATGTCATTGGTAAAAATAGAAAAGACTAGAGGGCCTAGATAGCTACCCTGCGGTACACCAACCTTTACAGGTTTGACATTAGAGAAGCTTACATTTAATATAACTCAAAGGGTTTTCTTTGATTATCATATCGTGGATTCAGAGCTGAGGTTGAAAAGCCATAACGTGTTTTTTCAACAGCAGGTTATGGTCGATAATATCAAAGGCTGCACTGAAATCTAACAGTACAGTTCCCACAATCTTCTTATTATCAATTTCTTTCAACCAATTTGTGTCAGTGCAGTACATGCCCTTTATAAACATGCTGAAAGTCTGTTGTTAATTTGTTTATAGAAAAATAGCATTGTATTTGGTGAAACACAATTATTTACAACAGTTTGCTAAGAGCTGGCAGCAAGCGTATAGGTCTGCTGTTAGAACCAGTAAAGGCCGCTTTACCACTCTTGGGTAGCGAAATTACTTTGGCTTCCCTCCAGGCCTGAGGACAAAGACTTTCCTCTGGGCTTAGATTAAAAATATGACAGATAGTAGTGGCTATAGAGTCAGCTACCATCCTCAGTAGTTTTCCATCTAAGTTGTCAATGCCAGGAGGTTTGTCATTATTGATCGATCATTTTTCCACCTCTCCTACACTAACTTTACAAAATTCTAACTTGAAATTATTTTCTCTCATTTATTAGTTTTTTATGCATGAATACAATTGCTCACTGTTCTTTGTTGACATTTCCTGCCTAAGTTTGCCCACTTTGCCTATGAAATAATCATAAAAATAATTGGCAAAATCAAATGATTTTGTGATGAATAAGCCATCTGATTCAATGAAAGATGGAGTTGAATTTGTCTTTCTGCCCATAATTTAATTTAAAGTACTCCATAGTTTTTCCCCATCATTCTTTATATCATTGATCTTGGCTTCATAATACAGTTTTTTCTTCTTTTTTTTGAGTTTAGTCACATCATTTCTCAATTTGCAGTAATTAAACCAGTCGGATATGCAGCCAGACTTATTAGCCACTCCTTTACCCCCCATCTCTTTCAACCATACATTTTTTCAATTCCTCATCAATCCATGGAGCCTTAACAGTTCTAATAGTCAGTTTCTTAACAGGTGTGTGTTTATCAATAATTGGAAGAAGCAATTTCATAAATTCATCATGTGCAGCGTCTGGATGCTCGTTGTTAATCACATCAGACCAACAAATATTTTTAACATCATCCACATAAGAGTCAGAACAAAATATTTTGTATGATCTCTTATACACTATTTTAGGCCCAGCTGTTAGAACTTTGGCTTTCCGGGATGTAGCCACTATGTTGTGATCACTGCATCCAATGGGTACGGATACAGCTTTAGAACAAAGTTCTACAGTATGAGTAAAAATGTGATTGAAACATGTGGATGATCTTGTTCCTGTAGTGTTTGTAAGCACCCTGATAGGTTGAATAATAACCTGAACCAGATTACAGGCACTGGTTACAGTAAGAAGCTTCCTCTTGAGCGGACAGCTTGATGAAAACCAGTCAATATTCAGGTCCCCAAGAAAGTAGACATCTCTGATTACATCACATACACTATTAAACATTTCACACATATTATTTAGATACTGACTGTTAGCACTTGGTGGCCTATAAAAACACCCCAAAAGGATTTAGATGTGCCAAGTGAACCTGCAACCACAACACTTCAATAACACTTGAAATAAGATATTATTTAAGCATGACAGGGATATGGCTCTGAATATATATATATATATATATATATATATATATATATATATATATATATATATACAGCAACACCTCACCCATAAGCATTTATGTCTCTTCTATAGATGTTACAGCAGTAGCAAATGAATCATCAAATGAATTATCTAAGTGAGTCTCAGAAATGGCTAATATATGAATGTTATCTGATGTTAGCAAGTTATTGATTTCATGAATTTTATTTTTAAGGCTACATATATTAATATGGGCTATTTTCAGCCCTTTCCTGGGTAGCTTATCAGAGACAGACATAATACTGAAAAGAGCAAACAAGGCAAGAGAAAAAAAAAGATCATTCAGCAGTCCATTAATCAGTTGGTGTGTGTGTGTGTGTGTGTGTGTGTGCTGCGGGGTTGAAGCTACGAAACCCATAGGCTTGGCTCTCTCATCCCTTCCAGGCTTCTGGGAGGGAGGGTGGACAATGAGCCTGTCATAGCGGATGTAAGCAATGTCCCCACGCGCTCTGGCAGCATTCATGGCTGGGATCAGTTCTTTCCTCTTCTGGCGCACAGCTTCAGGATAGTCCTTGTTGAGGAAGATATACGTTCCTCTCAAGTTCTTGGCTCTTTCCAGAACAGCTAGGGTGTCCCTGAACCTCAGGAACTTGACCACTATCGGCCTGGGTCTGGGTCTATCACATGGGCCGGTGGTGGGTTTTCCAGTCCTGATTGCTCCACCGCAATCTTCATGTGGTCCATCTTCAATTTCTCAGATCATTTCCCTCACTTTGTCCTCAGACTCCATCCAGGTCTCCATCCAGGTCTCATGTAGAGATTCTGGAATTCTGTCCACAACCATGTTGTTCCGCCTTGATTGTCCCTCGTCTGATTTATCTGTCATTGTTATCATTGATTCACACACAGAACTGATGTCCTCTCTCAAGGACTTACAGATTGCTGTCATCTTGCCGTTCTTCTGTTTAAACACATCGAGCTGACCCTGGGAGAACTGCAAACTGTTCTTCAGGTCCTGGACCTCTCTGGTCAGGTCGTCCATTCTTTTATTAGTAGAATCCACAAGTATTTGGACAAAACACTTGAAGCTATTTTCTTGTTGTTGTAACAACTGTAGGCCTCTTTTTGTTTGTTTAAAAGATCCTTCACGTGTAATAAAGCGACACTAGGTCCAGTCTGAAATAGAATGAATCAGTTAAGCACCCTGTTTGTTCTCGCAGGCAGTGCCTCAAGACGTCTTCAAAATGTGAATTAAGACTTCTTGAGAACAAAAGTATCTCAAGATGTCTTGATGTCTCAATTGCATATCTCAAAATGTCTCAAGACAAAGGTGATGCCTGGGTATGTATCTATATGTCTGTCTGTCTCCTTCTCCCTCTTGCCTAATTAATATCAGAGATCTGTATATTATATATATATATAGGAGATGCTTATGTCTTCACCCTAGTAATGGGAGTTGTTGTCCCAAGGCAGGCGACAAGTTTAGGTCCAAAATAAGCCCATAGAAATGCATTGTTCTTTTTTTGGCTTTTTTTGGGGCGAGAGTAAAACCTCTTGCTTTGCCTCTTCCTCTCTGATAATATTCAGCCAGAACCCTAATGGGAGACAGCTGTGGTGATCCTGCATTTTCCATTGTGTGGAGGCTGGAGAGGGTAAGAGTAAGGCAGTTATGTGGAGCGTTTCATTGAAGAAAGAGAAAGGAAAAAATATAACTAGAGTTTAACTCTCTCCGTGTCCTGGTGTTAGAGGAAGATGGACAGAGTAGTAGGGCATGTCTCAGTTTTTTGCCTCTCTCATTGTAGACAGGTTGGCAGAACTTGGGGCTCTTCTCCTGACTAAGCGAGTGGGTTTGAATTGAGTCCTGTATTCACTGCAGGTTTAGTCAAAAGCCCTGATCTCTGTCCCCACATGTTTTCTGGATGGATATGAGTTGACACTTGATATGCTCTCATTTTGAGTTCTTTATTGATGACAGGTTCATTATCACCACCACACATGACATGTCACTTTCTGTCTCTGCTGTTACCCTCCCTCCCTCCCCCCTTACATTTATTGTAATGAATCTTGACCTGAAGTCAGCTCTGCGGAGTGGTCACTAGCTAGAACAGGCACAAAGTCATAAAATCTGATTTTAAACCTAACCTTAACCGCACTGCTAACCCTAATGCTTAACCCTAACCATAAATTGCTTTTTGGTTTTAATTCCCCCCCCCCATGAATTTTTATGATATAGACAATTTTTACTTTGCAGCTGGCCCATCTAGCAGAAATCGCTCAGTTCTGTTTCCAGAGCAAGATTCATGAAAGTAAACGTCAACTTGCCCCTCCTTCCCTCCCACATCTTAAGTAGGAGCAGGGATGTGAGTGAGTTAGCTGAAGGCTTACAGGTGGTGTGTCTCCTCTCACCGCCCCAGTCTCTCCCCAGCCTGGGTCTCAGGCGGACCCACCTTTCCCCCCTCCATTGCCTCAGATAAGTCGTGCTGAAAGGCCACGTCGGCCCCACCGTCGGAAAGTTTATTTGGAAAATGGAAGAAAAGTGTTCTTCCAAAAACACAGGCCCTCCTCAGTCTGAACACTAAATAACAGATTTCATTTGGCACACACACAGTCACACACAAATGGAATATTCTCCGTTTTTTCACCTTGGGCATCAGCTCTGGAAGATGGGACGTGCCTAACGGAGAGAGAGCGTAGTTGGTTGTGGTTAGCCTCATTACTGCTGTGTAGAGTATCGAGGGACTCATCATATTTACGACAAAGGTTTCCCCTCCACAGTGGGATGCACTGTTATGTGTAAGGTGGGATATGCATTTCTTCTCATTTGGAGTGTTTATTGCAGTGTGAATGTGTCACCCACGCACCACTCTCACTTTCATACCATACTTTTTATTCATTTGATGTCATGGTACAGTATCTTCCATTTTGTTTAGAAAAATGACTTGTTGTCCACCCTGCTTGATGAACTATATCAACAATTTAAATATACCATATTTAAATTGTTATATTGTATTAATAAAAATGTATTTGTCTAGCTGGTGGGCCAGCTCTGCTGTGTGGCAGTAAAACAGTTGTGTAATACTTCTCCCATGGGGTTTTAGTGGAGGCTGATCTGAGGTCTTCCTTACACAGAGGACTTCATTCACCAGCAGCACATATTCCCTTTCTACTCAGTCTCTTTATTAACTGACCAGCATATTGTCCAGGGGCCTTCCCTCTCTCCCAGGTTCCTTTGTGTGTGTTAATATGTGAAGCGGCAAGGCGGCATGACATTTGACATCATGTCATTCTCCTCAGCCCACCCTCCCAATGAGACGAGGAGGTCCACTGGAATGTGGTCTCCTCATTGGGCTCTCTGGGAAAGTAGCTGTGTGTGTGTGTAAAAGTAGTTGTGTGTCGTGTCCTTTGCCCACTCTCAGGCTCCTTGACACTGGCACAAAGACCTGCCTTTGTTTTCTATTCATTGTGGCCTCGCCGGCAACTTGATGCTTCTCCCAACACATCACTAATAACCAATGATGTGTATATACCATGTAATAATAGAATGTCTATGATCATAACGCTAGGTGGTAGCGCCACAGAGTGATTGACATGTTTGGGAGATAATCCCTCAAAACAGTCCGGCCATCACCATGGCATCCAAAGGATATGCTGTATAATGGTCCTATAGTTTCAGTTGACTGTACTTGTTTACAGTACAGTAAGCTATATCTCCATTGGAAGATTATAGATTTTGTCCTGTAGAACCATTGCATACAGTAGATATTTATGTGCTGAGGCTAAAGTGTGTATGAGTCAGTAGAGATAAACCACAACTGGGGTTGTACTGTGTTTACTCTGATACTCTGATCCCGTCCTGCTGTTTATGGTGGAGTACAAACAAGCAGGGGTACATTTATTCAGTTGATATCATACTCCACATTTTTGAGTGTGCGTGTGTGCGAGAGAGAGCACTGTGATATACATTGTTAGCAATTTCGTCGCATATACACTACCGTTCAAAAGTTTGGGGTCACTTAGACATTTTCTTGTTTTTGAAAGAAAAGCACCAAAAAATTGTCCATTTTTAAAATAACATTAAATTGATCAGAAATAAAGTGTAGACATTGTTAATATTGTAAATGACTATTGTAGGGGGAAACGGCTGTATAGTCGTGGCCAAAAGTGTTGAGTATGACACAAATATTAATTTTCACAAAGTCTGCTGCCTCAGTTTGTATGATGAAATTTGCATATACTCCTGAATATTATGAGGAGTGATCAGATGAATTGCAATTAATTGCAAAGTCCCTCTTTGCCATGCAAATGAACTGAATCCCCAAAAAACATTGCCACAAAAGGACCAGCTGACATCATGTCAGTGATTCTCTCGTTAATACAGGTGTGCGTGTTGACAAGGACAAGGCTGGAGATCACTCTGTCATGCTGATTGAGTTGGAATAACAGATTGGAAGCTTCAAAAGGAGGGTGGTGCTTGGAATCATTGTTCTTCCTCTGTCAACCATGGTTACCTGCAAGGAAACACGTGCTGTCATCATTGCTTTGCACAAAAAGGGCTTCACATGTAAGTATATTGCTGCCAGTAAGATTGCACCTAAATCAACCATTTATCAGATCATAAAGAACTTCAAGGAGAGCGGTTCAATTGTTGTGAAGAAGGCTTCAGGGGCGCCCAAGAAAGTCCAGCAAGCGCCAGGACCGTCTCCTAAAGTTGATTCAGCTGCGGGATCGGGGCACCACCAGTACAGAGTTTGCTTTGTAATGGCAGCAGGCAGGTGTGAGTGCATCTGCACGCACAGTGAGGCGAAGACTTTTGGAGGATGGCCTGGTGTCAAGAAGGGCAGCAAAGAAGCCACTTCTCTCCAGGAAAAACATCAGGGACAGACTGATATTCTGCAAAAGGTACAGGGATTGGACTGCTGAGGACTGGGGTAAAGTCATTTTCTCTGAATCCCCTTTCCGATTGTTTGGGGCATCCAGAAAAAAGCGTGTCCGGAGAAGACAAGGTGAGCACTACCATCAGTCCTGTGTCATGCCAACAGTAAAGCATCCTGAGACCATTCATGTCTGGGGTTGCTTCTCAGCCAAGGGAGTGGGCTCACTCACAATTGTGCCTAAGAACACAGCATAGAATAAAGAATGGTACCAACACATCCTCCGAGAGCAACTTCTCCCAACCATCCAGAAACAGTTTGGTGACGAACAATGCCTTTTCCAGCATAATGGAGCACCTTGCCATAAGGCAAAAGTGATAACTAAGTGGCTCGGGGAACAACACATCTATATTTTGGGTCCATGGCCAGGAAACTCCCCAGACCTTAATCCCATTGAGAACTTGTGGTCAATCCTCAAGAGGCGGGTGGAGAAACCAAAGCCCACAAATTCTGACAAACTCCAAGCATTGATTATGCAAGAATGGGCTGCCATCAGTCAGGATGTGGCCCAGAAGTTAATTGACAGCATGCCAGGGCGGATTGCAGAAGTCTTGAAAAAGTAGGGTCAACACTGCAAATATTGACTCTTTGCATCAACTTCATGTAATTGTCAATTAAAGCCTTTGATACTTATGAAATGCTTGTAATTATACTTCAGTATTCCATAGTAACATCTGACAAAAATATCTAAAGACACTGAAGCAGCAAACTTTGTGGAAATTAATATTTGTGTAATTCTCAAAACTTTTGGCCACGACTATTTTTTTATGGAATATCTACATGGGCGTACAGAGGCCTATTATCAGCAACCATCACTCCTGTGTTCCAATGGCATGTTGTGTTAGCTAAGCCAAGTTTATAATTTTAAAAGGCTAATTGATCATTAGAAAACCTTTTTTTCAATTATGTTAACACAGCTGAAAACTGTTGTGCTGATTTAAAGAAGCAATAAAACTGGCCTTCTTTAGACTAGTTGAGTGTCTGGAGCATTAGCATTTTTGGGTTCGATTACAGGCTCAAAATGTCCAGAAACAAATAACTTTCTTCTGATACTTGTCAGTCTATTCTTGTTCTGAGAAATGAAGGGTATTCCATGCGAGAAATTGCCAAGAAACTGAAGATCTCGTACAACGCTGTGTACTATTCCCTTCACAGAACAGCGCAAACTGGCTCTAACCAGAATAGAAAGAGGAGTGGGGGGCCTCGGTGCACAACTTAGCAAGAGGACAAGTACATTAGAGTGTCTAGTTTTAGAAACAGACGCCTCACAAGTCCTCAACTGGCAGCTTCATTAAATAGTACCCGCAAAACACCGGTCTCAACGTCAACAGTGAAGAGGCTACTCCGGCATGCTGGCCTTCTAGGCAGAGTTCCTCTGTCCGTGTGTGTCTGTGTTCTTTTGCCCATCTTAATCTTTTATTTTTATTGGCCAGTCTGAGATATAGCTTTTTCTTTGCAACTCTGCCTAGAAGGCCAGCATCCCGGAGTTGCCTCTTCACTGTTGACATTTCCAGCTACAATAGTCATTTCCAACATTAACAATGTCTACACTGTATTTCTGAAAGATTATGTTATTTTAATGGACAAAAAATTTGCTTTTATTTTTAAAAACAAGGACATTTCTAAGTGACCCCCAACTTTTGAATGGTAGTGTATATAGCCCAATAAGCACGAATAAACAACTGGCGTCAGACGGTCAGTATGTCCTTAAAAAATACATTCCTGTCCACAGCATTTGCAGCTTCCTCAACCTGTAGATGCCGAACCTTCACAGGGTCTGAATGGGACTCAGAGCTTGAAGGACAACAACTGTTCTTCATTCCTTCAAGTGAGGTGGGAGGAAACTTCACATTGGTAGTTTACTAGACTGCCTTTTCAGCCTTTTCTATTGTCCCAAAGGCATGATTAATTTGAACAATACAAAGGGCCAAGATGCTGGGTGGGTGGGCCATTCAGAAAATTAATGGTGTCAGGAACAAGCAGGACAAGTGGCACTCAAGTTCCCCACTGGGCCGGTGACCCTGACTGAGAGGTGGGTGTGGGTGTGTGCTGAGATGGGTGGGAGGCTAAGAGGACAGGGGTAGGAGGGTGCTCCTGAGACCTCTGACAGGACTGGATGAAAGGCCGGGGGTCTCTTTAAAGCATGTGAGTGATGGGTGAAAGGTCCTTGAAGTGGCAGGGCATTCATTAATTTACAATTATTGTCGCCTGTTGCAAAAGGCCAAGGAACGAAAAAGCAAGAGCGTTTTAGATGTATGTTATTTTGGAAATGTGATGATGTTAACACTGGCGAAATGATTGGCTTTCATTTCATGGTCATGGCATAACATGTCAGCCTCATTCCTGAATATCCAGTAATAAAAAGGTGCCACCAGAAACATTTTTTCTTTTTCGAAACACACATTTTTGTGAGCACATACTTGACCCTACACTAAAGAATCACATGACTTGGGAAAACTCTCTGTAGTCTCTACCAGAGTATGTGAGTGGAGCTGGAGCGGAGCAAAGAGTGGAGCGTCCCCAATTTGACTGGAGCGCGGAGCGAGATTCCCAAAGGCTGGCGCGTTGGCTTTCTCGACCGCTCCAATTTCGCTCCATTAGCGCACCGGTAGTGCTTCCTTCGCGAGCTCAGGGCATGCATGGTCCAGCATGCACTTATAGGCTACTTGTGTGGAGATATATCCCCTTGCTTTAGCTACTGTCATGTAGTTTGCAAAAAAAAAATCATAAAGAAACTGATAAAACACACAGGTGCAAAATCGAGGTGACTTACAAAGATGAGGACCAAGCGCAAGAGAGGGAGTGTGGTGATGTAATGTTCACAACTGAAGAATCATTGTGGAATCTGAAAAGACACATAATCCCGAAAGCATGATGGTGTACTTACTACGTGCACATGCTAAAAGAAAGGAACGAGGTGAGTAGCTAACTAAGTGTGTCACTGTAGCAAAGTATTTATCAACTAAAAATCTGATCTCTTAAAGGTTTCTTCCATTTTTGTTCTATCGTCTATACTATAGGCCATAATTGATTTTGACCCAATAGGCCTGCCATATTCCCACTTTCAAGGAGCTTTCCGTTTTGATTGAGTTATTTTGCCTAAAAATCTTTAGGTCTACCTATATATAAAAAAATATCTAACAAAATAACTCTGCATCTCTGCTCAGCCTGGCTAGAGTGGCCAAAAGGGTGTTAGTGCCTGGAGAACAGGCCAGCTATCGCATGAGCCTGAAGCCACAGACTCTGGCCAATCTAGTGTTTCTAAAAATGTATTCAAAGGCACTGTACCCTGATCCTAATAAGTCATTTTTTATTTAATTTGTATTTAATTCGAAGCAAGTCATAGTCTATATGTGCAATTTATAGACTATATCGATTTAATACAACTGAATGTTGTTTAAATGCTGAGTGCTTCACAATCTATTTCTTTGTAGGCTATAGCCTTGAAATAATATTGCCTAAATAATTCATTATTGTTCCTCCTGTCTGGCACTTGACAAATTTATAGTGTTCATATGCTGTTTAGTCTGACATATAAAGCCTATTCGAAATGATGAGCGCTTCTTACGTTCACCTTTTCATTTTTATTCAAATACTTTTCATTTAAATCATATGGTTTGGTTTCAATACTTCAAAACCAATTGGTAGGTCCAAGTAGTCACAAAAATAGATGTGTGTTGGTTAAATTGATTTTATTGAATGGAGCGAATTCAGAGCTGCAGTTTTTTTCTTCCTGTGAGCGTGGAAGCGGTTCTTAGTGGAGCGGTTGAAAAGGACGTGGAGCTCCATGAGCAATGAGCGTGACTTCCGACCGCTCAACTCCGCTCAAATACTCTGGTCTCTACCCCTATGACCTATGAGTCCATACTTGTTTTCTAGCCATGTTCACAGTTTTATCATCTTCACTATGTCCAGCGAGGATGTAGTCAGCACCCAGTATCAGTAGAGACATAATATCACAGACATAAAAATCTCTAGTCTGGTACACACGTTCACCTGGCTATCCCATCTGTCTCACTTTACACAGTGGCTCCTGTGTTCCTGGGGGAACTAGCCATGTCATCCATCACTTCAAAGGATAAAGATGTATGTCTATATTCATGCAGGGTTAGAGAGAGACATACCAAGACCAACCTATTTACATACAGGGATAGAGAGAGAGAGATACCTTCTGAAAGTATTCACACCCCTTTACTTTTTCCACATTTTGTTGTGTGACAGGGTGAATTTAAAATGGATTACCTTGAGATGCTGTGTCACTGATCTATACACAATACCCAATAATGTCAAAGTGTAATTTTGTTTGTAGAACATTTTGGAAATTTTATAAAAAATGTAAAGCTGAAATGTCTGGAGTCAATAAGTTTTCAACCCCTTTGTTATGGCAAGTCTAAATAACATCAGGAGTAAAAATGTGCTTAACAAATCGCATAATAAGTTGCTTGGACTTATTCCGTGTTCGATAATAGTGGTTAACATGATTTTTTGAATGACTCTGTACCCCACACATACAATTATATGTAAGGTCCTCAATCGAGTAATGAATTCCAAGCAAAGATACAAACACAAAGACCAGGGAGGTTTTTTAATGCCTTGTAAAGAATGGCACTGATTGGTAGATGTGTGAGAAAAAAGAAGCAGACACTGAATATCCCTTTGAGCATGGTAAAGTTATTCATTACACTTTGGATGGTGTATAAATACACCCAGTCACTACAAAGACACCGGCGTCCTTCCTAACTCAGTTGCCGGAGAGGAAGTAAAATGCTCAGAGATTTCACCATGATGCCAATGGTGATTTTTAAAATGGTTACAAAGTTTAATGGTTGTGATATAAGAAAACTTAGGATGGATCAACAATATTGCAATTACTTCACAATACTAACCTAAATGACAGAGTTAAAACGAAGCCTGTACAGAATAAAATATTCCAAAACATGCATCCTGTTTGTAAAAATGTTGCCAAGCAATTCACTTTTTGTCCTGAATACAAAGCGTTATGTTTCGGGCAAATTGTACACAACACATCACTGAGTACCACTCTTCATATTTTCAAGCATGGCTGCATCATGTTATGGGTATGCTTGTCATCGGCAAGGACTAGGGAGTTTTCTGGATAAAAATAAACAGAATACAGCTATACACAGAGTCTAAATCCTAGAGGAAAACCTGCTTCAGTCTGCTTTCCAACAGACACTGGGAGACAAATTCACCTTTCAGCAGGACAATAACCTAAAACATAAGGCCAAATCTACATTGGAGTTGCTTACCAAGACAACATTGAATGCTCCTGAGTGGCCTAGGTACAGTTTTAACTTAAATCGGTAAGACATTAAAATAGATTTTAAAACATTTCTAAAAACGTGTTCACTTTGTCATTAGCGGGTATTGTGTGTAGATGGGTGATATAAAAAAAAAAAAATTTAATCAATTTTGAATTCAGGCTGTAACACAACAAAATGTGGAATAAGTCAAGGGGTATGAATACTTTCGGATGGCATTGTGGACTTAGTGGAGTGCTAATGTCTATCTCCGCTCTCTAAACTTAATCTAATTAGATTTGCAATGCATATAGATGTTTTAGTACAGTAACAGACGTCCTTTGCACCCCTACACAGTCAGTATAGTGTTGATTATCTACTTGCCTTATTCTGTGTCAGGAAAATAATTGACTCACGGATTCCTCTTTCCATTGTTTCTAAGCACTGGATTATTAAGTCAGCACAGTAGACTGGATTTATATATTTTTTACAAGGGTGATCTAAACGGTTAAGGTATATTCACATTCTAGCCCACTTCTGTATGAATCCACCTCAGGATGTACAGTTTCTGCAACTATGCCTGTGTATAAAATCATAAAAGTTAGCCATTCCTAGGCTGGGTCTGTTTATTATCACTTGATTGAAAGATGGGTCTTCATTTGGAGTGACTATTTCAGTCGTACGTCAATGGCTCAATTGTTAGTGTAATTTTTATGGACACAGATGTAGGACGTATGACTAGTATCCACACACCTGGTAACCCACTTGGAGATGGAACAAAGATTCATTTTAATATTTTCCTCCCCCTTAGTTTTTTCCTTATGCAAATCTCCACAGACAAAGCATGCTATCAAGCTTATTATGAATCTTATTTTGCAGAGTGGCAGCCCTTTCAATTATAACTATAATTCTGTTGTTTATTACCATTGTTTCACAATAGCTGGTGCCATTTTGTCAAATCAGATTTATTCGTCAAATAAGGGATTGTTTGTGTGAAGTTGGACCGTGAACAGGTTTTTGGGACTCTTGCTCTCAGATTTCACGCTTTGATGGGAAAGTTTAACGACTTCCCTGACTGACAGCCCCCGTCTCCTCCCCCACCTCACATCGCCTGACTCCTCCGTGTCTCCACATTTATCCTGCTCCAACCAACTTCCTCCCTACCGTGCTTCCAATTTTACAGGCACAGATTGGTTCATGATGAATCCATATTTCACAGCTAGCAGACAGAATGAATTGAGCAAGTACTATCCCTATGAAAAGATTTATTCGCTTCCTGTATTTGTGGCCCCTGGCTAACTCAGTGCTGAGTGAGTTACTGTTATTGTCAGCGCTGTGGCCCTAGCGATTGTGTAGTTCCAAACTAAAGCTCCTTAGATTAACATGACAGGGCAGAATATTGCTTTCCCTAAACTGGTTTGCATGGTCCACGGACCCTGGGAATTTCTGCTAGGAGAGGAGGACCAATGAGATTGCAGGATAGAGATAATCCCTTGGTCCATATGGGAACTGAGATACCACAGGTTTAATCCTGCCTTTCAATGTCTTTGTATAATTAAACAAATGTTTTAAATCCTGTCGCTGTCCGTCCTGTCTCCCTGTAGCGCTGTCTTAGGTGTCTCATAGTACGGACATTGCAATTTATTGCACTGGCCACATCTGCAGTCCTCATGCCTCCTTGCAGCATGCCTAAGGCACCTTCACGCAGATGAGCACGGACCCTGGGCATCTTTCTTTTGGTGTTTTTCAGAGTCAGTAGAAGGGCCTCTTTTGTGTCCTAAGTTTTCATAACTGTGACCTTAATTGCCTACCGTCTGGAAGCTGTTAGTGTCTTAACTACAGTTCCACAGGTGCATGTTCATTAATTGTTTATGGTTCATTGAACAAGCACGGGAAAAAGTGTTTAAACCCTTTACAATGAAGATTTGTGAAGTTATTTTGATTTTTACAAATTATCTTTGAAAGACCGGGTCCTGGAACAAGGGACGTTTCTTTTTTTGCTGAGTTTATTTTGTGAAACACACGGTGTAAGAATTAAAGCTGTGTAAAGGTATCTCTTTACAGTGACCTTCATATCCTTCTGAAGATACACTACATGACCAAAAGTATGTGGACACCTGCTAGTCAAACATCTCATTCCAAAATTATGGCATTAATATGGAGTTGGTCCCCCCTTTGCCAAAACAGCCTCCACTCTTCTGGGAAGGCTTTCCATTAGAAGTTGGAACATTGCTGCGTTGACTTGCTTCCATTCAGCCACAAGAACATTAGTGAGGTCGAGCACTGATGTTCGGCGATTAGGCCTGGCTCACAGTCTGCGTTCCAATTCATCCCAAAGGTGTTCGATGGGGTTGAGGTCAGGGCTCTGTGCAGGCCAGTCAAGTTCTTCCACACCGATCTCGACAAACCATTTCTGTATGGACCTCGCTTTCTGAAAGGGGGCATTGTCATGCTGAAACAGGAAAGGGCCTTCCCCAAACTGTTGCCACAAAGTTGGAAGCACAGACTTGTCTAGAATGTCATTGTGTGCTGTAGCGTTTAGATTGCCCTTCACATGGAACTAAGGGGCCCGAACCATTAAAAAAAAGTCCCAGACCATTATTCCTCCTCCACCAAACTTTACAGTTGTCACTGCATTGGTGCAGGTAGCGTTTTCCTGGCATCCGCCAAACCCAGATTCTGTGACGTTGCTTCCAGGCATTTGGAACTCGGTAATAAGTGTTGCAACCGAGGACAGACGATTTTACGCGCTTCAGCACTCGGCGGTTCCGCTCTAGCAGGATTTTGACGAACTGACTTGTTGGAAAGGTGGCATCCTATGACAGTGCCACGTTGAAAGTCACTGAGCTCTTCAATAAGGCCACTCTACTGCAAATATTTGTCTATGGAGATTATATGGCTGTGTGCCAGATTTATACACCTGCCAGCAACGGCTGTGGCTGAAATAGCCAAATCCACTAATTTGAAAGGTGTCCACATACTTTTGTGTATATACAATAGTCTACTGCTGAGGGATGCTTGGAACAAGACACATACGAGTGTGTGTGTGTCCATATGTGCACATGTCTGTCTCTGAATGTGTGTGCGGGCGTGTGTGTATGTGTGCACACGCTGTGTTTGTGCGTGTGTGTGTTGTGTATAGTGCGCTGGGGGAAGGCTCTGTTTGTTTCTCTTCGGAAATGGCTTTGTGGGAATATCAGATATGTTCCTAACGGGCACATGGTATGACATCACATCCTGTACCCAAGTCTTGGCATGTCACCAGCAGCATGTTGAAGCAACAGAGTGCATTTCATGGAAACTCTGGTCAAAACAGTGCGCTGTATAGGGAATAGGGTGCCTTTTGGGGCGTATCCAGTGTCTTTAAATACGTCTTAAGCGTGTTGGCTTATAGAGTATTTATACAGTCTCTGAGACTGAAGTATCCTTTTGAGTTTTCTATACGCTCACATCCTGACTCTCCTCCTAGTACTAACCCTTTTGTGAGCGATCCCAAACTATCCACGTTCCCCAGTCTTCAACATTAGTGTAATAATCAAAGCACTCAACAAGCCTACACTACAGAATACATTTCAGTTCACATATATATCTTCTGAGTAGAGACTGATATACTGGGACCACCTGATTTTAATCGGTGTATGCTTAACTGTAATTCACAAAATAGGCATAACCAGACAAGCGAACTTCAGTAGATATAATATGTATTGTAAGGGGTATAACGGTTGACAACTCCATTGTGTCCTCCTCCCAGAGTGCTAAGAACCTTGGCGTGATCCTGGACAACACCCTGTCGTTCTCAACTAACATCAAGGCGGTGACCCGTTCCTGTAGGTTCATGCTCTACAACATTCGCAGAGTACGACCCTGCCTCACGCAGGAAGCGGCGCAGGTCCTAATCCAGGCACTTGTCATCTCCCGTCTGGATTACTGCAACTCGCTGTTGGCTGGGCTCCCTGCCTGTGCCATTAAACCCCTACAACTCATCCAGAACGCCGCAGCCCGTCTGGTGTTCAACTTTCCTAAGTTCTCTCACGTCACCCCGCTCCTCCGCTCTCTCCACTGGCTTCCAGTTGAAGCTCGCATCCGCTACAAGACCATGGTGCTTGCCTACGGAGCTGTGAGGGGAACGGCACCTCCGTACCTTCAGGCTCTGATCAGGCCCTACACCCAAACAAGGGCACTGCGTTCATCCACCTCTGGCCTGCTCGCCTCCCTACCTCTGAGGAAGTACAGTTCCCGCTCAGCCCAGTCAAAACTGTTCGCTGCTCTGGCACCCCAATGGTGGAACAAACTCCCTCACGACGCCAGGTCAGCGGAGTCAATCACCACCTTCCGGAGACACCTGAAACCCCACCTCTTTAAGGAATACCTAGGATAGGATAAAGTAAACCTTCTAACCCCCCCCCCTTAAAAGAGTTAGATGCACTATTGTAAAGTGGTTGTTCCACTGGATATCATAAGGTGAATGCACCAATTTGTAAGTCGCTCTGGATAAGAGCGTCTGCTAAATGACTTAAATGTAAATGTAAATGTAAGGGGTAGAGTAGAGACTGATAGAGATTGAGAACTAGACCAGTCCTGTTACTGGCTGCTTGTGCTTCTCAACTCCCACAACCTCAGTTCTAGGTTAAGGTTGAGTGGAGTTGCAAGGAGTTATGCTCATCTGAGTCAGAGTGCATTTTTATCTGTCAGTGTCAGAGCCTCCCCCATACGTGACCTCTCTCGCTCTCGCTCTCTCCCTCTCACTCACTCTCACTTTCTCGCTCGTGTCTTTTACTAGACTCCTGGTTTGATGTGTGAAGATGTGAACTCCTTTGGTTTCTACCCTGCCTAAATTCAGTCACCCAAACAGTCGTCATCTCCTCTTGATGCTTTTCCCAGTAGTACTATATATCGCAGTCGGCATATTCATTCATTCTTTATCCCAAAAGGCACCCTATATACGCATACTATATACTATACGCATACTATATAACCTAGTCAGAATATTCAGATATAGAGAGTATCTGACTTACTTACTTACTTACTTACTTACTTACTGGAGCGGGAAAGAGAGAGAGTCAAAGGCACAGCAGGAGGGAGGTTATCAGCTCTGTTTAATTTTCTCTGGCATATTTTTACTTTGGCCGTGAAGCATGTGTGTGGGTGGCTTATACGTCTCCCTCGACTCACAGGACTTAATTGAAACTGTGGCTCATACGCTAATGTAAGTTATATAACAAATGCCTTTTCAGTACTGTTACCCCATGATGCAAAACAACAACCCGAGTGACATTTTACATTTAGCAAATGGTTTCAGGAATGAGTTATTTCAGTCACCCTTCATACTGGAACCTTCCACAAGATGTGATGATTATACCATATGTAAAAAATGTTCACATCTAAATGTGTTAACTTAAGGTAGAATATCTATGTAAATATGTAGGTCAATAGCTGTAACAGTTGTTGTCTGTTGGCCTTTGCCCTCTATAAACAGGTGCGTGTGGGTGTGAAAGAGAGAGGCGTATACTTTTCAGTCAGGAAGTTGAGGTAGCAGCAGAAACATGTCACCTTTTATGCATCCATTTATCTTGTATGTCTACCATCAACGACAGTACATCCTCTCTGTATCTGGAACCTCATCTTTCTGTTACTTACTTTAGTTACTCATTTATGATATCAGAGAATGATTTCCTAGTGAAGGTATGCTACCCTGAACCCTTGAAAGGAAACAGGAGTTTAACGTTCTAGATCAGTCAGTTGTATCAGCTCTGAAACTGTTGAGGTACACAGAAAGGTTTTCTGTGGGTTTTGAGTATTAACTTTGGACAGTTTTGTGTTTTCTGGTTGTGGATAGGTCTGGGTGTTGAGGATAGTAGGATGTTGAGTCTGTGGGTCCAGGCCATACCTGGCAGGACCAGACCATGCTGTCTTCACTCAAACGGATGTGCTCTCTATCCCACATGCTGCACTCCTGCAGGGTCTTCTGTCTGTCTCATCCCTGTCAGAACCCAAGCTGAGACAGGAAGAGACAGTCCTGTGGAAACCACACTCTAAATAATTATTGGCTAAAAACAACCTAATTTGGGTTAAATAGTGGACAGAACACATGTTGGGTTATTTTGACCCAGCTAGTTAGGTTGTGTGAATAACCAAACAAATTGGGTTGTTGGGAGTACCCAAACATGGGTTAATTTAACCATCAGTTGGGTATTTTTTACTCCCATGCTGGGTTGACATAGGGTCTTTTTTAATGTAATCCTTAGGTTATTTTCAGGAGGCGTGGCTTATTAGGGGTGTGTCTTTCAGCTAGATCGTATTGGCACCGTGAGAGTAAATGTCATTCCTGTTCATCATCTTAAGTTTACATACTGCAATTTCTTTATTGTACACATTGTTGTATAATATTTAGATTATGTGTTCATATATTATAATAATATATACCATCTCGTATCCCAGCAATGGGATTTCCGTAGGCTTTCTGGGAACTCATACACTTTTGTAAGCGTCATTTGAAGCTACAAAAATGTCAATGCTCAACCTTACCATGTGATAACTATGCAGCAGAACGGATGAACAGGAATGACATTTTATCTCATGGCTGACTAAAAATAACTGTCTGTATGCCACGCCCATACCAAACTACGCCTCCAGTCTTCTGATCTGACCCGCTGGATCAGATCTCAAAAATCCAGCACCCAGCATTAATAACTTATTCTCCTAACCAAAATCTGAGATAAATATTTTGCTGTTACGGTAGATATCGCAGATTGAATATCACTTCTTACTGTCAGATATCACTGGATCTGCTGGGCTTAGGTCTTGGAGTCTGCTGTCTGTTTAGTGAATTGTCTTGTGGGCACTCTGGTTCGGGGTTGTTTTTCACGTGGAGTGAACAACCACTTCTCTCATTCTTCTCTGTGGGCGTTTGTTCGGCCTGGCCAGCCAGAGCGGCTAGCAGCTGCTGGACAGGAGCGATAGAGGGAGAGATAGAGAGAGGTACAGACAGTGATAGAGAGAGAGGTACAGACAGTGATAGAGAGAGAGGTACAGACAGTGATAGAGAGAGAGGTACAGACAGTGATAGAGAGAGAGGTACAGACAGTGAGAGAGAGAGAGAGGTACAGACAGTGATAAAGGGAGAGAGAATGAGGTATAGACAGGGGGAGAGGGATCAGACAAGGTGACAGAAGAGACAAAGCTGTGGCAAGGCCACAAGTCCCCCCCCCCCCGTGGAGGCTCCAAACTGTGATGACCATACCAGATGTGCAGGATTAGACTCCAGTTGGTTTCAGCTACACAGAAAAATATAAATAATACCAGGATATTATGGCTATAATAGAGGATTTTTGTGTAAGTACATGTCTATTAAAGTTCCTGTGTGTAAATATAGTAAACTAAGTTCCCACTTGTCAATGTCCAAAATACATAATTGTTTAATAATGTTGTAAATATGGCTGGCCATAGATGAATATGTAATACACAAATAATCAGAGCTGCTTTCTGAGTTTGTATCTCTTTGTCTTCGTTGTACACTTAATTGTTGGGGGAAACGATGCTCGTATTGTTGCTCTATTTATTGCATCTTGGCCAAAACCATTGAGTCCTGATATGATTTTTAACAAGATACCCTGGATCTCCAAAACATTATTCTATGGGATGGAAACACTGTCTTTGTTTATTACCCACAGCTGCATTTGTGTTTAGGGTTATAAAACAAATGCTTGGTTTCCTTCAATTATTGTCCAAGTCTTCTGGATTCTTTTCTTCCAGTACACTGTATTGTCTCAGTATAGCCCTTTTTTCCATGAAGTTAAATAAAGAAACAACATCATTGCCCAACAAGTATCGTAATCTCTTGGCCGTCTTCCAAAAAGGACAATTTTCTGTCTGGCTGATGGGGTGGTTGTTATTCCACTGTGTGGTGTGGGGGAAAAAGTGAGTTTAAGTGCTGTGAGATGAGGACTGAAAGGGTGAAGGTTGATGACTTTGGTGCGAGAGGGACCGGTGTGTACTCCTAGGGGAGGAGAACGGGGTAAGGAGAGGTGGGGGGTGGGGGACAGACACAGAGAGGAAGGTACGCATGTCTCAGGCTTTGTGCGTAGAACATGTGCAGTGTGTGTGTGTGTTTGTGTGTACAGTACTGCAAAACAATAGCTGCACTCAGAGAGAAACCTTCCTCTAGCAACCCACTGTTGAGGTACAGTATTTATTTCAGAGACAGAGGAGTTTTAAAGTTATCTCCCCTGTCTTTAACTTCTCTTTAATTATTTACAAATGTTCCCCACTGATTGCCATCGGCAACCATAGCGTGTTTATCGTGCAGTGTTTGAAATGTGAGCAGGCCCTGCGCTGGCTGGCGCAAGGCGAGTCTGTAGGGCTGGCAGGCAGAGTAAGTGTAGGGACTGACCTACAGGAGGAAAGCCTGGCCACAACCAGTCCCCTGAGACACAGTTTCTCTAATGGAAACGGCCTGTCCAACGCCTTGCACAAAACCTCAGGGCTGTCTGTGTGTGTGTGTGTGTGTGTTTTAAGTAGGTAAAATCAGTCAAAAGTAGTGCACTATATAGGGCAGGGAGTTAGAATAATAGAATACACAAGGTGCAATTTAGAAATGTGGTTGTGCATCAGCAGTCACTTAATTAGCTCATGTCAGCAATTTGTATTTAGATTGGTAAGTTAGTCTAGCGGACAGCTATCTAAACTTGTAGTAATTATGGTCGAAATACCGATCGGGGTGGGGCCCATTGATCATCAATTCTCATATTAAAAACTGCAAACAGGGTGGAGGCAAAACTGTGGGCTCCCGAGTGGCGCAGCGGTCTAAGGCACTGCATCTCAGTGCTGGAGGCGTCACTACAGACCCTGGTTTGATTCCAGAGGGTATCACAACCGGCCGTGATTGGGAGTCCACATAGGGCGGCGCACAATTGGCCTAGCGTCTTCCGGGTTTGGCCGGGGTAGGCCGTCATTGTAAATAAGACTTTGCTCTTAACTGACTTGTCTAGTTAAATAAAAAATAAATATTACAGGAAATTAGCTGTAAAACTGCAGATTTTTCTCTCCGCCCCATGCCAAAATGTGTGGAAATGCAGGATTTTTTAAAATCTTCTCTTTGCTGTTATGAGGGGGGCCGCTAAAATGTTTTACTTGCAAGGTGGGGTTGGGGTTTCACCACGCTGGGACTTAGCTCTGCATGCCTGACAGGGCTCGTTAGTCCTACTGTTCCTCTCCACATGACAGCCATGGATGGATGGACGGACACAGGGAGAGGAAAGGGGCAGATGGCCTTATTTTTGGACCACTGCCCTCAGGAAATTAGTCTATCTATGGCAGTCCGAGATTTAGATGTAACCTATTTATTATAATTGACTTTGGCTATCTTCAGTTTTTAGTAATTATACCTCACAATGTTACCTGAACCACCTATTAGGCTAATCATTGTGGAGTGAAATGAAAACAAGAATACAAAAGCGAGATTCTGATCCATAGAGAGAAATTTATCCCACTGCCTCCAACATAACAATACTTTTTTTTTTTTACTTTCGAGGAAGTGTTGTTAACAAGTTGTGCTCGTTATGGTCAATTACATGATCCCTGCTATAGTCCATCCGTTCTTGTTATCCTCCAATTCCAAGGTCACCAGTCTTTTCAGTGCTGCAGGGCACGCGCACACACACACACACACACACACACACACACACACACACACACACACACACACACACACACACACACACACTGTAGAACAATCTGACAGGCTTCTCGCTTCAGACTCTCACAGGGACACCTCCAGTGCCAGCTCTCCACAGCAACTTCTATAATTGACCCCCCAGTCATAACGGCTAATTATGGGTTGTCCAGAGCCAAGAGCACTACACTGTGAAGTCTGGTCCACCTCCTGTAGTGATTAGAGAATTAAGAGAAGGCCCGATTTGGACAATTTTAAGGGAAAAGAGAAAGAAATTAAAGTGACATAAAGGGGATTATAATTGGGGGGCTCTTTTGGGTCATCTTGATTATAGGTCTGACACGTAACAGCCTGTAGAAGCTTAGCTAGACACTGCTTTGTTCAGAGGCGCGGCCAGTCTGTGTTAGTGGCCTGTTGAGGGTCAGAAAGCATGGTGCTGCTCTTTGTTGAGAAGCCAGTCTGCTGTGTAGTGGGCTGTGGACTGGAGAGAATGGCCTACTTTGAGAAGTAGTGAGCTTTGTGCCCGGACAATGTGCGCGGGCAGTCTTATTTTGCTACGCCCAATGTAGATAATGATTATGCCACTCATTATGGTTGCATGCGGACATTCCTTTATTTGCCCTCATCATTCATAAAAGAGCAGCTGATTCATACACTCTAATTATGAACAGTCTATAAATTGTTTCCATAGCCTCCGTATAAAGTGCTCTCCAGTTCGTTGGACCGAAGCTGCAGTGTGGAAAACTTGCCTCTTGTGTTTGTTGGCTTTTTTTCTTTAGAACTTCAGTTGATGTTAAAGTGTACGTGTTTCTTTTCATGCAGATTCTCTAGCTACACGCTGGTGATCTTGGATTCTTGAAAAACAATTGCATGAGTTGGCACTCATCTCCTTTTTATTTTCTGCCCCACAGGCCCGTTGTCACGCAGCCCGTGTGAGCTGCTGCCAGTCGGCGTAGGCCACCCGGTGCAGGCCCTGCTAAAGAGTTTCACGGCCCTGTCAGGCTGTGCCTCCCGCGGCACAACAGGACTACCTCAAGAGGTCCACATCATCAACCTGAGGGGCCACGGTCCTCAGAGGCCAGACCACAAGACTACAGAGGTCAGATACTTGTATATAATGTAACCACCTATATACAATACAATGTATAACAATATGCTGTATATAATATGACGGACCAGAGGACACACCTGCAGAGGTCAGTCACCCACCTGGCTGAGCTAACCCAGAACAGCCACACCAGGTCCAGGGAGTCATATACATATACTGTAGTCTCACGCTATCCTCACCTGTGTATACTGTTATAACTGTAACCCAAAGTGCACACCTCTGTCAGACAGCTAAACATCCAACGTGCATCCCAGCATGCTGTTTCTACCGTAACATTAACACGGATGTCAACAAAAACACTGGTGTCATTTTGAGTTTAGTGGCCTCAGCAGGTGAGCACATGTAAAAAAATAAACGTCACCTCGTCTTTTTTATCTCGATCCGTATCGTTCCATGGCCAGTATGCCATCCTAAGAAAGTAGACAACAGTGTGGGTTGGCATTCAGGTTTAAAGAACCAAGTTAATTGATGCCATAATGACTGGAAGTCTGTTAAGTTAGGCTAACTCAAGAGCTTTCTGGGGAGAGGTGCGTCATTTCTGGTTTACTTTATCATTGGTCAGCAGCTGCTCTGCTCACATTCAGTCAGAAGATCACAAAATGTTATTAACACGAGAAGGAAGAAATAGAAATAGAAAAGATAGTGGACACCCTCCGCTTCTCAAATTGTACTCGTTCCAAGAATAACAGCAGCTTTAACTGAGGATGTTTACATAGTACTTTACTTCTCATCTGTATATACTGTATTCTATTCTACTATATTTTAGTCAATGCTACTCCGACATTGCTCGTCCTAATATTTATATATATCTTAATTTCATTATTTTACTTTTAGATTTGTTTGTATTGTTGTGAATTGTTAGATACTACTGCACTGTTGGAGCTAGGAAAACAAGCAGTGCTCAGTGTAGGGGAGATTTTACAATACACAGTAGTTACAGTTGATGTCAGAAGTTTACATACACCTTAGCCAAATACATTTAAACTCAGTTTTTCACAATTCCTGACATTTAATCCTAGTAAAAATTCTCTGTCTTAGGTCAGTTAGGATCACCACTTTATTAAAAAAATGTGAAATGTCAGAATTGTGAAGTGCACCAGTCTTTCCTGCAGCAAAACACCCCCACAACATGATGCTGCCACCCCCGTGCTTCACGGTTGGGATGGTGTTCTTCGGCTTGCAAACCTCCCCCTTTTTCCTCCAAACATAACGATGGTCATTATGGCTAAACAGTTCTATTTTTGTTTCATCAGACCAGAGGACATTTCTCCAAAAAGTACGATCTTTATCCCCATATGCAGTTGCGGACCGTAGTCTGGCTTTTGTATGCCAGTTTTGGAATGGCTTCTTCCTTGCTGAGCGGCCTTTCAGGTTATGTCGATATAGGACTTGTTTTGCTGTAGATATAGATACTTTTGTAGCTGTTTTCTCCAGCATCTTCACAAGGTCCTTTGCTGTTGTTCTGGGATTGATTTGCACTGTTCGCACCAAAGTACGTTCATCTCTAGGAGACAGAGCGCGTCTCCTTCCTGAGCGGTATGACGGCTGCGTGGTCCCATGGTGTTTATACTTGCGTACTATTGTTTGTACAGATGAACGTGGTACCTTCCGGCGTTTGGAAATTGATCCCAAGGATGAACCAGACTTGTGGAGGTCTACAATTTCTTTCTGAGGTCTTGGCTGATTTTCTTTTGATTTTCCCATGCTGTCAAGCAAAGAGGCACTGAGTTTGAAGGTAGGCCTTGAAATACATCCACAGGTACACCTCCAATTGACTCAAATTATGTAAATTAGCTTATCAGAAGCCATGACACATTTTCAGGAATTTTCCAAGCTGTCTAAAGGCACAGTTAACTTAGTGTATGTAAACTTCTGACCCACTGGAATTGTGATTACAGTGAATTATAAGTGAAATAATCTGTCTGTAAACAAATGTTGGAAACATTACTTGTGTCATGCACAAAGTAGATGTCCTAACCGACTTGCCAAAACTACAGTTTGTTAACAAGACAATTGTGGATTTGTTGAAAACGAGTTTTAATGACTCCAACCTAAGTGTATGTAAACTTCCGACTTCAACTGTAGGTGTTATCAGCTGCATAGATTTTATACTGTGTTTGTATGTCGCTGTTAATAGGAGTTTGAATGCTTGACCCAGAGGGATGTTATTGATGCATCAGAGAGCTGGGTGGGTCATGTTCGATAAAGCAAATGTTTCAACACCGTAAACAAGTGTTTTTTTTATTGGACAGGTAGTACCTCCCTGTTTCACATCGTGTTCTTCTTTTTTTGTGCCTGTTGAACACTTCCCAGGCATTGGTTATCAGTGTAAAGATGGATGGCTCTTCTGTCTCTCACCACCATGCACCCAGGCCTCTTATCCCCGTGAGCTGCTCCTTCCATGGTGCTGTCAGATACAGTAGAGAACACTCTATCTGGTACATCTATCCACTGCCCTCTTCTGCCCCCATTGTAATCAGGGGCCCAGCAAATGGCGTCCGTTCCTTCCCCCCTGGTGCCGACAGGAAGCCGAAGAAAGGCTTGTTGGCCAAAGCAACGCAGCAGAAGATTGTAAACATCTCTGGGAGATCAGATTGTTGTTGTAGGGCTGCACCGCTGCGTCCCAAATGACACCCTATTCCCCAACAAAGTGCACTACTTTTTTTGTGCACTATATAGGGAATATGGTGCCATTTGGGACACAGGCATTGTTGTTGAAGGGCACGGCAACATCAATAAAACTAAATCAGAGAAAATGTTATCTCCCCCAGCTATCTCGATGGCTGTGTTTCAACGAACCCCTTACTTAGCCTCTGCACCTCCTCACACTGTTGCCAGACAGAAAAGAAGCCTGTCATCACATTCTTTTATGGCTCTTAAAATGAGGATCCAAAATGATATCCACGCATTTTCAAGAAGGGCTAAGCGGTAAATACTTGAGGAGATGAGTATACATGTTTAATAACGGTTGAACAAGACACACCTTAGCTCTCCCGATCCTAAGAGTTGTAGTGTGCGTACCTCTGTGCCTATAAGCCTGAACCCATCTACCCTTCTCTCTTTCAGGACTTATATCAGGCTATTGAATGACAAGGCTCCCCTCTGTTTTCATTCACTTTTGCTTGACTATAAGTCTATCTCTCTGTAGCCTGCGGACTGAAGGATGTGCTTGTGCTGTGTCAGGATAAGTATGCCCACTCCTTCAGTCATGGTAGTGTGAAAAGAAGCCTGCCCTGGGGATTTTACTGCTGAGGTAGGCAGACATAAATGTTGCCACGGCCAGATGCATAGACAAGAACAGGAGCTGGGTGTCAGGCTGGGTGTGTTATGTTGAGTCAGCATGGTAAATAAAGACACCACTCTTGTGATTCTATCATAACACGTTAGTGTTAATACTGTATTGCATAGATAGGACTTGCACTGTGACCTATTCTCCCAAAGGAGCAATGAGCCTAAGTACTGTAAGTAAGTAGTATAGATAGGACTAGAAATAAGTATTAAATATCTAGTAAGTAGTATAGATAGGAGATGGGATAGTAAGTCATATTTGAGATGTGTTAAGGTCTGTTATTACACTCTTTACATTATTGTTCCAAGTGGGAATGGGCATTGCGATTTTGTACTAAAGCCATCTCTGCTTCTACTGAGCACTGTTTAAATGGCCGCTACTAGTGATTGAATGACTACTACAGTAATGTTTATGTAACTGAAGTAGCTAAACCTTTTGGAATGAAACCTTGTGATAGAATAGCATTTAGATTTTGTGATTAATTAGCTTCATCAAGTCGTACTGCCTTTATGGTGAAAACAGACTGTAAAGAACAAGCTTGAGGTCAAATAATTAAAAGTTTCCATTGAAACGTATCAACACATTTCCCAATAAGGATCAAGAGCGATGTTCAACAATAGAATACCATAGTATAAACACAATGTTATTGAACACATTGAAGTAATTGTTACACTGAAAAGGAATGTATGCAGCAAAGTGAAGTCTGCATGATGCCATACCTGTCATTACTCCAAATCCGTGGCTTTCAGATAATTATTTTTGGCCACCCGTAAGAGTAAATGTAATCCCTTCTCATCATGTTAAGTTTGTATAATTCAAGTTTCCTATATTTTTTCCCCCGTTACATATTCTAATATAAAATTCATAACATTATTATTTACATAGCCCAACATTGAGATACAATTTTGGCATATGCATGATTTACATAACCCAACATTGGGATGGATGTGCATGGGCTCGTAAGAAATTCATGCACTTGTGTAAGCCTCATTAAAGCAAAAAAAAGTGTCAGTGTTCGACCTTAACATGTGCTAACTATACAACAGAACAGATGAACCAGAATGACATGTACTTTCACGGGTGGCCAAAATAACTATCTGAAAGCCACGCCCCCTACTAAGCCCTGTATCTAGTCTTCTGAGTGCAATAACCCAGCATCAATAACCCAGCACCTAGGGGCAATAACCCAGCAGTTTTTAAAGAAAACAACTCAAGTAAGTGACCCAATGCCTGCAACGCAGCAGTTGGGTCAACCAACCAACCAAGAGCAGCAACATATGCTTGTGTCAAGAGAGATTATGAAGTGTGGCAGAGATATTCCTACAACCCCCCAATCTGCATGAGGTTGTGTCTACAGTGGCTGGAAGATAAGATTGTTCCACTCACCGCTTACCAGCGCATTCCACCCTCTCAGGTATTTGTTGGTCTTTGATATCTCCTGCCCAATTATTGGGCCTCTTTGATTTGAGGTAGAGATTGGGGAAAAGTGGGACAAAGGCCAGAGAGGGCCCTTTGACGTTCACTACAGTTTCTACATCTGGGATCTTTCTGGTCTGGAGACTGATACACAACCAGAGACATAATGGGGAAACCAAGGATGTGTCCAAAATTGCACCGAACTCCCTATATACAGTAGTGCACTGCTTTTGAACAGAGCTAGGCTCTGGTCAAAAGTAGTGCACTGTGTTGGGAAAAGGGTGCGGTTTGGGACTCCAAGGCCTCTCTTTCTCACTCTGCAGTGTTGAGGTGGTGCTCTTGACGCTGAGCAATGAGGATACCCCATGAGAGTTTAGCTGTCTAATGTCCTGCAATTATTTTCTCTTTAGAGACTTCTCCTGCTTGGTGTCACCACCCAAATAATGACATATTTTACTGTCAACTAATTCTGCTTGGGAGGTACAGAGCCCACCAAACCCATAGTCCAAGCACACACATTCCTTATGTCAACATTTGAGTGGGCTTGTTTTGCTAGTGAAATTCTCAGACGTAATATATCTAATGTAATTTTCTTTGTCATCTTGGCCAGTGTTAATGTTTTTGTGACTTTGTCATTTGTTAATCTTCCTTCTGCATTAGCTGGACTGTACATCAGACTAATAGATGGTACTTTATATAAGTGATGTCTTCCACTGAGGGAGAGAAAAGGGGACATGTTCAAATGTCATGGGAAATGCTTGTCCTTGTCATCGTTGCAAAGAGTGTATTTAATTGAATGAGTTTCATTTCACATCGTTGAGACCCACATGAAAAGAAATGCTATAGTGTTTACTATGGTAGGAATACTACAGTAATTAATGTAGCGTTTTTGCAGACTGTATTATTTACTGAAGTCTTTTTGATTTATTATCTTTGACATAGAAATGTTGGGGGAGGGGGGGGTCTACTGAAGAAATACTCAAATGTAAATTCATTACATGTTCAAATTCCAAATTAAATACAATTTAGTTGAACTTCAAAATAATAAACAATTCAAACAATAAATAACCAATCCAACTTAAATTAATCAAATCAAAAGTAAAACTAACAATTACCAAAAAACAAATGCATTCTTTCAAATAACATGAAAGAATCATCAGTCCATCAATTTGTCAGTCAGTCATGGTTGGTCTGGTGGAGTGTTTGACCTTGTGTTAGTGTTGTTCTGGGAGGGATGAAGGAGGCAGTTGTGGTTGGTCGGTGCTTTGTCCAGGGTTGGTGCTGGTGTTGGGGCTGTGTCCAGGGTTGGTGCTGGTGTTGGGGCTGTGTCCAGGGTTGGTGCTGGTGTTGGGGCTGTGTCCAGGGTTGATGCTGGTGTTGGGGCTGTGTCCAGGGTTGGTGCTGGTGTTGGGGCTGTGTTCAGGGTTGATGCTGGTGTTGGGGCAGGGTTGGAAATCGTGCTGATACCAGGGCTGGAAAACCAGAGGTTGGTGCTGGTTCTAGAACTGTGGGTCTGGGAGAAAAACAGGAACTGGGACTGGTGCTGGGTCAGGATCTGTAGAGGGGAGGAAAAACAACCCGAAGAGCAAGCAAACACGCAAGGAAGCCCTAGACCCTGTGGTCCGCTCACTCCTTGTGAAGGTCTGATGGTGTTGGATGATTCTGGGTTGGTTCTATATACAGTACCAGTCAAAATTTTGGACACACCTACTCATTCCAGGCTTTTTCTTTATTTTTGCTATTTTTGTGAATAGTGAAGACATCAAAACTATGAAATCATGTAGTAACCAAAAAAGACCAAACTTTTTACATGTGTTGTATATTCACAATATATGGTCTGTACTTGGCATGTACGTTTCTCACTTACGGGTGTAAAAAATTGGGGTATGGGAAAGGGCAGGGTATACGCAAATGAAATGCTGAAGTAAAAAAAAGTTGTGTTTTTGTGGACATTTCTGTAGTATTTAATATAGTGTTTTTTTGTGGATAATACTGTAGTATTTACTATAGTATTCTACAGTATACAACACAATTCTGTACTAAGTACTACAAATTATCAAGGGATAATACAGTGTGTAGTATAGTGTTCTATAGTAGGTACTGTAGTATTCAATAGTAAACTGTGGTCTTTTTTTATGTGGGTGAATATTGCATTAACCCCCCTAAGCAGTTTGTTTTGGGTCAGTTCCAAGATGTGTCCCAATTCTTTGCTCAACAACTCATGTATGGATGATGATGATGATTCGCACACTCCGTTCTGCTGTTGAAGAATTGCTGGGCTACTTACCGGGATAGAACAGAACGTGCTGAATTGCTCTAGAATTCTAGGGTGGTGGATTGTGGAAGAGCCTAGGCATAAATCCTGTTGTCCCTGGTCAACCCCTCTATCCCCACCCTCCACCCACCCCTCCTGACCCTGTCCTTGGCTGCAGAAGGCCACTCCGTCTCAAGCAGAGAGAGATAGAGATAAGTTGGCCCTGCACTGGTTCTGCCTGTGACCGTTGGGGGGTATTTCTGTGGAGATAAGCGTTGTAACGAACTAAGGACACCTGGCAGCCTGCCGTTTGGCTCATAGACAACAATCCTTTTCCTTGACATTATAACGGCTGGCCTTCCTACCTAAGACGGGGGCGCAGATGTGTCCATCAGTACCTTCAGTAGTCTCAGTTTGTGTCCCAAATGGCAGCCCTATGGACCCTGCTCAAAAGTAGTGCACTATTACTGGGGGTTAGGGTGCCATTTGGGATGCAGTTTCTGTCTCTGTCTTGCCTTCCATCCTCGCTTGTCCTTCAGTCATAATCCACTGTGTTTTATGCCATGTTCACATGCTAGTCAGAACTAGGGAACGGTGAAATTTCCGACTTGCTGATTTGTTGCTAATTGGTTGTAGTTATACACGTGCAAGTCGAACATTTTGAGTTTCCTAGTTCCGACTAGCACGTGAATTCGGCATTATGCCCAGGCAGGGCCCAGAGTTTGGTTTCACTGGCTGCCCATGACATGTACACAAGCTGTGCATGACACGTACACAAGCTGCCCATGATCATGACCTTCAGTGGCAGATGAAGGAGATACTCGGACACATAAACATTTCACTGGACAACTGGTTGACTAATTCTGCCTAGTCTGTCTCCGCTTCTGTTACCAACATCAAATTGCAATCATGCATCTACTGTCTCCTTGAGTTAAGATGGCTAGCTGGCCTCCGTATTGAGACGAACACGAGGGAAAGTTTGCTGATACCGACACTCAAATACATTTCATTCAGTCCTTTCAGGAGGCATGCACATTCATCACCCTCCACTCTACGTAATGAGGCTTTTCCTCTGTTTGCTTTGGAGTGTATTTCGGATGCTTGTTGTTGTCAGAGTCAGCACAGAGGTGGCTGGTCAGTCAGGGCAGGCAGTGATTATGGAGAGTTGTTTTTCCTGGTTTCTTCTCTGCCTCTCGTGATGGGAGAGGAAGTGGCGTCTTGGCCGCAGAACGGACTGTGTGTGTGTGTGTGTTTTGATGTTTAGAGAGTGGATTGGCCTGGCCTGCAGCACAAGCAGGGGTCTTGTGGCTTGCTCCGGCTGAAACGCTCTTCTCTGACTGGGCTGTTTGGGCTCAGGGGCCGATGTGGAACATGTCGTTTTCTGTTTTGAACTGACTGTACAGCAGCCAGGGTCAGTCAAGTACACAGATATGTCCACGTACAGAGCTCCCTGTAAACCCAACTTCCACCCAGTAGTAACACCTTGTATGTACAGACAGTGCACCTCCAAGGTCCACTGTCTACACAGGGGTATTGATGGACCATAAGATCCGTATAAACCCATGATCTTCCATACAGTCAAGCCTATTTGTAAATAGTGTTCCTCGAAAATGCTTCTTCTAATTGGACATTGGGTATAGGTTCAAGATATTAATGTAAATAGGTTTAGTTGCATGAGTCTCTCTAGTTACCAGGATGTGCTCCATAATATCTCCATCCTGATATCCATGCAGAGACATGCATCTGGTTCCCATGGTTACAAGGATGGGCTTAGAGGAAACAGGACAAAAAGCAGGAAGAGGAACAGGACGTACACACACACATACAGTGATTTCGGAAAGTGTTCAGACCTGTGCAGCAACGCTCCCCATCCAACATGACAGAGCTTGAGAGGATCTGCAGAAAAGAATGGGAGAAACTCCCCAAATACAGGTGTGCCAAGCTTGTGGCATCATACCCAAGAAGACTCGATGCTGAAATCGCTGCCAAAGGTGCTTCAACAAAGTACTGAGTAGGGTCTGAATACTTATGTAAATGTAATTTATTTAAATTTTATTTATTCTAATAACCTGTTTTTGCTTTGCCATTATGGGGTATTGTTTGTAGATTATTGAGGGGGGGAAACTATTTAATCAATTTTAGAATAAGGCTGTAATGTAACAACATGTGGAAAAAGTCAAGGGGTCTGAATACTTTCCGAAGGCACTGTATACCCCCCCCCCACACACACACACCAGCTGCATTCTGTCAGGCCTACTCTATATCTTCTCCACATCTACGTGTGAAACCCTCAAACGTTTTTTTGAGTTCCTCTACGTTTTCACTCCAGAAGTGAGAGAAATGAATAGTTTCCTGCCATGCTCCCAGTGAACCCATTCTGTATGGGCATAAACCAGTCAGAGGTTGCATCCCAAATAGCACACTACTTCCTGTATGGTGCACTACTTGGGCTTTTGACCAAAGTAGTGCACTATGTAGGGAATAGAGTGCCATTTGGGATACAGTCAGGGGGTCTGGGCCCTTATCCTTCCAATAACAGAGAGAAATGCACAGCTGCACTTGCCTGCTTCACAATACATTGCCTCCTGGCTGCTGTCCAATACTGCACAGATAAATTGGCAAATTAAGTGAAACAGAACACCTCGGTGGTGACTGCATGCGGGTATGACTCTGACAGTGATAAGCTCACATTTTTACTTCTGTGTCACTGTTCAAACAATAACAAAACATTTCTGATGGAACACAACACCAGCTCTGGTCAATTACTGCACTATGGCTTGGAGGAAAACCAATCGATTGACACTTACTGTACCTACAACGAAACCAAGTACTGAAATATATCACGCATTTTGTGAAACTTTTGTGAATTAGAATTGCTGTTGTCCTTCTGTCTGGACAGTGCTGAGCTGAAATATTCACCTTTCTTCATTGACTTATTGATGAATAGAATCGTAGCAGGACTTCTCTCTGTAACCAAAGACATCAAGGCACACATCTCCTGCTTTAGAAATTCTAGATCAAAGAAGCTACAGTACTTACTGTATGTCTCTGAGCAAAGAAAGAAAGAGAGAACGAGCGAGAGAGATAGGGGGGAGCTGGTTGTATTTGATGAGACTTCAGAAGGACTGACTGATGCTCCTGGCTTGAGCTTCCTTCAGATCGAGATCGGATGGACTGAGCCATAAAACTTTGCCCCATCACTCAAGAGAACGTCGGTATATTTTGTAAAGAAAGCGCCCAATCAGCTCACAGATCACACATCCTAGCCTGCTTCTTCAATCATCACTAAGCCTGCTTTTTCAATCATCACCACCTTCAACAAAGAACTGGCTGTAATATGTGACAATCTGTTTTTCTCTCCATCAAATGGCAGTGTTTTCTTTTGACTCTGGGTCAGTGGGCTATAATTTGTAATCCTTTAGTTCCAGGTTTAACGGCCACTATAGCTTTTATGTACTTAACAGCTATGATGTCATCAGTCTATGTTGACCAACCGGGATCAAAGTATCAGATCAAAGCCCTCCCTCCCTCCCTCCCTCCCTCCCTCCCTCCCGTTTGAGGGTATGTCTCAGTGAGGTAGCAGAGACAAGCCAGCGGACTGGAAAGGCACTAGCCTAGAATAGGGGGAACAAAGCGCTCATTCTCCACCAGCAGATCCCTGATAAGACCTGTAAGTACCAGGTTGTGGCTGTGTGCACAGCAGCGCGGGAGGGGAATACTGGTCTCAGATAAGGGACATCATTATTTTGTGGCACATTTGCACAAGATTAGATGCACCACTTCTAATGTTAATAAGTATCCCAGAGTCATAGAGAGCAAGAGAATAGGGAGGAAAAGAGGGGAACAGTAAACTGTATTACCAGACTTGCCATGTGCTCATATTTCAACCAGGTCTTAAACCCCTAGGATTGTGTTGCTACTTACCTTTTTCTGGATGGGGTTTGACCCATAGGTGTAAAAGTTGTTTCTCTTTAGCGCTCATTGGAAGTCTACATTTCTACTGTTGCCACGAGCCTTTGTGAACATGTTTTGGTGTCCGGTTTTAGCGTTTCTCCATGTGTTCTTTCATGAACTACCGTAAAACTTAAATGAAACAGTCTCAAATAGCCGCCCATCCCTTTTAATAGCCGGGCATTGGCACACATTTCAGCAAATAAACACCTGTTTCGAATAAACGGCGGGTCTAAATAAATTGTTTTACGAATGAACTTTAGTGATACCAAGATCACATGGTAAGGTTAAGTTTGTTAAAACAGGGAAAAAATGCAGTTAAGCATAAAACATTTGACGGTTAGGTTTAGGCATCAATTTCAACTGGGGGACGTGGACAAATGTTAAATCTTGCGTGAGATCTTGCGAAATCGGTGATGTATGGTAGGCAACCTTTGCACTTCTGATCTGACTGCAATGGATTTGGTCATACTGGTTACAATAAACAGTGTGGTAGTTTTTTCAACATTGTATTGAGCAAAAACTGTGTGCATTAAGGAAATAGATGCCTGGCTCAAATAGAATCCCGTCTCTAATAAACAAAGCGAATACACGCTATTAATTTAAGTTTAAGAGGAAATATCAAAGTGTCAAAGTGGCTTTCACACCTCTAGCTCCATCTCTGCCACCAACACATCCACTGCTATCGCAGTGAGGGGCATCGTGGGAAATATCATGCTGGCATTTCCTCGAGGTGGTGTTTCCCATGTCGCTGGCGTCTGTTACACAAAAATAAGCACAGATACTTTCTGAAAAACAAACGTCATTCTGTCGTAGCAGCAGAGAGATAAACAGTAGAGGTCTGAGCGAAGCTCCTTGCCCTAGTGTACGGCTGTGTCCCAAATGGCACCCTTTCCCCTATTTAGGTCACACATTTTGTCCAGGCCCTTTCAAAAGTATGCACTGTATAGGGAATAGGGTGCCATTTGGGATGCAAGTCTGGGTCTGGCCATATGATTGGCTGATAGGGCTGAAAATAAACAGTCAGGGAGAGGGCCCGGCCAGCAGTATATATCTCTCTGTCTCTCACACAGGCCATCTTTGTCTAATCAACTTACCAGAGGCAAACATCAAACGAGACGCTCTTGGCCGCGGATCAGCGTGAGGCTGAGCAGATGATTGTTTTATCAGGTGGAATTCTCCGATAGCTGCTCGGAGCTCTGCCTGGAGGGTGACTGGCAGTACAGCCCCCAAGTCACAGCTTCTAAAGGAAAGGAGTATAACAGCTCCTGAGGCACTAACAGTCGATCGCAGAGACAATCCTAAGGGCAAGAAACAGGTCAAGCTACATACTGTACTGTACATGAACACAATTCCAGCATTACTCTCTCTCTAACTCTCTCTCTCTCTAGTAACAGAGTTATTAGAGAACGCATTCTAACAAGGAGACAATTCCATTCAAATCAAATGTTATTTGTCACATGAGCCAAATACAACAGGTGTAGTAGACCTTACTGTAAAATGCTTACTTACAAGCCCTTAACCAACAATGCAGTTTATAAGAAAATAGAGTTTAGAAAATATTTACTAAATAAACTAAAGGAAAAAAAGTAGCACAATAAAATAATAACAAGGCTATATACATGGGGTACCGGTACTGAATCAGTGTGCGGGGGTGCAAGTTAGTCGAGGTAATTTGTACATGTAGGTAGGGGTAATGTGACTATGCATAGATAATAAACAGCGAGTAGCAGCAGTGTAAAAACAAAGGGGGGTCAATGCAAATAGTCTGGGTGGCCATTTGATTAATTGTTCAACAGTCTTATGGATTGGGGGTAGAAACTGTTAAGGAGCCTTTTGGACCTAGACTTGACGCTCCGGTACCGCTTGCCGTGCGTTAGCAGAGAGAACAGTCTATGACCTGGGTGACTTGAGTCTTTGACAATTTTTTGGGGCCTTCCATTCCAAACAGGTTCTCTTGGAATAGGGTTCGGGTAGTAGCCGAGAACAACATTCCTCTAGTCATCTGCCTGGTAATAACCCAGCAGCGATGGGAGCCAACTATCACCAGAGTCAGATGTCAAAACAAGCACTGACACAGCTATCTCTTCAAACATATCTCCTCCTGGGTGTCCTGACAGTGTGTTTATGCTGAGCACACATATTATAGACGTATGGTTCATTTGAATCGTGCAGACTGACACCCTATAATCTGAAGGATCCTTTAACATGTTGAATGGATATGTAGTTATGTGATGCCACATCTAGACTTGCTGTCCCCAGGCGGCTCAGTAGGCTTACTGTACGTGACGTGAATGTATTCGGCGATGGAGGCGGGGAGTTGTGAGGACTGCGTCCGCTTAAACTCATCTGGAAAAGATTTGGGTCTGCTTCGTTCTCGCTCCTTGAGGCGGTGTTGTGCTCCTCTGCATCCCTGCAGCCCACTTTATCAGACCCTGATTACTATCATCCTATGAAGCCGTATCTGCCCCTGACGTCTTATCTGCCTGCTGTGTTCTGCTGGGCCCATTTGAGGTGTGTGTGTCTCGGTGGGTGTGTGTGTCTCTGTGTGTGACCTGGAGTTGGAGGTTGGAGGCAGACTGATTAGCATCAGGTGCAGTGGAGAGGCTCCCCATCGGCCCTCAGATCAGCAGGGTGAAGGCCGGTGGGGCCCGCGATAAGAGCAGTCAACAGGTTCCCTTCTTCCCCTCTGTCTGAGCAGTGATCCAAAAAGAACCATGATACAGACAACACACACACACACACACCTATATCTGATGAAGCTAGATCTTAATGTTCATGGGATAAGTTCCAGGCAGTGCAAGGCTTTTCCAACAGCCTTGACTTTTCA
Organism: Salvelinus alpinus; assembly: GCF_045679555.1. NCBI lineage: Eukaryota > Metazoa > Chordata > Actinopteri > Salmoniformes > Salmonidae > Salvelinus > Salvelinus alpinus. The sequence continues at coordinate 35,450,349 of NC_092091.1, read as the reverse complement.
GTGCTCGGGTAGTACTGTCTCTCTGCTGTAGACGAGTGATGTTTGTGTTGCTGAGCATCCTGTGTTGAGCATGCAGGGACATGTTTCCCCAGGCCTAAGTATAGAATATGGCAAGTCACCCTTTGGTTATTTCGACAGTATATCAACCCAGCTACAAAGGGCTGCTTGTATTGAAAGGCATTATCCATTATTACAGGCAGCTGCTCCAGCCAACTCTATTTCTGTTATGATAAAGTGTCTGCTGCGTTCATGCTGAAAGTAATTGCCCGTTATTATTATTTGCAGAGGGAGGGAGAATGTTTTGATAGATTACTCTTACTAGCTGGCTAATTGAAGGATGTTTTGAGTTAGCTCTGAGTCACTGAGGACTTTTAGGCTCATAATGAGTTCTGTCAATGAAGGAAAACACCCTGGTCCTGGTTCCTGCTGCTGGGCTACTGAGGGCTAGAGGTGTGTGCGCGCGGGTCTAGGTGTGTACGCGTGCACATGTGTGTAATGGTGTCAGGTCTGACTGACTGGATGGAGGTGTAAAGAGAGAGGTCTCTGACAGCTGTGTTCTACTGCTGGGCTAAAGACAGTTTCATACCAGGAGGCTGTACATACATTGGTTATGGAAGTATCATTATCTACTATGCTGATGTATTGATGAATGTTTGGTCGTGAAACATCATTTAAGGGTCATGAAATTGCATTCAGAATGCTCGACGCAGGCGGCTGGCCGAATGCCTTGAATCATCCTGTAGTTATTACTGTCTGGCAGAGAAGAATGTCTCACTTGGAATATGTTTTCGACATACCTTAATCGACAGACATAGTTCTTGTTTATTGCAATTGCATCATCCTCCCTTTGCGTATTGTTTTGGTAATTTACGGAAAAATCTGTTAAGATTGCCTACAGTAATGATTCATTAACCGAGATAGTTTTGTATTTAATGGAATGGTATTTTCCTTGTTTACGTACATATGCTCTGACCAGTCACGGTATGCCATCTGGGACTGGCCTGGCGGGCCGAGGCTGGCAACAGCTGTCGTCTGGTGATTGTTGTGTGAGGGGTTTGATTTCAGCGTAACGTGATAGTTCCAGACAAGCCTCCCCCCACAGTCCTGTCCGCACCTCCCTCCCTCTCCGTCCCTGCCCAGTCACTAGCATGTCTGTGTCTCAAATGGCAGCCTATTCCCATCCCTATATAGTGGACATGGCCCTGGTCAAAAGTAGTGCACTATACAGGGAATAGGGTTCTATTTGGGACTGTAATGGACCCAGGACACACAAATCCCTGGACCAGGCTCCCCATCATCAATCAGGCAGGGCTTCCTGGCTCCTGCTGGGACTCTCAGTGCCTCTCTACAGGGGTATATGGAGGTGCCTGGCAGCCTCCATGTGCATCCCAAATGGCACCCTATTCCCTATTTAGTGCACTACTTTTGACCAGGACCCATTGGGTTCTAGTCAAAAGTAGTACACTATATAGGGAATAGATTACCATTTGGGACGCACACTCCGTGTGTACTTCGGGGCAGGGCAACGCCACCTGATCCCAGCCTACTGAACAGGTGTGCAACTGGGCCGTAGGGGCTTTGATCCCAGGGGCCTCTGGTCCTCCTGTCTTCACTCCCTGGCTGGGCCATGCCTGCTGAGACCCCTGGTTTCAGACACACTTTGCAGCCTCCCTGGGCCCTGCCTGCTGTGACATGGTCTAAATCACATTAATCACATTATCACAAACTGAGGACTATAGAATGCAGAGTATAGACAATCCCAACGCTGGACAGTGTTTGTGTCGGTCTATCTGCTACCACGGCAATGGGCCAGATGGAACCCGGATGGAAGGCATCTCAGTCTCTCTGTGGGCAGATAGAGACACACAGCAGCTGCTGCTCAGCTCGCCTCTGTACTCTACACATCTGACTGGTAGAAGTATGTGAGGGGATGGGGAGTTGGCGCTGGGAGTGTGGACTGGGACTGGGAGTGGGAGTGTGGACTGGGAGTGCAGTGGGAAAGTGGCTGTTGGTTCCAGTTCTTCCACATCTGATAGATTGGTATCACATTATCTCCCGCTGGTTGTTCAGTTTAGCTTCCCACATTGGTAAGTGTGAAAGATCATGGATTGATGCCGTCCTCCGTTGATCTATAATGTCTGGACGTTGACTGGCTAAATGGTCTCAAGGTGGACATTGAGAAGCATATTCTCCAGGTATTTCTACATGAGTGACCCTCCCATCGGCACATTCAGTCTGACATTAGAGAGGGTATCACGACACTGTTAATGTGATTTATATTGGACTCTCCTGCACTAATTTCTCTTAACCTCTGCCATTTTGTCTCCCCGCAACTGTGTTTATGCCTTATTGCCTTTGCTTTTCTGGTGACTCACTTGTTTTGGAATTGTTTCTGTCTGGTGCTAAAATTCCATAACTTTTACAGATCTCTCTCGGTCTCTCTCTGTCTCCGTCCGTCTGTCTGAATGTCTGTCTCTCTCTCTTCTCTCTCTCTCTCTCTCTCTCTCTCTCTCTCTCTCTCTCTCTCTCTCTCTACCCCCCCTCTCTGTTCAAAGCCAAGGCCCCTGAAGCCAGCAGAATGAGAGCAGGTATGATTGTTTCTGGGTTGCCTTGCGTTCGGTTATTCTCCCAGGAGGGATGGAGATGATTTTTCCAGAGTCTGGACAGAGGGGGAGGCTTAAGTAGACTAGATGCTCATCTAAGATTTTCCACGAGGACAAACATGAAGAAAGGAGTGAGAGGAAAAAAAGGTAGAGAAAGCTGTGGGAGACTTGTGGGGCTTTCGCCTCGCTTGTTGTGTGACTGTGTATGTGTGGAGCATCTGCCAGACTTGTGTGTGTGTGTGTGTGACTGTGTGTGGAGCGTCTTTGAGCCAAGCCCCCTTGGAGATAAGCGTACTGTAATTTCTTCCATTCGTCTCTCTCCGAGTTCTTTTTTTATTATGATTATTGCAGCACTTTTATGGCCCATACCGCTAAACACTCTCATTTTCTCTCCTCCCTTCTCCTCCTCCTCTCTTCTACAGGGTCTTAGATCTGTGGGAGACTGTGATCAGGAGGCTTTCAAGCCATGCATCTACTCTCTCTCTAGGACTATTCTCTCAGCTGTTTCTCACACTCCTCTGGCCTAAAGATGTGTCAAAGGGATACAACTGTCCACTTTGACTATCAACAGCCTGTCACAGACAGTGGATACACATTTTACTTTTTCCTGGATAGCTCTGTTGAGGCATAAACCAGAGTGTTTTAGAGATGGTCAATGGGGGAGATGATGGTGTAAGGAGACTGGGTCTGGCAAGGTGGGGTGTGTGTGTGTGTGTGTGTGCGCTTCATATCATGTCTCAGTGACAGCATGAAAAAACCCAGAAGGAGAGCGAAAGTGTGTGGGAGTGTATGATTGATGCAACTGAATAACTTTCTGTCTGTCCAATGCTGTAGTTTGGTCTGGTTCAATGGAGTTTCTGTTGTCTGAGCTAACAGTTCTGCTTAAGCGATTTACCGGCTACTTTAAAGACGTTGTCTGCCTCATAACAGAGTCTGAAGAATTTAATCATTGTTTATGTTTAACTGTGGTTAACCTTGGAATATATCAACCATTACATCTTAAGAGCCTATCCGTTAATGTAACAGACCATATAAACATGGCAAAAGGTTTTCTTCAGAAGATCAGTATCTGAGGTTTGAACTATGCAGAGCCGTGAACAAACAACTTGTTTGTACGTACATGCTCTGAACATTTTCTTGGCTCTCGTATACAACTGAAATGTCATGAAACTCCCAGACACAACGCGCATTCATGTGTTCATTGACGCTCCCTGTACTGTGATTTGAAATGTGCTGTCGCCAGTTGCAACTTAAAAAACAAGAAGTCCTTCCCTCTTTTTGACATCTGAACCTGCCTTGACTGATTGAGTTAGGATTGATTTATGGCCAGTAAATGTTAATAATATGACACTGACAGAACTCCTTGTGGGTGATTTACAAGCTCTGTCCATTCACACACAGGAAGAGCTTAATATGATTAGCCTGGGAATAAAGTTAAAGCTAGACGGAACGAAGACAGATAGAGATAAAGGAGAGAGAGAGATGAAGTGAAGGAAGGTTTAACAAACTGACAAGTTAAACTATAGTTCCCCCCTCCTCTTTCCCTGTATCAGTATCCCTCAAAACTAGATATGTACTGTATGTCACTTGAACAGGTATCCATCGGATAACTTCTCAGAGAGTATTTACCCCCAACAGTGGAGGCTGCCGAGGGGAGGACGGCTCATTAAAATGGCTGGACCGGAGTTAAAATAATGGCATCAAACGCATGGAAACGATGTGTTTGATCTATTTGATACCATTCCACTAATTCCACTCCAGACATTACCACGAGCCCATCCTCCCCAATGAAGGTGACACCAACCTCCTGTGACGCCCAGGTAACCTTGCACAGCACATATACAGTTGAAGTCAGAAGTTTACATACACCTTAGCCAAATACATTTAAACTCTGTTTTTCACAATAACAATTAAAAATTCCCTGGCTTAGGTCAGTTAGGATCACCACTTTATTTTAAGAATGTGAAATGTCAGAATAATAGTAGAGAGAATATTTTTTTTTCAGCTTTTATTTCTTTCATCACAATCCCAGTGGGTCAGAAGTTTACATACACTCAATTAGTATTTGGTAGCATTGCTTTTAAATTGTTTAACTTGCGTCAAACGTTTCAGATAGCCTTCCAGAAGCTTTCCACAATACGTTGCGTAAATTTTGGCCCATTCCTCCTGACAGAGCTGGTGTAACTGAGACAGATTTGTAGTTCTCCTTGCTCGCACATGCTTTTTCAATTCTTCCCACAAATTCTATGGGATTGAGGTCAGGGCTTTGTGATGGCCACTCCAATACCTTGACTTTGTTGTCCTTAATTGCCACAACTTTGGAAGTATGCTTGTGGTTTTTGTCCATTTGGAAGACCCATTTGCGACCAAGCTTTAACTTCCTGACTGTTGTCTTGAGATGTTGCTTCAATGTATCCACATCATTTTCCTTTTTCATGAAGCCATCTATTTTGTGAAGTGCACCAGTCCCTCCTGCTGCAAAGCACTGCCACAACATGATGCTGCCACCCCTGTGCTTCACAGTTAGGATGGTGTTCTTCGGCTTGCAAGCTTCCCCTTTTTTCCTCCAAACATAACAATGGTCATTATGGCCAAACAGTTGTATTTATGTTTCATCAGACCAGAGGACATTTCTCCAAAAAGTATGATCTTTGTCCCCATGTGCAGTTGCAACCCGTAGTCTGGCTTTTTTATGGAAGTTTTGGAGCAGTGGCCTCTTCCTTGCTGAGAGGCCTTTCAGGTTATGTTGATATAGGACTCGTTTTACTGTGGATATAGATACTTTTGTACCTGTTTCCTCCAGCATCTTCACAAGGTCCTTTTGCTGTTGTTCTGGGATTGATTTGCACTGTTCGCACCAAAGTACGTTCATCACTAGGAGACAATGCGTCTCCTTCCTGAGCGGTATGACAGCTGCGTGGTCCCATGGTGTTTATACTTGCGTACTATTGTTTGTACAGATGAATGTGGTATCTTCAGGCGTTTGGAAATTGCTCGTTTTACTGTGGATATAGATACTTTTGTACCTGTTTCCTCCAGCATCTTCGGAGGTGCTGGAGACCTCCGGAGGTCTCCAGGTAAAGAGGCAGTGAGTTTGAAGGTAGGCCTTGATACATCCACAGGTACACCTCCAATTGACTCAAATTATGTCAATTAGCCTATCAGAAAAGCCATGACACCATTTTCTGGAATTTTCCACGCTGTTTAAAGGCACAGTCAACTTAGTTTATGTAAACTTCTGACCCACTGGAATTGTGATAGGGTGAAATAATCTGTCTGTAAACAATTGTTGGAAAAATTACTTGTGTCATACACAAAGTAAGATGTCCTAACAAACTTGCCAAAACTACAGTTTGTTAACAAGACATTTGTGGAGTGGTTGAAAAACGAGTTTTAATGACTCCAGCCTAAGTGTATGTAAACTTCCGACTTCAACTGTACCTGTAAGCCTGGGATATCAACGATTCAAAGTTTGCCTGACTGGGAGTGACCATACAATTCCGTGGGAGTGACCTACTGAGTAAAGTATTTGTCATCAATTAATTTTTGCGACTCACACGACTGTGAGGCGTGGGAAAAAGGGTTAGGGTGAAATGATTGGTTGGTAGATTAAGCCGATTAATGTATTGGCTAATGAAGTCCAAGTTTGACGCTTTGGTGAACCAAAGGTCTTTCCACATTTGCGCAGAAGTGTCTGCGAACAAGACACCTTTTCTGCAGTCAAATGACCAAATCACCCTCTAATGATCTCATGGGTGGAATGTTATTAATATTTGTCATAATTTCATAGTTAATAAACATATATTTCTTTTAAATGCTGAAAGCCCTGTGTTTCTATGGCAAACTGTTTTGTCATATTTCAGTCTTTTGTGATGTATATAAAATGTAATATTGGGATGCAAACACTCTGTCTGACCATGATTTATCCCACTGCAGTAAAAGGTTAACTCCCAGGTAACAGAACACCTCTTCCAATCTGATAGTGGAGCTTAGCTCATAAAACATTGATTGTGATAAAGTTGTGGCCTATTTATCAAACAGCTGATGGGGGGGCTGAATTTTAACATGTCTAAAGCAGGGTCTGGTTTCAGTGAGGCCTTCAGGCCTCTAAATCACCAGGATAGATTTGGTCTTGGGGGCCCAGCCTAGGCCAGCAGTGCAGGGCAACAACACACGTCCCAGCAGTGGGAGTTCACTGGAGTTCTCCTCTCCCCGTCACTGACAGACGGCGAGAATACAATTTAATGACGGTCTGGAAGCCATAGCTGAAGCCTTAGCTCACGCATGCACGCACACACACGTCAAGGAGAAGGGAAGACATAGCTCGCTCATAGCTCCACACTGTGGAGTTGTGGGTAACAGAGGCTTGCTCTGTTGCTCGTAAAAATGTTTTTTCCTCAGCGCTCCTAACAAAGCCTCCAGTGTGTGTGAGCGTTCAGATAGCAGCGTCCAGAGAGAGACCACATATTAGAGCTGAGTTACTGCCTTCCCCGGCGATATAAACAAAAAAATAAAAAGACAACCATCCGTAACATTATAGCTCTGTAATTGTGCAGGAACAGTCAACAGAGTGGTCCTGCAATGTTTTGATAACATTGATACCACAAAAATAGCCGCCGTAAAGAAAAAGCTCTGCTATTTGCCGAGTGAAGCAGCTGTGTGAAATGAAAGGGGCTGGTGGTTTTAATGCACTGTAGTTGACCCTACGCTGACTCGTACATTTTATACTGTGGGTTCCTCCCCTTAGCTCTGTAAAGGTTCCGGTTCCTAATTCCTGTGTGTTTCGCAGTGCTGTGTTGCGCCCACACCTGGTGGAAGTGGCTCCAATCATAGCAATGCTAATGACAACAACCGCAAGTTGATATCATTTGTAAATGGCACAGTAATGTCACTATTCCTGCAAATATCAAGTTGCAGTTGTTGACATAAGCGTTTATGACATGCTTATGTACTGCTTATGAATGTGCTACAGTGCATTTGGAAAGTATTCAGACCCCTTGACTTTTTCCACATTTTGTTACGTTACAGCCTTATTCTAAAATTGATTAAATAGGTTTTTCCTTCATCAATCTACACACAATACCCCATGATGACAATGCAAAAACAGGTTTTTAGAATTCTTTGCCAATGTATATGGGGGGAAAATGGCACATTTACGTAAGTATTCAGACCCTTTACTCAGTACTTTGTTGGAGCATCTTTGGCAGCGATTACAGCCTTGAGTCTTCTTGGGTATGATGCTACAAGCTCTGTCAAGTTGGATGGGGAGCATCGCTGCAGAGCAATTTTCAGGTCTCTCCAGAGATGTTCGATCAGGTTCGAGACTTGTCCAAAAGGCACTCCTGCATTGTCTTGGCTGTGTGCTAAGGGTCGTTGTCCTGTTGGAAGGTGAACTTTCGCCCCAGTCGGAGGTCCTGAGTGCTCTGGAGCAGGTTTTCATCAAGGATCTCTCTGAACTTTGCTCCGTTCATTTTTGCCTCGATCCTGACTAGTCTCCCAGTCCCTGCCGCTGAAAAACATCCCCACAGCATGATGCTGCCACCACCATGCTTCACCGTAGGGATGGTGCCAGGTTTCCTCCAGATGTGACACTTGGCATTCAGGCTTGGTTTCAGCAGACCAGAGAATCTTGTTTCTCATGGTCTGAGATTCCTTTAGGTGCCTTTTGGCAAACTCCAAGCAGGCTGTTATGTGCCTTTTACTGAGGAGTGGCTTCCATCTGGCCACTCTAACACAAAGGCCTGATCGGTGGAGTGCTGCAGAGATGGTTGTCCTTGTCCTTCTGTAAGGTTCTCCCATCTCCACAGAGGAACTCTGAAGCTCTGTCAGAGTGACCATCAGGTTCTTGGTCACCTCCCTGACCAAGGCCCTTCTCTCCCGATTGCTCAGTTTGGCCAAGCGACCAGCTCTAGGAAGAGTCTTGGTGGTTCCAAACGTATTCCATGTAAGAATGATGGAGGCCACTGTGTTCTTGGGGACCTTCAATGCTGCAGACATTTTTTGGTACCCTTCCCCAGATCTGTGCCTCAACACAATCCTGTCTCGGAGCTCTACTGACAATTCCTCCGACCTCATGGCTTGTTTTTTACTCTGAAATGCACTGTCAACTGTGGGACCGTATATAGACAGGTGTGTGCATTTTTCAGGTTGTGGAAACATCTCAAGGATGATCATTGGAAACAGGATGCACCTGAGCTCAATTATGTCACTCATAGCCAAGAGTCTGAATAATTATGTAAATAAGGTGTTTCTGTTTTTTGTCATTATGGGGTATTGTGTGTAGCGTGATGAGTAAAAAATAAATGTAATCAATTTTAGAATAAGGCTGTAACGTAACAAAATGTTGGGAAAGAGAAGGTGTCAGAATATTTCCCGAATGCACTGCATGTCCTGCTTTCTCCTACCCCGAGGACCCCATTGAAAATACTTCTGGGATTTCTGTCCTTTAACTCTACGACTTTTACCCCATATAATCAATCAATCAATCAATCATGGGGGTTGAATGTCATGACGTCCTTATGTACTGTAGGTACCCTTCATATAAAATGTTACCTAATGTCCTCTAACCCTCTCCTGCTGTCGTCCTGTTCCCAGGTGGAGCTGCACCTGAAGCCCATCCAGTCCCTACTGGTGCACCAGAAGCCCCTGGTGTTTGTGCTAAACTCCCCCCAGCCTGTGGTCTGGGACATCAGGACAGAGAAACTAGCCCTGGGCATCAAACACATCTTCCATGTAAGTCAAGATTGAACTAAGGTCCCCTTCCAATCTCTCGCTCCTCTCTCTCTCACTCACTCACACTCACACTCACACTCTCACACTCACTCTCACTCTCACACTCACACTCACACACTCACTCACCCTTTGTCACTCTGTCTCTCTCTCTCTCTCTGTCCCACTCCATTAGGGTCCATTTCCAATCTCTCTCTCTCTTAGTCCAATTACTTCCATGTATTTATTTCCTCATACCATTCTTTATTAACATTCAGGCATCGTCCACTTTTCTCCGTGAGACGTTAAGGAAGCAATTCTTTTGCAGAGGAAACCTGTGCTACGTTAGGGTCTAGACGAGAAGAGCTCTCAGCTGTTGGTTACAGATTTATCATGTGTTACATACAGTCTGTGGACAACAACAACCAACCACACATGCAGGCAAATAGACAGACAGACACACACACACACACACACACACACTCTCCCACATGCCCTGTGGTGAGACGTTAATGTCTGTATGGCAGTAGTTAATGTGTAATGTGCAGCAGTGGTTTACCCATGGATACAGGCTCTTCCTTACACTGTGCAGACACACACCCTTTCCACTTCCTCTTGTTGTAAACCCTAATAATCAGTGACAGACATACACCACTTTAATGGCTAACACACCACTGCTTTAGGACTTTGTTGCTATCAACCCTCAAGTGATTAGTGAACTATTGTTTACATGCTAGATGATAGGCTATAGGTTGGCATGGACTATATGCTCAGCCTGTTCCCAGGTCTGTTTAAGTGCTGTCTTGCCAATTCCTACGGTCATTGTCACACCAGGCTACATTATGCTACGCTCATCCAGTGTCACATAGAGAGTTGTGTGCTGGCCGGAAACCCTCTGACACAGTTGGGGATGAAGCGTATTTATACTAGAAGATAAAGTGGGTCGGTGACATCAGCTCTGTTGGCACTGGAGTCCCTAACAACATTGTTTTTCAATCTGGCTTTTAAACAGTGGAGGGCTGTTCCCTCCCTCCTCTTCCCTCCCTCCCTCCTCCCCTTCTTTCCCTCTCTCCTCTCCCTCCCTAACTCCATCCAAACAATCTTGTTGATGGCTGGGCAGCGTTACAAATCATCCAGGGCGTCACACACACACCCCGATGGGAAGGGGAACATGGAGGTTTATTGAAGGAGTATTGGGAGGCAGCAGGCCCCAGCAGGCCCACTGGACAGCTAGCCATATTTAGTAATGATACCAGAGGAGACCAGAGGGCTTCTCTCTCTCTCTCTCTCTCTCTCTCTCTCTCGCTCTCTCCCACTGTGAGACTTAATGAGAAAATGAGGGTAAGCCACTGTATCACATGAGACAATCACAGAGAAATTAGTGCAAGAGGCCTTACATGGCTTAACTCAACCATGCTGCTCTACACTGTAAGCCTGGCTGGATCTGTACACTCCTCCCGTGCCATATATGCTGTGAAAACGTTCATGTAGCTCGTGGTTCTTCTGAAATAATCATTGTTAACACCATAGCGTTCCACAAGAATGCGACATCAGGCACTAATTCATAATTATTTCCATATGTGGCGGTGATGTGTTCTCATCGCATGCAAAACATCCACCATGAAAACCAGAGTCCATACAATGTTTAACACAGACACTCATACACGCGCATGCACGTACGCACACACACACACACGTCCACATTTCTCAGAGACTTAGCCTGAAATCCGACCTTCGGCGGTGGGAAGACTTTAGGACAAAAGAAGACTTTAGGACTCCGTCATCACCTCTGTGTTGAGTGGGATTACTGTGGTTATGTGAAGGTAGTTAGCTGACGTACTAACATCCATCCACCTTCTGTTTCCCAACATATTGCCTTGAGCAGATAAACCATTATAGCCATATTACAGACCAGACCTGGGTTCAAATACAATTTGACATCATTACAAATACATCCGCTGGGATTGATTGAGTATCCTGGCGCAATGGAACCAATAGAAAGTTGTACATTTCAAACCCCACCCATCTGGCTCTCCAGGCAGGCTAATACAGGCACTTAAAGAATTTGAAATATTTCAAATAGTACTTGAACCCGGGTCTAAAACAGACCCAACCCCAGCCTCAGTCTGTCCCTGTCTTAACCACAGACTCAGGTTTCACTGTGACACCCCTAGTGAATACATCAAACAGTGTGACAACATGAGAACTAAATTCCAGTTATTTCCTGTACTAAGTGGAAATGCTTCCATGTAAGATTGAAAAAGGGGATTTAGTTCATTCAGATGAATTGGCATCCAGGCTGCTTACGTATTCAGAGCTGTAAACTTGAATTCTACCTGCGGTTAGAGTCAGTCTTCTCTTGTGTGCACCCCAAATAGCACCCTACTCCTATATAGTGCGGGCTCTGGTCAAAAGTCGTGCACTTTATAGGGATAGGGTGCCATTGGGGATGTCGTCTCAGAGGGAGCCATTAGCAGGTCAACAGTGTAGTAAATGTCTCCTCATCAGACATATAACAGCTGACAACAGCCATGAAGCCCAGCCCACAGCCTACAGTACAGTACTAGGCTAGCTGACCTTATTCTGTAGTGTAACTAATGTTGTTAGACGTTGGATCTGACATGGGGCCCTGTGCCTGCTTTCCCACTGTCAAGGGGGAGGGATAGGACTCCTCCCTGTTGACAGTTTTACTGTTCAGGGATAATTTAATGTACACATAAGATTTACAGTATCATATATATACACTGAGTTTACAAAAAATTAAGAACACCTTCCTAATATTCAGTTGTACCACCCTGCCACTTTTGCCCTCAGAACAGACTCAATTTGTCAGGGCATGGACTCTACAAGGTGTCAAAGGTTCCACAGGGATGCTGGCCCATGTTGACTCCAATGCTTCCCACAGTTGTGTCAAGGTTGCTGGATATAATTTGGGCGGTGGACCATTCTTGATACACACAGGAAGCTGTTGAGCGTGAAAAACCCAGCAGTATTGCAGTTCCAGACACAAACCGGTGCGCCTGGCACCTACTACCATACCCCGTTCAAATGCACTTAAATATTTTGTATTGCCCATTCACCCTCTGAATGGCACACATGCACAATCCATGTCTCAATTATCTCAAGGCTTACGAAATCCTTCTTTAACCTGTCTCCTCCCCTTCATCTACACTGTTTGAAGTGGATTTACCAAGTCACATCAATAAGGGATCATAACTTTCACCTGGTCAAAGCTGTCATCAAGGCAAACGGTGGCTATTTGAAGAATCTGAAATATAAAATATATTTTGATTTGTTTAACCCTTTTTTGATTACTACATGATTCCATATGTGTTATTTCATAGTTTTGATGTCTTCACTATTCTACAATGTAGAAAATAGTAAAAATAACGAAAAACCCTTGAATGAGTAGGTGTTCTAAAACTTTTGACCGGTAGTGTGTGTGTGAATGTATATACAGTGGGGAGAACAAGTATTTGATACACTGACGATTTTGCAGGTTTTCCTACTTACAAAGCATGTAGAGGTCTGTAATTTTTATCATAGGTACACTTCAACTATGAGAGACGGAATCTAAAACAAAAATCCAGAAAATCACATTGTATGATTTTTAAGTAATTAATTTGCATTTTATTGCATGACATAAGTATTTGATACATCAGAAAAGCAGAACTTAATATTTGGTACAGAAACCTTTGTTTGCAATTACAGAGATCATACGTTTCCTGTAGTTCTTGACTAGGTTTGCACACACTGCAGCAGGGATTTTGGCCCACTCCTCCCTACAGATCTTCTCCAGATCCTTCAGGTTTCGGGGCTGTCGCTGGGCAATACGGACTTTCAGCTCCCTCCAAAGATTTTCTATTGGGTTCAGGTCTGGAGACTGGCTAGGCCACTCCAGGACCTTGAGATGCTTCTTACGGAGCCACTCCTTAGTTGCCATGGCTGTGTGCTTCGTGTCGTTGTCATGCTGGAAGACCCAGCCACGACCCATCTTCAATGCTCTTACTGAGGGAAGGAGGTTGTTGGCCAAGATCTCGCGATACATGGCCCCATCCATCCTCCCCTCAATACGGTGCAGTCGTCCTGTCCCCTTTGCAGAAAAGCATCCCCAAAGAATGATGTTTCCACCTCCATGCTTCACGGTTGGGATGGTGTTCTTGGGGTTGTACTCATCCTTCTATTCCTCCAAACACGGCGAGTGGAGTTTAGAGCAAAAGGCTCTATTTTTGTCTCATCAGACCACATGACCTTCTCCCATTCCTCCTCTGGATCATCCAGATGGTCATTGGCAAACTTCAGACGGGCCTGGACATGCGCTGGCTTGAGCAGGGGGACCTTGCGTGCGCTGCAGGATTTTAATCCATGACGGCGTAGTGTGTTACTAATGGTTTTCTTTGAGACTGTGGTCCCAGCTCTCTTCAGGTCATTGACCAGGTCCTGCCGTGTAGTTCTGGGCTGATCCCTCACATTCCTCATGATCATTGATGCCCCACGAGGTGAGATCTTGCATGGAGCCCCAGACCGAGGGTGATTGACCGTCATCTTGAACTTCTTCCATTTTCTAATAATTGTGCCAACAGTTGTTGCCTTCTGACCAAGCTGCTTGCCTATTGTCCTGTAGCCCATCCCAGCCTTGTACAGGTCTACAATTTATCCCTGATGTCCTTACACAGCTCTCTGGTCTTGGCCATTGTGGAGAGGTTGGAGTCTGTTTGATTGAGTGTGTGGACAGGTGTCTTTTATACAGGTAACGAGTTCAAACAGGTGCAGTTAATACAGGTAATGAGTGGAGAACAGGAGGGCTTCTTAAAGAAAAACTAACAGGTCTGTGAGAGCCGGAATTTTTACTGGTTGGTAGGTGATCAAATACTTATGTCATGCAATAAAATGCAAATTAATTACTTAAAAATCATACAATGTGATTTTCTGGATTTTTGTTTTAGATTCCGTCTCTCACAGTTGAAGTGTACCTATGATAAAAATGACAGACCTCTACATGCTTTGTAAGTAGGAAAACCTGCAAAATCGGCAGTGTATCAAATACTTGTTCTCCCCACTGTATGTATATATATATACACACATAAACATACTTTTATTCTGTTTATGGCCTGGCAAGTTATGCATATACTGTAGACACGTGAAACTTGTGAGTCATATCTAAGTCCTATTCCGGCACATTCACAGTGAGGTGAATGTACCAGATGATCTGTCTGTCTGTGAAGAGCCACTCTGGTCCTTAGCTATGGCAAAGTAAGGTTAGCGTTGAGTTGTGTGTTTGAGTGACATCCTTGGGACCTCTGGCTGTGAGCAGAACGAGCTGCCTGTTACATCCCATCTGCCAGGCCAGCTCCTCTCCTCAGGTCCAGGTTGGCTCCACGGGGATGCCTCGTTAACATGCCGCCATGATGGAACCCAAACACTGACTGGCTGGACAAAGAGACGGGACGAGCTGCTGAGAGAATGGACGAATACCCAATCCTCTCACACTCAGTCAGGGTTTCACTCTGCATCCCTGTTCCGTAGCTCTGCTCAGACCAACTGCAGTACACGTGTCGGAGTCAAACAGTCTGACCTGCAGAAGAAGAAGACTGCAGTATAAATGCAAAATCTGCATGGATTCAAAATGTCACAGCACCTTCCTCAACACATAGTAACCAGATCAGAACCACACTTATACTCTCACTGGCGGTATTCTTTACAGTCTGGAGTACTGTATGTGTACTGTATGTGATGCCTGAGCTAGTGAGACAGAGAGTGCCAAGTTCAGCTTGCGCACCACCGGCCACGTTTGAGTAAACCCTCTGAGTTGGAGAGGAGCTGGTGTTTTGTGGTGGGTATGTAGAGTAACAGAATGAATAGTAATGCTTTTTAGATCTTACCACCTCAGACACTGATCCTCCTAGCCACACAGCCAGACCTCCTCTACGCTGTTCCCCCATTGGATTGACTATTTCCTGGGGCTAATGAGGCCCTGAATCAACACTGAATCTGCCCTGAATCAGCCCTGCAAGGCCTCGTTTCCTGGTCCCCGGTTCTAGGGTCCACAGACGGACACACATGGGCCCTGGAACCGCTACAGTTCAGCCCTGCTCTGCTCTGCCTGGTGAGCACACTGTTGCTGTTGGCCCGCTGGACCCTCCTGCCTGCAGCGTTTTCAAATCCTTGGCCTCAAATCCAGACATTCTGTTGTAAAACATGCTACGCAGCACTCCCTGTCAATCAGAAGTACTGAGTAATGAAAAAACATGAAGTCGAACATGAAATGAGAGATGGACACAGCAAATCAAGCCAATGTAATTTCACCAGGAGACAATTAGGATCCTTAGGGGGCACATCTCCAGAGAGGGGTCTTTATTAAAGTTGGCTCTATGACTCTGGTTGTGTCTCAAATGGCACCCTATTCCCTATGTTGTGCGCTACTTTTGACCAGGGCCCATAGAGAATAGAGTGCCATTTGAGATGCAGCCTCTGTTTAAAGGGTTATCGTGCCTTATTGTTTGACTAGTTTGATCTGAAACACATCTTTGTTCTCTCTCGCCTTTTGATGGACCAACACTGTAAAGTTTAGTGGTGGAATTTGTTGCTCTTTCTGTGTTTGCCAAGTCTTTATCCTTTTCTCTTGTTTCTTTCTTTTATTGCATTATTTGGATTTGGTGTGATTTTCTTTCTTTCTCTCGCTCTCTCCTTCGTTCTCTGTGCTCGTTAAATGGAACCATGGCCAGCCCAATATTGTTTTTTCTTCAGTAACAGATCTACAGGAACGTTCTGCCGTGGTGCAGAGACAGATGGTGTTGTTTTCTACACAACACCTCTCCCTGCCAGTTCTCTCTCTCACACACACACACACACACACACACACACACACACACACACACACACACACACACACACACACACACACACACACACACACACACACACACACACACACACACGCCAGCAACTTGATTAGCTCTCTGGAGCCGATTATAGAGAGAGCAGATCAAATCACCCACAAAAAAGCATTTATCACATTCATAACATCACTACATTAGAGCACGCTCCTATTATCTCACATCCTCTCTCTGTCCCTGAGGCTTCCCTCCCTGTCTCCCACTGTTTGGAACACCTCGTCTTCTCCAGACAAACATGGTGTTTTCTCCGGTTGTACTCTGGGTGTTGTTTAGCGAGAGAGTTGGAGGATTGCAACACTCTGATAATTGATATAATTTGGCACGGCGTCTCTTCTCTCTCCTCACCCGACCAGCACATATGGCAATAATATGTAGACGTTCACACACGCATACACAGGCAGAGAGGCCAGGAAACCAACCACAGGCATATGCTTTTAAAAAGCCACGGACCGTAAAGGGTACTGGGCAGCAGGCACATGTTATTGTTGGGTTTTATACTTGGGAACATTTTAGACTAATGCCGACAACTTATGGCAGCAGCTATCTCTTTTGAAAAGTCAGGCGTAATATTTCATTGTATCCCATTGCATGTTCAGTGCAATCGACTGAGCAGTTGAGGCGGGCTGATGTCAAAGCTGATGTTGCTTTTCAACAGACATGAAGTGGAGAGCAGCAGACACCCTTCTCATTGTCTAACACCCATGGAAAGAAGTTAGGCTAGTCCGCTAGCCCCAGGTTAGTATTTTTCAGAGCGGGCTTTAAGAAAATTTGCCAAACTAGAGGTCCATCCCTGGTTCCACCCAAGCACCCCCTCTTCTTTGAACTGCCCAAGAACACCTCATTGGAGATTAGCTCTATTAGTTCCATGCCCAGTTAGGTAGAATGAGGTAAACTCTTGGCGTTGCAAAGTTCCATGGCTATTGAGTGCAAACCTGAGCTGATTCCAGACAGACAGACAGAAAGAGGCCAAACAGACATTCAGCTCCCCTGCTTGGTTGCGTTAGGTATGAGGTCATACAGTGAAATGAGCCCAGGACTAATCTAGGTTGTCTTTCTGTCTGGTTCTGTTTGTGAGAAGAGGACGGATAAGCAACATAAATGTATGTGTTCAGGGATTAGGCCCTCTCTCTCTGCACGTTCAGTCCTGTGTCCAGACAGGTCCTCCTCTTCTCTTCTCAGGGAGAACCTGCTGATACCCTCAAGGCAATGAGTAGCGTACGTGCTATGACAGTAGGGACTATAAAACGGACAAAAATGAATGTACTGTGTATTGTATGAACATTTTTCTCCCAATTGTTTCATTGAGTTAATCATTCCTTTGTGACAGTTATTGATGTCTATGGATGTATAACTACTTTGACATCTACACTCTTAGAAAAAAAGGTCCTATCTAGAACCTTAAAGGGTTCTTTGGCTGTCTGCATAGGGGAACCCTTTGAATAATCCTTTTTGGTTGCAGATAGAACCCTTTTGCTTCCAGGTTAACCCTTTTTGGTTCCACGTAGAGGATTCTACATTGAGCAAAAAATGGTTTTACCTGCAACCAAAAAGGATTCTCCTATGGGGACAGCCGAATAACCTTTTTGGAACCCTTTTCTCTAAGAGTATATGCATGCAACACTACTTTGATGTATTTGCATGCAGCACTACTTTGTAGTATTGTTAATACTCTGGGAGCCAAACAATTAACAATACCTTAACTTTGAAATGGTATAGCTTTCAAGCAGTTGTTTTGCAAGTCCTGGCTTCACACTTTATTTGTTCTTGTAAAAGTAGATGCTAATTTCTTATGTTTTCCAACTTTCAAGTCTTTGATAAAAACATTGCTTATGATTGCAGATAATCCTTAATGAATCTTAAATAATGATGAGTGAGAAAGTTACAGAGGGACTAAACTCCTAGGTATAACATTGGATGGTCAATTATCATGGTCAACTCATATTGACTAAGTTGAAGATGGGGAGGGGTATGTCCCATCTTGATTACTGTTCGGTAATATGGTCAAATTAAGCAAAGAAAAACCTAGCAAATCTGCAGCTGGTTGAAAACAGAGCAGCACGCCTTGCCCTTACAGTGCATTCGGAAAGTATTCAGACCCCTTGACTTTTTTCCCACATTTTGTTACGTTACAGCCTTATTCAAAAATTTATTAAATTGTTGTTTTTTTTCATCAATTTACCCCATAATGACAAAGCAAAAACAGGTTTTTAGAAATGTTTGCTAATTTATATATATATATAAAAAAACTGAAATATCACATTTACATAAGTATTCAGACAATTTACTCAGTACTTTGTTGAAGCACTTTGGCAGTGATTACAGCATCGAGTCTTCTTGGGTATGTCGCTACAAGCTTGGCGCACCTGTATTTGGGGATTTTCTCCCATTCTTCTCTGCAGATCCTCTCAAGCTCTGCCAGGTTGGATGGGGAGTGTTGCTGCACAGCTATTTTCAGGTCAATACAGAGATGTTCAATCGGGTTCAAGTCTGGCTCTGGCTGTGCCACTCATGGACATTCAGACTTGTTCCGAAGCCACTCCTGCATTGTCTTGGTAGTGTGCTAAGAGTCGTTGTCCTTTTGGAAAGTGAACCTTCACCCCAGTCTGAGGTCCTGGGCGCTCTGGAGGAGATTTTTTATCAAGGATCTCTCTGTACTTTGCTCCGTTCATCTTTGCCTCGGTCTTGACTAGCCTCCCAGTTCCTGCCGCTGAAAAACATCCCCACAGCATGATGTTGCCACCACCATGCTTCCCCGTAGGGATGGTGCCAGGTTTCCTCCAGACCTGATGCTCGGCATTCAGGCCAAATAGTTCAGTCTTGGTTTCAGCAGACCAGAGAATCTTGTTTCTCATGGTCTGAGAGTCTTTAGGTGCCTTATAACTCCAAGCGGGCTGTCATGTGCCTTTTACTGAGGAATGGCTTCCATCTGTCCACTCTACTATAAAGGCCTGATTGGTAGAGTGCTGCAGAGATGGTTGTCCTTCTGGAAGGTTCTCCCATCTCCACAGAGGAACTCTAGAGCTCTGTCATAGTGACCATCTAGTTCCTGGTCACCCTTCTCCCCCGATTGCTCAGTTTGGCCTGGTGACGAGCTCTAGGAAGAGTCTTGGTGGTTCCAAACTTCTTCCATGTAAGAATGATGGAGGCCACTGTGTTCTTGGGGACCTTCAATGCTGCAGACATTTTTTGGTACCCTTCCCCAGATCTGTGCCTCGACACAATCCTCTCGGAGTTCTACGGACAATTCCTTTGACCTCATGGCTTGGTTTTTACTCTGACATGCACTGTCAACTGTGAGGCCTTATATAGACAGGTGTGTGCCTTTCCAAATCATATCCAATCAATTGAATTTACAAAAGGTGGACTCCAATCAAGTTGTAGAAACATCTCAAGGATGATCAATGGAAACAGGATGCACCTCAGCTCAATTTCGAGTCTCATACCAAACATTTCTAGAAACCTGTTTTTGCTTTGTCATTATTGGGTATTGTGTGTAGATTGCTGAAGAAAATGTTTATTTAATCAATTTTAGAATAAGGCTGTAAAGTGGCAAAATGGGTCTGAATACTTTCCGAATGCACTGTACATGTATTTTTTTTAACACGTTCTTCTAAACAAGCTTTCTCTCTCTCTCTCTTTCTCTCTCTCAGCTAACGGGGTATTGATCTCAGGTTGGTTTAGATAGAGAGAGCAGGTTTGTTGAGTCCCAGTGTCTCTCTGAGTCTCTTCTTTCATATTACCGTTTCAAATTACCCTCGAACGGCCTGGAGCTAATTTGGTTTTTCAGGCTTCCACCTCTAATTCTTTCAGACTAATTACAGACGTATTGCCGAGCTTGGCAAGGTTTCCCAAAGTAAACCCCAACACTTTCCTCCACCATCTCCTCCTCTCGTTGTTTCAGCACTCGTCCACGGCTCTATATCACTTTTGATTGCTGAGGTGAGGCAGTCAGGCAGAGGCACGGCACTCCGTCTTTCTCCACTAAAGTTTTCCTTTCCTTCCTGCCGTAGTCGTAGTAAACGTTATCACTCAAAATAAATAGCTACGTTGCGGTGAATTCTTCGACAGTATCTGTCTCCCTGGTCTTGGCATTCATCATCTGTGGTGACAATGCCAGGAACGTAGAAAGGAGCGGCCAGGGGTCAGGCAGATGTTGCACATGGTGCTGGCTGGGCCGTGTGTGTGTGACGTGTGTTTGTGTGTGTGCTTGAGGGAAATGGAGAACCTCTCTGTCTGGAGTTCCAAATACCCAATTTTCAAACAAACAAGCAAACACCATGATCTGAAATACTGTGTTTTGTTTTCCTCTTCCCCCTCTTTGGAAAACTTCAAAACGATGTGTAATGCAACAAACTGTGAATGATCCCCAAGTGTTATGAGTTAATGTTTTAATTGGGCCTGCCAGGCAGCATGGTCAGCTGCCCTCCCCATGTTAGATAGAGGAGGCCGTGGGAATAAGAAAAACATAATGATAAATATAATGAGGTAGGTTATCTAGACCAGACCGTGTGTTAGGGCTGCCTGGCTGGCCTGGGATACTCAGCTCTGCTCACAGTTGTACTACAGTCAGTAGTTTTTTTCAGCACATGTGAATGTTTATCTCTCTGAAATGAAGCATATGGGTTGAGGTCCGTTAAGAGCCAAAGGGGTGGTCTCCCTCTCACTCTCTCGCTCTCTCTCTTCACACGCATGCATGCATGCACACATGCCAAGCTCAGCCAAGTTTCTCTCTTTCCCTCCATCCCTCCCTCCTTCCATCCCTCCCTGCCAGAAGACAAATCAGCACTTCATTGTGGGCTCAGGGCTCCGCACACATTTTACGCTCATTTTTTGTCACTCTGCGCATCACAGCTGGGTTTTGCGGTCTCGCAGCCTTTTGCCTACCTAGGCTTAGGCTACGTCCCTCTGTATCACATCTGGATGCAATTTATCCCGCTCTCATATGGCAAAATGATTTACTTTTAGATTATAATGCTAACTCCAAACAAACTGCATTGCTAAAATTTGTCTATTTCTTTGTGCCTCTGATTTGTGTGTTTGTGTGTGTGTGTGTGTGTGTGTGTGTGTGTGTGTGTGTGTGTGTGTGTGTGTGTGTGTGTGTGTGTGTGTGTGTGTGTGTGAGCACACATACACAGACACGTGTGTCTTGCAGTTGTGTTTCCTATGACAAAGACAAAGTAGTGTGAACATATGCCATCATATGTGTGTTTGTGTGTCTGCTGGCTATGTTCATGACAGACAGCGCCATACCTCTCCAGCTGTATGCAGCCATTTTGAGAAATCCCTGCACACTAGTGATGACGCACAATGACATTACGTAATCAGTAGATACCATGCATCTTATTGTGTAAGGAGACCATGTGTAAAAATACAGAGCGCACATTTCGAGAGGCCTTGAAATAACGATCGAGGATGGAGTGTCAAAGATGTCTTTTGGCAAAGTTTAGATGGAAGGTTTGAATTTGCAAAAGTCTTCTCTTCGCCTTTTTCTGTTTGCCTCGAGGCAGGCCTTGACTTTTATTGTCTTGAATTTCTTCTTTTCCCATAAAGTGGATGAGCATGTCAATAGAGCATTGGATTTTATGGGCATATATATCTTTATCAACAAAGAAGTCCTTGTGAGTGGAAGTCTTGAAAACTAACTTCATGAGGCCAATAGAAAACACCGCTTCTTAACAGTAAATCACGTCACAGGTCTGATCCACAACTTTTTTTTAGCTTTACCATTTTATATTCTCAGTAACTCTATACATGTATTTCCTTCAGTATCTGAAATAGAGACTGCTGAAAGTAATCCAGAGTTGTCTGATATAAAATTAAAAATCTGACCCACTGATATTAAAGGTAGATTCAGCGATATGACGTAGGTGCAGAAAGTGAGCCGCATAGTGCTCATCTCAATATCTGTCATTTCGCTGAGTCGACCATTAAATCAATGCTTATTGGTCTCTAGACTACAAATCCTGTAAATCCCCACTCCGTATTATTGTTCCTATGGTCTCTCTCTCTGAGTTACTGTCACACCAGGTCCATAATGCTAGAGCTAGTCTCTTAGGACAAGTTTACCAAACGCAGATTAAGCATAGTCCTAGACTAAAAATACTTTTCGATTCTCCATTGATCTTGCTCTTTAGTCCAGGACTAGGCTTAATCTGTGGCTAGGAAACCAGCCCCTAGTATCATACAGAAACCTACTGTATCACAGTCATTCTGTGGAACCCCTGCCTCCAGCTCTTTTCCTCACAGGCAAAGTGATGTCCCTCTGTGGTTCCTATGGCCCTGAGAAATGGCTGTAGGCTATTATAACTATGTGTCTTAGTACACCCAATGCCATAGCCGTCTACAAACATAAACTGTCTTAGGGGCTATGTCTCCTGATGTACAGTGTCTATCTGTAACATCATTGTGTCTCTCCACCCTCCAGGTATCAGAGAGCTCAGATGTCCACTTCTCTGTGTGTCGTTTAATGCTGAAACATGGCTGTAGGCTCCTATGACTCCTAACACACTACAGCCATGTCTCAGGGGTATGACTCTTGATGAACTGTGTATGTCTGTCTGTAAAGCCATAGTGTCTCTCTGTCTGACTGTCTGTATCGTTGTGCTATCTCTCCTTCCTCCAGGTATCTGAGGGATCTGATGTCTACTTACCTCCAGGGAACTTCTCCCTCCACTGTCAGGTTCAGAAGGAGGTGCTTCCCCATGGCAACGAGCATCTCCTCAACTGGGCCACCAAGAAGTACAGAGCCGTCACCTCCTTCTCCGAACTCAAGATCGCCCTGGACATCTACATTAAAGTGGGAGAAGGTGTGTTTTACTTTCAAAGGGAAGTTAGAAATATTTCTCTAAAGGACGCTCTTAGAGGAAGGTGCTACCTATAACCATAAAGGGTTCTTTGGCTGCCCCTTCTGTAGGATAACTATTGGTTCCAAGTGGAAGCCTACATCAAAGTCGGAGAAGGTGCGTTTCACTCTGAGAGGCAGGTTAGAAACATTGCCTCAGTCCTAAGGTAGTGCCACATTTCCGTTTCGAATGCCTAGGGAGACATTTACACCTACCTTCACTAACAGTATATTTTCTCTGCCTTGTGACAGGCCTTTTCTTCCCCACTAAACCTTAATCAAGTGGTTCCCATGCAGTAATTGCCTCTCAATGGAGGCCATTGACAGTCCTGGGAGTTACTGGACCCTAGAGAAATAAAACAATCCCAGAGAAGCAGAGCTAACACTCTTTCTGTGTCTCGGTTCCACTGGCCAGCTTTCGGTTCCATTTAAAAAGCAAATAGACTTGGCCGGGAGGAAAGGACTTTCTTTCTTTTGTAATCTGGCCATTTGCGTTCCTTGCTTGTCACTTTTCTTCATTGACTGTGAGCCCAGAGTCAGTGGAGTGAGGAGGAAGTGACTGATGGAAATGCAGAGTAGGTTTGTGAGAGGGTCTGTGTCTTCATGGTAGGTTTGTGAGAGGGTCTGTGTCTTCGTAGTAGGTTTGTGAGAGGGTGTGTGTCCTTGTAGTAGGTTTGTGAGAAGAATCACTGCTCTGATTGCTAGCTGTAAAATGGCGCCGGAGCAGAAGTTTTTTTGTTCGTTTATCTGCGTTTGTAACTTATTTTTTTGTTACTATTTTTGTACATAATGTTGCCGCTACTGTCTCTTTTTACCTAAAATAATTTCTAGACATCAGGACTGTGATTACTCACCACTGGCTACCAGAGTCCTTTTTATTATTTTATGACTCTGACGAGCCCGAGGCGGAGGATATACGGCTCCCTCGGGAACAGGCCCTGACTCCAGTGATCTGTGTGAAGAGGAGGCGGAGAACGAAAGGCCGGAGGGCGGGCTGCCTTCTGAGGAGTAGGCGGCGATTGAATAAACCCCCACTCCCTCAGTTCTGCTAGCAAACATGCAGTCTTTGGACAATAAAATAGACAAGTTATTGGGAAGATTAAACTACCAACAGGACATTAAAAACTGTAACATCCTATGCTTCACGGAGTCCTGGCTGAACGACTGCAATATCAACATACAGCTGGCTGGTTATACGATGTACCGGCAGGATAAAACAAGTAAGACAAGGGGCGGCAGCCCTATGTATTTTTGTAAACAGCAGCTGGTGCACGATATCTAAGAAAGTCCCGAGCCATTGCTCATCTGAGGTAGAGTTTCTCATGATAAGCTGCAGACCACATTACCTACCAAGAGAGTTCTCATCTATATTCTTTGTAGCTGTTTACATACCACCACAGTCAGAGGCGGGTACCAAGATAGCATTGAATAAGCTGTATTCTGCCAAAAGCAAACAAGATAACACTCACCCAGAGGTGGCGCTCCTAGTAGCTGGGGACTTTAATGCAGGGAAACTTAAATCAGTTTTACCTCATTTCTATCAACATGTTAAATGTGCAACCAGAGGGAAAAGAACTCTGGACCACCTATACTCCACACATGCATACAAAGCATACACAGATGCTTACAAAGCTGTACCTTGCCCTCCATTTGGCAAATCTGACCATAATTATATCCTCCTGATTCCTGCTTACAAGCAAAAATTAAAGCAGGAAGCACCAGTGACTAGATCAATAAAAAAGTGGTCAGATGAAGCAGATGCTAAGCTACAGGATTGTTTTGCTAGCACAGACTGGAATACGTTCCGGGATTCCTCCAATGTCATTGAGGAGTACACCACATCTGTCATTGGCTTCATCAATAAGTGCATCGATGACGTCGTACCCACAGTGACCGTACGTACATACCCCAACCAGAAACCATGGATTACAGGCAGCTACCGCACTGAGCTAAAGGCTAGAGCTGCCGCTTTCAAGGAGCAGGACTCTATCCAGAAAGCTTATAAGAAATCCCGCTATGCCCTCCGATGAACCATCAAACAGGCAAAGCGTCAATACAGGACTAAAATTGAGTCTTATTACACTGGCTCTGACGCTCGTCGGATGTGGCAGGACCTGCAAACCATTACAGACTACAAAGGGAAGCAGAGCCAAGAGCTGCCCAGTGACATGAGCCTACCGGACGAGCTAAACTACTTCTATGCTTGCTTCGAGGCAAATAACACTGAAACATGCATGAGAGCACCAGCCTGTACCGGAAGAGTGTGATCACGCTCTCCGCAGCCGATGTGACTAAGACCTTTAGACAGGTCAACATTCACAAGGCCGGAGGGCCAGACGGAGTACAAGGACGTGTATTGCGAGCATGCGCTGACCAACTAGCAAGTGTCTTCACTGACATTTTCAACCTCTTCCTGTCCGAGTCTGTAATACCAACATGTTTTAAGCAGACCACCATAGTGCCTGTGCCCAAGAACCCTAAGGTAACCTGCATAAATGACTACTGACCTGTAGCACTAACATCTGTAGCCATGAAGTACTTTGAATGGCTGGTCATGGCTCACATCAACACCATAATCCCATAAACCCTAGACCCACTCCAATTTGCATATCGCCCCATCAGATCCACAGATGATGCAGTCTCTATTGTACTCCACACTGCCCTTTCCCACCTGGACTGAAGGAACACCTATGATGGTAATGCTATTCATTGACTACAGCTCAGCGTTCAACACCATAGTGCCCTCAGCTCATCAATAAGCTAAGGACCCTGGGACTAAACACCTCCTTCTGCAACTGGATCCTGAACTTCCTGACGGGCCACCCCCAGGTGGTAAGGGTAGGTAACAACACATCCGCCACGCTGATCCTCAACACAGGGGACCCTCAGGGGTGCTTGCTCAGCCGCCTCCTGTACTCCCATTTCACTCATGACTGCACGACAACAACAAGACAGCCTATAGGGAGGAGGTCAGAGACCTGGCCGTGTGGTGCCAGGACAACAACCTCTCCCTCAACGTGATCAAGACAAAGGAGATGATTGTGGACTACAGGAAAAAGAGGACCGAACACGCCCCCATCCTCATTGACGGGGCTGCAGTGGAGCAGGTTGAGAGCTTCAAGTTCCTTGGTGTCCACATCACCAAAAAACTAACATGGTCCAAGCACACCATGACAGTCGGGAAGAGGACACGACCAAACCTATTCCCCTCTCAGGAGACTGAAAAGATTTGGCATGGGTCCTTAGATCCTCAAAAGGTTCTACAGCTTCACCATCAAGAGCATCCTGACTGGTTGCATCACTGCCTGGTATGGCAACTGCTCGGCCTCCGACCGCAAGGCACTACAGAGGGTAGTGCGAACGTGCCATCCAGGACCTCTATACCAGGTGGTGTCAGAGGAAGGCCCTGGGAATTGTCAACGACTCCAGCCACCCTAGCGGTACCGGAGGGCCAAGTCTAGGTCCAAGAGGCTTCTAAACCACTTCTACTCCCAAGCCATAAGACTCTTGAACATCCAGACAAATGGCTACCCAGACAATTCACATTACCCCCCCATCTCCACACCACTGCCACCCTCTGTTGTCATCTATGCATAGTCACTTTAATTAACTCTACCTACATGGACATACTACCTCAACTAACCGGTGCCCCCGCACACTTGCTCTGTACCGGTACCCCCCTGTATATATTGTTATTTTTTACAGGGACTGTTTCAAGTCTCCAAGCTGTTTTGGTCCAACACACAAGAGAGGGATCCATTTATGGTATTCTTTCCTCCTTAAAACTAGCATCCTTAGTTGCTACATCCATTTTTGGAATTATAAATATATATATACCCATTGATTCTTGAAGACTATAACTTAGAAATGCCTCATGAGCTTAGTTAAACTTTCATACCCCATCAGAACCCAAAATATAAGCTTGTTTTACTCTGTTTGTAAACAATATAAATATAAACAAACACTTCATCGCCTCAAAACATGTTTAAAATTATACTTTTGATATCACGGATGGTCAGTCCATCCATAGGTCTGTCTATGAATTTGAGCGTGGTTACATTTCTCCGGGCGCTTTTTAACTAAACAGGGATGGAGAATCGCTTTGTTATTGTTTCTACTAAAGATTCTAGCTTTAACCCCTTGAGCTGCAAATAAACAAGATGATAAGGGCCTTGTTCCTTAACTTGTCTGTAAGAAGACCACTTCTGAGAAGCAGAGTTTGTAGTAAACTAAACTGGAAGGCATCAATGGGTAGAGCAAATGTCAACTGTTCCTTGACAACTGTGAGCTGTGAGTGGAAACAAACTGTCAGAGGTGTCTCCTCTCCACCAGGCAGTAGAGTTACTGTAGCAGGGACTAAGGCTGTTTGAAGTTGAGGGCTTTCCTCCACGGATGTTGTGTGATTGATCCATTGAAGCCATGCTTCACTCTTTCCTTCACTTCATCACTCCCCACTGGTCCTTTGTAAACCGAACCGACAGCACGTCCCACCTTATCCTACGTCAACATCCAGATAGGAAGGGCACCTCATTTTTAACGACTATCTTTCAACTGCATGACAATATCACTGTGACTGCCAGGAGTGGAGTCATGGCTCCATTACACATTGCAGCCGGGGTATGTACTGTTCTCTCCATGTAATCAATCACTTTGGAGGAAAACAGAGAGTGTGTGGTTGCTTAGCCTTGAAGCAGTCATCTATTCAGCCGCTCTCTCTGTCATTAGACACTGTGGCTTGGCGAAGGCCCAACGTGCCATGTTTACCTCAGTCCGGCTCCCTCCCATCTCTCTCTCTGGTACTTTTTCATGAGGCTGGACAGATTTCCGCTTTGTGTCCTACCAGGTACTTAAAACACGCAAGAGGGGGGCACGAGTGGGTCTAGGGAGGAAGGTTCCAACCTCTTTAGTTTATATTGTCCAAGACCTTGTTTGCCAAATAAGGAAGCATCTGGGCTTAACTTTTCATGTTTTGTAAAAGACTGAGAAGAGGATTGCATGCCTGGACAGTTGGATGGAGAATAATAATATTTGAGTAAATAAATGGTAGTAAGTTAGAATGGTGGGAAACCTGACAGGAATGACTGATTGGACGTGTTTATGACGGCTATTGTTCAACATGTCTTTTCATTTCCCCAGAAACATGAATCATAGTGTTCAATGCAAAATCTGTCTGTATGTCCCTGTCTTTTACCAACAACCCCAAAGTGTTCAGATATCTCAAAACGTTGGCTGAACAGTAATGTAAATACCTAAATACCTCACCCATTTCCTCATGAGGATGAATCTTGAAAGAAAATAGAAACTTGCACACTGCACTTGCCAGTATCACTTCAGTATATTAAGTTTGCGTATTAACCTTGACTGCCTCCATCGGAACGTCTTGCTCTTGAGGATTAATCAAGTATAATCACATCACATCCAGTGTTCGAATTATACATTGAGTCATAATCTCGTCTCATCTCATCTAACCACCCTCTTCTTTCGTCTTCCAGACCCAGTGTTCTCAGATACCTGTAAGATCGACAACAAGTTCCTGTCTCTGAACTACCTAGCTGGCTACGTGGAGCCCCAGGCCTCTACAGGCTGTGTCCTGTCTGGACCAGACCAGGACCAAGAGGTCCACATCATTGAGCTGCAAGCACCCAACTCCAGCAGGTCAGTACTGTAAACCAACACAACCATAACATAACCATAACATAACCAAAACACAACCAGAACTGTAGCCCACCACCAGAACCAAAACATAGCCCAACCCAAATAAAGCGCACATTTATCCAGTTTAGGCTGGGTTCCTGGACACAGATTAAGCCTAGTTCTGGACCAAAGAACACTTCCAATGGAGATTCTCTATTGAGCATGCTTTTAGTCCAGCAGTGGGCTTAATCTGTCTCTGGTAAACTGGCCCTTTATGTCAATATGCTACACATTATGTCGATTACACTAACTCTAAATATAAACCTTAGTGATCTCAGTGTAATTTCCCTGTTACAAGAGGTCAGGATGGTTTCTCTCTAGTCTCACAAGGAAGAGTAGGATAATATTGACCTTTTGAGGTTTTGTTGAGCGCTCTCTGACTCAGTCTGAGGGTGCCTCCAAAATGGTATCCTATTGCCAAGGGCACTACTTTTGACCAGAGGTCTATGGACCCTGGTCAAAAGTCATGCAAACTAGACTCTGCGATACACTACATGAACAAAAGTATGTGGACACCTGCTCGTCAAACATCTCATTCCAAAATCATGGACATTATTATGGAGTTGGTGCCCCCGTTGCTGCTATAACAGCCTCCACTCTTCTGGGAAGGCTTTCCACTAGATGACACAGTGCTGTGGGGACTTGCTTCCATTCAGCCACAAGGGCATTAGTGAGGTCGGGCACTGATGTTGGGCGATTACGCCAGGTTTGCAGTCGGCGTTCCCATTCATCCCAAAGGTGTTCAATGGGGTTGAGGTCAGGGCTCTGTGCAGGCCAGTCAAGTTCTTCCACACCGATCTCGACAAACCATTTCTGTATGGACCTCGCTTTATACACAGGGGCATTGTCATGCTGAAACAGAAAAGGGCCTTCCCGAAACTGTTGCCACAAAGTTGGAAGCACAGAATCGTCCAGAATGTCATTCTATGCTGTAACGTTAAGATTTCCCTTCACAGGCACTAAGTTGCCTAGCCCGAACCATGAAAATCAGCCACAGACCATTTATTCCTCCTCCACCAAATAACAGCACTTACAGTTGACCGTAACAGGTCAGAAATTTGACAAACACACTTTTTGGAAAGGTGGCATCCTATGACGGTGCCACGTTGAAAGTCACTGAGCTCTTCAGTAAGGTCATTCTACTGCCAATGTTTGTCTATGGAAATTACATGGCTGTGTGCTTGATTTTATACACCTGTCAGCAACAGGTGTGGCTGAAATAGCCGAATCCACTCATTTGAAGGCATGTCCACATATTTTTGTAAACAGAGCTTTCGGAAAGTTTTAAGACACTTTGACTTTTTCAAAGTTACAGCCTTATTCTATAATTGATTAAATCGTTTTTTCCCTCATCAATCTACACACAATACCCCATAATGTCAAAGCAAAACAGTTTTTTTATGTTTGCAAAAAAAAGAGACGGAAATATCGCATTTACATACAGTGGCAAGAAAAAGTATGTGAACCCTTTGGGAATACCTGTATTTCTGCATAAATTGGTCATAAAATTTGACCTGAATCTTCATCTAGGTCACAACAATAGACGAACAGTCTGCTTATACTAATAACACACAAACAATAATACTTTTTCATGTCTTTATTGAACACACCGTGTAAACATTCACAGTGCAGGGTGGGAAAAGTATGTGAACCCTTGGATTTAATAACTGGCTGGCCCTCCTTTGGCAGCAATAACCTCAACCAAACATTTTCTGTAGTTGCAGATCAGACCTGCACAATGGTCAGGAGGAATTTTGGACCATTCCTCTTTACAAAACTGTTTCAGTTCAGCAATATTCTTGGGATGTCTGGTGAACTGCTCTCTTGAGGTCATGCCACAGCATCTCAATCGAGTTGAGGTCAGGACTCTGACTGGGCCACTCCAGAAGGTGTATTTTCTTCTGTTGAAGCCATTCTGTTGTTGATTTACTTCTGTGTTTTGTGTTGTTATCCTGTTGCATCACCCAACTTCTGTTGAGCTTCAATTGGCGGACAGATAGCCTAACATTCTCCTGCAAAATGTCTTGATAAACTTAATTTCCCCATTGATGATAGCATGCTGTCCAGGCCCTGAGGCAGCAAAGCAGCCCCAAAACATGATGCTCCCTCCACCATACTTTACAGTTGGGATGAGGTTTTGATGTTGGTGTGCTGTGCTGTGCCTTTTTTTCTGCACACATAGTGTTGTGTGTTCCTTCCAAACAACTCAACTGTAGTTTCATCTGTCCACAGAATATTTTTCCAATAGTGCTGTGGAACATCCACAGCAGATGTGCAGCAATGTTTTTTTGGACAGCAGTGGCTTGTTCCGTGGAGTCCGCCCATGAACACCATTCTTGTTTAGTGTTTTACGTATCGTAGACTCATCAACAGAGATGTTAGCATGCTCCAGAGATTTCTGTATGTCTTTAGCTGACACTCTAGGATTCTTCTTAACCTCATTGATCATTCTGCGCTGTGCTCTTGCAGTCATCTTTGCAGGACGGCCACTCCTAGGGAGAGTAGCAACAGTGCTGAACTTTCTCCATTTATAGACAATTTGTCTTAACGTGGACTGATGAACATAAAGGCTTTTAAATATGATTTTGTAACCATTTCCAGCTTTATGCAAGTCAACAATTCTTAATCTTAGGTCTTCTGAGATCTCATTTGTTCGAGGCATGGTTCACATCAGGCAATGCTTCTTGTGAATAGCAAACTCAAATTCTGTGAGTGTTTTTTATAGGGCAAGGCAGCTCTAACCAACATCTCCAATCTCTTCTCATTGATTGGACTCCAGGTTAGCTGACCCCTGACTCCAATTAGCCTTTGGAGAAGTCATTCGCCTAGCGATTCACATACTTATGCAATCCTACACTGTGAATGTTTAAGTGATGTATTCAATATAGACAAGAGAAATACAATCATTTGTGTGTTATTAGTTTAAACACACTGTTTGTCTAATTTGATGACCAATTTATGCAGAAATGCAGGTAATTCCAAAGGGTTCACATACTTGTTCTTGCCACTGTAAGTACTCTTTACTCAGTACTTTGTTGAAACACCTTTGTCAGCAATTACAGCCTCGAGTCTTCTTGGGTATGACGCTACAAGCTTGGCACACCTATATTTGGGGAGTTTCTCTCATTCTTCTCTGCAGATCCTCTCAAGCTCTGTCAGGTTGGATGGGGAGCGTTGCTGCACAGGTACTTTCAGGTCTCTAGAAATGTTAGAACGGGCTCTGGCTGGGCCACACAAGGACATTCAGAGACTTGTCCCAAAGCCACTCCTGCCTTGTCTTGGCTTTGTGCTTAGGGTCGTTGTCCTGTTAGATAGTGAACCTTCACCCCAGTCTGAGGTCCTGAGTGCTCTGGAGCAGGTTTTCATCAAGGATCTCTCTGTACCTTGCTCCGTTCATCTTTCCCTCGATCCTGGCACCTCTCCCAGTCCCTATCGCTGAAAAACATCCCTACAGTATGATGCTGCTACCACCATGCTTCACCGTAGGGATGGTGCCAGGTTTGCTCCAGACGTGACATTTGGCATTCAGACCAAAAAGTTCAATCTTAGTTTCATCAGACCAGAGAATCTTGTTTCTCATGGTCTGAGAGTCCTTTAGGTGCCATTTACTGAGGAGTGGCTTCTGTCTGGCCACTCTACAAAGGCCTGATTGGTGGAGTGCTGCAGAGATGGTTGTCTTTCTGGAAGGTTCTCACATCTTCACAGAGGAACTCTGAGTGACCATCGGGTTCTTGGTCACCTCCCTGACCAAGGCCCTTCTCCCCCGATTGCTGCTTTTGGCCTGGCGGCCAGCTGTAGGAAGAGTCATGGTGGTTCCAAACTTCTTCCATGTAAGAATGATGGACGCCACTGTGTTCTTGGGGACCTTAAATCCTGCAAACTTTTTTGGTACCCTTCCCCAGTACTGTGCCATGACACAATCCTGTCTCAAAGCTTCACGGACAATTCCTTTGTTCTGATGGCTTGGTTTTTGCTTTGACATGCACTGTCAACTGTGGGACCTTATATAGACAGGTGTGTGCCTTTCCAAATAATATCCAATCTATTGAATTTACCACCGGTGGACTCCAATCAAGGTGTACGAACATCTCAAGGATGATCAATGGAAACAGGATGCACCTGAGCTCAATTTCGAGTCTCATAGCAAAGGGTCTGAATACTTATGTAAATAAGGTATTTCAGTTTTTTTGCAACAAAAAAAACATTATTCTAAAAACCTGTTTTCGCTTTATCATTATGGGGTATTGTGTGTAGATTGATAAGGAAAATATTTTATTTAATCCATTTTAGAATAAGACTAACGTAACAAAATGAGGAAAAAGTCAAGGGGTCTGAATACTTTCCGAATGCACTGTATATAGTGTAGGTTGGCAACCATTTGGGACGCAACTTCTCGTAGACTGTAGTCTGTATTTCCAGTCTGCCGGGTGATGGTCTCACTCTCCCAGCGGTGTGATTACTCTGTATACGCATTAAGAGCCCAGAATTACAGGGAATATGGCAATCATGATGTATTTCACCATACGGCTGCTATGTGGTCTGGTCTGCTACGCACATGTCTTCCTCTTTCTGGGAATACTTCCAGTTTCTTAATCAGTTGGCCAGACAGAGGGAAGGCATGTAAATACTGAGTATTTTGGGTCTTCCAAAACTTATGGCTCTCTCCTGGCTGGCTTTCTTTTCCCTTCTCTTTCTCTCTCTATTTCCCTCCCTGAGCAGTGCATTCCAGGTGGATGTGATTGTGGATCTGAGACCACTGGAGGCAGATGTTCCATTGAAACGTAACGTCGTGCTGCTGCTGAAGTGTGAGAAGTCTGTCAACTGGGTCATCAAGGCTCACAGCGTCATCGGCAAACTGGACGTGGTGGTACGTAACACTGAATCTGAACGCTACGGAGAAATATTTTGTTTCTAAATAAAAATACTTGTATTTTCAGTAACCTGCAAACTGGACTTGGTTGGTGCGTGACTCAAAACGTCGCTCTGAACGTAACATACACAGCCCTTCTATTCATGGAGTGCACCTCCTTCACTCGGTCGCTTCATGCCATTTGTTATGAACTTTCTCAAGCTGTTCTCTGCCATAGTGGTGCCCGAAAGTCTAGTTGTGCCCAGTCATTCTGAACGTGGGCTATTGACTGTTACGTCTAAATGTCACGATAGTGGCCTGGAAATACGATCAATCTGACGACATCACAATGATGACAAAAGGTTTTCCTACTAATTATTTGCCTCCTTTTGAAATGTTTTTTGTGTTTCCCAGCCACTGTAATGCCATTTTGCTCAAATCTTCATCAGCTCCAATTGACAATGCGCAGTCGGGCGTCAGTCCTAAAACGCATGTTCAAAGCAATAGTGACAAAACGTGCAGCTCATGAATAATAGGAAGGTGCTGCTTTGACCTAAATAAAACATTTTTCAGTAGTTGCACTTTATTTAATGGCCAACTCCAGAGACCCAAGACTCTATTCCTCAGGTTTATAGCAAACCAAGTGGCAAGACTGCTATTGAGTGTTTTCTTTTTCGAATTGAGAAGTTCAACTTTCAGATGTTAACATTTACATTTACATTTAAGTCATTTAGCAGACGCTCTTATCCAGAGCGACTTACAAATTGGTGCATTCACCTTATGTTAACTGCCAAGATCTTTTTTCACTGTCTCAGTAACGCATCACAATCAGAGGAGGTTGGTGGCACCTTAATTGGGGAGGACGGACTCGTGGTAATGGCTGGAGTGGAATCAGTCGAGTGGTATCAAGTACATCAAACACATGGTGTACCATTCCATTGGCTCCGTTCCAGACATTATTATGAGCCGTCCTCCCCTCAGCAGCCTCCACTGATCACAATGGCACGAATGGTATTTGGGGAGACAGGCAGAGGATCCATGTCACAACACATGACTAGACAAGCACAGCGGACAGACGGGCATGTCACCACTTTTCGCTGCTGACCAATACATTTGTCACAATTCGAGGAGTGTTGAAGTGGCACCTGGTTTCAGCCTGCCTGCAGGGGAGGGAGGGAGGGAGGGATGGATGAACTGTGAAATATGAAATATCATGCTGACAGCTCCAAGGGTTGTCATCGTATTGAATGAGGAGGGGAGAGGGGGAAGAGAGGAGGAGGGGAGGCGATACATTTTCATAGGCCAGGTTCACACAAACTGGATTTTCATTGTGCTCACAGCCTCCCACAGCCTGACCTCTTTGCCGTTCATCGTAATGTGAATGATGAGCGTTGTTGGCTGCAGGCCCTGTTTGCATCCTAAATAGCACCCTATTCCCCATCTCTGTGGATTGCACTGCAAAAACAGTGACAACACAATCACTGCCCAGATACTGTGTAATACCTCAGTGACTGGCTATCTGTCTGTAGAATTTAAATATTGTGTCATACTTGTTAACAGTGACACCCACAAACACTGTGATCGTGTATACACTTTCAAAAAAAGAATTGACTAAATCTGTTCTAGTCATTGAAAAACATACACTAATTTACAAGGCTTACACTAAGGGCGATTTATTTGGTTTTAGGTTAACAGTAGGACATTATCCAATGGCCATATTTGCTCTGGCATTGCATGTTTACCTCCCACTTCCATCAGTCTAGACATGTATGTTAAACTAAATAGACCATTTACTAATATCCGAAGTAGAGGTCGACCGAATATGATTTTTCAACGCCGATACCGATTTATTGGAAGACAAAAAAAGCCGGCCGATTATTATTATAATAATAATAATAATAATAATAATAATAATAATAATAAAAAGGGGGGGGGGAAATATATATACATATATATTTTTTTTTATATATATATCATATACACACACACATTTTTGTAATAATGACAATTGCAACAATACTGAATGAACAATGAACACTTTTATTTTAACTTAATATAATACATAAATAAAATCAATTTAGTCTCAAATAACATGAGAACATATGTTAAAACTAACCACCAGCTTTCATGGGTCTTCAATATTCCCAGTTAAGTTAAGGAGTTTTAGGGAGAGTGCCAGTCTGCTCCTCCGCGAAACACAGACCTTATTTGAAGTAGATCAAGACATTCTCTATGGAAGACATGAACGGTAAAATAACGAAGGAACCCCTTTCATGTTCAGCCGCAAGTTATTACAGGAATTAAAACGCGTCAACTAGTTCTCTCTAAACCATATACCTTTGACTAATCCGGAAACTATCACCTCAAACAAAACGTTTACACCTCGAAAACGGGTGGCATCCATGAGTCTAAATATTCCTGTTACATTGCACAACCTTCAATGTTATGTCATAATTACGTAACATTCTGGCAAATTAGTTCGCAAAGAGCCAGGGGGCCCAAACTGTTGCATATACCCTGACTCTGCGTGCAATGAACGCAAGAGATATGACACAATTACACCTGGTTAATATTGCCTGCAAACCTGGAATTCTTTTAGCTAAATATGCAGGTTTAAAAATATATACTTGTGTATTGATTTTAAGAAAGGCATTGATGTTTATGGTTAAGTACACATTGGAGCAATGACAGTCATTGATTGATTGTTTTTTATAAGAGAAGTTTAATGCTAGCTAGCAACTTACCTTAGCTTACTGCATTCGCGTAACAGGCAGGCTCCTCGTGGAGTGCAATGTAATCAGGTGTTAGAGCATTGGACTAGTTAACTGTAAGGTTGCAAGATTGGTCCCCCGAGCTGACAAGGTTAAAAATCTGTCGTTCGACAGAGGCAGAACGTTCCTAGGCCGTCATTGAAAATAAGAATGTGTTCTTAACTGACTTGCCTAGTTAAATAAAGATTAAATAAAGGTGTAAAAAAAAAAAAAAGGCAAATCGGCGCCCCAAAATATCCGATTGTTATGAAAACTTGATATCAGCCCTAATTAATCGGCCATTCCGATTAATCGGTCGACCTCTAATCCGAAGTCATAATGAGAGATGGCTCTTACACCTTTGGCACATAACCATTAGATACCTAGTAGATATGAAAGGTGTTTTGCCTATTATTTTAAAAAAGTGACATAGACACAATTTAGCCCAAACCAACCTGGCCTGACCTTCGCGCTATCTTCTCTACGAGTGCTGCGTAGCTCTGTTCCATGGTCCCTATGCTATGCTAACTGCTGACCTCAGTGGAGGTGTGTTGTCTTATGGGCTCTAGATACCTG
The DNA here is from genome assembly GCF_045679555.1 of Salvelinus alpinus. NCBI lineage: Eukaryota > Metazoa > Chordata > Actinopteri > Salmoniformes > Salmonidae > Salvelinus > Salvelinus alpinus. The sequence goes on along the minus strand of NC_092091.1, from coordinate 35,413,432 downwards.
CTTCTCTGGGTTGGTTCCACACTCTGTAACAGTGATCCTCATGCAGGCAGGCTGTGTGTGTGTGCCTCTGCCAGTCCATGACTCTGCACTTCTCCCAGTCAGCCAGCTCAGTTCAGTCTGCATCCCAAATGGCATCCTATTCCTTATGCAGTGCACTACTTTTGACCAGTGCACTACTTTTGGTCAAAAGTAGTGCACTACATAGGGAATAGGGTTCCATTTGGGATGCAGCGCCACGCTCAGCCCCATCCACTGCCTGCCTGCCAGCCTGGCTGTTTGTACAGCTGCCCTTTAGGCTGTCACTGAATCAATCAGACCAGCAGAGCAGGGCTACGGTTGGCTACAGTAGTGGGCTACGCTAAGAGAAACATGAGGGGGAGTAGGGGACTGGAAACTGGGAACACATGTCAGCGATGTGCTGTGCTGTTGACCTACAGTTTACTGTACTGCGAAAGTACTAGCCTGGTCCCATATCTGTTGGCATGACATGACATTTGGCATGCCCATGAATGACCATAGGATTTGGCAAGACAGCACAAAGATCTGGGACCAGGCTAGGAAATTACAGGCCAGGGCCAGACATAGAGTACAGTACTGAACTCAGAACAGCATAAATCATTGGGAGGAGTTCAGTTATGATGGATCAGATTTGTTTTTCACTTCTGGTTTTGATTTCTGGGTTTAGAATCCATTAATCCATCTAGGATCAAAGTAAACTGAAACTGCCCAGTATCATAGCAAGGGTTTCATTGACAAAATGCTTACTTAATGCTGTGTGTGTGAGAGTGTGTGCATGTGAGTGTGATTGTGGGTGTGCTTGCCTGCATGAGCATGCATGTGTGTCTCAGTATAAATATCTGTCTTTGGGAACCAGCCACTGTGTCAGAGTGAATATCTCAAAACAGAGAATGTCAGCTATGTATGTGATATGATAGCCTCATAAAATCAAAGCATTGCTAGCTACTGTCAGAGGATTGGCCACAGCTCTGCTCCTGCTCCAGGGGACAGAGGGGAGCTGCATCCAAAATGGCATCCTACTACTTATATACTGCACTACTTCTCATCAGAGACCTATGAGCCTTGGAGAAAAGTAGGTCACTAAATAGGGAATATGATGCCGTTTTGGACAGAGTGGATCTGTGGGAAATGTCTTTGGGAAGGGATTAGCCCTCCTCACATTATACAGCATGGAACACTGGGGAACTAATGAGGAATTCTGGTAGAAATCTGACACATTAGACTTAGTCCCACCATTGATCAGGCTTTTGGTGTGTGTGCTTGTGCGTGTGTGTGTGTGTGTGTGACCCTTCACCACTGCTACATTGGTCAGGGCCTTTCCATGCCGAGACCTAAAATGTCTCTTTTGACTTTGATTCTTTCAAGATATGAGAGTAAAATTTATATTCTCACACTTTCATTGTGGGTTGTGGTCACGCCGGCTTTTGAAGCTCTATAGTGAAGTTTTACCATTTCATACAGTCAGACAAAGGAAATGAAACCAACATAGACCTAGAGATTACTGGTAAATGCTGCTAACTAGAAAAGAAGAAAGCACCCACTTTGGTTTGTATAAGACTGATGACGGCAAGGGCCTCCCGAGTGACTCAGCGGTCTAAGGCACTGCATTGCCGTGCTGAGGCGTCACTACAGACTCGGGTTCGATCCCACACTGTGTCACAGCCGGCCGCGACCGAGAGACCCATGAGGCGGCGGACAATTGGCCCAACGTTGTCCGGGTTAGGGGAGGGTTTGGCCGGCCGTCCTTGTCTCATCGTGCTCTAGCGACTCCTTGTGGCGTGCCGGGCACATGCAAGCAGACTTCGGTCGTCAGTTGGACGGTGTTTCCTCCGACACGTTGGTGCGGCTGGCTTCCAGGTTAAGCGAGCACTGTGTCAAGAAGCAGTACGGCTTGGCAGGGTCGTGTTTCGGAGGACCCATGACTCTCGACCTTCGCCTCTCCCGAGTCCGTAGGGGAGTTGCAGCGATGGGACAAGACTGTAACTACCAATTGGATACCACGAAAAAGGGGTAAAAGTCAAATAAAAAAATACATTAAAGACTGATGACAGCAGGTTAATCACCAGTTAATAGCATTGGGCCAGTAACCAAAAGGTCGCTGGTTTGAATCCCCAAGCCGACTAGGTGAAAAATCTGTCGACGTGCACTTGAGCAAGGCACTTAACGCTAAGTGTTTGCTAAATGACTAAAATGTTAATGTAAAAAAATTATCATGACAGAGAGTGTGCTGCCGTGTAAGATATGGTTTATATGGTTGTGATGTTCTGTTTCTCAGAAGAAGAAATCATAGCAGTTTTTTCTTTGTTGATAACTGATTAAAAACTCCTTGAATCAAATCAATTGCTGGTAGTTTTGCCTCTACCAATATTTCCATACAGTATAGGCTACTAAGCCTGTTAATTCCTATTTTTTCCCCCAATAGACGTCAGATACCATCAGTCTGAGCCGCAACACAGAGAGGCTGATGGAGGTGTCTAAGACCCCCAAGCACCACCTCCCATCTGGCTCTCAGGCCCTGATCAAGTGGGCAGAGGAGCATAGCTATGGACCGGTCACCTCCTACACCCACACCCCTGTGGCTAACACCTTCAACCTGAGGCTCAGGGAGCCAGGTAAGACACGCCAGGCCATTTACATTAGACTCAGAATTGTGTTCCAGTACTTGACTGTAATTATACTAATACGGTAGATCATGTATGACAAACAGACCTAGGTTTAGTCAATGAAATAAAGATATCTACGATGTAAATAAATTAGCTATGCTTTGATTTATACGCATTTTTCATGAGCATACATTGTTATAATGTATTTAACTGTTAAATAATGAATGTCTACCACAGACCATCACAGTTTAACTGTTCTTATGAAGACAATATCATCAAAACTTGGGCCAGTTTCTGCTCTGTGCAATTTCCATGGCTCTAAAACCACCAGATGACACTTTAACAGAGGCCTCTGTCTCTCTGTCTCTCTGTCTGTCTGTGTCTCTGTCTGTCTGTTTGTGTCTCTGTCTGTTTGTGTCTCTGTCTGTTTGTGTCTCTGTCTGTTTGTGTCTCTGTCTGTCTGTGTCTCTCCCTTCTTTCCAGTCTGTGAGTGTACTCACATATTTGTGTGTTTGTCTCTGTGACTAAAATGTGTGTGTTCTGTGACTTCCAGATGTGCTAGATCCCCTGGAATCCATGTTCCTTCCAGACCTGTCTATCCTGTGGGACAAAAACCCCCTCCTGTCTGGTGGCCCGGGGGGTGCTGCCTCGCGCTCCGGTGGCCTGCCCTTCCCCTTCCCCCCACCCAAGGAGCATGGCCTGCCCTACCTGTCCCTGGAGGACCGTTCCTGGCTGGGAGGGGAGCAGGTTGGGGAGCCTGAGGAGCAGCAGGGGACCCTCAGTGTGGGGCTCAGTGTTCAGTGCGAGGAGAACAGGATGGTGGTCAGCATCGACAGAGAGAGTCTGCAGGTGAGTGGATGGATATTGTACTGTAGTAGACAGCCAACTGGTTTATCACTATGACTAATTGTGTCTGCAATAGAGGACAGGCTTGGTTTATCTCTGAGTCTTCCTCTTTACGTAACAGTGTATGGGATGGAGTTGAATGAATTGTGTGTATTTTCAACGAGTGTGTGTGTGTTACTGTGTGTGTGCTACTGTGTTGTGCTGTTGTGTGTGTGTGCATGCGTGCCCTACAGTGAAGCAGGCAGAACACAACAGACCACATCACAGTGTATTAAAAGCCACACACTGCAATTAGGGATAGTTATGGTTAGAGTTGGACCATCCTGTGGTTTTTATGTCTTCCGGGGAACTTAATATCACACCGAGAAGTAGTCTGTGCTGTATAGTGGCATAGTGACGTCTAGTGCCAATGAAGTATAGTGCCACACTGTGTCTCAGCAACCTCTTCTGACAGTATTGAGATGATTGTTGATAATGATTTTTATTTTATTGCAAATATTATAGATTATTGAATTGACTTAAAAATAAAAAAAAACAGTTTAAGGCTTTATTAATTGACTTTATATTACTTACGTTTGTCTCTTTCCTCAGGCCAGTGGTTATGGTAATGCCAACCTGACTCTTCAAGACCCAGAATGCAAAGCGACGGTTAACTCCACCCACTACACCCTAGAGACGCCATTGGAGGGCTGTCAGACCACCAAGTACCCCATGCACCCCAGCTCTATGGTCCTCTACATCAACTCAGTGAGTACCACACACAATGGCTATAGCATCTACAAAAACGAATCGAGGGCCATTTTCCCAGACGCTAGTCTTGCGTTACCATACTCCCAAGTCTTGTGAAGCCTGAACATTTAAGCAACCTGGACCCAAATAACCCTACTCCTGGACTGAAAAAGAAGGTTCAATGGAATATCTCCATTTTAAAATAGTTTTTAGTCCAGAATTAGGATAAATCTGGGTCTGGGAAACCAGCCCTATGAGTGCTGTATCCCCCAACCCTAGCCTGTTACTCTGAACAATGGTATAATCAGTTATCTCTGTTGAAAGCATGGGAGAAGGACCCAGGGAAAAATTTAAGACAACACTATGAAAATGTTATGAGGTTCAGTATTACCGTCAAACCCTTTCTGAGCAGAGTTTATCATTAAAATGGAATGCAACATGTGCTTTCACTAACAAGCAACGATAAATCACTTCTCCGCGCATCTATTAAATCATTTTCGTAGCAAATTTAGTACAAAACACATTTGTGTCCAAATACAGATTAGAAATAACAGGCACACACCCAAAGTTCTCAGACTCCTATGGTCAAAACAAATGTATCTTCATTTATCTGTTTCGCAATATATCAAAGCTCCATATCCTTGTATGGTCCTTGTTTGTCCCATCCTACGATAAGGTGTTTTAATTACTTATCTACACATCAGCAGGAATAAATGAAATGGCAATGATAATAATTAACCTAATTTAGCCCGTGTCCTCCAGCCCTAACTCACCTTTGACCCTGTAAATGTCTGAAGTACACACCAGGCTTCCCGTGTTTCTTTAAACTGACAGAATGAGAAATATGCTTCACGGGGTCTGCCTGAGAGAGCTCTGGACTGTTGAAATCTCTGGACGTTCCCACGTTTTAATTCCAGCTCATCTGTTGCAGAATGTTTTGGCAGCTAGATTCAGATCAGAGCCCTGTCACTGGTGTCCTGGGCCCTTGAATGAAGCAACACCATTCACACACAGACAATTATTAGAAAATAGTTTGGCGCCGATCACTGGGAAAGTGTCCTGGGTTGTGTCTCGTATGGCTCCCTATTCCCTATATAGTGCACTGCTTTTTACCAGAGCCCTGACAAAGTTAGTGTTCAATAAAGGGAATAGCTAGGGTGCCATTTGGGACGCATACTGTATCTGAACTGTGTTCACTGATGTGTTCAATTCCGCTGTGGTTGACATCCAGATCTTGATAAGTCATGCTGAGCCTAAGGATGGGAGTGGTGGTCCCCCAGATGACGAGGATCTAGAGTCCGGAGACGTGACCTTCCCTGGGGAGGCAGAGGAGCTGGAGAGGCTGGAGAGGGCTGCTTTCCTGGAGCACACCACGGATCCTGATCACAGATCCTCCATTCGGGTAAGACATCTATAATATATTTTGATTCTATATGACTCACTCTCTCTCAGGACCAGAACACAGGTCATCCATTCTGGTAAGACATTTAGCTATATGACTCTCTCAATTATTATTATTTTTTAAACATTAGGTCTCCCTCGAAAAAGAGGTTGGTTTTTAACCTCAAGGGAGTTTATTCTGGTTAAATTGAGGCTAAATGAAAAAGGAATTAAGAGTGCAGCTTTGCATGACAGGGCCTGCCTGGGTTTGGGAGAGCTGGGAGTCAAGACCAGACCACTAATCATAAATAAATTGACTCCCATCTTATAGATGGCGCCGTACTATATGGCTGCCGTCGTGCGTGCGCCGACCCAATTTAATATTTTGTTATTTTTTTGCCGTTTAACTTTTTTTTGCAAAAAAAAATTATCCTCTGAACATCAGATCGGCAGTTACTATCCTCAATTCCGGCTTCAACTTCAACTTTGACTTATCTGCCTTGGGCTATTTGTTTAATTCCTACCGAATTACATATTTATTTGTTTAGCTCGTCTCTCCTTCTCCATCCAGTTCAACTGTTTTGATTGGCTGTCTCTCCTTCTCTGTCCCCCTCCCCCAGTTCAACTGCACCTACAGAAAGAACCAGAACACCCTAGGAGGATCAGGATCATCAGGATCGTTTTCCCACTTCGCCCCGGTAGCTAAGGAACCAGTCAGAACCGACGTGATGTTCAACATGGAGCTGTACAACACCCAACTCTTCCGCTATCCGTCAACCCAGGCCTTCCACACCGTTTCCAAAAATAAACAGGTCTTCGTAGAGGTAAATGGAGCAGTGAACTACTACAAACGCACTGTACCAGGCTGGCTGTAACCGTTTGGAATATATTGAAGTAATACATTGTGTCTGTTGTATTTTTCGGCTGTTTGTGGTTCGCTCAGATGAAGATAGTTAGTAGGCTGGTATCCAGATGTTAGGACCTGAATTGTCGGAGCGATTTCACAAGTTCTGTGTGCGTGTTTCTGTCTCTCTTAGATATGAGGCCTGTCAAAACAACAGTGAGGACTGTTCTGTGTGTACGCTGTGTCTGGACTGTTGGGTCCACTTTCATCTTTGAATGTTTTAGCTTCCACAGGGTCCGTTGATATTTGGTCTGGGTCGGGAGAATATAAAGCTAACATCTCCTCTTTCTGCTGTTAGCTATCCCACAGCCATGGGCTCTGTCCTCCCCTCAGTGTCCTGGCACATATGACACTTCTATTTATTCTGTCTGGCAAGTCCAGAATGCACCTTGCAAATAGTACTGAACAATTATTACTAGAGAGGTCCTACAGGGAGGTTGTGTAAGAAAAGCTAGAGATTCATACTGAGCCCACTCTCTCCCACATCACACCTCTCACACTGGGATGAGACCTGCCATGCCCTGTCCTGGTCCCTGAGACTATGGCCCAAACTAAGGTGTGTAGGAAACTGCTGTTGTGTTTAAGTCCCTGTCGACCATGAAAACTGTCATTTTGAAAGCGGCGTGTGTGTGTGCCTGTGCATGCATGTCTGTGTCTGTGCTTTTGACTGGACAAGCTTTTTGACAACCTTGGCATGGTGATGGCACCGACACAAAACAGAAAAACAGATTTAGGTTTTCAGTGAGAGAGAAAAAAAGGACAAAAAAGCAGCAGAGGGATAATAACTCATGGAAATGCCTTGTGGTCTGCCGTCGGAGAGATCCTCTTAAAATGTTTTGAAGGGACTGAAATCCGCTTCAGGATTTGTGATTCTTGGACCTGATAACACTCTGATAGTGTTCCTTTTGCTTGTTCTCTGTGTTAAAACAAATTGTCAGGTCCTGGACTGACAGAGTGTACGGACGTATGCCAAGATGGTGCTCTTCACAAAACTTTGCAGGCCGAAACAGATAGTTTGTCAATTTGACGACGTCGATGAGAGGTTTCAACAATAAAATCATTGGATACCTTTAAAGGCTATATCAATCATATAGCCTGAGCCTCCACACATTGCTTACACGTTATAAACGGTAAAACATTTGTATGACTTAAGTTTATTGTTTTTATAAAAAATGACAATTTTTTCCCCCTTCTCTTTTCTCCCGTGCTTCAGATTGGAGCCTTCAAAGTCGACCCAGAGCTAGGGTTCATGATCCAGACCTGTTTCATCTCTGCCAACTCCAACCCGAACATCCCGTCTTACTACACCCTGATCGAGAACATCTGCCCTACGGACGACACGGTCAAGTACTACCCTCAGAGAGATCTCCCTATCCCCCACTCCCAGACCGACAGGAAGAGGTTCAGCTTCACCTTCAACTCACCCTTCAACGAATCGTTGCTGTTTCTGCACTGTGAAATGTCTCTCTGCTCCAAGAGACCCTACAACAACCAGGGACGGGCTATGGTACGTTGTTTTTCTTTCGTGTCTGTTCATCCTGTACGCTACGACCTCTAAAACAAAGTAGAAGAGAGAAGCTTAGTATTTTGATTTGATATCAGTAATATTATTTATTGGGATAGATTTACTGTATGTTTTGAATAGAAAGGGGGAGTATGAAGAGTTGTGGAGGTCGGCCCAGGGATTGAACCCTGGAACCCAGGTGTAGTCCAGAGCCGGCTGTGCCACTGCCAAACCATCTGCCTCTTTCAGGGCCCTACTTCAAGTAACACAGATTCAACTGGCATGACCTGAATCTGTGGTCTGTGCAATGATTCATACATTTTATGGTCATTTGAGCAGCATTTAGCGTAGGTTAGGTCTGTGCTCCAGTCTGCGGAGATTTGGCACCAAGCTAGGCCTGCTGCACAATCTGCCAGTCTCAATCCATTCTGAACCAGAAGCAGGAAGCATACATCTACTTAAGGTTTCTAAGTAACCGTCTGTAGAACCAAAACAAGCCACTAGCTCAAGTGTCACTTCACTTTTCCTTCCTTCGCCTCGCTGTACTGTAGCCTCTCTCTCGCTCCCCCCCACTCTCTCAATCTCTGCTATGTCATTGCACTTTCATAACCTTTTCCAAGCAGTTCTTTCTGCTCAGTGCTCCCCCACCCTCTCTCTATCTGGGTCTCTGATGGTATTCTATATTAAAACTGATTCAGAGTCAGGCTGGGGCTCCAAACTGAGCAGCACTGCAGCTGGATGTTTACATTATGGTTAGTATAGGGATCAGGGGGAAGGAACACAAGTTCTCACTAGGTATGATTTCTCACAAATTATATGTGTGGTTAAAGATCAAAAGGGATGCTTGGTCTTGGGCAAAGGTGTAGAGATTTGATGTATCGATTGGTCTTATAAACTGCTTTTGATCATATGAATACATGTAACAGTCTCATGGCTGATAAGTAAATCATACAAAAAACTGTACATTTTAATGGGAATATTAATGAGTTATGTTTACATATGAATTAAATGCATAAAAAGTTCATGTGGTATATGAAATCCAAGGCTGAGTTATCGGGGATTCCTCAGTGGTCCTATTGTGTTTCTCTCCATGCAGTGTATCCAACCGGACGAGGCGTGTACGTCTGTCAACGGAGAGATCATCCTAGCCATGATGATGAACGCCAAGACTTCTACCAAGACCCTGGTGGTGGTGGTGGAAGGACATGACACAGTGGAGGAGGGACCAGGTGAGTGGACTAAGAAAGCTAACGTACTGTACAGCCCTCATATCCAATGTAACCTCTATGATGAACCAGCTTATCCAGAATATATGGGGAGGATGGCATAAATATGCTGAAGTAAGAAGTTCTTGAAAGTACTCATTCCCTCTTTCCCTTCTTCCCTTCCTCTCAATACATCAGAGCAGTGATGTAGTCAAGTCACTAAACCTGGAGTCCGAGTCGAGTCCCATGTCCCTAGTGTTCGATTCCTTTATACTCAAGCCACGAGTCTCTTGGTAGTGCTAAAAGCTGCGGTCCAACCATTTAAAAAAAAAATTTTTTTTTTAAATGAAATGATATTACAGTGTTGCACGTTTGTAACGCTAAATAGATAATACAGCCATCTAACATTTTCTGTTGTAGCTAATATGTTGAATTATGCAAGAGAGAGATTTTCTGACAACAAATCAAATCAAATTTTAGTCCAAGTCTGAGTCACCACTGGTCGAGTCACGAGTCATGATAATCGTGATTTGAGTCCGAATCAAGTCCGAATCCTGGACTCGAGTATTACAACACTGCATCAGAGTATAATATTAGTGTAGTCTCGCAAGACATACTGAAAGTCTCATTCTAACATTATATGGCCGTCATTGTAAATAAGAACAAATTCTTAACTGACTTGCCTAGTTAAATATAGGTTACATTAAAAAAAATATGAATCTCTGTGGAGAAAGTCTTAACTGAGACATACTGTATGTGCAGTCTGCCTAACTAAGACACATGCTGAGCCAGTTGGCCAGAGGAGACAGAGCTGTGTTGAGGGTCATTGAAAAAGAACAGGAAGACAGAGTAAATAAGAGAACTGGGTGGCAGGAAGGACATCCCAGAGAAAACCAACTTCAGTTCTGCAGGAAGAGAGGCAGAGAAAACTTTTCAAGTCACAATGCAAAGCGCATCGCATCCTCCCTCAGTCCCCTGCCTCCCTGCATCTGGAGTTTATTTGTGTGTGGTGTGTGTGTGGGGGGGGGGGGGTGGTGGAAAGTGTGCTCATTGGAGCATAGCTTGGGTTTGGGGGGCTTGCTGCTAGCACTGAGGCCCCATTCCAGTTCTACCACAGTTCTACCAAGCAATACTGTGCAGAAGGAGCGGAAAAGACGAGTCATCCACATCCATCCAGCACGGAGCTCCAGTTGTTTTCATTTAGCCCTTCTCTGTGGCCTCCCCTTCCCGGTAGAGAGAAGGAGGTAAGGAGGGAGGGAGGGAGAGGAGTGGAGTGGTCTTCTCGCTAGCTTTGGGAGTGTATCCAGAGCTAGAGGCCTCCTCATCGCTACATTAGTCAAATGCTTTTTCACTCCCTCCGTCAGGCACAGAGGGCTGGGTGTGTGTATGGGTGTGTGTGATCAGATGGGGAGGTCCTGGGATCACGCAGTCCCAGGATCACTCACATTACAGAGGACAAAACAGAAAAAATGTCTGATAAAACTGCAGTTGTGTGCGGGCGTGTGTGTTGTGGTCCATGCGTCGTTAGGCTGGCTGGTCCAGGGAGTTCTGATACCAAACATCACATTGCACCCATTATGATCTAAACCATAGATGGGGTGATATCATGAGAGCCCATTTGCTGTTTTCACTGCCAGGGCTTTTCCAATCAGCTTCCCCTTATGGGGTGATTACATCAACAAGTGGACTGTGGTCGGTGGGTGGGATGAGTTAACCCCTTTTGACTCACAAGTTGCGTCCCAAATGGCACCCTATTCCCTATGGGTCCTGGTCAAAAGTAGTGCACTATAAAAGGAATAGGCTGCCATTTAGGATGCAATACTTGACTCACAGGTTTAATCATACTGTGTTAATCACTAAGGGCTGCCATTGTGCCCAGAGCAAATGAAGCATGGCAAACAGTAATGGGGACTTGGGGAGTGTTTACTAATGGACTTGATTTGGCCTGTGTTAACGAATGAGCACCATGCCACTGCAGGGCCTGAATATTGGGCACAGACTCAGAAACGGCACCCTATTCCCTATATAGTACATTACGCAAATGTTCCGGTGCATGTGTTTAAGTAAGCACAGATATGCCAAAAAATCTACTGGAAAAAAAGACAGCTGGGCTCAGAAACCATGATTTTAATACAAAGGCATCTCTAATGGTGAGATGGCAAAGAAAACAAGCAGTCTTTTCAAAGCAGCTGGAGTCCTGCACTGGACAGGATCCCAATGAGTTCAGCTTGATCTACAAATCAAAGAGGGCAGTTTGGTGCACGGAAAGACATAAATGCCTCAAAGCTCAGCCATCAAAGGTACATTTACTGCCTCACAGCATCAATACATTTTCAACGTTTTTATGGAACTGCGAGCTGTAAGGAAATGGTAACAAAATCATCCATTTCCCCCTAGTTACCTACATGAAAAAATACTACAGTTTACTATAGAATATTACAGTAGTTACTATAGAATTCTATAGTAAAGTGTAGTATGCTGTAGAATACTATACTACACACTGCAGTATCACTTGATCATGTGTAATACTTACTATAGAATGTTATAGTATACTGTAGAATACTATAGTAAATACAACCGTTTTATCCCAAAAATTAAGCAGTAGTAAATCTTACAGTAATGTCCGCAAAAATGCCATAGTCTGCAAAAACACTTCAGTAAGTACTACAGTATTTAATTTGCATATACCCTTCCCATTCCCTCCCCCATATCAACATTTGTGCCACCCGTAAGTGAGAAACCTAAATGCCAAGTATAGACCATATATTGTGTTGCCTACAGGTCATACAAAGGACCAGAAGCTCTGAACTCTTCATTCAGAACCCAGTTATACCTACCTACAGGTCCTGGAAAATGTGCACTTTTAGTATTTCTTCAGTAGGTTTCCTGAAGGAGAAAGCCTCCACTTCTATGTCAAAGATAATTTAAAAAAATATATATATAGTAAATATTACACTAATGTCCTCAAAAACACTACAGTAAATTCTACAGTATACTACAATCCGCAAAAACACTACATTAATTACTACAGTATATATTAGTTATTTTATTACAGTATTTATACTATAGTTAACTGTAAATACTACAGTATACTACAGTAAATACAAATTTCAGGTTTTAGTACAGTGAAAGGCCTATCTTGCAATCTCTAAACCCAACAATGCAGTAATCAATAACAATGTAATACTAAAAATAACATAAGGTAGAACAAAAACACGCAAGAAATTAGAAATAAAAGAATACGAGAAAGTAAGTAAGCATACTATATACAGGGTCAGTTCCAGTACCATTTACAATGTGCAGGGATACTGGAGTGATAGATAGATATGTAAATACTACAGTATTCACTGTGTTTATGCCGACTTTAGTCCACAAAAACACTACAGTGAATACTGCAGGAAAGTATGCAAAAAAACTACAGTGAAAACTATAGTATTTATACCATAGTGTACTATAGTATTTGTCATGTGTTTATTAGTGAAAGAGACAGTAGCAGTGTTCGAATACTCAGACTAACTGTACTATTGTGAAGTAAATTGAGTATGTTGTATGATTATTGGTCATAGTATGGATATAGTTAATATGCCAAAAGTTCCCTTAACGTCGTACTAAATTCGAAGTTTACAAGTAGTGGACACTTTCCGTGCTTTTAGGGCCCATAATGCAATTCTTCAGAAAACGGGCGTTATTTCACTACGTTTTCAGATTTGAAGAAAATGGTGGAAAATAGGCAGCCGAAGTTTAACGAGAACGGATAAAAATTCATTGCTTTAACTAATTATGACTAATGTTATGAAAATGTTGAGCAATATAATAAAGTAATGACTTTTCAAAGTAATGACTTTTCAAACACGTTATGTTAGCTGATAATTTGTTAGCTACGCTATCCTTACGAACCGCATAGCATATCATTACAGCAGTATGTACCGGTATGTTAGCTAGCTACCTAACGTTAGTTGGCTACTAATACATCAACTTACCAGCATATTAACTATATGCTATCTAACTAACTACCCAATGTTTATTGACTTGATTATTCACGTCATTCTTAGCTTAGCTAAGTGGTATAGTCGTTGTGCGTTCTCAATGGACATTGTTAATTCTGGCTACCTACTCCAATTTCCGAGCACTCTCGTTGAATATGGCCGGTGTCAGTAAATATCGGGGAAAAAGTGCAATTCAATTATTGCCACCAACGCTCTGGATAACATGAAAACAGCCTAACCAGCTCTGCTAGTGCGAGTAAAATGGCCAGGGTGAGGTGTTCTCTCATTCGTGTCTGGAAGTAGCTAGCAAGTTAGCCAGTTAGCTTGGGTGCTTGATTGCCTTTGTGAGGTCAGAACGCTTTGATCAACCCTACTCCTCGGCCAGAGCGTCCAGTTTGCGCTCTGAACGCTCCGAGAGCTAAACGCTCTGAATTTATGAGCGCACTCTGGCACTCCAGATTGAATTGACGAACACACCCGAAATCATAAGATGTCTAGCTAGTAATTTGTTATGCTAACAAGCTAGCAAGAGGTTGCATAGCAACAGCATCAACTTCCAGTAGACAGGCAAAGCGCTAGTATGCTCAACTGAAAGGATACCGTTCGTTTACAGTATACTAAAATTAACTAGTAGTATATAGTCATTAAGTATGTAGTATACAGTATGGGTATTCGAACACAGATAGTGAGTAGTGTTGAATAGTGGTAAGAACCTTGAGCTACGAAAATAAGTCTCCCCACACTTGAATCAGATGCAGGTTTCAGTGCTAAGCTTCCGATAAAATATATAATTTGCTAAGCTTTCAGTCAACAGCCAACTTTGTTAGAGCACCGCCATTTTGAATCCCCTGTTCCATATCTCCCTATGCCTTCCTTTAACTTGTTTACAGTATAGAAATTATACAACACATGAAACTGTCTGACTGAGTGCCTGTTAGCTGACTGTCTGACTGAGTAAGTTGTGCAACCAAGTCAAATGGTGTATTGTTTATCTGAATACAGACCTCAGATGTCAAGGATCTCACAGGGACTCCATTTGTCAATTGTACACACTTTGGGGAGACGGGTTGGAGTTCAGGGTTCAGAGGGTAAGAGAAACAAGGCACCACATCACTGAAGGAGTGTTCTTCTGTTCCACTCTGTGAACAGCAAAGTCTGTGCAAACAAATGACGTTGACTCTATTGAGCGGCTATCGTTTCAGGGTCAACTGTGCCTACAGCTTAAGGAGATGAGAACATTGCCACGCCTTAAGTTTCCTTTCTGTCTTTCACTCTGTCTCTCTCCCCCTCTCTCTCGCCGTTCCTCTCACACATGTAGCGGAGCTGAAATCATTGTGAATGCTACATAAGTATGAAGAACAAAGCTTTGCTTCTTACATTGAGAATGGTTGGACCTCAGGGAGTCTTTCATACTGTTGTCAGATGTGCTAGTTGCAGAGTTGGTCTGGGAGGATGACACAGCTGACCACTCACCCATCTTTATTAGAGCACATGGGCGGGCGAGGCTAGGCGGGAACAGGGCAGTGACCCTTACACAGAACCTCAGAGCTCTCACCCATACTCGGAATCTCAGCCGGCCCAAAACCCCAACTGAGGTGGGGCTATCCATTCATAGTCTGACCTGGCTTAGAAAGTTATTCTACAACAGTACTGTAAAACGAGTAGTGGTTAATGTAACTCCTTTAATCACTGCGGCTCCTCTATCCTCTCCTCTGACCTGGAACTCGTTGGGCGTCTCTGGGTGTTAACGGGTCAGCTTTGCATTCTCTACATAACAGGCCGAAAGGAACAGATAAGACTGGAGAGGAGGAGCAGTGGGAGGGAGGGATGGAGGGGATAGATTGGGAGGTGGAGGGGGACTGTCATGGAGCGGTTTGGAGGGGAGGGGGAAAGGGATGGAGGGTTGAAGATAGGGGGGGCTGTTGTGTTACCAAAATCTCCTGTGATGGTTCTGTCATCGTCTGTCACGAGGGAATGAAAACCCAAAGGTGTTCTTTCCCAGAATAGCTGTTCATTGTGCCGGAGTCTTGGACCCGGACCAAGCCTGCTCTTGAGTTCGCCTCTACACAATAAGCGCCATTGTATTGTTTGTTCAGAAGTAATTAGAAGCTAATTTGACTTTTGAAAGCCATCCAGATGACCGGAAATGAAGGAGTAAGCTGAGACCTGTTAGAAGTCAACAGGTTCATCTCTGCACTCTATTCCTTTGATTGTGTACTACTTATGACCAGGGCACATAGGGCTCTGGCCAAAATAAATGCACTTTATTGGGGATAGGGTGCCATTTGATACATAGACTTAAGATTCTGTTAGTTAGCTACTGGAACTGCATTGAGTTGCATCAGATCTCTGTACCACATTCGTTAGAACTACAGTTATCAACACAATGTCATTTTCAGGATCTGGTTATCCCAAGGTAGTTATGTCCATTGGGTTGCTCAGGTTCCATTCATAGGCACTGGCACTTTACGTCACAGCAAGTGTTCTTGACGCTTCAACACGTAGTTGAGATGTGGTGTTTTCGTGCATCTACAAATGTGTTACATTGTTGTTCTGTGTTAATACCAGTCTGTTTTATGTTTCAGTGCCTCCCACCCGCACGGCAACACAAGGCCCTCCTGACCCACCAGGGGAAAGTAAGTCAGTCATTGCTAGGAGATTCTAAACCAATGGTTTTTGTATGTCAGGATTTTATCACTTTGACAAAATAACTGTTGACCAGATTGAGTTATGTTATTTGCATATAACTTGTTTTCATACGGTCATGTCCAGAGAAAAAGAAATGCCGTTGAATAAAGAAATCGGCCTTTTCTCATCCCTCAGCTGTTTTGTATGTGTTGGACACCCCGACCGTGGTTGGGATCGCCTTCGCCGCATTTGTGATCGGGGCCCTGTTGACCGGAGCCCTGTGGTTCATCTACTCTCATACAGGTACGTCATTCTGACCTGTCCCTTTACCTACTGTATCTAGAGACAAAGGTAGGTCTTGCCATGCAGGGCTTCCTTAAAAAGAGACCTTGGTATCAATGGGACTCCCTGCCTAAATAATGGTTAAATAAATAAATACATCATACAGTTACATCTACACTGGCATACTACTTAGAATGTATACCCAATACATTGCTTCATTTCAAATGGAATGGAACATTCACTAGTGCTATGCTAGTTTGGAACGTAGACCCTCATTGGAACGTACTGTATACATCTGTAGTCTGTCCATTTACCTGCTGCTGCATCTGGTCGTACCTGCTGGCCCTCATGTAAGAGTGAAGGTTTCTCCTTGATGGTAACCTCTCGTCACCAGGGTTAGGCTCAATTCGAATTGAAGGCAGTCAAAAAGTAGAAGCTAGTTATTTCAATAGTTTTTAC
Source organism: Salvelinus alpinus (assembly GCF_045679555.1). Classification (NCBI taxonomy): domain Eukaryota; kingdom Metazoa; phylum Chordata; class Actinopteri; order Salmoniformes; family Salmonidae; genus Salvelinus; species Salvelinus alpinus. The sequence continues at coordinate 35,396,888 of NC_092091.1, read as the reverse complement.
ATTTCTGAATTTTTCATTCAAATCACTTCCTGAATTGACTGCAATTCAAATTGAGCCCAACTCTGATGGAAAGATAAGACCATCTAAAGAATGTCCTAAACATCACAGTGCCAGAATGCTGCTATTCTATAATTGGAAAACATCCAAGAGCTGACAGAGGCGAGTTAACAATAACACATTGACTCCTCTACTGTAAATATATCCTGTTTGTCAGCGTAAGCGGCTCTTCTCTTTCCTGCTTTTGAATGGGTCTTAGGTCCTGTGGGGTGGTCAGGAGTGGTCAGTGAGTATTCTCAGACACAATGGCCTCTGCTCGGACAGAGAGGGGACTGGCTGGGAGCTGGAATTTCCCCTGTCCATTTTGTGGTGCACTCGCCATTCGGCTCGCAGGAAGAGAGACACAATCTGTCCGTTAGACGCCAAGACCTTGCCCTCCAGCATCCCCATTCTGGTGAACTCTGATCCCTGCTGACCTTTAGTAGGAAGTGTGGTGGTCCCTGAAGTCTGCAGAGGACACTCCAGCACATACTGTAGAACAAAACAGGCCTGTCTGTGCTGGTTGGCTGACCGTGGATCTGCCTGGCCTGCCATTATGTTGGTGACCCCTCTTCATCCATTCCTGATGTGTTCTACACAGAACACAGTAAAATCATTCATAAACAGGATCAGTGGGTTCTGTGCTGAGGACCCCAGCTGCATATACTCTTAGAAAAAAGGGTTCCAAAAGGGTTCTTTGTGGGGGGGATAGGGTTTTAGCTTTTTGGAATACAAGAGTTCTTTGTAAGGCAAAGGGTTCTACCTAGAACCTTTAACATCCTAAGAACAGTTTTTTGGGAAGAAAGCATTCTGATGCAAGAAGGGTTCTTTGGAAGGTAAGAAGGGTTCTACATAGAACCATATATCATATTTCCCAGCATGCTTTATGGCAGGGAGATTTACAGAATTGTTTGTTTTAATATATGTGTTTTTGCATTGATTGATTGATACATTTTATGCTACACAAAGATAAATAACAAAGTTTCCTAAACTAATCCAATATATTGCACCCGTTACTGAGATGGTTGTTCCAGTTTGAATACTGAGATTACATCAATCATCTAATCTTCCCTACCCCGGCAGTGTTTTAGAATGCAGGTTGCGGGTGATTAACAATTCCACTTGTTGGATATCCTAACTCTGTCTGGATTCCAATAGTAATTACACATCACTTTGCAAGCCAGCATAATGTGACTTGCAGGCCTGATGTGGCCTGTAAACCAGGAGATTCCTAACACCCCTGTGTTAGGGTACAACTAGGCCCTCAAAGTAAGGCCTTTTACATTAAATGTATTGTCATAAATAATTACATTTTAAAGGGTGATAAGGCTAGTGGAACTTTTCATAGAGGTTTCTAGGATGAACCCTCCAAAGATAAAAAGCTTCCCGGTAGAACCCTTCATAGACGGTTCTAGGAATAACCTTTTTAGATGATAAAATTGTTCTTGGTAGAACCCTTCATAGAGGGTTCTAGGTAGAACCATATACAGGGGGTTCTTTGAATAACCCTACATAGAGGGTTCTAGATAGAACCCTCTGCAAAGGGTTCTACCTAGCACCAAAAAGGGTTCCACTATGGGGACAAACAGAAGAACCCTGTATGGTTCTACTTAGCACCTTTTTTCTAAGAGTGCATAGAACAGACTAGTACTTTATTCTGCCCGCCGGTTTAGCCGGCCCTGTGTACTGTATGCCTACTATGCTGTTGTTGGCCCCTCTTCACCAATCCATGATGTGTTCTCAGTGGGAAACTGTGAAATCTCTTCATGAATAGAATCAGGGAGCTCTAATGAATTTCCTTAGGTGGGATAATAAAGTTGATCTAATCTACGTGAGGTCATTACAGAGATGTGTGTCAGATACAGTATAATGTAGAAGCAGTAGGGTAACAGTATTGATGGGGGGGGAAATCCATACAGTTACATATTGCAATATTTTTTGAGGACGATATTATATTGATACTTTGACTACAAGTATCGCATTTTTGCTAGGTAACGTTAGCTTGTGCCAGTTTGCTGTACCTTCGCCAAAACTCCGGTATTTTTCATACTATAGCTTGTTTTCCATCTTCTTTTTAAATAGTGAGCCAACATGTTTTCGGCACCATGACTGATCAAAACAAATTTTCTCATGTTCTCTCGTCTCTCTGTAGCAGACATACAGTTGAAGTCAGAAGTTTACATACACTTAGGTTGGAGTCATTAAAACTCGTTTTTCAACCACTCCACAAATTTCTTGTTAACAAACTATAGTTTTGGCAAGTCGGTTAGGACATCTACAAGTCATTTTTCCAACAATTGTTTACAGACATATTATTTCACTTATAATTCACTGTATCACAATTCCAGTGGGTCAGAAGTTTACATACACTAAGTTGACCGTGCCTGTAAACAGCTTGGAAAATTCCAGAAAATGATGTCATGGCTTTAGAAGCTTCTGATAGGCTAAGTGACATAATTTCAATTGGAGGTGTACCTGTGGATGTATTTCAAGGCCTACCTTCAAACCCAGTGCTTCTTTGCTTGACATCATGGGAAAATCTAAAGAAATCCACCAAAACCTCAGAAAACAAATTGTGGACCTCCAAGTCTGGCTCATCCTTGAGAACAATTTCCAAACGTTTGAAGGTAACACGTTCATCTGTACAAACAATAGTATGCAAGTATAAACACCATGGGACCACGTAGCCGTCATAGCGCTCAGGAAGGAGATGTGCTCTGTCTCCTAGAGATGAACGTACTTTGGTGCAAAAAGTGCAAATCAATCCCAGAACAACAGCAAAGGACCTTGTGAAGATGCTGGAGGAAACAGGTACAAAAGTATCTCTATCCACAGTAAAACAAGTCCTGTGTTGACATAACCTGAAAGGCCGCTCAGCAAGGAAGAAGCCACTGCTACCGCCATAAAAAAGCCAGACTACGGTTTGCAACTGCATATGGGGATAAAGATCGTACTTTTTGGAGAAATGTCCTCTGGTCTGATGAAACAAAAATAGAACTGTTTGGCCATAATGACCATCGTTATGTTAGGAGGAGAAAGGGGGAGGCTTAGAAGCCGAAGAACACCATCCCAACCGTGAAGCACGGGGGTGGCAGCATCATGTTGTGGGGGTGCTTTGCTGCAGGAGGGACTGGTGCACTTCACAAAATAGATGGCATCATGAGGCAGGAAAATGATGTAGATATATTGAAGCAACATCTCAAGACATCAGTCAGGAAGTTAAAGCTTGGTCGCAAATGGGTCTTCCAAATGGACAATGACCACAAGCATACTTCCAAAGTTGTGGCAAAATGGCTTAAGGACAACACAGTCAAGGTATTGGAGTGGCCATCACAAAGCCCTGACCTCAATGCTATAGAAGATGTGTGGGCAGAACTGAAAATGCGTGTGAGAGCAAAGAGGCCTACAAACCTGACTCAGTTACACCAGCTCCGTCAGGAGGAATGGGCCAAAATTCACCCAACTTATTGTGGGAAGCTTGTGGAAGGCTACCCGAAACGTTTGACCCAAGTTAAACAATTTAAAGGCAATGCTACCAAATACCAATTGAGTGTATGTAAACTTCTGACCCACTGGGAATGTGATGAAATAAATAAAAGCTGAAATAAATCATTCTCTCTACTATTATTCTGACATTTCACATTCTTAAAATAAAGTGGTGATCCTAACTGACCTAAAACAGGGAATTTTTACTAGGAATTGTGAAAAACTGAGTTTAAATGTATTTGGCTAAGGTGTATGTAAACTTCCGACTTCAACTGGTATAGTGAGCAATATGTTTGGATCATCAAATGGCAATAAAATCACATTATTGATTTGCAATACATATAGAATTGTGAAAATCGCAATACATATCGTATCGGCATCTAAGTATTGTGATAATACTCTATCGTGAGGTCTGTGGCAATTCCCAGCCCTAGGCATCAGGCAGTCGTTTTACAGCTGTCTCCTGAGAAGTGCACATTGGATTAGTGTGGAAAACTCCTGAGGTATATTTCAGTGCATATAAATATACATACGAACAACAACTTACAGACGCACACAAACAATGTCTTCATCTCATCTGCCCAGACCTGCATGCTCACACCCCCATCCCTAATGCCTGCATTACTGTTTGCCACTTGGCCTTAAATTGTACCAAATCGCTTTTGTCGCCCGTGCTATTTCATTATTTAAATAATATATCATTAGATTTTTCCATTGTGTTAATGATTGCGGATTGATTGATTTCCATGTTTTTAGTATACATTTTTTCAAGATGAGTGATGAAAAGAGAATCCTCCAGTGCATTGGGAATCTCACTACACCCCCATGTCTTGAAATATGCAGACAGATGGATTAAAAGTACGTTTACATTGTAATACTTCTGACAGCCAACTTTCTAGCTCCGCCCATAACTTTTGGACTTTATAGCCGGGGTGTTCATTTCTACAGCTCGTTGGAGCGATCAGGTGTTAGGCGTGATTTACCTTATCTTCATCACGCTTGTTTATACTAGCACCTCTTTAAAACGTCCACTTCATAACACTTTTATGAGTTTCCTATAGAGACCCACCAAAAGAAACCCAAGCCTTAGATTGGCCTGTGGCCCAAAGATAGCTGAGGTCAGAAGTTGAACTTCTTTAGGGAAACAGGTGTATGGAATGTAGTTATATTAGGAGAGTATAGCCCTTTTAGAAGTGATTTAAAGAAAACACTGCAGGCATGTGGTTTTAATATTGGTGTTATAGCTTGTGGTTCCTCTGTTGGATCATAACAGGCAGAGAGGATTAGGTTGCGTCCCAAATGGCACTCTATTTCCTATACAGTGCTCTACTTTTGTTGAGGTCCATATAGCTATGGTCAAAAGTAGTGCACTATATAGGGAATAGGGTACTATTTGGGATGTATCCCTATTCTATTCTGCTGTAGTCTTGGAAACTATTGACTTGTAAGACCAACATATCCCTACATGGAAACATTGGCATAGTCAGGTTTTCTCCAAGAATATATATTTTCTCAAAAACACCTTAAAATATTTGCGGCATAATCTTTTTTTTAAACCAGTGAATGATGAAACATCAAATATACCCACACGTATCCCCTCCGGAGGCGAGGGACAATGTTAAATACAGGTTTGTTCACATTAAATGCCAAAACCACAAAAAAGGTATCTACACTGTCTCACCCACTCACAAAACATTAACATTGGTCTGTGTAGACCCCATTTGGCTAAATCCTTTAAAGAAAACTCTAAGATGACTGAAGCATTCTCCTGATGACTCAAAACTGACCCTTTCAACAGACTAGGCATGAGAACACATTCTAATCAGGTAGCAGTGTGAACTGTGGTTTCCCTTATCAGACTCTGCAGATAGGACTGCTAGCTCCTACTTTGATATTCCCCATAACTGGTATAGACGTTCACAAGTAGACCCAGGGGAGTGGAGGGTCTACTCTCAAGTATTCTTTATCATTACGTTGTGTTAGCAGCCACAGGGAAAGGGACATTTATTTAATAAAAATGTTAAATGAGAGATATTTGAACATAAACTGAAACAGCTATGAGAAAGTTGTTTATTCAACAAGATATCACTTCGGTATTAAATGTTTGTCCAAGAGGGAGGATAATCGTCTATGGGTGAAGTAAAAGTAGGTAAGGATTAAGGTTGTTAAAACAGAAAAAACTTGACGGTTAAGTTTAAGCATTCATTCCGACTGGTTAAGGTCAGGGTTAAGGTTTGGGATAAGGTTAAAACAGAAAAAAATCTAACGAGAGCCTTGCACAGGGATTGAACCCTCGATCCTCAGAGCCGAAGCGCGCAGTTTATGCCCTTCCTCTAGCCCCATCCACAACGCCCAAGCCTTGAGCCTACTGGATGGTAATACGTGCTCACATTGCCCCTTTTGGATGGTATTGAAGGCATCTCCCGATATCCTAGGGACCTGGACAAAACGTTGAATACTGAAGTCTATCGTCCAGTAGACTGGTGTGATCTCGCTGGTTTATTAAAGCAATGAGAGTGTCTTCAGTACAGTAGTGCATCCTGTTTATACAGGACGTGATAAGTACTAACCCCAATATCCCTCTATTTTAGGACATGGTACGGTAGGAATTTGGTCTGCGTCCCAAATGGTACCCTATTCTCTAAATAGTGCACTACTTTTGAACAGAGATCTATTGCCATTTGGGATGTGGAGGCTGCTGTTTATAAAGTTATAAAAGAGGAGCTGTGATCTTGCGGCCTGTGTTGGGATAGATCTCACCAAACGTTAAGGAGGTTGCCCCCGGAGACAGGGAGTGGGAGTTACCCGGGCTCCGAATGGAATGTGTGATGGAACAGGGTCAATAGACTGTTTCTTCACTTCAATGACAAGTGATGTCACCATATGAGACACTTCTCAATCTGGCCAGATGGTTCACAATAACATTTACAACAACATAACATTTGATTTATATAGCCTATTTGGATGGCTCATCATGAGATTTATAGATGCGTTTGTTTATAAGCTTTTTGTTTGTTCAAACTCTGTGAGAGTATGGTGGAACGCCAAGTATGTTTTTAGGGGTGAATAATAACTTCCATTTCTGTTGAATTTTCACTTAGGGTGTTTTCATACTTGGTCCCTTTCAGACAATTTTTGTGAACTTGGTGCAGTTTGCGTAATCTTTTGTGCAGTGTGGACACTCCAAAAAATTGAGGCAATCTCGAGAGGTGGTCTGAGTTTGGTTCGCTTGAATTCTGCGTTTCGGTTCCCCTTTTTAGGGCAATGCGAACACAAAGCTCCCCATGTTCACTTGCCATTATCCCCGCACCACACACTAGACTACTGCAACACCGTTTCCCATGCCATAACTCCTCACATTGGTACCACAAAAGACAGAAGATGATGGTTTGCGGAGAAAAAGGGCTGTTTTTGGATATTGATTAGCGATTGTCAAGAATGCACAGAAATTCCTAAATATGTGTGATGTTTAGTTCGGATTATTTGTTTGCCATTTTTTGATCTATAGGCTAAGAGAGCTTCATAAACTGTTAATTCGATTGTGGGATTTGAATAGTGGGAGAAGACAACAACATATTTGTTCAGAATCAGAACATACAGGTAGGTGTAGGGTACAAAATCAATTCTAGCTCTTAAAGGGGCAGTAGCCTACATGGGTGTTAAATGTTCAATTACAGAATTATTTAATCTGCAGTTATTATTCTGATATTTATTATTTTACCAATAATATTTACATGTTAATAGTATCTTCTCATTAAAACAATTATGTCTCATATTTTAACTAAATGCAATCTATTAGCTTCCAAAATGTAAGTAGGTACAGTTGAAGTCGGATGTTTACATACACCTTAGCCGAATACATTTAAACTCAGTTTTTCACAATTCCTTACATTTGATCCTAGTAAAAATTCCCTGTCTTAGGTCAGTTACGATCACCACTTTATTTTAAGAATGTTAAATGTCAGAATAATAGTAGAGAGAATGATTTATTTAAGCTTTTATTTATTTCATCACATTCCCAGTGGGTCAGAAGTTTACATACACTCAATTAGTATTTGGTAGAATTGCCTTTAAATTGTTTAACTTGGGTCAAACGTTTCAGGTAGCCTTCCACAAGCTTCCCACAATAAGTTGGGTGAATTTTGGCCCATTCCTCCTGACAGAGCTGATGTAATGGAGTCAGGTTTGTAGGCCTCCTTGCTCGCCCACACATTTTCTATGGGATTGAGGTCAGGGCTTTGTGATGGCCACCCCAATACCTTGACTCTGTTGTCCTTAAGCCATTTTGCCACAACTTTGGAAGTATGCTTGGGAGTCATTGTCCATTTGGAAGACCCATTTGCGACCAAGCTTTAAGTTCCTGACGGATGTCTTGAGATGTTGCTTCAGTATATCTACATCATTTTCCTTCCTCATATTGCCATCTATTTTGTGAAGTGCACCAGTCTTTCCTGCAGCAAAGCACCCCAACAACATGATGCTGCCACCCCCGTGCTTCACGGTTGAGATGGTGTTCTTCGGCTTGCAAGCGTCCCCTTTTTCCTCCAAACATAACGATGGTCATTATGGCCAAACAGTTTCATCAGACCAGAGGACATTTCTCCAAAATATAACATCTTTGTCCCCATGTGCAGTTGCAAACCGTAGTCTGGCTTTTTTATGGTGGTTTTGGAGCAGTGGCTTCTTCCTTGCTCAGCGGCCTTTCAGGTTATGTCGATATAGGACTCGTTTTACTGTGGATATAGATACTTTTGTACTTGTTTCCGCCATCATCTTCACAAGGTCCTTTGCTGTTGTTCTGGGATCGATTTGCACTTTTCGCACCAGAGTACGTTCATCTCTAGGAGACCGAACGTGTCTCCTTCCTGAGCGGTATGGCGGCTGCGTGGTACCATGGTGTTTATACTTGCGTACTATTGTTTGTACAGATGAACGTGGTACCTTCAGGCATTTGGAAATTGCTCCCAAGAATGAACAAGACTTGTGGAGGTCTACAATTGTTTTTCTGAGGTCTTGGCTGATTTCTTTTGATTTTCCCATGATGTCAAGCGAAGAAGCACTGGGTTTGAAGGTAGGCCTTGAAATACATCCACAGGTACACCTCCAATTGACTCAATTAGCCTATCAGAAGCTTTACATAATTTTCTGGAATTTTTCAAGCTGTTTACAGGCACAGTCAACTTAGTGTATGTAAACTTCTGACCTACTGGAATTGTGATACAGTGAAATAATCTGTCTCTAATGGTTTGTTGGAAAAATTACTTGTCATGCACAAAGTAGACTTGCTAAAACTATAGTATGTTAACAAGAAATTTGTGGAGTGGTTGAAAAACAAGTTTTAATGACTCCAACCTAAGTATAGGTAAACCTCCGACTACAACTGTATATCTACAGTAGCTGTCCGATAACACATTCTGATGGAATGGCTTTCCCTGCACTTTGTAAAAACCCGCAGTGCATTGAGTGAATATTGGTAAAATATCTTGGTTCCTTTCTAAGCATAGCAATGTAGAGGACTCTGACCACAAAATAGGTGAAGTGAACTGGCAAAAGAGTTGAGTCCTCACTCAAAGGCAAGTGCAGTGTGAATACAAACATGTATTCTTTGGGGGGGGGGGGGGGGGGATTCACTTTAAAGAGGACTGAGATAAATTATTTTAAAGAGGACTATGTGTGAAAACACCCTTAGTCTCTTATTGATATCAATGCATGACTAAGTGAAAATTCAAATGATGATTTACCCCTTAGAGTCCTACTAGGAGGCGAACTGACACAGAGAAGATAAGTTAAAGAGAGCTGAGGCCTTTTGTGTTTGAAAGCCCATGCAGGGTTCTGTGTGTATATGGACTGTGTTTAGCTGGAGCTCTTTGGCAACGCTGCTCTGTCAAACATTAGAGCAGAGAGAGAGAGATGAGGGGTCTGAAAGAGGGAACCAGACAGGCTGTGGGCCCAGAGCCACGCAACACACACACACCAGGGGAGGCTCCTCAGGGGAGGAACCTCTTCCTCAGTGAATTTCAGAAAATTAAAATAGTCAAACATTAAACAATTTGCAGCATGAACTGACATGGTTTCCACCCAATTCAAAGGATTAGAGAATGAATCTAGTACTAAAAGCATAAGCTACAGCTAGCTAGCACTGCAGTGCATGAAATGTGGTGAGTAGTTTACTCAGAGGGAGAAAGACAATACAGTGGTTTCACCTTTTAAAAGTTGTCATACTGCAGCACACCTTGCTGCAGCATTCTGTGGCACATTATTTAATAGTCAGTCATTTTTTCTGTTAATGCAAGTTAGTGCTAGTTTGACCACCAGAGGGGATCTTTGAGAAGCATTTGATAAATTCTCAGGTAATGCCAGAAGACTAAAACCTTTTTTGTAATACCATAGTATATAGGATAGATTTTAAGAAATGTGGCATAATTAATTTGATTAATATTATGGTGTTTCTAAAAAACGAAACCCTCATGGTTTCCGTTAGGATGGAATGGAAAATATGGCGCTGTACAACGTGTCGGTCGGGAGTAGGCTACAGCTTAAGAGGATTGGGGGATTCTAAATTGTTTGCCTTCATTAGACAACTTTGTTTCAATAGTTCTGTAAATCAGTGATATTTATTCCCATAGTAATATGGATCCATAACTAAATCAACATCTGTATTTTGAAAGAGTATTTGTATCATTATTTTATTATCGAAAGCATAATGCATTATGGGGCGGCAGGTAGCCTAGTGGTTAGAGTGTTGGACTTGTAACCGAAAGTTTGCTAGATCGAATCTCCGAGCTGACAAGGTAAAAATCTGTCGCTCTGCCCCTGAACAAGGCAGTTAACCCACTGTTCCTAGGCAGTCATTGAAAATAAAAATTTGTTCTTAACTGACTTACATAGTTAAATAAAGGTTAAAAAAAAAAATCAATAAAGATGTTGATGAAGAAATACTGTAATCACAGTCAGAAGACAGTTGAAGACACTTGCTTGCATGGAATTATGGAAAGGCTCAGTAAGAAATCTTTTTTTTATATATATATATATATATATTTTTTTTTACGTATAATGAGTGCTCTAACTCCCCCCTGCGGTGGTCTGGAGCAATGAAGCCGTGATGCCGTGGTACCTCTAAGTCCCGCTGCGTAAGCTCGCAACTTTTAAAGGAAGAACCACTGTGTTGAACAGTTTTGAACAAATTGAGAGAGAGAGAGCTAAATTCAGCAACAAAATAAACTCCTCTCATTGTCAACTGCGTTTATTTTCAGCAAACTTAACATGTGTAAATATTTGTATGAACATAACAAGATTCAACAACTGAGACATAAACTGAACAAGTTCCACAGACATGTGACTAACAGAAATGGAATAATGTGTCTCTGAACAAAGGGGGGTCAAAATCAAAAGTAACGGTCAGTATCTGGTGTGGCCACCAGCTGCATTAAGTACTGCAGTGCATCTCCTCCTCATGGACTGCACCAGATTTGCCAGTTCTTGCTGTGAGATGTTACCCCACTCTTCCACCAAGGCAACTGCAAGTTCCCGGACATTTCTGGGGGGAATGGCCCTAGCCCTCACCCTCCAATCCAACAGGTCCCAGACGTGCTCAATGGGATTGAGATCCGGGCTCTTCGCTGGCCATGGCAGACCACTGACACAGGATGAGCCTGCAGGAAGGGTACCACATGAGGGAGGAGGATGTCTTCCCTGTAACGCACAGCGTTGAGATTGCCCGCAATGACAACAAGCTCAGTCCGATGATGCTGTGACACACCGCCCCAGACCATGACGGGCCCTCCACCTCCAAATCGATCATAAGCTCATTCCTTCGAAGGATAAACGCGAATCCGACCGTCACCCTTGGTGAGACAAAACCACGACTCGTCAGTGAAGAGCACTTTTTGCCAGTCCTGTCTGGTCCAGCGATGGTGGGTTTGTGCCCATATGCGACGTTGTTGCCGGTGATGTCTGGTGAGGACCTGCCTTACAACAGACCTACAAGCCCTCAGTCCAGCCTCTGAGCCTATTGCGGACAGTCTGAGCACTGATGGAGGGATTGTGCCTTCCTGGTGTAACTCGGGCAGCTGTTGTTGCCATCCTGTACCTGTCCCACAGGTGTGATGTTCAGATGTACCGATCCTGTGCAGGTGTTGTTACACGTGGTCTGCCACTGCGAGGACGATCAGCTGTCCGCCCTGTCTCCCTGTAGCACTGTCTTAGGCGTCTCACAGTACGGACATTGCAATTTATTGCCCTGGCCACATATGCAGTCCTCATGCCTCCTTGCAGCATGCCTAAGGCACGTTCACGCAGATGAGCAGGGACCCTGGGCAGCTTTCTTTTGGTGTTTTTCAGAGTCAGTAGAAAGGCCTCTTTAGTGTCCTAGGTTTTCATAACTGTGACCTTAATTGCCTACCGTCTGGAAGCTGTTAGTGTCTTAGCTACAGTTCCACAGGTGCATGTTCATTAATTGTTTATGGTTCATTGAACAAGCATGGGAAACAGTGTTTAAACCCTTTACAATGAAGATCTGTGAAGTTATTTTGATTTTTACGAATTATCTTTGAAAGATAGGGTCCTGTCAAAGGGACGTTTCTTTTTTTGCTGCGTTTATATTTCATTGTATATATATTTTTCACTACTTAGCTAGCGTCAAATGCAGCTAGCTAGTTTAGCCTACTCAAACAGAGAGGGATGCTATGTTAGCTAGCTGGATATGGCTATCCAACACTGGAACTTTTCCAAGTCATGGTGGTTTTATCAGTTTATTGCCACTGGGGCCCGCCGGTGTAACTGCTAGACTGCTTGCTGCTGACTGTACACTGCACTGCATGATTGTAGCGGGTTTACTAACGCGTTAGTTATAGTAACTACAGTATGTAACAACGATGTAGACTGTGTAGCCGTTAGCGGTCATGATATGAAGGTTTGGCATGGAACATTTTTTTCCCGCTGGTCACAGACAGCTGATGTGTTGTGCTCTGGTCCACAAATGAAAGGAAAAGGTGAGAGGAGGAGAGCACATAGATAGATATGAGAAGGAATTATATATACAACGAGCTGTTTGTATGTGGCTGCTATGAAAGTGAACTGTGTTTGCGTGTGATTAGGAGTGTATTCATTGCTCCGATTCTGTTGAAAAACGCTTCTTAAATGGAAGCAAACAGAATGAAACGGGGATAAACATACCTCAATTTGTCCAATAAGCTCTTCTTTGCAACTGTTGGACTAATGATTACACCTTAAGTCTGCTAGATGCAGGCAAGAGTGAGCAAGGTGGTATTGAAAGTGTCACTCTCTGTCACCTTGATTACTAAAAATTCTCTCAACCTGTGCACCTACGTTGTACATTTTCATTCATTTGGCTAGGTTGTAGCAACCTCATTTTGGGTACAAGGAAAATTCCAGTATCATGTAGTAGCCTAAACCTATCAATGTTACATTGAGCTGGGGGAATGGAAATGAATGACAGTCATCCAATTTGCTGTAATAGAAATAAGGCCATGTTCATCAAAAAAATAATCATCCTCCCTCATCTGAAATGACACCGATTGCCACTGACACACACACACATACACACACGCAAAACATAAATTACAGTAATACCCAAACACAGGACCACTTCAGAAACCAACAAAGATCAATATGGTAGCTTTAGTTTGTATCCCAAATGACACACTATTCACTTTATAGCAGTGGTCACCAACCGGTCAATTGCTATCGAATGGTCGATCTCCAAGCCATTCCTAGTCAATCACCAAACATTTCTGTAAAAAAAAAATGGTTAATGTAAAAAAAAAAAAAACGATAAAGCCTAGAGTTCCATTTTTAAAATTTGTTTCACACTGTTGGCGGTAGGTGCTCTTGATTCAGCAGCCCTAGCGCCGGAAAGGCGAAGTGTTCCCATCATGTGTCTGAAAGTAGAACTCCGCCTACCCGACAGCCCCAGAGAGCAAATCAAGTGCTCTTATAGGACTACCACTGGCCAATCAGATTGCTCAGATCACCGTGTCTGCACAGTTTCCTCAAGCCATAGACTGAAAAAAGAAGCCTCGAATGCACAGCAAAGTTGATACCTTTTAAAACCATGACTAGAGAGAGACTCAACGAATACAGCAAAGAGCTGCTGTTTTTATGATTAAGTTCCAGTTTTAAGTTATTATTCAGCATTGTCAACACTTTGTTCAACACTTTTTTTATAAGCCATAAAATGTGCATTCTGCCTACTTCCACTCACGCTACAACCAGCACTGCAGCTGCATTGAATGAGTATAGCAAAGTCTTCCAATGAGCTTGTTGTTATTGTTAGCGGCTTGTGACTTTTTAAATATCGAAGAATATTTAACTTTCTCTGGTCATAGGAGTTATGCAGTACGACTTGAGTTTTGGCATCAGCTGGAAGACTGTCCCCTTTTCTCAGCGGAGGGAGAGCGGATGGACGGTGAGTTGGGTGAGAGGCAGCCTCACAGCTGCTCCCCCTTCTCTCAGACTGACCATCAGATGCAGGCCATCAGTCCAGTAAACACATTTTAAGCAAATTATTATGCTCACTCAGCAGTGCCTCACAAGTAACACAACAAATGATCTATTACCAGTGTGATCATATACCTACATTTTTGTTACATTTTATTTCAAATTGGTCTGAGAAGAACAACATTGGCTGGGCAATTCAAGCATAGCTAATATGCAGTGATAATGTATTGGGCCTATAGCTTAGTGCACAAACCTCATTGCTACAGAACTGTTGGTTAATTGGTTAATGTTTCATAGGCTTATATTTTATAAGTCATGTTTAAGACAGATCTGAGTGGTAGATCTCGGCTTGCTTTTTGACTCAAAGTGATCTTGACTCAGAAAAGGTTGGTGGCTACTGCTTTATAGTGTACCACTTTTCACCAGGACTAATCCTGTATGGTCCTCACTAAGCTATGCAGGAAGGAAGACAGCTCAGCTTGCAAACAAACAACGGACGGAGTGCATTTTAATACCAGAAGCACAGTGTGCCAGATATGTAAAACAAACACAGGGCTTTTTTCAGATGCCTTCAGTTTCCAGTTAGACAAGCTTTTCAAACAAATGGAAGCATTTTTATTTGCCTCCTAACTTTCTGTCTCCAGCTCTGTAAGCCCAGGAATCTACAAGCGGGAATGCTCATTTAAACACAGAACAATAATCAAGTCAGTGGTTTGAGATCCAGGCAGAAGGCCTCTGTCTCATGTTTATTCTGCTACATCTGCTAAAGCTATGCTAATTGCTTGCAGATAAGAGGGGAGAGCTGGACTGAGAAACCTCAATTCAGTTCTTTCCATTTGAGACACTCCGCTTTGATTGGCTGAGTCGTTGTGTGTTAGGCGACTGTTGCTTTCACTTAACAACAAATCCCAGTGAAGTGATGGTCACCACATGGGACAACCAGTATCACTGGGAGAACTAAGGAGATTCATTTAAACATCAGTCTTACCAGATTGAGCCTGTGGCCTATAGATAACAAGACATCTTGAATAAATGGCACAGAAGAACATAGCTGAAATTTGTATAAATGTCATGTATTGCATCAACCCTTATCTCTCTCTCTCTTTCCCTCTCTCCCCCTTCCCTCCCTCACGCAATCTTCTCTCACTCTTCTCTGTTTTTTTACTTCTCTCCCTCTCTCTCTATTTTTTTTGCTCTTCCTCCCCTTTCTCCCACACCCCTCTCTCTCTTCCCAACCCTTCCCCCTCCATATCCAGGTGATACAGCTGGCCGACAGCAGGCCCAGAAGCCCCAGCCCCCAGCCTCAGAGAACAGCAGTGCGGCCCACAGTATTGGCAGCACACAAAGCACGCCCTGTTCCAGCAGCAGCACAGCGTAGCCTTGGGGCCAGTCCGGGGCCAGCGGAGAAGGAGAGCCCCCCCACCCCTCTGCAGGGCCACAGGAAGGGCCACACGGGTCACAGGGAACTGGGTTTGCTAACATTTGTTTCCCCGCTCGATGAAAGGAATTCTTTTGGGATGCTTTGTGAAAACAAAGAAGAAGAATGTATTAGAAAAGAAGACAAAAAAACAACAAAAGGATTTTGTAAGAAAGAAAAAAAAATACCTGATGTTGCTGGTAAAATTCGATGTGTACCATTTTATTTCAACACAAGTCGTTAAGGTTTTGTGACAGAGCTACTGTACTGGAAGGACTGGTCTGAAGGGGAAATAGTACTAATACCACAGAAAGGCAACAAGGCCTCACATCTCTAGAGCAATAGAACTCTAGCTACAGACAAGAAACAACTGTTAGTGAAATACCAGACTTTTTTTCTTATCCAAATGCTGCTTTTTCTGCAACCACAACAGAGAATTTTGTTTTGACCTTAAATGTCTAGTTTAAGCTGTAAACAAGCTAGTGTACACCAATAGCACTGGAGACAGTAAAGCTGCCTGTCTGCACACACCATCTGTGGGTGTTAGCAAGATTAGTGAGAGGAACAACATGGCCGTCAACCAGAGTGCCTGTTAACCCCTATCAATATGCTATATAAATAAGAGATGCTACCTCCTATCCACATGCTATAGGAGATAGTCAAATCAACTAGTTGAATCAGAGAGCAATAGTGTGAGAAGGAGCCTCTCAGCAGTCTCTTTTCCCCTCAAAGCCAGATAGAGTAAAGCATCCTGCCATGTGCTATTAATCACTTGGAATCTGAAAGGACTTAATAACCAAGCAAGATATATACATAGATAGATACCAAGAAATGTGAAAGACAAAAGTAATGTGAAAGATATCTTGATGAACCCTGTTTGCAAGCCAGCTGGTCATGACAATCGGTCAGGACTTTGGCAACGCATCCGTCTAAACATACTGTTACAACATTAATGACAAAGTATCAGCGGTGTGCATTTGGTCATATTGAGTGATGATTGCTTTGCAGTCCTTAGTCTCAAGTTTGATTGGTGTTACACAGCTTGGCTTTCGGCAGTATGGGTTCCTCTTATACTATATAAAAACAGCCATTGTAAAGCTATATATATATTTTTGCAACTATTGTAAATAATCTAAAATGTTATAAGGAGACAGTCCAAATATAATGTGCAAGGTTGTGTGCATTAGAAGCCTTATGCATATTATGTTTTTAAGTAAGACATGGTAAAGTGGCTATGTTTGGCCAGTATTCCCATATATACTATAATGTTTTATGTTTGTATCCACTGTGAGGTAACTAAAATGCTACATGCTGCAGTGTTGGATCATAAATATATACAGTATTGTAATTGGGCATTACATTTGGGGCACAGTAATTGGGCATTACATTTAAACCACAAAAACAACGTGCCATTCTATCTGGGTCCGACACCACTAGACCTTCAGCTGTTTTCATTCTGATTGTACATAATAATGTTGTACACAATTTCATACCAACATTTACATTTTTCAAAGCAAATAATTGAGAACCTGATATAGTTGAGATTGTGGAATGAAAATATAAGCCAAAATTAGTCATTGTCTGGTTTTGCTGTTCTAATGTTCAGTAAATCATACTCAGATTCTCAATTTAAGTTTATTTTCTGTATGTGATAAATACATTGTCAATCTTACTCACCAGGGCATGAAATAGTTCAACGTTGCAATATACTGGCGCCATCTTGTAATCTTAATGGTGTACTTGTTCCGACAAACATTCCACATCCTGATTAATTACGCTCTGGTGTCATGTTCAAAATGTATTGTTTCTCTCTGTGTTTATAGACATATTTATTTTATTTTTATTTTACTTTTATTTAACTAGGCAAGTCAGTTAAGAACAAATTCTTATTTTCAATGACGGCCTAGGAACAGTGGGTTAACTGCCTTCTTCAGGGGCAGAACGACAGATTTTTACCTTGTCAGCTCGGAGATTCGATTTTGCAACCTTTCGGTCACTAGTCCAACGCTCTAACCACTAGGTTACCTGCCGCCCCAGTATGGGCACTTAGATGTACATAATTGTACTACTATGGCTGACCCTGTAAAACAACACATTTCACTACACCTATTCGGTATATGTGACAATACAACATGTTTTTTTTTTTATGTCATGTGCCATGCTAATGTAAAGCCAAAAGAGTCCCACCGTCATAGAATCCATGAATGTTCTCTGGTGTGCCTTTACTTTTAGTATTTGGGGGGTTTGAATAGAAATATCTTTTTTTAGGAGAAAAGCGATGGTTTGTACTAATTTTACTTTGTTTGGGCGTGTAAAAGAAAACCCAATTCATTAAGTAAACGTAATTTGCGTTAGAGCCAACTTTTATGTGTTAAGTGTTTAATCTCAAAGCTTTGAGCCTGTGTTGTATGTAGACATGTGTAGCTGTCGCCACAGAAGAAAACAGAGTATAAATATATTTGTGGATAAAATTATATATATTTGAAAGTATTTACCTAGAGACAATCTATTGTTGACTCTTTGAGTACTGTGAATTTTTTTGTGTTGTGCTCTTTCTATTTTTCATAAATGTACATACAGTGCATTTGGAAAGTATTCAGACCCCTTCCCCTTTTTCACAATATGTTACTTTACAACCTTATTCTAAAATGTATTAAATATATTTTTCCCTTCTCAATCTACACACAATACCCCATTATGACAAAGCGAAAATACGTTTTTAGAATTTTTTGCAAATTTATAAAAAAATATGTATTCAGGCCCTTTGCTATGAGACTCGAAAATTGAGCTCAGGGGCACCCTGTTTCCATTGATCATCCTTCAGATGTTTCTACAACTTGATTGGAGTCCACCAGTGGTAAATTCAATTGATTGGACATGATCTGGAAAGGCACACACCTGTCTATATAAGGTTTTTACCGTGCAATTGACCGTGCATGACCGAGCAAAAAACAAGTCATGAGGTCGAAGGAATTGTGCGTAGAGCTCCGAGACAGGTTTGCGTCGAGGCACAGATCTGGGGAAGGGTACCAAATAATTTCTGCAGCATTGAAGGTCCCCAAGAACAGTGGCCTCCATCATTCTTAAATGGAAGAAGTTTAGAACCACCAGGACTCTTCTTAGAGCTGGCCGACAGGCCAAACTGAGCAATCGGGGGAGAATGGCCTTGGTCAGGGAGGTGACCAAGAACCCGATTGTCACTCTGACAGAGCTCTAGAGTTCCTCTGTGAAGATGGGGGAACCTTCCAGAAGGACAACTATCTCTGCAACACTCCACCAATCAGGCCTTTATGGTAGAGTGGCCAGATGGAAGCCACTCCTCAGTGAAAGGCACATGACAGCCTGCTTGGAATTTGCCAAAAGGCCATAAGAAACAAGATTCTTTGGTCTGATGAAACCAAGATTGAACTCTTTGGCCTGAATGCCAAGCATCACGTCTGGAGGAAAACTGGCACCATCCCTACGGTGATGCATGGTGGTGGCAGCATCATGCTGTGGGGATGTTTTTCAGCGGCAGGAACTATGAAACTAGTCAGGATCGAGGGAAAGATGAACGGAGCAAAGTACAGAGTGATCCTTGTTTAAAATCTGCTCCAGAGCGCTCAGGACCTCAGACAGGCGAATGTTCCCCTTCCAACAGGACAATGACCCTGAGCACACAGCAAAGACAACGCAGGACTGGCTCCGGGACAAGTCTCTGAATGTCCTTGAGGGGCCCGGACTTGAACCCAATCAAACATCTTTGCATAGACCTGAAAATAGCTGTGCAGCGATGCTCCCCATCTAACCTGACAGCTTGAGAGGATCTGCAGAGAAGAATGGGAGAAACTCCCAAATACAGGTGTGCCAATCTTGTAGCGTAATACCCAAGACCCAATGCTGTAATCGCTGCCAAAGGGGCTTCCACTAAATATTGAGTAAAGGGTCTGAATACTTATGTAAATGTGATATTTCTAAAAACCTGTTTTTGCGTTGTCATTATGGGGTATTTTGTGTAGATTGATCAGGATTTTTAAATCCATTTTAGAATAAGGCTGTAACGTAACAAAATGTAGAAAAAGTCAAGGCGTCTGAATACTCTCCTAAGGCACTATATATTACTTTATATATTTCTGTTTCAAAAAATATATATATAAATATTAGCAATTTTCTTCATGTGATGTTTTGATTTTTAGATCATTTCCAAACCCAATAGTTCTCACTCCGTGTTGAATTTGGTTCCATTGACTACCTTAAAAGGATTCTGCTTTTAATTAATTTGTTCTATGTAAACATAGAGACGATTAGATATTGTATAGCATTACAAAAGTAATATATTTGAAACCCACATCTTACATATGAACACAAATGTGACATTATTGATAATATATAAGTAAGCAAGACTAAAGTGCTATATAAACACAATGGAATAGTAGTATAACCTTGTATTTCCATAAATCAAAAGATCAGATTTTCTGTATAGTCTGTTCCTATCACATATTCATCTGTCGTATTACAGGTTTAGTTGTGTTCATACTCTCTGAACTCTGGTCTTAGTCAATGTCTTGTTCTGTGATTGTGCCAGAAAAGTTTTTCCTTTTTTTGTTTTAGCTATAGTGTATGTGAGTTCTCTCTGAAATGTTGCTTTCTCTAGTGGAATGGCAGTCTTCACCATTCATCATTTGCATTGATAACATTCCTGTAGTTCACTGGATTTTCTTACCGACTGCGTGACGGTTACCCATGAACCTGTCTCCTCCTTTTATCTCCTCCCTGTCTAACGGGGTACAGGAGGTTGAGGACCTTCATATTCCCATTATTGTCCAAATACCTATGAAGAGGAATAACCTCCCTGTAGGAAGTTCCATCTGAAATTACACTTTATGAATTTGGATTTCGATTAGACATTGTATTTGTAAGTTAAGATTGCAAATCACTGTTAGTAAATCTTACAGTGATACAGTATTGTGCAAAGTAGCACAGGGGAGGTTTGCTGGTTACAGCCAACCTGTAAGAGGGGCCCCACTTTCATACAGTACATAATAACAAATTGTATTGCTTTAGTTGTTTGAACCCTTTATCAACGTTTATCTACCTCATGTTGTGAGTTTGTGTGTGTGTGCTGAATGTGTATGAATATGTATGTACTTGTGTGAGAGAAAAAGAGAGAGAGTTGTGTTCTACTATTTAATATGTTGTAATAGTTGAAAGGGCCCTGTTTTTCTGTACAATGCCTTCAGAAAGTATTCATACCCCTTAACTTATTCCACATTTTGTTGTGTTACAGCCTGAATTCAAAATGGATTAAATATATTTTTATTCTACACACAATACCACCATATTGACAAAGTGAAAACATGTTTTTAGAAATGTTATCAAATTTATTGAAAATGAAATACAGAAATATTACCTTTGGCAGCGATTACAGCTGTGAGCCTTTATGGGTAAGTCTATAAGAGCTTTCCACACCTGGATGGTGCTAAATTTGCCAATTTTTTATTTTCAACATTCTTCAAGCTCTGTCAAATTGGTTGTTGATCATTGCTAGACAATAATGTTCAGGTCTTGCCATAGTTTTTCAAGTAGATTTAAGTCAAAACTGTAAGTCGGCCACTCAGGAACATTCACTGTCTTCTTGGTAAGCAACTCCAGTGTAGATTTGGCCTTGTGTTTTAGGTTATTGTCCTGCTGAAGGGTGAATTCGTCTCCCAGTGTCTGGTGAAAAACAGACTGAACCAGGTTTTCTTCAAGGATTTTGCCTCTTAGCTATCCTGAAAAACTCCCCAGTCCTTAACGATTACAAGCATACTCGTATTATGATGCAGCCACCAATATGGTTGAACATATGCAGAGTGGTACTCCGTAATGTGTTCTATTGGATATTGCCCCAAACATAACACTTTGTATTCAGGGCAATTTTTAGCAGTGTTACTTTAGTGCCTTGTTGCAAACATGATGCATATTTTGGAATATTTTTATTTTTGATAAGGCTTCCTTATTTTCATTATGTTAGTATTGTGGAGTACCTACAATGTTGTTGATCCATCATTCTTTTTCTCCTATCACAGCCATTATACTCTTAACTGTTTTACATCCACTTTTGACCTCAATGGTGAAATCCCTGAGCGGTTTATGTATCATTGTAGTGACTGGGTGTATTGATACACCATCCAGAGTGTAACTAATAACTTCACCATGCTCAACGGGATATTCAAGTTCTATTTTTTTTCTCCCAATGGGTGCCCTTTGTGAGCCATTGGCAAACTTCCCTGGTCTTTGTGGTTGAATCTGTTTGAAATTCACTTACAGATAGTTGTATGTGTGGGGTACAGACATGGGGTAGTCATTAAAATATCATTTGAAACATTATTGCACACAGAGTGAGTCCATGCTACTTATTATGTGACTTGTTAATCACATTTAACCTCCTAAACTTATTTAGGCTTGCGATAACAAAAGGGTTGAATACTTATTGACTCAAGACATTTCATCTTTTCATTTTTAATGAATTTGTAAAAGATTCTAAAAACATAGATCACTTTGACATTATGGGGTATTGTGTGGAGGCCAATGACCCCAAAAATATATAAGCAATTTAAAATTCAGGCTGTAACACGACAAAATGTGGGAAAAGTAAATGGTGTGCATACTTTCTGAAGACCCTGTATATGTTCAATTCTAAAATCTTTAAAACCTTTCCACAATTTGATAGTCAATGTACTGTAGATGCCCTCTCCCTACCATTGGTCAGTTGGCTGTAGGGCAGCAGGTAGCCTAGCAGTTAGAGCATTGGGATAATAACCGAAAGGTTGCTGGTTTGAAAACTTGAATATGTTGATGTGCCCTTGAGCAAGGCACTTATCGCTAACATTTGCTCCACTCCAGTGGTGCCATACTACTATGGTTGACCGTTTAAAACTGCACCTTTCTGGTGTATGTGACAATAAAATAAAACATTTTGTAGTTTCATAACACAACCAAAGAAGTCCCTTCTCAAATGCTAGTCGAAATACCCTTCTTCTCAAAGCTATTTCTTAATACGATTTTTGTTTTGCAAATCTTTTTGTAAGTAAAATATGCTGTAAATATGCATGATATTTTGTATCCACAATTGTATACCCAATAAATTCTTATAATCCTTCATACCTTGTTCGGTCTGTTTCTTGTCTTCCTCTGATTAAACAATTCTTCTTATGTTTCTATCAAGCGGCCAATTTGTAAAATAACATCAGGCCTATTGAATGTTGATGAGAACGAAGCCATATATGCTTCATTCTGTACCTTACTTAGTCATTATCTCACCCAGAACAGTGTAGATATCCCTATTCCTGTGGGCCTTGTCTTATACTAATGAGTTGTAGTAATGATGTGTTAGGTTTGGCAGCGTGTTTATGATGTCATCAGGCCCCTCTTGGGTGAGGTCATTACATGATGCAGACCATTTGGCCTTCTAGCACAGGGGACAAGGGGGAGACCGCCTAAACGTGTGCACTCGTGTACGACCACACTCAGACAAATGCACGCACGCAAACACACACACTCTCTCTCGATCTCTCTCCCCACAAGCTAATCAGGCCCATCTTCTCCTTTGATTAGGGGTCCTTGGAGTCAGGTATACGCACAGTGGGATGTCATACTGTCAGAGCGAGAGAGAGGCCAAGGGTGAGTTGGATAGGAGATCTGATAATGATGTCATCCCAAACCATGTTTGAGTTGACCAGTCCAGGCCACACTTCTCAAAACTTACTGACCACTGGAGGGCAAAAAGTCCTGCATATGTGGCCCTGCCTGTATGATGTCACTCTGCTGGCCTGAGTGTCAGCCCCTACACCTTCCATTTCCCCATGGCTTTAAAGGCTTTTAGTAAGACACGCTGCTTGCAAAGGAAAAGAAAATCAAACAAAGATTAAATTGCAACTGAATGAAAGTGCTTAGCCCTTTGTCCTTTTTGTGTGATCGACAGTTGGCTTCAAGCATTGTTTTATGTTACCTGTGTGTGAAGGCTCCCAGAACCAGTCCAGGAGTGATTTCTCACTCAGTGGGACAGGCCCCTCTCCAAGTTATGACTAATTTGTTTTGCACACTTCTCCAACCCTTCATTCATACGCCTCCTCAGATCCACAGCCAGATGTTGAGATCACTGATTTTTGATATGATTATTTTCTATAACAGAGAAAATGTGTTCTTCCTTGACAACCATTCAAACAGACCAGACCAGTTTGTACAGTCCAAAGCTAAAGCACTCAGACACAGGACGCATCCCAAATGGCACCATATTCCCTATATACAGTAGTGCACTACTTTTGGCACGTGCACTATATAGGGAATATGGTGCCATTTGGAATGCAAAACAGACTTTCTGTCCATCCAAAGTATTGAATCATATTAAAACCCAGAGAGAGGATTACCATAGAATAGGGACGTAACCATTTATTACTCTTAGTAGGTCAAGACAGTTTTTTGGGGCTTTGTTTGTTTATGTCCTAGTTAGTGAACGTGGCCAAGTAGGTATGGGATTATAATGACGAAAGAACTACGTGAGTTTGTATTTTTTATTTCGTGGTCGCACGTTGCGATTCGTGGTTGCAAATGTGTCATTTAATTTCGCAAGCTTGTATCATGATGTGTAGAATATTTAACAATGTTCGCAAACGTGTAATGGGACATTTAAATACATTCAATAAGATTTGCAAGTATAATTTATTTTCAGAATTATTTCAAGTCCATTTACGTGTATGAATATTCTGTTGTCACGTTACCAAGAGATTTGTAAGCTTGTAAAAAGTTTTGTAAATTTGTAGAAAGACGTTCGCAAGTAAAAATTATTTTCACCCTGGGGGCAGGAGCTATTACTCCTGACCAATCAGTTCCCTCTGCCAAAACCACAGCCGCCTAACTATTGGCTGGATTGTTCCATCAATCAAATAAAATAAAATGACATTTTATTTGTCACATACACATGGTTAGCAGATGTTAATGCGAGTGTAGCGAAATGCTTGTGCTTCTAGTTCCGACAATGCAGTAATAACCAACAAGTAATCTAACCTAACAATTCCACAACTACTACCTTATACACACAAGTGTAAAGGGATAAAGAATATGTACATAAAGATATATGAATGAGTGATGGTACAGAACGGCATAGGCAAGATGCAGTAGATGGTATAGAGTACAGTATATACATATGAGATGAGTAATGTAGGGTATATAAACATAAAGTGGCATAGTTTAAAGTGGCTAGTGATACATGTATTACATAAAGATGGCAAGATGCAGTAGATGATATAGAGTACAGTATATACATATACGATGAGTAATGTAGGGTATGTAAACATTATATTAAGTGGCATTGTTTAAAGTGGCTAGTGATACATTTTAACATAATTTCCATCAATTCCCAATATTAAAGTGGCTGGAGTTGAGTCAGTATGTTGGCAGCGGCCACTAAATGTTCGTGGTGGCTGTTTAACAGTCTGATGGCCTTGAGATAGAAGCTGACCTCGCCTTCTGGATGATAGCGGGGTGAACAGGCAGTGGCTCGGGTGGTTGTTGTCCTTGATGAACTTTATGGCCTTCCTGTGACATCGGGTGGTGTAGGTGTCCTGGAGGGCAGGTAGTTTGCCCCCGATGATGCGTTGTGCAGACCTCACTACCCTCTGGAGAGCCTTACGGTTTTGGGCGGAGCAGTTGCCGTACCAGGCGGTGACACAGCCCGACAGGATGCTCTCGATTGTGCATCTGTAGAAGTTTGTGAGTGCTTTTGGTGACAAGCCGAATTTCTTCAGCCTCCTGAGGTTGAAGAGGCGCTGCTGCGCCTTCTTCACAACGCTGTCTATGTGGGTGGACCAATTCAGTTTGTCCGTGATGTGTACACCGAGGAACTTAAAGCTTTTCACCTTCTCCACTACTGTCCCGTCGATGTGGATAGGGGGGTGCTCCCTCTGCTGTTTCCTGAAGTCCACAATCATCTCCTTTGTTTTGTTGACGTTGAGTGTGAGGTTATTTTCCTGACACCACACTCCGAGGGCCCTCACCTCCTCCCTGTAGGCCGTCTCGTCGTTGTTGGTAATCAAGCCTACCACTGTAGTGTCGTCCGCAAACTTGATGATTGAGTTGGAGGCGTGCATGGCCACGCAGTCGTGGGTGAACAGGGAGTACAGGAGAGGGCTCAGAATGCACCCTTGTGGGGCCCCAGTGTTGAGGATCAGTGGGGTGGAGATGTTGTTACCTACCCTCACCACCTGGGGGCGGCCCGTCAGGAAGTCCAGGACCCAGTTGCACAGGGCAGGGTCGAGACCCAGGGTCTCGAGCTTGATGACGAGTTTGGAGGGTACTATGGTGTTAAATGCTGAGCTGTAGTCGATGAACAGCATTCTCACATAGGTATTCCTCTTGTCCAGATGGGTTAGGGCAGTGTGGTTGCGATTGCGTCGTCTGTGGACCTATTGGGTCAGTAAGCAAATTGGAGTGGGTCTAGGGTGTCAGGTAGGGTGGAAGTGATATGGTCCTTAACTAGTCTCTCAAAGCACTTCATGATGACGGAAGTTAGTGCTACGGGGCTGTAGTCGTTTAGCTCAGTTACCTTAGCTTTCTTGGGAACAGGGACAATGGTGGCCCTCTTGAAGCATGTGGGAACAGCAGACTGGGATAAGGATTGATTGAATATGTCCTTAAACACACCAGCCAGCTGGCCTGCGCATGCTCTGAGGACGCGGCTGGGAATGCCGTCTGGGCCTGCAGCCTTGCGAGGGTTAACACGTTTAAATGTTTTACTCACCTCGGCTGCAGTGAAGGAGAGCAAGCAGGTTTTGGTAGCGGGCCGTGTCAGTGGCACTGTATTGTCCTCAAAGCGAGCAAAAAAGTTAATTAGTCTGTCTGGGAGCAAGACATCCTGGTCCGCGACCTGGCTAGTTTTCTTTTTGTAATCTGTGATTGACTGTAGACCCTGCCACATACCTCTGCCACATACCTCTGAGCTGTTGAATTTCGACTCTACTTTGTCTCTATACTGGCACTCAGCTTGTTTGATTGCCTTGCGGAGGGAATAGCTACACTGTTTGTATTCGGTCATGTTTCCGGTCACCTTGCCCTGGTTAAAAGCAGTGGTTCGCGCTTTCAGTTTCACGCGAATGCTGCCATCAATCCACAGTTTCTGGTTTAGGAATGTTTTAATCGTTGCTGTGGGTACGACATCGTCAATGCACTTTCTAATGAACTCGCTCACCGAATCAGCGTATTCGTCAATGTTGTTGTTGGACGCAATGCGGAACATATCCCAATCCACGTGATCGAAGCAGTCTTGAAGAGTGGAATCAGATTGGTCGGACCAGCGTTGAACAGACCTGAGCGCGGGAGCTTGCTGTTTTAGTTTCTGTTTGTAGGCTGGAAGCAACAAAATGGAGTCGTGGTCAGCTTTTCCGAAAGGAGGGCGGGGGAGGGCCTTATATGAGTTTTGTTTTCAGATTAGCCTTGTTAAAATCCCCAGCTACGATGAATGCAGCCTCAGGGTTTGTGGTTTCCAGTTTACAAAGAGTCAGATAAAGTTCGTTCAGGGCCATCGATGTGTCTGCTTGGGGGGGAATATATACGGCTGTGATTATAATCGAAGAGAATTCCCTTGGTAGATAATGTGGTCAATATTTGATTGTGAGGAATTCTAAATCAGGTGAACAGAATGACTTGAGTTCCTGTATGTTGTTATGATCACACCACGTCTCGTTAATCATAAGGCATACACCCCCGCCCCTCTTCTTGCCAGAAAGATGTTTGTTTCTGTCGGCACGATGCGTGAAGAAACCAGCTGGCTGCACCGACTCCGTTAGCGTCTCTCGAGTGAGCCATGTTTCCGTGAAGCAAAGAGCGTTACAGTCTCTGATGTCTCTCTGGAATGTTACCCTTGCTCGGATTTCATCAACCTTGTTGTCAAGAGACTGGACATTGGCGAGCAGTATGCTAAGGAGTGGAGCGCGATGTGCCCATCTCCGAAGCCTGACCAGAAGACCGCTTCGTTTGCCCCTTTTACGGCGTCGTTGTTTAGGGTCGCCGGCTGGGATCAGATCCATTGTACTGGGTGGAAGGCAAAACACAGGATCCGCTTCGGGAGAGTCATATTCCTGGTTGTAATGATGGTGAGTTGATGTTGCTTTTATATTCAGTAGTTCCTCCCGACTGTATGTAATGAAACCTAAGATTACCTGGGGTACCAATGTAAGAAATAACACATAAAAAAACAAAATACTGCATAGTTTCCTAGGAACGCGAAGCGAGGCGGCCATCTCTGTTGGCCCCGGAACATAACATCATAAATCTCAGGAAGTATCTACCCACATGAGCAAGAGAGGATGAGATCAAATTAAACAAACGATTTACTTGAAAGTAATTATCTTTTTTTATCAGTGTTTATCAATTTGTTTGTGAAAAGGCATGACAGTAGTTTGCTTATCATGTGAAATATAATGGTACATTTCAGACGAACTCCAGACATTGCATTGACAACCACTATTGTGTAAACTAGCTGGCCTCTGACATTCATCCTAGCTTTACTATCAACTGGCTAGCTTTATCAGGCAGCTTTAGATGCGAGGGGGGAAATTATATATTTGTTAGTTACCATCTGATTGATAAAGTTGATTACAAATGCCATTAGCTATCTAGATAGCTAAATCGAAACTGCTGGGGGAAAGCTAATCCAAGTTTATAATTTTAAAAGGCTAATTGATCATTAGAAAACCCTTTTGCTATTATCGTTAGAACACTACTGCACATCGTTAGAACACTACTGTTTATAGACATAATATGCCATTTGAAATGTATTTTATTTTGTAACTTCTGTGAGTGTAATGTTTACTGTTCATTTTTATTGTTTATTTCACTTCTGTTATATCTACTTCACTTGCTTTGGCAATGTTAACATATGTTTCCCATGCCAATAAAGCCCTTAAATTGAATTGATAGTAAAGCTAGGATGAATGTCTGAGGCCATCTAGCTAACGCGATAGCGGCTATCAATGCAATGGCTGGTCTGGAGTTCGTTTGAATTGTACCACTATATTTCACATATGTAAACTACTGTCATGCCTTTTCTCAAAACAATCGATGAACACAGATTTTTAAAAAGAGGGTTACTTACAAATAGATCATTTTGGTTTCATTTACCTCATCCTCTTTTGCGCATGTGGGTAGCTACTTCCTGAGATTATTTTGATGGATGGAACAATCCAGCCAATGGTTAGGCGGCTGTGGTTTTGGCAGAGGGAACTGATTGGTCAGGAGTAATTGTTTTACTTGCGAATGTCTTTCTACTAATTTACAAAACTTTTTGTAAGTTTAAGAATCTCTTGGTAAAGTGACAAGTGACAGAACTCAGAGCGCACGCAGATTCAAAATCTGCAAGTGTATTGTTGATTCACAGCAGAATATTCATGCTTGTAAATGGATTTGTAATAATTCTGAAAATAAATGATGTCAAGTTGTAAATTTGCGACCGTTTTTAAATCTTTTGCACATTAAATTAAATTACACATTTGCGAATCGTACTTGTAACCACGAAACTCAATGTGCGACCACAACATTTTAAATATAAATGCACGTAGTTCTGTCATCATTATAATCCCATAAGGAGGGTGGTCTGAGACATCTCACAGAGCAGAGAACCACATCCTGTTTCGCAGCCATTGGTCAATCCCCAGGGGGGTTGTTGGAGTGGTTAGAGGAGGTGGAACAGTGTGAGTGTGAGGTCGGGAGGTTGTGTGTGGGTGAGGTGAGAGGTTATCTTATGAGGTTTAGATAATAATCAGGAGATGTAATTTCAATGCTACATTTGTAAAAAATAATTTTTCCAAAAACGCTGCTCGGAGTAGGCTTTAGATACAAACGCTGCTCGGAGTAGGCTTTAAATACAGTGTATCATACCACCTGTTACAGACTCCAAACACATGGTCAGTGATTTCTGCATGCTAGTGTTCATTAGATATTAACACTAGCTCGCAGAAACATGAACGTCAAAGAAATCTCAAACACCAAGATAACTTCACCCCACAAGTTTACCCTGCGGATGTGTATGACCCAGACATAAATTCCAACCACACCTGACATAGTAGTAGACAATCTAAGTTTAGCTTCCTAGCACAGCTGGCCCCCGTTCGCTCCACACATGAAGAAAAATGACTACGGTACATTTGATATCACTTGCCAGTGTCCATCAAAAAGTCTCATTCTGCTGACTTGCAGACAGTGTTTTGATTGTGGCACATGGGTACTGTGTGTATATTTATTTGACAGGTTGGAAGGCCTCACTTTTATAGCTGGAACACTGGAGCAATTCCAATAAAATATCCATAGCTTCAGAACCACACAGAATCACACCACCGCGCATAATGAAAAAGCCCAATCCCAACCACACACATACATACATACACACACACACACACACACACACACACACACACACACACACACACACACACACACACACACACACACACACACACACACACACACACACACACACACACACACACACACACACACACACACACACACACACACACACACACACACACACACATACATACATACATACATACATACATACATACACACCACAGAAATGGGTCTCAAAACAACACAGAATAATTTTTATACAAAAATACATTCCTCATTGTGGCCTTTCTATTTGGGCAGCTAGCCTTATTGCAGTAACTGTTTATAAATCTGCTTGTCAAATGCAGGATTGCAAGCTCTGAGATGAATGCTGGCAATGACAGAGTTCAAGTGAACCCACGGTATTGACTATGACATGACCATGTTTTCCTTAACCCGAGAGGTCTATTACGGCAAGTAACCCCACTCTCCCCAGCACACTGAAACCAAACACAAATACAACAATGCTCACGGGTAATGCCTATTGTTCACATACATCGTGAGACTTCACAATGCAGTAGTATGCACCAATATAGTTGGTTAGTATTATGGAAAATGTGAATGCATACATACAAGACATCTGTAAACTGTATAGCTGTTTCTGAGGGACTTTGTTTTGATTATGTGTAAACTGTGGAGCAGGGATAGATTATAGATCGGCAGAGAGTGTGGTTACTGCTGTTTATTTTCTACTGACAGTCAACTCTGTCATGATGACTTGCACCAAAGCAAGCTTATCTTTCGAACAGAAAATCATCCAGAATGGAGACCACATGTGAAGGATCATTTAAAAGGCCGTGGTCATTTGTAGTCTTCTCAATCCTTTTAACAGTAATTACAGTGTAATTACGCTACAGTAAACTCACAGCTATTGATGGTGATTTAAAGACCATCAAAGTCCATAAGGAAATACTGAGCATTGAAGCAATTATGTATAGATTTGCATATATTGGCAGAGTACTTTATGTAAAAGTAGTTTTACGATACAGGTAACACCAAAATGTTATTCCAATAATATGAACATTTATTTGATTAATTGTGCTTTTACTGAGAATTTGA
This sequence comes from Salvelinus alpinus, assembly GCF_045679555.1. Classification (NCBI taxonomy): domain Eukaryota; kingdom Metazoa; phylum Chordata; class Actinopteri; order Salmoniformes; family Salmonidae; genus Salvelinus; species Salvelinus alpinus. The sequence goes on along the minus strand of NC_092091.1, from coordinate 35,366,032 downwards.
GCCGTTGTTATTAAGGCTTTTGGCTCATTTTTCGAGCTCTGGTGTTGGAGTGGATTTTAAGTACCTGTCTTAATTAAACCACGGGCAAAGTCTAATTTCATCAAAACTGGAAAGTAAAGCCCTCTTGGAAAATAAACCCCTCTTCCTGGAGGATGGCAGAGGCCTGTAAACACACCAATACCAGCTGCCAGTGACTGCTTGCTTGCCTGCTTGGTCTGCCTGTCTGTGTGCCTGGTCTGCCTGGCTGCCTGTCTTTCTGCCTGCTTGGTCTGCCTACCCGCCTGTCTGCCTGCCTGATCTCGCTCTGCCTGAGACTGGGTACAGATGTTGTGGTCCTTTTGGGACTAGGAGGGAAGTAGGAAAGGAGGGCCAGACTGTATTAAGATTTGTTATTCCATCCCAGACATGGCTCAGAGGGAGAGAGAAAGAGGGAGAGAAAGATGGAGAGAGAGCACTGTCCTGCCAATGCTCTGAGCTCTGTTGCTTCACTCTGCACCACCATAACCAAACAGAATAAAAACACTCCAGCAGCACTACTTACCAGGCTTTAAGCACAACCAGATGTCTACCCTCTCAATCAATAATCACATCAAATACACACCTCCGCTCTGATTGGTCAATGGCATGTCCCAGTCGATCACTGAAAGCTGTCAACTACAAAACAGATATGTAGGGTGTGCCGAGAGTGTTGAAACTCCGCTGTAGTTCAGGGCACCACTGAAAGGTGAGTGGCGCAGAACTGACCTGCAGTTAGAGGTAAAGGTATAAATATGCCATGACGGAAATATACACCACAGGTCTGCTGGGCCTTGACAGGAAATCACATGAGGAAAAGAGGGCAAACCTGTGCTGAGGTGGAGAAAGTGTTTGTGTGCCTGGAAAATTGAATGTCCACATGTATGCACACATTCTGTTGCTGACTGCTCGTACTCTGTATTTATGTGCTTGTAGACATGTTTGAAAGAGATTGTGGTGTTGTGTTTCCAATTGACACCCTTCAAATGTGCTTCATCTAAGACAGTGGTTCTCAAACCTCTCCTTGGAGACCCGCAGCAGTTCTGTGTATTGGATCTATTCCGGAGCTAGCACACCTGATTCAACTTGTTAACTAATCATCAAGCCTTTGTCAATCAGGTGAGCTAGTTCAGGGCTAATACAAAATTGTGAAACGTCTGGGAGGAGAGATTTGAGAAACACTGATCTAAGATGTGCTACTTCCATCTCTTTTCTCTGTGATGGTCATCAATCTGAATGGGATTCCTCTATTATCTTTAGTACAAGAGCGTCAAAGATTTATTAGGGGATTCGAGTTTGGTTACAAGTTAATCCCTACCTGAACACCCCATCCTCTTAGCATGACCTTTTCAGTCCATAGCTAGAGTCTATCCCAGATTTATTTGTTTGTTTATTTGGATCCCCATGAGCTTTTGCAGAAGCATCAGCTACTCTTCATGGGGTCCACAATCCAAATCCCACGCCTGGAGCTGTGAAAGGTTGGAGGTTGGAAGTGGGGGTGTGGGGTCATATATTTTATGTGCCTTGCCTCCCGAGGGACCTGGGGCCATGAACAGTTCAAAGATAAACGTGAGAAATGTTTGCCTCTTTAAGGCCATCATGCATGTGCTATGAGGCCAGAAACAGGGTGGCCTGGGCCTGTTATTCTGATTCACTAGCTGTGTAAGTTTGTGTGTGTGTGTGTGTGTGTGTGTGTGTGTGTGTGTGTGTGTGTGTGTGTGTGTGTGTGTGTGTGTGTGTGTGTGTGTGTGTGTGTGTGTGTGTGTGTGTGTGTGTGTGTGTGTGTGTGTGTGTGTGTGTGTGTGTGTGTGTGTGTGTGTTATTATGACCAACCTTTACCTGTGTTAGCAATTCTGTGATTAATGTTTCTAGGAGAAGAAGAGGTGGCTTTATTGATCAGGGCTCGGCCTCATCCAATGACTTTGCAGCAGTAGGAGAGTGGGAGCCTGTGGGCCCTTAATGACATTTTTTTGTTTGTTTTTCATGTTGTCCTCTGCAATAGTTCTGCTTTTGAAAATGAAACCTCACTAAGCCAGAAAGTAGTTTCTTCTTCTTCTTCTTCATTTCGTCGCGATCGAGACTGCTTTCAGTTGGACCATCAGCAGAGCTCTAAGGTCACAGGTCAACCATATTGTTTATGTAGTTTACAGGAGTTTCCTTTTCAAAGAAACAACACTGAGGTACCAGGATGAAGTCATAATACAGGTCAGGTGAACCAGGTGGTTCTCATTAGTATAGCCCTAAACAAACTCCATTTGCATAGCACAGATATTCTAACATTATACTGTATGTTTATGTCTACAAAATGAAGGATAAAAATATATGGCATTTGGCTAATTTAGAGTGGAGGTGTTTTTGCAGATGGCAGTTAGGTGTCCTGGGACGCAGCAGAAGTAAGGCAGCAGTCTTATTTACGCTATGAATGGGATGGGTGATTAACTGTCTTGTTGGCTGAATGGTTGAATTCCACAGACACGTTACCGTAAGGCCTCCCTCAGGAGTCTACTTCTCCTCTCAATCTCAAAACTAGACTCTTCGTCTCGTCTCTGTCACGGACCATGACCATGGTTTGTGTCTGTTAGTCTTTTAGTCTCAAACCAATGTGACAATAATCCAGGTAAAACGGGTGGATTTTTAGTGAAGGCACGTAATGTAGTAAGGTATCTTACCTAAGTACCGTGTCAACTTTAATATTTCATTTTATGTTCTAGACCTCTTGACTTTTTAAGTACTTTTCTAATTACATAGTTCCAGATGCTATACAGCATTTTCTATCCAATCTCTTAATTGACAACATTCAACCAGGTCAGTATAGAAGGTGTATAATACAGCACAGCGCAATACAGAATCAATAAACATCAATAATATTCAACTAAACTGGGGATTTGCTGTGTATAGTAATGACACAATGGCAATATCAGTAACAGTCAGTGGTCATTTTAGCATGTAAATCTTGATGGGACAACCTCCCCAAAAATGTTTAGACGCATGCCAGCAAAGCCACTATGCAACACAACACTAAACAATATATTAATTGCACTATAACGGTGACAAACGGTGCCCACAAACTGTTAGGGCCTACATAAAACTGTCCCAAAACCTTACCACTGCTACACCTGGCTATCAGCAGAACCTTGTCTGGCAGCAAAGCAGTTCATTCAGCCTCATTTAATGGCTTTAAAAAAGAAATATCTGATATGGCTGACTACCTTAAACAAATGTGGTTTCTACAGACAATTGAGATGCACAAACTATGACATAAGAGGATGACTAGTGGACAAGTGGCAATCCCTAATTTTGATTAAGACATTAATGATCGAGCTGGGACGGACGTAGTCAACAAAACTATTTGTTCAGCACTTTTGAAATATATAGCGACAGAATTCAGAGCATGGGCCGTTCTTACAGTATTCTCCCTGTACACCAAGTCAGAACTGTAGGATAAATAAAGGGGTCATATAAGCAGACAATGAAAGCTCTTACAATATTCAATGATTACATTTCTCTAAAACAGGCTATAGGCTACAAGTGCACCCTCAGGTCAGAACAGTAGGCTAAGTTATTAGGAGGAAAGGACCAAATTACTAGGGTGAGGCACATGGGCTACCAACAGCTTACTACACACATACACTTAGTATTACTTTCTTAGCTACAGTTTACATATCTACCTGGCATATTACATAATTTATGCAGCAGCATACAAGACATTTTTGGACTCATTTGAACAAGAAGGATGCGCGGTGGTCCTTGTGGGCAAATTTTGTCATCAAACATTGGCATCAAAGTCTGGCATTCTCTGGATTTATGGTGCATTCAAGACAACTGGGAACAAGGTTGAGTCATGATGTCAGTTATCTTCAGGTCGGAGCTCTAGAAAGAGGCCTAAGTATACGACTTGGAATTCCGATAACCGTTCAAAACGTATTTTCCCAGTCGGAGTTCCCAGTTGTCTTGATCTCACTGAAGTCTGAGATTTCCCAGTTCCGAGTTTCCAGTTGTTTTGAACGCGGCATAAGTCATTCTAGATTGAAAACATGGCCAATGTATTCAACCTTTTCTGGCCCATGGTGTCCTTTTAAGCTTGGAAAAGAGACCCTTAAACCCAGACTTGGACCACACACCCACTCCATTGAATAGCAGGGTAGTGATTGCTTTGCAACGCTTGCAGTTAGCCACTGATACCTTCCAAACCACTCATTGTTGAATTAGCAATTTCCAACTTGTTGTGTAATGTTTATGTCCAATGGCCGACGAGCACTGATACGTTTTATCTATAAATTCTCTTCATATGACAAGGATTGAAAAGGATTTGTCAGTAGATTGCCAACGTAATTCATGATGATGACTGCTTGTCTACCGTGCTAGCTAAGATTTTGAAAGTATGATGTTTACATGATCAATTCAATCAAAGCTACGGTAGATATAACGTGATTTGACGTTATTTTATCTGTGGCCAATGACCTTGAGCCTTCATGGACGGGCACTTATACTGTAAATCTACGGCAGCACCCAAAGGGGCTTGAACTTTCTAGCTCTCCCTGTAGATTTTGCGGTGATGTACTGTAGTGTCCCCATGAGTGACAGAACACTGAGCCAATCACGGCTCAACTAGAGAATATTACCTACCCCTACGCTCTGCATTTTCCGCTGGCTGCCCCACCACCACAGAAAGCACTGAGCTAGGTTGAAACACCTACATTTTGGAGCTGCCTTACTCAAGAAAGCAAAAAAGAGACAATGTTTATATACAGCTTTATTAACTCAATGATTTTTTTTAAACATTATTTGTAAACTGATGTGAAATATATATATTTTTTGTAGCTAAACAGGTGGGGCTAAAAACAGGTGCCCCAGTTTCCCTGAATGACGGGTCACCACTGGTAACAATGTAATGGTGTTCATTGTTATTTAAATGACTTAATCACATAAATACTAGCCCCAGTTAGTGACTTGGCGTGCCATGCCATTTCAATCCTTGAGCCAGTCCTCCCACTAGCACAAGTGTTTCATTTAAGACGTTTAAACACTGTAGAAACCAATGGTGTATGTCTATGGTTGTAACACAATGTCAGTTGAGCTTATTCCATTCCACTCAGTATCCACTCAGGCTCCATTCTTTAAGGAGGGACTGAAGGGCCTTTCTATGTAATACCAATCTATAGCAGGACTGTTTTGAAGGGAGCTATCTGTCGTGCTCTCTGCTCTGTTAAGCTCATCTCTGATGGTTAAATATTTTGGCCCAGAGACGTTTAGAAGGAATCCACCACCATGTATCAGTTTATGCCGTCTGACAGACCAGCTTTTCTACCTCTCCAGTTCTACTTCTACCAGATCCATAATGTCCCCCAGACAGACGTGCCACGCTAGAGTTACATAAACAGTCCTCTCGATGGGGACCAGGTTACACAGTATAGGGCATCTCTGTGTGCTGCCAGATAGGGCACCTCTCATACTGGGAGGGACATCTGCTCCTGGACCCTGGGCCCTGGACCAGTATTCATTCATAAAGCGTCCCACAGTAGGAGTGCTGATCTAGGATCATTGATGCCTTTTAGATTATAATGAATGGACCTGGGGGACCTGATCCTAGATCAGGAACCTGCCACTCCCAGGAGAGCAGCGTGGACAGACACACTAATACTAATGTCTTCTGTGAAGATAATTGTTTTAAAATAATGATTTTTTTAAATCAAAGTCCTATCGTCCTGATTGCTTTAGTGTAAGCAGTCCTCCCCGCAGCCCCTCAGCCTATTGGCCCAGCCATGGTCTGCTGCCCAAGAGAGATTTCTCACCCTATATGGTCATCGTAGTAAAAACACCCGGGGTTCACGACCCAAACAATTTATTCAAAGTGACTTTCTTGTTTATGTCAATGTATCTGAGTTGTGTTTTTGTAAGTTTTTCCGTAACGTTTCTGGGGGTATCCTTTGGAATAGGACAGCTGTACGGTTACTATGGTACACCACACCCCAGGAACGTGTCTGCAGTAACCTCTGTAGTAATACCATGACCTTAAACTGTGATAGTCGACGACTGCATTTAACAAGGGTTAACAACTTGTCCTGCAAAATGTCATGCTGTGAATTCTTTTTTTTTCTCTGAAAAGAAATTAAAAACTTCCCCAGTGATGGAAATGTCACATAAATAGGATTAAAGAGTTGAGGTCCATGAAAATACAGAGCATATTTCTTCACCCCTGAGAACTGCTCACGCAGATGTTGCCGCTCATTGCTAGTTGTTCAATTTAATAAGCAAACAAATGCATTTCATGTGTGCTGTATTTCCAAGAGTGAGTGGAATGTGTTTGCTGGCCCACGAACTCCTCAGTCAGGGGATAAATCAGACAGGGATAAATGAGGCTGAGGGCCGTGGATCTACAACAGGCAGGCAGTGGTGAGTGGTGCTAATCAAGGAGACAGTGGTTGTGTCCCAAATGGCACCCTTTCCCCTATATAGTGCACTACGGACTCTGGTCAAAAGTAGTCTACTATATAGGGAATAGGGTGCCATTTGGGATGCAGGCAGTCCCTGGTTTGATCCACTAATGTTTTCCACAGCTGCACCACCACCATCCATCTGTGCATTTCTTACATAGTTATATAGTTGTTGATGCTATAGTCCAGTACACCAGCTATGTTTATTAGCTATACACTAAGGGGCTAGAAACAAACCATGATACCAAACAACGACTGTGGTGGTCAATTTCCATGGGACAATTTTCCAAATGTTGTTTTGTAGCTGTGGCTCCAGGTTTACAGTTATATTTTACTTCACTGCTTGTAGAACTGATTCTTCTGAATGAGTACCTTTACCATTGGATATTGCAACAATAATTGACGTGATGCCAGTCTAGAACGATTGTACTGTATTGTATTCTGTTCTATTATTTTCACTTCTATTCTATTCTAACCATGGTTATCTTATTTGAGACTGCACACAGATATGCAGAAAGCTTGGGGGGACTGGGGACAACCATGATGGGTTCATTATGCTCTCTTCAGATGAACTACTTAGGCCCTATAATCCCTTTATTTTCTAGTTACAGTTTAAAGAGCCAAGATGGAGTATAACTGAAAACAACTGCAAAACATCTCTCAAAATCTCTCTGTATGCTTTGTTGTATTTTATGTCATTTTCTATTCCACAACATCAAAACTTGTACCAACACAAATCACATGCATCTTTATTAGTTACAGAATCAAAGTTGTATGTTTTTATTAATCATATCCATTTGACCAGTATTGTCGGCTGTCTTGATGTTCAGTCAGATGAATAAAGTCTAGTTTTCAAATCAAAGCCAACCTTTGAACATCACACGGCCACATGTAGAATAGCAAATAGAGACCACTGGGCATCAGTTGGTCTGTGATCTCTCTCCATTCTGTCACAAGGGACATGGACATTGCACTTCTTTTAGAAGACCTTCAACTCAAATTTCCATTCCCAAAGTGACGATACTTTACGGTACTGTTACTGTGCTGCATAGTCGAGTTCTCTCAGCAGTCAGTCAGTACCCTATAGCAGGGGTTCTCAAAGGAACATTTTAAAGGCCCGCCTCTTGGCATCATGGAGACATTTTTGCAGCTTTCAAGCTAATTTCCTGCAATTCTACACATTGTGCCACGAGGCAGAGTGTAATGTGTACGTTAGGAGTCGGGAAACAAGTACAGGGAGTGAATTTCATAAATAAACGAACATGGAACAAAACAAGAAACACGAGTAGCATCCAGACATGAAACATGCCGTGCCTCTGGTCGGCGTCCTGCGGCTGGAGCGGCGCGTTAGGGAGGGAGTACTGTCACGTCTACTCCCGCTCCTCCTCTCTGGTGCTCGTTGTCGCCAGTTTACTCATTATTACGCACACCTGTCACCATCATTACGCTCACCTGTGCCTCATGAGACTCACCTGGACTCCATCACCTTCCTGATTACCTCCCCTGCATCGGCCACTCGCTTTGGTTCTTTCCTCAGGCATTATTGACTCTGTTTCTGTTTCATGTCTGTACACTTTTCATATTTCTTGTTTTGTACTATGTTCTATTTATTATTAAATTTGCACTCCCCGTACTTGCTTCCCGACTCCCAGCGTACACGTTACACAGAAAGAGAATCCAGGCCCATGTTGACCAGGGTTAAGAACTTAATTGGAAATGAATAATACTACATTGTATTATATTGGATTGTATTACAACCTTTAAACATATTACACGGATCTCTTGGCCAATTTTTTTTTCATCTGTGGCTGTTAGTAATATTCATTAAAAAAATGCCCTATAGGACCTGGTTGTCCACTACCTCCCTGCCCCTCTACCCTGCAACCACACGCTTGTTCCCAAAGGCTTCTGTCACGGCCGTCGAATGAAGTGGACCAAACTGCAGCGTGTTGAGCGTACATATTCCTTTTATTTAGGATGACGCCGACAAAAAACAATAAACAATACAAAACAACCGTGAAGCTTAAGGCTATGTGCCACAAACAAAGTTAATTTCCCACACTGAAAGGAGGGAAAAGGGATACCTAAGTATGGTTCCCAATCAGAGACAACAATAATCAGCTGTCCCTGATTGAGAACCATACCCGGCCAAAACATAGAAATACAAAATCATAGAAAACAAAAACATAGAATGCCCACCCCAAATCACACCCTGACCAAACCAAATAGAGACATAAAAAGGCTCTCTAAGGTCAGGGCGTGACAGCTTTGATGGTCAGTTTCTCCCAGTTGTAATGCAAACTCTCTTTCATGCAGAGTATCAAACATTCAGTAGGCCTCCATTCCTCTCTACCTCCCACACTCCCTCATTCCCTCCCTCCATCCCAGAATCATCCGCTGTGTTACATCTCCTCCGACAACTGTCCATTTCTCTTTCGGTCCTATAAACTTGGCAGAAGAATAAATTACAAAACTACATGGTATAAAATCAATATTTAGAATCTCTCTTATTTTCTCTCTTCTCTCTTCTCTGCTTTTGATTATACATGGCCTGAGAGGATTGTAATGTCTATCTGTCTGTCTGTTTGTCTCACTGTCCACGTTGTTTTTGCAAAACCAAATAAATAATATACGATAAAAGTATTGTTAAAGAAATACTTTTCTCTCAACATATTCACTTTTGAATATATGCCTCCTGACAAATTGATAGCATACGTGAAATAATGATATTATCTGGGACAACTCTCCTTGCTATGGCTGATGACATATATATGTGAGGTCAAACTTTCCTCTATAGTTCAAAGTCCTGAGAACGCTCGTCTATTGGTTTTACTGCTGCAGCAAATAAATGCATGGATATAATGATATAATGGATAGAATGGCGCAATGCAAAAGCCCATTAGTAAATTGTAACCCTGCAAATACTTTGTAAATGTAGTTATTTAGCTGTAAATAATAGCTTAATAAGAGCCTTTTACAGATAAGGTGCCATTTAAAAGCAAAAAAACTAATAAATAAAGAGGTTTTATGGTCACATACACCGGATAGGTGAATTGAAATGTGTTGTTTTACAGGGTCAGCCATAGTACTACGGCACCCCTGGAGCAAATTAAGGTTACGTGCCTTGCTCAAGGGCACATGGACAGATTTTTCACCTTGTCAAGCCGGGTATTCGAAACAGCAACATTTAGTTTATTGGCTCAATGCTCTAACCACTAGGCTACCTGCCTCCCTTTTGTTATAAAGTTATATAAAAAAAAAAAAAAGATTGATTGTATTTTCAGGCATCGCTGTAGAGTAAGAATAAACTATTATGAGTCTTACATAATGCATGGCTTGAGAAGGTCATTTAAATTTAGCTTACCCACCTTACCTACCCAACATATTGGAGGCATATCCATTCATATAACCATTTAGGATTAATATAATCTATTAGTAGAATGCCCCAACATAGGCTGGTCTCACTTCATAAACAAAAATCTGGGACACTCAAATTAGTATATGTTATTTTTGGTATTGTTACATTTAACAGAAGGTTACTTAAGACAAAAAGCAACCCAAAGGTTGCGTGTTCGAATGTCATCATGGACAACTTTAGCATTTTAGCAACTTTGCAACTACTTACTACTTTTTAGCTACTTTGCAACTATTTAGCGTGTTAGCTAACCCTTCCCCTAACCTTAGCCTTAACCCTTTAAACAAACTCCTAACCCTAACCTTAACCCTAAGCTTAACCCCTAACCCCTAGCCTAGCTAACGTTAGACACGTAGCTAACGTTAGCATTAGCAACCTAACCGCCTATATAACGTTAACCACAACAAATTGGAATTTGTAACATATCATAGGTATTGCAAAATCGTAACATATTTTATGAATTGAAATATATACATTTTTATTTGTAACATAACATACGAAATGGATGATGGACATCTACAAATTAATACATAGCATACCAAACGTAACATGTCATCCTAATTTGAGTGTCCTGGCTTTTCATTTACTATGTTACATCTATCCCTGAGTCCAGCTTTGCCACCGCAATGGCAAACCTAAAATAACTTCCTTTTTGCAAAAGCCAAGGACTTTGGTACTGAGCTCACAGGGATTTGTAAAAATAATGATTACATTTGTCCCAGCAGATCTTGACGCTATTTGCATGCCTATTAGGATGGTGAGGCTCAGAAAGAAAAAATAGTAGCTTTGAGGTGCGAGATTATATCAGGCAATAGCCAATTCCAGAAATCTAAAAAAATAATTTTTTTGTTTGTTGTTTTCTGTAACCTCTGGAACGGGAACTGAACCAAGGCGGGCCTTCATTTGGCAGGATTAGGTGGCCACCTATTGCTGGCAGATTCAAGAGGGTGGCATTTTCTGAGCTAAACTGACCAAGACGCACTGCCCACAACACATAAAACCTCACATAATTCTGCCCAAAAACAATGAAATTTTTTCTCAACCAGTGGCATATATTTTGATTGTCCATTCCCAGAACACCTCTCCAGGGTGCTGTTGGAGAGACGCATCACTGCCTCCCTCCACCAACGCTGCGTCAAAAAAATTATTGAACATAAATCCAGTGGTGTAAAGTACTTCAGTAAAAATACTTTAAAGTACTACTTAAGTTGTACTTTACTATTAATATTTTTTTAACTTTACTTCACTTCACTATATTCCTAAAGAAAATAATGTACTTTTTACTCAATACATTTTCCCTGACACCCAAAAGTACTTTGACCAGAGCCATATGGGTCCTGCTCAACAGTAGTCCGCTATACTCTGAATAGGGCACCATTTGCCTGAGGAAATAGCACTCACCGTTGCCCCTACTGGCCCGGTTTTGAAGGTAATTCTAAATGTTCTTGGGACCTTGATGGACATCTAACTTTGAGTTCAAACTAGAGCGATCTCCCTGGCCATTTGGGACTTACACTAACCCTAGAGGAAGCTCTACAGTTTGGCTGTAAACCGCATGGTTAACGATACCAGTATGGCTAGCAGTATGACAGCTGTGGCTGCCTCACCAAATCCCCAATTAAGGGCTGATGTAATCAGAGTCAACCAATAAGACTGGAGCTGTGTGTGTGTGTGTGTGTGTGTGTGTGTGTGTGTGTGTGTGTGTGTGTGTGTGTGTGTGTGTGTGTGTGTGTGTGTGTGCGTGCGCGCGTGCGTGCGTGCGTGAGTGTGTGTATGTGTGCATGTCACACAAAGCTCCCTCTCCATCTTATAAAGTATATTGTGGCCTTTAAAGTAGCCACAAAATGGCACGTTAAAGTCCAAAATACTCTTGGTTCCCAGAGAGAGAGAGAGAGTTTTTTCTCTCAAAATGTTTTGCATTTTTACAGGATTTGAATGCTGACAGCTCAGTCACAGCAAATTATAGTATGATCCATTAGAAGTCTTGAAACTTAGAAGTCAACATGTTAACCTTTCACTTTGTTTTGAGGGAATGTTCAAGCAAATACAAAATATACAAATAATGTACAGAAAATAATCTGCTGTAATATCAGGAAAACAGGAGGTCAGGAAATGTGTGCAGAATTTTGAGCAGCAGTGAATCTAGGTTTATTTACAGTAATGAAGGCAATAAGCACATCTGTCTGCATTGCAATGATACATAGTTAATGGATTAACGATATTCTCTGGTACTTTTGTATACTTTTTAGCCAGTAGTTCTGAAAGTAGCACTCACGAGCCAAAAGTGATCGCTGAAAATTGCATAATACGTCGCATACAGTATGTGCAGCAGTGGAGGCTTCTCAGAAGAGGAAGTGGAGGACAATTTTTTCATCAAAAATAGTGAAACATGAAACAAGTTTTCCTTTTTAGATAAAACGACTAAATATATTCACATAGCACCAAATAATTGAGTAAAACATTGTTTTGCAATGAAGGTCTACAGTAGCCTCAACAGCACTCTGTAGGGTAGCACCAGGGTGTAGCTGGGGACAGCTAGTTTCCGTTCTCCTCTGGGTACATTGACTCAATACAAAACCTAGGAGGCTCGTGGTTCTCACCCCTTTCAAAAGACTTACACAGTAATTATGACAACTTCCGGAGGACGTACTCCAACCTATCAGAGCTCTTGTAGCATGAACTGACATGTTGTCCACCCAATCAAAGGATCAGAGAAGGAATCTATTACTGAAATCATAAGCTACAGCCAGCTAGCACTGCAGTGCATAAAATGTGGTGAGTAGTTGACTCAAAGAGGGAGAAAGACAATAGTTGAACGGTTTTGAACAAATACATGTATCCAAAAATTAAGGAGAAGCAAGAGAACGAGAGAGATAGAGACAGAGAAATATATTTTGTTGTATTTTTTTCACTTTAACTTACTTAGCTAGAGAATGCAGCTAGCTAGGTTAGCCTACTCAAACACCCAGCTAAAACAGAGAGGGATGCTGGATATGGATATCCAACAAGGTAAGCTTTTGGATGTATTATTTTATTGCCACTGGGGCCTGCCGGTATAACTGCTAAACTGCTTGCTGCTGACTGTGCACTGTACTGCATGATTGTAGTGGGTTTACTAACGCGTTAGTTCTAGTAGCTATGTTAACTATGACGTTAATATGGTGACAACGATGTAGGCTGTGTGTAGCGGTTAGCGGTAATGATATGAAAGTTTGGCTTGGAAAGGTTTTTTCTCCTGGTCACAGAAAGCTGATGTGTTGTGCACTGAAGTCCACAAGCGAAGGGAAAAGGTCAGAGGAGGAGAGTGTGCAGATGCAAGAAGGAATACAACGATCAAAGGGATCATGATGTTTGCATGTGGCTGCTATCTGTTGAAAAACGTTTCTTAAATGGAAGCAAATGGAACGAAACAGGGATAAACATACCTGAATTTCTCTAATAGACACTCTCGTTTGCAACTGTTGGACTAATGATTACACCCTAGATCAGCTAGATGCAGGCAAAAGTGTGTAAGACGGTACTGAATGTATCAATGTCTGTCACCTTGATTACTCAAATTCCTTTCAACCTGTGCACCTACGTTGTAAACTTTCATGCATAGGTTAGGTTGTAGCAACCTCATGATGGGTATAAGGACATTTTGAGTATTATGTAGTAGCCTAAACCTATCAATGTTACATTGAGCTGGGTGAATGGAATATGAATGACAGTCATCCAATATGCCGTAATAGAAGTAAGGCCATGCTCATGAAAAAACGAAATGTCATCCCTCATCTTAAATGAAACTGATTGCCACTGATGTGCAGATATGAGCACCATATCATTGCTCTCTCTCTCTCTGCTGTTTCTACTGAGATGTTGGGCCCACCCTGCAATCTCATTGGATAATGCGGGGCTATCACGGCTCAGGAGAAGACCCAGATGCAGACAGTTCGAAGTAGCAAAAGTTTATTACAAAAACAGGGGGCAGGCAAAATACAGGTCAAGGGCAGGCAGAGGTCAGTAATACAGAGCAGTGTCACAAGGTACAGAACGGCAGGCAGACTCTGGGTCAGGGCAGGCAGAGGTCAGTAATCCAGGGCAGTGTCACAAGGTACAGAACGGCAGGTAGGCTCAGCGTCAGGTCAGGCAGAATGGTCAAAACCGGGAAAACAGTGACTAGGGGGGGGGGGGGGGGGGGCTTGATGAGACAAGATGAGGATAATGGGGATAATGGGGAAGATGGGTGACATCTGGAGGGGGGTGGAGACAAGCACAAAGACAGGTGAAACAGATCAGGGTGTGACAGGGGCAGGTTGCTAGCTGTCATTCAAATGGCAAGGGGCTGAACCTCATTGGCTGGAATTCGACATTTAGGTGGCCCACATGGTCCAAGCTTGCAGTACTCAAAATGGAGCTCACAGCTTCCAGAAAACAGTCACTTTCAAACTAGGGATTTTGTGGCTAATTGAGGTGACAGTAATTCTGCTCATAGATTATGCATGTATGAACTACACATTGACACATCCAGCCAAAAGCGAGAGGTTTAAAAAATACTTACCTAGTCGCCAAGGTACCGGAGCATGTCTTTAACTCACATGCTGTATCCCAGCATCAACTCCTCTAAACAGGAAATAGCTTACTAGTGTCACAAATCAACTTCACAAATGTACTTTGTAAACACAGACAAACTGAGAGATGCCTCTTCCTTTTGAAATGTTTACTTATTTTTTCAAACTGTGGAAATTGAATTTCCAGGCCTTGATTTACTTAGCTGTTTAAACCGTTACATGGTGTGCAGGTGTTAAATGCTGTTGATCTTCATTCTACAGTCTCTCTAACCTGTTTAAATTGTGAGACGTGGCCTGGCTCACCTTGAGTATGTGGCGTCCTTCTCCTCCTAGTCTGTCTGGTGGGAGACAGAGCTCCAATGTACCTGCTGCTGTATTGAGGCCACCTGTTGCTCCGGATGGAGCAGCAAAAACAGCTGTGGCCTTGAGAGGAGAGGAGAGGGATGACTGCCTGGCTGCCTGGCTCAGGACCAGAGAGTAGTTATAAACAGAGAAAGTAGGAGAGAAAGAGAGAGAGAGAGTGAGTGAGTGAGCGAAAGAGAGAGCGCAAAAGAGGGAGAGCGATGGAAGGAGAGGGGGTTTGAGGAAAGGAGGGAGGGGGAGAGACACAGCGATGCTGCACAGAGAAGTAATGCAAGGGAGATTCAACTGAAAAAATAAATAAAATTAAAGTTCATAGACAGACATGTCTATGAATGTCAATTGAATCTCTCCAGACGTTTGGCTCACTCTGCAGAGGACATGACGGAACGTTCCGTGCATAGAGAGAGGAGAGGAAGAGGCTCCCAGGGGGAAACTCCTGGCAGGGTGCTGACACACACACACCTCAGCTGTGCCTCCTTAGGACGGAGGGGTATAACTCATCCTCACATGGACGTGAGCGTGTGTGTATGTGTTTGTGTTGACACTCTAGGGTTGTCCTGCTTCTCCTGTGTCACGTCTGGGCTTCAGATAGAGGTCTGGTCTGCAGGGTCTTCATGGACGAGCGTTTAATAGCCTGGGTTAAGACCAGCTGTCTGTCTGTGCTATGTGAAGGTACATCTCTGTAGTAGAGGCACGGTCTTAGAAGAGACACACTGGACAGTCAGTTGAGGTCACTGTCTCTGACCAACAAACCGTATAGTTTCAAGTTTCATTGTTTATTTGTCACGTGCACAGGATACAGCAGGTGCAAAACAGTACAGAGAAATACTTACTTGCAAGCTCTTTCCCAACAATGCAGTAATGAAAGTATATATATAAATAAGAACATTTAAAAAAATACAAGATAAGAAAAAACTAAAATAAAAAATGAGAGTGGAAGTTATATAGAAGTCAGTGCCAGTACCATGATTACAATGTGCAGGGGGTACTGGAGTTATTGAGGTAGGTATGTAAAGATACAGTGCATTCTGAAAATACTCTGACCTCTTGACTTTTTCCACATTTTGTTACGTTACAGCCTTATTCTAAAATGGATTAAATATTCTTTTTTGAATCAATCTACACACAATAACCCATAATGACAAAGCGAAAACAGGACAACGCAGAAGTGGATTCAGGAGAAGTCTTTGAAAGTCCTTGAATGGCCCAGCCAGAGCCCGGACTTGAACCCTTTCGAACATCTCTGGAAAGACCTGAAAATGGCTGTGCAGCGACGCTCCTCATCCAAACTGACTGAGCTTGAGACAATCTGGGAGAATGGGAGAAACTCCTCAAATACAGGTGTGCCAAGCTTGTAGCATTATACCCAGGAAGACTCAAGGCTGAAATCGCTGCATAAGGTGCTTCAACAAAGTACTGAGTAAAGGGTCTGAATACTTATGTAAATGTGATATTTCCATTTTTGCAATCAAATTTTGTATTTATTTAATACATTTTAGAATAAGACTGTAACGTAACAAAATGTGGAAAAAGTCAAGGGGTCTGAATACTTTCAACATGCACTGTATGTACCACAGGAGGTTGGTGGCACCTTAATTGGGGAGGAAGAGCTTGGTAGTGGCTGGAGCAGAATCAATGGAATGGTATCAAATACAACATCAAATACAACATTCCATTTGCTCCGTTCAAGCTATTATTTTGAGCCGCAGCCTCCACTGGTATGTACTGTACGTATATGTTTTTAGTGATGTGCAGTATTTTATATTTCAGTCTTACAGGACTGATATCTGATGTGGATAATCAAATCTTCCTCAAATAGGACACGATTCCAATCTGTTCAACTTAAAATTGACAACATACAAATATTTGGATGGACCAATCGTCTTCCCTGCCAGTACAACACATGTAGGGATTCCATCCCGTCCCCTTTGCTGTAACAGAGATCAGTGAACTGAGGAAGACACAGCTTTGTGTCAGACCTTGTTTTGCTAGAAAAATGTACAGCACTGTCCTGTACGTTCTCTCCACTGCCCCCAGCCTGAGATGTGTTGATTGGCACGGTGCAGGGCCACTGTCAAACTCTGTGAAGGGAATGGTTTGTCATGGGCCTGTGCCAACTCAGGGTTGTGCAATCCTCTATCTGAGCTCACCCCTGTGTTTAATATCGGAGGTGTGTATGTACGCGTCTGGGGTTTGTGTGTGTGTGTGTGTGTGTGTGTGTGTGTGTGTGTGTGTGTGTGTGTGTGTGTGTGTGTGTGTGTGTGTGTGTGTGTGTGTGTGTGTGTGTGTGTGTGTGCATGCGCGCGGGTGTGTGTATGTGCCTGTGTAGGCTTAGTCAGATCATCAGGCCTTGTCTAAGAAGAAGACAGTCCAGAGGGAAAGAGAGGTCTCGGGGAAGACTAGTCTAAATCCTCTGAGTTAAACTGACGGTTGGTCATGATAAGCCTCCTAGACCCAGACACTCCCAGAATGTCAGTGTTTGCATGCCAAATGGCACCCTATTGCCTATATAGAGTTTAGTCTGATTCCTGTTTACTCCAACACATAGCTGGCATGGCAAGCATGTAGGGATGGGATGGGATGGGATGGGATGGGATGGGATGGGATGGGATGGGATGGGATGAGAGAGAGAGAGAGAGAGAGAGAGAGAGAGAGAGAGAGAGAGAGAGAGAGAGAGAGAGAGAGAGAGAGAGAGAGAGAGAGAGAGAGAGAGAGAGAGAGAGAGAGAGAGAGAGAGAGAGAGAGAGAGAGAGAGAGAGAGAGAGAGAGAGAGAGAGAGAGAGAGAGAGAGAGAGAGAGAGAGAGAGAGAGAGAGAGAGAGAGAGAGAGAGAGAGAGAGAGAGAGAGAGTAAAATTCACTTGAGACTTCCCCTCAAAAAACAGCACTATGCTAGGAATCACTGTACAGAGAGAATCCATTCTGAAAGATTTGTCCATCTACAGCGCTCTCTAGTGTTGATATAGGTGATAAAACGCCCCTATTACACTAAAACATATGGTTGGAACTTTAACTTTATGTACACTTCACTACAAGTAAGTAAGAAAGGAAATAAGGTAGTGTCTAAGATTAATTATCGTTCTGTTATTAGGTGCTAGATAGTATAACACAAAAAGGTATTGGCTACTCTTTTTCAATGTGAATTCTCCAATTCTCTCCTGCCATAGATGAATGACCTCCCATGCTGTATCATATGGAATGAATATGTTTTCTGTTATCCTTCAGAATTCCGTGATCAGCATGATGCAGAACCTCGCTGTGTTTAGTCTGCCCAGAGCCACCAAGTTTACTCTATCACATCTCTGTACTCTCTCTCTCTCTCATTCTCTTCCTCTCGGTCTCCCACTTTCTTTTCTTCTTTCCCCTCTCGATACCTCTCTTCCCTCCCCTTTCTCTCTGCTTCTGTCTCTCACCTTACAACATTGATAGATTAAGTGACAACAGCAGGTAAAACGGCATTATACACTTCCTTTAGAAAGTATTCCTACCCCTCGACTTATTTCACATTTTGTTGTGTTACAGCCTGAATTCAAAATGGATTAAATAGTTGTTTTTCTCTCACCAATCTACACACTATATCCATAATGACAAAGTGAAAACGTTTATAAAACTTTTAGCAAATGTATTGAAAATGAAATATATATAATGTACATAAGTATTCAACCCCCTGAGTCAATATATGTTAGAATCACCTATGGCAGTGATTACAGCCGTGAGTCTTTCTGAGTAACTCTAAGAGCTTTGCACACCTGGATTGCACAATATTACTTTCAAAATTCTTCAAACTCTGTCAAGTTGGTTGTTGATCATTGCAAACAGGATGCATGTTTCGGGATATTTTTATTCTGTACAGGCTTCCTTGTTTTTTTCTGTCATTTAGGTTAGTATTGTGGAGTAACTACAATGTTGTTTATCCATCCTCAGTTTTCTCCTAACACCGCCATTATACTCTGTAACAGTTTTAAAGTCACCATTGGCCTCATGGTGAAATCCCTGAGTGGTTCCCTTCCTCTCCGGCAACTGAGTTAGGAAGGACACCTGTATCTTTGTAGTGACTGGGTGTATTGATACACGATCCAAAGTGTAATTAATAACTTCACCATGCTCAATGAGATATTCAATGTCAGATTTTTTTAAAACCCATTTACCAATAGGTTCCCTTATTTGTGAGGCATTAGAAAACCTCCCTGGCCTTTGTGGTTGAATCTGAGTTGAAAATTCACTGCCCGACTGAGGGACCTTACAGATAATTGTATTTGTGTGGTACAGAGATGAGCTAGTCATTCAACAATCATGTTATACACTATTATTGCACACAGAGTGAGTTCATGGGCTTGACTTATTTAGGCTTGCCATAACAAAGGGGTTGAATACTTATTGATTCAAAACATTTAATCTTTTCATTTTTTATTAATTTGTACAAATTTCATTTTTTTAAAATTACACTTTGACGTTATGGGGTATTGTGATAAGGCTAGTGACATAAAATTTCAATTTTATCCATTTTAAAATCAGGCTGTAACACATCAAAATGTGAAAAAAGTCAAGGGGTGTGAATAAAAAAAGTCAAGGCGCTGTAAATCACTTTGCGGGAAGATTTTTATTCGGATTCCCATTAGTTGTTGAAGAAGCTGCAGCTATTCTTCCTGGGGTCAAATCAAATCAAATCAAATGTATTTATATAGCCCTTCGTACATCAGCTGATATCTCAAAGTGCTGTACAGAAACCCAGCCTAAAACCCCAAACAGCAAGCAATGCAGTTGTAGAAGCACGGTGGCTAGGAAAAACTCCCTAGAAAGGCCAAAACCTAGGAAGAAACCTAGAGAGGAACCAGGCTATAAGGGGTGGCCAGTCCTCTTCTGGCTGTGCCGGGTGGAGATTATAACAGAACATGGCCAAGATGTTCAAATGTTCATAAATGACCAGCATGGTCAAATAATAATAATCACAGTAGTTGTCGAGGGTGCAGCACCTCAGGAGTAAATGTCAGTTGGCTTTTCATAGCCGATCATTAAGAGTATCTCTACCGCTCCTGCGGTCTCTAGAGAGTTGAAAACAGCAGGTCTGGGACAGGTAGCACGTCCGGTGAACAGGTCAGGGTTCCATAGCCGCAGGCAGAACAGTTGGCCAGGTGGACTGGGGACAGGTGGACTGGGGACAGCAAGGAGTCATCATGTCAGGTCGTCCTGAGGCATGGTCCTAGGGCTCAGGTCCTCCGAGAGAGAGAGAGAAAGAGAGAATTAGAGAGAACATACTTAAATTCACACAGGACACCGGATAAGACAGGACAAGTACTCCAGATATAACAAACTGACCCTAGCCCCCCGACACATAAACTAATGCAGCATAAATACTGGAGGCTGAGACAGGAGGGGTCAGGAGACAATGTGGCCCCATCCGATGATACCCCCGGACAGGGCTAAACAGGAAGGATATAACCCCACCCACTTTGCCAAGGCACAGCCCCCACACCACTAGAGGGATGTCTTCAACCACCAACTTACCATCCTGAGACAAGGCCGAGTATAGCCCACAAATATCTCCGCCACGGCACAACCCAAGGGGGGGCGCCAACCCAGACAGGAAGATCACATCAGTGACTCAACCCACTCAAGTGACGCACCCCTCCTAGGGACGGCATGAAAGAGCACCAGTAAGCCAGTGACTCAGCCCCTGTAATAGGGTTAGAGGCAGAGAATCCCAGTGGAGAGAGGGGAACCGGCCAGGCAGAGACAGCAAGGGCGGTTCGTTGCACCAGAGCCTTTCCGTTCACCTTCACACTCCTGGGCCAGACTACACTCAATCATAGGACCTACTGAAGAGATGAGTCTTCAATAAAGACTTAAAGGTTGAGACAGAGTCTGCGTCTCTCACATGGGTAGGCAGACCATTCCATAAAAATTGAGATCTATAGGAGAAAGCCCTGCCTCCAGCTGTTTGCTTAGAAATTCTAGGGACAATTAGGAGGCCTGCGTCTTGTGACCGTAGCGTACGTGTAGGTATGTACGGCAGGACCAACTCGGAAAGATAGGTAGGAGCAAGCCCATGTAACGCTTTGTAGGTTAACAGTAAAACCTTGAAATCAGCCCTTGCCTTAACAGGAAGCCAGTGTAGGGAGGCTAGCACTGGAGTAATATGATCAAATTCTTTGGTTCTAGTCAGGATTCTAGCAGCCGTATTTAGCACTAACTGATGTTTATTTAGTGCTTTATCCGGGTAGCCGGAAAGTAGAGCATTGCAGTAGTCTAACCTAGAAGCAACAAAAGCATGGATTCATTTTTCTGCATTTTTTTCTGATTTTTGCAATGTTATGTAGATGGAAAAAAGCTGTCCTTGAAACAGTCTTGATATGTTCGTCAAAAGAGAGATCAGGGTCCAGAGTAACGCCGAGGTCCTTCACAGTTTTATTTGAGACGACTTTACAACCATCAAGATTAATTGTCAGATTTAACAGAAGATCTCTTTGTTTCTTGGGACCTAGAACAAGCATCTCTGTTTTGTCCGAGTTTAAAAGTAGAAAGTTTTCAGCCATCCACTTCCTTATGTCTGAAACACAGGCTTCTAGCGAGGGCAATTTTGGGGCTTCACCATGTTTCATTGAAATGTACAGCTGTGTGTCATCCGCATAGCAGTGAAAGTTAACATTGTGTTTTCGAATGACATCCCCAAGAGGTAAAATATATAGTGAAAACAATAGTGGTCCTAAAACGGAACCTTGAGGAACACCGAAATGTACAGTTGATTTGTCAGAGGACAAACCATTCACAGAGACAAACTGATATCTTTCCGACAGATAAGATCTAAACCAGGCCAGAACTTGTCCGTGTAGACCAATTTGGGTTTCATATCTCTCCAAAAGAATGTGGTGATCGATGGTATCAAAGGCAGCACTAAGGTCTAGTAGCACGAGGACAGATGCAGAGCCTCGGTCTGACGCCATTAAAAGGTAATTTACCACCTTCACAAGTGCAGTCTCAGTGCTATGATGAGGTCTAAAACCAGACTAAAGCATTTTGTATATATTGTTTGTCTTCAGGAAGGCAGTGAGTTGCTGCGCAACAGCTTTTTCAATTTTTTTTGAGAGGAATGGAAGATTCGATATAGGCCGATAGTTTTTTATATTTTCTGGGTCAAGGTTTGGCTTTTTCAAGAGAGGCTTTATTACTGCCACTTTTAGTGAGTTTGGTACACATCCGGTGGATAGAGAGCCGTTTATTATGTTCAACATAGGAGGGCCAAGCACATGAAGCAGCTCTTTAAGTAGTTTAGTTGGAATAGGGTCCAGTATGCAGCTTGAAGGTTTAGAGGCCATGATTATTTTCATCATTGTGTCAAGAGATATAGTACTAAAACACTTAAGTGTCTCTCTTGTCCACACAAAACATAGAACATGACATAATACAGAGCCCTAATGGACAGGAACAGCACATTTAAACTAAGAACACTACGACTAAAGAACAGTTTTTAATAAAGTGGCCCACACGCAGACCTGTACTTTGGAGCAACTTACTACCCAGATCAATTTGTTTCCTAGAGGTTACAGTCCATTAAATGCTACAGTATTGATGCATCCCAAATGTGCCATAGTCAAAAGTAGTGCACTATATAGGGAATAGGGTGTCATTTTGGAAGTAGACTCTGGCATGGTCCACACAGATAGTGCGCCAAGCAACTTCCTGAACAACCAGCTGCAGGAGTAACTGTGCTGTCCTACTCAGGACTGTAGTATGCTGCTATGCTGTGCTGGAATGCTGACTTTTGGCCCGTGGATGCAATCTGCAGTCGTCTGGACTCCCCAACATGCATGCCCCTCACTCAACTGTTGTGTAGTCTGCGTCAATAAGGTTCAATTCTGTTCAAATGGCTCATATGGTTTTGTGTGTCATTTATTTGCAATGTGAGAGGAGACCGGGAGGACGGACAAATGTGTGTCAGAAAAGGCACCCTCTTCCTATATAGTGCACTACTTTTCACCAGGGTCCATATTGCTCCGATCAAAAGTAGTGCACTATGTAGGGAATATGGTGCTATTTGGGACTCATCCAGATTGGTGGATGGGACTGGGGGCCTCTCCTCAGAGCCAGGGGAAGTATGCTGACACACTCCTATGAAATGCTTCTGCAAGATACATTTATGCCATACAATGCAGACTTCTCAAGAGGTGTTTGTTGTTATTAAGAAGAGAATAGACCAAACTTTAGTAAATGAATGGGTTGACAACAGTATAGATTGATTTTCCAAATAAGGTATGACAATTACCAAAACTGTTGTGGCCAGTTCCCTGAATTATGTCAATATAGAGGCGTCCATTATGACAGACCATAGGCCTGCATATGACCTTGTGACTTTTAAGCGGAGAAAACTACACCTAACAACCAAACACATGACATTGAGTATTCACTTTGTGTATTTTGTTATTTAATTGAGGTCATATCAGTAGTGTTGTTGAGGAAACAGTAGTCTAAGTTCTTATGACTGGGGAGTCATTAGAACAGGCACATGGTTGGTTCACCCCATGCTGGTACTTATTCCCCAATGCTTTTCAATTAAAACAAATGCTTTCACCAGGCAAAATAGTACAATCTAACTGCACTAAAGCCGACTGAACCTGTGCTATGATTATCAATCAATCATCCTTTTAGTAAAACATTTTCAAGATGACCCAAAAACATAATAAAACTAAAATATAAAATATAACATAAACTATAAAATATAAACAATATAATTACTTCAACCCCCTTTAACTCCACCATCTACCAGAGGACTCAATTTCTTTGGATGTAACCATGCAATTCCATCAGGCATTGGGGCAATAGTCTTGTTAGCAATTCAGACTGACTGGGGACAGTGCGCTCCCTGTTTCCATCGTCCCACCGTAGCCTCAGTCCTATCTATCCACAGCTGTCTAGTATTATTTTGTAATGATGAATTAACTGGAGAATACGGTGGGTCATCCACAATTCTCTTTATAGAGAGCAATGCATGAGACTGAGAGGCACAAATAGGCTTTTTGAAATAATGAGAACGTGCATCCAAGCTCTGACACCCACTCTAAAAAAACACCACAAAACAGAATCACAAGATGTTTCTCTGTTTGGAAGAGAACAAACACATTGGTGATATATAAAGTATTCTGTTTATTTATTTTCCTCAGATATCCAGCCAAGAAGAAAACAAATATTATTGCAGACTTCCAAAGCGGCCCTCGTCTCAAGTGAGCGAAACAGGCTGCCTGCGTTACTCACCCAAGGTCTTCCCAATGTGATTAACATTGTTCATCCCCCCCCGTCAGGCAACATGAAAGGGAACGAGCGCATCAGCTTTAAAGAGTGCTCCTTCTTTTTTTTGCAATTTACTTAAATCCTGCTTGCTTTAACAGAAAGATCAATTCCCAAACTCCATGGGCCAACATCACTATATTGTTTGTGATGAATAATTTAATTGGTGTGATAACCTTAAACTTTCTGTTTTGCCATACCTGCCTCTCTAATATGTCTCCTCAAACAATGCAGGGAAGATCAACACTGAATCTGTGTGCTTTTGCTTGGGCTTGGCCAAAAGAAGAAGCATTGTCAAACTAGAGTTATTTGCCAATTCTATGTCTCAATGTTTGCAGAACTTTCTAAATTACATATGTACTGTTGAATACAGGACACATACCATAGAGACAAAAAAAAGACAACTGTCCTCCTGCTAATTGCTTTAGCAATTGAGAAAAACTGTAAAACGAGAGAAATCACAGATTTCACAGTGAAACTAAATGTTGATCTACATTATGCAGTGGTAGGCTACTGTAGCCGGTCTGTTATTGGGTGCCATTATATGTGAGGATGACTTGCCAAATGCCTGTATATCAACATTTAGTATTGCTCAGTTTGTGCTCACCTCAACAATGGCCTAGTACACGTTCAGGTTGTACAACTGATATACAACACATTTGACACAACAGTTGTGATATAACATATATTTTGTAGTAGTTTATCTGCACACAAACGTTTACACTCCCGTTGTGAAGACAGTTGTCCCTGGAATGATCATAGACATCCTCACTGACACAGGAAGAAAGAGGAGCAGAGATAGTAAGCAAAATAACAAGCTGTTTTCTGATTTCCTGACTATAACTGAATAGTGTTGATGACAGTTTTATAGCATATAAAAAACGGATGGGAGTCTATGGATCTACACCACTCATCAATGAAACATGCCCCTTGGACTGCTTTCCAACGGATACCAGCACCAGCCGCAGAGTTTTGCTTAGGCTGTTAGAAATTACAGCAACTTCAAAGAAATCTTCTTAAAAGAGAAAGTTAAGAAGAATTAATATTTGATAAAGCTGAATCCCTGCATAAGTACACAGGCAACGAGTGGCTGGTGGTTAACCTCTGAAGAGTATTAAAGACTCTAATATGCCATATTTACTGATATTAAGAATTAAAACAGCATATAATATGCATTTTAAAAATCATTTTACATATCCAATATGATTTTCAGATTGCTGATGTAATATTGGTTTATAGGTCTAATTTGAAATGGCACACCTCAAAGGGCTACAGAACAAGATCATCTGCCACCTTGTGGCTATATGCCCCCACTGCATTGAGAGTAAAAATTCCCATAAAATATGTAGAAATATAATTTCTCGGGACTATTTTATGTATTGTAATTTCACACGTAATGCCCTCATGATACAAACAATTGACGATATGAATTAAGAACAGAAGGAGAGAATCAAGATAGATATTCAAGTATGTGATGAACAAAGGTGGGTCAGCCCAGCTGATTTGAGGATGAACTCTCCTCATCAACAAGAAAAGTCTGCTGTGTGTGTGTCCCTTTGGCAGTGTCAGAGGGAAGTATAGATACATTAAATGTTGAAAGGGGACAGTAATGATGATCTCTTTAGGCCAGAGATATTCAGGCTAACACATCTTTAACACACCGAAAGTCACTGTCCAATGAACTTGCTAAAATGGTTAGAGTACCCCAGCTTGACTGAAGCTGCTACAGTATAGCCAGCCTTTCTGAATAAAACACAGACAAAAATACATGAAAACACGGTGAGACTGGTGGGATTTGTCAAATAGATTCAACATTTTCGTTGTAATCTAATCTGATAATACTAGTAATTGAAATGTATATCAACGAATGGCTAACAGTGCCATGGCAACAATACTACCTGTGACATTTAGAGGCAGCCCTTCAGTACAAGGGATGAAACAAAGGCAGGAGTCTTGTCTGTCCTCTCTTCTCTATCTGTTCCATGTTACAAGCAAACCTCCCCCTTGAACTCTGTAATCGTATGTATTCTTTCTTGTGCCTCATGATTTAGACCGAATCTCTGCCTCTCTCTTTGTTAAGTGATTTCAGTATAATGATGTAGTTTTCTGTGATGTTCTGACACCATGGCTGGAGGCAGGAGTTTAGTCTGCAGCACACAGGATCACAGAAAGAAGTGAGCCACTGAATGATGGAGAAAAATGGCACGAAGTACCCCAAGGTAGGGAATAAATTGCAGATGATAACTAGTAGCGTGAGGCACAAACAGCATAATATATTGACCAAGGTTTTTGAGATCCTCGTTTTGCAGACCAAAATCAAACTTTAGGAATGTGCGTACACTTGGCAGACCATTAAAATAATTATTTTGTGCTCTGAAAACAGAGGCTTGGTGTCAATTCTGATACCTCATACAAAGAGACAGCACACTCTTTGGGAGTGCTTACTAACTACATTGTGCTCTCTCTTCCATCTGAGTACATACAATAATACTGTATATGTAGGGAATAGAAAGACTAAGTCATAAATAACCTCTCGTCTTATGTGTATTTTTCTTTAAATACATATAATGAATCTCTGAACTCCACCACCGTTAAATAAAGAACTGTGCCTAAAAAAATTAATTGGTATTGCTTTGCAAATATTCCAAATTTTACACATTAATGATTAATGATCCACACATTTAATAATTTAATTCCTATTAATATTCAATAGGCCAAATACTTCAGACATTTCAGAATCTGTGTCCACACACTGTTTCTTGTAGATAATGGCTGTTGCTCCCAATATCGTTATCTCCATACTGTGCATACAGTACAAAGACTTTGCTCTAAACATTTGCTTCATTTAATTAATATTTCATAATGTAACAAATGCGAGAGATTAAGAGAACTTGCTATACCCACCTAAAGGTATACTGTACACAGTAAAAGGTATACTGTACACAGTTGCATATGTTTCCATATGTTTCACAATATTAAGTTAAGAATAGCTTAGATAAGATATATTATGAGATACATTTTGGTATAACTTATTTTAAATCAAGGTATTGTCTATCAAGGTGGACAGGTGGATAGATGACAATGACATATATATTTTTTATGTATTTTTGTGTAAAAGGTCACCTTATAGTCAGTCACAAGGTATACAGTAGTGTGATTTAAGAATGACCTTGCTTTCATCATATGTTAGTTAAATTAGTTTTAAATGGGACATGTAAGATCCAGTGTTAGATTCACATTGGTAGTGAGACAGGACAGCCATCAAACTTTTAGGGATAAAAACATAATTACTACTGAAGAACAAATCCCTGATTCGTCGCTGCAAAGTATTGTTGCCAAGGCACTGTTAGCCAATCCTTGATATACATTTAAATTACTAGTATTATCAGATTAGATTAGATTAGAACGAAGAACAGGGATTGGCTAAATCAAGTCTGACCTGAGAGAAGGAGGAGGAGAAGGGGATAAAACAAGCAATTTCCTAGGTATTACTGCTATAATTGCTCATGGCTGAGGCTATTATCCAGAAGGTTTAGTTTAAATGTAATTGAGGCTCTGTCAGCAATATAATTTGGAAGAAATTCAACCAAGGTCTTTAAAATGAAACCATTTATTGCCAGCTTGTCCCTGATATTGGGATTTATCTTCTGATTAAATATAAATGAGGTCTCATGATGGAGTAAACAAGACACTAAAGATACACAGTTTAACAGGAAATGAAAATGATCCAGATTACATGATAAGAAATAGAAACATTTGAGTCAAAATAGTAGCAATCCATATGGATGAACCATATGGATGGATGAACCATATGGATACAGGTGCCAATTGGAAGTTGTGTTATACACATTATAAAAACTTCTGTGTTGTTTTGTTGATCCAACTACTGTTTTGCAGGCCTTGGGTCACTTAGTTGGGTTGTTCTCTTTAAAAATTGCTGGGTTATTGATGCTGGTTGCTGGTTTATTGATCCTGGGTTATTGCGATATGACCCAGCAGGTCAGCTCAGAAGACTAGAGGCGTGGCTTAGTAGGGGCGTGGCTTTCAGATAGTTATTTTTTTGCTACCTGTGAGAGTAAATGTAATTCTGGTTCATCAGTTGGGTTGTATTATTATAAAAATGGTGAGGCTGACTGCTGACAATTTTGATAGAGCCTATACCAAATCCCAATGTTGGGATATGTAACTATCAAACATCAAAATATATAGCATGCAAATTATTCACTCAAAGCCATGCCCCTCATAGGCAACACCCACTGTATATAACCTACATGCAAACCCAACTGATGGTTAAATTAACTCATATTTGGGTGATCCAAACAACCCAACATGTTGGGTTATTCACGCAACCCAACGGGCTGGGTCAACGTACACCAGCGTGTGTTCTGTTCAATATTTACCCAGCACTGGATTACCAAAAAACCCAAATTGGGTTGTTTTAAACCAATACATTTTAGAGTGCATGCTTTACATTATGTAGTAAAACAGTATATTATGACTCTCATTTGTAGCTTGCCACACTTAACTTGAACAATAGAACAGTAACAGTATACACATCCACTCTGCAACTCTGCCCCCAATATCATTTGGGGGCAGAGTATTATAATAATATTGCTGTTAAAGAATGTGCATCATTAGTTCAGAGTAATTAGCCTGTTGAAAACACACTCCCTTTCAGACACAAGAGGTTTGGAAAATATTTAAAAATGTAATTGTAGAAACATTCAATATGCTGTTTACTTAAACATAGCAACAGCAACGATAACGCGATGGATGGTTGGGGCCATCTGTTTGGGCAAATAATGTAATCACATCAATAATGTATAATCCGTGTGTTATCATCATTATAAAATTTAAATTAGGGTTAAAGCTGACTGGTTTACTTGTGTGAGAGCAGCGAGGCATTAAAAATACAATAGTAGCATATTTTCATCAGTAAAATATTTAATATGGAACATTCTAAAATTCACTTAGTTTCTAGAATGACCAGCTCATTAGGCAAATTTACTGTAATTCCTATTCTGTCCAACAGCCGACCTTGACAGCATAGTCACAATCAGGGGATATAACGATATACTGTACTGTTGGCTACATATCATCTGCCTTAGACCTGTAGAAGAGGATGTTATACACTATAATGCTTTGCTGGCTGGCAGCTATCCTTCCTGTCTTTTCGCTTTTCCTCTTGAACTTGATAGATTGGTCAAGATAGACTACAGTAGGCCTACCTGTGCTTTGTCGAGAAATAGCCTGCTAAATTGCAGACCCTGCTGAATATTTTATGCAACTGTAATGAAGTTGTGGCAACTCACAAATACACTACTTTGAAAATGTACAGTAGCCTTGTTACCAATGACTGTATAAAGTACATGTTACTATGTGTTTTCCTGATTTATTTAGTCACAAACAGAGTCTGGACATATGATACATGATATGTGAGTGGTATTATTAGACATTTGTGGAGTTCTAACAGCAATCCCCCACAGGGTTATCAGTTCTTAGGAGTGATGAGTTCAACAATGATAAAGTGAGTGAGAGACCAGTTATTTATCAAGTGTGTCTTTGAATAAGGATGGAATAGACTTGTACAGGTATCCATTCCTGACATACAGTAATATAATGTAATTGATTTCAGCACAGTTCAGCCACATGTAAAGTAATGCACAAAGAAACTGTAGGGTATAATAAACTACAAAGAAAAAATATTTCAATTTGTGGTTAAGGAGAATGGTTGCTACTTTTTTTGTATTAGCATTAGCTCATTATACTGTACATGATTAGTGATGGGTCGTGTTTGGTGAACGTTGGCAACCAAATCGCATCGATGAAAGAGCCGTTCATTTGGCTCCCGGATATGCATACTGCTACTGCTGCTTTTTTATAAATAAGTTACAAAATCATTATCTGAAGATGGTGAATCCTCAGTGCAGAAAAATATTAATAGTAGGGAGAGCATGTCATTCTGGTCCACGCTCATTTTAGCAGTACGATCTAATAATTTGGCCAAGTAAACATTTATTTGAATATCACATTCTGACATAATGGTAGCTTACTTTTTTGGCATTACATTGGACATTTGCAATTGTAGGTCGATTTGGGGCCAAATGATCAATGGCGGGAAAAGTACTCAATTGTCATACATGTACTTGAGTAAAAGTAAAGATACCTTAATAGAAAATCACTCAAGTAAAAGTGAGTCACCCAGTAAAATACTACTTGAGTAAAAGTAAAGATACCTTAATAGAAAATCACTCAAGTAAAAGTGAAAGCCACCCCATAAAATACTACTTGAGTAAAAGTCTAAAAGTATTTGGTTTTAAATATACTCAAGTATCAAAAGTAAATATAATTGCTAAAATATACTTAAGTATATTAAGCAAACCATTTTCTTGTTTTTATTTATGTACTGATAGCCAGGGGCACACTTCAACACTAGACATATTTTACAAACGAAGCATGTGTGTTTAGTGAGTCCTCCTGATCAGAGGCAGTAGGGATGACCTGTGATGTGTGCGAATTTGTGTGTGCGAATTTGACAATTGTCCTGTCCTGCTAAGCATTCAAAATGTAACAAATACTTTTGGGTGTCAGGGATGTATTGAGTAAAATGTATTGAGTAAAAAGTATATTATTTTCTTTAGGAATGTAGTGAAGTAAAAGTAAAAGTTGTCAAAAATATAAATAGTTAAGTAAAGTACATATATCCCCCAAAAATACTTAAGTATTACTGTAAAGTGATTACAGTACTTTACACTCCTGCAAATGATGCGGTTATTTTACGTGAACGGAGCCAAATGATGTGGTTCACCGAAAAGACTGGAAATCTCCATCAGTGTGCACGATCCCAATTCTAACCACAAGACAGCTGCAATAAAAACCTCTTGTGGGTAGTGCTCAAACGATTACGTAATGTCTTTATGTACCTTCGCTATTATGTCCTTTCCCCCCACTCCCACCTGTCCAATAGCCTTGTACGAACCACCGCGAGATCAAGATAGTTCGTGCCCACAATAGAACGTAGGCTTACATTCTGTCCAAATAGAATGTAAACTCGCGAGATCAGGATGGTTTGTAAGAGGCTACCTGTCCAATGCAATGTTGAGTGAAATCTATGTACAGTAATATGTAACATTTGATAGTGTCAGGCTACAATGTAATGTTCTACTGTGTTATGATAATATTTGACGGTGTGTGTTGGTTAACTGTGTCACTCTACTACACCCCACAGTTTGACCATCTTCCAAACTCAATTTAACCCAACGATTTTTCTACAGTGATCTGGGTCTGGGATGATCCATATTTTGAATAGGGGAAGGTTCGTTTTGTTGAGATCATTGCCATAATTAAATTGAGCAGGAGTGGAATAAAATACAGATTCTATGACATGTTCATGGCATTTTGCAGTATCAACGAGAGAGAAGTCCCATGCGCTGTGCTATTCAACTGACATAAAAAAAATATATCTCCGCTGCGAAAATACCTCTCAGATTATAGTTTAACCTGCAGAATTTTAAGCAAAATGGCGACAGTGTAGCGGATGGAGGACGAAAAACGTAATGTCAAGTGTAATGACAAACGTTCCAATTGTTATTGTTTTCTGCATTGGGAAGGTAGGTCTCATGCTTCTATACACACGTCTATAGGAAATTAATTAGTATATTGACGTATCGGGTGTTGTCATGTTGATAGGTTCGTGGTAGCTCTTGGTTTTATTGCGCAGGGAACATAGCGGGGACACACTGGCACCATACTGGCATAGAGATGATTTAACGCAAGACACTGGGCTCGACATTTTTAATGGACAGTATCTGATGTATTTGACTGCCATTCACAAATGTATGCACTCCATTGTTTAAGTCCTGACTGTATTGTAGTTTTAAAAAAAAAGTTTTTTTAATTTAACCTTTATTAACAACAAATTCTTACATTCTTATTTACAATGACGGCCTACCGGGGAACAGTGGGTTAACTGCCTTGTTCAGGGGCAGAACGACAGATTTTTACCTAGTCAATTCGGGGATTTAATCCATCAATTCTTCGGTTACTGGCCCAACGCTCTAACCACTAGGCTACCTGCCGCCCGCTACAGTAGTTGAGCACCATTCCAAAAGTTTTTAGCTTTCTTTCACTCAATACATTCGTTCTTGTTTCTGTAGCCTACTCAATGGGAATGTAGCCATTTTCACATTTCCATAAATTCATCAAATGTTTGGGAATGAAGTAAAGGCATTTGTGAAAATTCTATAGCAATATAGATTGGGAAAGCGGCCGTGCATTTGGACAATTAATAGACAATGCAGTAAATAAAACTTAATAAAAACACCTGTCTTGTCCAGTACCAGAGGCTACCCAGACCAGTGAGCCATAGCCAATCAGAGCTACAGTAGGCCTTTATGCAAATATCCCATTTGCCATACTGGCCTGCCATATTTAACTTTGAACTGGACTGTGTTTGTTTACAGACAGTTGCAACAGCGTACCTTTAGTTCATTAGAATGCATTCGCCAAAAAAAGCCACCATGAACCAGAATGGATTTCTGCAAATTTCTGCAATGCAGGTGCTTCTACACCTGCATTGCTTGCTGTTTGGGGTTTTAGGCTGGGTTTCTGTACAGCACTTTGAGATATCGGCTGATGTAAGAAGGGCTATATAAATACATTTGATTTGATTTGAAATATGTAGCACTGGAGTCTTCTCACATTTGGAAACGTATTGATCAAACAACCATGAAAAGGTAGGCTCGCTCTCCCTCAGTTATGCACATCAACAACAACAAGATCAACAACTAATACTAACAAGAGTGAGATGAGCTAAACTCTAACGAGGGAACATTAGATGAACCCTCTGAAACTTTTTCAGCCAGTTGGCCGTCAAAATTGCACTTATAAACAATCGGGAATAGTGTGTTTCTGCAGCTTGCCTGCCAAGGCATGCTTATCCCAACCCACGTTTTGACAACTGAATGGGAATTTGCCTGCATGCCCATTTGATCGATACCAAATACATTTGATTGACAACTAAGGGTGTGCTCGTAAATTGCCTCCAGTGTGTTAGAGTGGGCTCTGTGTTCGTAAATTCAGAGCGTTGTCAGATTGTCTGCTGGTAAATTGAGAGCGTTTCGCTTTCCGAGCGCACACTGCACACTATTGACACTGGATGCTCAGGCCCGAGGAGTAGGGTTGATCGGAGTGTTCCTCACAACGGCAGTCAATCACCCAAGCTAACTGGCTAAAGGTGGTTAGCTTGCTGGCGACTTCCAGACACAAATGAGAGAACACCTCACTCTGACCATTTTACTCGCCCTAGCAGAGCTGGTTAGACCGTTTACATGTTATCTAGAGCGTTAGTGACTAACTGTGCTGCAGGGAGGAATTTAATTACTTTTTTTGCTGACGTTTACTGACACAGGTCATATTCAGCGGGTGTTGAGCGTTCATAAATTCAACCGTTATTCTGCGCTCTGGCACACTCAAGACGAGAGTGCTCTGAAATCAGAGTAGATAGCCGGAGTGAATTTACGAACGCAAGAGATATACTAACTGGATAACAGTCGTTCAAGTTCAGCATATCTAGCTAGCTAGCATAGCAATTCAAATTTCTTGCCAGCTAACCAAATTACACCTGTATCTCTAGCTGTAGCCACTGAAACTATATGAGGGAATAAGTCTCTCACTCATCCACTCCTCCAATGACATGACATCCTCTCAGCAGCTAGCTAGCTAGTTAGCTAACGTTAGGCTATTTGTTTTTAGCTTGTTAAATAAACAGATACACTAGGCTATTAGCCACATTATGACGGACTTGTGATCATTGCCCTTACTAGTTTGATTGTAGTGTAACGACCCTGGGTTTATAAGCACGGAAATCGACTTTGCCGCACGAGCATGCTTTTCAGTCGATAGCGCGCCGGACCTCGGGCTAGAAGGTCGAGGGTTCAAGACCTGCTCTCTGCTGTTTCATTACATTGGTGTCAGAAGTGATCGGACCTTGCATCCACGACAGTGTGTGTGCTTGGCCAGTGAGTGCGTTCCTGTAAGACGTAGAGTCGCAAGCTAGTGCGAGGACGCGCTCTTTGAAAGGAGGGAGTAGTGTAACGACCCTGGGTTTATAAGCGCGGAAATCGACTCTGCAGCACGAGGATGCTTTTGCGGCACAGTCGATAGCGCGCCGGACCTCGGGCTAGAAGGTCGAGGGTTCGAGACCTGCTCCCTGCCTGTTTCATTACAGTATTGACATTCCCAGCCTTAGTTACATTGCGTCCCGAATGGGTGGAGGCAGCAAACAATGTACCAGGCCAACTGTGATTTACAACCTGATAGCAATTTTTGTTGGACTACTTATATTAATCATGCATTGAACTGCATCCATTTATTCAGCCAACAATGTCTTACTATACATTATGATTTTTTTTGTCAAATAGAACCTATTTTTAAAACCTCTTATGAAATTGATTTTGTAGCATAAACTGGGGATTTGATATCTTGGACTAATATTATGACTGTCTGTTTGTTTCATACCTGCAGAGTAGTGAAAACGCTGTCAGTTCCACTTTAAAGTTCTGTTCTATTCTAAAACATTATTTTGTTCTGCTGTCATGTAATAGCCTACATTCCTTGAATACTAATGATAGAATATCATAGAAATCAAGTCCTATTTGCATGTAGGCCTATACATGTCACTCTGCTCCACTGTGTCCATTACATTCCAATATCTGATATGCATCATATGAGGAGCATGTCTCTGAATGCCCTGCTGTTAACTTAACCATTGTTTATTGACACAGATTTTCTAGAAACAGATTCCTGGAGTAGCCTACTTTAAGGACACTGATATTTTTTCACTTTGAAGGGCATCTGCCACAGCAACTGCTAGGATATAATGAATTAGGCCCACATTAATAACACCTTTCAGTTGGTAGGTATGGGAGTAACTTACCCCAATTACACTATACCTGAAATACATGCAAATGCCAAAGCATTTATAATATATTAGAATAAGCGATGATTATGACATAAATCAAATTATATTTACTCTATATGAAACTTGATCTACATTCTGGCTTAAAACACACACAGCAAATTCCTTGTAAACTGATTTCACAGTTTGACTCAATAAATTAGATTGACTAGGCAAGTTAACCGCAAAATGATTATATGTTACTTGACAAGGTCAAATATTTTAACCAAGCCGCCAGAATTCCCAGAATGCACGGCATAGCAAAACAGTCATGTTTACAGAGGCAGCATCACAAATGGCATGCTATTCCCTATATAGTGCACTACTCTTAGCCAGGGCCCATAGGTTATGGTCAAAAGTAGTGCACTATATAGGGAATAGGGTGCCATTTGGAACACATTCTGAGTCTGTAGGCACTCATACTGCTATAAATGAAGAGGCCAGGGACTACTTTAATGGGAGTACACTGCCCTGATTTAGTAGCTGCAGAGAGAGATACGATTTGTGTAATCTTTAGGAAGGATATAGTACTAAGAACATTACATATAGAACAAAACGATTAGTGGCAAAAGGAAATAAGGGCAGAAGGATTGAATGATGTGGCACACATTGACGATATTTTCTTAGTATAAACCATTGAATCTAGGAAATGTCCTATTGAAGCTACTTAAGTAGCCAACACTGCCATTGACCATTGCCATTGAGGGAACATTTCTGTATCACTTTTATCATGCAAGTTATGATACTGTGTTATATTAGTGTATGAATACATAAAGAAAATGTTTATTTCTTTATTACAGGTGGGTTTTCAGAAGACCGTAGGGTGGAACCAATGGTTTGTAATAGACTGGTAAGTAATGACTGCTTTGGAATCATCTATTAGTAAACCATAAGCATTAGCGTATTCCACAATGCTTTTTACATTTGTATCACAAACCATTTTTGAGAAAATCTTGATGAAAGGGGCCATTTTAGACCTATACATGCCTCCTGTAAGATCTTATGATCCGTGAACCGTATATGATACAGACAACATCTTGGTGTCAATTATAAGGACACAAGGCGAGACCCAGATGCAGACACGGGAGGCAGATGGTTTGAGTCTTTGATATTTATTAATCACTCCAAAAGGGGTAGGCAAGGGAATAGTCGTGGACAGGCAAAAGCTAAAAACCAGTTCAGAGTCCAGGAGGTACAGAGGGACAGGCAGGCTCGAGGTCAGGGCAGGCAGAATGGTCAGGCAGGCTGGTACGGAGTCCAGAAAACAGGCAAGGGTCAAAACCGGGAGGACTAGCAAAAATAGAATAGAAGCAGGAGTATGGGAAAACACGCTGGTTGACTTTGAAAGACATACAAGATGAACTGGCACAGAGAGACAGGAAACACAGGGATAAATACACCAGGGAAAATAAGCGAAACCTGGGCGGGGGACAATCACAAGAACAGGTGAAACAGATAAGGGTGTGACAGTCAATATACTCCTTATAGTGTGCTATAACACGTGGAATATGTCTGGATTCTGAAATAAACATTTTCGCATTAATTTATTAAACATTACAAATATTAATATGAATATATCAAAACAACCTTTTTGATTTAGCTTATTTTTACACGTATTGTTTGGAACAATATACTATTTAAAAACATAACATTTCCAGAGTGAGCTCATTGGTACTTACAACTAAATGACCCATTGTATACATAGAAATGTACATTATAGGTCATTTAACCAATCACAGCCGTCCTTTAGGATTGCACGTTCAGAAACTCACCAGTAGAGCGAGTTCCCTTTGAAACCATTTACCATTCACTGTGTTGGTGGTGCTCATAAAATGTATCGTCAGAACTTCAGAATTAGAAGAGAGCCCACTCTGGAAATTGTATGTACTTGTAGACTATTTAAAAAATATATATATATATATTTCACCTTTATTTAACCAGGTAGGCTAGTTGAGAACAAGTTCTTATTTGCAACTGCGACCTGGTCAAGAAAATGCAAAGCAGTTCGACACATACAACAACACAGAGTTACACATGGAATAAACAAACATACAATCAATAATACAGTAGAGAAAGTCTATATACAGCATGTGCAAATGAAGTAGGATAAGGGAGGTAAGGCAATAAATAGGCCATGGTGGCGAAGTAATTACAATATAGCAATTAAACACTGGAATGGTAGAATGAGCTGAAGATGAATGTGCAAGTAGAGATACTGGGGTGCAAAGGAGCACGATAAATAAATAAATACAGTATGGGGATGAGGTAGTTGGATGGGCTAATTACAGATGGGCTAAGTACAGGTGCAGTGATCTGTGAGCGGCTCTGACAGCTAGTGCTTAAACCTTGTGAGGGAGATAAGAGTCTCCAGCTTTAGTGATTTTTGCAGCTCGTTCCAGTCATTGGCAGCAGAGAACTGGAAGGAGAGGCGGTCAAAGGAAGAATTGGCTTTGGGGGTGACCAGTGAGATATACCTGCTGGAGCGCGTGCTACCGGTGGGTGCTGCTATGGTGACCAGTGAGCTGAGATAAGGCGGGGCTTTACCTAACAGAGACTTGTAGATGACCTGGAGCCAGTGGGTTTGGCGACAAGTATGAAGCGAGGGCCAGCCAACAAGAGCGTACAGGTCGCAGTGGTGGGTAGTATATGGGGCTTTGGAGACAAAACGGATGGCACTGTGATAGACTGCATCCAATTTGTTGAGTAGAGTGTTGGAGGCTATTTTGTAAATGACATTGCCGAAGTCGGGGATCGGTAGGATGGTCAGTTTTACGAGGGTATGTTTGGCAGCATGAATGAAGGATGCTTTGTTGCGAAATAGGAAGCCGATTCTAGATTTAATTTTGGATTGGAGATGCTTAATGTGAGTCTGGAAGGAGAGTTTACAGTCTAACCAGACACCTAGGTATTTGTAGTTGTACACATATTCTAAGTCAGAACCATCCAGAGTAGTGATGCTGGACGGGCGGGCAGGTACGGGCAGCGATCGGTTGAAGAGCATGCATTTAGTTTTACTTGCATTTAAGAGCAGTTGGAGGCCATGGAAGGAGAGTTGTATGGCATTGAAGCTCGTCTGGAGGTTAGTTAACAAAGTGTCCAAAGAAAGGCCAGAGGTATACAGAATGGTGTCGTCTGCGTAGAGGTGGATCAAAGAATCACCAGCAGCAAGAGCGACATCATTGATGTATACAGAGAAGAGATTCGTCCCGAGAATTGAACCCTGTGGCACCCCCATAGAGACTGCCAGAGGTCCGGACAACAGGCCTTCCGATTTGACACACTGAACTCTATCAGAGAAGTAGTTGGTGAACCAGGCGAGGGAATCATTTGAGAAACCAAGGCTGTTGAGTCTGCCAATAAGAATGTTGTGATTGACAGAGTCGAAAGCCTTAGCCAGGTCGATGAATACGGCTGCACAGTAATGTCTCTTATCGATGGCGGTTATGATATCGTTTAGGACCTTGAGCGTGGCTGAGGTGCACCCATGACCAGCTCTGAAACCAGATTGCATAGCGGAGAAGGTACAATGGGATTCAAAATGGTCGGTAATCGGTTGGTTAACTTGGCTTTTCGAAGACCTTAGAAAGGCAGGGTAGGATAGATATAGGTCTGTAGCAGTTTGCGTCTAGAGTGTCTCCCCCTTTGAAGACGGGGATGACCGCGGCTGCTTTCCAAACTATGGGAATCTCAGACGATACGAAAGAGAGGTTGAACAGGCTAGTAATAGGGGTTGCAAAATTTCGGCAGATAATTTTAGAAAGAGAGGGTCCAGATTGTCTAGCCTGGCTGATTTGTAGGGGTCCAGATTTTGCCGCTCTTTCAGAACATCAGCTATCTGGATTTGGGTGAAGGAGAAATGGGGGAGGCTTGGGCGAGTTGCTGTGGGGGGTGGTGGGCTGTTGATCGGGGTAGGGGTAGCCAGGTGGAAAGCATGGCCAGCCGTAGAAAAATGCTTATTGAAATTCTCAATTATATTGGATCTATCGGTGGTGACAGTGTTTCCTAGCCTCAGTGCAGTGATCAGCTGGGAGGAGGTGTTCTTATTCTCCATGGACTTTACAGTTTCCCAGAACTTTTTTATTTAATTTT
This sequence comes from Salvelinus alpinus, assembly GCF_045679555.1. Taxonomy (NCBI): domain Eukaryota; kingdom Metazoa; phylum Chordata; class Actinopteri; order Salmoniformes; family Salmonidae; genus Salvelinus; species Salvelinus alpinus. The sequence goes on along the minus strand of NC_092091.1, from coordinate 35,326,932 downwards.
ACTATTTTATTTATTTTACTATTTTATTTAACTTTTTTTTATTGTTCCAAGCAATATGTCTTAAAATGAACACAATCTAAAAGGGCTGGTTTGAGATATTCATATTAATATTTTTAATGTTGAATAAATTCATGTGAAAATGTGTATTTCAGAATCTAGACATAGTCCACATGTTAGAGCAGACAGTGGCGTCATGCCCACATGGGGCACACAGGCACATGCCCCCTGGCACACTGACTGGACAAGGCTACTTTAGTGTGTGCAGTATCGTCGGTGGTGAAAGAGAACACACACAGCGTATAGTGACGTTCACAGCATTTGATTTGATTTTAGCTGCCAGTAATGTATTTTAGCTGCCGGAAGTAAGTTTGTAAATTTATTTGGTCAAGCTGTGTAGCCTTTTGATTCCTTCTTGATGAATAAATAAAACATGTATGGATTGTTTCTCTGTAATACTAGCCACCAATCAATTTTATGAAGTTGACTTTAGCTAGCCAGCTAGATAGGTTCCCAATCTTCCAACCTCATCACTAGCTACCAAGCCATTTCAGACTATCAATCAAGTTAGAGTAGCTTGTTTAACTATCTTAACTAAGATTACCTATGCAGAAAAATATACATATTTTTGTATATAGAATTAGGGATAATGATTTTGGGTTTAGATTGCAGGAAAAGCTGTTTCAGGTGTTTGAACAATGCAAAATTCTCCAACTTCCAGAAGGGGGCATACCACCCCCATTCCATCCTAATATACTTCATACCCCCTCTAAATTAATGGGTGCATGACACCACTGAGAGCACACTATAATGACTATAATGACAACAAGATGTTGTTTGTATCATCTACGGTTCACGGATCATAAGGTACCACAGGAGGCATGTATAGGTCTAAAAAGGGCCTAAAATGGCCACTTTCATCATGATGATGAAACTAACTTTTAATAATCAATTGCACACAAGGTCCAATCACAATTTGACTTCCTCTCTTAACTCAACCTCTCTGAATGACACATACATATACAGGTTTTTGGAGTGGTGCTGCCACACTGGGTGCCCGGGGAGTTGTTGTGGGGGGGTTAAGGTCCTTGCTCAAGGGCACAACGTCAGGCACTGGCATCTAGGATTTCATACCAGCAACCCTTGGGTTGCCAGCTCACTTCCCACCAGATCCGGGATTTGAACTTGCAACCCTCCGATTTCTGGCTGGCCTCTTTAACCGCTAGGCTATCTACCGTCCATGATTGTCATCATAATTTTCTATAAAATAGATTGTGATACTAATGTAAAAAGCATGTCAATCATACTTCCTCCCAATGAAGTTTCAATGTGAGAATTGCCTGAACAATCTGAGATACCATAAATATTTTCTGCTCCTGCTGGCATGGAATTGCCCATTAGTAAAATTTACAGTACCAGTCAAAAGTTTGGACACACCTACCTATTCCAGGGGTTTTTCTTTATTTTTACTCTTTTCTACATTGTAGAATAATAGTGAAGACATCAAAACTATGAAATAACAAATATAGAATCATGTAGTAACCAAAAAAGTGTTAAACAAATTAAAATATATTTTATATTTGAGATTCTTCAATTACTACCCTTTGCCTTGATGACAGCTTTGCACACTCTTGGCATTCTCTCAACCAGCTTCATGAGGTAGTCACCTGGAATGCATTTCAATTAACAGTTGTGCCTTGTTAAAAGTTAATTGTGGAATTTATTTCCTTCTTAATGCATTTCAGCCAGTCAGTTGTGTTGTGACAAGGTAGGGTTGGTATACAGAAGATAGCCGTTTTGGTAAAAGACCAAGTCCATATTATGGCAAGAACAGCTCAAATAAGCGAAGAGAAATGACAGTCCATCATTACTTTAAGACATGGTCAGTCAATCCGGAAAATGTCAAGAACTGTGAAAGTTTCTTCAAGTGCAGTCTCAAAAACCATCAAGTGCTGTGATGAAACTGGCTCTCAGGAGGACTGCCTGCTGCAGAGGATAAGTTCATTAAAGTTACCAGCCTCAAAAATTGCAGCCCCAATAAATGCTTCACAGAGTTCAAGTAACAGACACATCTCAAAATCAACTGTTCGGAGGGGATTGCGTGAATTAGGCTTTCATGGTCGAATTGCTGCAAAGAAACCATTACTAAAGGACACCAATAATAAGAAGAGATTTGCTTGGTCCAAGAAACACGAGTAATAGACATTAGACCGGTGGAAATCTGTCCTTTGGTCTGATGAGTCCAAATTTGAGATTTTTGGTTCCAACTGCCGTGTCTTTGTGAGACGCAGAGTAGGTGAACGGATGATCTCCGGGTGTGGGTCCCACCGTGAAGCATGGAGGAGGAGGTGTGATGGTGTGGGGGTGCTTTGCTGGTGACACTGTCTGTGATTTATTTAGAATTCAAGGCACACTTAACCAGCATGACTACCACAGCATTCTGCAGCAATATGCCATCCTATCTGGTTTGCGCTTAGTGGGACAATCATTTGTTTTTCAACAGGACAATGAGCCAACACACCCCCAGGCTGTGTAAGGGCTATTTTACGCTTTTTGACTAAGAAGGAGAGTGATGGAGTGCTACATCAGATGACCTGGCCTCCACAATCACCCGATCTCAACCCAATTGAGATGTGTTGGGATGAGTTGGACCGCAGAGTGAAGGAAAAGCAGCCAACATGTGCTCAGTATATGTGGGAACTCCTTCAAGACTGTTGGAAAAGCATTCCAGGTGAAGCTGGTTGATTTGAATGCCAAGTGTGCAAATCTGTCATCAAGGCAAAGGGTGGCTACTTTGAAGAATCTCAAATATTTTGATTTGTTTAACACTTCTTTGTTTACTACATGATTCCATATGTGTTATTTCATTGTTTTGATGTCTTCAGTATTATTCTACAATCTAGAAAAAGGTACAAATAAAGAAAAACCCTTGAATGAGTTGTTGTGGTCAGACTTTTGACTGGTACTGTATATGATTGTATTTTGTGCTGAACTAAGTATTAACCATAACTTTGCATACCTGTATAAATGTAGTTATGCATGATTGATAATATTTTCAGGTAATATTTCTATGAAGGAAAGGGATTTGAACACACAATAATGTGAATGCGTTTTGTCGAGATGTGATAATTATGAGGCACAGTTCTATGTCTCCAAACATACTGCCATAATACCTGAAGCTGTAGCTCAGATGTATGAACAGTTCTTATAATATAGCTGGGTGTGATTCGATTTATTACAGCCTGAATTTAACATTTATTAAATTGAAGAAAAACTGGCCTACACACAATAATACCCCATAATGTCAAGGTGGAATTATGTTTTTAGAAATGTTTACAAACTAATTAAAAATGAAAAGATGAAATGTCTCAATGTCTCGAGTCTATTGCAAGCCTTAATAAATTCAGGAGTAAAACTGTGCTTAAAAAGTCACACAATAAGTTGCGTGGACTCACTGTGTGTGCAATAATAGTGTTTAACATTTATTATTGAATGACTACCTCATCTCTGTACCCCACAAATATAATTATCTTTAAGGTCCCTCAGTCGGGCAGTGAATATCAAACACAGATTCAACCACAAAGACCAGGGAGGTTTTCCAATGGCACAACACAAAAAGCAGACATTGTGTCCTTCCTATCCCTTTGAGCATGGTGCTGTTATTAATTACACTTTGGATGGTGTATCAATACACCCAGTCACTACAAAGATACAGGTGTCCTTCCTAACTCAGTTGCCAGAGAGGAAGGGAACCACTCAGGGATTTAAAACAGTTACAAAGTTTAACGGCTGTGATAGGAGTAAACTGAGGATGGATCAACAACATTGTAGTTACTCCACAATACTAACCTAAATGAGAGAGTGAAAAGAAAGAAGCGTGTACAGAATAAAAATATTCCAAAACATGTGTCATGTCTGCAATAAGGCACTAAAGTAAAACTGCAAAACATTTGGCAAAGAAATTTACTTTATGTCCTGAATACAAAGTGTTATGTTTGTGGCAAATCCAACACAACACATCAAGTATGGTGGTGCCTGCATCATGTTATGGGTATGCTTGTCATCGGCAAGGAGTAGGGAGTTTTTTTAGGATAAAAATAAATGGAATAGAGCTAAGCACAGGCAAAATCCTAAAGGAAAACCTGGTTCAGTCTGCTTTCCAACAGACACTGGGAGACAAATTCACCTTTCAGAAGGACAATAACCTAGAACACAAGGCCAAATATACACTGGAGTTGCTTACCAAGATGACATTGAATGTTCCTGAGTGGCCTAGTTACAGTTTTGACTTAAATCGGCTTGAAAATCTGTGGCAAAACCTGAAAATGGTTGTCTAGCAATGATCAACAGCCAATTTGACAGAACTTCAGAATTTTGAAAATAATAATGGGCAAATAGTGTACAATCCAGGTGTGGAAAGCTCTTAGAGACTTACCCATAAAGACTCACAGCTGTAGTCACTGCCAAAAGTGATTCTAACATGTATTGACTCAGGGTGTGAATACTTATGTAAATGAGGTATTTCAGTTTCAATCAATTTGCAAAGATTTCTAAAAACATGTTTTCTCACTTTGTCATTATGGTATTGTTTATAAATGGGTGAGAGAAAACAAATCTAGATCCATTTCCTGGAGTCAAATTACCAAATCGCTCTCTAGTGGTGGAATGTTAAAAATATTTTTCATAATTTCCAAATTAGTAAACTTTTTTTTTTTTAAACCTCCTTGTTATATTTCAGTCTTCTGTAATGTATATAAAGTGTAATATTGGGATGCAAACTCAAAATTGAATACATTTCATCTCTATATCTGACATGGTACAGGTGTCTTCTTTTTTTAAGCCCATAACCATATGTGTAAGGTGTATACTTTTGTTTCAAAATAGATTTGTTAAAGACTACCAAGAAACATACTGATTTAGCACGCTGCAGTAAAAGGTTAATCCATTTTAAATTCAGGCTGTATCGCAACAACATGTGGAATAGGTCAAGGGGTATGAATACTTTCTGAAGGCTCTGTGTGTGATCTAGTAATATTGAAGTAATATTGAAATGAATATTATATTTTATTTTATGGTATGTTTGATCTATATCCCAGGTAACGTGATGTCCTCATGACATTCACAATGTTCCCTGTTGGTCCCTTACCGGGACTATATAGTGCATCATGTGTAGAGAGAGGGCCCTGGCCCCTAGAAGGTCTGCTGGGGTTTTGACCCCTAACCTCACTGGCCACTCCAGTAACACAGGCATGTTGAAGTGTTTCTACATATCCAGCCTCTCTGTCTGTTCTCCTCCAACAGCTCTGTCAGGTTACAGAGCATTCCCACCACTAAGGGGCACACTATGATCACTAATGCTTGAACCCCTTATTCAGAGGAATTGAATTACAAGCCTAGATGAACAATGGCCCATAGCAATAAGCAAGCATTATAGAAAGCACCTAATAATAAGTGATTCATTACTATTTTTGATTTGTCATTGCAGTCTATCATTTTAAGACAGGTATTTGTCTGACAACAGTGAAGGCAGTCCTTACAAGACGATCCATTTAGTTTCTTCTCAATATTTCAGAGAAAACTGATGGAAACTCCCTTGTGTTCCATACTAAATTAAACTATTTCTAAGATGTTAACTGTATACAATGTTTTACTTATGACTGAAATAGATACATCTACAGTATGTTGAATGCACATAATATTTACAGGTACATTTAGTGATTTTTCAATGATTTGTATTTCCATTCTGTAGCAATAATATAATCTACAAAATGATGTGACCACAAAATGTAATCCAAACGTAACCACATGCTAGACCACAGACAAGAAGGCCCAGTTGGAAAATACATGTTTGTAAATGCTTGGGCAGATTCCAGGATCGATACGACCAAGGCCGCAAGAATATTCTATTGATGTAGAAGCTATTCACTCATTGAGCGCCAATTAACCAAAAATGTAAATCCTCTGTCTGTATTGATTGAAAGGATGAAGGCAGAAGTTTGCCACTACATTAGTAACAAGGCAGCTGGACCGTTCTGTGATATCTATCAAGGTTGTGGTACTCCTCATTAAATGGACAATTTATTCTTTAGTTTGATGTGATATTTTAGAGATTTGAGTGTAGGGGTACACAGGTTAGCTACATTTATGCTGATGCTAAGGTTTATATGGGTACACTGAATGAAGTATGGCATTCTAAGCCTCCCGTTATACCTATGGGTAGTTTCATCGTGATTAACCTTCCTTTCTCTCAACCATCTCAGGGAGACAAATCCTCGTCCAATCAGCTCCTTCTGGACACGTTCTGTTCATCTATATTTATAAATGACCTTCAAAAGGATAGATCAGGGACTTTATTTCATATTATGTTTTTGAAGGATTTTTTTGCTTTTTTTAGGGCAGTGCAAATGCTCCCTTAAACTAAGTCCTGTTCTGATTGGAGTATTCACTTCTTAAGAGGGGTAAGACGTCCACACAGTCAGCTGTCCATACTAATGCTGCTGTACTAAATGGCTGGAAACCTCATTATTCTGAATGCAGGAGGTTCTATTATACATTCTAATAAAATTGCATTGAAGGACTGTTATCTGGTAAATGACAGCATCCTACTCAGATCTTTGGACTACATGTGTGATAGTATGAAGATAGGAGTAAAAATAGATGTTTTTTCTCCATTGGTACAGTTATTCATTATCGCTTATATAGAATGAAGTACACAGTACCTTGCTGACTCACAGTTCAGTCTTCTAGTGTTTCATAGTGTGTGGAGTCTCTGCCGGTGAGTGTTGTGTCCAGTCCACCGGTGTGTACAGGACAGGAAGGCTGCAGCAGGGCCATCTGTTGGTCTCTGTTGGTATTGGAAGAGGTCCACATACATGTGATCAGGTTACAGTAATATACCTCTCATGATACAAATCTGACTAGTACGCCCATGTGAGTATAACAGTCATTGATTAATGTTAGTTAATACCAGTACTCAGTTATCTGATAACTTGAGGTAATTGACAATTTGGTAAATCTCTGCTTTATTACTCATAGCTTGCTCTATTGAAGTAAAGATGCATAGATATAAAAATACATATAGTATGTAAACAGAAACTGATGAAGGGAGTGCGTCTTACAGATACGCATGTTCAACTGGTTGATATTAATGATTGATGGTAATAAACTGAATCGTTAGAGAGGAAAATATTTTGAACAAGCTATATGTTAGAGTTTCGAAGACTCACTCATGTTTGACTTTGGTAGTGATTTAATAGTAATAAACTAATAAGCTGAAACGTCAGAGATGAAAATATTTTGAAGGGCTTCAAGATCAGGTGTGCATTGTGTGTAAACCTAATGTTGTTGATGAAAACACTGCCTGGGGAACAGCAGAGTGGGAGTCTTTGAAAAGTCAACTTGAAATGAATCCCACGGCATCGGTTAATAAAAGAGAAAGTTAGTGAGACGAAAATAACAAACAAACAAATGAAATAAATAAAAGGAATGGAAGATCAAATCATTCTTCACAAAATCCTTATTCTGTGGATAGTTGTTTTCTGCATGTGTACACACTGATGCAATCACTCTTAAAGCAGCATAATAATACATGAAGTTATATCGTCATATCATGTATTAGCAATAGATGCCATAAGCCCCTGTATATAATTAATTCATCTACATTCAAAAGCACAGATTACAGGTGTAAGAAGACCACTTACAGTGGTATTTAGTACAGTTGTAACGTTGCCACATCCCGTACTATAAAAGATAAGATCTCAGAACAATGGGGGATCATTCACTCCTAAAAAAAGGAACATTTGTGAACCTCTTTGATTTGATCTGATTTGTTTTGATCTGGAGAGGAGAGGGGAGTTAAAAAGAAAAATCTCCTTAACCCCCCCCCCCCCCAGGCCTGACAGGCTGTGTTGAATAATACACATGCTCAGGAGGTGGATGTGGGGAGTGTGTCTGTGTCGAACCCTCGCCTGTGATCAGTGGCTAAGGGTTAGACCATAGACGCCAGCCCACCCCACCTCTCCACGGTGTACCTCCATTGATAAGATTATATTAATTGGTATGAATAGAGAGGGCTTTCTTCTACTCTCCTCCACCTCTCCTTGTATACATTTACCATTATACTCATTAGCTTCCCCAGTGCGGTGCCTCCCAGCCAGCTTCCCTTCTCCTCCACATCCCCCTGGGGTCTCCTGGGAGGCAATTTGCATCTCTCCATGGAGCCTCTCTGGGGTTATTGAGGAAATATTAGCCTCTTTTCTTCCCCGGCCGACCCTTTGATTTATTTGGAGGCTGGGCTGATGGAGTGGCAGTCCCATGTTAATGACTGGTCCTGGTGTAGGACCCCTGGTGCAAGGCCACTCCTTGATCCACACAGGAAAGGTGCAATTGACAACCATGACTGAATATTCATGTTACATTTGTGTGTTTGTGTGTGTGTGTGTGTGTGTGTGTGTGTGTGTGTGTGTGTGTGTGTGTGTGTGTGTGTGTGTGTGTGTGTGTGTGTGTGTGTGTGTGTGTGTGTGTGTGTGTGTGTGTGTGTGTGTGTGTGTGTGTGCACAGCTTAGATAGGTGGACCTTGAGAAATGACAAGAGGGAATCCCAGTGCTGTCAGGGTCAGTGCGTTCAAGTTGCTCAGTGTCTCTGACCACCCATTTGGTTTGATTAGACAGGTTTCTGTTTGCTTACTTTGTATCCCTGGCTATATCTAGGTGTATTTTATTATGATATTGCTTGCTTTGGAATGGGAAAGCTATATCCCTTCCTTCTAGCCAGTGGAACAGTTCAGGCCCAGTTGTTATTAATGTTGTTAGACGTTGCAGAGAATTTGCTTATTGGTTATGGGCCTAGCTAGGACTAAGAACCACATCCCCACTTCTGGTCAGCCATATAGTTTAGCTCAGCTGCAAAACAGTAGCAATGTAGCAACACTCTAACGCCCTGCTAGATTACACATTATTTAGCTGGAGAACACACATATTGATGGAAGTATTTTAAAACGGCAGAATATATATCGGAGAACACACATATTTAAAAGTCAAAAGTACTTTAAATCAGGACAATGTTCTGTTTAATTGATAATGATAAATCAATTGAGTTTGGGTTGCTTTGTACTGTAGCTAGCTAGTGAGAGGACCTTGGTATACCCTGTTCTGCCTGATCCATGCTTGCTATGTACTCTGTACGACTTACGGAGCCAGATATTCATATTATGTTTTTAAAGAAAGGTAATGAGAGGGGTTTCATCCTGATGTGTGCGACGCTTGACATTTCTCCATATTTAAGCGTACTGATGTCTGCTCACTCGGCAGAGAGAGAGGAGCCTGTCCTCCGTTTGGAGAGAAGTTTGACACTGACTTCTCTTTCATGTGATTGGTCACGTGTCTGACTAAAGCAAAGCGCTAGCGACAAAGTTTGATTGGCCTATATTTTTTTGGGATTCCATCTCAACCAAAAGTGATGGGGTGCAATCTGAGCATGCCCAATCATGATCATAGCAACTGCTTGTATCATGCATATACCCCCAAAGTATTTATATATAGTAAGCTCTAGAGTCTATGGTAATCATCACATTTAATAAAAGCCAACATCCATACTACTAATAAAAATACAAGAATAGCATAGCTACCAATGCAATCTCTACATCTAGGTGTACATCACATATTCAAAACAGGTGAATGAACAGCTCATGCATATTATCATGAAGGGGGCAACAAACACAGTAGTAAATGGAAATGTCCCATTTTCAACAGGCATGAACAGCACTGCACAGCTTGCCAGAACCAGCCAAGTAGATGAGTCTGGCGGCAATGCTTTGGTTAGTGAGTCCTTTCCTCTCAGTATTGGGTGGATTGGTGTGCGTGTATCTAAACAGAGCAGATATGATGTTTATGAGGCCATCTGTCTGCTGTGGTGTTCACTGTGTGAGTCCCGAATGGCACCCTATTCCCTATATAGCGCACTACTTTTGACCCGTGCTCTGGTCAAAAGTAGTGCACTATGTAGGGAATAGGGTGCCATTTGGGACGTACACAGAAACAGCTCCTCTGTGGCCACTGGCCCTGGCCTCCTCCTCAACGTGAGAGAGAGAACTCATTAAAACCGTCACATGAATGCCTGAGAAACCTCAGACCTCTTTTTTTCCCCTTCTCCTTTCTCCTTAAAAAGGAGAGAAGTTTAAAACTAACAAAGCCCAGGGAAATCCCCATCAGACATCCCTCCCTTAATCCATTTAATTTTGAAAGGTATTGTTTAAAGCTTCAAAGTTTATATCGTTTAATCCCCCTCTAACACTACGGGCAGCAAATGAGGCCGTGTCAGCGGTTTGAACAGATATAATCTCCTCCACACAACAGAAAATCCTCCTGCTAGACAAGGTTGCATAGGTTCCCTGTGAACTCAAGCGTTTGATGTTGCTACCTGCTATTGAACATGACTTCTGTCTTAACCCAACTGTCACTCGCTCCCTCTCCTCTTTTATCACTCCCAATGTTCTCTCTACACCTTTTTTTTCATCAGTAAATCTACCCATCACAGCCGTTTCATTTATTCTCGTCTGTTTTTTGGATAGTGGGCATGGGAAGGTTTGGGGTGAGAGGTGAGAGGGTTGTGTGTTTTTTTAGTCATGCTTCTTAGTCTTAACTCGTTGAGAGGATACTTGTCCACTCGGTTTGGACTGACAGGACTTTTATTATTTTGGTAAGTGAAATTCGGGGCTTGCTCCCAGAGCATGTATCTGGCTAGTCAAATTTGAGTACATTGCTACAACTTTACGTCACTATTGCCGTCGTTGTGTGTGTAATCAGTGTTTCTTTCTAGCTGTTTTTGTTATTTTTCCATAGATGAGAAAGAAAGCTCAAGGCATGTTCTATTATTCTGTTATACAACGGGTGGGTCTAATCCTGAGTGTTGATTGGTTAAAACCGCATTCCAGCCGGTGTCTATTCCACAAGTTACCACCGGCTAAATCTATGATGTTAAAATATCTATTTACTCTGTTCCATTTGACTGCGCAATCCACTGTCTCATCAGCCCAGCCAGGTACTTTATAAACGTGATCTCCACTACAAAAAGCATCTAGACATTATCTCACATTTCTTTTAGATTAACATTTCATTTTCAACAGCAGAGATTTATATAAACCTTGCTGTCTGTCTCTGATATTTGCAACATTGTTTCAATATTCAAATTCAATCTTCAGCTGTCCCATAGTAATGAATGTGTTGGGAGTCGGGACGAGACAGACAGGCAGGCAGCGTTTCTCAGCCAGTCGAAATCATGAATCAGCTGGTATCATTTTGGTATAATTTATACAAAAAAATGTCAATTGAAAAAGGTAAAATGAAATTAAAGTGTAGCAAGTTTGCAGTCTTTCCAGCTTCAATTTGAAGTGATTGTGTTAGCTGTGTTTTTGGCTAGCTCCTCTCTGAACAACAGTGTCCTATGCCAGGCGAAATCGTGCCTCATTAGCTCATTGTTATGGATGTATCCAAATAAATGTCACTAGAAAACAGCTAAAACAAATGCAAATGCTGCTACTTTATTCTGGCCGTAGTTCAAATCAAATTTGATTTGTCATATGCGCCGAACACAGCAGGTGTAGACCGTACCGTGAAATGCTTACTTACAAGCCCTTAACCAACAATGCAGTTTTAAGAAAATAGAGTTAAGCAAATATTTACTAAATAAACTAAAGTAAAAAATAAAATAAAAAGTAACATAATAAAATAACAATAATGAGGCTAATAACAGGGGGTACCGGTACCGAGTCAATGTGCGGGGGTAAAGGTTAGTTGAGGTCATTTTTACATGTAGGTAGGGGAAAAGTGACTAAGCATTGATAATAAACAGCGAGTAGCAGCAGTGTAAAAATAAAGGGGGGGGGGGGGGGGGGGGTGTCAAAGTATATAGTCCAGGTGGCCATTTTATTAATTGTTCAGCAGTCTTATGGAATAAGGGTAGAAGCTGTTAAGGAGCCTTTTGGACCTAGACTTAGTGCTCCGGTACCGCTTGCCATGCGGTAGCAGAGAGAACAGTCTAAGACTTGGGTGACTCGAGTCTTTGATAATTTTTTGGGCCTTCCTCTGACACCGCCTAGTATATACAGTACCAGTCAAAAGTTTGGACACACCTACTCATTCAAAGGCTTTTCTTTATTGTACATTTCTACATTGTAGAATAATAGTGAAGACATCAAAACTATGAAATAATACATGGAATCATGTAGTAACCAAAACAGTATTAAACAAATTCTAAGATTCTTCAAAGTTGCCACCCATTGCCTTGATGACAGCTTTGCACACTCTTGGCATTCTCTCAACCAGCTTCATGAGGTAGTCATCTTTAATGCAATTCAATTAACAGGTGTGCCTTGTTAAAAGTTAATTTGTGGAATTTCTTTCCTTCTTAATGCATTTGAGACAATCAGTTCTGTGTTTGACAAGGTAGGGGTGGCATACAGAAGATAGCCCTATATGGTAAAAGACCAAGTGCATATTATGGCAAGAACAGCTCAAATAAGCAAAGAGAAACGACAGACCATCATTACTTTAAGACATGAAGGTCAGTCAATCCGGAAACTTTGAATGTTTCTTCAAGTGCAGTCGCAAAAACCATCAAGCGCTATGATGAAACTGGTTCTCATGAGGATCGCCACAGGAAAGGAAGACCCAGAGTTACCTCTGCTTTAGAGGATAAGTTCATTAGAGTTACCAGCCTCAGAAATTAAAGCCCAAATAAATGCTTCACAGAGTTCAAGTAACAGACACATCTCAAAATCAACTGTTCAGAGGAGACTGCGTGAATCAGGCCTTCATGGTTGAAATTTCTGCAAAGAAACCACTACTAAAGGACACCAATAATAAGAAGAGACTTGCTTGGGCAAAGAAACACGATGGACATTAGACCGGTGGAAATCAGTCCTTTGGTCCGATTAGTCCAAATTTGAGATTTTTGGTTCCAACTGCTGTGTCTTTGTGAGACCCAGAGTAAGTGAACGGATGAGTGGTTCCCACTAAGAAGCATGGATTAGGAGTAGCGATTAGGAGTATTTCCCACTGTAAATCATGGAGGAGGAGGTGTGATGGTGTGGGGGTGCTTTGCTGGTGACACTGTCGGTGATTTATTTAGAATTCAAGGCACACTTAACCTGCATGGCTACCACAGCATTCTGCAGCAATACGCCATCCCATCTGGTTTGAGCTTAGTGGGACAATCATTTGTTTTTCAACAGGACAATGAGCCAACACACAATCAGGCTGTGTAAGGGCTATTTTACGAAGAAGGAGATTGATGAAGTGCTGCATCAGATGACCTGGCCTCCACAATCACCCAACCTTAACCCAATTGAGATGGTTTGGGATGAGTTAGACTGCAGAGTGAAGGAAAAGCAATTAACAAGTGCTCAGCATATGTGGGAACTCCTTCAAGACTGTTGGAAAAGCATTCCAGATGAAGCTGGTTGAGAGAATGCCAAGGGTGTGCAAAGCTGTCATCAAGGCAAAGGGTGGCTACTTTGAAGAATCTAAAATATATTTTGTTTAACACTGTTTTGGTTACTACATGATTCCATATGTGTTATTTCATAGTTTTGATGTCTTCAGCATTATTCTACAATGTAGAAAATAGTACAAATAAAGAACCCTTGAATGAGTAGGTGTGTCCAAACGTTTTACTGGTATTGTAGGTACTGGATGGCAGGAATCTTGGCCCCAGTGATGTACTGGGCTGTACGCACTACCCTCTGTACCGTACATCCCTGTACATCGCTTGCTTGCTAGTTGGCTAGCTAGCAAGCAAAGGATAAGAACGTTGCCAGCCAGTATGGTAATAGAACATTCAGAACGAACGACTGGGTTGCTTCTCAAGCAACCCAACTGATAGAACAAACGACCAGCTGGCTTGGTAGCAACCCTAGATTTTTGTCGGGACTATATCTTGTGCAAGAATGAAATAGTATGAATAATTTCATCAAAATAACGTTTGTAATGACAATAGGTCAATTGCTATTTGAATATGTTGGTAACCCTTTGTATAAAAGTGATAATGCCCTCGAAGCTGGTGTTTGTAGGATGTGCATTCGGAAAGTATTCAGACCCGTTGACTTTTTCCACATTTTGTTACGTTATAGCCTTTTTCTAAACTGCATTTAAAAAATCCCCCCTTTTCAATCTATACACAATACCCCATAATGACAAAGGAATTTACATACATTTTCAGACCCTTTGCTATGAAACTCGAAATTGAGCTCGGGTGCATCCTGTTTCCATTGATCATCCTTGAGATGTTTCTACATCTTGATTGGAGTCCACCTGTGGTCAGTTCAATTGATTGGACATGATTTGGAAACTGCACACCTGTCAATATATATGGTGCGACAGTTGACAGTGCATGTCAGAGCAAAACCAAACCATGAGGTCGAAGGAATTGTCCGTAGAGCGCCGAGGCAGGATTGTGTCAAGGCACAGATCTGGGGACGGGGACCAAAACATTTCTGCAGCATTAAAGGTCCCCAAAAACACAGTGGCCTCCATCATTATTAAATGGAAGAAGTTTGGAACCACCAAGATTTACTGGAGCTGACCGCCCAACCAAACTGAGCAATCGGGGGAGAAGGGCCTTGGTCAGGGAGGTGACCAAAAACCCGATGGTCACTCTGACAGAGCTCCAGAGTTCCTCTGTGGAGATGGGACAGCCTTCCAGGAGGACACCCATCTCTGCAGCACTCCACCAATCAGGCCTCAGTAAATAGCACATGACAACCCACTTGGAGTTTGCCAAAAGTTACCTAAAGCACTCTCAGACCATGAGAAACAAGAACCCTTTGGCCTGAAACCTGGCACCATCCTTACGGTGAAGCATGGTGGTGGCAGCATAATGCTGTGGGGATGTTTTTCAGCGGCAGGGACTGGGAGACTAGGCAGGATCGAGGGAAACATGAACGGAACAAAGTACAGAGAGATCCTTGATGAAAACCTGGTCCAGAGCGCTCAGGACTTTCCAACAGGACAACGGTCCTAAGCACACAGCCAAGACAATGCAGGAGTGGCTTCGGGACAAGTCTCTTAATATCCTTGAGTGACCCAGCCAGAGCCCGGACTTGAACACAATCGAACGTCTCTGGAAAGACCTGAGAATATCTGTGCTGCGACGCTCCCCATCCAACCTGACAGAGCTTGAGAGGATCTGCAGAGAAGAATTGGAGAAACTCCACAAATACAGGTGTGCCAAGCTTGTAACGTCATACCCAAGACTCAAGGTTGTAATCGCTGCCAAAGGTGCCTCAACAAAGTACTGAGTAAAGGGTCTTAATACTTTTTTATTTTTCATACGTTTGCAAAAATGTATAAAAACTTGTTTTTGCTTTTAATTATGGTGTATTGTGTGTAGGTTGATGAGGGAAAAAATTAACATTTTAATCCATTTTAGAATAAGGCTGTAATGTAAAAATGTGGAAAAAGTCAAGGGCTCTGAATACTTTCCGAATGGACTTCGTCTCGAGTCTAACAACACCCTTGACAATATATCCTCAAAACACCGGCTTAAAGTGCAGTATCACTTAATTCATACATTCTTCTGAACCTTTGATTACTGCGTCCAAATAATAAACACCAGAACCCATTTTAGATCATAGGCCTTTCAGTTATTAATAGATCATTTTTTATCCATAACGGTGGTTGATTCCCAAATGACTTGCTATTTCCTAAATAGTATAGGGCTCTGATTAAAACTAGTGCACTATATAGGGAATAGGGTGCCATTTGGGATGTAGCCAGTGACGCATGCATATCTTCTAATTAGAACCATTTGAGTCAAATACATATATATGTTTTGTTACTCTAGCAGTGGATGACATTGTTTGGTTAACAAAGGCTTTCTGTAAACACATTATCACGATTCAGGCTGACAGGACTGAGTGTGTCTGTTTAGGATACAGGCATACATAATCACACACCGAATCAGGATACAGGCGTACATAATCACACCCCAAAAGAGAGAGTGGATGCCATTATGATGGAAATGACCTTTTGGTGACAAACTATCTGGATAATAAATATTCACTTAATCAAGCCAAATGTCATGGATGAAACTGCCCACTTTATTCTCTCTGTGAATGCAAGCACCATTGAATGTATTGTCAACTAATATTGTGAGCTCTAAATTTACAGTAGTTACAGTAGTTACAGTAGCTCTTTAGAATAGCTGTAGTTGTCTGAACCTTAGCACACACACACACACACACACACACACACACACACACACACACACACACACACACACACACACACACACACACACACACACACACACACACACACACACACACACACACCACAACTACTGCTAGCAGACTATTATTATTATTGCGAAACACTGCCCCCTAATCCCCACTTCCCCAAAATACGTGTAAATACTGGACTATAAATTGTGCCTTCCTGTATTATACTTATGCTAAAAGTTTATTCTGTTTTACTGAGCCATTTACTTTATGTTTGTATTCTTATCTTTTATTATTTACTATTGTTGTTGCATTGATGAGAAGGAACCCGCAAGTAAGCATTTCTCTGGACTGTGTAATGTATACCATGTGTATCCTGTACATAGGAGTAATAAAACTTGAAACTAGTGAATTATTACCATGGACTATTATGAAGGTTGTAGGCTACACTAAACGTTTTGGGCCTTTCTCTGGTGTCTCTGTATGGGTCTGTGTGGGTAAAGGTGCAATCTGTGGTATTTACTATTGATTTTTGAAGTATATAACTTCTAAATGCCTCAAAAGCTTACCCCATCCTTTGCCAAAATGTAAGGTGTTCTGGTGTATCTTGGTCTATGTGGTACAGTAGACTTTAGACGACTCTCCAGAATATGAACTGAACCAAGCCTTTCCTCCTCGCTGTGGAATTGTGGCTGAACAACACTATGCTCTCCTCTCGTTGGGACTGTGTCAGGCTGAGTCTCTGCCTGTTTGTTTTGAGCCGTGGGCTTTGATACTCTTCTCACACTTGAGAGGCGGCTTCATAAATTCCCATTGTGTCAAGTAAATCAATAGTTCCCATTAGCTGAGGAAGTTGTGGAGCTGCTGCAGCACTTGCGGGGCAGCGGCCCCGCCTGGTTTAGTTATGCGTTTTCTCTCCCGGTGAAGGTGGAGGCATAGATATACTGCATGGGGATGGGTGGCTGTCTGTTGATCCATCCAGACAGCTCCAGCGGTTGAACTGGTCTGGTTGACTGGTCCCAGTTGGGGAGAGGGAATTCCCTTAGACACCCAAAACTCAAAGCCTTTAACACTGATTCTCTGCTGATGTTAAGCGTGGCTCTTTCTTTGTTTAATGATGTTTTCAGGCTGTTCACGTGAGATTTTAGCCATTTCAGGGACACAATATGATTGATGTGTCTATGAATGGAGCGACAGAAATATATGTTTTCTTTCGTTTTGACACAAAATTGAAATGAAAATGTTTCATCACTGTAATAAATGTGATATACACTGAATATACAAAACATTAAGAACACCTGCTCTTTCCATGACATAGACTGACCAGGTGAAAGCTATGATCCCTTATTAATGTCACTCCACTTCAATCAGTGTCAATGAAGGGGAGGAGACTGGTTAAAGAAGGATTTTTAAGCCTTGAGAGAATTGAGACATGGATCAACATTTTTAAGTTCCTTTGATCGGGGTATGGAAGTAGGAGCCAGGCGCACCGGTTTGTGTCAAGAACTGAAACGCTGGTGGGTTTTTCACGCTCAACAGTTTCAAAAGTTTCCTGTGTGTATCAAGAATAGTCTACCACCCAAAGGACATCCAGTCAATGGGAGGCATTGGAGTCAACATGGGCCAGCATCCCTGTGGAACGCTTTTGACACCTTGCAGAGTACATGCCCCGACGAATTTAGGCTGTTCCAAAGGCAAAAGGGGGGGGTGCAACTCAATATTAGGAAGGTGTTCTTAATGTTTTGTACACTCAGTGTATTTTGTCGACAGGTTTTGGTGTAAGGTCAAGAGTAAGATGTTTCAAGTTCTAAAGTTTGAAATGCTTTTCTACGATGCTTTTAAAGACATTGGGTCGCTGAGACAAGCTGATTATAAAATATCTCAGAAAGGTTTATGTACCTTCAGGGAATACAGAAAAATTATGATAATATGCAATTATCGCCTCACTGTTTTTCCTGCAGTAACCTCAAGATGAGGTGCTATACGAGTGTTACTGCAAGTGCTGATACACCCAGAACCAAAAGGAGTCAAAGAAAGAAAAATCCCAGTGACATATTATACATATCTGGGAGGTTTTTCATCAATTTTTTTTTTTTTTATGCATTCAGTAGAATTTGGCTGAACACAAAGGTTTTATTTAAGAATGTTCTAGAACATAATGATTACGGAACATTCTCGCATATACTGTAAGATGTCTTGGGGAAAGATGTAGAGCTGGATTAATGGTAATAGAAAAGATAGAGGTCGATCTACGCATACGACGTAAATGTACTTAAGCCTATAATCATTGTAAATAGCTTCTGGCAATGCAAAGTCAGCCTTTTTCACATGAACTAAATGAAGTAAATAAAAGAAAATCCATGTTTTAAAATGGCATTGCTGTTGAACCCTAGCTGCTTGCTTGTGGTTGTGATATGTGGAACAGAAAGAGGGAGAGTCATATTGTACGCTAGTACCAGGGGTGAAAGTAGATTTCATTTCTTCCCGGTAGGTGACCTCTTATGTATGCACGCGCTTAATCCAAGAATTACATCTAGAATCCATAATAATTCAATAGGATCTCTGTGGGCCTAGTTGTAAAGATGTGTCATTTAACTTTTAAAATGTATGACTTATTTTATCCTCTCTAGGTTTCTTCCTAGGTTCCGGCCTTTCTAGGGAGTTTTTCCTAGCCACCGTGCTTCTACACCTGCATTGCTTACTGTTTGGGGTTTTAGGTTGTGTTTCTGTACAGCACTTTGTGACATCAGATGATGTAAGAAGGGCTTTATAAATAAATGTGATTGATTGTGGCGTAAACACAACCAGTCAATTCAAAGGGCTCCTTTACTAGGCTACCCGCGCACGTCATCCACTCACAAAGTACAGTGATGAATGGAAAGAGGCCTCTGTTACACAAAACACCACAAAGTCTAATGAAATTTAGGCGATAGTCATTAGTCCAGTATGTACGCTTCCACTGCTGTCCATGCACAGCTCAGTGTCTGCCATTCATCTGTACCTTGGCAAAATGTCGGTGTTCTCGTTGAACCACACCGGAATGCAGGCTATACCACCCGTTTTCAAGTCCATTCGCTAATTTTTCATGCCTCTGACATGTAATAGCCTACTGATAAATAATGGTGTAATAGCCAACAGTTTTCTTGATATTTTGTTTGCATTATTGTGATAGGCTCATGATTTACCGGTACGGCATACCCCCACAATTGTTTTGCTGGGACACCGTACCGGACCGTACCGCCTTACTTTCACCCCTGGCTAGTACTGCTGCTAATGAGCCTCTAAATAAATGTAAAGCTGTAATCATATTCTGATGGATTTGCCACCATGCTGTTCAAGGGGGGTAGCAGTGACGTTAGCTTTAAATGCAGAGCGTCTTTTCTGCCTCTCCCTCCCTGCTAACCCAAGCCCCTACAGTAACACTACAGCAGATGGAGGGAATATGGTGCTCGGAAGGTTTTACCTCAGAGGTGGTAACAGTGAAGCCACTCATTAACACTGAATTTACCACTTCGTTAGCGACGTAGCTTCCTGTAGAGAGCAGCCAACACTGGATCATGTCAAATCCACTGAGCATACATTGTGGACTACACTACGGTTTATTCCAAATGGCACCCTATTCCTTATAGTGCACAACTTTTGACCAGAGCCCCTATGGGTCCTGGTCAAAAGTAGTGCACTAAATAGGGAATAGGGTGCCATTTGGGATGCAGCCTATGTCTATCAGCTAGGGCTACAACAACCCTGCCTGGACACTTCACATTGTACCAAGCTGTAAAATACATCACCTCGTCTCTTAGTCTCACAGCTTGACTATTACAAGGCTAGGAAGAGTGTTAAATGTTAGAAGATTTTATTCATGTATTTTCACTCTTTTAAGTGGCTTGTTTAAACAGTTGAGTCTCTATTACATTCAGCAATCTGTCCTGACGACTATTGATTTCTGTTTATATATTTGTGTTTTTATAGCTGTGTGTGTGTTTTATATATCTGTGTGTGTGTGTGTGTGTGTGTGTGTGTGTGTGTGTGTGCGTGTGCGTGTGCGTGCACGTGTTTGTGTGTGTGTCTGTTCATGCGTGTGTTTGTGTGAGACAGACTGATTGTGTAGCCCGACGCATGCCAATTTGTCAGGATTGGAGCAACAACAGCGTCGTGCTGGGACCCGTGTTGGCACCATCACAGAGTGCTAAGACTGAGTATGATCTCATTGGAAGTCTACTTTGTTCCCATGGAAATTGGTCAATTTTAGCAGGCGTCTGGGAGCTTTCGGGGGAGGAACAGGAAGGTTGTATCCCAGAGGTGTGCTCTGGTAATTAAGAGCCCTCACCGGGGTATCTGGGGCTAACAGCAGGGTTTGTTGTGAAGAGAAGTGGCGGACGAGGGTGTGAGGAAAATCATAATGCAGCACCAGAGAGGAGCGCTGAAGTAATGCGGATAAAACTCTCATTGTGTGGAACAGTTGGGGAGAAAGTAGGCAGAGCTGAAACTTAACACTGTGAATAAAATAGTAATTGTTTGGATTTGTTATTCAACATAGTATTAGCCTGCATTTGATTTTGAAACGATATACAATGTAGTGATATGATAATTGTTGTGGGTTGGGCTGTACATTTTTCAATTTGACACATTTTAATAATGCATTTTTCACCGCCTTTAGCTCTCAAAACATGACATAAATTATTGAGCATGTTTAAAGCTGATTTGGTTATTTTTCTCTGTTTTTCTCTTCTCAGAACATACTGGTGAGATGGCTGATATAAAGCCAAATGCACAAGAGAACAAAGAAGGAGATGTGGTGGAACCAGTGTGTGACAGCTCCGGTGCCACTCAGGAGCCATTACAGCGTCACACGTCTTCCCTGAAGAACAATGCTGCAGGTCTGTCAGAGCAGCTGTCTTCTGACGGACTCCCAAACCCTTTAAATGGAGCACAGCCCAGTTCATTTGTACCCAACAGTGTCCCTGCTGTTCCCCACACAGCCCAAGCAGCCCATTCACTGCCTTCAGGAGCACTTGTTAATGGACCTGGTTCACACCCCGCCTCAGAGGAGAGCTGTGGCCTGAACAAAAACAGCACAATGTCCAACAATGTCCTGGTGGAGGCCCAGGACGCCCAACTACGACAATTTGGGAGGGACACAAGCCCTCAGGTGTTACCACCACCCAGTGAGCTTCAATCAGACGCCCTGAAGAACCCAGCAGGGCTCGTTCTGAAAACACTAGCCACCACGCAGCCAGGGGCCAACAACACGTCACCATCAGACTCTGAGGCTAGTGAGGCTGAACTGCCCTACCAGGCCCCCGACACCACCTTGTCAGGCCACAGTCCACAGTCACACCAAACGCCAATTAACCAAATATGGATGGCCGAGGGAGTCAAGGCTAGAGCTAGATCTATATGGGACTTAAACACCACAGAGTCCTCTGAGAGCTCGTCGGACGGTTCTGACGGGACTGATGCACTACACTGGGACTCACAGAAAGAGCTCATACGGGCGTTGTGGAAGAATCGCACAGTTGACAGCAGCTTAGAGACAAACGCTGCAGGAGTGGGAGTGATGTCTCAGCTTACCAACCAAAGACAGAGGAAGCGTAAAATACACCTGGTGGGTACGGCAGGCTCTCCTGAAAAAGTTTACAACTGCAGCACAAATCACACTTACAAAAAGTGGCATATTGAAGAGGAGGAAGATGATGACGAGGATTTTGACATCTCCAACATAAATGAAGATGATTCCTCCTGTAAAAAGGCTGATGTACAATCTTCTGTGAATTCATGTCAAGCGCATCCCAGTGACAGCCCTGTAATCATTAAGAAACTGATTGTAAGAGCAGATTGCCAAGAGGACAATCACTCCGTCTCCCTCTTTAGTGGAAAGCCCAAACAGCTTAAGACCGAGCAATCCGAACAAGAACCATCATTCTTCCCATGCACAATGTGCAAAGTTAATTTCAAGGAGAAAAGGCATTTGCATAGACATGTGATGTATCATTTAGATGGGCAAAATCATCAGGTACGCCACCACGAGAAAGTTCCCCGGCCTTTTATATGCAGGGAATGTGGGCGTTCGTTCCGCGATCGCAGCTCCCTCCTCAAGCACATGATTATCCACCAGGAGAGACGGGAGAAACTCATGGAGGAGATCCAGGGACTCAACAAACTCCGAGACGAAGGCAGGAACGCCAAGCTCCAGTGCCCGCAGTGTGTGTTCGGGACCAATTGCCCCAAGACGTTCGTCCAGCACGCCAAGACACACAACAAGGATAAACGTTATTACCTCTGCGCGGAGTGCAACCACGTGGCATTGACGGAACGGGAGCTTGAAGCACACCTGTACGCGATGCACTGTGACACACTGAAGTCCAAGTACAAGAACGTGATCAAAGATGAGGAGACAGAGTTTCTTACAGATAACAATGATGAATCCAGTCATGTTCTGTTTCACTGTAAAGTGTGCCCTTTCAGCACCCAGAATGAAGATGGCCTTAAAAGGCATTGTGAGCTGATACACCAACAGTCGGATTCTGATGATGAATGTGAAAATCCGCCATTTAAAAAAGCACTTAACCATCCAGATCAATATAGCCTAGCTGACCCGTCCAAAAAAGCAGCAGATTTAAAACTACTGCAGCTAAAGCCAAAGTTCTGTATTAAAAAGCCTGCTTTCTGGAAAAGAGCGGATTTTCGCTTTTGGTCCGGTAGTGTAGCTGACTTTTACATGAGAGACACAGCAGACACACAGAAGTCTTACAAAGGTCTTACCTCCTCTCAGTTCAAGTGCAGCATTGTCAGCTCAGCAAACAAGCTGTCACCATCCCTGTGGAGGAGTGACAAGCCAAGCAAATTATCTCCTAAACCAACAGAGAAAATAGACGTGACAACAGGTCTCCCTTATGTAGAGGAAGACAATCAACTATACGACCATGTGGTTTCAGGAATCTCCGAAAGGACAAAATATCCCTCAAATGTTGATGTGTTGCTTACATCCAAGATGGTTAAACCAGGCCAGATGCTGTATCATAGCTACAACTCTGACAAGAGTCAGGGTGGTAGCAACGACTTGACCGGCAGGAAGTCAGAGGCACAAGCTGTTACCCAAAAGACTCCATCCAAAAGAAAAATGTCCACTCCCTTCCACAACAGCGTGGACAAGGTGGTTGATAATGTTTTGCCAAAACTGAACCCAAAGTTAAAAGAGACTACCACTCCCGAGGACACAGAGGGAGACGATGATTATGAGGACACGTATGACTTTAGTGCTTACACCAGCGAGGCTACAGCCAACTTCCTGGATAGTAGTGAGAACGAGAGGAACCCCTACGCCCGTAGCTACTTCATACGCAGACAGAGGGGTTCTTCTATCAAAGAGAATCCTGCACCTGCTGCTGACATCGGCCGTTTTGAAAAGAACGCCGTTCAGGTTGACCACCATTTTAATAAGACTGAAGACAAGGATGGGGAGTATGACAGCGATGACATACAGAAGCTTATCATCAAAGAGGAGTGTATAGAAAGCTCAGTGTGTGACGATTCTCCAGAGTCACCCACCACCACCAGCACACACAACCAGAGTCTCTCCTATGACTATGACTTCTCCCCTTCTTTTGGAACAGAAAGGAAGTCCTGCCCCTACTGTCCTGCTGTGTTTGAGTCTGGGGTGGGCTTATCCAATCACGTGCGAGGGCACCTGTACAGGTTGGGGCTGAGTTATGACGCTCGCCATGTGGTGTCACCTGAGCGGGTAGCCTCACAGGACCGACAGCCACGCATACGCAGGAAGGTCCCATCTGTGGTGCGGAGGATCAAAAAAGGTGAGCAACGTATTTATATTCAGTAACTTATTGTTTTCTGCACTATTGCATTGTAATAGGGTTAAAGTCATCTGTAATTACACAGTAACTATACTTATTACAGTTTTTCCCAGTCAAGTGTGTCATGTTATTTTTCTATAGATAGTGTATAGATAGTGTAGTGTTCAAAGTTACCCCAAAGTTAGTTAGTAATTTACCTAGATTGCTCTGGATAAGAGCGATAAGAGCATTACATGTAAATGTAGATAGTTAATACGGAACCTTTTTTATAATCTCCATGTTTTAGCTGAGAAGCCGGAGTCTCAGGCGGAGCACACCTGTCCCCTGTGCTGGGGCTGGTTCGACACCAAGACAGGCCTCTCCAACCACGTGAGGGGCCACCTGAAGCGAATAGGGAAGACCAGCACCAGCACCAGTAAGAGTCCAGTGTGTATTCTCAATGAGCTGCTAAAGGACGAGCAGGAACACCAGAACATCCTCCAGATTCTCAACAGGTACTGTAAACATTTCCTCGAAAAAGTTACTGTTCACACCTTTAAGGGATGTAATACAATATTATATCCTATATCATGTATACAGTGCCTTCAGAAAATATTCATACCCCTTGACTTATTCCACATTTTGTTGTGCGTGAATCCAAAATGTATTAAATATATTTTTTTCTCACCATCTACACACAATAACCCATAATGGCAAAGTGAATATGTTTTTAGAAATGTTTGCTAATTTATTGAAAATGAACTACAGACATATCTAATTTACATACGTATTCACACCCCTGAGTCAGTACTTTGTAGAATCATCTTTGGCAGTGATTACAGCTGTGAGTCTTTATGGTAAGTCTCCACACCTGGATTGTGCATTATTATTTTCAAAATTCTCCAAGCTCAAATTGGTTGTTGATCATTGCTAGACAGCCATTTTCAGGTCTTGCCATAGATTTCAAGCAGATTTAAGTCATAACTGTAACTCGGCCACTCGGGAACATTCACTGTCTTCTTGATAAGCAACTCAAGTGTAGATTTGCCCTGAAAGGTACATTCATCTCCCAGTGTGGTGGAAAGCAGACTAACCAGGTTTTCCTCTACGATTTTGCCTGTGCTTAGCTCCATTCCAGTACTTTTTATCCTGGAAAAACTCCCCAGTCCTTAACGATTACAAGCATACCCATAACATGATGCAGCCACCACTGTGCTTGAAAAAAATGTGATGTGTGATGTGTTGTGTTGGATTTGCCCCAAACATAACGCTTTGTGTTCAGGACATAAAGTTAATTTCTTTGCCAAATTGTAGTTTCTTTAGTGCCTTATTGCAAACAGGATGTCTGTACAGGCTTCCTTCTTTTCACTCTGTGAATTAGGTTACTATTGTGGAGTAATTACAATGTTGTTGATCCATCCTCACGTTTCTCCTATCGCAGCTATTAAACTCTGTAACTGTTTTAAAGTCACCATTAGCCTCATGGTGAAATCCCTGAGCGGTTTCATTCCTCTCCGGCAACTGAGTTAGGAAGGATGCCTTTATCTTTGTAGTGACTGGGTGTATTGATACACCATCCAAATTGTAATTAATAACATCACAATGCTCAAAGGGATATTCAATGTCTGTTTTTAGTTTTTTTGCCATCGACCAATAGGTGCCCTTCTTTGCGGGTCATTGGAAAACCTTCCTGGTGTTTGTGGTTGAATCTGTGTTTTAAATTGACTGCTCGATTGGGGGAACTTACAGATAACAAAGGGGTTGAATGCTTATTAACTCAAGACATTTCAGCTTTTAATTTTGGATGGATTTCTAAAATGTTCTTCAAGCTAAATTCCACTTTGTCATTATGGGGTATTGTGTGTAAATCAGTGACACAAAATTAGTATCATTTGTATATATACTACATGGCCAAGCACACAACCATGCAATCTCCATAGACAAACACTGACAGTAGAATGGCCAGTACTGAAGAGCTCAGTGACTTTCAACGTGGCACTGTCATAGGTTGCCACCTTTCCAACAAGTCAGTTCGTCAAATTTCTGCCCTGCTAGAGCTGCCCCGGTCGACTGTAAGTGTGGTTATTGTGAAGTAGAAACGTCTAGGAGCAACAACGACTCAGCCGCAGAGTGGTAGGCTACACAAGCTCACAGAACGGAACCGCCAGATGCTGAACTGCATAGCGCATACAAATCGTCTGGAGTTTCATGAAATGGGTTTCCATGGCCGAGCAGCCACACACAAGCCTAAGATCACCATGCGCAATGCCGAGCATTGGCTAGAGTGGTGTAAAGCTTGCTGCCATTGGACTCAGGAGCAGTGGAAACGCGTTCTCTAGAGTGATGAATCATGCTTCACCATCTGGCAGTCCAACAGACTAATCTGGGTTTGGCGGATGCCAGCAGAACGCCACCTGCCCCAATGCATAGTGCCAACTGTAAAGTTTGGTGGAGGAGTAATAATGGTCTGGGGCTGTTTTTCATGGTTCGGCCTAGGCCCATTGGTTCCAGTAAAGGGAAATCTTAATGCTACAGCATACAATGACATTCAAGACAATTCTGTGCTTCCAACGTTGTAATTTCGGGAAGGTCCTTTCCTGTTTCAACATGACAATGCCCCCGTCCACAATGCAAGGTCCACACAGAAAATGGTTTGTCGAGATCGGTGTGTAAGAACTTGACTGGTCTGCTCAGGTTCCTGACCTCAACCCCTTTGAACACCTTTGGGATGAATTGGAACGCTGACTGCGAGCCAGGCATAAACGCGCATCATCAGAGCCCGACCTCACTAATACTCTTGTGGCTGAATGGAAGCAAGTCCCCACAGATATGTTCCAACATCTAGTGGAAAGCCTTCCCAGAAGAGTGGAGGCTATTGTAGCAGCCAAAGGGGTGTCTTCCGCATTTATTAATTCCAAGAGTTTGGAATGAGATGTTCGATGAGTAGGTGTCCGCATACTTTTGGCCATGTAGTTTGTATATCATATATACAGTGCCTTCGAAAAGTATTCGAAACCCTTGACTTTTTCCACATTTTGTTACGTTACAGCCTTATTCTAAAATGTATTAAATAAAAATAAAATCCTCAGCAATCTACACCCAATACCCCATAATGACAAAGTGAAAACAGGTATTTAGACATTTTTACTAATTTATTAAAAACAAAAAAACAAAATATCTTATTTACTTAAGTATTCAGGCCTTTGCTATGAGACTCGATATTGACCTCAGGTGCATCCTGTTTCCATGGATCATCCTTGAGATGTTTCTACAACTTGATTGGAGTCCACCTGTAGTAAATTCAATTGATTGGACATGATTTGGAAAGGCATACACCTTTCTAAATAAGGTCCCACAGTTGACAGTGCATGTCAGAGCAAAAACCAAGCCATGAGGTCGAAGGAATTGTCCGTACAGTTTTGGGGAAGGGGAAGGGTACCAAAAAATGTCTGCAGCATTGAAGGTCCCCAAGAACACAGTGGTCTCCTACATTCTTAAATGGAAGAAGTTTTTTAACCACCAAGACTCTTCCTCGAGTGCGCCGCCCAACCAAACTGAGCAATCGGGGGAGAAGGGCCTTGATCAGGAAGGTGACCAAGAACCTGATGTTCATTCTGACAGAGCTCCAGAGTTCATCTGTGGAGATGGGAGAACCTTCCAAACGGTCAACCATCTCTGCAGCACTCCACCAATCAGGCCTTTATGGTAGAGTGGCCAAATGGAAGCCACTCCTCAGTAAAAGGCACATGACTGGCTGCTTGGAGTTTGCCAAAAGGCACCTAAAGGACTCTTAGACCATGAGAAACAAGATTCTTTAAGAATGTGAAATGTCAGAATAATAGTACAGAGAATTATTTATTTCAGCTTTTATTTATTTCATCACATTCCCAGTGGGTCAGGGGTTTACATACACTCAATTTGTATCTGGTAGCATTGCCTTTAAATTGTTTAACTTCGGTCAAATGTTTCGGGTAGCCTTCCTCAAGCTTCCCACAATTAGTTAATACAGGTAATGAGTGAAAAGTTTGGAGTCAAAAGTTTGGACACACCTACTCATTCAAGGGTTTTTCTTGATTTTTACTATTTTCTACATTGTAGAATAATAGTGAAGACATCAAATTTATGAAATAACACATGGAATCATGTAGTAACCAAAAAAGTATTAAAGAGATCAAAATAGATGTGAGATTCTTCAAAGTAGCCACCCTTTGCCTTGATGACAGCTTTATACACTCTTGGCATTCTCTCAACCAGCTTCATGAAATTAAAATGTAATTAGAGGAATTTATTTCATTCTTAATGCGTTTGAGCCAATCAGTTGTGTTGTGACAAGGTATGTTTGGTATACAGACGATAGCCCTATTTGGTAAAAGACCAAGTCCATATGATGGAATAAACAGCTCAAATAAACAAAGATAAACAACAGTCCATCATTACTTTAAGACATGAAAGTCGGTCAATGTGGAACATTTCTAGATCTTTGAACGTTTCTTCAAGTTCAGTCGCAAAAACCATCAAGCACTATGATGAAACTGGCTCTCATGAGGACCGCCACAGTAAAAGAAGACACGGAGTTACCTCTGCTGCAGAGGATACGTTCATTAGAGTTACCAGCGTCAGAAATTGCAGCCCAAGTAAATGTTTCACAGAGTTCAAGTAACAGACACATCTCAACATCAACTGTTCAGAGGAGACTGCGTGAATCAGGCCTTCATGGTCGAATTGCTGCAAAGAAACAACTACTAAAGGACACCAATAAGAAGAAGAGACTTGCTTGGGCCAAGAAACACGAGCAATGGACATTAGACCGGTGGATATCTGTCCTTTGGCCTGATGAGTCCAAATTTGAGATTTTTTTGTTCCAACTGCTGTGTCTTTTTGAGACGCGGAGTAGGTGAACTGATGATCTCTGCATGTGTGGTTCCCACCGCGAAGCATGGAGGAGGAGGTGTGGGGGTGCTTTGCTGGTAACACTGTCTGTGATTTATTTAGAATTCAAGGCACACTTAACCAGCATGACTACCACAGCTGGTTTGCGCTTAGTGGGACTATCATTTGTTTTTCAACAAGACAATGACCCAACACCACCAGGCTTTGTAAGGGCTATTAGACCAAGAAGGAGAGTGATGGAGTGCTGCACCAGATGACCTGGCCTCCATAATCACCCGACTTCATTCCAATTGAGATGGTTTGGGATGAGTTGGACCGCAGAGTGAAGGAAAAGCAGCCAACAAGTGCTCAGAAAATGCGGGAACTCCTTCAAGATTGTTGAAAAAGCATTCCAGGTGAAGCTGGTTGAGAGAATGCCAAGAGTGTGCAAAGCTGTCGTCAAGGCAAAAGATGGCGACTTTGAAGAAGATTAAATCTAAAAAATATTTTGTTTTGTTTAACACTTTTTTGCTTACTACATGATTCCATATGTGTTATTTAATTGTTTTGATGTCTTAACTATTATTCTACAACGTGGAAAATTGTAGCAATAAATAAAAACCCTTGAATGAGTAAGTGTGTTCAAACTTTTGACTGGTACTGTAGATATGATTTATTTTTTTGAATTTGTCTTCATTTTTATTTATTTTTCATTTTGGCGACTTTTATTTTATTGTACTTTTTCATGTATCTCTCTGGCTATATCATTGTTGTGTTTTATTTGAAACCTGAACAGGAAGCAGTTCATCTCTCGACCAATCATCTCCCAGAAGTTCATTGGCAGCGACGGGCTTTTCCTAACACCGATGGGGATCCCAGTGAAGATCCAACATGGCTGCCAGCTGGGCCAGAATGGCACTCCCACTCCATGGGATCCCAGTGCAAATACACCCAGGCAGGAGGGAGTTGAGAGAGAGGATTTCTTTCCTGAGAGGAAGAGTATAGAGGTACTGTTGTTGTGCTGTATTGGTACCATGCTATTTTGTGTGATTAACTTTTACTTATATATGCTACCATTCAAAAGTTTGGGGTCATTTAGAAATATCCTTGTTTTTTAAAGAAAAGCTAATTTTTTGTCCATTAAAATAACATCAAATTGATCAGAAATACAGTGTAGACATTGTTAATGTTCGAAATGATATTGAAGCTGGAAATGGCAGATTTTTAATGGAATATTTACATAGCTGCACAGAGGCCAATTATCAGCAACCATCACTCCTGTGTTCCAATGGCACATTGTGTTAGCTAATCCAAGTTTATCATTTTAAAAGGCTAATTGATCATTAGAAAACCCTTTTGCAATTATGCTAACATAATTGCTTTTGCTAACATAATTGCAAAAGGGTTTTCTAATAATCAGTGTTTGAAAAACGAGTTTTAATGACTCCAACCTAAGTGTATGTAAACTTCCGACTTCAACTGTATGTATATATATATATATATATATATATTTTTATACATACAGTTGAAGTCGGAAGTTTACATACACTTAGGTTATATATAGTAATATATTACTCTTTATCGTTAGGAAGGGCTCATAAGGAAGCATTTCACGGTAAAGTCTACACCAGTTGTATTTGGCGCATGTGACAAATACGATTTGATTTGCTTATGTTCAATATCTTTATTTTATTTTACTCTGTAAGTGTCTTTTGGTATCTTGAAAGATGCAAGTAAAATGTATTATGTATTATTATTATTACAGATACGAGGTGTCATTGAACCTTCCCGGAGCACTTTAGGCGAGCTTTTGAGGAAGAGGAAGTTAGACAAGGATGATGCAGATAAGAACCACTTTACTGTGACCAAAGAGAGGGTTGAGGGAAGACAGAACCAACAGGCCAGCAACCTGGAAACACACTGGGCCCATGGTAAGAAGCCTCACAAATAATTTCTATACACATCAGAATATCAGCATTTTAGAGCACTTTCAGAACTGAAAAAGACATTGAGATTGTACAATTTCAAAATTGGTGACATCATGGTAAAGTTGAAAAGGACTTTTTACATTATTTTATTGTGATGAGACTCAACAGTGTTTTAAACAACCCAGTTAACCAAAATGTGCAATTTTTTTGTTTTCTGACAAGTAACGGAGTTAAAAACTATAGAGTTACAAACTGCAGTTACTTTGTCTGCCAAGTATATTTTATTTGATGGTAATTATTATTGTAGTGCAACAAGGCCACTCTTTGTGATGGCAAAACATATATGACATATGATCAGTCTGTTTCAACTAGAATCAAATAAGACAAAAAATCCAGTTAAGACAGATAGATGATGGATAGAAGTGACAGACACAGCTTTATTAGCTAAACTGTGTCGGCGGTCTGTTCTTTTCACAGTGTTCTATCTTCATTCATAAGATTAATCAGTTTAGTCCTTTGCAGATAAGTATGATTCTTTTAGGTGTTCTTCGTAATAGTTTTATAGAGTGCAATGATACAGATTAAGATAATATGTGACTTGTGCACACCAATTACAGTATTAGCTTGCTTTAATGAAACACAAACTTGTCTTGTTCCACAGCTGTTTTTGTATGTTTTACTAACTCTACAGCTTTTCATTACTTACAGGAGCCCATGTTAAATCACAACATGTCAATCAAACGGACTTGGATTTTAAAAAAGAAACAAGAAAAAAAGAAAAGTTCACAGTCAATTTAATTATTGTAACGCACACAAAAATAATGAATGTCACCAAAGGGGCTTTGAAATTGAAATAAAACAACTGTCACGTTCTTTTGATGTGGCTCTGGAAGCACATCAGCTGTGTTTACACACCTTTGTTTAATGTCTGTCCAAATAAGAGTTCCCGTCCATTTTGCAGAATGATTAATAAAGATTTTAAATCAGATAGCAATTTTTTTTGGTCTGTCAGAATTCTAGTGATTGCCCGTTTTGTGGCTGACAGTGTTGAATGTCAAAGTTACTTTTTACATTATAGCTGAAAGCTGAAACCTTAAAGGTAGAATAGACCGAGTCACGCATTTAGTTTTAACCTTCTAACAATGGCTTCTACACCATATTGCTGTAATCAGTGTTATGTTAAATGGAGATTTAACACACATTTTTGCTGGTAATTTAAATAACCTTTAGTAGCTTGTCATGGTTAAAAAACACCTCTGTAGCAGATGTTTTTTCACCTATTAGGTGTGAAATGAATGGGAAGCTGTCGCTATTGTTTTCACACAACTGCCAGTAGCTTCAGGACAGCCTGCATAGAAACTCGGTGTGGGCTTGTTACCCAATCAAATCTGTTTTAACAGGTGTTCGAAGAGACCTTTCATAATCTAACGCTTTTACGATTTAACATGCTCTAGATGTAGCCTGCAGTGCCATGCCAAACCATTGTAATTAATGTGCAATATTGACACAATCAGCACAGTACGAATTTCTTGTCATAGCCGAAATAACATTTTAAAGCCCCAAATTGTTCCAAACCCTGCGTGAATCTTCTGCTACAGGTGAAAATAGGCACCCTGGAGTCCTTAGATTGTGATAAACATTACTCTCAACAACACGTCTCCAACTGCTAAGTGCAAAACAGATCTTTAAAATATGAAAACAGATGGAGGGAGAGGTGATGGCACACAGGGAATAGCAGTTTTACTTCATGTTCATCTATGTGCTCTGTAGTCATATTTCTTATATTTCTTCAGATTCCTCCCCTAAAGTCACCTCAACTCACCTCCAGATTTGATTTCTCAAAGACGCTTATCAAAGACCCTGAAACCCAAGCAGCAATTAATTTAGATGTAATGCGTGTAGAAGTTGAACTATTTGAAAAAGTGGGCAGCATCCAAACAAAGGTTCTCTAATGGAAGGCAACTGTTAATGAAGTTAAAAACAAACAGAGCATGGTTATCCGGAGGCATTTTGATTAGATGCTACAATCTTGACACTTGTTCAAACACGTTCTCCTTGCAAGAAAAGTGTTGTCAATGAGCTTCTGGAACATGTTTAAAGTTTTGAACTCAACTTCTGTGTGCTTTGCTTTCTTTTGATTTTTCTCTCTTTCAATGTCTCTCTCACTTTACAGAGAGAAATGCATCTAATAAGAAGATTTGCATTCACTGTAACACAACATTTCCCAGTGCTGTTAGCCTGTCCAATCATCTTCGCGCTTACGCACGCAGGAAGAGGGTTGCCTTGTTAGAAGGAACAAGTAAGTTCACTAAGCCTGGTCACAAAAGTCAAGAACATAAAGGCACCTTTCTGAAATGACAGTGTTGAATGTACCCTATTGAACATGTACAGAACATTGCATCCAAAATGGTGCCCTATTCCCTATATAGTGCATTCGGAAAATATTCAGATCCCTTTACTTTTTCCACATTTTGTTACATTACAGCCTTATTCCAAAATGGATGACATTTTCCCCCCTCATCAATTTACACACAATACCCGTTGATGACAAACCAAAAACAGGTTTTTAGAAATGTCACATTTACATAAGTATTAAGACCCTTTACTCAGTACTTTGTTGAAGCACCTTTGGCAGCGATTACAGCCTCAAGTCTTCTTGGGTATGATGCTACAAGCTTGGCACACCTGTGTTTGGGGAGTTTCTCCCATTCTTCTCTGCAGATCCTCTCAAGCTCTGTCAGGTTGGATGGGGAGCGTCGCTGCACAGCTATTTTCAGGTCTGTCCAGAAATGTTCGATCGGATTCAAGTCCGGGCTCTGGCTAGGCCACTCAAGGCCATTCAGAGACTTGTCCCGAAAGCCAGATCTGTGTTGTCTTGGCTGTGTGCTTAGGGTCGTTCTCCTGTTGGAAGGTGAACCTTCGCCCCAGTCTGAGGTCCTGAGTGCTCTGTAGCAGGTTTTCATCAAGGATCTCTCTGTACTTTGCTCCGTTCATCTTTCCCTCGATCCTTATTACTCTCCCAGTCCCTGCAGCTGAAAAACATCCCCACAGCATGATGCTGCCACCTCCATGCTTCAATAGTAGGGATGGTGCCAGGTTTCCTCCAGACGTGACACTTGGCATTCAGGCCAAAGCGTTCAATCTTGGTTTCATCAGACCAGAGAATCTTGTTTCTCATGGTTTGAAAGTCCTTTAAGTGCCTTTTGGCAAACTCTAAGCGGGCTGTCATGTGGCTTTTACTGAGGAGTGGCTTCCATCTGACCACTCTACCATAAAGGTCTGATTGGTGGAGTGCTGCAGAGATGGTTGTCCTTTCGGAAGGTTCTCCCATCTCCACAGAGGAACTCTGGACCTCTGTCAGAGTGACCATCGGGTTCTCGGTCACCTCCCTGACCAAGGCCCTTCTCCCCCGATTGCTTAGTTTGGCCGGGCGGAAAGCTCCAGGAAGAGTCTTGGTGGTTCTAAACTTCTTCCATTGAATAATGATGGAGGCCACTGTGTTCTTGGGGACCTTCAATGATGCAGAAATGTTTTGGTACCCTTTCCCAGATCTGTGCCTCAACATAATCCTGTCTCTGATCTATACGAACAATTCCTTCGACCTCATGGCTTGGTTTTTGCTCTGACATGCATTGTCAACAGTGGGACCTTATATAGACAGGTGTGTGCCTTTCCAAATCATCTCCAATCAATTGAATTTACCACAAGTGGACTCCAATCAGGTTGTAGAAATATCTCAAGGATGATCAATGGAAACAGGATGCACCTGAGCTCTATTTCGAGTCTCATAGCAAAGGGTCTGAATACTTATGTAAATAAGATATTTCTGTTTTTAATTTTTGCATACATTTGCAAAAATGTATGGGGTATTGTGTATAGATTTATGAGGATGATAAAAAAATGTAAAAAAATTAAACAAGGCTATAACGTAACAAAATGCGGAAAAAGTCCAAGGGTTCTGAATACTTTCCGAATGTACAGTACTGTATAGTGCACTACTTTTGACCAGGGCCCCCATTGGGACACAGCCTGTGACTCTCTCATTCCTGGTGTCAGTCAGTCTGCTAAGTTGCATGGAGTTGTCTATAGTAAGTTGGTCTGTACTGACTTGGTCTGTAATGAGATGATTTGTGTCTTTCAGCCTATTCCTGTATACTGAAGAAGCCTAGGTTGAGGGCTGGACCAAAGAACACCCTGTTCTCAGCTCTCCCATGTGCTGTTGAGGAGATGTATAGACTCACCTGCAGGTATGTAGGACCACAACAAGCTTCTCTGTCCCCTCCCTGTTTTTGTGTGCGTATTGATTTGTTGTGCATTCCACCCTGTGGCCACAAGGCACAAAGACATTACGGAGTGCCCCTTTAATATTGTGAAATGGTCATGCTTCGGTTCTAAAATATATTGTTCACCTGTACAGGAAAATTATTGCCACTTCAGATGCTAAATAGTATCCATATGTATGCTAACCTAACCTAGGCTAACATAACCTAGCCTAACTTAACTCTCTCTCCTATGCAGATTCTGTGACCTCGTCTTCCAGGGTCCTCTGTCTATCCAGGAGGATTGGCTCAGGCACTTACAGAGGCACCTCATGCATACCAGTGTCCCTCGCACAGGAGCTGGCATGGTGGAGGTCCTGCGACTACACAAAGAGATGCCCTCCTTGCCCCCCCAGCAGCACCCCTCTCGGGAGCACCCAACATCCAATGAGCCTCCCACGGCTCATGAGCCCCAGACGCACCATGAGCACTCCTGCTTGGAACACCCCTCTCCTCATGATCACCCCTTGCCCCAGCAGGAGCCCCCCTTGCCCAATGAGCACCCCGAAACCCACGAGCACCCTGAGCTCCATGATGAGCATCCCTTGCACCATGCACACCCTTCGTCCAATGAGCACCCAAGCCTGGAGCAGCACACGGACACGTCCTTTCCAGAGCTTCTTCCAGTGGCGTCCTGAACTAGAGGGTTGTTTACACATTTTCACTTTATATCTTTATCCTCTACATGTAAATATGGATAGATACATAGAAATATAGATAGATAGAACAATTCTAAAGCTATATGTTTTTCTTAATATGCACAATACCAGCCCGTCCCTCTATTTTATAAGACCTGTCTCTATACTGTATATGATGGATCTTGTTACTTATATGTACAGAAACAAAGACTTGTGCTTGAGATGCAAAAATGCCAACAATCGCTGAAGTTAGAACAGTAGTCAGTTCAGAACCTTGTATCTCAACTTTTCTAACCGAACGTTTGCAGTCTGTAACCGCTTCTACTCTACTATGTTTAGGTGAAGTTTTACCTACAGGTAATCTTGCCATCTTGCAACAGGTACACATGTTAAATGTGACTTCTTGCTTCCTTCTTTGCACTGTTTAGCAGTCAGTCAGAACGTTGAACCCATTACCAAATGAGACAACTGACACCTCAGCATTGTGTAAATGATAAATGCTTTGTCCGTTACTTTTAACTGTAGCCTATAGAAGCCATAATCAGAATACAGGGTCAATCATAAATAGTACCAGTCAAACGTTTGGAGACACCTACTCATTCCAGGGTTATTCTTTTCTTTTGACTATTTTCTACATTGTAGAATAATAGTAAAGACATCAAAACTATGAAATAACACAATAGCCACCCTTTGCCTTGATCACAGCTTTGCACACTCTTGGCATTCTCTAAACCAGCTTCATGAGGTAGTCACCTGGAATGCATTTCAATTAACAGGGTGCCTTGTTAAAAGTAAATTTGTGGAATTTCTTTCCTTAATGTGTTTAAGCCAATCAGTTGTGCTGTGACAAGGTATGGTTGGTATACAGAAGATAGCCTATAGAAGATAGCCTATTTGGTAAAATACCAAGTCCATTTTATGGCAAGAACAACTCAAATAAGTAAAGAGAAACGACAGTCCATCAATACTTTAAGACATGATGGTCAGTCAATTTGGAAAATGTCAAGAACTTTGAAAGTTTCTTCAACTGCAGTCGCAAAAACCATCAAGCGCTATGATGAAACTGTCTCTCATGAGGACCACTACAGGAAAGGAAGACCTAGAGTTACCTCTGCTTTAGAGGATAAGTTCATTAGAGTTACCAGCCTCAGAAATTGCAGCCCAAATAAATGTTTCACAGAGTTCAAGTAACAGACACATTTCAAAATCAACTGTTCAGAGACTCAGGCCTTCATGGTCAATTGCTGCAAATAAACCACTACTAAAGGACACCAATAATAAGAAGATACTTGCTTGGGCCAAGAAACAAGAGCAATGGACATTAGACCAGTGGAAATCTGTCCTTTGGACTGATGAGTCCAAATTTGAGATTTTTGGTTCCACCCGTCATGTCTTTGTGAGACGCAGAGTAGGTGAACTGATGATCTCCGCGTGGTTGTGTAAGGGCTATTTGACCAAGAAGGAGAGTGATGGAGTGCTGCATCAGATGACCTTATCCTCCCCTTAATTGAGATGGTTTGGGATGAGTTGGACCCCAGAGTGAAGGAAAAGCAGCCAACAAGTGCTCAGCATATGTGGGAACTCCTTCAAGACTGTTGGAAAAGTATTCCAGGTGAAGCTGATTGAGATAATAGCCAAGAGTGTGCAAAGCTGTCATCAAGGTAAAGGGTGGCGACTTTGAAGAATCTAAAATATATTTTGATTTGTTTAACACTTTTTTGGTTATTACATGATTCCATGTGTGTTATTTCATCGTTTTGATGTCTTCAGTATTATTCTACAATGTAGAAAATAGTGAAAATAAAGAAATACCCTAGAATGAGTTTTCTGTGTCCAAACTTTTGACTGGTACTTTATATCACAAATTATATGTATTGCTAGAACTGTCCATACTGTATGAATGGACACAATATCTGCTTTCTCCCTAACTGTCATGTTAATTATTTCCTATTTGTCTTGTTCTGATGTAATTGGAATTGTGATATGTTCTCATTTTATGTTAATCAAGAAAAGAAAACATGTTTTCTTGTGATTTATCTATAAGACCAATACTATAATGTATTTCCTGAAATATTCAACAAGTTTAAACTTTGTGTCACTGGATTCTTGTAGTGTAAGCTGAGTAGCTCATCAATATCATGCAATATACACATTTACCTCAAAAGTGGTTTTATGGAGAAGGAGGTGCTTCAATCCACTGCTTGTTAGTTGGTTTGACTATCAACCTTTGCCAATTTGCTAACCTTGCCAAATAAACATGCAGAAGCAGTGGATTGAGGCTAGTTTTTTTTCAATAACATTTAGAGGTAAGACAAAAGATGAAGAAAGGCTGAGATAGTGGTGAATTATTGGTTTAAGGCGTTTATTAGTCCTAGTTAATGAAGCACATTGTTCTGTACTGTTCTTTGAGGATTCACCACCGCCAAGCACTATTTCTAATATTATTATGGATAACTTACCTATCCCTTCTGAAATGGATTTCACAGTCCAATAAAAAGACTAGGAGCTTTTTAATCCAAGTCAAGTTACAACGTAAATCACATTTCCATGGTGCTGAAACTTCCAGTTAGATATTGTATTATGCTAAGTAAAATACACAAGTTTAATGTTTTATTCATCTAGACAACACTAGGGAATGTCTGAGAGATGTGAATGTACTGTAATAATGTCTGGTTGGTTTAACATCATACTTCATTTTGGATGATTAAAGAAAGCAGGCTCTATATACCATGTATTCGTTCAGCTTTCTGTGGTAAATATATCAAGAACTTTCTGAAATAAAATACTGAAATGAAATAGTTAAATTGGCCTTTTTACTTTTTTTTTTTACAATTATTCGTTTCTCACCCCGTACAAGTCCTGGTAACTCGGTCTATAACATTGTGGCTGTACAAAATATATATACAACGATTTTATATAACCCGCCATTCTCGCCTTTTGTTTTTAGCTTTTGTAAGTATGTTTGGTTGGTGGGACCATAGAGTTCCTATTAAATTTCACCAATAAAAAAGTAGTGCACTATATAGGGAATAAGGTGCCATTTGACACGCACCCGACGTCTGCTAGAAACCCAACCCATGGCACAGGGGGCCGACCCTGCAGTTTATCCTGGTCCATATTTAAAACAGGATGATCAAAGCTGTACAAACCAATTGTCATCATGTTCCTCCGGAGGGGATTCTCAAGTACATTAATGCTCCTTCGCAGGGAAATAATTGTGCTACTCTGTGACTTCATTAGGTCTCCTGGCTGTTTCAAAAGATGTTCTCTGCGGAGGTTGGGAGCCACGTCACGGGGCAGACACCGTCCCAAAGGGCACCATGAATAAAAACCAAAGAGAGATTATAATGAGATTGAGCCAGCCATGACCAGGAGTGGGGTTTTTATTATTTCACTGGCAGCCTGGAGAGAGAGCGAGAGAGCGACATAAAGAAATGTGTTACATGGTAGGAGCCACATTGGCCATCTGCAGTAGTGGTCCAGTGGTAGCTAGTAGTAGACCAAAGCATGGTTATTATTAGGGCCTGAGAATCAAAGACACCCCTCTCTGGAGATTACTTCTCTATTAAAACTGTATATAAACGTCTGATTCACCTGTACCACATGGAGTAGAGAGAGAGGGGCTAGCTGCATTTAACCAGAACCAGTGAATAGTAACGAGTTAGCGTGGTAAAATGAGAGAATAGCAACAGCATTTGCCTTGAATCATCACGGTATTTTATTTGTTCATTTTAGTCTCTCCAGAAAGTATAAGCAACGAGACAAGTTGTTTAATTTTAATAGGAGAGCCTTAGGAGGTCATTTTTAAAACACTGGCACATTAGGAGTGTCTGTGTTACTGTGTGATACTGCAGTAGGGGAGACTAAAGGGAAGCTCCCAGCCACTCTAAGAAGGTTAGTTCCTATTAGTTAAATAACGGTTAAATAAAAAATAGTGTGTGTTAAGGTGTTTCAGGTGGACCAGTAGACTATGTCTACGTCGCAACTGACACTCCACTGAGCACAGATGTCAATTCAACATCTATTCCACGTTGGTTCAATGTAATTTCATTTAAATGACATGGAAACAATGTTGATTCAACCAGTGTGTGCCCAGTGGGACCCTATTACCTATATAGTGCACTATCTCTGACCAGAGCCGGAGCCCTAGGGGTGTAGGGAATAGGGTGTCATTTGAGAAGCAGCCTATCACTGCACCATGAGAAACTGGGTGATTGACTGATGGCACTTATCTGTCGGCCTGGCTTTTTCCCCCCACCTTATCGTCTGTGGCAGCAGCGGAGATCCAGAGTTCAAATCCATTGATCACGTCCTTCTTTCTCTTTCTGTTCTGGCTGGTTATTCTGAAGTGCCAACCCGGGGACCGCTGTCCGACGCTTCCTGTATACAAAAAAAGGAGTGAAAATCAATAGGTTTCCATTATCTGTTTGGGCAGTGTCACTGGCCTGTCAATGATCCCGTTACTGGGGCGGTACAGGAGTGAGGCGGCTGGGCGAGGGGCCCCCACTCCATGTCTGTCCCAAATGGCACCCTATTCCAAATTCCTATGGTCCAAAAGTAGTGCACTATATAGGGAAAAGGGTGCCATTTGGGAGGCTTCCCATTTCCTGCTCCGCTGACAAGAGGAATAAGTTGGAAGTTCTGTGAACACAGATTTGCACTTCAAGCGGTCGTCCGAGGAGGCCTGGAGTGAGAGCCCACCACACGGGCAAGGGGGCAAGCTGATGGGGAGAGGGGCAGTGAAGGGGGAAGTGAGTGAGGATGGAGGGGTGATGGGGGGGTAGTCAGGGAGGGGGGAGGGACAGGATGGGCAGTGAGGGTGGGAGGGGTTGGATTCCCAGCCTGTCTGCCTCAGCCACTGTCATCTGTCTGTTTGTCTGTGTCTGACTGTCTCGTTTCCACACCACTCACGCTTTTATCCTCCATTTAATAATTTACGTCTGGATACACCAAAGGAAAGGAAACCCAGGTGCACTGATTGTGGCTGAAGGAAATTCATCAACTCCATTGACCCTGGTGTCCTCAGTGGCGTCAATAGGCCTGGGCTTCCAGAGCTTCAGCCACTGATGTTTTTGGTCCAGCCCCAAACCGTTTGATGGTAAAAGAAATTATAAATAATAATTACAATAATAATATATACACTACCGGTCAAAAGTTTTAGAACACCTACTCATTCAAGGGTTTTTCTTTATTTTGACTTTTTTCTACATTTTAGAATAATAGTGAAGACATCAAAACTATGAAATGTTTTGATGTCTTCACTATTATTCTAAAATGTAGAAAATAGTCTAAATAAAGAAAAACCCTTGAATGAGTAGGTGTTCTAAAACTTTGCCAAGATAATTCATCCACCTGACAGGTGTGACATATCAATAAGCTAATTAAACAGCATGATAAAGCCCTTTTGTGTTGAAAAATTCATTCTAATTGGCTGGGCCTGGCTCCCCAGTGGGTTGGCCTGGCCTGGCCACAGCATTCTGGAACCAAAAATCTCAAATTTGGACTCATCTGACCAAAGAACAGATTTCCACTGGTCGAATGTCCATTGTTCGTGTTTCTTGGCCCAAGCAAGTCTCTTCTTATTATTGGTGTCCTTTAGTAGTGGTTTCTTTGCAGCAATTCGACCATGAAGGTGTCCTCTGAACAGTTGATGTTGAGATGTGTCTGTTATTTGAAATATGTGAAGAATTTATTTGGGTTGCAATTTCTGAGGCTGGTAACTCTAATGAACGTATCCTCTGCAGCAGAGGTAACTCTGGGTCTTCCTTTCATGTGGCGGTCCTCATGAGAGCCATTTTCATCATAGCGCTTGATGGTTTTTGCGACTGCACTTGGAAGAAACTTTCAAAGTTCTTGACATTTTCCGGATTGATTAACCTTCATATCTTAAAGTAATGATGGACTGTCATTTCTCTTTGCTTATTTGAGCTATTCTTGCCGTAATATGGACTTGGTCTTTTACCAAATACGGCTATTGTCTTTATACCACCCCTACCTTGTCTCAACACAACTGATTGGCTCAAACTCATTAAGAATGAAATACATTCCACAAATGCACTTTTAAGAAGGCACACCTGTTAATTGAAATGCATTGCAGGTGACTACCTCATGAAGCTGGTTGAGAGGCAAGAGTGTGCAAAGCTGTCATCAAAGCAAAGGGTGGCTACTTTGAAGAATCTCAAATATAAAATATATTTTGATTTGTTTAACACTTTTTTGTTTACTAGACCCACTTCAATTTTCTTACCACCCCAATAGGTCCACAGACGATGCAATTGCCACCAAACTGTCCTATCCCATCTGAACAAGAGGAATACCTATGTAAGAACACCATAGTAACTCCAAGCTCATCATTAAGCTGGAGGCCCTGTTTCTCAAACCCACCCTGTGCAATTGGGTCCTGGACTTCCTGACGGGCCGCCCCCAGGTGGTGAAGGTAGGAAACAACATCTCCACTTCACTGATACTCAACACTGGGGCCCCACAAGGGTGTGTGCTCAGCCCCTTTCTGTTCTCCCTGTTCACCCATGACTGCGTGGTCATGCACTCCTCCAACTCAATCATCAAGTTTGTAGACGACACAACAGTAGTAGGCTTGATTACCAACAACGACAAGACAGCCTACAGGGAGGAGGCAAGGGTTCTCGGAGTGTGATGTCAGGAAAATAACCTTTCACTCAACGTCAACAAAACAAAGGAGATGATCGTGGTCTTCAGGAAACAGCAGAGGGAGCACCCCCCTATCCACATCGACAGGACAGCAGTGGAGAAGGTGGACATTTTTTAGTTCCTCGGCATACACATCACGGACAAACTGAAAGGGTCCACCCACATAGACAGTGTGGTGGAGAAGGTGTAATAGCGCCTCTTCAACCTCAGGAGGCTGAAGAAATTTGCCTTGTCACC
Source organism: Salvelinus alpinus (assembly GCF_045679555.1). NCBI lineage: Eukaryota > Metazoa > Chordata > Actinopteri > Salmoniformes > Salmonidae > Salvelinus > Salvelinus alpinus. Next base: position 35,284,272 of record NC_092091.1, on the reverse strand, counting down.
TAAAACCCTTACAGAACTTTTACAGATGCACAATTGAGAGCATCCTGTCGGGCTGTATCACCGCCTGGTACGACAACTGCACCGCCCACAACCGCAGGGCTCTCCACAGGGTGGTGCGGTCTGCACAACGCATCACCGGGGGCAAACTACTTGCCCTCCAGGACACCTACAGCACCCGATGTCACAGGAAGGCCAGAAAGATCATCAAGGACAACAACCACCTGTCTGTTCACCCCACTACCATCCAGAAGGCGAGGTTAGTACAGGTGCATCAAAGCTGAGACCGAGAGACTGAAAAACAGCTTCTATCTTAAGGCCATTAGACTGTTGAACAGCCATCACTAGCATAGAGAGGCTGCTACCCACATACAGAATTTAAATCCTTGGCCACCTTAATAAATGGAACACTAGTCACTTTAATAATGCCACTTTAATAATGTTTACATATCTTGCATTATTTATCTCATATGTACAGTATATACTGTATTCTATACTATCTGCATCTTAGCCTATGCCGCTCTGTCATTGCTCATCCATATATTTATATTTATACACTGCTCAAAAAAATAAAGGGAACACTTAAACAACACAATGTAACTCCAAGTCAATCACACTTCTGTGAAATCAAACTGTCCACTTAGGAAGCACCACTGATTAACAATAAATTTCACATGCTGTTGTGCAAATGGAATAGACAAAAGGTGGAAATTATAGGCAATTAGCAAGACACCCCCAATAAAGGAGTGATTCTGCAGGTGGTGACCACATTTGTATATATGCACATTTGTGGCCTGCTGGAGGTCATTTTGCAGGGCTCTGGCAGTGCTCCTCCTTGCACAAAGGCGGAGGTAGCGGTCCTGCTGCTGGGTTGTTGCCCTCCTACGGCCTCCTCCACGTCTCCTGATGTACTGGCCTGTCTCCTGGTAGCGCCTCCATGCTCTGGACACTACGCTGGCAGACACAGCAAACCTTCTTGCCACAGCTCGCATTGATGTGCCATCCTGGATGAGCTGCACTACCTGAGCCAATTGTGTGGGTTGTAGACTCCGTCTCATGCTACCACTAGAGTGAAAGCACCGCCAGCATTCAAAAGTGACCAAAACATCAGCCAGGAAGCATAGGAACTGAGAAGTGGTCTGTGGTCACCACCTGCAGAACCACTCCTTTATTGGGGGTGTCTTGCTAATTGCCTATAATTTCCACCTTTTGTCTATTCCATTTGCACAACAGCATGTGAAATTTATTGTCAATCGGTGTTGCTTCCTAAGTGGACAGTTTGATTTCACAGAAGTGTGATTGACTTGGAGTTACATTGTGTTGTTTAAGTGTTCCCTTTATTTTTTTGAGCAGTGTATATTCGTATTCCATTCCTTTACTAAGATGTGTGTGTATTAGGTATCTGTTCTGGAATTTGTAGATATTACTTGTTAGATATTGCTGCACTGTCAGAACTAGAAGCACAAGCATTTCTCTACACTCACAATAACATCTGCTAACCATGTGTATGTGACCAATACAATTTGATTAGATTTTATTTGACTACATGATTCCATATGTGTTATTTCATAGTTTCATATATATATATGCACACCATCCATATATATACAGTATATACACACCCACACTACCGTTCAAAAGTTGGGGGTCACTTAGAAATGTCCTTGTTTTTGAAAGAAAAGCACATTTTTTGTCCATTAAAATAACATGAAATTGATCAGAAATACAGTGTAGACATTGTTAATGTTGTAAATGACTATTGTAGCTGTAAACGGCAGATTTTTTATGGAATATCTACATAGGCGTACAGAGGCTCATTATCAGCAACCATCACTCCTTTGTTCCAATGGCACGTTGTATTAGCTAATCCAAGTTTATCATTTTTAAAGGCTAATTGATCATTAGAAAACCCTTTTGCTTAATGGCAGCTGGTTCATAGAAAATTCATTTTTAATTTGGAAAAACTTGCTGCAAGTCAGTTATTGTAAATTTCACAGTAACTCACTGTATCTCACCTGTCACTCACTAACCTGATGGTGTGGTAACTTTGTGAGTATTACAACAACATGGTGACAAGCTATAACTTACATTTTATATATGGCTATTTGCTATCACATGTACTTTTGGTAAGTTTTAATAAGGCTAGAAAACTGGCAGTGTGCAAGCTTAGTGTTTATAAACAGAATACAACAGACCATATGAACTGGGATGATATTCCCTCTCATGGAAGACCAAAAGAGCTAGCTAAAAGCCACACCTACAATAAACCACACCTGCAATATTCTGATAGGCCACCGCTGCTACAGTATGCTGCCAATTAGCAAGTAATGTTTGTCAACAGAAGAGTCAGTGAAGGCACTGTAGGTTACTGGCATGTATTGCTAGTGGCAGCCAGTGTCCTGTAAATTATTGGGAATTTTACAATAACTTACTGACAAATGGTTTCCAGTTAAGAAAATACAAATTCTCGTTTGATACCTGGTCAAATGTTGTCACGTGTAGTTTCATGGTATCACATGTTGAAATGTTGCATCCCCATATCACATTGATATCACATATTTTCATGTTTTCACATGTCACATGTTATCACATTAACTTCACATAAAATCACTTGATCACATATTTTTTGTATTTACTATTTATTGGGATCTCCAATTAGCTACTGCCAAGGCAGTGGCTATTCTTCCTGGGGTCCAAACAGGAAGCAAAACATAACAAATAAATACATAATATACATAATATAATATACATAACATACATAATATACATAACACTACATAATCTCCTGCCTCTGCCTCACGCTCCTGCCCTATGAGCCCTTCTGGCTCGCACAAGTCAAGGCTCGTGCAAGGCGCCACCCACCTACATAATACAGTGCAAATTACAACACAAAATATATAAAAATATCTGTGTGTCTTCACAGTCCCCGTTGAGCCTTAAGATGTTATTTTTTTTGTTTTTTGAATATGGTTTTATTGCTAGCTTTAGTTACCTGGGGTGCCAGAGAGTTCCAGAGAGTTCCATGTAGTCTTGGCTCTATTAAATACTGTGTGCCTCTGTTCTGGACATGGGGACTGTGAAGAGACCTATCTTGTGTTGTATCGATGAGTGTCTGAACTGTGTGCCAACTGCTAGAACAGACAGTTTGGTATCTTCAACACATCAACACCTTGCACAAACACCAATAGTGATGCAGTCAATCTCTCCTCAACTTTGAGCCAGGAGAGAGTGACATGCATGTTACTGACATTTGCCCTCCGTGTACATCTAGGTGCAATACGTGCTGGTCTGTTCTGGACCAACTGCAATTTACCAATGTCCCTCTGCCGCACATGACCACACAACTGGCCAGTAGTCCAGGTGCGATAAAACTAGGGCCTGTAGGACCTGTCTAGTCGACTGAGCTGTCAAGAAAGCAGAGCAACGCCTTATCATGGACAGACCTCTTCCCATTTTAGCAATTGCTATATATTCTGACCATGACAGCTTGCTATCTAGGGTGACAGCTTGCAGTTTAGTCTCTTCAACTTGCTAAATCGCCACATTATTAAATAATAGATCTAAATGAGGTTTAGCGTTGAGCGAGTGATTTGTCCCAAAACTATGCTTCTAGTTTTACAGATATTTAGCATCAGCCTATTGCTAGTTACCCATTCCCAAACTGACTGGAGCGCTATGTTTTTTATTTTACTGTCGTAGCCGACGTGTATACTGTTGAGCCATCAGCGTACATAGACATACAGGCTTTATTCAAGGTTAGTGGAAGGTCATTTGTAAAAACAGAAAACAATAACGGCCCAATCCGGCTGCCCTGCGGTACACCACACTCAACCGAATTTTCATTAGAGACTTCCATTCAAGAAAACGTTCTGTGTTCTTTTAGATAGGTAACTCTCAATCCATGATAAGGCAGAGGATGCAAATACATAACACCTATGTTTTTAGCAGCAATAGGTTATGATCAATGATATCAAAGGCTGCACTGTCTAACAAAACAGTCTAACAACACAGCTCCCACAATCTTCTTACTATCAATTTCTTTCCGCCAATAATCAGTCATTTGTGTCAGTTGAGGGGCATGAAGGGCATGTTGAGTGCCCTTCACTATCACCATGCTGAAAGTCTGTTGTTAATGAGTTTTCTGTTAAAACTACTTTGTATTTGGTCCAAATGTTTTTTTCCAGAAGTTTGATGAGCACTGGTAACAGGCTGATTGGTCGGCTGTTTGAACCATTAAAAGGGTGCTCTGCTATTCTTGGGCAGCAGAATGACCATTGTCTCTCTCCAGGCCTGAGGGCACACACCTTAAGGGGAGACACACCAGACAAGACACAGGGATGGCAACAGAAGAACGGGATAGGATGGAGAGAGACACACCAGACAAGACACAGAGACAGCAACTGAAGAATAGGATATGATGAAGAGAGACACCAGACAAGTCACAGAGACAGCAACAGAAGAATAGGTGATGGAGAGAGACACACCAGACAAGACACAGAGACAGCAACTGAAGAATAGGATATGATGAAGAGAGACACCAGACAAGTCACAGAGACAGCAACAGAAGAATATGATATGTTGGAGACACGCCAAACAAGACACAGAGACAGCAGCAGAATAATAGGATATGATGGAGAGAGACACACCAGACAAGCAGTAGCGGTGCTTGGGTAAAATCACTGGGGAAGTCAAGCCAGTTAAAAAGCCATATTACAACCTATGTTGTAACATTCGTTCATATGCCACCGTGATATACAATAAGGCCATGACAACAAAAAGACAACAGTGACACAGTGGCGGAATTAATAAAATTACACATACGTTTGTTCCATCACAAAACCGGAGAGCAAGATCTGTCTGGTGAAGTCTACAAAGCAAATATTGCATGTAACAAACAGCTATATGATCTGTAGCAGGGTCAAGCAAGTCAATGTTTTTCGACATTTTACGAAAGAAACTACTGATTTATAACCACAGAGTTACTGCAAGTCAGCACAAAGACAACAGGAGCCCTGCCTCCACTATTCCATCACCATTTCAACTTAAACATTTAAACATCATCATGTGTGTGTGCGTGCGTGCGTGTGCAAGTAAAACCTTTTTTTTTTACTCACTATTTGTAGACTAGTTGAATGATGTTGTCAAAACGGTCTATGGCTCTGTCATACAGTATGCTTTTAGTTTTTGTTTTCATAGATTACCTAGCTAAAATGCCTGCTGGCCTATCTTCCTCGCATGGGCAACAATGAACCAGCTAAGTTAGCTAGCTAGTTAATGTGAGCCTACTAGGCTACATATTGAACTTTAATCATCTCGGGCCAATGGCACAATATATGCATTTATGGGTAGATCAGAATTGCCATCATAATCATTGGTCTGTACAGAGAATTAAGTCAAAACCACAAGTCCATATCGACATCTCCATCCGTGGCTTAACAAGCTAGCTACTGCAGGACATCAACACAAGCAGACCAGAAACAGACACGTTTTGCTGACAATGACGATTCGTTTAGCTTAGGATGGGATTTGATTGGTGTGAAGCCAAATCCAAACTGGCCTCCCTTTGGGGGTGTTTTTCAGCACCAGGACAACCCACAGTTGAGCGCAAATGCTTGCTGGCATCAATCAATCAAATGCTACGGTGGCAACTGTCACACCAGCATTCGCTTTGGCTCCCCTTCCTGTCCAGCTCAGGCGTTCGGCATCACCGGCCTTCTAGCTGGTGCCGAACCTGCTTCTGGCAAATGCCCTTCACTCATCAACCCCGGACTACTTTCATCATCATTATACAAGCCTGGTTCCAATCCCCACTCTATCACTGTATATAGACTCCCTCTGTCATTTGTCTTTGTCGGTCATTGTAAATGTTGTTTGTTTTCCTGAGAGGAATTTGTCCTACTATTTCCTGAGTTCTTTATTATTTTCCACTTTGGGTTTTGTCCCGCTTATATATATATATATATATATATATATAGTGCTTTAATAAACTCAGAGGTTCTAAACCAGCGACTGCCTCCTGCCTACTCCTCTCTACACTTGTGACAGCAACATGTCATACTCTTTTGTTCCAGACAGCATCAGATACATGGGCTACACATACAGAGTCAGAGGGGTGCTGTTTCCCTCGCTCGGATGATTTCTCTGGTGAGATTCAGCCATTTGCGAATTGACTGATATTATGAAAACACAGAGAGACGAAAGATAAATTATTTCATAATTGAAATGTTTTTATTGGTCAAATATTTGGGGAAGCCTGGCTTCCCTTGGCATCCATGAACACACACCACTGCAGACAAGAGACAGCAACATAAAAATAGGATATGATGGAGAGAGACACAAGAACAACAGTACAGACCATTACAGAGGGGATAGACAAAGGAGACACTAACAATCAAAAACCCGAGACTGCAACAGACAAGTCAAACAGCAACAGACAAAACATAGAGAAAGTGGCAGAAGAGGCCAGATGGAGAAAAACAGAGGTGGGTTGAGCACACAGTAGACTTTGTCACTTCAAGCTGCTCTATAGATTATAATTAGCTGTATGTATTTGCACAAATTATAACAGGTCAAACACAGACAGTGAAAAAGTAAAACATGGTTTACAAAGAATTTGCAGGTGATGTGAAAAGGCCTGTGAAATTACTATTAAACAATTGTTTAACTTTACACTTTTTCCAACCAGGACAGGATAAGAGATGAGGGTAGACAAAAGAAACAGCAACATAGACTAAGAGACAGAAACAGAAGAGGGCAGACAAAAGAGACACAGAGAAAGCGATGGAGAGGCAGAGGAGGGGTGAGCACACAGTAGACTATATCTCAATGGATTCCAACTACTCTACAGTATGTGAGTTGCATGTAATTGAGTACTGACAATGTCTGCTGTGGCAGGTGGGAAGGTGCAAGTTATCTGAAAAATATTTAATCTCGCAATGTTCTAATCTCTCAATGTTAATCTCAAAGTGCACCAAATTCATGCATTTAGATGTTGAGTTTTTATTTATTTATTGCTGGGGGAAGATGCCCCCAACCCTCCCTAGCTTTTGGCTAAGTCCCCAATGTCTTTAAATCATAGAAACACCTCAGCTCCTCTCTATACCCCTGGCTTGTCCTGACACTTTACTAAAGCTACATTTACCGCTGGAATGGTCAGCATACACCAGTGGGTTAAATAGTATAGGAAATTCGTTGTTTTAAAGAATATATTTGAATGGTTCTTATTATTTATGAAAATATACAAATTATGGGAACGTTTTAGTATTGAGGACAGGCCTGGTGGTATTGAGAACACACACAAAGTGTTGCAAATGCATTAGTAGCCTATACTATTAATTATTTAATAGACTAAGTGCTGATATACATTTCTATAATAGTTAGGAGTAGAATTGTATGTTTTATTGAGACTATAGCTGAACATACCACAGTGTATAATTGACCTAGAACTAAATTAAAACACTTCGAAAATACAGTGTTTTCAATGTGACCCGTGGGACCAGTCATTGGTGTATAATGGGTGAACTTCCCCCCCCCCCCACATTTGTTATATGAATGGTCAGCTTCTCCCACTGACCAGCTAAGGCCTAAGGAAGACATCAACCACCCTACAAAAGCACAGAAATCAATACATTTTGACAAGGATAAAAACTGCTTTGTTTGCACCATTTTGGTCCTCCAAAAATATGCTTGATCTTTTGTCAAATGCCATTATGTCTTCCCTGCTGACAAAGATTAAATGAAGACAATATTCAATGGACCATGCTGTTTTGCAATGCCCTATCATGTACACATACAAAATAGAACCAGGCTTCAATACTCTCAAATTCAATTGTATGACAAAAGTACATATAGCCTATGTGCCATCATAAATTACGTGATAGTTGTTTAAATTCCCTTGTAGTTTGGTGTAGGAAATATCGATTTATTAAAATAAAGTAACTATTATTTGTATATTTGACACATCAATGAAGGTTAAAGAGGAATTATTGTTATTATTTTACAGTAAATGACTTTAAACTGGACAGTTTTATTCTGGAGATGTGAGCGTGGGACTTGGGACGTCAACTGACATCCGGTAAAAAAAAGACTCCCTCATTAACGCTCTATTCTTGGATAATAAAATGCCAACTCTTTTTCAATTAGAACATCCTCTTTTCTCTTCCCTTTTTCTCTCCATCCATCTTTATCTAATGTACCAATTCAGTGCATGATGACTGTAGGGAATAGTCAGGTTAATATGTTGACAAGGTTTAACAATAGCGGGTCATGTTGCTGAACACGCTCCACTGGTTCCGTTCAGTTCAGCGGCTGACAGGTCCTAATCACGCGCTGCCCTAAAGGCACAGGGCCATGGAGCATTTTAATTACTGAATTATAGACAAGCTCGAGCTCACCAGCGTTAAATTGAGACATAATTAGGGCCAGAGTTATAATAATTGTTTCTGCTAATTGGGCGGACAAGTGCGTTATGGTGCAATTATAGGACTATGCAAGAATTATACATTTGTTCTTAATTATATAAATGTGATATTTTCAAACATCAGTGATTTTCCTGAGCTATTTAGATAGCCTTTTATAGGCCGACACTGCCTTATACATTATTTTAGGTGGATACTTCAACAGTATATCTTTGTTTAGGCTATTATCCAGAGAGAAACTTCACAGAATATTGAATGAAAGGATTGAGTAAGTGCAATATTGTTAGTTGCATTATAAGAAAGGCAAATTTACACGCCAGATAATATAGTGTGTTGTTGACAAAATCGTCCTCTTCCCTCGGTGAAATATGTTCTGCAAACTGACTGCTATGAACCAGGCAAGCGTGGCTGATGTCAATTCCAATAGCACGTTTCAGCAGCTAATGTCCCATTTACAATAACAAACAAATAATAATGTAGTGACGATAGAGAGTTGTCATTCCTTACACCGTGGCATTCTGGAAAGTGATGTGACACCTCTGGCAACGCCATTATTTCCTATTAATTACTCACTAAAGAATGCCCTTGGAAATAGCGCGAGGTGTGACGGGGAGCTGGTCAGCGCGAGAGCAGCTGCCCCTTCAGCCCTCCAGGCGCGCGCTGACCTCCTTGTTTTAGTTCAATAAATGTGAGGCTTGACAAACCATAACACGAAAGAGATTTGATTTGGATATGGGAAGAAATGCAGAATATGAGCCAGAAATGACGAGTCAGAATAGATCTCGTGGGCAAGAAAATGAAGACATGTCGTACGTGAAAAATGAATCCATGATGCTTCCCTTCACGAGCGTAAATCTGTTTTGGAAAAAGAATGTCTATGTGCATCAGTCCATCCGAGTTATAGCAGCCTATTTATTAGAATTGCTTAGTTTAGAGAAAATATTTATATTATACTTTGTAGACATAATAAACTAGAGCTGTTTGGATATAAATCATATTTATTTAATTTATATTTATGAGAAAACTAGTTAAGTTTCTCGAAATCACAATTGCACAGAAACAACATATACCACTGTCTAGAATTAATCAGCAGTGGGGGTTCCCCATATTTGCTGATGTTCTATTCATTTGAAACGATCAATTAACATTTGGATATGAGCCAATCCAAAAAAATGGCATGGGCTGAATTTGGCTCTGTGCCACTTATTGTTGGCCTTACACGTCAGGAGCCTATTACTGTAGCATTATTGTAGCCTTTACATTGTAACATAATATGCAGTTCTACCTTTCGACTCCAGGGGACACTGCTCTTTGCGTTCTGAAAGGCACACCCCCGAAGAAACTATATAATTTCACTATTGTCTGCTATTTGAAATGAACCGAACAAGAAAAGATGATCTAATGAGATGTTTTAAGTGTGACACTTGGTTAGAGCAGGTGCTGTTTCCATTTCGTTTTCCACTATAATTTCCAGTAACAAGATGTTTTGGAAATTAAATCTAGACAATTTAACAATGTTGCTGTGGCATAGAATAGGACCATTTGTTTACAGCAAAAGCTAATTTCAGATAGGGCCTATTGGCTGTTACCAAAAAGTGCAACATGCAAATACATTTATATTGCTGATGGATATGATATTGAATAGATCATCATACAATGAATGAGAGCCATAGCAACAGGCCTTAAAAAGCAATGAATGTTATGGAGTTTTCTAATTTAGAATTTAGAAACAATATACAGCCTGTAAGGGTAAAGGTAGGCCTATAGATTTATTTTCAGTCGTTAGTAATGTAAAAATGCCAAAACCTTTTTCCTTCATATTGACAAACATCAGATTAGGGCTTTTATTCCAGCTATTCGTAATTGTCCTATATTTAGGCCTACTGTCTACCAGAGGCTTTACTGAAAGGGACATTTTAGACTGACAAAGATACAATTCAGTAAAAGCTTTTGCGTTTATTTAAATGTAATTTTGTACAATACTAACTATTCAAGCCAACCAAAAGTGTGTTAATTCCTTTCATTTTCCTCATCCTTTTATATTTGCTTTGTGCACCTCCTCAAATGTTATAATTCCCCACATTACACGAAGGTGTCACTCACTTTGTGTTTCTGTTTTGTTTGCTATTGTGCCAAACACACCGCTATTGTAAAGGTGACATGAATGAGACCAAAGTGTCTCGTCCCACTGAGCACACACCATAGACATTGGTCGTGTATGAGTGGTTAGGCTAAAGCAATCAACTGTAGACCAAAGTCGAGGAGTGAAGTCAGGGGAGGTGCAATTGTGACAGCCGAAAGTCAGACACTAATGTGGTGCTGCCATGGTTTATAAAAGTTTGTCTAAATAAACATGTCTCCGACCACCATATCAAAAACTCACAAACATAAATACCGTATATGTGTGTATACCTTGTAAAATCAATTAATGAGAGAGGCAGCCTCAAATATCACATTAATTTGTATATATCCACTGTAGCCTGAACAGTGGCAAAGTTGCTCCTGTTTCAGTCATGTCTTTGGTCACAGCCGAGTCAAACAAAAACACAAGACATTAAAAACGGTAATATTTTATGTTTCACCGAGTCGTGGCTGAACGAAGACATGAATAACATACAGCTGTATCGGCAGGATAGAACAGCCGCCTCTGGTAAGACAAGGGGTGGCCGTCTATGTATATTTGTAAACAACAGCTGGTGCACGAAATCTAATGAATTCTCAAGGTTTTGCTTGCCTGAGGTAGAGTATCTCATGATAAGTTGTGGAGCACACTATTTACCAAGAGAGTTTTCATCTATATTCTTCGTAGCTTTCTATTTACCACCACAAACCGATGCTGGCACTAAGAACACACTCAATGAGCTGTATACGGCCATAAGCAAACAGGAAACTCTCATCCAGAGGTGGCGCTCCTAGTGGCCGGGGCCTTAATGAAGGGAAACATAAATCCATTTGACCTCATTTCTACCAGCATGTTACATGTGCAACCAGAGGGAAAAAACTCTAGAACACCTTTACTCCACACACAGAGACGCGTAAAATGCTCTCCCTCGCCATCCATTTGGCAAACCTGACCATAATTCTATACTCCTGATTTCTGCTTACAAGCAAAAACTAAAGCAGGAAGCACCTGTAGCTCAGTCAATAAAAATGTGGTCAGATGAAGCAGATGCTAAGCTACAGGATTGTTTTGCTAGCGCAGACTGGAATATGTCCCGGGATTCTTCCGATGGCATTGAGGGGTACACCACATCAGTCACTGGCTTCATCAATAAGTGCATCGATGACGTCATCCCCACAGTGACTGTATGTACAGTGGGGAGAACAAGTATTTGATACACTGCCGATTTTGCAGGTTTTCCTACTTACAAAGCATGTAGAGGTCTGTCATTTTTATCATAGGTACACTTTAACTGTGAGAGACGGAATCTAAAACAAAAATCCAGAAAATCACATTGTATGATTTTTAAGTAATTCATTTGCATTTTATTGCATGATATAAGTATTTGATCACCTACCAACCAGTAAGAATTCCGGCTCTCACAGACCTGTTAGTTTTTCTTTAAGAAGCCCTCCTGTTCTCCACTCATTACCTGTATTAACTGCACCTGTTTGAACTCGTTACCTGTATAAAAGACACCTGTCCACACACTCAATCAAACAGACTCCAACCTCTCCACAATGGCCAAGACCAGAGAGCTGTGTAAGGACATCAGGGATAAATTGTAGACCTGTACAAGGCTGGGATGGGCTACAGGACAATAGGCAAGCAGCTTGGTGAGAAGGCAACAACTGTTGGCACAATTATTAGAAAATGGAAGAAGTTCAAGATGACGGTCAATCACCCTCGGTCTGGGGCTCCATGCAAGATCTCACCTCGTGGGGCATCAATGATCATGAGGAATGTGAGGGATCAGCCCAGAACTACACGGCAGGACCTGGTCAATGACCTGAAGAGAGCTGGGACCACAGTCTCAAAGAAAACCATTAGTTACACACTACGCCGTCATGGATTAAAATCCTGCAGCGCACGCAAGGTCCCCCTGCTCAAGCCAGCGCATGTCCAGGCCCGTCTGAAGTTTGCCAATGACCATCTGGATGATCCAGAGGAGGAATGGGAGAAGGTCATGTGGTCTGATGAGACAAAAATAGAGCTTTTTGCTCTAAACTCCACTCGCCGTGTTTGGAGGAATAGAAGGATGAGTACAACCCCAAGAACACCATCCCAACCGTGAAGCATGGAGGTGGAAACATCATTCTTTGGGGATGCTTTTCTGCAAAGGGGACAGGACGACTGCACCGTATTGAGGGGAGGATGGATGGGGCCATGTATCGCGAGATCTTGACCAACAACCTCCTTCCCTCAGTAAGAGCATTGAAGATGGGTCGTGGCTGGGTCTTCCAGCATGACAACGACCCGAAACACACAGCCAGGGCAACTAAGGAGTGGCTCCGTAAGAAGCATCTCAAGGTCCTGGAGTGGCCTAGCCAGTCTCCAGACCTGAACCCAATAGAAAATCTTTGGAGGGAGCCGAAAGTCCGTATTGCCCAGCGACAGCCCCGAAACCTGAAGGATCTGGAGAAGGTCTGTATGGAGGAGTGGGCCAAAATCCCTGCTGCAGTGTGTGCAAACCTGGTCAAGAACTACAGGAAACGTATGATCTCTGTAATTGCAAACTAAGGTTTCTGTACCAAATATTCAGTTCTGCTTTTCTGATGTATCAAATACTTATGTCATGCAATAAAATGCAAATTAATTACTTAAAAATCATACAATGTGATTTTCTGGATTTTTGTTTTAGATTCCTTCTCTCACAGTTGAAGTGTACCTATGATAAAAATTACAGACCTCTACATGCTTTGTAAGTAGGAAAACCTGCAAAATCGTCAGTGTATCAAATACTTGTTCTCCCCACTGTATATATCCCAACCAGAAGACATGGATTACAAGCAATATCCGCACTGAGGATAGAGTTGCCGCTTTCAAGGAGCGGGACTCTAACCCGGAAACTTATAAGAAATCCCGTTATGCACCCGACAAACCAACAAACAGGCAAAGCGTCAATACAGGACTAAGATTGAATCGTACTACACTGGCTCTGATGCTCGTTGGATGTGGCAGGGCTTGCAAACTATTACAGACTACAAAGGAAAGCACAGCCACGAGCTGCCTAGTGACACGATTGTACCAGACGAGTTAAATTACTTCTATGCTCGCTTCAACAGATCCACAGATGATGCAATCTCTATTGCACTCCTCACTGCCCTTTCCCACCTGTAAAAAGGATCACCTGCGAGAATGCTGTTAATTGACTACAACTCAGCATTCAACACCATAGTGCCCCCAAAGCTCATCACTAAGCTAAGGACCCTGGGACTAAATACCTCCCTCTGCAACTGGATCCTGGACTTCCTGACTGGCCGTCCCCAGGTGGTAAGGGTAGGTAACAACACATCCGCCACACTGATCCTCAACACGGGGGCCCCTCAGGAGTGTGTGCTCAGTCCCCCCTGTATTCCCTGTTCACGCATGACTGCATGGTCAGGCACGACTCCAACACCATCAATAAGTTTGCCGATGACACAACAGTGGTAGGCCTGAAAACCGACAACGATGAGACAGCCTATAGGGAGGAGGTCAGAGACCTGGCCTTGTGGTGCAAACAACCTCTCCCTCAATGTGATCAAGACAAAGGAGATGATTGTGAACTACATGAAAAGGAGTACCGAGCACGCCCCCATTCTCATCAACGGGGCTGTAATGGAGCAGGTTGAGAGCTTCAAGTTCCTCGGTGTCCACATCACCAACAAACTAACATGGTCCAAACACGCCAAGAAGGCACGACAAAGCCTATTCCCCCTCAGGAGACTGAAAAGATTTGGCACGGGTCCTCAGATTCTCAAAAAGTTTTATAGCTGCACCATCAAGAGCATCCTGACTGGTTGCATCACTGCCTGGCATGGCAACTGCTCGGCCTGCGACCGCAAGGCACTACAGAGGGTAGTGCGTACGGCCCAGTACAACACTGGGGCCAAGCTTCCAGCCATCCAGGACCTCTACACCAGGTGGTGTCAGAGGAAGGTCCTAAAAATTGTCAAAGACTCCAGCCACCCTAGTCATTGACTGCTCTCTCAGCTACCGCATGGCAAGCGGTACTGGAGCGCCAAGTCTAGGTCCAAAAGGCTTCTTAACAGCTTTTACCCCCAAGCCATAACACTCCTGAACAGCTAATCAAATGGCTACCCAGACTATTTGCATTTCCCCCCTCTTATACGCTGCTGCTACTCTCTGTTTATTATCTATGCATATTCACTTTAACTCTACCTACATGTACATATTACCTCAATCACCTCGATTAACCGGTGCCCCCGCACATTGACTCAGTACCGGTACTCCCTGTATATAGCCTCAGTACTGTTATTTTACCTCTGCTCTTTAATTATTTGTTACTTTACTTGTCTATTTTTTACTTAACGCTTATTTTTCTTAAAACTGCATTGTTGGTTAAGGGCTTGTAAGTAAGCAATTCACTGTAAGGTCTTCGGCGCATGTGACTAATAACATTTGATTTGATTTGATAAAAGTCACGTTGTCATAGAGAGATTTACACGGTTATAAAAATGTCACACCACGGTAAGCCTATACGAAACACAGCCCTTATTTGAAGTATTTCTAAAATCCCCTTTGGGAGAAATGAATGGTGGAAAAATTATTAGAACCATTTCCCTGTTTTACCGCTAGGTTTTATGGGTATTATTACTTATACTGTGGTATTTTATGGCACCAAAACAATCACAGCGATCATGGTGAAAGTGTCCGTAACTAGCAAAGTATCATGGTCGATGTAGTCGTTGTCATCCTGCCTGAGAGAGTCTACCCAACGCTGCTAGACGACGTCGGAATCATTACCG
Source organism: Salvelinus alpinus (assembly GCF_045679555.1). Lineage (NCBI taxonomy): Eukaryota > Metazoa > Chordata > Actinopteri > Salmoniformes > Salmonidae > Salvelinus > Salvelinus alpinus. The sequence continues at coordinate 35,268,946 of NC_092091.1, read as the reverse complement.
GTAGCCGCTTGACAGGTGTGTTGACTCTGCACTCTCATCTGGATAGCACACCACACCCCCTTAGGTGCACGTGCAAAGAGCATTCATGAGGGCGTGAGCGTCCTCGTATCCTGCCGGCCCATGATTGGTCTGTGTCAGCACGTGGTCTTGTGTGATGACAAATGTAGTAGCCAGAATGGATCACTATTTAATTAAATATCTCGATTTGTAGCGAACTTTAAAATAATTCACTGTGAGGATCAAACTTGATCATAATAAACACATTTTAGAGCCCATAACATCCATCACATTTTTTCATTTTTGCCGTTCTGCCGATTGTATTTTATACTGAACAAAAATATAGACTCAACATGTAAAGTGTTAGTCCCATGTTTCATGGGCTGAAATAAAAAATCCAATACATTTTCCAGACGCACAAAAAGCTTATTTCTGTAACATTTTGTGCACACAATTGTTTCCATTCCTGTTAGTGAGCATTTCTCCTTTGGCAAAGATAATCCATCCACCTGACAGGTGTGACATATCAACAGTACAAATTATTTCAATTGACTGATTTCCTTATATGAACTGTAACTCAGTAAAATCTTTGAAATTGTTGCATATTGCATTTATAGTTTTGTTCAGTATAGATAGACTTTTTCTAGGTGCAAACCGTGGCTTTTGGTCCCGCTAGGTTGCTACGCAGTAGTTGACCAGCAGAGCTCGTGACTTTACGCTCTCGACCTGACACTGGGTGCCTGGCACACACTGGTTGAATCAACGTTGTTTGCACATAATGTCAATGAAATTACTTTGAACCAATGTGGAATAGACGTTGAATTGATATCTGTGCCAGGTGGGGTGGTTTAAATCCCTCACCCTGCTCCATCTCCATGGTCCCTGAGGTCATAGGTCGAATCTTATAATTCAGGAGTGCGTGTGCATGTTGACAGTGAGACTCATTGGCAAGAGGCCTCTGGGAGTTCCAGTTGTGTACATTTTAGTGAAATTGTTTTAAAATGTGTTCTGTTTGAGCATACAATCTTAATCATTGTGTAAGTAGGTCTATGGGAAGTGGTCGTCTGTGTCTCAGGGATGAAAAGGCTAACAGTCTGAATGTCCTGGCCTCCTTAATATGCGGAGTGAGAAGAAGAAAATGCATTATACATTCATCTTTGGGACCTGTCGGTGGTTGTCTGCTGTGTAGAGCTAGGATCCCAAGTCATCACTATTTCATGCAATGAAGATATGGGCCTGCCTTGGAGAAATGTGCATGGGAATCAGAGTGATACCCTCAACTGACATGCATGTTATTATGATGCTGTCCTATTAACGTTGAAATAATACATAGACTTATTCTTCTATCCTAGTCTCAGTCAGAGAAAACGAGAATGGAACATTTGGAAACAATGACATGTCTGTTTGTTTTAACACCAGACATAAACAAACAAACAAAACCTGCAGCAAACATATCATATGGTTTTCTGGTGTTTGTTTATTTTACTGCATGGAATAACTCTCTACAATGTGCATCTGCTTTGCTGGCACATTTTTTGTTTCTTTGTTGATGTATTTAATTGCAACCCAACTGTATTCCGGAGTCAAAAAAAGTTCCAGGCGACAAGTGAATATGTAGAGCAAATGACAAAACAGAGAGAGAGTAAGTGACAGTTAAAAAGACAGAGGATGTGCAGCTAACAGGCAAACGCGGCAGCTACAAAGTCACACATACCTTTGAGAGCGCAGTTTGTTTCATAGCACATCTCCCAGGTTGTATCTCCTGTCGATTTGCTAAGGAAAAAAGCTGAAGCGAACATGCCCTGTTTAAGAAACAAACATGCAGATTTAGAGGATATTGTGACAGCAGCATACCTTACTTAGAGACTTCATGTCCCACATGGCTCATAGTATAGGCCTACCAACAGTGGAGAAAAGGCTGTAATGCAGAGACTCAGCACAGTTGACAACATTTATCGTCACTCAGCAAGAAATAAATGCAAATAATGGGATGCCAAATAAGAGCTAATAATATGTTTTAACCTTTATATACAGAATAGAATAAACAGCTGAGATAAAGTCACATGAGTTGCTTCTCAGTATAACCTGCTGTAGGCTATGGGAAATTATTATTGATGAATTAACTCAACAAATGGAATCTATTCTACAGTGGCTATTTATGATTATCTAATGAAATCAGTAAAAATGGACCTATGGGCTAACGTTCAACTCTGAGAAATAGTAAAACCCTACTTAGATAAGACTTAGGCCTATAAGACAACAGATAATACTATATCAAGTCTCTCATCTACGTGAGGCATGCCTTAAAAAGGCTACACAGTCTTATTCAGTGTAGCTCATAGGCTGCGTTTACACATGCAGCCCAATTCTTATCTTTTTGCCACTAATTGGTCTTTTGACCAATCACATCAGATCTTTTCAGACAAGCTCTTTCTCAGAGCTGTTCTGATTGGTCAAAAGACCAATTAGTGAAAAAAATATCAGAATTGGGCTGCATGTGTACAAACAGCGATATTGGTCCTTGGGACCCACTGTACTGTATGCTCACTATGCTTCATTGTCTTCCAGCTGTGTGTCAATTAGACTAATTAGTAGCCTCTCTGCCTGGTTAAGAGCAACCGATTAATGGAAATACACTTCAAATGATCGGTTTTAGAAGGATTATCAGAAATGTACACAGACCCATGCAATCATTTGGAGTACTTATCTGAAATAGGCCTACCTCATGAGTCTCTGTATAGGCCTAAGAAATAATAGGCAAACTCAGTGGACTGTGGTTTACTTAAAATAAAAATAAAAATAATAATAACACAAGGAATAAATACACAATGAATAATGATATATACACAGAAAGCTATATACACGGGGTACCGGTACCCAGTTGATATGCAGGGGCATGAGGTAAATAAGGTAGATAATGTATGTACATACAGGTAGGGGTAAAGTGACTAGGCAACAGGATAGATAATAAACAGTAGCAGCAGCATATGCAATGAGCCAAAAGAGTTAGTGAAAAAATTGTCATTTCAGATTGACAGATTTGGTTAAAAGGATCAAACCTTTTTTTTCTTATATTTTCACTTAAAATGGCATACCCAAATCTAATTGCCTGTAGCTCAGGACCTGAAGCAAGGATATGCATATTCTTGATACCATTTGAAAGGAAGCACTTTGACATTTGTGGAAATGTGAAATTAATGTAGGAGAATGTAACAAATTAGATCTGTACCATCATCTTTGAAATGTATTATTCCAGCCCAGGTGCAATTTAGATTTTGGCCACTAGATGGGAGCAGTGTATGTGCAAAGTTTTATACTGATCCAATGAACCATTGGACCATCTGTTCAAAATGATGTGTCAAGACTGCCCAAATGTGCCTAATTGGTTTATTAATACATTTTCAAGTTCATAATTGTGCACTCCCCTCAAACAATAGCATGGTATTATTTCACTGTACTAGCTACTGTAAATTGGACAGTGCAGTTAGATTAACAAGAATTTAAGCTTTCTGCCTATATCAGATATATGTATGTCCTGGGAATTATTTTTGTTACTTACAACCTCATTCTAACCTCACTTTAGCTCCACCGTCCCCCGGGTGGACACCGATCCTGTAGAGGTTAACTATTTAGCAGTCTTGTGGCTGAGGGGTAGAAGCTGTTCAGGGTCCTGTTGGCTCCAGACTTGGTGCATCAGTACCGCTTTTTTGACCCCCTTTTTTTCTCCTCAATTCCATGGTAGTAGTTATCGTCTTGTCTCAACGCTGCAGTTGGGAGAGGCGAAGGTCGAGAGCCGTGCGTCCTCCGAAACACAACCCAACCTAGCCGCACTGCTTCTTGACACAATGCACATCCAACCCGGAAGCCGGCCGCACCAATGTGTCAGAGGAAACCCCGTACGCCTGGTGACCTGGTCAGCGTGCACTGCGCCCGGCCCGCCACAGGAGTCACAAGTGTGCGATGAGATAAGGATATCCCTGCCGGCCAAACCCACCCTAACCCGGACGACGCTGGGCCAATTGTGCATCGCCCCATGGGCCTCCCGGTCGCGGCCGGCTGCGACAGAGCCTGGGCTCGAACCCAGAATCTCTGGTGGCACAGCTAGCACTGCGATGCAGTGCCTTAGACCACTGCGCCACCCGGGAGGCCCAGAACAGTCTATGATTTGGGTGGCTGGAGTCTTTGACAATTTTTAGGGCCTTCCTCTGACACCTGGTAGAGAGGTCCTGGATGGCAGGGAGCTCAGCCCCATTACCCTCTGAAGCTCCTTGCGGTCAGATGCCAAGCAGTTGCCATACCAAATGGTGATGCAGCCAGTCAAGATGCTCTCAATGGTGCAGCTGGAGAACTTTCTGAGGATCTAAAAGTTATTTTCAGTCTCATGAGGGGGAAGAGGCGTTGTCGTGCCTTCTTTACGACTGTGTTGGTGTGTGTGGACCATGTTAATTCTTTAGTGATGTGGATACCAAGGAACTTGAAGCTCTCGACTGCTCGGCACTCCATTTCCTGTAGTCCACGATCAGCTCCTTTGTCTTGCTGATATTGGGGGAGAGGTTTTTGGCCTGGCACCACACTGCCAGGTCACTGACCTCCTCCCTATAGGCTGTCTCATCATCGTTGGTGATCAGTCCTACCACCGTTATGTCATCAGCAAACTTAATGATGTTGTTGGAGTCGTGCGCTGCCCCGTGGGTGAACATGGAGTACAGCAGGGCAAGCCGCCTTGAGGGGCTCCCGTGTTGAGGGTCAGCATGGCGGATGTGTTATTGCATACCCTCAACACCTGGGGGCGGCCCATCAGAAAGTCGAGTATCCAGTTACAGAGGGATGTGTTCAGTCCCAGGTACCTGAGCTTAGTGATGAGCTTGGAGGGCACTATGGTGTTGAATGCTGAGCTGTAGTCGATGGACAGCATTCTCACATACTCTAGATGTTCCTTTTGTCCAGGTGAGAGAGGGCAGTGTGGAGTGCAATAAATAGAGATTGCATCATCTGTGGATCTGCTGGACCGGTATGCAAATTAGATTGGGTCCAAGGTATCTGGGATGATGGTGTTGATTTTGTACTGATGTTGGGTAATTAGGCCTGACTCGCAAGTTGGGGTTCCAATTCATCCTAAAGGTGTTTGATGGGGTTGAGCTCAGGGCTCACAGATAGTGCAGGCCAGTCAAGTTCTTCCACACCGATCTCGACAAACCATTTCTGTATGGACCTCGCTTTGTGCAGGGCGTGTTTTGTGACCGAGGACAGGAGATTTTTACGTGCTTCAGCACTCGGCGGTCCCCTTCTGTGAGCTTGTGTGGCCTACCACTTCGCAGCTGAGCTAGACGTTTCCACTTCACAATAACAGCACTTACTGTAGAGTTGACAAGGGCAGCTCTAGCAGGGCAGACATTTGATGAGCTGACTAGTTGGAAAGGTGGCATCCTATGACGGTGCCACGTGAAAAGTCTCTTCAGTAAGGCCATTCTACTGCCAATGTTTGTCTATGGAGATTGCATGGCTGTGTGGTTGATTTTATACACCTCTCAGCAACGTGTGTGGCTGAAATAGCCGAATCCACACATTTCAAGGGGTGTCCAGATACTTTTGTATATATATTGTATGTTGAAAACTTGTTGAACCCATAGTCTGCCCAATGTGCATGAGTGTGTGGCTAATGAGCCAAATGTGAGCCAAACTCTGTAGATTTCTGCTCTCCACACCACACCACCAGCACACGCACCAGTCTGTTAAGTATTCTATTCTACCCTCCTCTCTTCGCTATCCAAGGTTGATCTAATCTAATCTAATCACCAGATCAACAACTGAAATCTACGATAGAACAAATAATGGGGATGAAATGAACAAATGATTAGCATGCTGTGAAAAGTACAATACGTTTCTTATTTAGCATTTAGATAGCTGTCTATCCTGAGGAGCAAGCTTCAAAGTTGAACCCAGTTTAGGTGAGGGGGATTAATTTTCTCTGCTGCATGCTTCATTGAATCTCTCATTACCAAACTTTGTCTGTATTGATGTTAGATTTGATTGAAGATTAGAGCATTTAGCAAATCTTGTTTCTCCATGTGTATCAGGCTTTTTCAAGATCAGCGGCACAGCGCCCACTGGTCAATACCCTCACTTTTATCCAGTGTCTGCTTCATTTAAACTTAATCAACTCCATCAATGAACTGGAACAGAGAAACGTCCCTGTGGACAAATGCTGTTCTTTTGTTAGATAATTCTCTGCTCAGCTCTCCTTCGCAACCCGGTGCCTTTAAACCCCAAATTACATATGATAAACTATTTCAATCAATATGATAATGAAAATGGGTTTGGGTGACTGTTTGCAGCGGGTTTGCAAGGCTTAAAGCCTGTGACATCACTACATCCTCTCCTCCATGCGTAACTGAGAGATCTTCTCTCCTCTGTCTCTCCACCCCCGCTGTTGTTGCAACCCCCTACCTCACTTTTTTATCGCCCCATCTTCTCTGACATTGACTATTGCTCACACGACTGAAAATGATGTATCTTCGCTGGGGAAACGCTCGTGCCATATTGGAAACTGAGCCCAACGGGGTTGTATCATGCATTGTTTTTTTGTTTTTTTCTGCGATAAATTATGTGCACAGCAGTGTCTCCTCTACTATATGCCAACAAACATCCCCAAGCAGAGGCCAGGCGTAGATCAATCATTGGGTGCGCCATGGCAGTCAGTGGAGGTAGGGTGGGATGTGATTTCTGTTGCAGTATAGGTCTATATATGGTCGCTGCGATCCGATGCCTTGTAGTCTACTGCCTTGTTCATCATTTTTATACTGCCACCAAAAGAGCAATTTCAGAAAGTATTTGCAAGAAAAATGCAGGCCTCCATCTGTAGCCTTAATATTAAATGTGTCACCTTCTCAGGCTATCTACAGATAATCATATCTTTAACGAGTGACTGGAGAATGAAATAGAGCTTCCCATAAAAAGACTACTTCACATTTTCTTCTGTTTTTACTGTAAGATAGCTCCTAGGCCAAAGTCAAACAAGGGCGTTTTTGAGTTGTTTAAAGAATTTGTACACAAAGCACTATTTTCCAAGTGGTATCCAAATTCACTCTAGGGGTAGCCTTAAAAAAAGTGTCAACATCAGTAGCCTATAAACCCCCTTCTCAACATATTAGGCCTTATGTCTTTGGTATAGTCCCATACTTGCCACAGTCCCTGTTGGAGTAGATGCATCCAAATGACTTCTTGGTAGGCAAATGTTGTGATGTCGTCTGAACCTTTAATAATGAATCTCATTAAGTCTATATTGAAACACTATTCATTTCGGGAATTGAATGGGAAAATCCCTTTATAGATGCATTACATACTTTATACCCTGGATTACTGTTTTTATTACACAAAACCTCTGGGTATAGAATTACCATATTTCTACATCTCAATTACACATCTTTGTGAAAGAGTTTAATTCAAGCAGGCTACCAGTCATAATTCCAAACATGACATATCTAACCTTTAATTAAGAATAGACTAAGAAACTTATAAAAAAATTCTCCAAAACTTTTAAAGGATTTTTTTCTCCATTGGCTTTATATGCCTAACATTTCAATGCATATGCTTATTAGTTTTTACTTATGTTTGGCGTTTGTTGGTGCTTGCCTTTCTTTGTTTGATGACTGTTTACTCATTGCTGTGACAACTCAGCGTGAATGTGCATGTGCCAATTGAATCTCAAGGAAACAGTCAGTGGTTGTATTTGATTAACGTTTATTAAAAAGTATGGATTTCAGCAAACAAAGAAAAGAACACAACAACAAAGGACAAACATAGGTACACGGTGAGGGTTTAAGAATTGTAATTTTTGAAGTATCGACATATACTGTAGCGACTTGAAGGAGTCGGAGGTTCATTTAAAAAACTCTAGTCTGTTCTCAACTCCATTGAGGAGTTGAGGTCATCTGCAACCCTGATTCCATCCCATGTGAGATTCCCAAGACGATGGTACACATGTAGGCAGATTTTCTACTAACCCTAACTTGCCGATACGTTCTTCGTTCTCGATTTGGAAGTCATTGAATCTCTGCGTCTTCTAAACTCCCATGATTAATTGCAGAGGGAACGTTGGAATTTAGAAAATGCTCCTTTGCTAAATTAAATAAATTTTTGCTCCATGAAGAAATCCAACAATGTATATGCTGCCATCTTATAGTAGCTTTGTCTTCTCTCATTGTTCGAGACAGGGGTGTGTTCAGTTCGAGTCAACATTTTCTATGTTGCGTGACGGTTTGTACTGAATGACACATTTCCCCAAAACGTTGTTCAATGTTCTTGAACAGACTTTGAGGTACGTTTTCTCTGTTTGGTGGGTGTGGCGGGGTGTGGCTTGAAGCAATTTGCAAGGGCAGTGGTGCATTTTTAACCCACAACCGAACCCCTCCCCGTTTTTCAACTGGTAATTCAGAACATAATTGTTTCCAATTAATTAAATTCTTTCATACTGAACACAGCCGTGGTGGGTGTCCACCCCAAAGTGTTGCATTTGCCCGACGACTCATCCAGAATGAAATGTTGCTGCTCTATCGATCGCTCCATACATCAGTCTGAACCTGCTATCCCAGAAGTCGTTTGTGCTGACATCAAAATGGCGTGATTCATGATTTGTGGGTTCAATCAGAACAGTTTGAATGTGTTTGTCTGGGAGGAAGCAAATCCAGACTCATCTTGGAGAAGAAACGTTAGTGGGCGTGGTGTTGGCCGGAGCAATGTGGATGGGTAGCCAGGCAAGCAAGTTATGTGCGAGACTCAAAAATCAAGCATTGCTTAGAATGACACTTATCTGTCAATGAGAGAAGACAAAGATAATCTAAGATGGCAGTTTATACATTGCTGGATAACTTCATGGAGAAAAAATTTGATTTAATAACGAAGCATTTTCTGAATTCCAACAGACGTTGGATCCAGGATCCAGACGTTTATAAGACCTGATTAGGGTTTAATCACAGTTTGCGCACGACTTCAGACATAACTCTGCTGCTGAGGTTTGTCTTAACCAGGCTAGATCCATACATGAAACAAAAGTAGGCCTAGCTACACCTCAACTTGATAGGCTACAATACACACTTTTATTTTACAAAAACAAATAAAATGGTAGTTGGAAACCGTATAATGGATTTTAATAAGTAACATACAAAATATAATATGATGTCACTGAAATTTCAGAAAGGATTATCCCAAAACAATAGGCCTACAGGTAAATTATTGCATGAGATTGGCACGCTCTCAACTAACTGAGACTCCTCGGTTGGTGAGTTGTGGTAAAAATGTTACAAACGAAACAGTGGTTTTTAGGCAAAATAAGCAACGTAATGAGACTATCTAAAAATGAATGTCAACACAAATGCGAGCTCTAATCTGAACATAAATAACTAGGTAACTTTAGGCATACACTAGCTAGCAGATTATAATGGGCTAATGTGATGCTCCAGGTTAGGTACTGTTTGGCATAACACAAACTTAATATTTTTGCTCCATTAATTAATCCGACAATGTGTATGCCGCCATCTTATCTATTTCAAATCTTCTCTCATTGGGCGGATTAGATTATGCTGAGTCTCTGGGCACCAGTCTATAGCCCATGACGTGAACGGGCTAAAGTGGTGAGGGAGGGGCCCCCTTTTTCAATCGAACAGTAATCTACGCCACTCGATCATGTTGTCAACAAGGCAGAATGGTGCATAGTGCAGAAACATACAACATATCTTTTCCATAGAATATATGTTTGAATTTTTCAAACTGGTTTTATGGCAGATAAAGCGTTTTTATCAAAAGCAATCACTTTTGCATGTGAAAACACAGAATCCACCTCATTACTCCATGTGAGCTTTGAAGGTGACACCTGGCTTACGCCCGGGAGGCAACCCGGTTCCAAAATGAATGCAATCAACTTTCACCGGTGCAAAACACGCCTATCCGGGCACCCGGGCCAGATTAATAGAATCCCCTAATTGATCGAGACAGTGATTAATATACCTGTGTAGCACATGGAGACTTAAGTGTCCCGCTTGAGTGTCCCGCTTGCGTCGCTTCATTAGCTAGCAAATGGCTAAGACTCTTGAGGGTGGACGGTCACGTGTGTTTGAGAGGCAGAGGTCCCAAGTTTGAGCCAGGTACAGTATGTGCTGAATCGGGAGGAAGTGGTACTTGCTAAGCAAGCAGTGTGACGTCCTTTACACCTGCATTAGTGCTTGTGTTTGTAAAGTGTAGTAATATGCTCATAGTTAGTATATGAACTAGGCTATGACACTATATTTGATGTTGGTAGCAAGATTCGCCTCCAACCATAGGCCTGTATGGCTAATATGTCACTACCAAATTCAACCAGTGGTGTGTAGCTGGTAGATATGTTATTATGTGACATGTTGGCATGTGTTCTGTGCCTTTGTTGCCATGTTTTCACTCTCAATGCTGGAAATAAGTTGTGAGGACAACAGTACAGGTCACAGGAGAGATGAACATCAAAGACAAAACAGGCAGGTGTATCAGTAAATAACAGACAATGGTGTGTGCGCCTATGTAGGTCTAGCCTGTGTGTGTGTGTGTGTGTGTGTGTGTGTGTGTGTGTGTGTGTGTGTGTGGGTGTGTGTGTGTGTGTGTGTGTGTGTGTGTGTGTGTGTGTGTGTGTGTGTGTGTGTGTGTGTGTGTGTGTGTGTGTGTGTGTGTGTGTGTGTGTGTGTGTGTGTGTGTGTGTGTGTGTGTGTGTGGGTGGGTGTGGGTGTGTGTGGGTGGGTGTGTGCGTGTGTGCGTGCGTAGTCTACCATATATGAAAGCATCAGAGACAGCCTGCAGATTGCAGGATGGTACATGACTTTCCCTCTGTGTCTCTCAGCTGAAGAGAGGCCTCAGCAATAGATAGATGGGCCTAGATCCTTTCATCTACCTCAGTGTGGGTAAAATAGCTGACAGGTTTGATTGACAGACTTACATGCACTCTACATGGACATATCCTTGGGTGGAGAGAGAATATTATTCTCCTCTGAGTCCCTACTTTATGACAAGATGTGTCAAGAGTGAGGCAGTAATGGTTGACATGATACTGCATCTTGCACATCTTACTGACCCTATGCTCCTTTCTGCTGCCAGTAGATGTTAAATGGAGGGATACAATGGATAGGATGCCATAAGATATATTGTCTCCCTCCATTTTGGTAGTTTTGTTGTTTGTTTGTTTTGTTGTTTGATTTGCATGGGTCGATGTCACAAAAGCACAGTCGTATCATCCTGGTTTTTATTTGCTCATCAGTTAAGCGAATAAGCACCCCACAACAATCACCCCACCCCATCTCCACTCCAATGGGTGGAACCTGGAACGGGAGAGACGGAAATCATTTAAGTAAAGAGAATATATGCATCAAATGAAAAACAGATGAAAAAAACATGCAATTATGTCCTTGATTGGGTCAAGTCTTTCTCTGCCACCAGCGCCAGCTACTGTCTGCTTCCCAAATGGAACCCTATTCCCCCAATCGGGCACTACTGTTGACCAGTGCCGGTCCAAATCAGTGCAAAATGTAAGGGGAATAGGATGCTATTTGGGATGCAGACACTGTATCAGTAGAAGTTGGCCCAAATGGGTGGCTTCCAGGTTCATGGCTGGGATAGGCCCCAAAAACACGTCAGAGCGCTGTGAACGTACCTCTTTCCAAATCTACCATTCCTCAGATCCATGGCCAGGGTGCTCTGCGCCTCTTGCTCTTCTCGCTCCGCTCTGTCGCTCCTCTCTTCCCTCTCACTCTACCTCTCTCTTGCTTCTCTTGCTCCTCTCCCCGCTCTCCTTATCCTCTCTCTCCCTCTCTCCCCACTCACCTTTCGCTCCCCTCTCCCCTCTCCTCCCTTACACATGTTCTCCCTCCCCCCTCTCGCCTCTCTCCCCCCTCTCCTCCCCTCTCCTCCCCTCTCCTCCCTCCCCTCTCGTCCCTTCTCTCCTCTCTCTCATCTTTCCTCTCTCCCCACCCTCCCGTCTCCCCTCCATCTCGTCGTCCCAGATAACGGAGAGCTCTTTCTGCTGTGTGTCCGTCAGGACTTCATTGCTGTGTCCTTTTATATAGTGCACTTATTTTGACCAGAGCCCTATGGACCCTGGTCAGAAGTAGTACACTATAAAGGGTATAGGGCCGGGACAATACCAGTATCGTGAGACTCGTTAGCAAGGAAACAAAACATGAAGCAAATTTTTACTTCTTTAGGAAAACAGCCCTAATGTTGGAAACTAACTAATCATAATGTTGTCATCCAGAGTCACATTTATTATTTTTTTTCCAAGCTTTAGCACACCGTATTTTATGTACAGCAGGTTTTTAAAGTACCAAAGAGTCTGCTTCGTGTTTTCCTTTTTGCCATGGAAAGAATATTGCAATACTGGTATCGTACTGACCCTAAAAGGGAATAGGGTGCCATTTGGTACACAGCTCCACGGCTGCTCCATGCTGCAGCCCCAGGCATGGGAGTGATGACCGAAGGGGATACTTCATGACAGCTAGGGTATAAAAACGCCTCCAGCCATAGACAAAGCAGACCCCGGGGGTCAATTTTTAAATACTTTATGCTTTAGATCAAGGGTAACAGTCATTTGTTGTATTTTTTAGGTCATATACTGTATATGAATAGAGTGCGTAGTTATTATGAAGACTGACTACATGGTTGCTATTCATGCCAGAGAAAGTGCTTGTTTTGATTTACTAGAATAGTTATACGATAACATTTGTCGTGAGATTGAAGAGACAATTGGGCCTTTAGTAGGCTGTTAGATATCAAAACAGTATAAAACAGGTACACAGAGAAGAGCAGAGAGAGACACCTGTGGATTAACTGTTTCCCCTAATAGGTTAATTACAACAGAAGCACAGGGTCTTGCCCCATGGAGTGGGAGAGAGTTGAGACAGAGAAGCATGGAGGAAACGGTGTCAAACTGCAATGTGTTGCCCCACCCCCGCAGGGTTAGTTTATATCCCAAATAACACCCTATCCCCTATTTAGTGCACTACTTTTGATCAGGCCCGTAGGGCTCTGGTCAAAGGTAGTGCACTTTATATGGAATAGGGTGCCATTTTGGATGCACTTAGAGTTGGTCTGTCAGCAGTTAAATGCTTACCCCCTATCCTCCCTCCAACTCCCCGGTACACTCCACAATCAATTTAGATCCTTGGGGTCTATGAAATTCAAAGATTTGACCTTGCAGGCTTCAGCTTTGTTTTCACGCCTCACTTACACCTTAAACAGCACTTTTAATAGAACATGGAGATTTTGATGTCAGAGTGGAAGAGTTTAGAAGTAATTTATATACACCTGGGGTTGCGCAAATTTTTCTCAGGTCAGACGAAAGTAAACTGTATGTAAACTGTAGCCAAACAGCAGATTCAACAGAATTAGGGCAGAATAACAGCTTAAGTGTCCTATATTTGTGCCAAACCTAACTGACACACCCTGGGTAGCCTACACACTGCATGGCGAGGGCATCTTAGCTCTTTACCCATAAAATATTATCATAATATATCTCCCTGGTGCCCACTTCTACCAGTTTATCCATTTAAACTTTAACGAGAAGGAATTTCCCTGGAAGATGGAGAAGGAAGATCTCTGGAAGTTCCTTTTACAGATTTAGGATTTTATTAGGATCCCCATTAGCTGTTGCAAAAGCAGCAGCTACTCTTCCTGGGGTCCGTCTATACAAAACATAAAACGTGACATACTACAAACTATAATAGACAAGAACAGCTCAAGGACAGAGCTACATACATTTAGACAGAGCTACATACACGACCGTTCAAAAGTTTGGGGTCACTTAGAAATGTCCTTGTTTTTGAAAGAAAAGCAAATTTTTTGTCCATTAAAATAACATGAAATTGATCAGAAATACAGTGTAGACATTGTTAATGTTGTAAATGACTATTGTAGCTGGAAACGGCAGATTTTTAATGGAATATCTACATAGGCGCACAGAGGACCATTATCAGCAACCATCACTCCTGTGTTCCAATGGCATGTTGTGTTAGCTAATCCATCTTGATTGTTTTAAAAGGCTAATTGATCATTAGAAAACCCTTTTGCAATTATGTTAGCACAGTTGAAAACTGTTGTTCTGATTAAAGAAGCAATAAAACTGTCCGTCTTTAGACTAGTTGAGTATCTGGAGCATCAGCATTTGTGGGTTCGATTACAGGCTCAAAATGGCCAGAAACAAAGACCTTTCTTCTGAAACTCGTCAGTCTATTCTTGTTCTGAGAAATGAAGGCTATTCTATGTGAGAAATTGCCAAGAAACTGAAGATCTGGTACAACGCTTTGTACTACTGCCTTCACAGAACAGAGCAAACTAGCTCTAACCAGAATAGAAAGAGGAGTGGGAGGCCTCGGTGCACAACTGAGCAAGACGACAAGTACATTAGAGTGTCTAGTTTGAGAAACAGACGTCTCACAAGTCCTCAACTGGCAGCTTCATTAAATAGTACCCACAAATGCCAGTCTCAACATCAACAGTGAAGAGGCGACTCCGGGATGCTGGCCTTGGGGTCACAACATTAACAATGTCTACACTGTATTTCTGATCAATTTCATGTTATTTTAATGGACAAAAAATGTCCTTTTCTGTCAAAAACAAGGACATTTCTAAGTGACCCCAAACTTTTGAACGGTTGTGTACATTCTAAGAATGATCGACAAAATCATTAGTGAAGTGAAGTATGTTTCCTTCCTCGCTCTTACTGCTCTATCCCTTCTCTTCCTGAAGCATTTCCTCTAGTCTGCTACTCCAGCTGAGATCCAGAGACTGATCCTCACAGCTTGTACATTGGCACATGCCATTGTAAATAATCTACAGGTTGCAATGTAAACAGTACAGTTTGAAGTGTGACGTGAAAAGGGGCACCGTGTTATTGGTGCTGGTAGAGTTTCTACACAGTTTTCACAACTGGTTGAAATGACGTCATGCCATTACGTTGAAACAACCTGGTTGCAATATGACCTTATTTCAACCACTTTGCCATCTGCGTAATGTTAGTGCTGGTGGTGTTTCTAGTGTGCTGAGGCAAAGATGGAGTGGTTAAGGATACATAATAACTTTGTCCCAAATGACAACCAGATGGCCCATAGGGCTCTGGTCTGGTAGTGCACTATATACTGAATAGGGTCCCATTTGGGACTCAACAACAGTGACTGTAGTGTGCTGAGGGGAAGGGATGGCTGCTAGCTAGCAGCTGTAATAGATGGATCTCAGCTGGAGCAGCAGACTAGAGGGAATGCATCAGGAAGAGAAAGGACAGAGCAGAAAAAGCGGGGTAGGAAACATACTTCACTTTATTGATTTTGTCGATTGTTCTTAAATGAGGAGCACTTTAGGCCAAAGGCTCACCTCCCGTCTTACTGAGTCCTAAATCTCTATGCCTGTGTTGTTCTGCTCTAGGTAGGATGCTGTAGATAGTGTGAGAGGCAGAGACAGTCTGCTGGTAATCAGGATTAGGAATATAGTAGACCAACAGGGAGAGAAGCGTATCATTATTAGTAGTGCTGAGCGATAAGTGCTTTTTGAGGTCGGTTCTGTTTCGGTTAGATTATTAAAAAATAATCACGGTTTATTATATGTTTTTTTCTGAACATTAAATGCACTATACATTATGTGTTGAATGCTGTAAAAAAAAACGGAATAAAACAATTAATAAAACTCCCACGATACTAGTGACTGCCCATTACTGCTTATCACTTATTAACCATCATTTATACACATTACTTTAATGAAATATTTCAGTTATTGTGTATATTACATTTGTTTTAATTGATGACTTTATTCTTTCATTCATACTCATCTCTATACAGCTGATGCCTATGCTGTCTGTCAAAATCAATATTTTAGTAGTTTTACAAAATAAATAAGGCATACTTTTATGACTGATGAATACCCACTATCAATCATGTTGATCATGTATTTTCAGTTAGAGATACCTCGCCAAATAACTGCTACCCCTCTCCCTCTTTGTGGGAGATTCTCATTTAGGCAAAAGACCATCCTCTGTCCTCTCTCCTCCGTGACCCGGAAACCGTTAAGTGGTTGAGTGGGCGAGGAGTGTGTCAATTCGTTAGTAGGCCAACGGAAGTGTCCTCCGCTCCTTATAACCACCTCTCATCGAGGATACTCATGTGTATCCTACCTGCCACACCCTCTTATAATCAGCTTTTGATTTGAAAAACAATATGTTTAAAAACAATATGCTACTTATTGTTTTATCTATAAAATGTCTTGCACAACTAAATGAATTTGTTTTGGTCACTTTACACATTTATTTTGGGATCTACTCCTGTAAACCTCATTTGCCTAATGACGTGCAAGTGGAGAAGGACCGTCTAATTTCAAGCAAGGATATTTCCAGCCACGTGTACTCTCCTCGCCGACTGTCCTCAATTAACTTTGACCTTTTTCAAAAGGAGGAGAGAGGACGGAGGAGAGAGAATGTAGGAGGGGATCAAATCTAATTGATAAAAGGCCAGTATCCGCCCCACACCGACCCGGAGAAGTAGGCGCACAGTGGATTATGGTCATTGTAGTTAATTACCATATTTGTTGAGCTAAACTATGTAGAATATTGGCCTGTTGGAAACTCCCTACTACATTGCACAGTTCACGCTCGATATGGGCTGTGTTCAGTACATAAAAACATAAAATAACGTTCAATTAAATGGAAACGTTGCTGTACTGAATGACCAATTGAAAAACCCAGAGGGGTTGGGTTGTGGCTTCAAAATGCTCCTCTGGCCTTTAAATACATCAGTCATTTTAAATTTTTATTTCACCTTTATTTAACCAGGTAGGCCAGTTGAGAACAAGTTCTCATTTGCAACTGCGACCTGGCCAAGATAAAGCAAAGCAGTGCGACACAAACAACAACACAGAGGTACACATGGAATAAACAAACGTGCAGTCAATAACACAATAAAAAAGTATATATAGAGTGTGTGCAAATGAGGTAAGATAAGGGAGGTAAGGCAATAAATAGGCCACAGTGGTGAAATAATTACAATTGAGCAATTAAACACTGGAGTGATAGGTGTGCAGAAGATGAATGTGCAAGTAGTGACACTGGGTGTGCAAAGGAGCCCCAAAAAAATAGCAGTATGGGAATCAGGTAGTTGGATGGGCTAAGTACAGGTGCAGTGATATGTGAGCTGCTCTGACAGCTGGTGCTTAACATGAGTGAGGGAGATATGAGTCTCCAGCTTCAGTGATTTTTGCAATTCGTTCCAGTCATTGGCAGCAGAGAACTGGAAGGAAAGGCGGCCAAAGGAGGAATTGGCTTTGGGGGTGACCAGTGAAATATACTTGCTGGAGCACGTGCTACGGGTGGGTGCCGCTATGGTGACCAGTGAACTGAGATAAGGCGGGGCTTTACCTAGCAAAGACTTATAGATGACCTGGAGCCAGTAGGTTTGGCGACGAATATGAAGCGAGGGCCAGCCAACGAGAGCATACAGGTCGCAGTAGTGAGTAGTATATGGGGTTTTGGTGACAAAACGGATGGCACTGTGATAGACTGCATCCAATTTGCTGAGTAGAGTGTTGGAGGCTATTTTGTAGATGACATTGCCGAAGTCAAGGATCGGTAGGATAGTCAGTTTCACGAGGGTATGTTTGGCAGCATGAGTGAAGGATGCTTTGTTGCGAAATAGGAAGCCAATTTTAGATTTAATTTTGGATTGGAGATGTTTGATGTGAGTCTGGAAGGAGAGTTTACAATCTAACCAGACGCCTAGGTATTTGAAGTTAGCCACATATTCTAAGTCAGAACCGTCCAGAGTAGTGATGCTGCACGGGCGGATAGGTGCGGGCAGCAATCGGTTGAAGAGCATGAATTTAGTTTTACTTGCATTTAAGAGCAGTTGGAGGCCACGGAAGGAGAGTTGTATGGTATTGAAGATCGTCTGGAAGTTAGTTAACACAGTGTCCCAAGAAGTGCCAGAAGTATACAAAATGGTGTTGTCTGCGTAGAGGTGGATCAGAGAATCACCAGCAGCAGGAGCATCATCATTGATGTATACAGAGAAAAGAGTCGGCCCGAGAATTGAACCATGTGGCACCCCCATAGAGACTGCCAGAGGTCCGGACAACAGGCCCTCCGATTTGACACACTGAACTCTATCAGAGAAGTAGTTGGTGAACCAGGCGAGGCAGTCATTTGAGAAACCAAGGCTGTTGATTCTGCCAATAAGAATGTGGTGACTGACAGAGTCGAAAGCCTTGGCCAGGTCGATGAATACAGCTGCACAGTATTGTCGCTTATCGATGGCGGTTATGATATCGTTTAGGACCTTGAGCGTGGCTGAGGTGCACACATGACCAGCTCGGAAACCAGATTCCATAGCGGAGAAGGTACGGTGGGATTCGAAATGGTTGGTGATCTGTTTGTTAACTTGGCTTTTCGAAGACCTTAGAAAGGCAGGGTAGGATAGATATAGGTCTGAAACAGTTTGTGTCTTGAGTGTCTCCCCCTTTGAAGAGGAGGATGACCGTTTCCAATCTTTGGGGATCTCAGATGATACGAAAGAGAGGTTGAACAGACTAGTAATAGGGGTTGCAACAATTGCGGCAGATAATTTTAGAAAGAGAGGGTCCAGAATGTCTAGCCCGGCTGATTTGTAGGGGTCCAGATTTTGCAGCTCTTTCAGAACATTGGCTATCTGGATTTGGGTGAAAGAGAAATGGGGGAGGCTTGGGCAAGTTGCTGTGGGGGGTGCAGGACTGTTGACCGGGGTAGGGGTAGCCAGGTGGAAAGCATGGCCTGCCGTAGAAAAATCCTTATTGAAATTTTCAATTATTGTGGATTTATCGGTGGTGCCAGTGTTTCCTAGCCTCAGTGCAGTAGGCAGCTGGGAGGAGGTGCTCTTATTCTCCATGGACTTCACAGAGTCCCAGAACGTTTTGGAGTTTGTGCTACAGGATGCAAATTTCTGCTTGAAAAAGCTAGCCTTTGCTTTCCTAGCTGTCTGTGTATATTGGTTCCTAACTTCCCTGAAAAGTTGCATATCGTGGGTGCTATTCGATGCTAATGCAGTACGCCACAGGATGTTTTTGTGCTGTTCAAGGGCAGTCAGGTCTGGAGTGAACCAAGGGCTATATCTGTTCCTGGTTCTACATTTTTTGAATGGGGCATGCTTATTTAAGATGGTGAGAAAAGCACTTTTAAAGAATAACCAGGCATCCTCTACTGACAGAATGAGGTCAATATCCTTCCAGGATACCCGGGCCAGGTTGGTTATAAAGGCCTGCTCGCTGAAGTGTTTAAGGGAGCATTTGACAGTGATGAGGGGTGGTCGTTTGACCGCAGAACCATTACAGACGCAGGCAATGAGGCAGTGATCGCTGAGATCCTGGTTGAAGACAGCAGAGGTGTATTTGGAGGGCAGGTTGGTTAGGATGATATCTATGAGTGTACCCGTGTTTACGGATTTGGGGTTGTAACCTGGTAGGTTCATTAATAATTTATGTGAGATTGAGGGCATCTAGCTTAGATTGTAGGACGGCCGGGGTGTTAAGCATATCCCAGTTTAGGTCACCTAACAGTACGAGTGTCACGTTCCTGACCTGTTTTCTCTTATTTTTGTATGTGTTTAGTTGGTCAGGGCGTGAGTTGGGGTGGGCATTCTATGTTATGTGTTTCTATGTTTGTTTAAATGGGTTGCCTGATATGGTTCTCAATTAGAGGCAGGTGTTTGACATTTCCTCTGATTGAGAACCATATTAAGGTAGGATGTTCTCACTGTTTGTTTGTGGGTGATTGTATCTCGTGTCTGTATGTGTTACCACACGGGACTGTTTTGTTTGTGTAGTCTGTTCCTGTTCGTGCGTTCTTCGTGTTTATGTAAGTGCTCAAGTTCAGGTCTGTCTACGTCGTTTTGTTGTTTTGTAATTTTTCAAGTATATTTTCGTGTTAGTGTTCGTTTACGTCTTGTTAAATAAATTCATTCATGTCTTCATCACCCGTTGCGCCTTGGTCCAATCTCTCTCCGCAAGACGAACGTTACAATGAGCTCTGACGATAGATGGGGGGCAATCAATTCACATATGGTGTCCAGGGCACAGCTGGGGGCAGAAAGTGGTCTATAGCAAGCGTCAACGGTGAGAGACCTGTTTCTGGAAAGGTGGATTTTTTTAAAGTAGAAGCTCAAATTGTTTGGGCACAGACCAGGATAGTATGACAGAACTCTGCAGGCTATCTCTGCAGTAGATTGCAACTCCGTCCCCTTTGGCAATTCTATCTTGTCGGAAAATGTTATAGTTAGGGATGAACATTTCTGGGTTTTTGGTGGCCTTCCTAAGCCAAGATTCAGACATGGCTAGGACATCCGGGTTGGCAGAGTGTGCTAAAGCAGTGAATAAAACAAACTTAGGGAGGAGGCTTCTAATGTTAACATGCATGGAACCAAGGCTTTTACGGTTACAGAAGTCAACAAACGAAAGTGCCTGGGGAATGGGAGTGAAGCTAGGCCCTGCAGGGCCTGGATTAACCCCTACATCACCAGAGGAACAGAAGAGGAGTAGGATAAGGGTACGGCTAAAGGCTATAAGAACTGGTCATCTAGTGCGTTCGGAACAGAGAGTAAAAGGAGCAGGTTTCTGCTCACGGAAGAATAGATTCAAGCCATAATGTACAGACAAGGGTATGGTAGGATGTAAATACAGTAGAGGTAAACTAGGCATTGAGTGACGATGAGAGAGGTATTGTCTCTAGAGACACCATTTAGACCAGGTGAGGTTCCCGCATGTGTGGGAGGTGGAACAAAAGGGTTAGCTAAGGCATATTGAGCAGGGCTGGAGGCTCTACAGTGAAATAAGACAATATTTGTTGTTAATAGCCACACCCTGGCACACCCACCGAATGGAGCAAAAGTACCTTTGGAAAATGTGTCGTTCAGTACAAACCTTTCCGCAAAGTAACATTTAAGCTAACTGAACGCGCATTGAGGTCCGAAAAAAACGATTGAACCAACAAATAATTTAACCAAAATCGGTCAATTAGTTGTTTAAAAAACAAAAAATAGCTAAGGATTAGTTATATGGTCTATCAATTAAAATT
This sequence comes from Salvelinus alpinus, assembly GCF_045679555.1. Lineage (NCBI taxonomy): Eukaryota > Metazoa > Chordata > Actinopteri > Salmoniformes > Salmonidae > Salvelinus > Salvelinus alpinus. The sequence goes on along the minus strand of NC_092091.1, from coordinate 35,247,864 downwards.
ATAACTACTTTGGATTATAAAAATAATGTAATGTTATATCAATATATTATTAATCGCAATTCCAGTGATACAGTGTCATAGAATGCGACTTTATTTTTTATATCCCTTTTAATTTACATGTTTAGATCTAACCATACTGGTGTGGGAACATACAGGGCATTTGGAAAGTATTCAGCCACTTGACCTTTTCCACATTTTGTTATGTTACAGCCTTATTCTAAAATGTATTCAATTGTTTTTTCCCCCAGCAATCTACACACAATACCCCGTAATGACAAAGTAAAAACAGGTTTTTAGAATTTTTGCTAATTTATAAAAAATAGAAAACCTAAATATTACATTTACATAAGTATTCCTACCCTTTACATTGCTGAAGCACCTTTGGCAGCGATTACAGCCTCAAGTCTTCTTGGGTATGACGCTACAAGCTTGGCACACATGTATTTGGGGAGTTTCTCCCATTCTTCTCTGCAGATCCTCTCAAGCTCTGTCAGGTTGGATGGGGAGCGTCATTTCACAGCTATTTTCAGGTCTCTCCAAAGATGCTCAATCGGGTTCAAGTCCGGGCTCTGGCTGGGACACAGAGAATTGTCCTGAAGCCACTCCTGCATTTTTTTGTCTGTGTGCTTAGGGTCGTTGTCCTGTTGGAATGTGAACCTTTACCCCCAGTCTGAGGTCCTGAGCGCAGGTTTTCATCAAGGATCTCTCTGTACTTTGCTCCGTTCATCTTTCCCTCGATCCTGACTAGTCTCCCAGTCTCTGCCACTGAAAAACATCCCCACAGCATGATGCTGCCCCCACCATGCTTCACCACAGGGATGGTGCCAGGATTCTTCCAGAAGTGACGCTTGGCATTCAGGCCAAAGAGTTCAATCTTGGTTTCATTATACCAGAGAATCTTGTTTCTCATGGTCTGAGAGTCCTTTAGGTGCCATTTGGCAAACTCCAAGCGGGCTGTCATGTGGCTTTTACTGAGGAGTGGATTCCGTCTGGCCACTCTACCTTGATGGCCTGATTGGTGGAGTGCTGTAGAGATGGTTGTCCTTCTGGAAGGTTCTCCCATCTCCACAGAGGAACTCTGGAGCTCTGTCAGTGACCATCAGGTTCTTGGTCACCTACCTGACCAAGGCCCTTCTCCCCCGATTGCTCAGTTTGCTAAAAGGGTTCAGCTCCAGGAAGAGTCTTGGTGGTTCCAAACTTCTTCTATTTAAGAATGATGGAGGCCACTGTGTTCCTTAGGACCTTCAATGCTGCAGATTTTTTTGTACCCGTCCCCAGATTGGTGCCTTGACACAATCCTGTCACAGAGCTCTATGGACAATTCCTTCGACCTCATGGCTTGGTTTTTGCTCTGACATACACTGTAGACTGTGGGACCTTATATAGACAGGTTGGTGCCTTTCCAAATTATGTCCAATCAATTGAATTTACTACAGGTGGACTCCAATCAAGTTGTAGAAACATTTCAAGGACGATGAATGGAAACAGGATGCACCTGAGCTCAATTTCGAGTCTCATAGCAAATGGTCTGAATACTTATGTAAGGAAGATATTTCTGTATTTCATTCGTAATAAACTTGCTAAAATGTCTTAAAACCTGTTTTCGCTTTGTCATTATGAGGTAATGTGTGTAGATTGCTGAAGATTTAAGTGTTTTTAATCCATTTTAGAATAAGGCTGTAACGTAACAAATTGTAAAAAAAAAAAAATTGAGCTGAAATAAAAGATCCTACAAATTTTCCATACGCAAAAAAATTGTATTTCTCTCAAATTGTGTGCACACAAGATAATCCATCCACCTGACAGGTGTAGCATATCACAAAGCTGATTAAACAGCATGATCATTACAGAGGTGTACCTTGTGCTGGGGACAATAAAAGGCCACCCTAAAATGTGCAGTTTTGTCACACAACACAATGGCATAGATGTCTCAAGTTTTGAGGGAGTGTGCAATTGGCATGCTGACTGCAGGAATCTCTTCCAGAGCTGCTGCCAGAGAATTTTATGTTAATTTCTTTACAATAAGCCGCATCCAACGTCGTTTTTGAGAATTTGGCAGTACGTCCAACCGGCCTCGCAACCGCAGACCATTTTTTATTAAAAAAATAAAATAATTGTGAACCGAGTGGCGCATGGTAGCGGTGGGGTTATGGTATGGGTAGGTATAAACTACGGACAAGAAACACAATATAATTTTGTAGATGGTAATTTGAATGCACAGAAATCCTGTGACGAGATCCTGAGGCCCGCTGTGAGGCCCATTTTTCTTAAGGTATCTGTGGCCAACGATGCATATCTGTATTCCCATTCATGTGAAATCCATAGATTAGGGCCTAATGAATTGTTGCATGTTGCATTTATATTTTTGTTTAGTATGAATAAAAAAACATACTCTAACTGTATGTGTAACACATGACTAAAGATTAAATATGTTGCGTTATGTTAAATTCATGAACTGAAATTCCAATGTGACCTCTCGGTGTACTGTAGCCCTACAGGCCCTGGCCAAAAGTAGTGCACTATATAGGGAATATGCTGCCATTTGGGACACAGACGCAGTAGATGCTATAGCAGCATATTCATCACACAAGTCACAGTCACTCTATTACAAATGGCCTCTTTAGGCAAATATTGATTAACTCAATGCAGTGTCACCCTGCTTTAAGACATGGTCCATAATCAATGAAGACCTGTCTGTTAGAACCTTAGCGTTTTGGCAATTTTAGATTTTGATGGACATTCCAAGTAGATAAGCAAGTGCTTTCCATTAGAGAATAAGACCTTCCTCTGTTTAACTAGTCCCAGAAGTCGTCCAGTGCCTGATACATGTTATGGATTTTGTTTCTGGATTTATCGAGTACATTACTGTCCATAGGGATGTGGATATTGAATGAGATTTGAATGGACCTTAATGCAAACCAGAGTGTCACTCTATGGAGTGGTGGGCAGTGGCCAAAGACTTGATAGTGAAACTGGAGCAGAGAGGAAGAGGCGAAGCGAGATGCTCCCCTCCTGTCAAAATATGTCCATGCAAGAATGTAGCAATAAGCAGACCAAGTGTTTTTTTTTGTATGGAGGTACTGTATATGCGAGTGATTTGGTCGGATTTGGTCAACAAAACATTTTATTGCTAAAAGAGGCTTATTTGATCGAATAGAATTTTCGTAATGTTTATATTGTTACGAATGTACTGATATGAGTGGACTAACTAACTAAATGACTATCGCACCGTAGCACTCACTTCTGTCATCGTGAAGTGCTTTGAGAGACTAGTCAAGGATCATATCACCTCCACCTTACCTGTCACCCAAGACCCACTTCAATTTGCTTACCGCCCCAATAGGTCCACAGACAATGCAATCGCCATCACACTGCACACTGCCCTATCCCATCTGGACAAAAGGAATACCAATGTAAGATTGCTGTTTATTGACTATAGCTCAGCATTCAACACCATAGTACCCTCCAAGCTCATCATTAAGCTGGAGGCCCTGGGGCTCAACCCCGCCCTGTGCAATTGGGTCATGGACTTCCTAAAGGGGCCTTCCCCTGGTGGTGAAGGTAGGAAACAACATCTCTAGTTCGCTGATCCTTAACACTGGGGCCTCACAAGGATGCATGCTCAGCCCCCTCCTGTACTCCCTGTTCACCCATGACTGCGGGGCCATGCACACCTCCAACTCAATCATCAAGTTTGCAGATGACACAATAGTAGTTGGCTTGATTACCAACAATGACGAGACAGCCTACAGGGAGGAGGTGAGGGCTCTCGGAGTGTGATGTCAGGAAAATAACCTCTCAACATCAACAAAACAAAGGAGATGATCGTGGACTTCAGGAAACAGCAGAGGGAGCACCCCCTAGCCACATCTAAGGTGGAAAGTGTGAAGTTCCTCGGCATACACATCACGGACAAACTGAAATGGTCCACCCACACAAACAATGTGGTGAAGAAGGAGCAACAGCGCCTCTTCAACCCCAGGAGGCTGAAGAAATTTGGCTTGTCACCTAAAACCCTCAGAAACTTTTACAGACACGCAATTGAGAGCATCCTGTCGGACTGTATCACCGCCTGGTATGGTAACTGCACCGCCCACAACCGCAAGGCTCTCCAGAGGGTGGTGCGGTCTGCACAATGCATCACCGAGGGCAAACTACCTGCCCTACAAGACACCTAAAGCACCCGATGTCACAGGAAGGCCAAAAAGAACATCAAGGACAACAAACACCCAAGCCACTGCCTGTTCACCCTGCTACCATCTAGAAGATGAGGTCAGTACAGGTACATCAAAGCTGGGACTGAAAAACAGCTTTTATCTCAAGGCCATCAGACAGTTAAACAGCCATCACTAGCACAGATAGGCTGCTCCCTACATACAGACTTGAAATCATTGGCCACTTTAATAAATGGAAGACCAGTCACTTTAATAATGCCACTTGTATTAATAATGCCACCCATGTATTTGTATTTATATATTCCATTCCTTTAGTTAGATTTGTGTGTTTTAGGTATTTGTTGTGGAATTGTTAGATTTTACTTGTTATATATTTCTGCACTGTTGGAACTAGAAGCACAAGCATTTCGCTACACTCGCATTAACATCTGCCAACCATGTGTATGTGATCAATCAAATTTGATTTGATTTTGATTTGATTTACATAATGTCAGGACCCGGTGCGAGAAACAGTCACTAATAATTGGCAGAACCCAGAAGATGAGGCAGACACAGCAGTACTAGAGGTACAAAAAAGGTGCAATGGGGACATCTAGTGACCAAAACCATAATAGTCCTGGCCAAAACCTGACACATAAGGTGACGGGCCAGGACAGAACATCTCTGTATCTGTGTAATGATCACATCTGTGAGCGCATGGGCAGCGCCATTGAGGTCATCTCCTTCTTGAAATAGTAAATTTTTTCATTCGCAAGTTAAAATGTATCCCTCCTGATGACAAGGCTGTCCCGACTCCAGCCGGGTCATCAGGTCACGCCAACCCGGTCATCAGGAGGAATTAGCCGGTTGACTAAATCAAAATGGCAAAAGTACTTAATGGCGCTGCCCATGCTAACAGGATTTTGGTCACTATAGCGCTCAATAAAACTCCATGGCCAGGACGTAGGTTTGGATAGGTTTAAATTATAAATCAATCCTAATGTGACTTGGATTTAACCTTTTGTTAAAGTTGTAATTAAGTGAAAATGCCCCGAAAAGCCGGTGTTTGGAGGATATATTGGCACAGTTGTTGTGCCAATATATCCTCCAAACACCAGCTTCGAGGACATTATCACTTTTATACAGTGGCTTAACAATATATTCAAGTAATGATTTACATATTTTCATGAAAAAAGTTATGTAACTTATTTTTAAACTTATTTTGTACATAATGTTGCTGCTACCGTGTTTTATGACCTAAAATAACTTCTGGACATCAGAACAGCGATTACTCACCACAAACTGGAAGAAGCTTTTTCCTTTAATGAGTCCGAAAATAAGGATATGCTGCTTTCCCGAGAACAGGCCCAAATCCCCGTCATTTGCGTGAAGAAAAGACGAAGGAAAGCGAGCGAGTAAACTTCCACTGCCATCCGTTCTACTTGCTAACATGCAATCATTGGAAAATAAAATTGATGACTTACGATTACGATTATCCTACCAACGGGACATTAAAAACTGTAATATCTTATGTTTCACCAAGTCGTGGCTGAACGACGACACGGATAAAATAGAGCTGGTGAGATTTTTCATGTACCGGGAGAACAGAGAATAAGCTGGTCTGGTAAGACGAGGGGTGGGGCTGTGTGTCTTTTTGTCAATAACAGCTGGTGCACAATGTCTAATATTAAAGAAGTCTCGAGGTATTGCTTGCCTGAGGTAGAGTACCTTATGATAAGCTGCAGACCACACTATCTAGCAAAAGAGTTCTCATCTATGTTATTCGTAGCCATCTATTTACCACCACAGACCGATACTGGCACAAAGACCGCACTCAACCAACTCTATAAGGCCATAAGCAAACAAGAAAATTCTCATCCAGAAGCGGCGCACCTAGTGGCCGGGGACTTTAATGCAGGCACACTTAAATCCAATTTACCTCATTTCTACAAGCATGTCACATGTGCAACCAGAGGGGAAAAAACTCTAGACCACCTTTACTCCACACGCAGAGACGCATACAAAGCTCTGCCCAGCCCTCCATTTGGCAAATCTGACCATAATTCTATCCTCCTGATTCCTGCTTACAAGCCAAAACAGTCACAGGTAGTACCAGTGACTCGCTCAATATGGAAGTGGTCAAATGACGCGGATGCTACACTACAGGACTGTTTTGCTAGCATAGACTGAAATATGTTCCAGGATTCATCCAATGGCATTGAGGAGTATACCACCTCAGTCATCGGCTTCATCAATAAGTGCATCGATGACATCGTCTCCACAGTGACTGTACATACATATCCCAACCAGAAGCCATGAATTACAGGCAACATCCGCATCAAGCTAAAGGCTAGAGCTGCCGCTTTCAAGGTGCGGGACACTAATCCCGATGCTTATAAGAAATCCCGCTTTGCCCTCAGACGAACCATCAAACAAGCAAAGTGTCAATACAGGGTTAAGATTGAATCCTACTACACCGGCTCTGATGCTCGTCGGATGTGGCAGGGTTTGAAAACTATTACGGACTACCAAAGGAAACCCAGACGCAAGCTGCCTAGTGACGCGAGCCAACCAGACGAGCGAAATGCCTTTTATGCTCGCTTCGAGGCAAGCAACACTGAAGCATGCATGAGAGCAACAGTTCTGGATGACTGTGTGATAATGCTCTCGGTAGTCGATGTGAGCAAGACCTTTAAACAGGTCAACATCCTCAAAGCTGCGGGGCCAGACCGATTACCAGGAAGTGTACTCAAAGCATGCGTGGACCAACTGGCAAGTGTCTTCACTGACATTTTCAACCTCTCCCTGACCGAGTTTGTAATACCTACATGTTTAAAGCAGACCACCATAGTCCCTGTGCCCAACGAAGCGAAGATAACCTGCCCAAATGATTACTGCCCGGTAGCACTCGTGTTGGAAGCCATGAAGTGCATTGAAAGGCTGGTCATGGCTCACATCAACAGCATCCTCCCGGATACCCTAGACCCACTCCAATTCGCATAGCGCTCCAACAGATCCACAGATGACGCATTCTCAATTGCACTCCACACTTCCCTTTCCCAACTGGACAAAAGGAACACCTATGTGAGAATGTTGTTAATTGACTACAGCTCAGCGTTCAACACCACAGTGCCCACATAGCTTATCACTAAGCTAAGGACCCTGGGACTAAACAACTCCCTCTGCAACTGTATCCTGGACTTCCTGATTGGCCGCCCACAGGTGGTAAGGGTAGGAAACAACACGTCTGCCTCACTGATCCTCAACATTGGGGCCCCTCAGGGATGAGTACTTAGTCCCCTCCTGTACTCCCTGTTCATCCAATGAATGCGTTGCCAAACACAACTCGAGCACTATCATTAAGTTTGCTGACAACACAAAAGTGGTAGGCCAGATCACCGACAACGATGAGGCAGCCTATAGGGAGGTCAGAGAACTGGCAGTGTGGTGCCAGGACAACAACCTCTCCCCCCATTCACTTCGACTGGGCTGTAGTGGAGCGTGTCAAGAGAGTTTCAAGTTCCTTGGTGTCCACATCACCAACAAACTATCATGGTTCAAACACAACAAGACAGTCGTGAAGAGGGCACAACAAAACATTTCCCCCTCAGGAGACAGAAAAGATTTGGCATGGGTCCCCAGATCCTCAAAAGGTTCTACAGCTGCACCATTGAGAGCATCCTGACCGGTTGCATCACCGTCTGGTATGGCAACTGCTCGGCATCTGACCGTAATGGTCTACAGAGGGTAATGCGTCTGGCTCAGTACATCACTGGGGCCAAGCTTCCTGCCATCCAGGACCTATATACTAGGCGGTGTCAGTGGAAAGACCATAAAATTGTCAGAGATTCCAGTCACCCAAGTCATAGACTGTTTTCTCTGCTATCGCATGGCAAGTGGTACCCGGAGCGCCAAGTCTAGGACCAAAAGGCTTCTTATCAGCTTCTACCCCTAATCCATATGATTGCTGAACAATTAGTTAAATAGCCTCTGGACTATTTGCATGGACTATTTGACTATTTGGACTATTTGACCCTAACCCTAACCCCCCTCTCCATTTGTTTTGTACACTGCTATAACTCGACTGTTTATTATCTATGCATAGTCACTTTACCCCTACCTACATGCACAAATACCGCATCTAACCTGTACCCCCGCACACTGACTCGGTACCGGTACCCCCTGTATATAGCCTCGTTATTGTTATGTTATTGTGTTACTTAAACAGTTATATATATTTTACTTTAGTTTATTTGGTAAATATTTTCTTAACTCTTCTTGAACTGCACTGTTGGTTAAGGGCTTGTAAGTAAGCATTTCACGGTCAGGTCTACACTTGTTTTATTCGGTTCAATTTGATTTGATTTGTTTAACTTTAGTAGTACGTGTAAGAAGAATTGAGTACCTTTACTTTTATCTGACAGGAAGAGAAAAAAACAATAAATCAATTCATGGCACATTTGACATGTCATGTTTATATAATATTTAACGTGTCACTGACTAAACCCTTCAAATAGGGTTAATAAAAACAACAGCAAAAACATAACCAATATCTATCAGTTCACCGCCAGACAGCCAGATTGTGTGTGTGTGTGTTTCTGTTCAACCAAACAAGATTTTCTAGTTTATCTTCTAGAAGACTCTGCGTTCCAGAGAAGGGATCGTTCATTGTTTCAAGCCTGATGACAATTGTCCACAGACAGAGAACACTTGAGATGCAGGGGCAGAAACCAAATACAGTGCCACAAAGCGCAGCTTTGGATAAACAGACATCCTTGCCTGCCAGAACTGGAGAGGTGACTCTGTAGACATGCCTCCCTTTACCTCTTCCAGCTATTTCCACAGATCACATGGGGCACTTGATGCCCTGCCAGGTTGACCTTCCAGTTGGACAGTGACCTCAGATACAATCTTCAATGCGAGGAAGCTGTGTTTCTAAAGCACTGTGGTCAAGATGCTTGCTGGATTCATCATGCTGGCATCTTCCCGGGGTCCTGCTGCTCCACGGCTGTACTCTCTGATTTGCTAAAGTACAAAAGACTCTGCTTCCCTCATCTCTGTTGAGCAAAGTGCCAGAGGCACACTTGGGTCCATCAGGCAAGCTGCTGCAGGGGTTGGATCGAAGTTGGCTGCCAGGGGATTTAGTATGCATGCGAAGCGCTCACGCAGTGACTTCAGGAGGACCTGTGCCAACTGTTTTGCAACAGTAGTTGACTGCAAGTGTGCCTCAAGGTCGAGAAGGCATGGCACCACATCAAACATTGACTGACAGTCAGTTTGAAGTTGGTCGGTGTGGATTGCGAACGGCTCCAGCAACTTCACATGCTGTTCTAGCTTGGTCCAGTCACGCTCTATGCTCGCCCTCTGATGTATTCCCTGCTAGCTAGTGATAGTTAGTGATAGTGATGCACAAGCTAGGTCTATTTGAAATATCGTCATCTACTGGAAGCATTTACCTTGTGAAGCCAGATTCACAAGCTTGAAAACCGAATTAGGAAAAAAAAGCTTGAAAAACCCACTTCATTAGAAGTTTATGATGGTTTTTATTTTATTTTACTGTCAAAATTAATAGTATAGTATAGTTTTAGCTTTTCAAAAGCTTTTCTTTAAAAAATATATTTCACTTTACTAAATTGTTATTCTAATTTCAGTTTTTGTTTTAGTTTCAGTTTTCGTTTACTATGATAACCTTGGTTCACAAGTGTATCTGCCCTCTCATTTGCTCTAATGTTCCCACCTGATCTCGCCTCCTTCCACTGCCTTTCCGCTTTTGCGACAATGACTCCCATTGTTAGGGCGAACGCAAGACCATCTCGTCATTATATTGAGTATCTGGATGGAGTTATGTTAATTTGTGAATTGGAAACATAATTGGTTAATTGGCCTTTGCTCTTCCAAATGAAGTGGATCAAGGCCAGTTTTATGAGACACAAGTTGTTTTTTTTTGTCTCCAAGGAGAGGGTTGAACTTGATACCTTGGTCAGGTTGTATTTATCGGCAAGTAGTATTGTATTGTGATCTTGTCTGGGTCTTGTTTTTGAATCTCTTTGTATCCTTACGATTTTCCTTTGTCTGGGGTCTATCCCTGTTCAGTCCTTGTGAGGAAATAGACTAGAGACTATTACCTTCCTGGCTTTACCCTTCTCCACCCCCATCCCTCCATTCTCATCCCCTCCTCCATCCCCATCCCTCATCACCATCCCTCTTTCCCAATGTTTCTGTACTGCAAATCATCTCCTACGATTCTGTCTTTTTTTATCACCTTCCTAAGCTTCCTCATCTCTTGTCTCCATTTCATTACAACAAAAAATCCCAAAGAAAGCTGTGCGTGGGATAAATCAGTGGTAGATAGACTACAGGCTCCTATATGTGCTTCTCTTGTTCTTTATTAAAGTGTAATCAAACATCAGGTTTAAGTGAAAAATAAATATCCAGATCTAATAAGCTGCTCAGCCGGATCGTGTAAATGCTAATTTTCAAGCTGGTTCCTATCCGCCCCTGCCGAGCGATGGGGAGAACATCACCCTCCCCTCGTCCTCCCCTCGTCCTCTCCTCCTCTCCTCTGCCTAGTAAATCAGGGAGAATAACGACGGGATAATGACCAGTTTGTGGTCTCAAGCAGATTGAATGATAACAAACGCTGTGTGTCGCGAGCAGCTTTTCATTTAGCATGCTATCAGGGGGAAGGTCTGTGAAGCCCGGAAGGTACGGCGAACAGCTTGGCTCGCCTCATTAAAAGGGTTGTCGAATGCCTTGTAAATTTCCAGGAGCAAGGGGTGTAAAATTCACAAGACAAACTTCCATGACATGAGGGGAAAACAGAGGTTTATATGCCCCAATCCCACCCCACCCGTAGGGGCCTCATCCTACCTCAGCTCTCATTCAGGAGGGGAGGCTGGAGATCTGGAGCAGGACAGATTGATTGCATCTCTGTTTTCTAATGTAAGAAAGAGAGAAAGAGTGAGAGAAAGGGAAGTGAGACAAGAAAAAAACTTTGCCTAGCACCTAGACATACGCTAAATAATAGACATATAAATTGCTTGGTTTTCTTGTTTGGGGTGATGCCGATTTAGCTGCTAATTGGTGACAGAAGCTGTCAAACGGCTGGCAGGTAGTGATGCTGGTGGCTTCTGTCACGATTAGGTGAGAGGAGAGGAAGGAGAAAAAATTTGCTTTTTTCTAGTGAAGGCAAGAAAGATATGACGGCAGTTCCCCCTCCTTCGCCTTGTCTGACATTTACCCAAAACACATTAAAAAGACAAAGAAGAGCGAGCAAAAGAAACAATAAGCTTGGCGTTATGGACCCAGTCTCTCTTTCCTCTCGTGATCTCACTTCCCTTCTTTCATTTTTTTCTCTTTTCTCCTCTCTCTGCTGTCTCTCAGCTTGATCAACGTGTTTGTTTGTAGAATTTGTTTGTGTTTCCTTGAGGGATAGAACGGAACACAACAAGCACACAGAAACGGCATACACACACACAAACACGGACGCACACAGACATGCATATACACAGACACAGAGACATACACCAACACACACAGACATGTGTACACACAGACACAGAGACATGCGTAAACACACCCACAGACACACAGAAACACACAGACATTAAACCTACAGTATTTACAGAGATTGAGACAGCAGAGGGAGGAAGTAAGATAGAGAGAGATGAGAAGAAGGACAGACAGACTAACAAAGAGAGAAAGAGGGAGAGAGACGGAGGGAGAGAATGAGACAGGGACAGATAAAGGCTGACTGACTGATCTCTTGGGGCCGTCTCCCCCTCGCCCTGCCTTGATTCTCCTCGTCTCTCTGGAGCATTAGAATGAACAGTAATTAGGCTTTGATACTCTGGCAAATGAACAGTAATTATCCTGCTACTGCGGGTCCACTCTCTCTCTCTCTCTCTCTCTCTCTCTCTCTCTCTCTCTCTCTCTCTATCTCTCTTTCTCTCTCTGCCGCTCTCTCTCCCTGGCTCTCGCTCTCTGCTGCTCATGCTCATCCAATTTTCACACCATTATTGAACGTTAAGATTAGCTCCATGGCCGTGCTCTGTGCGCCGCCGTGCACAAACACCACCGTGGCATGGTAACTGCTTCTTGCAGATGGTGTGAGGGGGATGGTGGTGGTGGGGCCTGGTGGAAAGGGAAAGTGGAGGAGGGGGAGAGACAGAGACAGGTCGCCACAGCCTGGCGGACCCTCAGAGGGGATTTTCTGATTATTAGATCCCCGCCAGATCATGGGCCAATTATAAAGAAAACTGTCAGTCAAGGCAAAGTGACTACGTGATTAGCAGAAATGGACAAAATCAGGTAGAGTGTGAATCTTTCCCAGGGCAGCTTTGATTTGCTAATAAGAGTGGAGAGAAGGATGAGAGAGAGGGAGGAGGGAGGAGAGGAGGACCGAGGCAAAGTCCCTAGCTGTAGCTCTGTTTGGCTCTCTTCATTTTCGCTGTGACCTTCTTAGCGCTGCTGCTCTAATCTGCACGGCGGAGGGAGACGCCAGAGGGGATGGCTCTCGCGGGGGTTCCGACGCCAGGTGCTATGAGAGTAGCCACATGGGGGTCAGCCGGAGTCTGCCCCCAAAAAGCCAGACCAACACCCCCTGCTCTCTGCTCACTTCTCAAAGCCAGCCAGAGAGACGTAGTGAGCAATCAAGCAATCAAGTATTCGTCCCAAATGGCACCTTATTCCCTGTTTTAGTGCACTACTTTATGGGCCCTGGTTAAAAGTAGTGCACTAAATAGGGAATAGGATACCATTTGGGACGCAGGGTGTTTCTTCTCCCCTGCCCCCCTCAGCCCGGTAACCAAACTATTACCCTAATAGTTCTAAGTACACACTGTTCTGTTCCTGCTTACAAACACTCATTTAAAATGGATACAGCACGGAGGGAAGGACTGGAGGGAGGGAGGAGAGGAGGTGTAAAAGAGGAAAAGAAGAAGGAGAGTCACAGAGTGTCTTGGAGAGAGAGAGGGAGAGTGGACTTGGCAGAGGTAGAGGAGGCAGTCAGGCATGCAGGCAGGTGCTCACCGGTCCTTAATTTCTAGAAGCACAACCACGACAGTGTATCCTAATTTAGTGGTTGGCCAGGCTGTGGCTGACATTGTGGCTCCAGCAGGTTCCATGGTTCTATCCCAAATGACACCCTACATCCTATATAGTGCACTACTTTTGACCAGAGCCCTATGGGCCCTGGTCAAAAGTAATGCGCTAAATAAGGAATAGGGTGCCCTTGGGGGACACACCAGGCTGGGGAGAGAGGAGAGGAGAGAGGCGAGGGTAGCGTTGAGCTGCTCTGAGTGGAGACAGGCAGGCAGCATCCCAGCCACAGCACGGCGGCGGTTGGGTCTATAATGAAGGAGCTCGGTGTGGGACAGCAGGCGAGGCGGCAGGGCTGACAGCTCTGGCAGGTGATGCATGGGGCCCATGCTAATTCCTCTGCAAACCAGTGATGGATCCTGAAATCTAGACCACTCATCCCATTAGCCCCTGTCTGTGACAGGAAAATCAAGATATTAAAAAATCTAACAGAACTTGGGGGAGGACTGGGAGTGGGGGGAGGGGGGGGGGGGGGGGTGAGGTGGAGGAGGAGGGGGATGTGGAGAGCCAGTCAAAGAGCATCCTCACGCCTATCTATGGCTGTGTCAAATGGCACCCTAAAGGGCCCTGGTCAAAAGTAGCGCAATATTAGAGAATAGGGTGCACTTTGGCACGCATCCCCTGACTGAAGTCCCCGTCCGTCTCTATTATTATTGATGAGTTAACCTTTGGGGTTAGGGTTAGAAGGTGATGGATACTGTGCATCACCACAGTGAACCAACAGAGATAACAAGGCCCACAGTGAATCACCTGGCTCTACCCAACTTCCTGTATAAAAATAGAATATGATATGACATACTATGCTGTAAATCCCTTTGAATACTGGTTACAGTATGGCTAGCTGAACAGTAGCTTATACATTTATGGTTGGTCAAATAAGGCATAAGATTAACTTTATACGCACAGTGCCTTCGGAAAGTATTCAGACACCTTGACTTTTTCCACATTTTGTTACGTTACAGCCTTATTCAATAACGTATTAAATTATTTTTATTATACCCAATAAGGACAAAGCCAAACACAGTTTTTTTGACATTTTTGCAAATGTATTAAAAATAAAAACTGAAATATTACATTTACATAAGTATTCAGACTGTTTACTCAGTACTTTGTTGAAGCACCTTTGGCAGTGATTACAGGCATCGAGTCTTCTTGGGTTTGACGCTACAAGCTTGGCGCACCTGTATTTGAGGAGTTTCTCCCATTCTTCTCTGCAGATCCTCTCAAGCCATGTTAGGTTGGATGGGGAGCGTTACTGCACAGCTATTTTCAGGTCTCTCCAGAGATGTTCGATCGGGTTCAAGTCTGGGCTCTGGCTGGGCCACTCAAGGACATTCAGAGACTTGTCCCGAAGCCACTCCTGTCTTGGCTGTGTGCTTAGGGTCATTGTCCTGTTGGAAGGTGAGTGCTCCAGAGTGCTCTGGAGCAGGTTTTCATCAAGGATCTCTCTGTACTTTGCTCCATTCATCATTGCCTCGATCCTGACTAGTCTCCCAGTCCCTGCCGCTGAAAAACATCCCCACAGCATGATGCTGCCACCACAATGAATCACCGTAGGGATGGTGCCAGGTTTCCTCCAGGCCAAATAGTTCAATCTTGGTTTCATCAGGCCAGAGATTCTTGTTTCTCATGGTCTGAGAGTCCTTTAGGTTCCTTTTGGCAAACTCCAAGCGGGCTGTCATGTGCATTTTACTGAATGGCTTCCGTCTGGCCACTCATAAAGGCCTGATTGGTGGAGTGCTTCAGAGACGGTTTTCCTTTTGGATGGTTCTCCCATCTCCACAGGGGAACTCTAGATCTTTGTCAGAGTGACCATCAGGTTCTTGGTCACCTCACTGACCATTCTCCCCCGATTGCTCAGTTAGTCCGGGCGGCTAGATTTAGAAAGAGTCTTGGTGGGTCCAAACCTCTTCCATTTAATAATTAATAATTAATAATTAATTTTGGAACCCTTCCCCAGATCCTGTCTCGGAGCTCTACGGACAATTCCTTCGACCTCATGGCTAGGTTTTTGCTCTGACATGCACTTTCAACTGTGAGACCTTATATAGACAGGTGTGTGCCTTTCCAAATCACGTCCATTCAATTGAATTTACCACAGGTGTACTCAAATCAAGTTGTAGTCTCATAGCAAAGGGTCTGAATACTTTTTAAAATAAGATATTTCAGTGCTTCAAATGTATTAAATGTGCAAACATTTCTAGAAACCTGTTTTCGCTTTGTCATTATGGGATATTGTGTGTAGATTGCTGAGGAATTTTTTATAATTAGTCAATTTTAGAATAAGGCTGTAATGTAACAAAATGTGGAAAAGTAAAGGGGTCCGAATACCTTCCGAAGGCACTGTATGCATTCACTTACTGAATACATTTGTTAATTTATTGAATACTTATGATAGTCATTTTATTACACATTTGGCCAACCATATAGTTAGGAAACTTATTGAACATGTTTGTTAATGAATGCTTATGAGTGTCATCTTATGGCACGTGGCCAACGGTATACTTTAGCTAGCTGTTGTATTGTTTCACTACTTGAAGACATGTAGAAGTGGACGTTGCTGCTGTAAATAGACTTGCTACTCAATGGATGGATTTTCCCTGGTCTCAGCTGTTCTGTGCTCTGCATCCCCACTGCTCCTTCTTCCTAGCTTTTGCATTTCAGCAATCTGAATACAGGAGTGGTTTATTAGGGCCCCTCTCTGCTGCCTTCATTCACTAGCTCCTCTCCTCTGCGGCTCGGAGAGGACGAAAGAAAGAAGAATCCAGGTGTGTTTACCATGTATCTTTTATCTTCTCGCGAGGATCAGGCTAATATTTTTGACACGTTTTTCTGCAAGATATAAATGACCTAGTCTTCGGACAAATAGGAAAATTAGTCGCTAGGCGAAGCCGAGCTGCAGCCACAGCCGGGTGCTCTCCTGAATTGTCTTCGCTATGTATTTCTCTTTCAGGGTTGACAAATAGTAGTATGGAAGTTTCTGGGAGAAACTGAGAGGTTATGGTGACAGACAAGGAGCACAATTATCACACCATGATGAAGGAGGGCTGGCGAGGAGCGCGGCGCTCCCTTAATTACGCTCCTTTCTCCACCGGCCTCTAATGTGAGGAAAAACACGCCGTGACAAGTGTGTAAAAGAGCAAGCACTAAATTACTGTCAGGACAAATAAACGGAGGATGGCGCGGCCTGCGCAGTGATTTACGGGGGCAATTAGTCACTGCCCCACGGAGATGCTGAGGACAGCAGTGTGGCGAGGAGAGGGGAAGGAGGGAGGGAGAGAGAGAGAGAGATGGGCACTGCACCCCCCTCTGATCCACCCACACTCTATTCACGGAGTTAAAGAAACAAGTAAAAGGGTGGTGTTCTGTGCTCTTGTATTGAGGGACCTATGTAGGGCAGCAGCTAGGCCCATCTCATCTCCACCATGTCTTCCTGGTTTTGTATGAGGGGATAATAGAAGCTAAATAGCAGTCCTCCCACAGCTCCAAACCAGCAATCTGATTCCTCCTGTTTAAACTGGATTAGAAGATCAATGTCATGGTTTGTCTTTTGTGTTAGAGAGTAGGCCTATGGATTTCAATTGGCATTAAATGTCATCTCAGGTGACATGGTACTTGGACATGAATAACATGATGTGGTTATTGGACAGATGATCTACTCTATGTCGATGTAGTGCAACATCACATACTGGTATTGTCATTCATTATATTTCGTTTCAGGATTGTTACCAGCATACAGAATGAATATTGAAGCATTTTCTCTCTTCAGTGGAAGACGTCAGAACACTTGAATCGCTAAACGTTTAAAATGAGCACAGTCCCACAAGCAGACTCATATCAATGGACCCTAATCGCAGCTAAAAGTGACACCAATAAGACGCCTCTTCAGTTTAAAGAACCCATCAGTGTTTCTATCTCAGAATGACGCTTTCTTGATTTTGTTTTTTTTATGTCTCCAAACAGGGGTTCAGAAATGGGGGTTACGTTTAAAGTCGTCACGTCCCTCACATTGCATGCTCAACGTAAAACGAGCCTTTATCACACATTAAAATACCTGCTGTACTTTTTAGAAAATCTAAAGCCATTGGGAATATGCGGAGCTGGCGACGGAGCTCATTGATATGTAATGGCTGATGACAGATTGTCATATCATTTTTGTTAATTTCACTCATTCCAGATCCATTGAACAAGCCTGGCATGCCCACCTCTCCCAGAGAGAGAGGAATAATCTCTGAAGTTATATTGTTGAACAAATTGGAAACTGTCCTGGCTAAGAAATTGCCACATTGTGTGACGAAATGGAGCATTTTTCAAGGAAGGGAATATAAAAGATATGTTGGAGAAGGTTTTAAGGTATCATAAAGACAGTGTATACTTTCTCCATGTATGTCTATTTTATTTTTCATTGAGCGAAGGATCTGTTGACGAAAAATCTAAACAATGGAAATCTGATGAAATGTAAGGAGTAGGCCATGTATTCTTCTGGAAGATGGTCTGAGTGATGGTCTGGGGGTCCTTTCCTTTCTTGGACAGCAGTTCCAGTAGGCCGGGCCGAGGCTACTGAGTAGATCAATAAGGTTGGGCCACATTCCCATTTCCAGATCAGTAGCCTTGAGCATGCTTGATTACACCTGTCTTGTCCATACGTATTGGCAGAGGTGTCATAAGACAGGGCTGCAAAGAAGAGTATGTGGGGAAGGAGTATGAATAGGTGGAGAACAGTAGAATAGACAGGGAGGAGCAATATGTACGTCTTTGTCCAGAAGAGCTGAGGCTAGCGTTCCCCTCAGACATTCCCTTCGCGCACGCACGCACGCACGCACGCACGCACGCACGCACATACACACTTCACTGCATCATCAACTTCTTCTACGGTGCTATAAGCATCAGGACATCAAGCTTCCCTCCTCAAGCTGTCAGCTATGTTTCTGTCCCAAATGGCACCCTTTTCCATATATAGTGCTCTACTTATGACCAAGGCCTGCAGGTCTCTGGTCAAAAGAAGTGCACTATAAAGTGAATAGGTTGCCTTTTGGGATGCTTCCCATGTCTTTCCTCTGGTCTGGATCACAAAGAAACGAGGGATGAAGAGGAGGAGAGGAAGAATAGAAACAGCTGGTGGAGTCGAGAGGTTGATGTAGAGGAACCCTGGAAATCAAATGTAAAAGTCTGTGGTAGCGTAGGAGCTGTGTTACCTTCAACAGACAGACACCAGTACTGGTCAAGGGCATCTTTCTTTGTGGCTGACGCAGGTCAATACATCTTTGTCACTCGCACAACTTTTTTTTAAATCTTCAGCAGCACCCCTCGCATCTCCCTCTCTCCTCTCCCTCTCCTCTTCTCTCATCCCCCCTCTCCCCTCATCTGCAACCACAGCCATTCCCACATCCCTGCTTGTTGGGGAGACATTTCTCACAACAGACATTCTTTAAGTCAGTTCAGTGCAAAGCTGTCAACACAGACATTTGCAATCAATATTAGTAAAAAAAAACAACAACATTAATCTTCTCCCTATAAGTTGTGCTTTGTCAATTTTTCAGTCTGTGAACATTGTTGTTTTGTGTAGATTTTTCCTGCCAACTTTTGCTCTCAGTAGGGTGATGATGAAAATTATTATTTTAACTAGGCAAGTCAGTTAAGAACAAATTCTTATTTACAGTGACGGCCTACCGGGGAACAGTGGGTTAACTGCCTTGTTCAGGGGCAGAACGACAGATTTTTACCTTGTTGGCTCAAGGATTCGATGCACCAACCTCTCGGTTACTGGCCCAACTCTCTAACCGCTAGGCTACCTGCCGCCCCGACTATACAGCCCTAGCCTTTGAAAAGGTTGCAGTGCTCCTCATTATGACTGCAACATGTATTATACATATGTACAGGTAACTGCCAAAACAATGGAAACACTTGAGTAAATGAGGGATACAAAGTATATTGAAAGCAGGTGCTTCCACACAGCCCTCCAATAGAGTCCAGACACTTGTAGAATCTATGCCAAGGTGCATTGAAGCTGTTCTGGCTCGTGGTGACCCAACGCCCTATTAAAACGCTTTATGTTGATGTTTCTTTATTTTGGCACTTACCTGTATATGTATAATACAAGCTCTAGTACATGTTATTCAAATGTATTGTCAGATTTTTTTTTTTTGTTCATCCAAAATAATTCCAGCATCCGAACGGTGCACTGCGCATCCGCCAACTTTCCTTCAATTTGCAAGTGGCTGAAACTCACCGGAGAAAGCATCCGAGTGAGCGAAACAACGCCCCTCTGTCTGTTATGTAGCCCATGTATCTGATGATGTCTGGCCAAAAAGAGCATGACATGCCATAATCTTTTTGGCCGGACAGCATCAGATACATGGTCTACACGTACATGTCCTCTGCCTCGACGACGGTGGCAGTATTATCAGCAACATCTGTCTTTTTACTAAACAAATGTGTATTGTATCCCTAGAGTCTAAGGTCTGGGTTTCTACTAAGTTAACATGTGGAATTGTTTTAAGTTCGTTTTTATGGAATTGTTTTTATGTTCATAACAAGGATCAATTAGCTATTTGATTTTGAGATTTTGACTCACTTTTATAAAACATTGAATTTGGCCTTACTGCTATTACCACATATAAATGCATTGACTAACTGATTCATACATGGAAAAACAGATAGTCCAAACACTTATCAAAAGGAAGTATGTTTTGAAGTGTCGGTCCTGTATCTGAGATATAAGAAACCTAAGGAATGTAATTTTGTGAAATTGCCCTTCAGACGTGTCCCGTGACACTTGTGGCGGTCCACCATCGTGTTTGTGAGATTTTCATCTTTCCATACATAGGTCGTATTAGTGTGTAGCCATTTGGACGCTACAGATGTTTTCGTGAGAAGTGCAATTTTCTGGATGTCTCCTGGTCTGACAAACACCACTGTAGCTCGGCCCCTTCCTCCGCAGATTCAGAAAGCCGGCACAAGCGGACGCGGTGGATTGAGATGCAGCCCATGCAAAAAACGCATATCTCTAGTTTAAAGAGGGTATTTATTTTTTATTATCCCTTAAAAAAAAATATGCTTCGAGCGGAGCATGGGGGGGGGGGGGGTGTCCAGTTCATGAGGGCCCTTGATGATGTGAGGTCTGAGGCAATTGCCTCTTCTGCCTAATGGTAAGTCCGCCAGTGGAAACAGACTATATTAAACCAGGCCCACTGACTGTACCAAGATTGCTTATAAGCAATAGAGAGCCACTGCACTAAGAACAAGAGGTATGGAGAAGCCCCATGAATCAGTCAGGGTAATGGGGGAAGGCCAAATGTAATAAATAATACAATAACAAGCCTAACTAATGAGCCGTTGCCAAGGTGCGCCGTCTCCCAGTAATATAGTCCCCTCTTACCAAACCCAGCTAATAATTTAAGGGAGCCTCTCCTCGGACGCCTCGGCCGCGCCGGGTTCGCTGGATGATGAAGCGTCACCATAAGGGAACACCTGTGCAATTAAATCCTCAATTCTTTTTTCACGTTACATTAATTTCAGACCTATTGTAAAGGCACAGCTATGAGCACACTAATAATGTGGTCTACTTGACTCGGTGTCTTACTAAAACAGGGCGTCTAATTAGGTAATGGTAATTAATTAAAGATAAACGGAGCTAATCAGGGCCTGTTAGCACTCCTCTCCTCTCTTCTCTGCAACGGTCTCCTGCGCTCTCATTGGGTGGCCCAGTGGCCCTGTCATCTGTGGAAAAGAACATGAAAAATACATGTTTTTAATAGAAGCACGGGGAGAGTTCCTAATGGCACCCTATTCCATATATAGTGCACTACTATATACCAGGGCCCAGATCCTCCAGATCTGGAGGAGGAGGAAGAGGGGAGACACCCCTTTGCCTTGGTTGAGATTAGATTCTGTTGCTTGTTCATTCAATTATCTGTTCTTATGTCATTTTAGGGCATCTCCTTCTTTAAGGATCAGGACAAAGCCTTTTATGTATTAGCTACTGTAACATGTACCAGCAGCATACTACCCTGCATTTCACTTCTGGCTTGGCTCTGAAGCTAAGCAGTGTTGGTCCTTGATGGGAGATCAGATGATACTGGAAGCGGTGTTGGAAGGCCAGTAGGAGACACTCTTTCCTCTGTTCCAAAACAAACATCCCAATACCACAGGGCAGTGATTGGGGACATTGCCCTGTGTAGGGTGCTGCCTTTTGCATGGGAAGTTAAATGGGTTTCCTGACTCTCTGTGGTCACTAAAGATCCCATGGCACTTATCGTAAGAGTAGCGGTGTTAACCCTGGTGTCCTGGCTACATTCCCCATATGGCCCTCATACCAGCATGGACACCTAATCATCCCCAGCTTCTCAATTCCTCCTCTCCCCTGTATCTATTCCCCAGGTCGTTGCTGTAAATGTTTTTTCAGTCAATTTACGGTACCTGGTAAAATAATGGTTAAAAAAAGTATGTTGAAATAGGAGTTGGGATCTATATTAATCAAAGTGTTTAGATAAAAAACCTCTAACCAGGAAAGCTTAAGTGCATAAGTATAACTTGAGAAAAAAACAGGAATGTGATAACATTTTTATAAAAACGATAAACGCAAACTTAGCAGGCTCCCTTCACCATTAATTGGTAGTGTAGATGCTGCGCCTCAGATTTTGCTGATGGTGGGACTGTAGATGCGGTGTAATGTTTAACACAGCATCACATTAACAGGGTATGTGTCTGTCTGTATTTCATACCCCCTTCGTTTCATGAAGAATACATTATACCCTCCACGCAACAAATATTCAGCTTGCTATCATTTCACTTCTAATTATAAAACAGGGGCGGTCTGAGTTACGAGAGGAGCTTAAAATGTGGGCGCGCGCACACACACACACACACGCACAAGGGAACTTTGCTGTTCCAGTATAACGTTAATAACCGTTTGATGTTATACCAGAAGGAAGGCCTCTCTCTCTTCTCCTGTACACTCCTGTACCTATTATCTCCGAGTCTCCACAGAGGGAGTGGGAACCATTAAAAAACAGTTCATGGAAAAAAGTTAATGGCTATCATAATGGATGTTGACTTCGTATTGAAACAGAATGAAAGGATTTAGAAAAGAGAGAGAAAAGAGAGGAGAGTGTAAGAAATATTATTGAGAGAGGGAATAGGAGGAAAGGGTTGTTGGGATGCTGCTGTCTTCTGTGGTGTCGTGGGTCCTTCACTCCTTCACGAGGAGGAATAATTTAGGAAATGCTATTATTTTTTCCTCCTCTTCTCTCCTTTCCCCTTCTCTTCCTCTTGGTACACTAGAGAGTGTTCAGCCTGCTACAAGGAGGAAGGGTTGCTCCCTCGACACGCATCATTAGAAGGGGTTTTACTTGCGACAAGCAGGCTATTTGGCTGTCATTGGGATTGTTTGAAGAGAATATGTTTCTGTAGAGTACTCAGGGGAGACCAGCCACATCAGGAAACAGAAAAAACCCAGGCAGATCACCCTTGAGCGCTTGACACTGCTTTTATGCATTTGTCAATATTAAAGCTAATAGATGAGGGCCCGGCTGGCTGCATGTGTAAATTGGACGCTTGCCGACTGCTAGCCGCCCCCAATGCAACCTGACCTCTAACCTCTCTTGTCAGTTTCTCCCTGACCTTGTGTTTGCTAATTGCCAAGGAGTGTATTATTGTATTATTTCTTGTTAAGTGAACTCTCCGTGTGTAGTGGGCTGGAAATATTTTACATGGTAGGGTTGAAGTAGAGTCTTGTCTTGTAATGGATTGTAGCTCAGAACCAGTGGAATGTAACAACACGGTTTTGGAATGTTCATAATACAGTATTTATGAGGCTTGTGCTGTTTCATATAATGAAGTCTGACTTTAGCATTGATGCATTTCTAATTATTTTATTAAGACGGAGCTCATTTACCACCACCCACCGAGACTTACTTACATACAGTGATGTAGCTGAGGGTGCTGTAAAGAAGCATAAATAGGGGAATAAAAACACAATATCAGGAAGATAAAATAACTTAAGTATAATGATGACAGAATCTAGAGGGAGACCCCGACGCATAAAAAAAAAAAAAGCCTAACGTCTGTAGCCTACGTTGATGTAAAGCAGACCGTCGGAGACAGCAATAGTGAGCATTGAAGTGGGGCCTAGCCTGGTGTCTGACTGTTTCGTTGTGTGGACATGATGGACTGTCAGACAGAGAGCGGGGTCCATAATGCTGCCATCACCGATCCAAAGTGACGGGTGTTTCAGCAGCAGCAGTATTTAGAATTGAAATGAGACAGAATGGAGGCAGAGGGTGCTACCCAAATGGCACCCTATTCCCTTTATAGTGCACTACTTTTGACCTGAGACCATAGAGCTCTGGTCAAAACCAGTGCACCATAATAGGGAATAGGGTGCCATAGGGAATGCAGACATGGAAATCCTCCTCATTATGCTGCCTCCCTGAGGGTGGTGTGGCTGTGGCCAGCCTGACTCTGCTGCTACTTCGGAGGATGAGGAGGAGACAAGGGCGTCCTTTCAGTGCTACAAAGAGACATAGCTGGTGCTGTTAACAGACAGGATGGTAGAACAATCAGCAATTCTCAAATGAGATGAAAAACGAAGAAATAGGGGAACAAACACACAGACACGCAGGCAGACACACACACACACACACACACACACACACACACACACACACACACACACACACACACACACACACACACACACACACACACACACACACACACACACACACACACACACACACACACACACACACACACACACACACACACACACACACACACACACACATATAGGCACAAGCACACATATCTGTATGATGTTTGTGTTCCATTTTTCTGTTGCTCACCATGGGCAAAACAGGCAAACATGATGGCAACATGGGCCACATCTGATTCCCTACAGTTAGAGAAGAGAGAGGAAGAAAGGACGGCAGAGAGGGGTAGATAGAAGAGAGGAGAGGGGAGAGGGGAGAGGGAAGGAGAGGTATAAAGAGGAGAAGAGAGGAAAAAACAGGAGAGACGGGGATGGATGGCGGTTGGCAGTGTGAAATAGCATTGCAACACTCGGCCGCGTGTCCAAAAGTATCTGCATCAGTGGTGCTGATTGCAAGGCACCCGCTGGCGCTGTTTAGATAGTTTGACTACATCAAGCTCTCTTCCAGGCTCTTACTGGTGCCATTAGATGATGCTGAAGATGAAAGGTGTTCGGTGTATTTTTAAAATGGTTGATTTTCCGTGTAATGATAGCTCGTGCAATTAAGAGCTGGCTTCAGGCTCTGCGTGTCCTTGTGTGAAAAATTGCAATTATGTATGTGCATTGGTGTGTGTGTGGGGAGGAGTGTGTGTGTGTGTGTATGTGTGCCTGCATGTGTATATGCTTTCAGATTGATTTTCTTGGTTGGAAATTAGTATGTTCATAGCATACACTGCGCAGGTTTAGTTTATTAACACCATTTGGAGAGTTCTTGAATTTAATTCCTAGATTCATATTAATAGAATTTGATGGCACAGAAATGACATTTTTACATTTTCTTTGAACAAGGAAAATGAATTGACATTTAATGTATTATCTTTATTAAAGCCTTTATCTTACATATAGACCTGTGATGATTTCAAATGTAATGGTCACAATGAACCAAATACAAAGAAATACTGTAAAATTCAAGCCAATTGTTTACACATTAGCTATAGTTGCACACTAATTGTTTGGTGGTTCTGTAAAGCAATACCTTTGCTGGAAGTGTCCACATACTTAAATGTCAGTGTCATATGCCCTCATAGCATTTATTGAAATAAGCCCTTACTGTCAGAAACTACACTATATATACAAAAGTATGTGGACACCCTTTCAAATGAGTGGATTCGGCTATTTCAGCCACACCCGTTGCTGACAGGTGTATAAAATCAAGCACACAGCCATGCAATATCCATAGACAAACATAGGCAGTAGGATGCCACCTTTCCGACAAGCGAGTTCGTCAAATTTCTGCCCTGCTAGAGCTTCCCCACACGCTCCAGCAGGTATATTTCACTGGTCACCCCCAAAGCCAATTCCTCCTTTGGCCGCCTTTCCTTCCAGTTCTCTGCTGCCAATGACTGGAACAAATTGCAAAAAATCACTGAAGCTGGAGACTCATATCTCCCTCACTAACTTTAAGCATCAGCTGTTAGAGCCGCTCACAAATCATTGCACCTGTACATAGCCCATCTGTAAATAGCCCATCCAACTACCTCATCCCCGTATTGTTATTTTCTTTTGCTCCTTTGCACCCCAGTATCTCTACTTGCACATTCATCTTCTGCACACCTATCACTCCAGTGTTTAATTGCTAAATTGTAATTACTTTGCCACTACCGCCTATTTATTGCCTTATCTCCCTAATCTTACCTCATTTGCACACACTGTATATAGACTTGTTCTATTGTGTTATTGACTGTACGTTTGTTTATTCCATGTGTACCTCTGTGTTGTTGTTTGTGTCGCACTGCTTTGCTTTATCTTGGCCAGGTCGCAGTTGTAAATGAGAACTTGTTCTCAACTGGCCTACCTGGTTAAATAAAAATAAAAATAAAAATAAATTCCCCGGTCAACTGTAAGTGCTTTTATTGTGAAGTGGAAAAGTCTAGGAGCAACAACGGCGGAGCCTCGAAGTGGTAGGTCACTCAAGCTCACAGAACGAGACCGCAGAGTGCTGAGTTCTGAAGCGCGTAGCACGTAAAAATCGCGTGTCCTCGGTTGCAACACTCACTACCGAGTTCCAAACTTCCTCTGGAGGCAACGTCAGCACAAGAACTACTCGTCGGGAGTTTCATGATATGGGTTTCCATGGCCGAGCAGCCGCAGACAAGCCTAAGATCACCATGCGCAATTCCAAGTGTCACCTGCAGTGGTGTAAAGATCACCGCCATTGGACTCTGGAGCAGTGGAAACGCGTTCTCTGGAGTGATGAATCACGCTTCACCATCTGGCAGTCCAACGGACCGATCTAGGTTTGGTGGATACCAGGAGAACACTTCCTGCCAAAATGCATAGTGCCAACTGTAAAGTTTGGTGGAGGATAAAGAATGGTCTGGGTGTGTTTTTCATGGTTCAGGCTAGGCCCCTTAGTTCCAGTAAAGGGAAATCTTTGAGGCAACAGTTTGTGGAAGGCCCTTTCCTGTTTCAGCATGACAATGTCCCGGTGCACAAAGCGAGGTCCATACAGAAATGGTTTGTCGAGATCAGTTTGGAAGAACTTGACTGGCCTGCACAGAGCCCTGACCTCAACCCCATCGAACACCTTTGGGATGAATTGGAACAGGCCTAATCACCCAACATCAGTGTCCGATCGCACTCATGCTCTTGTGACTGAATGGAAGCAAGTCCCCACTGCAATGCTCCAACATCTAGTGGAAAGCCTTCCCAGAAGAATGTAGGCTGTTATAGCAGGAAAGGGGGGAGCAATTCCATATCAATGCCCATGATTTTGGATTGAGATAATCGACGAGCAGGAGTCCATATACTTATGGTCATGTAGTGTATTTCCTCTTGAGTAGAACCACAAGACAAAAATTGTCTTTGTTTTCCAGTGTATTATTTTCATGGTATGGATGGTATAATAGTTTAGTGTTTGTCTGAGTGTGTAAGGGGGATGTGTGTGTGTGTGTGTGTGTGTGTGTGTGTGTGTGTGTGTGTGTGTGTGTGTGTGTGTGTGTGTGTGTGTGTGTGTGTGTGTGTGTGTGTGTGTGTTAGGGCTGTAGGGTGGATTGTCAAAAGGGCTGAAATTGCCATGAGAGTAATTGTGTTGTTCCATGACATTCACTTCTGCTAAATGTAATCACTTTAAATAATGTCAGTGACATCTTGTGAAGTATTTGGTGGAAGAAAAGCCACTATATAGGGCAGGCATCATAGTGTGTGATCCTGAGTGTCTGCCTCATCTTCCCTTTCATTAGAGATGAACAGCCCGAGGTGGGACTGGGGCGGGGGGCAGACAGGGGGAGGAGGGAGAGGAGGGGAGGGAGATCGTGTGTGTGTGTGTGTGTGTGCATGCAGGGGGTGGGCAGTGGGTACGGGAGGGGGTGGTTTCACTGCAAATGGTAAATAAGATTGTAACAGTTACAGCTCCAGCGCTCTGCCCAGAAGACAAAAGTGACTGATGATTAGCTTAATATTTGTTGCACAATTCACCATAGGGCTGAACGTTGTGAACATTTATTGCTAGTGCCAGGCTCTTTCAGATAGCATTTAATCACATCAACTCTGGCCCTGTGAAATCCATTGTAATTTTACTAACAGTCACACAGTGTGTTTGATAAGAAAAAAAGAGAGCACATTTTATCACAGCGTCTGCCTGATGCGCTCTTCCCATTCATACCTCGAGGCATGGTGCTGTACAATTCGGCGTGAACTTTCGACACTTAAATGCTAAACCGCGACTGATTTTGGATGATAATAGGGGCCTTAATAGAAGCTGATCTCTTTGCGATGGCTTGGAGGAGTCGTCCTATCGTATCGCGCACTGGCTGCTGTAATGCAATGTGAGCAGACAGCTTCAGGAAGAAAAAAAACCTGAGGAAGGAAGGAAGAGAGGAAAGAAGGAAGGGTAGAGATACTGAAGGATAACACAATGCACAATCCTCCTAGCTGGCTGAGAGGGAAACATGTCTACCAGAGTGTTGCTGTGTATCAGGGTGAGAGAGAGGAGAGGAGGAGAGCAGGAGACTGGAGCGGTAACAGGAAACAAGTCGGGAGAGAGAGAGGAAGGGGAGGAGAGGCAGCGCCGGTAAGTGTATTTGGCAGAGTGAGGATCGAGACGAGGGGGGCTTGATGGTGTAAAAATGGAGCTGACCCTTTAGCCCTCTAAGATCCACAAATGGACGGAGGCGTCATACGGGACAGGCCTGGAGTCAGAGACTGACCTGCTCAAGGTTGTCAGCAGCCTGGGTCAACCTTCACCCAGCTCCCCTTGAATACTGTAAGCAAGCTGCTGCTTGGCTGGATGGAAGAAGCAGCCTAAAGAGCCAGGAGCAGGGAACTTCTATGGTAATTCTCTGCCTCTATTGTCATGGTGAATTGGTCCTAGATGGTTGAGGGCTGGATCCCAAATAGCACCCTGTTCCTTATATAGTGCACTACTTTTGACCAGAGCACTTAAGGGAATAGGGAGCCATTTGAGACACTACCCTGGAATCCCTTGCAGGAAGGGAATACTCTTCTTGTCCTGTCATTATGAGACTAACAGCGATAACAGGCAGCTCCTCCCTCCAACAGGGAGGGAATGAACACACAAAACCCTGAGCGATCATGGTAATGATATGGTAATTAATGACGTGGTTACAGTGTAATTAGTGTCCTCTTAATGAAAGTGATACTAATGCTCTCACAATCGAGGGATAATTTATATTGGGAAACAGACAAAGGATTAGATGTAGACAAAGCATGATTTTCAAACACTGTTTTTTAAAGAGATAGATGAGAAAGGTATACAGATGTAGGATCTTAATTTGAGCCAGTTTGCTACAGCAGGAAAATAATCCTGCACGAACAGGAAATGTGAATTATCATTAATGGACATTGTTTTTAGGGGTTGATACATTTTTCGTTAGGGTAAATCAAGTCTGACATTTTAAAGTGGAAATTACAAACTTTACAAGCCATTTTAAACCTTGAACTAGTTTGCATTTCCTGCTTAGCAGGAAAATTCTCAGCAACAAAAGAGTGATCAAATTAAGATCCTGCATTTGTATATGGATAATTTTCCTGTGTATTATTGTCCTTGAAATATCCTCGTTATTTCAAGAGCGTTGGCTACTGCTATTGCTCTAGCCAGCAGGGTTAGGTACATACACAGTCCTTGTTTGTGTCTCAAATGGCACCCTATTCCCTATAGTGCAGTACTTACTTATGTAGGGGACAGTGTGCCATTTCGGACACAGACCTTGAGTCCATTCAATTACATGCTACAGTAGTGCTGCTGTCTTGACTGCTGGTGATAAAGTGTTAAGTGGGGGTAGCGACCAGTGTAATTAAACTTGAGATGAATTTGCCTGTCTGGTGTGTCCTGGACTATGTGTTCTTTAAAAGACACATTGTCTGTTGCTGTAAATCACGTCGTCAGCGTGGTGGTGTCCCGCAGCGCACCTGTCCTGTTCCAGAATGCATGAACCATGCTGAAAGTATTGGTTCTGAAGTTTAATTATTAATAGGAGATTGTGTGTGTGTGTGTGTGTGTGTGTGTGTGTGTGTGTGTGTGTGTGTGTGTGTGTGTGTGTGTGTGTGTGTGTGTGTGTGTGTGTGTGTGTGTGTGTGTGTGTGTGTGTGTGTGTGTGTGTGTGTGTGTGTGTGTGTGTGTGTGTGTGTGTGTGTGTGTGTGTGTGTGTGTGTGTGTGTGTGTGTGTGTGTGTTAGTGTAGTGGCTGCAGATGTTTGTATTAAGAGTTCTCCAGGGCTTGATCGGCCCGGTGCGGGGCATAAATGAGAGAGATGTCCCATCCTGCCCCTCTCTCTTTCCAATGGGCACCAGGGCTCATGGCGGATCTACAGTAACAACAAAGATTTAGGTTTTAGAACTTTACTTTTGTAAAACTGAATGTCAGGCACATACATTCTGTCACATTCTACTCACAGTATAGTATGTGCAGTATACAGGCTACTGTAGTTGGAATGTATTTAGTGTGAGATTAGAAGTATAGTTGTAATTGTTAAGTAAATGGGGTAAATCCATTTTAAATCAATAGTTTGACAACCCTGTTTGTAAGATTTTAAATTATATCAAACTCAACTGTTTATCTTTTCCAGTGATGAAGACATGGATGTCTCATGATATGGAGGGGCATGCAAAATGAGTCAACTTTCAGCACCTTTATCGCCTGAATGTTTTGCGTTCAGGTCCAAAAAGTCACTTTCTGACCACTTCTTCCATGTATGAAAAGTTTTGTTTAAATCAAAAGGGACGCTGTCAAAAAGCTATTGAATTCACATGGATTTACCCTATGGTGTGTTTTCATTTTATTTCATTCATTTGGTTGTTGCTGCTCTGTGAGATACTGAATGTACAGTAAGCAGAGTGTGCAACATAGTTAAGATGATAATAACAGTAATTAGGCAACTGTAGGCAGGTTCATCTATATGAAGGCGTTTCCTCTTCAGCGTGAATATTACAGCACACAGCAGGCCCACTCAGAGGAGAGAGGAAGGGAAAGGAAGAAAGAGAGAGAGAGAAAGGAGAGAGAGAGAAAAAGAGAGGGGAGAGAGCGGGAGAAAGAGAGAGAGATGGAGAAGGAAAGAGAGGGGGAGAGAAAGAGAGAGAGGGAGGGAGGGAGGGAGGGAGGGAGGGAGAAAGAACAGATAACTGCCAGCAGTGTCAGATGCTTCCCGCATTATTATCATTTCTGATGCATTTAATATCCCCGTTTTTAGCTTTGAAGACAATCTTTGGGGAATATTGAATCTAAGCATTCTCTTCTGCCTTGCTTTCCCTTTCTCGTACAGACACAAACTGAACTAATTAGCCTCATACCTATAGGCACACTTTTTCATTTCCCCACATTTTTATTTCCTTCTACGTGATGTCTCGCTGACTCCCTCTCTCCGGCCTTGTCCCCTCCCCCCCTCCTCTGTTGTCTTGTTATAACACTGTGCCATTGGCACTTTCTTTCTTTTATATTTTCGCATGCAAATTGGGGCTGAGTGCTTTTTACGAGCGTCCTCCCAACCTATTAGTGGTTGTGGCCCGCGGAGGGTCCTCTTCTTCTCTACACTTAAGGAGGCTGACATAGACAGGCCAGCATACTGTATCCCTGTAACCTTTTACCCTCTCTCTATCCAGCACCGTGCCTCCTTAAGGCCCTCTTAACCCAGTCCAAAGCGCCTCCATCGTGTTAGTTAGAGGAGGTAGCATCCCCGCTGTACTGTTCTGCAGGAGTTCAAAGTTACACACAAGTCCTACTGTCATACTGAAGTTAAGCTTAGGACCTTTTAGAATGCATTTGTGAAATCAATAGGGCAGTCCCTAGTGATGTCGTCGTCGTCCCACACCCTCCTCTTTCTTTCAACCCTCCACTGCCACGCTCCACCCCACCCTTCTATACACTTGTCACAAATTCCTTTAAGAATACCGCAGTGATAACCTGCAGCTATATGATGCACACTAAAGAGTCTGTTTTACATAGCCAAAGGGTCCGATGCGAGGTTCTCCCCGTCACATGAACGGATGTTATTCACAACAATATGCTAAGTATTGTCACCTGGGAACACCTTAAAAGGAAGTAGATTTGGGGATTAAAACACTTGGAAAGTCATTATTTAAAGAAGTTTCATTTAATGTTTTTATACCGTTGGACCCGAAAGAGGTATCCTACCGATATATCACACAATCCAAGGGTAAATGTTGCCTTAGATTTATGTGCCTTGTTCCAAGGCTACTACTGTAGGTTCATTGATATTTCCTGATATATTACACAGCGTACGTCAGACTGCGCATACCACACATATTCAGTCAACTATAGACAATGTAGTTACAGTTTTCATTGACAAAGATGTTATATTGTAGATTATAAACTGGGTGGTTCCAGCCCTGAATGCTGATTGGCTGAAAGCCGTGGTATATCAGACCGTATACCAGGGGTATGACAAAACATGTATTTTTACTCTTCGTTGGTAACCAGTTTATAATAGCAATAAGACGCCTCAGGAGGGTGTGGTATACGGCCAATAGACCACGCCTAAGGGCTGTATCCAGAACAGCTCTTAGCCGTGGTATATTGGCCATGTACCACACCCCCTCTGGCCTTATTGCTTAATTATAGTTACATTGTTATATTAGTGAGCAGTACAACACAATATTGATGTCTCTTTTCATACTAAAAAGATTTAGCTAAACGTAAACAGTCAAACATCACTATGTTTGTCAGAAAGATAGGGAGTTTTTAAGATGCACTTTCCCTCAGTGGCAGTAGGATGGTACACTGCTCTGAAAAGTGCTGGTCAGATGTTTCATGAGGCATCTCTGTGTAGAAGAGATATATTCTGAAACGCTTCATCCAGACTTGTACAGGGAGAGGAGAGGGAGAAGGAGAGGAGAGTAACAGAGGAAAGGAGGGGAGAGTAGAGGAGAAAAGAGGGGAGAGGAGAGACAAGGGAGAGGGAAAGGAGAGAAGGGAAGAGGAGAAGAGAAGAGGAGAAGAGGAGAGAGGGGACAAGGAGAGAGGATTTTTTTCTACTGTCTTATTTGCCTGTATGTTTGTTTATTCCATGTGTAACTCTGTATTGTTGTATGTGTCGAACTGCTTTGCTTTATTCTTGGCCAGGTCGCAGTTGTAAATGAGAACTTGTTCTCAACTAGCCTACCTGGTTAAATAAAGGTGAAATAAATAAATAAATACAATATCATTAAGTCTCAATGTGCCATTTTTTATGATACGGGTAGTGTCACAGGACAGAAGCAGGCTTTAACAGCACTGTAAAGCATCTTGACAAGGTCTCTGAAGAGCTCTATGATCACTGGCTATAAAACTATGCAGATGGTTGCAGATGATCAGCACAGTGTGAGAGGAATACAAATATGATGACTGCAGTAAGTCTTATGTGAAAATGTAGATCATGACAAGACAAAAGAGAAGCAATGTTTTAACTTCGGGCTTGGTGATTTACAGATACAGAACTATGATTAGCCTACTACTTCAACTACTTCAACTACTACAGTGCCTTCAGAAAGTATTCACACTCCTTTACTTTTTTCTCTCTTTTTTTGTATTATAGCCTGAATTTAAAAAAGACTAAATTGAGATGTGTCACTGGCCTACACACAATACCCCATAATGTCAAAGTG
The DNA here is from genome assembly GCF_045679555.1 of Salvelinus alpinus. NCBI lineage: Eukaryota > Metazoa > Chordata > Actinopteri > Salmoniformes > Salmonidae > Salvelinus > Salvelinus alpinus. Next base: position 35,214,804 of record NC_092091.1, on the reverse strand, counting down.
GAATTGAGCTGAGCACCACTGAGCACCACTCTTCAAGCATGGTGGCAGCTACATCATGTTATGGGTATGCTTGTCATCGGCAAGGACTACAGAGTTTTTTGGGGGATAATAATAAACGGAATAGAGCTAAGCACAGGCAAAATCCCAGAGGAAAATGTGCTTCAGTCTGCTTTTCAACAGACACTGGGAGACAAATTCACCTTTCAGCAGGACAATAACCTAAAACACAAGGCCAAATATACACTGGAGTTGCTTTCCAAGATGACATTGAACGTTCCTGAGTGACAAAGTTACAGTTTTTACTTGCAGTGCATTCTGAAAGTATTCAGGTCCCTTGACTTTTTCCACATTTTGTTTCATTAATCAAATCAAATCAAAAGTATTTATATAGCCCTTCTTACATCAGCTGATATCTCAAAGTGCTGTACAGAAACCCAGCCTAAAACCCCAAACAGCAAGCAATGCAGGTGTAGAAGCACATTACAGCCTTATTCTCTAATGAATTAAATGTAAAAGAAATCCTCAACAATTTACTCACAATACCCCATAATGACAAAGCATAAACAGGTTTTTAGAAATGTTTGCAAAAAAAACAAAAAAATATTTACATAAGTATTCAGACCCTTTGCTATGAGACTCGAAATTGAGCTCACGTGCATCTTGTCTCAATTTATCATCCTTGAGAAGTTTCTACAACTTTATTGGAGTCCACCTGTGGTAAATTCAAATTTGAAAAGGCACCTGTCTATAGTGCATGTCAGAGCAAAAGGCAAAACCCCAAATACAGGTGTGCCGAGCTTGTAGCGTCATACCCAAGAATACTCGAGGCTGTAAATGCTGTCAAACGTGCTTCAACAAAGTACTGAGTAATGGGTCTGAATACTTATGTAAATGTGATTTTTTCATTCTTTTTTTATAGAAAAACTCTAAAAACCTGGTTTTGCTTTGTCATTATGGGTTATTGTGTGTAGATCGATGAGGGAAAAAAACGATTTAATCAATTTTAGAATAACGCTGTAATGTAACAAAATGTGGAAAAAGTCAAGGGGTCTGAATACTCCGAATGCACTGTATTATACATAGTAAAACACATTTTACTGGTTATCTTTTAGTGGAAAACTGTGAAACTTTTCTTATGTCAAATCAGCAGATACTTTCCTTATGCTACAAACAGCAGATACCCAGACATGTTGCCCCTCAATTAAACCATTAAAACCCATATGAAGGTCAATTAAAGCCATATGAAGAGTTTGTCACGGGTGTACGTCCCAGATCTGTGGCTTTTTCCCATATCACACCCTATTCACTATATACTGCACTACTTTTGACCACAGCCCTATGGGGCCTGTTCAAATATGGTGCTATTTTGGACACAGCCTGTGTGTTCCTGCTGAATGTTTACGGAGGTAATTCAGGTTAAGGACCTTGGATACACAGCACAGGCCCACCTGGGAACACAGCCTTCTGGTCACAAGTCTACTGCTGTGCTCTACTAAGCAGCCCTGTGCTAATTGGGCTGGAGGTATAACTCGTAGGATTTTTTATGTAATTAAATCTACACCTCAGGCTTCTGCTAATGACTCCCATGGTTGTATGTAAGGTGGATGGCAAATACATAGTAAAAAGCAGTATATAAGCAGTATAAAAACATCATCATTACTGCTCATCACTGCTTGTATATCCTGTAACAATGCTTATGGAAAAAGACACACCCTGTAATTATTATGTAAATATGTATTTATTTCATGACACACTAAAGTCATAACCAGAGGATTGTTCTGTTTCATTGTTTAATGGACTTGAGATATATTATGCATGAAGATTCAGGAAATGAATGTGTCTTGTTATAATCACGAGGCTACTGCTGGCAGATGAGTAATTTGTTGTGTGACTAATGTATAATTGAATCCCCTATTTATGTTAAAGAGTTGAAATAGCAGTCTGGAAATAAGCAAGCTATGCACTGCTATGGACTTGTCGGTTTAACATTGATGGTGCCTTTCAATTGTCTCTGACAGGTTATCTAACATTACTCACATTGCAGTACGTGTACAGGAGCTTGAGTATCGTCAAAACGCACCCTGTTGGTGTGTTCGCTCAACTTAAGTCTTTATGATATGTGTGAGTACAGTACCATATGCCTGTACTCACTGCCAGTGTATGTGTGACACCCGTGGTACAACTCTCATTTGCATAATATTTAGATTGTTTCCTATGTGTGTCGTGCAGCATCAGGGTCCGCTTCAACCTCTGAATGTTGACTGAACCGCGAGTGATTGGGTGGTCAGTTCCTTGGCTAATTAGCGTAGCGTTAATGTGTGATGCTCCCCTGGGGTCTCTGTGGTGTGTGTGTGTGGTGGGGGCTGGCATGGCCATGTGGTTAAGCCGCTGCTGACATTAGCCCATGGGCAGCCTGGGAGGAGGTGGTAGCTAGCCTTTATCTACCAACCGGTAAAGTAGACCCATCACCCATCCACTCAGTCCCTACCAGGCTGGGGGGTGTGGTACAGTAGACTGAGGGCTCCCCCCATTCAAGATCTTCAATGTCCTAGTAAAGGAGCAAGGACGCAGGCCACACAGGGAATTAATGACGCTATAGAGAGACAGGTTGCGTCACAAATGGCACCCTATTCCCTATGGGCTCTGGTCAAAAGTAGTGCACTCTATGGGGAATAGGGTGCCATTTCAGACACAACCTTTAGTTTCTCCTATCCTCATCCCTAAACCCATAAGCTCTATGATATCCTGACAGGCATATAGGCCACGCTCCGTCCTCCCAGCATGCTCTGCTCTCTGACCGCTGGCAGACCGAGCGAGTAGAGCCCAGAGCTGAGGGCAGGCAGGCTGCAGTGGAGCGCAGAGCCGGATGTCGGCGTAAGGCGCCTTGCCAAGTGCCCTTGCCTGTACCATCATGGATGTTGATTTCAATTAACTCAATCACATGTTCCCAGATTGACCTTTCCCGTTAGGACACCCAGGGCTGCAATCTTTTGTTCCAGTTCTCTCCACAAACGCCTTGGGGGGCTAGCAGTGTTAAGTTGTGTGGTTGGTATTTGTGTGGCTGCTGGCGATGGTATCTTCTCTCTCCTCCTCCGATCCTCGGTTAGGTTGGCCAAGACATTTCAACATTCAGCGGCGGTTTTCCAAGGCTCTATGGTCAGCTTGACAACCACCAGAGGGAATGGACAGAGGGTGAGGATAGCAGGCTAATGATGTAAAGGACTAGGCTGGTAATCAGTCTGAGCAGTGGCTGGTCCTGTCCTGTCAGGCTGTGTGGTGGCAGACTGGTGGCTAATGACTGGTGCTGGCAGGATGGTAGTGGCGGATTGATTGATGCTGGCCTGTTCTCACATGCAGAGTGCTGTCATGTAGACCCCACTGTGTAAACACAGTCACTGTGGTGATTATCTTAGCTCCTTAGACCCTGGAATGGTCAGTGGCCAGGATTGGCTAGCTGAAACGTTGCCCAGAAACAGACAGGTAGGACGGTTGGCTAGCTGTAATGCCGCACCAAAATAGACGGTAGACTAGCATGTAGCTAGCTCACTGCAGCTAATGAAATGTTGCCCTAAAACAGACAGGTAGCAGAGAAATTGTCGCCTTTTGGAGGATCATTTTTTTTTAAAGTCAATAAATAAAACTGTTGCAGTCAAAATGACAAAGAGAAAAAAATCCAGTCAATGGAAATACATTTGACCATCATTCTTATTGGTCGATAGGTTAATTTGCATAATTCTGTGGAATTAAATTGGCCTGTGTGTATTTTCATGAGTCATCATGTATCTTATTTATCCAGCACAACTATCATTCTGGAGAGTTAGTTACCTATATCTTTGCCACACACCCTTCTTGTCTCAACATTATAAATTATACTCAAGACACATTATCCTCACATATATTTGATATGTTTTTCACTGACAGCCGCAACTCAATAATCAGCTAGGCATATTGCTAAGCGCACCGCCAAAATTGCGGGCTTCCCAAATACGCATAGGCCTACTAGCTTGTGATTTGTAACAATCCACAGCAGAACTATTTAAGAAGCTAATGATATTCGATTCCTCTGTGGCTAAGTCATGCTTTCTGGTGAAGTATTTTGAACAATTTTATTTATTTCTGTATAGACTGGAGTAATTACATAATTTGGGGAAATGTATTTCCATGTACTTCCCTATTGGATCCACCACTATGCCATTTCTCTCATGTTCAATTGGTTTTCATATCAACTTTCTTTCGTTGTCCAGATGCCAAAGGCACAATCCTTGTCATATTAGCAACCCATCCTAGTTGTTGCATCTTTAGATTCGCTCTCATTCTAAGTTTCTTACAGAGATTTTCATCTCTGTCACATATGGAACCTCTATCATGTGTGCTGTTTAGAATGGTGTTTTCCCAAGTGCGCTGTTTAGAAAATGATGTTTTATTGGCTGCTTCATTACATGAGTTGCGTGTTCTGTTAAGATGCATCACCTTAATCGAAATGTGATCTTTGTCATTCTGAGCACCCTGGGTTATGCACCCAATGGATATGGGTCGGGTAAATTTTTTTAAACGGCCAGTAAATTAAAATGTTCCTGGTAACTCGTCCTTAAGGAAACCCTGACAGGTAGCTACAGTAGCATAGCTCGAGGAGGGTTGTTCGCTAGCTACCTGTAACACTGCCAAAACACAGAAGGGTAGCTAACTAGTTGATTGAATCAGTGGCTGTGGTTGGCTACCTGAAATGCTACTCAGAAACAGACAGGCAAGTAGATAGCTCACAGGAGTGTTCTGGCGCCATCTATAATGGTGCAGGAGGAGATGGCTGCTGTTTTACTGGCTCCTAACCAACACTGCTATTTTGTTTGTTTATTTCGCATTATTTGTAACAAATGTTGTACATAATGTTGCTGCTACCATCTCTTATGACCGAAACGAGCTTCTGGACATCAGAACAGAGATAACTTACCTCGAACTGGACAAAGATTTTTTATTTAATGAGTCTGATGCAAAGGATATACTGCTTTGTCAAGACAAGGCCCAAATCCCTGTCATCAGCATGAAGAAAAGACAAAGGAAAAGGGGGAGGAAACCGGGGTGCCTTGTAAGAATTTGCGGATGAGTAGGTAAACAACCACTTCCCTCCATATTACTGGCCAACGTGCAATCATTGGAAAACAAACTGGACGATCTACGATTAAGGCTATCCTACCAATGGGACATTAAAAAACTGTAATATCTTATGTTTCACCAAAACGTGACTGAACGACAACACGGATAATATAGAGCTGGCTGGCTTCTTGGTGCATCGGCAGAACAGAGCAGCTACGTCTGGTATTGACGAGGGGCAGGGGTGTGTGTCTATTTGTCAATAACTGCTGGTGTCTAATATTAAAGAAGTCTAGACGTATTGCTCGCCTGAGTGTAACCGATGTGAAATGGCTAGCTAGTTAGCGGTGGTGCGCGCTAATAGCGTTTCAATCGGTGACGTCACTTGCTCTGAGACCTTGAAGTAGTTGTTCCTCTTGCTCTGCAAGGGCTGCGGCTTTTGTGGCGAGATGGGTAACGATGCTTCGTGGGTGTCAGTTGTTGATGTGTGCAGAGGGTCCCTGGTTCGAGCCCAGGTTGGGGCGAGGAGAGGGACAGAAGCTATACTGTTACATGAGGTAGAATACCTCATTATAAGCTGTAGACCACACTATCTACCAAGAGAGTTCTCATCTATATTATTTGTAGCCGTCTATTTACCACCACAAACCGATGCTGGCACTAAGACCGAACTCAACGAGCTGTATAAGGCCATCAGCAAACAAGAAAATGCTCATCCAGAAGCAGGGGCTCCTAGTGGCCGGGGACTTTAATGCAGGCAAACTTAAATCCGTTTTACCTAATTTCTACCAGCATGTCACATGTGCAACCAGAGGAAAAAAACTCTAGACCACCTTTACTCCACACACAGAGACGCGTACAAAGCTGTCCCTCACCCTACAAAGGGAAACCCAGACACGAGCTGCCCGGTGACACAAGCCTACCAGACGAGCTAAATGCCTTTTATGCTTGCTTCGAGGCTAGTAACACTGAAGCATGCATGAGAGCATCAGCTGTTCCAGATGACTGTGGGATCACGCTCTCCGTAGTCGATGTGAGCAAGACCTTTAAACAGGTCAACATTCACAAAGATGATTAGCAGGACGTGTACTCAAAGCATGCCCGGAACAACTGGCAAGTGTCTTCACTGACATTTTCAACCTCTCCCTGAGTCTGTAACCTACTGTAGACTTTCATTGCAAAACAGTTCGTTTTAATCAATGATTTGGTAGCGTGAATACATTCATGTACATACTACCTCAATTGGGCCGACCAACCAGTGCTCCCACACATTGGCTAACCGGGCTATCTGCATTGTGTCCCGCCACCCACCACCCGCCAACCACTCTTTTACGCTACTGCTACTCTCTGTTCATCATATATGCATAGTCACTTTAACCATATCTACATGTACATACTACCTCAATTAGCCTGACTAACCGGTGTCTATATGTAGCCTCGCTAGTTTTATAGCTACTGTATATAGCCTGTCTTTTTACTGTTGTTTTATTTCTATACCTACCTATTGTTCACCTAACACCTTTTTTGCACTATTGGTTAGAGCCTGTAAGTAAGCATTTCACTGTAAGGTCTACTACACCTGTTGTATTCGGAGCACGTGACAAATAAACTTTAATTTGATTTGATATATTTTTTATAGCTTTATCTAAAAGGATAACTTTTTAATGTTTCACTATTTTTATTTTTATGAAATTCACTGAAGAGGATGGAGCCTCCACTGATACTAACATACTGTATTTCCCTGCTATTATATGAGAGCCCAGTGTCTTGAGAGTCCCAATGGGGGAAGCAGTCCATGTCTTTAAATATCCTCAATGTCACTGCTGTGTAGACTGGGGGCTTGGTTTGCCCTGGCTGGATCTGGGGCCTATGGGGCCTGTGAGGGCCAGAGTACTCCCTCCCTCCCTCCCTCCCTCCCTCCCTCCCTCCCTCCCTCCCTCCCTCCCTCCCTCCCTCCCTCCCTCCCTCCCTCCCTCCCTCCCTCCCTCCCTCCCTCCCTCACTCCCTCACTCCCTCCCTCCCTCACCACCAGGCTCCCCTCTCTCAGAATGCCCCCTTCATCCCTCCATCCCAAATGCTGAGTTCAGGGCCCGAGATAAGTGCTTCTCCAGAGATGGCCCTTCACCTGAAATTGCCTTCCACATCTGTGTATGGATGTAAGGATGTCCGAGACATACATGTTTTTAGGAGTCAATTGAGACATCAGGAGCCCAACCAACGCCCACAGGAGCCCCCAACCCAAATGGAAATGTGTTCTGGGTCGTGTTCAGTAGGTACAACATAGAAGAAAATGAACCAAATCTGAAACGTTTTTGGGTAAATCATTTTTAATGCAATCACTTTTTGACAGCACCCCTTTTTATATGAATGAAACTTTCCATACATATTTGCCAATTGAAGTGCTCAGAAATTGACTTTTTGGACCTGAATGCCTAAATATTGCTGAGATAAAGGTACTCAAAGTTGACCTATTTTGCATACTCCACCATACCATGAGACATCCATGTCTTCATCACAGGAAAAGATAAACAGTTAATCATTTAAAAGCTAACAAACAGGGTACGAAACGGTTTTGTCCAATAAGAAACTGGTCAAATAGAACATGAAGAAAGGTTGAGGTGCCATTAGAGGAGACCTCATATTATCATTATCACAGTTATTCAGCAGCACTTCAAGGTACACATAGCATGTCGAAGATCTTACTTCAGCCAATAGGGCAAGAATGGACGGATAACACATCTATTGTTAGAGATGCAGAAGTTATTGCAGTGCTTATTACAGAAATATATTAATGAACCCAGGATGTTATTCAAAACACATCATTTGATTTGATGATGAAGATGTTACCACTCCAGAATCCCCTATCCCCTCTTTCGCTCCCTTTGTTTTCTGTCACTAGTGCCTTTGTCATGGGCACAGCAGGCTGTAGATAGAGATGTCAAACTGGACCTCTGAGGTCGTAGGGTCAGAGAAACTCTTCACTACTGTTGACCTTCATCCAGACAGATTTAGCCACTGTCAATAGCACACACACACACACACACACACACACACACACACACACACACACACACACACACACACACACACACACACACACACACACACACACACACACACACACACACACACACACACACACACACACACACACACACACACACACACAGGTACATGCACACACAGACACACAGACGCACGCACACAGACACACACACACACACACGCGTGCACACACACAGACACACACTGTCAGTGTCTCTCTTTGACTTGCCCCGCTACCCCCCTTTTGTGATTGCAGACAGACATAATGAAGACATCACTTTCAGATTTTTGACCCCTGTCATCTTTTTATTGGTTAATATTCAATAATTATAACTATTTGGACAATGAGTAAGGTCAGGATATTGAGTGCTCAGCCCCACCAACCTCTTTTGTGGCCATCACAGACAACCATAATGAAGAGATCAGTTTTTGATTGTCGACTCTTTTTTAATCTAATAGCCAAGCAATACTCAATTTTCAGACTCAGGAATAATCCTTAGGACAAAAGAGTGAGATGAGGACATTGAGGGATAATTTGTTTAAACTTCACATTGTCAAAGACGGGGTGTTAAAAAAATGAAAGTGTATCCATTTGCCTGTGTAATCACATTAAATTGCTTGTAGCTCATTTGCAGATTGTTTGTTGGACGAGACGGAGCTGAGACAGTTTACCAATTTGACAGCTTAGTTAGTGGTCCGGGGAGCTGTGAAATATCACACTTCATGTTTTTCAATTTGAAAGCCACACATAGAGATGTGAGAAGGAGAATCGCCTAATAAGAAAACGGCTTATTTTGTTCTTCAGTGTACACCTCCTTACATTATCTCTCAAATCCAGTAAAACCAAATGCAGTACATTTCCACATCAACACTATGTATGAGGTAAGGATTCATTCTTTGTATTTTACCTTTATTTTACCAGGTTGTCCTATTGAGGTCAGAAAGCCTCTTTTTCAACAAAGACAGGCTACACTATTAGATTCACAAAAATGTAAGAAGTGTGTGACGAATCGCACACTGTCATGTTGCAAAAAAACAACAACGCCAGACCAATAAGACACCGCCACTGTTCTCAGAACAAAACAACAACCTCTTGCTTCCTCACCACCAGGTCTCTCCTCCTCCATCCCCTCCTATGTCTGCCTGTGTTCCCCAGACGGTGAGGGTGGAGGTCAGAGGTCGTTGTCACTGTGTACCCAGGTCTGCAAACAGCTCATTAGCCAGGCTGTAGTCTCACTGGGGACAGGGACAGAGCTCCTGGGAGGGACTCTCTACTCCACACTCACACAAACACACACACTTGCTACCCCGCCGCTGTGCTGATACCTGGTTTGTTTAGAGCCTTCTCAGGGGATTCACTGTGTTATTTCGGTTGTTTGTCTGTCTCATGTTTAATTAATAACTAACTCCTGTCAACCACGTGTTTACACACATGCTGTAACATCATGAGAAAGGAAGAAGAATGGAGGAAAAGGCAATGTCATGATGATGAGCTATGTTTGTTTAAATGGTGGGCTCTTCTTATTCTGTATTATTCTATCCCAATAAGGGATGTCCATATAAAGCAAATCATTCATATGACTGCAAATATCGAATATTTCTTTCCTCCATTAAATGTGCATACAAATTGTGGCCAATACACAATGATTTAAGAAAAACGATTGAATCTAGCTGAATGTATATAAAATAGGTAGTGACAATACATCATTCTTGACTTAATTCAGGCCATAAAGAGAGGAAATGCACAATGACCACAGACTAAATGCAATACCTGGATTTCCTTTCGTGCTTCCCATCTCTTGCAAATTACCACAATTAGATCCAATGTTTCTCCCTGAAATAGGGATGGGCAGTACACCGTATTTATTTATACAGTATTGATGCACGGACCGGTTTGGGTTTTTACTTTATCATGTATAACGGTATTTCAATGTTTGGTTTGTTAAATGTGTTATGCCACTCCGCCACATGTAATGTCCGTTTTTATAGTTTACTCGGTTTGCTACTGAGTTGTCTCTCTTCCTCTCTCCTTCCACACACAACCAGCATAGCCCCGTGTCACTCAAACAGAACAGTTTTTCCTCTACCACAAGCCACAACCACTTGGCAGTTGCCGTTCACTCGCAGTGACAGTCTGCATGGTCAGATGTTGGTGACAATGATGCTGCTTTCCACTTAGCTTCTTAATATAAATCCAGAAGCGTTCTATAATAGCACTATTAGTTTGTGTATCTCAATGTCTGCAAACAGCTAGTTTGTCTTTTCTTAGCAAGTTGCCGCTAATGCTAATCACTCGTTAGCTGGCTAGCTAGGCACGTAGCTAGCTAGCTAAATGTACTTAATAAAAAAACTTAGCTAGTTAGCTAATAAAGCCTGAAACCATTGCTGGTGAAGGTCTACAGTAGATCAGCATGTTGTTTGTGCAACGGTATATTCTAAATACATTTTACATTTACATTTTAGTCATTTAGCAGACGCTCTTATCCAGAGCGACTTAGAGTAGAGTGCATACATTTTTATTACATTTTTACATACTGAGACAAGGATATCCCTACCGGCCAAGAGCAGACGCTCTTATCCAGAGCGACTTACAGTAGAGTGCATACATTTTATTACATATTTTTATTTTTTATTTTTTATTTAAAAAAAAATTACATACTGAGACAAGGATATCCCTACCGGCCAAACCCTCCCTAACCCGGACGACGCTATGACAATTGTGCGTCGCCCCACGGATCTCCCGGTTGCGGCCGGCTGCGACAGAGCCTGGGCGCGAACCCAGCCCAGCCTGGGCGTGAACCCAGAGACTCTGGTGGCGCAGCTAGCGCCCTAGACCACTGCGCCACCCGGGAGACCACCCGGGAGACCACAGATCCCAAACCATCTCAACTGGGTTGAGGTCGGGTGATTGTGGAGGCCAGGTCATCTGATGTAGCATTCCATCACACTCCTTCTTGGTCAAATAGCCCTTACACAGCCTGGAGGTTCGGTCATTGTCCTGTTGAAAAACAAATGATAGTCCCACTAAGTGCAAACCAGATGGGATGGCGTATCACTGCAGTATGCTGTGGTAGCCATGCTGGTTAAGTGTAACTTGAATTCTAAATGAATCACTGACTGTGTCACCAGCAAAGGACCCCCATACCATCACTCCTCCTCCATACTTCACGGTGGGAACCACACATGCGAAGATCATCCGTTCACCTACTCTGCGTCTCACAAAGACACGTTGGTTGGAAAACATCTCAAAAATCACAAAAATCGCAAATTTGGACTCTTCAGACCAAAGGACAGATTTCCACCGGCCTACTGTCCATTGCTTGTGTTTCTTGGCCCAAGCAAGTCCCTTCTTCTTGTTGGTGACCTTTAGTAGTGGTTTCTTTGCAGCAATTTGACCATGAAGGCCTGATTCACACAGTCTTCTCTGAACAGTTGATGTTGAGATGTGTCTGTTACTTGAACTCTGTGAAGCATTTATTTGGGCTGCAATCTGAGGTGCAGTTAACTCTAATGAACTTATCCTCTGCAGCAGAGGTAAATCTGGGTCTTCCTTTCTTGTGGCGGTCATCATGAGAGCCAGTTTCAAGATTGCCCTTAATGGTTTTTGCAACTGCACTTGAAGAAACTTTGAAGTTCTTGAAATTTTGTCGATTGACTGACCTTCATGTCTTAAAGTAATGATGGACTAAAATTCCACAAATTAACGTTTAACAAGGCACGCCTGTTAATTGAAATATATTCCAGGTGACTACCTCATGAAGCTGGTTGAGAGAATGCCAATAGTGTGCAAAGCGGTCATCAAGGCAAAGGGTGGCTACTTTGAAGAATCTCAAATATAAAGTATATTTTGATTTCTTTAACACTTGTTTTGGTTACTACATGATTCCATATGTGTTATTTCATAGTTTTGATGTCTCCACAATTATTCTACAATGTAGAAAACAGTAAAAAAGAAAGAAAAACCCTGAAATGCTTAGGTGTGTCCAAACTTTTGACTTGAACTGTACTTCAGTAGTGTTGAGATGCACCCAGGGAAGTAACAATGTCTGCCCGATGCAGGCTGGGATTTTTGCTGTCAGCACACCTGATAAAGGTGATGAAGGAAGATTCTATTCGGTTCACTGAGGTAAAATGGTGGACGGGTCACCTGGGTAAAATGGAGACGGGTCACTGAGGTAAAATGGAGGACAGGTCACTGAGAGAGAAGGGGGAAAGTATGAGGTCTTCCTGTCATTCTGCCATGCCTTCCTGTCATTCTGATACGCCTTCCTGTCATTCTGCTATGCCTTCCTGTCATTCTGCCATGCCTTCCTGTCATTCTGATATGCCTTCCTGTCATTCTGATATGCCTTCCTGTCATTCTGCTATGCCTTCCTGTCATTCTGCCATGCCTTCCTGTCATTCTGCCATGCCTTCCTGTCATTCTGATATGCCTTCCTGTCATTCTGATATGCCTTCCTGTCATTCTGCCATGCCTTCCTGTCATTCTGATATGCCTTCCTTTCATTCTGATATGCCTTCCTGTCATTCTGCCATGCCTTCCTGTCATTCTGCCATGCCTTCCTGTCATTCTGATAAGCCTTCCTGTCATTCTGCTATGCCTTCCTGTCATTCTGCCATGCCTTCCTGTCATTCTGCTATGCCTTCCTGTCATTCTGCCATGCCTTCCTGTCATTCTGCTATGCCTTCCTGTCATTCTGCCATGCCTTCCTGTCATTCTGATATGCCTTCCTGTCATTCTGATATGCCTTCCTATTATTCTGTTATGCCTTCCTGTCATTCTGCCATGCCTTCCTGTCATTCTGATATGCCTTCCTAAAATAGGCGAAGCAGGAGTATTTTAGCTACATCAAAGATACACTACCGTTCTAAAGTTTGGGGTCACTTAGAAATGTCCTTGTTTTTGAAAGAAAAGCACATTTTTTGTCCATTAAAATAACATTAAATTGATCAGAAATACAGTGTAGACATTGTTCATGTTGTAAATGACTATTGTAGCTGGAAACAACAGTTTTTTAAATGGAATATCTACATAGGGGTACAGAGGCCTATTATCAGCAACCATCACTCCTGTGTTCCAATGGCACGTTGTGTTAGCTAATCCAAGTTTATCATTTTAAAAGGCTAATTGATCATTAGAAAGTCCTTTTGCAATTATGTTAGCACAGCTGAAAACTGTTGTTCTGATTAAAGAAGCAATAAAACTGGTCTTCTTTAGACTAGTTGAGTAGCTGGAGCATCAGCATTTGTTGGCTCGATTACAGGCTCAAAATGGCGTAAGAAATGAAAGCTATTCCATGCGAGAAATTGCCAAGAAACTGAAGATCTCATACTGTGTACTACTCCCTTCACAGAACAGCGCAAACTGTCTCTAACCAGAATAGAAAGAGGAGTGGGAGGCCCCGGTGCACAACTGAGCAAGAGGGCAAGTACATTAGAGTGTCTAGTTTGAGAAACAGATGCCTCACCTCCTCAATTGGCAGCATCATTAAATAGTACCCGCAAAACACCAGTCTTAACGTCAACAGTGAAGAGGCCAGTGGTGTGCCGTGGGCCTGGGGCCTGGGCCTTCAGTGAGGTACTACACAGTCCCGCCCGAATTAATCCACCTCTTATTATCATCATTATGATGCCATGGCTCTAGACACTATACATTTAGACAGAAACGCAGTATAACCAGGCGTTGCGTCACCTTGAAATTGACAAATTGACATTTTGGGGTAAACAGTGTTTACCCAAAAACATGACACAATCAATGAGTCTTTTCAATATTTCCCTTCACCTTTTCATTGTGCAGCTCCGTTGCCCTGTGCGCTTGTTTTTTGAGCTGTAGATCCACTCCGGTGTCCCCAAAAGTTTTCAAAAGCACAATTGCTTGTAAGTGCCCAGCCGTACTTTGGAGTCTCGTTGCTGCCTTGGTTAGACAACTCAAGTTTGCAAAGCCAGTGTGGCTCCAAACACCAAATCGATCACTTGCAAATAATAGGCATTCCCAGCAGTACAGTTTGCAGTGCTTCTCGGAGCCTGTGAGCCATTGACAGCGCTCGTAGTTGAAACTTTGAAAGTGGCTTTCCCGCCTGTGACAGGCTTTGTGGCGTCGGGCGACCTCTCCTTACAATGTCTAACTTTTCTTGAAAAGTTCGTCTTGAGAATGGCGTTATAATTATATCCTCGACCAAATCGATATCTTCTCCTCCTTCCGCCATTGTGGGTTGAAAAAACAGCTTAGTAGTACGTGAATTAATTCGTAGCAGTGCTTCTCGGAGACCTCTCCTTACAATGTCTAACTTTTCTTGAAAAGTTCGTCTTGAGAATGGCGTTATAATTATATCCTCGACCAAATCGATACCTTGGTTAGACAACTCAAGTTTGCAAAGCCAGTGTGGCTCCAAACACCAAATCGATCACTTGCAAATAATAGGCATTCCCAGCAGTACAGTTTGCAGTGCTTCTCGGAGCCTGTGAGCCATTGACAGCGCTCGTAGTTGAAACTTTGAAAGTGGCTTTCCCGCCTGTGACAGGCTTTGTGGCGTCGGGCGACCTCTCCTTACAATGTCTAACTTTTCTTGAAAAGTTCGTCTTTAGAATGGCGTTATAATTATATCCTCGACCAAATCGATATCTTCTCCTCCTTCCGCCATTGTGGGTTGAAAAAACAGCTTAGTAGTACGTGAATTAATTCGTTTATCAAATTCAGTTTCCTAGATCTGCATAGACCTGCCCATAGGACCTGCCTCTCAATATTGGTAATCCAATCAAAAGACGTGCACGCACTACGCCTGCTAGCTGGCTCCTGTGTAACACTGGAGCCAGCTAGCAGGCGTACAATAGCCAACTCTAAAGCTGATTGGTTGACACTAAATTTTCATTTCCATTCACTATAAGCTACAAGCGCCCGCACTATTGATTCTGAAGGCCTGAGGGCAGATTTTAGACCCCTGGCAACACATGATGGCTGAATATGATTGGATAAAAGATCTAACATAAAGACCAGCCCTCCAAATCTCAACCTGGGGCTGGAAGCAGTGCAACCAAGAGGAAAGCTATGAAATGAAGAGTATAACTCTTACTCTGGGGAATAATTTAATACATATTTGTGGGAAAATATATTTAATTTTTTTTTTTTATTCTGATGATGTTTAGGCCAGCAGAGAAGGCTTTGCAGCCCCTGACGGCCCACCACTGGAAGAGGCGACTCCGGGATGCTGGCCTTCTAGGCAGATTTGCAAAGAAAAAGCCATTTCTCAGACTGGCAAATAAAAATAAAATATTAAGTTGGGCAAAAGAACACAGACACTGGACCGAGGAACTCTGCCTAGAAGGCCAGCATCCCGGAGTCACCTCGCCACTGTTGATGTTGAGACTGGTGTCCTGCGTTTCCAGCTACAATAGTCGTTTCCAGCTACAATAGTCATTTACAACATATCTACACTCTATTTCTGATCAATTTTATGTTATTTTAATGGACAAAAAATTGTATTTTCTTCAAAAACAAGCCTCATGGCTTGGTTTTTGCTCTGACATGCACTATAGACAAGTGTATGCCTTTCCAAATCATGTCCAATCGATTGAATTTACCACAGGTGGACTCCAATCAAGTTGTAGAAACATCTAAAAGATGACCAATGGAAACATGATGCACGAGAGCTCAATTTCGAGTGCCATAGCAAAGGGTCTCAATAATTACAGTACTTATAAGCCATTTCTGTTTTTAATTTTTAATACATTTGTGCCTTTGCAAAGTATTCAGACCCATTGACTTATTCCACATTTTGTTACATTACAGACTTATTCAAAAATGTATTAAATATAACAAATTCCTCAGCAATCTACACACAATACCCCATAATGACAAAGTGAAAGCATGTTTTAGAAATGTTTGTAAATGTATTAAAAATAAAAAACAGATTTTTTTTTTAAAATGTTTTGGTCAAAAGTAGTGAACTATATAGAGAATAGGGTTCCATTCATTTGGACCCAGTCACAGTAAAAACCCAGTTAATTAACCCTCCTGGTATGACAACCAGGTGATTCAATTATTCTGATCTGTCCCCCTCACGGTCTGCTGGCCCAGTTAAAAACAGACCATACCTGTGTTCCAAATGGCACCCTATTGCCTATATAGTGCACTACTTTATGGGGCCTGGTCAAAAGTAGTGCACTACATACAGTAGGGTTATGCTGTTATTTGGGACACAACCCATAATAATAATCATCTGTTTCAGCTTTACTACTTCAACCTGTTTCAGGGGCCCTGATTCAGCCTGATAATTACCTACTAGCTCCATCTGTGGTCTGGTGTGTTTAGCTCCATCCTCCATCCTATCTTCATTAATAACAATAAGGGTTAAAAACTCATTTAATTGCCTTTATGTTAATGACATTATGAATAGCTGGAGCGGCTGGGGCGGACTGCAGAGGAGATAGGCTGTGTCCCAATTGGCACCTTACTCCCTACATACTGTAGTGCTTTTGACCAGAGCCCTCAGAAGTAGTGGACTATTGTATGTAGGGAATAGGTGCCATTTGGGACATAGCTAGAGAGCAATTCTGTCCAGCAGGTACAGTCAACGTTGCATTGCCCCCCTGGGGGCCTGTTAATTTGGCCAGCATTACAGATGCACAGCTCTGCTCTACTTAACTCTCCTCTTGCAGGTGGGTTTCTCTGCTCTGCAAAACTAGCATTAATGGGCAGCACACTGTACCAGCAATGACAAACATGCTCTCCAGCAAGGAATTATCATGAGAGATTGGTTGAGGACAGTCATACATTTCATACACACACGCACGCATACACACTATAACATACACACACACTCCCCCCCCCCCCCCCCCACCTACACACACTACCCTTGCTCCCCTCAATCTAACTCGTATAGATTCAGTCTTCTCCCCCTACTGTCTCCCTCCCAGGCCCCACATGTGATTAAAGTCTCTACATCATTACGTCCTGTTGAGGAACATTCCTTCCCACCTCCTGAAGTGTGTAACCCAGTTGGGCTCTGATGACAAAATTAGCCAGCATATGTCTGCTAAGTTTAAGAATTATGATAATGTAAATGCCTCTCAGCGAAGAAGCTTTTTTTAACCATGAATATTGCAGAGAGGTGATTTCAAAAGAGCTTTGGCATTTTAACTAATTCAAATTCCCATTAGCTGAGCAGCCGCTAGGAAAAACTGTTTATGATTTGTGGGGCTGGTTTTTATTAGCTTAAAGGTAGATAGGTTTTTGTTGTTTGTGTTTATTGCTACTTACAGTGCCTTCAGAAAGTATTCATACCCCTTGACTTATTTCACATTTTGTTGTGTTTTGTGTGTTTCTGAATTGAAAATTTATTAAATAGATTTTTTTCTCACCCATCTTTACTGACGACATGTCACTGACTTAGTAAAGCCAGAGTTTCTATGTATGCGGATGACTCAACACTATACACGTCAGCTACTACAGCAACTGAAATGACTGCAACTCTCAACAAAGAGCTGCAGTTGGTTTCAGTGGGAGGCAAGGAATAAGTTGGCCCTAAATATTTCTTAAACTAAAAACATTGTATTTGGAACAAAACACTCACTAAACCCTAAACCTCATCTAAATCTTGCAATAAATAATGTGGAAATTGAGATGACTAAACTGCTTGGAGTAACACTAGATTGTGAACTTATGCTCTGCCTTCTGAACAGCACTATCAACAAGGCAGGTCCTACAGGCCCTAGTTTTGTCGCACCTTGACTACTGTTCAGTCGTGTGGTCAGGTGCCACAAAAAAGGACTTAGGAAAATTGCAATTGGCTGAGAACAGGGCATCACAGCTGGCCCGTAGATGTACACAGAGAGCTAATATTAATAATATGCATGTCAATCTCTCCTGGTTGAAAGTGGAGGAGAGATTGACTTCATCACTACTTGTATTTGTGAGAGGTATTGACATGTTGAATGCACCTAGCTGTCTGTTTAAACTACTGGCACACAGCTCGGACACCCATGCATACCCCACAAGACATGCCACAAGAGGTCTCTTCACAGTCCCCAAGTCCAGAACAGACTATGGGAGGCACACAGTACTACATAGAGCCATGACTACATGGAACTCTATTCCACGTCAAGTAACTAACGCAAGCAGTAAAATTAGATTTAAAAAACATTAAAAAACACCTTATGGAACAGCGGGGACTGTGAAGCAACACAAACATTGGCACAGACACATGCATACACACGATAACATACGCACTATACATACACATGGATTTAGTACTGTAGATATGTGGTAGTGGTGGAGTAGGGGCCTGAGGGCACACAGTGTGTTGTGAAATATGTGAATGTATTGTAATGTTTTAAAATTGTATAAAGTGCCTTAATTTTGCTGGACCCCAGGAAGAGTAGCTGCTGCTTTGGCAGCAGCTAATGGGGATCCATAATACAGTTTTTTACAATCACTTTGGCACTAATTTCGGAACCTTGATGTCATTTTTCAAAACTCTAGACACAAAACTCACAACCAATGATCAAAATGCAAATGTTTCAAAACTCTAACACTTTTTCCAATTGCTTGAATACAATACACATGAAGCCAAGATCATTTGTTCATTGAACTAAAATCACCTGTTCAAAATGACACAAATGAACATCAAAGTAGTACCATTTCAAAATGCAATTCACACATTACATATGAGATGACTGTCTATTAATTTCATTACAATGATCTAACTATCAATTGATACAACTGCTCAAAATGATAAGTAACTGTTGCTTTACTCTTAATGCATAGTTTTATGGAAACTGACAAACAATATTCCATGTTTAGATCATGAAAGTTTCAGGATAACGAGATCCATTGACACCAATTACCGTGGAATAAGAACCAATTGGACTACATTATCTATGGATGTAATATTTCATCATCATTCTTTATCAGACACTGTTTCTGTCACGCCCGTTGGCTGAAGTAAACCAAAGTGCAGCGTGGTGCGCGTACATTTTCTTTTATTTAGAATGTCGCCAACAAAACAAGAAACAAAGAAACGACCGTGAAGCTTACTAGGGCTATAGTGCCACTAACAAAGTCAACTACCCACAAACACCAAAGGAAAAAAGGCTGCCTCAGTATGATTCCCAATCAGAGACAATCCGCTCAACCTCTGGCTCCCCCCACTTTGGTGGCGCCTCTGGTGCGGGGACC
Organism: Salvelinus alpinus; assembly: GCF_045679555.1. NCBI lineage: Eukaryota > Metazoa > Chordata > Actinopteri > Salmoniformes > Salmonidae > Salvelinus > Salvelinus alpinus. The sequence goes on along the minus strand of NC_092091.1, from coordinate 35,195,498 downwards.
CTCGTCGCCGACACCGGACTGGGGACCCTCGCCGCAGGCCCCGGACTGGGGACCCTCGTCGCAGGCCCCGGACTGGGGACCGTCGCTGGAGGCTCCGGACTGGAGGCCGTCGCCGGAGGCTCCGGACTGGGGACCGTCGCCAGAGGCTCCGGACTGGAAACCGTCGTTGGAGGCCCCGGACTGGGGACCCTCGTCGCAGGCCCCGGACTGGGGACCGTCGCTGGAGGCTCCGGACTGGAGGCCGTCGCCGGAGGCTCCGGGCTGGAGACCGTCGCCGGAGGCTCCGGACTGGGGACCGTCGCCAGAGGCTCCGGACTGGAAACCGTCGTTGGAGGCTCCGGACTGGCCCGTGGAGCAGGCACAGGATGAACCGGGCTGTCACAGCGCACCGGAGACACAGGTCTGGAGCGTAGAGCTGGCACAAGACGTGCAGGGCTGGGGAGGCGCACAGGAGGCCTGGTGCGTGGGGCTGGCACAGTCTTCACCAGACGGCTAGCACGCACCTCAGGACGAGTATGGAGAGCTGACTCAGGTGACATTAACCTGAGGACACGCTCCGTAGGGTGAATGTCGTGCCTAATGCACCAACACAGCAGCTCTCTCCCTTCTTCTAGAAATAAAGAAACTAGAGTGCCCACCCTAGTGAATAGATGCCCACCCGGACCCTCCCCTATAGAGTCAGATAGAGTCAGGTTTTGCGGCCAGAGGCCGCACCTTTGGGGGGGGGGGGGGGGGGGGTACTGTCACGCCCTGGCCATAGAGAGGCTTTAATTCTCTATTTTGGTTAGGCCAGGGCGTGACAGTACCCCCCCCCTCCTCCCCAAAGGTGCGGCCTCTGGCCGCAAAACCTGACTCTATCTGACTCTATAGGGGAGGGTCCGGGTGGGCATCTATTCATGGCGGCGGCTCCAGTGCGGGACGTAGACCCCGCTCCACCTCTGGCTCCCCCCACTTTGGTAGCGCCTCTGGTGTGACAGTTTCTATGGTCCCATGTACCACTTTTTCAGACCGTGTTTTCAGATTTTACATTACTGTACACTCACCGGACACTTTATTAGGTACACCTATCTAGTACTGGGTAGGACCCCCTTTTGCCTCCACAACAGCCTGAATTATTCATGGTGGTGTACGTTAAGAGATGCCATTCTGCACACCACTGTTTTAAACAGCTGTTATTTGAGCATGTGTGGCCTTTCTGTTAGCTTGAATGAGTCTGGACATTCTCCTCTGACCTCTCTCATTAACAAGGTGTTTTTTCCCACAGAAATGCCGCTGACTGAATGTGTTTGGTTTATCGCACCATTCTCTGTAAACTCTAGAGACTGTAGTGCGTAAAAATCCCAGGAGGGCAGCTGTTTCTGAGATGCTGGAATCACCATGTGTGGCATCAACAATCATACCACGGTCAAAGTTGCTTAGATTACTCATCTTGCCTGTTCTAATGTTTGGTCGAACAACATCTAAAATACTCTACTCTATATACTCTATATATTGAGTTGCAGGCAGCCACATGATTCGCTGTTCGAATGTAACCTTCCTTGATGAGCTAAATCAGGTCTGTAGAGCTGATGGCATGACCTATGTCATTGTGTGGGATAATGTCAGGTTCCACCATGCTCAAATGGTGCAAGAATGCTTTCAGGCCCAACCACAATTTACCACCCTGTACTTACCCCCATACTCTCCTTTCCTTAACTCGATTGAGGAATTTTTCTCCACATGGAGGTGGAAGGTATTTGATAGGCGCCCTCACGAACAAGCCGCCCTTCTCCAGGGTGTGGATGACGCATGCAATGACATCACGGCAGACCAGTGTCAGGCCTGGATTTGTCATGCCCGAAGATTCTTCCCAAGATGTTTGGCAACTGAAAACATCCATTATGATGTGGATGAGAACCTATGGTCAAATCCACAAGACAGGGTTGAGGGAAATATAGAAGTACAGTAATCAATCCTTTGTTTTGCTTTTTACAGTAAGCCAGGTGAAGAACACTGCAGTTGACGTTTTACTGTAGTTTTTTTTATTTTCTTGTAGATAATAATTTTTGCATTGATTCAAAGAAACCTATGTTGTGATTTTATTGTATTTCATCAATAAATGTCATATTTTGTTCAATGTGTCCACTGTGTCTGTAGTATTCTCTCTACTAGTCATTTTACAGTGATGCATTTACATGTAGTAGCATAATGAAACATGTGTCACATATTTTGTACTACAATATTTAATGATTGTACGAACAACTACACAGTGAAACTATCGGTATCTTGGTTGTGGGTGATCTAAATAAATGATCCTACGGTATTTCATGATAAATAAGTTATTTGAACCAATGATTCTGCAACTGCAAGGTTTCTTTAAAGATATGAATGGACAATGCAATGTTTTGAACATTGGACAGCCTGTGTTACAAATTATGACCGTTTTGAGTTTTGTGTCTAGAGTTTTGAAAAATTTGGGCCAAAGTGATTGTAAAAAACTGTAAATACAAATACAAATACACACAATACCCCATAATGCCGAAGTGAAAACATATTTTAGCAAATTTATTGAAGATGTAATACAGAAGTATTTAATTTACGTAAGTATTCACACCCCTGAGTCAATACTTTGTAGAAGCACCTTTGGCAGTGATTACCCAGTCTTTCTAGGTAAGTCTCTAAGAGCTGTTCACACCTGGATTGTGCAACATTTGCACATTATTATTTTCAAAGTTCTTCTAGCGCTGTCAAATTGGTTGTTGATCATTGCTCAACAGCCATTTTCAGGTCTTTCCATTGATTTTCAAGTACATTTAAGTTAAAACTAGGCCTCCTCGCTCGCACACGCTTTTTCAGTTCTACCCACAAATTTTCGATAGGATTGAGGTCAGGGCTTTGTGATGGCCACTCCAATACCTTGACTTTGTTGTCCTTTAGCCATTTTGCCACAACTTTGGAAGTATGCTTGGGGTCATTGTCCATTTGGAAGACCAATTTGCGACCAAGCTTTAACTTCCTGACTGATGTCTTGAGATGTTGCTTCAATATATCCACATAATTTTGCTTCCTCATGATGCCATATATTTTGTGAAGTGCACCAGTCCCTCCTGCTGCAAAGCACCACCACATGATGCTGCCACCCCCGTGTTTCACGGTTGGGATGGTGTTCTTTGGCTTGCAAGCCTACCCCTTTTTCCTCCAAACATAATAATGGTCATTATGGCCAAACAGTTCTATTTTTGTTTCATCAGACCAGAGGACATTTCTCTAAAAAGTATGATCTTGTCACGTTCGCTGGAATAATTATCGGACCAAGGCGCAGCGGATGTTGAGTTCCACATTATTTATTAGAAAGTGAAACTAAGCAAAGACAAAAAACAAATAAACAATAAACTAACAACGAAGCGTGACTACAGAGTTGCTACGTGCACTAACTCAAAACACAATATCCCATAAACACAGGTGGGAAAAACAGCTACTTAAATATGATCCCCAATTAGAGACAACGATTACCAGCTGCCTCTAATTGGGAATCATACAAATCACCAACATAGAAAATAAACTTAGAACACCACATAGAAATAAATAAACTAGATCACCCCCAGTCACGCCCTGACCCACTTCACCATAGAGAAACAATGGCTCTCTATGGTCAGGGCGTGACAGATCTTTGTCCCCATGTACAGTTGGAAACTGTAGTCTGGCTTTTTTATTGGGGTTTTGGAGCAGTGGCTTCTTCCTTGCTGAGTGGCCTTTCAGGTTATTTCGATATAGGACTCGTTTTACTGTGGATATAGATACTTTTGTACCCGTTTCCGCCAGCATCTTCACAAGGTCCTTTGCAGTTGTTCTGGGATTGATTTGCACTTTTCGCACCAAAGTACATTCACCTCTAGGAGACAGAACGCATCTTCTTCCTGAGCACGACTGCGTGGTCCCATGGTGTTATACTTACGTACTATTGTTTGTACAGGTGAACGTGGTACCTTCAGTCATTTGGAAATTGCTCCCAAGGATGAACCAGACTTGTGGAGGTCTACAATCTTTTTTCTGAGGTCTTGGCTGATTTCTTTTGATTTCCCCATGATGTCATGCAAAGAGGCACTGAGTTTGAAAGTAGGCCTTGAAATACATCCACAGGTACACCTCCAATTGACTCAAATGATGTCACTTAGCCTATCAGAAGCTTCTAAAGCCATGACATCATTTTCTGGAATTTTCCAAGCTATTTAAAGGCACAGTCAACTTAGTGTATGTCAACTTCTGACCCACTGGAATTGTGATACAGTGAATTATAAGTGAGATAATCAGTCTGTAAACAATTGTTGGAAAAATTACTTGTGTCATGCACAAAGTAGATGTCCTAACCGACTTGCCAAAACTATAGTTTGTTCCCAAGAAATTTTGTGGAGTGGTTGAAATACAAGTTTTAATGACTCCAACCTAAGTGTATGTAAACTTCCTACTTCAACTGTACATGTAAGTATATGGATGAGCGATGGATGAGCGGCATAGGCAAGGTGCAATAGACGATTTAAAATACAGTATATACATGTGATAGTAGTAATGTAAGATATGTAAACATTGGTAAGTGCCATTATTTACAGTGCATTGTATAAAGTGACTAGCAATCCATTTATTAAAGTGACCAGTGATTGGGTCTCAATGTAGGCAGCAGCCTCTCTATGTTAGTGATGGCTGTTTAGCAGTCAGATGGCCTTGAGATAGAAGCTGTTTTTCAGTCTCTCGGTCCCAACATTGATGCACCTGTACTGATCTCGCCTTCTGGATGGTAACAGTGTGAACAGGCAGTGGCTCGGGTGGTTGATGTCCTTAATGATCTTTTTGGCCTTCCTGTGACATCGGGTGCTGTAGGTGTCCTAGAGGGCAGGTAGTTTGTCCCCGGTGATGCGTTGTGCAGACCGCACCACCCTCTGGAGAGCCTTGCGGTTAAGGGCGGTGCAGTTGCCATACCAGGCTGTGATACAGCCCGACAGGATGCTCTCGATTGTGCATCTGTAAAAGTTTGTCAGGGTTTGGTTGACAAGCCAATTTCTTCAGCCTCCTGAGGTTGAAGAGGCTCTGTTGCGCCTTCTTCACCACACTGTCTGTGTGAGTGGACCATTTCAGTTTGTCTGTGATGTGTATGCCGAGGAACTTAAAACTTTTCACCTTCTCCACTGCTGTCCCTTCGATGTGGATAGGGGGGGTGCTCCCACTGCTGTTTCCTGAAGTCCACAATCATCTCTTTTGTTGACGTTAAGTGAGAGCTTGTTTTCCTGACACCACACTCCAAGTGCCCCCACCTCCTCCCTATAGGCTGTCTCGTCGTTGTTGGTGATCAAGCCTACCATTGTTGTGTCGTCTGCAAACTTGATGATTGAGTTGGAGGCGTGCATGGCCTCGCAGCCATGGGTGAACAGGGAGTACAGGAGGGGGCTGAGCACGCACCCTTGTGGGGCCCCAGTGTTGAGGGTCAGCGAAGTGGAGTTGTTGTTTCTGATCTTCACCACCTGGGGGTGGCCTGTCAGAAAGTCCAAGACCCAATTGCACAGGGCGGGGTCGAGACCCAGGGCCTCCAGCTTGATGATGAGCTTGGTGTTGAATGCTGAGCTGTAGTCGATGAACAGCATTCTTACATAGATATTCCTTTTGTCCAGATGGGATAGGGCAGTGTGCAGTGTGATGGCGATTGCATCGTCTGTGGACCTGCTGGGGTGGTATGCAAACTGAAGCGGGTCTAGGGTGGCCGGTAAGGTGGAGGTGATATGATCCTTGACTAGTCTCTCGAAGCACTTCATGATGACAGAAGTGAGTGCTACGGGGCGATAGTCATTTAGTTCAGTTATCTTTGCCTTCTTGGGTACATGAACAATGGCGGCCATCTTGAAGCATGTGGGGACAACAGACTGGGATAGGGAGCGATTGAATATGTCCGTAAACACACCAGCCAGCTGGTCCGCGCATGCTTTGAGGACGCGGCTAGGGATTCCTTGCGAGGGTTAACACTTATAAATGTTTTACTCACATCAGCAACAGAGAAGGAGAGGGGGGGGGGGGCACAGTCTTTGTTAGTGGGCCGCGACAGTGGCACTATATTATCCTCAAAGTGGGCAAAGAAGGTGTTTAGTTTGTCTGGAAGCGTGACGTCATTGTCCGTGACATGGACGGATTTATTTTTATAGTCCGTGAGATCCTGTAGTCCTTGCCACATACGTCTTGTGTCTGAGCCGTTGAATTTCGAATCCACCTTGTCCCTGTACTGGCGTTTCGCTTGTTCGATTGCCTTGCGGAGGGAATAGCTACACTGTTTATATTCAGACATATAAACACACGCACCGAGTCAGTGTATAGGTCGATGTTGTTCTCTGAGGCTGACCTGAACATATTCCATTTCACGTGATCAAAACAATCTTGATGCGTGGCTTCCGATTGGTCGGACCAGCATTGAATGGTTCTCATCACTGGTACATCATGTTTGAGTTTGCCTATAAGACGGAAGGAGCAAGATGCCGTCGTGGTCGGATTAGCTAAAGTGAGGGCGGGGGAGGTCTTTGTGTGCATCGCGGAAGTTAGAGTAGCAGTGGTCGAGGATGTTGTGCACGCGCGTGGAATCAATATGCTAGAAGAATGTAGGTACACTTGTTCTCAAATGTTCTTTGTTAAAATCCCCAGCTACAATAAATGCAGCCTCAGGATGTATGGTTTCTAGTTTGCATGTAGTCCAGTGAAGTTCCTTGATGGTCATCTTGGTGTCTGCTTGAGGGGGAATGTACACAGCTGGAACTATAACTGACGAGAATTGTCTTGGTAGATAAAATGGCAGGGACTTGATTGTAAGGAGTTCTAGATCGGGTGAGCAGAAGGACTTGAGTTTCTGTATGTTGTTATGATTACACCATGAGTTGTTAATCATAACAAAGAGGTTGAATACTTATTGACTTATTGACTCAAGACATCTTTTTTTTTTTTATTAATTTGTAAAAAAAAAAAGAAGAAAAACATAATTCCACTTTGACCTTATGGGGTATCGTGTGTAGGCCAGTGACAAAAAATCAGAATGTAATAATCTTTTTAATTCAGGCTGTAACACAACAAAATGTGGAAAAAGTCAATTGGTGTGAATACTTTCTGAAAGCACTGTACAACAATGCCAACTTATACCTAATTGTACATGAACTTGAGTCATATATAGCTGGAGAGTAAAATTATGAATTATAACTTGAATCAAATATTCCAAACAATTTAACATATGAGTAACATAAGTAATGTAAGTCCTTGCAGACATCCACCACCCCCTCTCGTCCCTTGGAGACATTGGAGCACAGATTTTCAGGATGGATGGGGTAGTGGGTTGGAGATACACATACAATATGTACATAGCATACTGTATTTTATTCTCCTTTTCTCTGTAAAGCCATCAATATGTAACATAATGAAGTAGAGCTAAAGAGCATGAAGAGGCAGTTATTAGTTTACGTCCAAAATTGCATCCTATTCCCTACATAGTACCCTAATTTTGAACTGAATCCTATGGGTCCTGATCAAAAGTAGTGCACAATATAGGGAACAGGGTGCCATTTGGGATGCAACAATGGCCAGACGGAAATCAGGCCAAGGGGGGATGATGAGTGGATGGATCTCCTCAAGCTAAAAGATGACCTGGATACAGTATCTCTCTCCCTCCTTCTCTTTGTCTCTCCCTCTCTTTATCTCACTCTCTCTCTGTCCTCCGTGCCAAGTGAGACACCATTTTTGGTGTCTGGCTTCACATTTAGCCACGGACAGTCTTCAGGCTTGGGCCCCTCCTCTCATCCTTAAGGTAAGTTAGCCCTGACCTGCAGTATGCATACGCCTCCTCCATCCATATTTCCACCTCCCTCTTCCCTTGTTCTTCTCCTCCTTTCTCCTCCAAAAAACAGTAATCTTTTCTCTTAGCTATGCTCTGTAATTTGATCAAATAGCATGCGCCTTTCCCTACCACTTATTGGCCAATTAAGTCAAGTTCTCACACAGGGGGTCCAGCTGTCTGGGTATTATCTGGGGATGAATTGATTGAAGCCATTCCATGTCTATGAAGGCCTGCTTTAATGATCTAGGTGATAATACTTGTAATTCTTCTCAGTCAGGGGACTCACAGGCCCCAGCTGTTGCCGCAGTAATCCTTGCTTGCGTCCCAAATGGCACCCTAATTCCCTATATAGTGCACTACTTTTGACCAGAACCCTATGGGCCTGATTAAAAGTAGTATACTATATAAGGAATAGGGTGCCATTTGGGATGTCGTCCTTGTTCTGATGCACTGAAGTACCGGCAGAGCATTAATCTGTTCCTCAGATACGAGAAGATTTTGCTTGTAGCCGGGTTTTTTTTGTAGTCTTTCCCCACTCCTTCCTTCCTTTCCCCCTTTCTCTTTTTTGTTTTACTTCACCCCATCACTCATCACTAACACTAGCTACATCTGTGAAATGTGACATTAAATGAATAATAATATAATAATATATTTTATAATATAATAATAATAAATGTTAATGCAAAAAAAAGAACAAAACGAGATCACCATTGTGAGGGTTTCTTAGAGGCTGAATATACAGTACGAACACGTCAACAGTAGCTTTCCAGATTAACCAAGCCATACCTACAGTCCGTTTCACACAAAAAAATCACCTTGAACCATGACAGCCCAGTTCATTTAAGGAGTTAAAAGATTTAAGCCCCAAAAAATCAATGAAAAGATGCATAATTTTCAAAGGAGTAGCATTAACATTGTAAAACAGGCTTTAGCTTTAATCCTGCCTCCAGCCATCCAGCCAAAATATCACATTACCATAATAAGCTCTAAATGGATATAAATGTTAAAGGGATAGTTCACACAAGTTACAAAATTACACACTGATTTCCTTAACTTGTAAGCAGTCTATGGACAAGATATGACTGCAATCCATATTTTGGTTTAGTTTCCATGGCAGTTTCCACATGCTAACTGTAGTGGCTTCCTTTCCTCTTTACCATAGCCACTGCCCAAGCCTGAAGCGGGGTTTTTTCGTACGCATACAGTCCACACTCAAGGTTTCCAAACGGCCAAACATTCAATGAGATCCAGGGATATAGTGCAACAAAAAATTTGTATTCTTCTTATATCTAACAAAAAATTATTCTCCAATCAACTTAAAGCAGAGATTACTTGATATGGCAAATACATAATATGACCTGTATGTATGTATGTATGTATGTCTGTATGGTCAAAAAACTATACCGCTCCCGCGTCTAGCAAGGACTCCCTCCCCCGAAGGCCCAACTTCCTGCCTTTATACTAACACAATTAACACAGTACAATGAATGGGCAAGAGGGGGGGCCAAAAACTGAGTTACACTAACAACAAATGAATATATCTCAATCAGATAAATATAAATCATAAAGGTACGTACCTAATATTTCATCATATACATTAATATTTAATATATTTACACAAATGTACATGGAGCTCAGTATGTTCAGTCTTTTATACAAATATGTCCAAATCGGCTCTAACACTAACGTTTTAGCATTTGTGGCACAAGACCTATTCAAGTCATGGAACAGATATTAGCATGTTTCATGCATCATTTACAAATCATCCAAAAGTATCTACAATTTATTGTGAAGCTCAACAAAGTCACTTATAGATATTGGTCCCATGACTTGAATGGGATCCTAAAATGTTAGAATGTGAAACAGTGCCAGAGAAACTAAGCATGGATTGCAGTCATACCTTGTCCATAGACTGCTTACCAGGTAAGGAAACCAATATGTATATTTTTTATTCGGGTGAACTATCCCTTTAAGCATAAATACGTTTTTCCGATATTTTTTATTTTCAATCAATCAATCAAATATATTTATAAAGCCCTTCTTACATCAGCTGATGTCACAAAGTGCTGTACAAAAACCCAGCCTAAAACCCCAAACAGCAAGCAATGCAGGTGTAGAAGCACGGTGGCTAGGAAAAACTCCCTAGAAAGGCCGGAACCTAGGAAGAAACCTCGAGAGGAACCAGGCTATGAGGGGTGGCCAGTCCTCTTCTGGCTGTGTTCCGGATGGAGATTATAACAGAACATGGTCAAGATGTTCAAATGTTCATAGATGACCAGCAGGGTTAAATAATAATAATTACAGTGGTTGTAGAGGGTGCAACAGGTCAGCACCTCAGGAGTAAAAGTCAGTTGGATTTTCATAGCCGATCATTCAGAGTATCTCTACCTTTTTTTAACTAGGCAAGCCAGTTAACTAAGAACAAATTCTTATTTTACATTGACGGCCTACCCCCTAACCCAGACGACACTGGGCCAAATGTGCGCCTCTGTATGAGACTCCCGATCACAGTCCGGTGTGATACAGCCCAGGATCGAACCACGGTCTGTAGTGACGCCTCCAGCACTGAGATGTAGTGCCGTAGACTACTGCGCCACTCGGGAGCCTAATATTTTGTAACTGCCTTCCTTTTCCTTTTAATACATGCAGGTATTCAACAGAACATCACATCTTCCATTTTGCAGTCAGTCTCTTTTATTTCATCATATTTTAAATATAACATTAATAACGACGACAATGAATAATAATGGGTTCGTAACATAATCTCTTTATTCCTTTAACACGTTTCTTCAGAAAGGTGAAAACTTTAATTTGTAGTGCCCAAATTAAAGCTACAACAGTCTAGTGGAATTTCAAACATATTATGCACAAAAAAGGCGAGGTGCACATTCTTTAAAGGGTATCTGAGTTGGCTTTTAACTTGACATCAGAAGGGGAGAATTACATAGGAAATAGTCTGAAAGTGGAGCGCTAGATGGTAAAATCTTTTTTATCCAGAATCAGAGAGAGGCCACATGGAAGTAGCAGTAAGGCTCTACTCAGCCACTGGGATCTTCAACGGGGCCCTCTTATCCAGTTAAACCACTAGTCTATGGAGTGAGATTTGTTTCTTTATTCTGTAAATGTGTCTACCACGACCTGTGCGTATATTCAACATAACTCACACATAAAACTATGATCTGTGAATATATACAAATATTTTGTAACTAAAACCATCCGTAAATATGTACAAATATTTCAGAAATATTCACCGTAAGTCACAAATAAATTGATCTGTAAATATATTTAATATAGCTCCCAAGTAAAACTAAATGTGTGAAGCATTTATTTGGGCTGCAATTTCTGAGGCTGGTAACTCTAATGAACTTATCCTCTGCAGCAGAGGTAACTCTGGGTCTTCCTTTCCTGTGGCGGTCCTCATGAGAGCCAGTTTAATCATAGCGCTTGATGGTTTTTGCAACTGCACTTGACAAAGTTCTTGAAATGTTCCGTATTGACATACCCACATGTCTTAAAGTAATGATGGACTGTTGTTTCTCTTTGCTTATTTGAGCTGTTCTTACCACAATATGGACTTGGTCTTTTACCAAATAGGGATATCTTCTGTATAGCCCCCCTACCTTGATACAACACAATTGATTGGCTCAAACGCATTAAGAAGGAAAGAAATTCCACAAATGAACTTTTAAGAAGGCACACCTGTTAATTGAAATGCATTTCAGGTGACTACCTCATGAAGCTGGTTGAGAGAATGCCAAGAGTGTGCAAAGCTGTCATCAAGGCAAAGGGTGGCTATTTGAAGTCTCAAATATAACATTTATTTAGATTTGTTTAACACTTTTTTGCTTACTACATGATTCCATATGTGTTATTTCATAGTTTTGATGTCTTCACTATTATTCTACAATGTAGAAAATAGTACAAATAAAGAAAACCCTTGAATGAGTAGTTGTTCTTAAACTTTTGACCGGAAGTATAAATAAAAGGCAAAGCTATTCTACTCATACTGTAAAGACTTTTATCAGTAAAAATAATTAACCTCACAATAATAACATGGGTTTAATTGTGTAACAATGCACAGGCCATGTTACGATGGTTGTTACGAAGAAACATTTTTGGAGTATGAAATTACAAATTAAACGTAAACCTGTGACAACTTGATCAACCTTATGAATATGTAAAACTGCATAATGATGGCACATTGAAGTGCAGAAGAAATACAGGCACTGATTCACAGACATTGACACGCCCTGGTGTAACAGTATAACTTTACGTCGTCCCCTCGCCCCGACACGGGCGCGAACCAGGGACCCTCTGCACACATCAACAACGGTCGCCCACGAAGCATCGTTACCCATCGCTCCACAAAGGCCACGGCCCTTGCAGAGCAAGGGGCAACACTACATATTGGTTTCAGAGCAAGTGACGTAACTGATTGAAATGCTACTAGCGCGTACCCGCTAACTAGCTAGCCATTTCACATCCGTTACACTCACCCCCCTTTCAACCTCCTCCTTTTCCGCAGCAACCAGTGATCCGGGTCAACAGCATCAATGTAACAGTATAACTTTAAACCGTCCCCTCGCCCCGACACGGGCGCGAACCAGGGACCCTCTGCACACATCAACAACGGTTGCCCACGAAGCACGGTCGTTACCCATCGCTCCACAAAAGCCGCGGCCCTTGCAGAGCAAGGGGAAACCCTACTTAAGTCTCAGAGCAAGTGACGTAACTGATTGAAACGCTACTAGCGCGTACCCGCTAACTAGCTAGCCATTTGACATCCGTTACACTCACCCCCCTTTCAACCTCCTCCTTTTCCGCAGCAACCAGTGATCCGGGTCAACAGCATCAATGTAACAGTATAACTTTAGACCGTCCCCTCGCCCCGACACGGGCGCGAACCAGGGACCCTCTGCACACATCAACAACGGTTGCCCACGAAGCACGGTCGTTACCCATCGCTCCACAAAAGCCGCGGCCCTTGCAGAGCAAGGGGCAACACTACATATTGGTTTCAGAGCAAGTGACGTAACTGATTGAAATGCTACTAGCGCGTACCCGCTAACTAGCTAGCCATTTCACATCCGTTACACTCACCCCCCTTTCAACCTCCTCCTTTTCCGCAGCAACCAGTGATCCGGGTCAACAGCATCAATGTAACAGTATAACTTTAGTACGTCCCCTCGCCCCGACCTCGGGCGCGAACCAGGGACCCTCTGCACACATCAACAACGGTCGCCCACGAAGCATCGTTACCCATCGCTCCACAAAGGCCACGGCCCTTGCAGAGCAAGGGGCAACACTACATATTGGTTTCAGAGCAAGTGACGTAACTGATTGAAATGCTACTAGCGCGTACCCGCTAACTAGCTAGCCATTTCACATCCGTTACACTGGCATCCATTCACACACACACAGGGAAGGAGTTAACAAGTCATCAGGAACAGCAACCCTGTGCTATTGACTTGGGTTCCAGCATGTGGTCCTCTTGCCTCCTTTTATTGACTGACTCCTGTTTCTAAGCTTGATCAAATAGCTACCTAACATGATATTTCAAATGTCTTGTTCTGTGTAACAAGTGGTGTGTGCTGCCCAGTTTACATCTAACTCAATATTGTTATCTATTCCTACTGATCCAACAGAGCTGTCCATTCTGAGTCAACCTAGAACCATGACCCCACTTGGCCTGTTCTACCATTTTTACATTTTACATTTTTAGTCATTTAGCAGACGCTCTTATCCAGAGCGACTTACAGTAGAGTGCATACATTTTATTACATTTACATACTGAGACAAGGATATCCCTACCGGCCAAACCCTCCCTAACCCAGACGACGCTATGCCAATTGTGCGTCGCCCCACGGACCTCCCGGTTGCGGCCGGCTGCGACAGAGCCTGGGCGTGAACCCAGAGACTCTGGTGGCGCAGCTAGCACTGCGATGCAGTGCCCTAGACCACTGCGCCATCCAGAAGCACTGACCAGCTGCTTCTGGACCCTACTGCAACTCCCCACTAGTCAAGCTCTCGTTTGTTTCAGGCCTTTCCTGAGTTTTTTTTATCTGACTGTTGTCTCGGCCAAGGACCTATAGCAGAGTTTCCAAAACTCTGTCCTGGGGACCCAAAGGGGTGGACATTTGGGGGTTTTGCACAAAATAAAATATAATCAACGTTTATTGGTCGCTGATGTCGAAAGCACACACTCGGCGTAGCACGCCTCAATAGTTGAATTTAACATTCATATGAAAGTAATATGTTGAACATTTGAACATCATTTGTTGATTAAATAAACGTTATGGTCACATTTCATGAAGTTGTTCTTTATTTTTCGAGCTAGAAAGCGTTATCCTAAGAATTTGACACTTTGCTTCACTCTTCGTGTCACGTGAGACAAAGATTATCCCAATGAATGGAGAAAGCCGACTCTCATCTGAAGCCACACGTTTGTTTTATTTGTGAGCTATGTTGAATATATTTACAGATCATCAATTTATTTGTGACATATGGTGAATATTTGTGAAATATGTACCGTATGTATTTGTGAAGTACAAATTCATGGATTATGGTGTAATTTATGAAATATTGGTATATATTCACTGATTATAGTTTAATGTGTGAAATATTTGTTACGTATCTATGGATTATGGTTTTATTTGTGAGTTATGTTGAATATACGCACAGATTGTGGTAGACACATTTACAGAATAAAGAAACAAATCTCACTCCTTTCAGATCTTCTCCAATGGAGCAGAACAGAACCTGGGCCTGTGAGCCCAGTGTTTCTTACCCAGATACTCCACTGGAACACACACACACACACAGAAAAGCATGCATGTATGCACACAAACCACATACACACACACACACACACACCCTCTAGGCCATGGTGGGTTCAGTGTGAGGATCCTCAGGGGTATTTTGTTTTACAGAGGTCATCAATAGTCACCAAATCCAGGTGGAGTCTGGGACAAATGTATCACGGGAATGAGATCATGTAGACTTTTAAGTGTCGTCAACAAGGGCAAACCCAGGCAGGCCAGCTGGTGCTTTGTAGCAGAGACAACACTCACATGCCAATAAAGAATAAAGATGCTCTCCTCTCACTATGCACTAGGGCAGGGATGGGCAACTTTGATGGGAGTAGGGGCCACAAAACATATGAACTCATTACGAGGGGCCACAGTGGCTTGCAGGTTTGCCTACCCACATCCAAAGCCAGCCTTAGCCTGTAGGCCCCCACACCCCTCCCCTCACCTTGGGGTAGGGGAAATGTTGAAGTTTTAATGCAAGTTTGCTGCATCTCTACACATTTTGCCATGGGGGCGGAGATTAGATTTTTCAGTTTTACTGCAAATTTCCTGCAATTCTACACATTTTGCCATAGGGTGGAGAGAAATGTTTGCAGTTTTTAATATGATATCTGGGTAAGAGTGACTAACAAAATCAATGGGGGCACCCCGTCGATAATTCGACCATGATTACTACAAGTTTAGATAGCTGGCCGCTAGACTAACTTGCCAATTAAAATACAATTGTTCACATGGGCTATATGAGTGACTGTCAGTGACTGTATATGCACTGGCTAAAATAATTGTTTATTTTCAGACACATAGACCCACACATATGCACAAATACTTTATATAGCAGAGTATCCATTCATAATTGTCATTACATTTACATTGCCATAATTTTGTAGTGTCTTGTGGGGAAAACATCTAAAAAATCGTACATTTTGCATTATGTGTGTAAACACAAGTATACTGATACTATTTGCAAAGCGTTCTAAGATAAAATGCATTGAAGAGGAATAAATTATAAATGAAGAACTGAACAAATTAGGATGGTTTCAGATCCAGCCTCACCCCTCCTAAATTGTTACACAGAGTATATATTCCAAATGGAAGCCTATTCCCTATATAGAGCCCATAGGGCCCTGGTCAAAAATACTGCACTATAAAGGGGACAGGGTACCATTTGGGACACAGCCACGCAATGCCACAAAAGATCTTGTTATTAAGGATGAAAAATTGGGCTAGTAAGCAGTCCTGGCAGAGCGGATCAGTCTCATGGTAAACAATTTAGCTAGTGAGGGGGCGTAATTACTATCTACTGTCTCATTTAGAACGCCTGTTGGCGTCTGGCAAAGATGTCACTGGTGCCTGGTGGTCTCCCCATTGATGCTGTATGTGATTTGAAGCGTGATTGCAGTGACAGGACATTTTAGCTGCCACCCTGCCACAGCGCGATCCCTCTCTGAAAGCCTTCCTTTCGTTTCTGCTCCCTCGCTACTGTAGCAAAATGTCACACCTTTTTTTTGTCTAATGGCGTATTGCTCAGCTTTAGAGTGCTGCCTTGTGGTGGTGGTGGGCCTTGTTATGTGTGCTGAACTGATGCAGGGGGTCACTGGGCAATCAAATGTACAAATAAATTATGAACATAAATAGGGTTAGTTTTTTTTCTTATTTTTTCCCCTGCATGTGTGTGTGTGTTCATGGTGTGTGTGTGTGTGTGTGTGTGTGTGTGTGTGTGTGTGTGTGTGTGTGTGTGTGTGTGTGTGTGTGTGTGTGTGTGTGTGTGTGTGTGTGTGTGTGTGTGTGTGTGTGTGTGTGTGTGAGGCTGATGGGTTAAAATAACGCATCAAGCAAATTACGTGGCCTGTAAACACAACATGCACACAGGCTTATTATTTTGGTAGGATTGCATATGTTCCCTGTGCTGGTTAGTAGTGTGATTACCATCCAAATCAGCAGAGAGAGGCGGAGAGAGTCACATTAATTTGTAGTAATTAATAGCAGCGATGCATCTGACAGCATACACTGTTTGGATCTCTAAGTACGCCTCTCCTTGTTTGCATCACCTCAGAGGAATTCATTATATCAAAGCTTAGCAGCTATCTGATACTTGTCAAAATGCAATTTATAAAAGTGTAATTATTTTATTGATTTAGTTTGGGTTTGATGCCTGCAGTGTAAGCTCCCCTGGTAGGACTTAGTGGATTCAAATGCTTGTCAGCAGCTCGGCCTCCTTTTTACTCAGAACAATCGCCATAGGCCAGCCCAACAGGCATGCTTTAATTGCCTTAAATTATAAGCATAAATCTTTTTTTCTTCACTTGCTCTGCTCTTAATAAATAGGGGCTTTACGTATCTGCTTTTTTTCCTGCTCTTGTCAGAATCCCTCCTGGCTAGTGAGGGTTCACCCGCTCCCCCTTCTCTTCCCATCCTCCCTCTCTCTCTTCCTCTCTCTCCCTCTCACTCTCACTCTCTCTCTCTCTTTTTCTCTCTTCACCAGACATTTCTGGAATCATCTTTTTAGCACACTCCTCTGCATGATCTGAAACGGCGTGCGGCTGTGCGAGCGGCGTGGTGATATTTAGTAAACCGGGTTCCTTTTTTATTGCAGTATAATGAGGTCAAATGAATCGCCTAATACGCATGCTTAGATGGCTCCTTGCTTCAAATCCGTGCTGACACCCAGTAAAACAGCCGGCAAACACAGTACAGGCTCCCACAGACATGGCCGTAAAAAATCATGCAGCTAGTGCAGAAGAAAAAATAAGCTTTTATACCCTGACAACTTCCCTCCTCTCTCTTTCTTTAATTAGGCATTTTATTAGCCTTGTTTTCACTCTCTCCTCCTCTGAGACTGATACTGGAGATAGATAAATACCCTCTGTATAATACAATACTGCTATATACTGGCTGTAGAGCTGGGTTGGACATCACAGTAACTAGGCAGTTGAGTCTAAATCCTCAGACAACTCCATATTTTTAAACAAAATGATCTTCGGCTTGGCCATATTGATTTGTGATGGGCTCTTGTTGTTGTTCAGTGTTTTGTGTGTGATAAATAATACATTCTTTTGATTTTGTAGCAAGCTGTTCACAATCACAAATCCTTCTCTTTGGGGCAGACGAGTGATGGTAGGATAGATGGATCGGGCGATGCTCACATCTGTGTAAAGCGAGGGAGGGTTCCACGATTCCAAAAAAAGGGATCAGTGAGTGGAGACATGGGTTCATCAGTTGCTGCCAAGTCTCGCCCCCTAGCCCCTCAGCCCCAGTCATTCCCAGGTCTCTGGGTGGCCATTTCACCGTCAGCAGCTCATCCTAGCTGCACGGCCGTTTACGCATATTAGCTTTCGCCGCATCTGCCAGCATTCGCAGCCACCCCCCCCGTGCAGACGCAAAACATGCCATGTTGAAGGCTGAGGCCGCCAAACAAATACACACACACACACAACCTCCCACCCAGGCCGTACAGCCTTATTAAAAGCAGTTAGTGATTTGAGTTCAGGGTCGCCGAGAGAGTACAGAGCATAATAAATATGTGACAGCAGCAGCAGCAGTATCAGCCGATCAGTTTACGGAGTGTGATCTATGATAGCCCCGGCCGGCACACTCCCTACAAGCGGATGTGGTTTTGCCTAATTGAGAGCTTTGCAGCACAGATCAGATTCAGCCTTATTTAATGCTGATCATGAAGTCCCAGGAAACAGCCTGGGCGATTTCTGTAAACTAAATGTGTTTTGATGCTCGCCGTCTTCATTTGTAGGCTGGTCACAGCTCTAACCTGCCAATTTGACCTACATATTATTATACAGTACCTGAAAGATAATTTTCTCCATCCAGGGGTTATGAACACACACACACACACACACACACACACACACACACACACACACACACACACACACACACACACACACACACACACACACACACACACACACACACACACACACACACACACACACACACACACACACACACACACACACACACACACACACACACACACACTCTCTCTCTCACCGAGGGGCTGAGCTCCTATTTTAATCCTGGCGGCTCACTGTGAAGGGAGGAGGAAGTTCCAATTAAAATTAAAATAAGCTCTTTTAACGGTCTCTTAAATTGACAACTGAACAATGATTTTCGTATTGGTATCTGTCAAAGGTCTTAGAAAATCCTCGGTTGATAAGGCCTTACGCATCCAATTAGGAGCAGAGCAGGGCCTCAGCCAGTAATGATTTCCTCCAGGTCCCTAAAGATGTGGCGCGGACACTTATTGCAAATTACTGACAAAGAGGCCTGCTGTATTGATGAGGGGAGAACAGACCGCTCGCCATGTTCCCATCAGGTAGAGGAGGTCCTAGTCTAGAGAAGTCTCTCGCCTGTCTCACTTTCTGACTATCTCTCTCGCTCCCTTTTGCTCTCTCTCTCTCACACACACTCTCTCGCACTCTCTGTCCTACTATCTCTTGGTCTCGCTCTCTCTATCTCTCACTTTCTCTCATTGTTCTCTCTCTATAACTATAACATAACCGTGGCCTTAATATTCTCTTTCTCTCTCCCTCTCCCTCTCTTGTTCTCTGGTTCTTTCTTGCTCTCTCTCTCTCTCTCTCTCTCTCTCTCTCTCTCTCTCTCTCTCTCTCTCTCTCTCTCTCTCTCTCTCTCTCTCTCTCTCTCTCTCTCTCTCTCTCTCTCTCTCTCACACACACCCCATCTATCTCCAACCATAATACTGTAACTGTGGCATTGCTATGCAGCTCATATATGAGCCCCCTGCTGGCTCTGACCCTGCCAAACTAGACTCAGTTGATGTGTGGCTCATCCCTGGGAAATGCGCATGCTAATAGCAGGGAGATGTCCTGAGTGGCTCATCAATAACGCCTGTACGTTAGCTGGGCTGCTCCCTGAGTCTGGCAGGGCCATGGAAGGCAGTAGTGAAGCTACATTATTAGGGTTTGAGACCTTTATGATATGTGAAATCCCATTGTTTACTGTCCTTGGAAATGAACGAACACGAACATATTGATGCTAATGAAAATCAAACTGAATGTGTCGGCGTGTGTGAGGAATCAACCAAAGGGTTGATTGGAGTTGGTCAAAGCTCTAGCTAGCTAGAGGTCATATCATTTATTCCTGGAAACCAATACTGTTGTGTTGTACTATGCTTTGCATAATAACAAAAAACAGTCTATACTGTAGTCTTCCAGCAGGGTGTTTGCATGCTTACGTTTAGCTACAAATGCTTCTGGAAACTCACCTCAGTTCACTAAACTACCAACCACCTGCTAAAAACCTTTCTCGCTTACAGTACTTGATGGCGAGATTTAAAAAAAGCACACTATACACAAGATCTATAGAAGTAACATTGGTGTCATTGTGCATTTCCTCAATACTAATCCAGTGTCTGTAGGGAGTGCAGCTGCAGGGCCGGTACAACAGAGCTCTCTGGCCATGTCAAGTCCCTGGGTGGCTGGAGGAAAGGACTGCGTCCCAATTGGCACCCTATTCGCTGAATAGTGCACTACTTTTGACCAGGGTGCACTATGCAGGGAACAGGGTGCCATTTGGGATGAAGCCGAGAGCTCCCTCCCTCCCATCGCACTGTAGCATCTAGCACGCTGTAGGCTGGTTAAGGAAGGTGTTGACCCCTGGTGACCTGTAGCTTGGCTTCCGTTGGTGGAGAGAACACTGCTCCATCCTCGATGCTTCAGGGTCAAATGATTGGTAGTTTGTAGTTTCCTTCAGCTTCGATCAGATGTCTGCTGGTGTAGTGAAAGTGATGGGACTAGAATGGGGAGAATTCCGTTTAAAAAAGATATATTTTGTTGTGGATGTGTTTTTTGACGGTTAGCAAAATGAGTTGATTATGTTTTTGTTTTCCTAATGGCTACAATGTTGTTTTGTTGCAAGAAATAATTTCACTTGTATGTTGCATATAATGATATACCTAGGTTATTTTGTCTGTTTTGTTGTTGGATATTACAATAAACCTGTAATTGATTTAGTAAATATATGACTAATCTCAGTGAAGAATCTGTTACTACAATATGCCTTACTTCTTTCCACATTTGTCATGCCTCAGTCTTCCTCTGTCTTCTGTAAGAAGAGAAATCATCCTGTGTCCTCCATCCTTTGATTCCTACCATCTTTGTGTCACTCTGACTGACAGGCTCTCTGACAGGTGGGCTTAAAATTGTGAAAATTGTGGATGAGAATCCAGTCAATCTCAATCTCTAGCCCAAGGCAGTAGAACGCTAGAGACAGAAACACGGCGCTTTGTGTCAAATGTTTATCAAAGGGCCTGATTAAATGCTGCTTTCAAAGTATGTCTGAGTCCCAAATGGCACCCATAGGGCTCTGGTCAAAAGTAGGGCACTAAATGGGGAATAGGGTGTCATTTTGGATGGAGATAATATCAGCCCCAATTGAAGAAGAAAAACATAAAACCCTGATACAAAAAAATGGCCGCTGATGGCGAAGACTGAGAGAGAACAAATACAACATACAAAAACCTCTACGCTTTCAATACAGTGCCTTCAAAAAGTATTCACACTTCTTGACTTTTTCCACATTTTGTTGTATTACAAATTGGGATTAAAATGTATTTAATTGTGGGGGGGGTTTCAAAAATCTCCACAAAGTACTATTTTATGAAAAATAAAAAACAAAAATATATTGATTAGATAAGTATTCAACACCCTGAGTCAATACATGTTAGAATCACCTTTGGCAGTGATTACAGTAGTGAATCTTTCTAAGAGCTTCGTACAAAATATTTGCCCATTATTAACGTTTTAACACTTCCAGCTCTGTCAAGTTGGTTGTTGATCATTGCTAGACAGCCATTTTCAAGTATTGACATAGATCTTCATGCCGATTTAAGCTAAAACTGTAACTAGGCCACTCAGGAACATTCAATGTCATCTTGGTAAGCAACTCCAGTGTATATTTGGCCTTGAGTTTTAGGTTATTGTCCTGCTGAAAGGTGATTTTGTCTCCCAGTGATTGTTTGAAAACAGAATGAAGCAGGTTTTCCTCTAGGATTTTGCCTGTGCTTAACTCTATTTCATTTATTTTTTCCTAACAATGACAATTGCTGATGACGCATATCCATGACATGATGCAGCCACCACCATGCTTGGAAATATGAAGAGTTGTAATCAGTAATGTGTTGTGTATTTGCAGTATTACCTTAGTGCCTTATTGCAAGCAGGATGCATGCTTTGGAATATTTTTTTTTATATTCTGTACATATTTCCTTCACTTCACTCTGTCTTTTAGTTAGTATTGTGGAGTATCTACAATGTTGTTGATCCATCCTCAGTTTTCTCCTAACACAGACATTAAACTCTGTAACTGTTTTAAATTCACCATTAGCCTCATGGTGAAATCCCTGAGCGGTTTCATTCCTCTCCGGCAACTGAGGACGCCTGAATCTCTGTAGTGACTGGGTGTATTGATATACAACCCAAAGCGTAATTAATAACTTCTCCATGCTCAAAGCGATATTCAATGTCTGCTATTTTATTTTTACCCATCTACCAATAGGTGCCCTTCTTTGCGAGGCATTGGAAAACCTCCCTGGTCTTTGTGGTTGAAATTCACTACTTGACTGAGGGACCTTAAAGATCGTTGTATGTGGAGTACAGAAATTGGGTAATCATTCAAAAATCATGTTAAATACTATTATTGCACACAGAGTGAGTCCATGCAACTTATTATGTGACTTGTTCAGCAGATTTTAACTCTTGAATGTATTTAGGCTTGCCATAATAAAGTGGTTGAGTACTTATTGACTTTATAGCTTTAAATGTTTTATTAATTTGAAAACAATTCTATAAACAAAAATCCACTTTGACATTGTGAGGTATTGTGTTTTGATCAGTGGCACAATATCTCAATTTAATCCATTTTAAATTCAGGCTGTATTAACAAAATGTGGAAAAAGTAAATGTGCGTGAATACTTTCTGAACGCACTGTATACAATAATAAGGTAAAACATGAGAAAATAAGGTAAAAAATGGGAAAATAAGGTACAAAATTAGAAAATAAGGTAAAAAATTTGAAAATAAGGTTAAGGCCTCTGTGTAAAAGGGATTATAGGCAACTGCCCTAATGTGCCAGGCAGGCAGCAGTAAGAAACCTCTGACCAACCAACAAACCAGTATCTTGACAGAGCATAGAGAGAGAGGGAATATCATGTGCCCTTTGTTGTCGCACTAAAGAGACACAGACAGGGTTTGAGATCTGTTGTTGTTCTCACTTTCCTCTGTCAACCATTCACGCTTTCTTTTTTCTTTCTCCCTCTCTTTTAGCCAGAGGTGATAAACCTGGCCTCCTTTACTGAGCTAAAGCTGACCGGCTAGCTCATTCCCATCTTCCTTTGTGTGCCTCCCAAATGGTAATCTATTCCCTATGTTGTGCATTACTATAGGGGGACGTACTGGTCAAAAGTAGTTCACTATAAAGAGAATAGCGTGCCATTTGGAACATACACTCACTCCTCTGTTGTGTTTGAAAAGGGCAAAGCGGCTGAGCAGTCTCCAAGTTGGCTGAGCAGTTTGCCCTGCAGTGCCACGCCGTGCCAGGGGCCATGACTGCTTCAGCTGCTCCATCACCAGGGGAGTGGGCTAACGCTGTCTGACTTGACTTAGCTGTGTTTCTCTGAGACAGTCATATCACATCAACCTGGACACTGGGACATCACAGATCACATCCCCCTCACTACTTTCAGCAGTTTTGGACGCATCCTAAATTGCACCCTATTCCTTACACCCTATTCCTTATTTCCTTATGGGCCCTGGTCAAAAGAACTGAACTACATAGGGAGTAGGGTGCCATATGGGACGTACCTTTGTTGCCATCTTGCAACGTTTTTTTCTTGTATCTTTTCTGGTTTTGTGTGATCTTGTGATTTGCTGCAATATTTTTCCGGCAGCGCTGCTGCCACATGTTTGTGTCAAGTAACGGGGTCCTATTACAACTTCTATTCTACCTTGATCTGGACAGTTTTTTTTTCTTTCCTATCCTACAGGAAAGAAGAACTAGACCTGCCTCCTGTTCCCCCTACTCTCCTAGGTTTTTTCTGTCCTCTTCTTCATCCTTATGCCTGCATTTGAATCTTTCAGATAATAAGCTTTGACTTCTGGCTGCACGTTTATGGGTCTTTTCATGTTATCAGCTTAGCTCATAGCGTGGAGCGGCTGAACACAGAGTCCTAGTGACAGGCCAGCCAGTCAGCAAGGCCGGCCTGTCAGGCAGGAGCTCTCATACACTAATGATTTCCCTTTAGTCTATTTTCTGTCTCATTGGCCGTTTCCTTCAAAAACAAAATTGCTCATTTAAATTCTCATGCCTGGGGCATTTTGGTCTTCAAATATTGTTGGAAAGTGAAAGGATTAGGCAAAATATGCTTTTTTAAAATGTTAATATATTTTCTGGTTCACTTTCTCCTCTGAGGCCAATTAGGGCGTTTCTGCTGGCTGTATTAATGTCAAATTGACATCCCCCTGCTATAATTACACAGCGCTTGAAACCTAACTTTTACTGGCGGGGAGATGAGGAGCGCGCCTCACAGTGACACACACATTCTCTCTGCCAGCTTTTGATCATTTAATCATCGCTTGCTTTCTTTCCCTATTTCCTCTTTTCTTCCCCTTCTTCCTCCTGCTCATTGTATGATTTCACCTTTTATTCTCTCTCTCTCTCTGTTGCAAAATGCAGCGTTGTTTCATTATTCACAGTTGTGTTTTGCCCAGGTTCATTAGTAACATCGTCTCTCCACTTCGCTTCTGCCTGGTGAGAAAGATCCGTGGGTCCCTTCAGGTGCAGATACCATATGTACATTGTTTACTCACAATTTACATTGTGTTGTTTGTGTTTTTCCCTTGTTTTCACCACGGCAGCCAGCACGGAGTGAACATGCTGTCAGTGAGTTGAGGGATGGGTAACGTGTGGCGCCATGCCGATCCTCCCCTCCTTCTGACAGTGTTGTGTGTCAGGAGAAGGGAGACAGGTAATGATGGTTAACGCTTCTTCACCATGAATACTAATGCTCCCACAATGCACCCCTGTACAGCTACAGGATGGCAACCCCATTAGTGATGTAATGGTGACCTATCCTCTCCTCTCCATCCCTGCCAGTTGCCATGGAACCACATACAACCAAATATGCATTGAATCCAATATAGATATATCCATATTGAGTTCATTAATTAAGGCGTTAGGGCTGTTTTAGTCAAACATGGTGTTAATGCTAACTACCACTGATAATGATGGGAATCTGCTATTAGACACGAATTGGACACTAATTGGACTAATTATAAGTCATTTTTAGTGATATTACCTATATTTTTATTGTGTGGATACATTTTGACAGTTTTTGAGCGGACATGTCAGATTGTCCAGTATTTTTCTTGATTTTCTCATTTATATCGCATATGTAAATACATAAAGACTATGGCTGCAATTCATTCAAACTCACCATAGCAATGTTTATGCAGTGTCTTTAATGTCTGCATGCAATTTTAATAAACAGAATTAAAAAATATATAGTTCTACAGTAATTATTTAATTCATAAGTAAGTATAAATTACTGTAATTTATAAGTAAATATAAATGAATGACATAGAGAATAATTCTACGCCTGCATTTTCCCCCCTCATGGATAATAGCAACGTCTCCATTCTTATTTATGTTTCCCAGAGAGTGGTACTGGATGTGGCTTAAGGTGATAGAGATGGTGATCTGAAACACAACACTGAGAGCAGCTTGAAACAATGAACATGTCATCAGCAAGGCTTGTGTTGTATTACGATAAGCATACGTTTTACTGTGTGAAGCCTAATGGTTCCAGCGTTGGGCCAGTAACCGAATGGTCACTGGTTTGAATACCCGAGCTGAAAAGGTGAAAAATCTGTCGATGTGCCAAGGCGCTTAACCCTAGTTCGTACTACAATGTCTGACCCTGTAAAACAACCCATTTCACAGCACCTATCTGGTATGTGACAATAAAAATGCAAAACAATACAAAACCAACAGCTTCGCTTTCTATTATAGTCAAGTATGGTCAGAATAGAATTGGTTTAAGTAACATGTAGCCCATCCTGTGTTGTCGTTATAGGACATTTATACAGTACGATTGCCTATAGGCCCACTTGGTAAAAAGTACAGCCATGTCTAAGCATCTAAGTACTAGCAGCCAGGTTGAATGTCTCAACTGGTTTTGAGAAAGCAGGTATTTGCTATTGGTGTCTGTCTATATTTAGTCCAGATGACAGCAGTAGAGGGCATATCTCTGGTAAACAAAACATATCCCCCATTTAGCCTCCAACAGCCTGTCTGTCAAGCTATGATGCCAATCTAGAAAAGAACCCATAGGGATTGACTAAACCTGTGTTGGACAAAATCAAGCTGCCATTTGTTGGCTTGTGTGAAAAAAATCACTTGCATAGTTTTGACGAAGTGCGCGTGTTCCCCTCCAGCAATTCTTAATGTCCACTGCCCAAACCTCCCCCTCTTCCTCCTCCTCTTCATCCATAGCTCCTCCTCCATCTTTCCTACCTCCTTGCCTCTCTCTTCTCGTTTGGACTTTAAGTAACAGGAAATGGTACTGAGTCCTTCTGAGCCTCCGATTACCTTCGTGATGCGTCAACATGCTATGGAATCAGGAGGCGTGCTGTAATTATTTTGTGACGCCATCAGCATGGATCAATCACGTGAGGTCGTCGGTAGTGGGAGGGTGCTGCCTTTCCCTCTCTGAATGACAGATTAGGTAATTAAGTGATTAAGTGCTGTGGCTGTGGACATGATGCAGGACAGAATGGAGGGACGGA
Organism: Salvelinus alpinus; assembly: GCF_045679555.1. Lineage (NCBI taxonomy): Eukaryota > Metazoa > Chordata > Actinopteri > Salmoniformes > Salmonidae > Salvelinus > Salvelinus alpinus. The sequence continues at coordinate 35,169,041 of NC_092091.1, read as the reverse complement.
AGCTCACTCAAATCAATGTGAAGCTCACTCCACTGCTTAGGCATCTCTGACCATTAAGCATCTTGTACCTAAAGACTGGATGAATGTGTAAAACTAACAAAGAGGAAAAGGGAAAGAACAGGCCCCACATGTCTTTTGATGACAGGGACAGTGACGGTGTCTGAACAGAAAGGGTCAAGGCTAAACTGTATGGGGAGCCCGCGCGCACACACACACACACACACACACACACAATAAATCCACAAACACACACACTAAAGAGGCACACAAATGTTTATTTGCGAATCAGATTTAAAATGTGCATGATGTCTGTCTCATACATGACCCTAGGCGTCAGTACAGTACAGTATCTCTTCTCTTCCCTGTCTTATTATCTTTGTTCCATGTGTACCTTAGATTAATACTTGGTCGCTCTTCAAATTAAACTTGAATGTCACATGTTTTATTACAGAGTAAATTCAGGCACAGAAAAGACTGGTAAAGAATGAAGAAACATATAATATTGGGATCTGGAAAGAACGCATTGCAAATGTCACATTGCACTGAAAGCTCAATACCTTTAATACCACAGTTCCTAAGAGATTATTTCAAGTTGAATTTTGATGCATAACAACTTCATGTTAGTCTTTTCCAGCCTGCTCACATGGAGGATGTTCTACATATTTTATTTAAAAAATTCTATAGACAGGTTGGCTAACAACGTCACAAAAACGGCAAATCAAAGGGGCATGAAGCCGTACATTGTTATGATTCTGAACGGTCAGATAGCTAGCAACAATGACAAGAAGCAGCCATGTGGGGAATCATAGGTGGCTAGTTTCAGCTAGTTTTATCTTGTTCTTGATATCAAGTCTTGTTTTGAAGTGTTTTAACTGATTTCATGCCAATGCTAACATGGCTAAAATTCGCTAGCTAGCTAAATAACAACTCTAACGATATATTTCAGAGACAACAAGTGCTCATTGTGCAAACGTATTTATGTTTTCAATAAACATTTAGATATGAAATATAGTTAACATGTTGTCAACAATCTAAGACAATTGTGTTGCTAAACAACCAAATTGTCTATAGTGTGATTACTGTAATAATCTCACTGATATTACTTGTATAAATGAGTTATTGGTGTGTGGATGTCTGCCAAGCATCCGCTAGCTCACAGTCACACAATATCCATAGATCCACATTAGACATTGTTCCTTCCTTCAGACTTTAAAGCGGCTAAACAAGATCATGTTTAAATGAGCATCAGCAGTCAACAACATGTTAGTGAGGAAATAAAAAGGTTGAAAAGTCTTTAGAGATTTATTAACCGACCCTTGACCTTTCCCCCCCCGGTTGGTAAGTGGTCCATCTGAAAGGAACGTCTCTGACATCTAGTCAATGTCACAACAACCCTAACCACACAACTGTCATGTTATCCCCTGCTTCATGTCAACATGTCCTCATTGAGACAGCACTGAGAGCTTGTTTTAAAAAGTAAACACATTAAATAATCACATTGTTGCTGGAAATGTCATCTACTTGAACTGTCATGAAGTATTAGAGTAGAGTGACAATTAATTTATGCCACATAACTATTACAAGCATTATTAGACATTTGTAACACTAATTAAGCCTCCACTGATTCTAACTACTTCTAATTACTGTAAGAATACAGTAGCTCTCACTGGTGGTAGCAATTCAGGGTGATATTTTCCATAATACTATCTCACTCAAACCCAAACATGTATCGACTACAGTAGCTATCAGATCTCCTGTAAATCTAATCTACAGACTATTCTTTGAGGTCTGAATCTGTCCACTGTCAGTTGCTTTATGATTATATCAGTATTTTGTCCAAGGGAGAAGGGGGATGCTTGTGTTGTATATTATCCTGTTAAAAGAATGTGTTGTGGCTACTCTGGTATACTATTAGCTACTTCTTCAAGTTGTAGAGCTATTTGAAGATCATGATAGTAGCTTATTTCTGTATTTATTTTTCTGTATCTTTTAAAACATACATATACATATATATATATATATATATATATATATATATATATATATATATAGTATACAGTTGAAGTCGGAGGTTTACATACACCTTAGCCAAATACATTTAGACTGAGTTTTTCACAATTCCTGAAATTTAATCCTAATAAAAATTCCCTGTTATAGGACAGTTAGGATCACCACTTTATTTTAAGAATGTGAAATGTCAGAATAATAGTAGAGAGAATGATTTATTTACGCATTTATTTATTTTCTTCACATTCCCCGTGGGTCAGAAGTTTACATACACTCAATTAGTATTTGGTAGCAAAGCCTTTAAATTGTTAAACTTGCGTCAAACGTTTCAGGGAGCCTTCCAAAAGCTTCCCACAATAAGTTGGGTGAATTTTGGCCCATTCCTCCTGACAGAGCTGGTGTAAGTGAGTCAGGTTTGTAGGCCTCCTTGCTCGCACACGCTTTTTCAGTTCTGCCCACACATTTTCTATAGGATTGAGGTCAGGGCTTTGTGATGGCCACTCCAATACCTTGACTTTGTTGTCCTTTAGCCATTTTGCCACAACTTCGGAAGTATGCTTGGGGTCATTGTCCATTTGGAAAACCCATTTGCGACCAAGCTTTAACTTCCTGACTGATGTCTTGAGATGTTGCTTCAATATATCCAAATAATTGTCCTTCTCATGATGCCATCTATTTTGTGAAGTGCACCAGTCCCTCCTGCAGCAAAGCACCCCCACAACATAATGCTGCCACCCCCGTGCTTCACGGTTGGGATGGTGTTCTTCGGCTTGCAAGCCTCCCCCTTTTTCCTCCAAACATAACGATGGTCATTATGGCCAAACAGTTCTATTTTTGTTTCATCAGACCATAGGACATTTCTCCAAAAAGTACGATCTTTGTCCCCATGTGCAGTTGGAAACCGTAGTCTGGCTTTTTTGAAAACTGCCGTAGAATGGCAGTTTTGAAGCAGAGGCTTCTTCCTTGCTGAGCGGCCTTTCAGGTTATGTCGATATCTGACTTTTTTTTACTGTGGATATAGATACTTTTGTACCTGTTTCCTCCAGCATCTTCCCTTGGTCCTTTGCTGTTGTTCTGGGATTGATTTGCACTTTTCGCACCAAAGTACGTTCATCTCTAGCAGACAGAACGCGTCTCCTTCCTGAGCGGTATGACGGCTGCGTGGTCCCATGGTGTTTATACTTGCATACTATTGTTTGTACAGACGAATGTGGTACTTTCAGGAATTTGGAAATTGCTGTTGAACTTCCGACTTCAACTGTATATATGTTTATTTCAAAACCTTTTTTTCACAGTTTTTTTACACCCCACATAAATATGTAAGACGATTTGTAAGTTAACGTCCCGTATGTGTGTGCTGCTGAGAGAAAAATCAAAACATTATATAAGTAATTTAAAATGGTAACAAAAATAAAAATAACATAGATTTGACACCAAAACATTTAAAACTTGAATCAGTAAAGGCCTATAAAATGTCACCCTGGTCATAGACTAACTGAAAGATTGTAAAAAGGCTGATCCATTTCACTCATTTTGGGAGATGACAATTTAATTTATATTAATTAGCCGAATTAATTGATAATGTCCCATACATACACATGTTATAATTAGCTCGTGGAATTTCATTTTAAATAAAATGTGTGGGAAAAATGTGATAGTCTTTTGATTAGTAGGCCTATTTGTCATCTGAAGTTGAGCTAATTTATACCGGAGGGATTGAAGCAGAAATATTGAATTTCTTGAATGGAGTGCTGACTTATGAAATGATCTTACTTTTCTACCTCAGTAGAACAATACTCTACTGTAATGCAAATGATTAAATGCATAATTTGTCATTTGTCCCTGCATGTTTGGTGACCAGATGTTGATCAACTGGAAGTGAGTCAAAAGAATAGATACATAATATCACCTAATATATACATCATTTTCTATACTTCATCGGCCTACACTCTTCTGTCAAGTAAATGGTTAAAGGCAACATTTGTCATTGCAACCTTCTGGCCCTGCCACTTTGTTTGGTACAGGCTACTGAGGGAGCTGGGGAAATGTAAACCCTCTCAACAATGATAACGAAACACTGTGGATTATGATATGGTGAAACAGTTAAAAGGTTGTACTCAAATTATACATATTAAGGCTAGTGTGCCTATAATTTAAAGGGCCATGGAACAGGACATTTGACAGATTGTGCAGTCAAAACGTCAACCAACATTTGAAGCAATATTCACAACATACTGTTATATAAAAAAAAAAATACCTATGATAATCTGTAGGTTTATATCATGCATTTAAACTGTTTGTTTTAGTTAGTTGGCCTGGCTTTGGTAGGCCTTGCTGGCCTGGAGTGATTGACCCCTAATGTGGCTTGTCTCCATATAAATGCTGCAACTGGCCAATGCAAAAGACTTCAGATCGGCAGTGGACTGGAGTGACAGCTTCGACGCAGAGCAGCGAGATAATCAATGCGGTGCGAACTATTATTTCACTGTCCCATCATCGACAATCCGCTGAGGCTAATAAGATGATACCCTAACTGGTAGCATTCAATGTATTTGTTCCTGCAGCGACTTTAACCCTAATAATGCGATTGATTGTTGCCGTTTCAATTAGTTGGCTGTTAATGAACATGCAATGTTCCCTTCAACGGATTGACTGACATGTTTTACTATCGCTTTGGTCGTCTGTAGTGATTTGTACTTTAGAGAAAGAAAGGTAAATAAAATAATACATTGCTTATGGATTGTTCTTCTCCCACACGGTGGTTGATTTAAATAGGCTACATGAAAAACTACGTGAACTAGGCCTATGTGTTCTGGATCGTTCGTATTCTAATAAAGTTGCCTAAATCAATACACACAACAACACAACCTTGTGTTTGACATGATGTTATCCATTTTGGACTTACTTATATACTCATATCAAGTTAAACTTGAACAAGTAAAAATGTATTTCGGCTAATGATAATGTTCTTGTTTTTTCACTTGTATCCTATACACTGAGTATAGAAAACATTAAGAACATCTGCTTTGTCCATAACATAGACTGACCAGGTGAATTCAGGTGAAGGCTATGATCCCTTATTGATGTCACTTGTTAAATCCACTTCGATCAGTGTAGATGAGGGGGATGAGGCAGGTTAAAGAAGGATTTTTAAGCCTTGAGACAACTGAGTCATGGATTGTGAATGTGTGCCATTCAGAGGATGAATGGGCAAGACACAACATTTAAGTGCCTTTGAATGGGGCATGGTAGTAGGTGCAGGCACACCGTGTCAAGAGCTGCAACGCTGCTTGGTTTTTCAGGCTCAACAGTTTCCCGTGTGTATCAAGAGTGGTCCATCACCCAAAGGACATCCAGCCAATTTGACACAACTGTTGGAAGCATTGGAGTCAACATGGGCCAGCATTTCTGTGGACATCAACAAATCCTAGCATAAAAGTTTCGTTAATGATCACATTTGATTTATTATTTTATAAATTAGAAATCCTCCTGACATATAGCAAACCTTTATTAAGCAACGAAACAGTGCATTATTAGCCTATTGTGCATAATAATCTGGTATATTTGTCGCCGCCTTGTGACGAAATTCGTTTAATCAAGCCTGAGCTGTCTGCGGCGCATGAGAGGAGCACATTCCAAAAGAGCCCCTCTCAAGGAATCACTTTTCATATTCTATCTCATCAATATTACATTTTAATTTCTACATCTTGCCATTTTATTTTGATAAATCTCGTAACCCTGTCATGGTAAATCATTGTGAATTCCACCATTGTTAAATGTAAATAGTTTCAAAATATATGCTGTAGCCAGCAACAAAATAGCATACAGGCCTACTGAGAAACTGAATACAGCAATACAGAATACGTAGCCTGTATGGCGCTTGGATTGTATATAATTGGCTACAAATATTGAACATGTTAACGAGAGCTTATTTTCCAACGATGTCCATTTTGTCGATATCTTGTTTGTGTCAGTGAACAACATTAGCTGAGTTCCATCGAGCCCCGTCTTTGCCGTTGTCGATAATATTCATAAGCCGAGCAATTCATCAACTCCCCCAAAGTTTAAGCCGTTTCAGGGATGAAATGAATAAATGTATGATATTAATAATTAATTAATAAATACATTAATATATATTTTTGCTATTCATTAATATTTGTAACAGTGTAATTTATAAGTGTTCAAAAGTTTTTAAATTAGGCCTATGAACTCTCCATATCGTCGTTAACACAAACACACAACATATCGCATTTTAGCTTCGAATTTAGGCCTAGTAACAAAGTTAATATCAGATTTTGGTTTAAAATGTCTATGTCCAACTAAACATAATAATATAAAATGAACAAACAAAAACAAGTAAAATCAATTATATTCAATGTTCTCGTTATCAATGCATTTAATTTGAAGTCGGACAACAAATATCAATGTACTACAAACCTAATGATGAGTCCCACGCTGGTCTGTCAGTGGAACCCTACCCGAGCACCAAATCACAGCGTGATCAGTTGCAGAGTAGTGTTTAACCGGTCTGGTACCGCCGCGGCCAGCCACACTACAAACATGCTGCAAAGTGTGTGTGAGAGAGAGAGAGAGAGAGCGAAAGAGAGAGAGAGAAAGAGAAAGAGAGGGAGGGAGGGAGAGAGAGAGAGAGAGAGAGAGAGAGAGAGAGAGAGAGAGAGAGAGAGAGAGAGAGAGAGAGAGAGAGAGAGAGAGAGAGAGAGAGAGAGAGAGAGAGAGAGAGAGAGAGAGAATCTGCAGGCGAAAAAATGCCAGTGTTGACGTCTCGTCGTCAGACCCAGGTGTAACATGTGTCGCTCTAGCTAGCGGGATAAATACCAGAATAAGAATTTCAGGAATATTTTAGAGCACAAACAGAACACAATAGAACTGACTAGAAAATATATAGAGCATGTACGAACAGCATGCAGTTCTGTCAAGGGAACTAATTCCAAAAAGGAATATATAACGTTCTCGCTCCGTCCTTCAATTCCACATCAGAAAGCAGTGTAATTATAATACCTTTGATCGTTCATTAGCATTTCATAATTACTGTACTAATTAGAGTGGAGAACTGTGTGCTGTCACGACAGTTACCACTCCTCCCATTTACCAGCACATGTACCGCGCTAGGTCTTATCACTATCTCTCTGTCTCCATTCACATCCCTGCAATGTATTGCCACTGGTATAATACACATAGTAGGTTAGGTGTAAGGTTTGGGATTATAGAAAACCTAGCAATACAATACTCAATTGATGAAATAAGATTAAACTTAATCTGGAAAATAGTCTACACCAAAATGTGTCTAGGCAAATATTCACCCCACAATTTCCCTCAAGTTATAAGCTATATTGTTAGAAAAGCCTGACACAAAAATACAACCATGCGTTCGTTCTATACTCTTAGAAAAGTGTTCGAGTTATATGAGTTATATGAAAATAGTTAAATGCTTGCTTCATATATGGCACCCCTTAAGGTTCAATATAGAACCGAAATTGGTTCCATATAGAATCCTATATGGAACCCAAGGGTTCTAAATGGAACCAGTTCTGGTTCAGTGAACAAGAACCCCTGGGGTTCTGATCAAAGAACCCTACAAATGGGTTCTACAGTGTATTGAGCCTTTATGGGTGCCACATATGAAGCAAGAAATATAACCCTTTTTGGTTCTATCTATAACCTTTTTTTCTTCGAGTGTAAGATTTTATGAGCCTGTCTAGATTCTATGAGCCTGTCTCATGCATTCCATGTCACGGAAATAAACCATTGACATATTAGACATGTCATGCATGTTATTTAGCAGACAGATATTGCAATAGCTATTTCGATAGGGTTGTAGACATTCTTGCATTTTGCAATTGTGTAGCTGGAAAAAATATAGTGAATCGCTTTTAGTTCGATTTTTTGGTTGTTGTTAATAAAAACAAATCAACTCGTGAATAAAACAAATACTGTGTAAAAACACATACTAACGCAAATGAATTTCCAGTGCTGCATTTCATTTCCTTTCTATTCAACACTCCATTTTAAGTACAGCAATTTCGGTTTTTATTTTTCTGCTTACATGAAGAAGGCTTATGCCAAGGCATAGTCGAATACGCATGGCTCAAAAGATCATCCAGAATTCAATGGCTGGCTCGAGATTGTCAAGATAAAGAAACAACTCCCTGATTGGTGAGGTGCGGGGGCCGTCACGCTGTAACCAATGACAGGAGAGGAAGAGGAAAACGCGGAGAGTGTTATGATAAAGTAGAAAATATTAGTTCCCTCACCGTGGCCGTGACGTCAGTATAGGAAGTAATTGTAGAGCAACACTAGAACGATTACAAGCAAAAGGGGAGCGTGATGTTGAGGAGTTAGCCGTACGAATCTCCACACCACAACTTTGAGAGAAAGTTCATTACCCATAACAAAAGGACGTGGACTACACAGACAGACCCACTGGTCTCCAGATTTACTATTGAATGTAACAACATATTCTTGGACCGTATTTTTATATACAACGTGGATTTCGCTTTTGTTTATTTTCCTGACCATTTCAACTCTTAAATTCGTTTGACTTTTAGGAGTACATGTGCCTCTGTTTATGTTCTCTTATAGTTTTCGTTTAGTTTTAATTGTATGGAGGATACAATTTAATGTTGTTATGAAGACTTAAATCACCGTATTTATTTCCTTTTCTTACTATGGAATCCTCCAGCGGATCGAACTTTGGAATAGACACTATTTTATCCAACGCTACTAATTCTGTTAACACCGCGCTAATGAACGGAGATTTCCGCCTCGGTGACAGCAGGACAGCGGATTTCAGCCGGAGCCAGGCCACCCCGTCCCCGTCATGTTCGGACATAGACACAGTGGGAACGGCCCCCTCTTCCCCCATCTCCGTCACCATGGAGCACGCCGAGCCGCATCTGCTCCAAGACAGCCTACCACATCATCACCACCACCACAACCAACCAGGGAGTTTGCAACTATCGCCCCAGCCGCAGCAGCTAGGGGCCGGGGCCGGCTGTGCCCCCAGGACTGCCACCTCTTCGTTTTTAATCAAAGACATTTTAGGCGACAGCAAACCCCTGGCAGCGTGCGCACCTTACAGCACCAGCGTACAGTCACCCCATCACACCCCCAAACCAGAGAATGCCAGGGACAGTGGGGACGGCTTCAGGCCGAAGTTGGAACAAGATGAACATAGGAGCAAGTTGGACAAAAGAGACGATATGGAAATGAAATGCAACGGTAAGTGAATATCTAGGTTACACTTAGGCCTATATGGAAATGTTTTGTATGCTTTTTTTATGGTTTAGTTTTTGGATGGCGTAAGTGAGCTTTTCAGTGTACTTAAAAACGTGTATTTTATTGGGTAGGCTGTCATAGTCGGCTAATGGTGTGCAGAATACATCCAAAGCTCACATACAAAGCCTATTTGTGTTGAATTTTTTGCGCCTAAAAAAGCTGAAAGTAGCCTAGCCTATAGAAAAATGTTATTGGAAAATAACCACCAAATTGAATAGGTCAATTGCGTCAATAGGCATAATAATTAAACAATAATAGTAACAAGAAGAACACTTTTGTTTTTCATATATTTTACGCATATGGAAATTCAAATTCACATTATAATGCTATTTAGTAGGCTTCTTTGGTTGGTATAGTTATTTTTAAGCTCAAACACAGTGTACAGTACAGGCTAACTGCCTTGAATGTAGACCACCTTGTGTATATGTTTCAAAGGCTGTCTTATTAGACAATGATATTAAAGGGTTGATTTTCAGTTGCCCTTTTTTATTAGCATAACAGAATCGAAAACAGATGTAAGGCTGGCGCGAGATGTTCCCGGTGCGCGAGCCTCCCTTGTGTGTCAATTAGAGAGATTATTGTTCTTCCTAGAGGGCGGATCACGAGCGCTGCAGAAACTGCTACAAATAGAGATGGATTGACATATCGATTTCCCAGTTTTACTACTAAAAACTTAAGTTGACAAATACAGTCCGGATTTCTTATTGGCCGTAGATTTTTTATTTTTTTGCTGGCTGTCTGACAAATGAAGTACTTCAGTTTCAACTCGGTTGCTTAGCTTTAGAAAAAACTATTGTAACAGGTTCAACGTTTAAAAGCAACTGTTTATTTCAATGTATTTATATTTTTCATTTTTAGAATAAATATTTTGACCTTATTTTGGCTCAGAACTGATAGGACACGTATTTGTTGCTAATTTATTTTCATTGGACCATAGGCTTGAATTAGGCCTATATAAAAACTAAAATTATTATCCACTTATAATTTTTCCCATTCAGGAACAAAAGAAGAGAATGAACGGGAAATTTCAAGTAGCAGAGATAGTCCTCAATCACGGTCAAAAAAACCTCGTAAAGCACGGACGGCCTTTTCAGACCATCAACTCAACCAACTCGAGCGCAGCTTCGAGCGCCAAAAATACCTCAGCGTGCAGGATCGCATGGACCTCGCGGCAGCACTCAACCTGACCGACACACAGGTGAAAACCTGGTACCAAAACCGACGGTATGTCACACCTATTATAAAACATCATTCATTATCTTCACAATGTTTTTGTTTTTTAATAATCTCTGTTATTATTAGGCTATTATTATCAGCTTATTTTTTTTATTATTAGGCTAGTTTTTATTGGTGGTGATGTTATTTACATGAATATATCCTACTACTAATAATGTTATATCATTTTAATAACTGTAGTAATGTAAGCCTATAATAACACGATGTAAGGTGGATGCATGTGCTGTTTTTTAGTTAATTTCGTTAGACTGGAATATAATTAATAGGAGTTGGCCTGTGGTTGATGTGCAGTTAAGTGTATTTTGGTTTGTATTAGGCTTTTGTTGCCTTTAAATGCAGGCCCATAACCTGCATGGATTTCAGACAATTAGGACTACTGAACAGATAGAATCGAATAGAATGCAATACAGTACAATAGAATAACTTTAGAACAGATCAAGAGGAATAGTTAAACAGGTCTAATCAAAATGGTTGCCATGGACCTAGACACATGAGGATATTTATTTACAAGATTAACCCACACAGTTTTATTACATGGTATTGGTTATTGAAATACACATCCCTCTGGGGTTATAAAAGTATGTCTGAACAGTCGCTACATGATGTTGACAATGCACAATTTGCCTCTCCGGCATCATTGTTAAGATTTCCCCAAATGTCAGCCAAGATTAGTGTTAACAGCGCCGGCGCCCATATAGTAGCTAAAATAAATACAGACACAGCACAATATAATGACGAAATATGGTATGACTGCAATCATTTTAAAATCCTGCGGTTTTCTTTCTCGTTCAATATAGCCGATAGTAATACAACGTCTACGTTTTTATACATTATTGTATAGGCCTAAATAGGCTATAGCCTACCATCTTAAAGTTAGCCTGCCAATGTTTACAGTGCACTTGGTGAGGCCTAGCGAGAAGGATCAATTGAGGGAGTAATGATCTGAAATGAATCTATGATCTTATAGACTAAATATAGGCACTGCCCACTTGAAAAAGCCTAACTTTTCTTGGATGTGTCATTTGCCTAGGCTAATTATAGGCATAATCACCGATTCATGCTGCAAATAATTAGATCTTACCAATTAAGGGTCCGTTTGGGGAATTCTCAGAGTCTGAACCAGTTAAATAATTGATTTGTTGTATTTTGATCTGATTTCAGGACGAAGTGGAAAAGACAGACAGCGGTCGGATTAGAGCTACTGGCTGAAGCCGGAAATTATTCCGCTTTACAAAGAATGTTCCCGTCGCCCTATTTCTACCACCCGAGCTTGTTGGGCACCATGGACAGCACAACAGCAGCCGCAGCAGCCGCAGCAATGTACAGCAGTATGTACCGGACTCCGCAGCAACCACATCCCGGTCTCCAGAGGCCTCTTGTCCCGAGAGTACTCATCCATGGCCTTGGGCCTGGGGGCCAACCGGCATTGAACCCGCTGGGTAACGCCATGCCCGGCACGCAGCATCAGCGGTAGATACATCAACAAGACGATTCCATAAAAACACTTTTAACCTGGTCTACATGTGATGTGACTAACTGCGCTCAACAAACGATGAAAAATACATTTGAAAAAAAAAAAAACAGTATATAAAAAACAACTTTACAGAAGAAGTAAAAGGATGTAATATTGAATATGACTGAGAGCCAGCATCGAGTCGAGGCCATGACAGAAAAAGGACTGTTCATATGTCTGATTGATTGTTTGTTTAGTTTTTTTTGTACAAATACACTTATACTAGCAAATAAACTTATAAAGTTTATTAGATGGAGAGAAAGGGTTGAATAAAGACGGAATGATACTAAAATGATTCTTCTCGGATACTTCTATGTGAAAGACGTCGGGGGCAGCCAGCCTGAACTTCATTGTCATCCAAACATTCAAAACACCATGTGGCATTAATATTTCTGCAGGCTGAAAGCGTAGGCCTATGGGGTTAATCTGAAATCTTCATCTCGAATGCCCGGATTTCAAGTTTTACAATTTATATATTTCCAAAATAAATGTATTTCCTATAGATTTAAAATCACCTATAGATTCAAAGTTAGGACTAGGCCTACATGTTTATTTAATCGAACATGATTTAATCGGCAATGCAAATAGGACTTTCTTTAGACTACTTTTCACTTTATCATGTGACCGCATTCATTTGGCGAGAACTGTAGTCTACCCTCGGTCGCCTATATGCATATGCAGCAGGCAGCTCTCTCTATGTGATGGTGAGAATGAATGGTTTGATTAGATGCTGGGTTGGTACCCTGGGAATCGGGAAGGTGGTCTTCGCGCAGCAGCTGTTCTATGCGAGCACAACGCTCGAGACAAGCGCACCCGACAGACAGCAAGCGCGAGGCATCTCAGCGTGAGAGATTAAAAAGTGCACTGACATTAAAACTAAAGAAAAAATTGTAAACAAACAACATATCACTGGAAATGTTATATTGTTCGTTGTCCATATTTTGGCATTATCCGTTGATTTAAAAGTGAAAACGGAACAGTTATTAAAATTTCTTGAAGAAAAAAAGGACAATATTAGGCTTACTTAAACCAGGCTCAGATAGGCCTTTATGCTTATGGTAGCCTAATAAGCGAAACCTTTTGACTTATTAGGGCCATAGAGAGCAGGGATTTACAACAAGATATAAACCGGTAGGTCTATCAGGGCTATTGCCCAAAACATGTTTTTTTAAAACATTTATCAGCTGGCCTACAGGACATTTGCGCCTATCTCGGGTCTTGTATACTCGTATTATTTTCTATTTGGGACAACGTGTATGTTTGCTATCGGTGACAGAGATTTTAAAAAATACCACGTGGGACTATAATTAAATGAACATTAGAATAGTATTTTTTTTTAAAGTATAATCACATCCCCCAGAGAATAGTGGCGAGGGGCCGCTTTCAAGTGAATTGACTCTCGGATGGAAGCGCCTTGGGGCACGTTTGTTTGGGCTTCCCTAATTGGTGAATCGTTTGCTGATTACTGTGTTATTAAATTCCTGTTCTAGCCAAGTTGACCTTTGCTGGTCTCGACAGTGACAAGGGAACGCTAGGCTGTTTTATGTAGGCTATAGCCCAATTGTAGTTTCCTCACAGTTTAGCAACGAAATAAGAAAATAACCTGGACTATTGTCTTTATTAGGCTATACGTGACTGTCCCAATGAAATTTAAACTGTAAAACAAAAGGTAGCTCTTGAAAAATGAACGAAAATAAATATAAAACGACGATGGCTCAAATATAGGGATTATGTGTCCCTTAAACAAATAATTTGTTCTCATATTTCCTGCAGCGTTATTTGCATATGCATTAATTGGTATTCACAACAGAGACTGCAGAGCCGGTCATTGGTGAATTTCAACACAAGAAGCGTCAGACGTTCTTCCCATTTGAGGATAGAAAAGCGGGATAGTTCAGTGGTCCACCATTAGATTGCCTAATTAAAAGCTAGCAAACAGATAAAACAATGTATGCTCGCCGAGGCGAGGGACCAAGGAGGTAATCACACGAACACTGTATGGCAAATCAGATTTGTATTGATGCACACCATCATTATTTATATTGCAACATTTTGATGAGTAAGGCTATTACGAGGGTATACATTTTCTTTTTCGTATAATTTAGGCTATTAGGGGAAAAATAAGAAAATGTAGGCTATTAGGAAGAAATAGCCTAAATGCCATCGAATTGCACGATGCACAAAATCATTGTTTTTTTTAACCTTTAGGACTGATTGGTAATCGTTCATAGAAAACAAATGAACTTGACTAAATGTGATCTGTTTTTACATTAGCTGTCTGCTCATCAGCAGTATTGCACACATGTCCAATTTAGCAACAATAAGGAGGCATTTTATCGTATGCATGGCTTCTAAACATTATTTATTTATTGCTCTGGGCAAAGGATGGGTGCGCCATTCCAATTCATTAATAATAAGCCATTCAACCGCTATGTGAATTATTAGGCAGTGGCCCCTCATGTTCAAACGACTATAGCCGTGGCCCCCTTTCTTATTGCGGATCGTTTCGGATGATCCCAACAATGACAAAAATATTCACAATTTACAACAAATAGAAAGAAATCATAAAGTCAACCACTTATGCTGGCCCAACTAAAATATAAATCAATGTTGATTACAATTCTTATTTTTGAATATTTTTCTTAATTGAAAAAACAGGCCTACCAATTTGCACCATGATTTGAGATTAAAATCACTGTCCGTGAGTGTGTCATGCAGACAAAATATTTAAAGCTAGAATCCTTAATTGAAACAATAACACAGCGGATACCCCACCTGTGTTTTGGTAAAAAGCTGAGGGATGGGCCTGGAGAAATGTAACCACTCTCAAATTCAAACAGAAAGCAAAGGATGCAAGGACTGACCATCCATGATATCTCAATTATAGTTTCAACCATGTTTTGAGGCTATACAGTGTTTGTCTACATTTACATTGTTTACAAATATTGAAGTAAAACAAACTTGTATTTTGGGTTCTGATGGGGTACGACAGTTAAACTAAGCATTTACAAGTTCTATTCTCCAAGAATCAATGGCTAGGCCTATATATCATCCATGTATATGTAGCAACTAGGATTCCAGCTTTAAAGCTTGCAGAATAAAATGAACCAGCCGAAGTTCCCTGTGTTGTAAAAAAAAAAAGAACGCTTCAAAGATCAAACTGTAAATTCAACTTTTGCATGGCTCAGGCAGATATGCGTTTGTCGGTTTTGTGTTATTATTTAGCTAAATACATTGCACTCTATATGCAGAACACGCATATGAAATCAGCTGCACACACAGTTCATTGTAGGACAAACAGCACGTCCTTGCATATTGATACCAATTATGATATCTCCAGAAATATTCTGAGTATTACCTGATTTATAACCTTGGCAATTCTGTCCATGCAGCTTTTGATAAAGGTATAGTAGCCTATACTATTTTATTGAGCACTTATTATTGACAATACCAAGCGGTTGGTTGGTTGGTTGGTTGGTTGGAGAAGACGAAGGCGAAGGGGTGTTAAAAATAAAACGAAGATGTTCAGGCCTTTCATTGCCATGACACACATTAGCCAGAACATAACAGACGGGCTTCAGAGGGCTGGTTTGTTCTCGTTGCCTCGAGGAACCAACGGTGTTGGCCCTCTTTAATCGCTGCTGCATTTTCCAACTGATGTAATGGCTGCGATATCTTAGTCATTATCTTAATGAGGTAACACTTACACTCTCCTCGGCCCTCTCATTACTACGCCACTTGCGTCTCTCTCTTAACACGAATATCACCAGATCGTTTTTATCCCAAACAATAAAAACACTTCTACAGTAATTATGCGCCCGAGACGTGCGAGGGGACTTGGTTGGCTCTTGGATGGTGGCTTGGTTGGCTTTGCCTATGACGCGCACGCTTTTACGCGCACAGTTGCACAAACAGAGAGGCGGGATGCGTGGTGTTTTTTACGCATTTGGGTATCCTCCCTTAATTATCATTGGTTGGATACTTAAACTTGTCCCGTGATGATGGCTGGGTGTCAAAGTGATAATTTGCAAGATGGTGGGTTGTCAAGATGTGCGTTTTCAAAGCTTGTGAATTTGGGAAAACAGTAATACGGTTAGAATCATGCAACATGCGAATTGGGATTGTGCAGAAGCTGTGACTGTGGGCAGGCGTTGTGGTGTAGGACCTGTCGCATACACTCAAACCATACAATTACTGCTAGAGGCGTGAAATGAACCAATATTGTCCTTATTAATAATTCAAAAATGCACTATTGTGTATACGTAGCATAGCCTATATAACCACGTGAGCATATAATCTGCACTTTGTAGGATATATTCTTTGAAATAGTATTTAGGCCGGAGAGGGAATTTTAAAACTTGTTCAACAAGTGCAGTTGACATTGGCCCACACCAGACATACCATAGTTTTGCCTTGTGTTTCCTTTTCCATTGCTCATCTATGATATTAACAATATGTATATTTTCATAAACTCTGACGTTGTCAAATTGTGCCAGACCAATGCGCTTTTTTGTAAAATAAATAGTCAAAACAATTATTTGAACCACTTTACAATTCAACCCAAGAGTCTGATATGAATATAGGATTCACTAGGAACAGCGGAATATCTACTGTATACCTGGGCCTCGTTTCCCATGGCCTTCCTAACGTTAAGATCATCGGGGAATTATCACTCAAATGTAAACCATCGCACATCTACGAGTGATCCAGACCATTCATAAAGCAGCCAAAGTGCATCATTAAGTTATTATTTTTCCATTCCGCGGCACTTTATTCACAGAAAATCTACGCAAAAATCAAGACGTTTAGGCTATCTGTCTGACTCTGACTGCCGATAACTCCAGAACACGTTGACTACAAATACAAAGTTGCCAAAGTAGGCTAATAGCAATTGTTACAAACAGGTGAACGATAAAATGATGCTTAAAATTAAAACCAAGATGACTGCGTTGAAAGGTATCCTACATAGGCTACATGGGTCTACAGTGCCTTCAGAAAGTATTCATACCCCTTGATTTATTCCACATTTTGTTGTGTTACCTGAATTTAAAATGGATTAAATAGATTTTCTTTCTCAACCATCTACACACAATAACACACAATGAGAAAGTGAGAACATGGTTGAAGAACATGTAGCAAATGTATTGAAAAGTACATTTATAAATATCTAATTTACATAAGTATTCACACCCCAGAGTCAATACTGGGTAGAAGCACCTTTGGCAGTGATTATAGCTTGTGAGTCTTTCTGCATAAGTCTTTAAGAGCTTTCCACACCTGGATTGTGCAACATTTTCCCACTATTCTTTTCAAATTTCTTCAAGCTCTGTCAAATTTGGTTGTTGATCATTGCTAGACAACCATTTTCAGGTCTTGCCATAGATTTTCAAGTAGAACATTCACTGTCTTCTTGGTAAGCAACTCCAGTGTAGATATGGCCTTGTGATTTAGGTTATTGTCCTGCTGAAAGGGCAATGAATTTCCCAGTGTCTGGTGGAAAGCAGACTGAACCTAGTTTTCCTATAGGATTTTGCCTGTGCTTAGCTCCATTTTGTTTATTTTTTATCCTGAAAAACTCCCCAATTCTCAGTGATTACAAGCATACCCATAACATGATGCAGCCACCACTATGCTTGAAAATATGGAGTGTGGTACTCAGTAATGTGTTGTATTGGATTTGCCCCAAACCTAACACTTTGTGTAAATACTTTCCGAAGGCTGTTTCAATCATATCAAAGTCAATTTCATGTTCAATCAATTGAGTTCTATTTTGCGACAATGGCGAATGTCTGTAATTTTTGGCTCAATGTGTTTCATGATGTGTGGCAACATGCAATGATGTGCCCAATCTGTGATTTAGTGCATTATTATTGGGTAAGCAATAATAAGCTGCCGTCAGCTTTGTTCAATTAGGCCTATGTGAGATAAACGACCTGACTTTGATTAAGCTGCAGCTAATACGAATTGACAAGCAAGTATGGTAAGTGTATAACATAAGGTGTGTTTCAGTCTATTAATGTGCAATTAGATTTACACCTCCATCAAGGAGTCCTTCCATCAGAAACTGATTGGTTGGAAATAGAATAGGCCCAGACGGAGTTGAAGCCCGCTTGTATGACCTTCTGCTGAGAATCTACATTTTGTCACCTTGAGTCAAGGAGTCTTCTAAGTAGTCTACAATATAGGCCTAGGACTTTATTCAATCCATATCACTGGAAGTCCAGCATTACAGCGTGATGAAAATGTCAAGACAATCCGCATTGGCGGAGACTGCATTCACAATTAACGCTGCATATGTCAGCTCAATCGGAAATTACCTTTACATTTCAATCGGCAACCTATAACGATTCAGCGATACAAATTGAATAGATTCCCCTGGATTCAGTCAGCTCAAGCGTTAACCGGTGATAGCAAACACCTGCATAGCAGATGTTTTGGCTGTGTCAGAGGTGGAACTGCATTGGAGCCATCAAAACCGCGAGCAGCTGCTCTTGCGATCATTGGGGTGGCAGGTAGCGTAGTGGTTAGATCGTTGGACTTGTATCCGAAAGGTTGCAAGATCGAATCCCCAAGGTAAAAAGCTGTCCTTCTGGCCCCGAACAAAGCAATTAAGCCACTGTTCCTAAGCCGTCATCGAAAATAAGAATTTGTTCTTAAGTGACTTGCCTAGTTAAATATAGGTAAAAGAAATTGCCACACCTGCCTAACTTGCATTAGAAGTTCAAAACAAGAAAGTGTAGGCTATATAGGAATAATTACGATCAAATAGAAAAATCATTACATGAATTATTGAGGATTTCTATCATCCTATTCTAGATGTAGATTTACATCTCACATTCCATTTCAAAGCTGCGGCTAATACGTTGTGACGTATGGATGTTTTAGACGAGACTGACTATATGACCAAAATAATCATATTTACACTTTGTAGTCAATTTTGACACTAGAATAACTGTTTCTGACTCATATCGATGCCACAAAGGCTGTTTTCAAAGGGATCCGTTGCTTTTCTATTAGAGGCAGTCACAGTCACATGGGTCACCTGTTAATGAATTATTTAAATGAAACTGGAAACAATAAGATATCGCCGTACATCCCTGTCACTTGGAGGAGGAGGCGTTATGTCTAGGAGGAGTTCACCCAATTTTGGTTAATCATAATAGTTAGGTCTGAGTGCTTTGGTTGATCATGTCATGACCAGCATTTGAACCTTTATTTAATGCATTTTCATCACAATCTCCTCTTTTTCATTCATGTCAAATGGTCCAGCACCATCCTCAGACAATTGCTTACATTTTTGGTGTAATTCTAATTTCTTGAAAAGGCTTTAAATAAAGGTTAAAATCCAGGTCATGTGACATGATTAACCAAAACACAGGGCAATAGCGAATAACCCTCGAAAAGACAACAGTCTCGGTCCTGGTCCAAACATAGGCCATACAGTGCATTCGGAAAGGATTCAGACCCCTTGACCTGCTCCACATTTTGTTACGTTATAGCCTTAATCTAAAATAAAAAATAAAAACAATCCTCCATAATGACAAAGCAAAAACAGGTTTCTAGAAATGTTTGCAAATTTCATTGCAAAAATGGAAATATCACATTCACATAAGTATTCAGACACTTTACTCAGTACTTACTTGAAGCACATTTGGCAGTGATTACAGCCTTGATTCTTCTTGGGTATGACGCTACAAGCTTGGCACACCTGTATTTGGGGAGTTTCTCCCATTCTTCTATGTAGATCCTCTCAAGCTCTGTCAGGTTGGATGGGGAGCGTCGCTGCACAGCTATTTTCAGGTCTCTCCAGAGATGTTAGATTGGTTACAAGTCTAGGTTCTGGTTGGGCCACTCAAGGACATTCAGAGACTTGTCCTGAAGCCACTCCTGCATTGTCTTGGCTGTGTGCTTAGGGTCGTTGTCCTGTTGGAAGGTGAACCTTCGCCCCAGTCTGAGGTCCTGAGAGCTCTGGAGCATGTTTTCATCAAGGATCTCTGTACTTTGTTCCATTCATCTTTCCCTCGATCCTGACTAATCTCCCAGTCCCTGCTGCTGTTAAACATACCTACAGAATGATGCTGCTACCACCATGCTTCATCGTAGGGATGGTGCTAGGTTTCCTCCAGATGTGATGCTTGGCACTCAAGCCAAATAGTTCAATCTTGGTTTCATGAGACAAGAGAATCTTGTTTCTCATTGTCTGAGAGTCTTTAGTTTCCTTTTGGCAAACTCCAAGCGGGCTGTCATGTGCCTTTTACTGAGGAGTGGCTTCCGTCTGGCTACTCTACCATAAAGGCCTTATTGGTGGAGTGCTGCAGAGATGGTTGTCCTTCTGGAAGGTTCTCCCATCTCATCAGAGGAACTCTGGAGCTCTGTCAGAGTGACCATTGGGTTCTTGGTCACCTCCCTGACCAAGGCCCTTCTCCCCCTATTGCACAGATTGGCGGGCAGCCAGCTCTAGGAAGAGTCTTGGTGGTTCCAAACTTCTTCCATTTAAGAATGATGGAGGCCACTGTGTTCTTGGGGACCTTCAATGCTGCAGACATTTTTTGGTCTGTGCCTCGACACAATCTTGTCTCGGAGCTCCACGGATAATTCCTTCGACCTCATGGCTTGATTTATTTGCTCTGACATGCACTGCCAACTGTGGGACCTTGTGTAGACAGGTGTGTGCCTATCCAAATCATATTCAATCAATTGAATTTACTACAGGTGGACTCCAATCAAGTTGTAGAAACATCTGAAGGATGATCAATGGAAACAAGATATACCTGAGCTCAATTTCGAGTCTCATAGCAAAGGGTCTGAATACTTATCTATATAAAGTATTTCAGTCAAGGGGTCTGAATACTTTCCGAATGCGCTGTATAGTGTCCTTCCCTGAGCCTGGGACTGCATCACAAATGGCACCTTATTCCCTATATAGGGCTCTGGTCAAAAGTAGTGCACTATATAGTGAATAGGGTGCTATTTGGGATGCATACAGCCATTCATCCTCCATCCCAAAACCACAACATAGTTTCCTTGTAACGCTGGGAGTCAGAAACAAGTTCAGGGAGTGAATCATTTAATCAATAAACAAAACATAATACAAAACAAGAAACACAAACAATGCACAGACATGAAACTGAAACAGAAACAGCTTCGGTCAAGGCATGGGAACCAGCTGAGGCCTAGGGGCCTATCGGGGCTGCTGAGGCATGGGAGCCTATCGAGCCCGCTGAGGCATGGGAGCCTGTCGAGGCTGCTGAGGCATGGGAGCCTATCGAGGCTGCTGAGGCATGGGAGCCTGTCGAGGCTGCTGAGGCATGGGAGCCTGTCGAGCCAGGTGAGGCATGGGAGCTTATCGAGGCTGCTGAGGCATGGGAGCCTGTCGAGGCTGCTGAGGCATGGGAGCCTGTCGAGCCAGGTGAGGCATGGGAGCCTATCGAGGCTGCTGAGGCATGGGAGCCTATCGAGCCCGCTGAGGCATGGGAGCCTGTCGAGCCCGCTGAGGCATGGGAGCCTATCGAGGCTGCTGAGGCATGGGAGGGAGCCTGTCGAGGCTGCTGAGGCATGGGAGCCTGTCGAGCCAGGTGAGGCATGGGAGCCTATCGAGGCTGCTGAGGCATGGGAGCCTGTCGAGCCAGGTGAGGCATGGGAGCCTATCGAAGCTGCTGAGGCATGGGAGCCTGTCGAGGCTGCTGAAGCATGGGAGCCTGTCGAGCCAGCTGAGGCATGGAAGCCTGTCGATTCCGCTGAGGTATGGAAACCTGTCGAGCCAGCTGAGGTATGAGAATCCAACGAACTGGCTGAGGCCTCCATGGTAGATCCGGTACTGACATCCGGACACGACATCACCTCCAACACAAAAAAAAGACTCCCTGATGCTTCCCTTTGGTGATGCGTTATTCTGTAACGTGTGCCCTGGGAGTTGGAAGCAAGTTCAGGGAGTGAATCATTTAATCAATAAACAAAACATAATACAAAACAAGAAACATGAACAAGAACAAGAAACATAAACAATAACACCTGGGGAAGGAACCAAAGGGAGTGACATAAATAGGGCAGGTAATCAAGAAGGTGATGGAATACAGGTGAGTGTCATTAGGCGCTGATGCGCGCCACGAAGGTGACACGTGTGCGCAATAATCAGCAGCCTGGTGACCTAGAGGCCGGAGAGGGAGAACACGTGACACTCCTGATCTATACGCTTTAGCTCAATGTTTATCAGCATCCATAGTTCTTCCTCAAACCAGCGTGGATGCCGCTGACAGTCCTGTTGAATGACGCTCTAGCCAGGTCCTATCATGAGGCTTAAATGGCCTCATCATTTCAGAACATCCAGCCGTCTCTCTCTCTCTCTCTCTCTCTCTCTCTCTCTCTCTCTCTCTCTCTCTCTCTCTCTCTCTCTCTCTCTCTCTCTCTCTCTCTCTCTCTCTCTCTCTCTCTCTCTCTCTCTCTCTCTCTCCTGACGGGACAACTGATGGTGGTGAAGCTCCTCTACCTTTCAAGTCACATGCGACTGCACGAAGGGAGAGATGGGGGGGGGAAGAGGCAAAAAGAAAAAAGTCTGTCAGCAGTGATGTCAAAAGCTTCAATTTTCACCGGAGCAATTAAGGGTTTCATCACAACGGAGTGATGTCAGGACTCATTACAGCTCAACAACAGCTAATTGGTTCAAGGTTAAAGAAACAGATCTGACAGCATTATATTTTAAGTGACAGACTTGGTTTCTGGTACTGGCATTTTCACTGAGCGATGCACTGACATTAAGGGTGGGAGGGTGGGATGGCGGGAGGAGGATGAGAAGGATGTGGGCTGAGAAGCAATTGAAATTACTGCACATTAGGAGTGTGATCAGTCAGAACTAACATCTGCATAGCTCTCAAAGGAAAACTGCATAGGGACTGGCGGCTGGGTCTATGTAAGTGGAGAAATAAGACCGTAGCAAGGAAGTATGCACCCTGTCAAGGCTTGGTAGCCTAGCACAACTACAAGGTAGATTTACATTGGATGGGGCGCAGGATGACTAAGTACTGTCAGTTATATGGGAATTAGAGTTTGGAGCAGTCTCAATTAGAGTTTGCAGCAAATGACCATTCATCGCACTGGTATAAATTTCTTGTTGACGATGTGGAGAAAATCTCTGGGAGTTGGTAGGCCTAATATAGTTCAGACGTGGGTTTATTCAAATCAGATGAACTGTGTTCGTTTCTATGCTGCTGCATAGTCTCAGGGAACCAATGGTATTAAACAGCCAAGTCCTACAGTCCCACTGTGATGCCAGACTTCTAACCTGCTGGGTTGTTGCATTGGATTTGTCCATTTCTTCTGCATCCGCTGATACCAACCATTTCTCTGTGTGATTAACGGGGGCTGAGCTAGAGTTGTGTTTGTGAAACAAGAGCGGATCCCGGAGACGGTTCTTCTTACAAAAACTTCTGTAAAGTCCTAACTCTCAGGAACATGCACATGATGCCTGTTTTGTTCTATGACGCTCACAAGCCGCGAGTCGTTAGAAGTTGCTGTCACAAACTCTAAAGTCCATACAGTTGTCCCTGACTAGATGGATATTAATTTCCGACTGAGCAAACCATTTCTGTACTTACAGCATTCTTATAAATGATTTTTTATTAGGTTTTTGCTTGGCATACCTAATTTTATTAATCGACATTTGTCAGTGAGATTTACTGGCACTGATCTATTGTGAATTAGTAAACTGAGAATTGTGAATTAATTACTGGGAGCCTTAGCTAATTGTGGAAAAGACTTTGGCCCCAGAGGGCACCGAAAACAGTTAAGCTGGACAGCACCTTGGCCTGTTGGCCATATCACTACTGCCAGGCTCTACGCTATGGGAGATACATTGTATGCATTGCAAATGGGACCCTTCTCCCTGTATAGTGAGCTACCTTTGACCAAAGCCCAATGGGCTTCTGGGATGCGTACATCGCTACAATGGTCAATGCCCTCTTTCCCTCTTTAATCAGTCTTATTATTAGCTCAGAGCTCAGCCAGACTACATAGTTTAGAATTGTCTTGAAATTACGGTGCCCCAATTTGAGAAGATAAGAGAATTTTTGGACTGAAATTAATTATAGATCGGAGCGTCCGTGCTGTGAGGCTGCAGGAACCGTTTCTTTCAAGTGAACAGTTGTTTACCCTTTGCTTTTATATTTTTCCAGTTTGTCTCTCTCTCCTCTTAAAGTGGAATACCTGATCCTTTGAACTGTTGGTTTGTTTAACCGCTATAGGGAGCACAGGATCCCTGAGGTCTGAGTAAGTGTTGATTAAAGATTGGAAATGAAATCGCCTAATGACAAACTCTTTGGATAATTAGTGATAGCTGGAATGGTTGTGGATAATTTGTGGACTAATTTGAGTACTAATTTGAGTACGGCGGTATGAAGAGGAGGGAGGGAGGGAGAGAGAGGGGTGATGATGTAATAAGAGAGAGATCAGGGTTAATGAACATTATCACGTTGACTTCATTTCTACCTTTCTGTTTTTATCCTTTGTTCTTCCCAGGGCTGTGTCATTATTGGTGTAACGGAACAATTAGTTGTGTAGTTCATATCGGGGAGGGAGGGTGCTGTTGGGGAGGGAGAAGGGGAGAAGGGGAGGAGGGGAGGAAGGGAGGGCTGCTGTTGGGACTGTGGTAATTAGACTATATGAAGGTGTCTGCTGGGGAGGTCCAGCAGGGATTGAGGAGACAACAGTGGCCTGTAGGGAGATGATGGCTCTCCCTCCTCTCCCCCTCCCGTTCTCCCTCTTCCGTCTATCTCCCTTGCTCCTCCATCTCCTCTCTCCCCTGCTCTGCCTCCTCGCTCCCTCTCTCCCTCTCTCTCCTCCTTCTCCTCTCTCCCCCTGTTTTTCCTCCTCTCTCCCCACTAACCCCCCCTCTTCCCCGTCTTCCCCCTCTGTGCCCACTGAACAGTCGGCAAGAGACCATAAACAAGAGCTGTGCCCGGTTTAGACAATCATACAAGTCCTGACTAGTCCCTTCACGCCCCTGTAAACCGCTGGTAATAAACTGAAAACAGTTGCTATTTTCCTGCTATTTTCCTTCCATGATTGATCCATCAGGACTGTGTGAAGATGGGTGAAGACTACTACCCCTGTCTAGTGTGACTAAATGGGATTTTTTAAATTAAGTTTATAACACAAGGGATCTGCATTGAGAGTTTTGTTTGTTTCTCCATGGTATGATACAACATTATTAGCCATCAGAGGGCAACGGCATCGCTTGACAAGTGATTGCTATCTGTTATATAAAATGTTTGATTGTAAAATCAACATGTTGCATGAGTGTGTGATGCCACAAGATTGTATTGCTGCATTGTTCAATGTGAAAAATGAAAACCCCATGTCGTTTATCTAATTTTCATCCATCCATTGCTTGTTTTCAGGCTGAAACCAGAGTAGTGAGAAAGTTATTTTACTGGAGCTAGCCTGTGTTGTGTTAGAGTTCATTACATTTAAAAATTGCAGTTGACTCCAGTCTCCAGTCCAGATCGACTTCTGGCGAGGACAGAGTGACACATCCAGGCTACTAAATGCAATGAGGGTGTGAAGAGATGGGCAATAAGACGTTAGCAGATACCTGTGAGGTATACAAGCCCGGACCTGCCTCCTGGTGAAGTGTTATTAGCAGCTAGCTGGGGCTAAAGCATTATTGTCACTGCCCTCTTCCCACTCCTACCGCTGCTGTGGGCATCAGGCTGAAAAACAAGTTGTTGATTACTGCTGTATCACAAGCTAACAGCTATTTCATGACATGCAACAATCAAGGCCTGTAAAGACTAGCAGGGAGACTTGTTCTTTTAATAAACTCACTCACTCTCTCTCTCACTCACTCACTCACTCACTCACTCACTCACTCACTCACTCACTCACTCACTCACTCACTCACTCACTCACTCACTCACTCACTCACTCACTCACTCACTCACTCACTCACTCACTCACTCACTCACTCACACAAGCATTGTACGTCGAAGACAAAGGCACGGGTGGATGTCGCACGTAGGCATGCACACACTCACCTACTAAGATATGGACAGAAAGAATGGTACATCCAATGGAGGACCAGGGTTTGCAGACTGCAGAGTTTTGGAGCCTTAGCTCTGCCCCTTGAGAGGCTCCTGCCTGCTAATACAAGGCACGGTAGTCAACTTAATCCTCATTATGGTTCAATGTACTAGTAAACACCACAGCATTTGTTCCCATTTCTCCCAGGCAGTGGGAAAGAGGACTTACCTCCAATGGACTAGCCAGGAAACAAAACTGGTCCGTCTCTCTGTAAACTATGGGGATGCTCTTTTTATTACAAGGTTTATTATCTTCTGCGTAGCCACACACACAAAGCAACCCCCTCAGTTGAAGCGATTTGCTGTTCACAATGCATCAGCTTAACCAGCCAGGTCAGGTCAAGTTGACTCAGACAATAGAGACTTTAGTGTCCCACCCACCCAAGACTGCGCAACTAGGCGGTGTCCCAAATGCAACCCTATTCCCTATATAGTGCACCACTTTACTCTAGTCAAAAGTAATGCACTATATAGGGAATAGGGTCACATTTGGGATGCACTCCTACAGCTCTACAGCTCTCTGTGGTGGCTACCAAGCCAAGGCACAAAGTGGCGCAGAGACAAAGCGCCTCTCGCTCAGTGTGGAGTAGACATCTTATCAAGTGGCTGGTTGCTCATTATGTGCTACAGCTTACGTTCCTCCTCTTTGTGTTGAATGTAAATGCTACTTTTCAATAGTCTAAATCATTTTTAAAAGACTTTTCCCTATTATTTACCGTCCTAGTGTTGCTGTTTTTTTGCATTGTCCAAACGGGGCCCCAACTCTGTCACTGACTATACAACATTGGGGAAGCACTTACCAACACAAGGAAACTCCGCCATAGATATTGTAAGTCAGAACACGCATATACCATCATTTGTACACAAACACATACTTTATGGATGCGCACACATGCTCACGCAAACCTCCTCACACGGATCCTAGGGGAGCCAACCACAATGGTGTCGGTTGAGCGGGATGCGGAAGGAAGACGAACATCTGATTTGTCACATTTGAAACTCTAATGTTTAAACCAAAAGGAAGAGCACACAGTAATGTGTTCATTCATCTGCATAAACACCACCTGTCCCGGCGCAGACAGATCCTCAAGCACTAGAAAGTTTACTGGCAGCATGTGCAGAGAGCCAATCAGTGTGGGCCCAGCTGTGGTTTCATGAAACCACATCGTTTTCAAGTGTCAGAAAGCGGTGTGAGTACTTCTGGTGGTGCTGGAGAGAGAATACTTTAATTTCATGTTATCCGCCAATGTGCAGCGAGACGAAGAGCCGACGCGATTACAAAGAGAAAACAGGATGCGTTACGTTTCACGATTGACATCCACCAGGTAATTTATGCTGCCCCTTTATTTTATATACTCACTCCAGCGGCTTCAGTAAAGACGCAGAGGAGTTATTTTTGAAGGGTAATTTGGTGCATATTTGGCATATTGCAGGCCCTCTGCTTAAGAAATTCGATCATTTGTCTCAGACACAAGCATGCAATGACTTAGTTCTCAAAATCCACCACAGCACTGATCAACGTGCCTTTCTTGTATAATGTTATCATCTCTGGAACAGCTCTTTAATGCCAAAGACATTATTTATTTTCTGTTGTTGTTTTTCTTACACTGAGGCTCGAATAACACTTTGTCACTTTTCTTTCTTAACTTCATTTCCAGGAGTTAAATATACAAAGATGCTGTGTTTGGAACGAAAAGGAGAGCTTGCCTCGTAGGACAAACACACTCCAAGACAGGATGAGGAGCCGAGACGTTTGCACAGGGAACTTTCAGGATGGGTGAACTCTAAATTGTTTTAAAACTGATAAGTAGCTGGGTTGCCAGCTTGAATGCAAGACCCAAGATGGTTAGGACATCTCCTTTACACGAACAAAATAAGAACACATATGCTGAAATGATATCTCTTAACACTCATCCTCTTTTCTAAGGGAAGTTGTATATTGTCCACAGTTTCCTGTTTTGTTTTCAAGTGATCATATTATTCAAAAAGAAACATCCCAACATCCTTTTGTCGACCCCAAATCAGGCGTTTTGGGGGCACTGTATCCACCTTGGGGCTATGCTTCCCCAGAACACTTTGTTTTTCTGTCCTTCAAAGACACCACATCAATTACCCACTGCCTTTGATAATAATACAAGTGTTGCTAAGGTAATAGGGCTCTTCATTCAAGCTGTCTACTTTCAAGGGTAGTGGCTTTTAAAGGTAGAACTTGCGGCGGGCTAAGTAAGTCATCCTCCCGTCACTGCAGAAAGCATACTAGTGATCCAACAAGGAAGAAAGAGAACAATTAGAGATAATTTGGCAAAGAAGCTTTCCATTGCTTTCACTCTAGTGCCTTTTGTCTTTTGTGAACCCTCCTTTAAGAGCAAAGGGAGGGGAGGGGGAATCTTTGAGAACCAGGATAGGGGCCTCACTGCCTAGTCTTTCATCTAGCATCACAGTGAGAGCAACACAAGTGCCAGTGTCCGCCAGGCCAGCCACTTTAATCAACTTAATGCAACCGATGCTGGCGGTGGTGAAGGCTTGCCAGGCCCCAGGTCAGATTAAAAAAGGACCACAGATGGATGGCGATGATGAACACTGAGTGGAAGCGTTTGCTTATAACTGGATGGGTTTTCTCTATTGCCAGAAAGGAGTATGAGTTAGGGAATGGAGGGATAGAGGGATGAAGGGATGGTGGGATGGGGAAGACAAGGGTTGGGTTGTTGGACATGCAGTCAGACAACACTCAGACAACCTGTCAGCCAGGCCATGCTGGTCCCCCATCCCCTCTACCCCTATCCTCATCGGTACAAGGGGCTACACAGTCCTTCTGATATGAAGTGTGGGTGATGGACCTTTGTTTAGTTCAAAGGTTTTTACCTCTATTCCACAGTCCCTTTGTGGAGCCTTGGGCCTGAAATATGTATCACTGTCCCTTTCATTCCAGCCTTCTGAGGGAAAAATCAAAGCTTGAAGTTTCTCCCAGATAGTCGGTTTGAAACGGAGAGTCCATCCACACAGTGTCATCATCCTGCTAACCTGATTCCCAGTGCTAGGAGGAGGTGGGAAGGGAAAGGCCAGTAATGATGTCTGACCTTCGGACATGGTGACAGACCAGACCTTAACACTAACAGGTTTTGTCCCACTATGGCTACTACCCTTATCGGACATACAGTACCAGTCAAAAGTTTGGACACACTTCATTCAAGGGTATTTCTTTATTTTAACTATTTTCTACATTGTAGAATAATAGTGAAGACATCAACACTATGAAATAACACATGGAATCATGTAGTAAAAAAGTGTTAAACAAATCAAAATATATTTTATATTTGAGATTCTTCAAAGTAGCCACCCTTTGCCTTAATGACAGCTTTGCACGCTCTTGGCTTTCTCTCAACCAGCTTCACCTGGAATGCTTTTCCAGCGGTCTTGAAGGAGTTCCCACATATGCTGAGCACTTGTTGGCTGCTTTTGCTCCACTCTGCGGTCCAACTCATCCCAAACCATCTCAATTGGGTTGAGGTCGGGTGATTATGGAGGCCAGGTCATCTGATGCAGCACTCCATCATTCTCCTTCTTGGTCAAATAGCCCTTACACAGCCTGGAGGTGTGTTGGGTCATTGTCCTGTTGAAAAACAAATGACGGTCCCACTAAGCGCAAACCAGTTGGGATGGCGTATCGCTGCAGAATGCTGTGGTAGTCATGTTGGTTAAGTGTGCCTTGAATTCTAAATTCCACAACTACATAAAGCCCTGGCCTGGTTACACATCCACCGTACCTTCTTCAATAACATTGTTTAGTCATCGAGAGAGGGACAAATACCATGATTTTCTAACACAGGGGGATGATCTTTTAGTTCTCCTTCACTGTATATCAGTACTGTCCTCTAATAAAATAAACTATTAAATAAAGATATGTTTATTTTCAACACCAAATATTCGGCTTTTGCTTAGTTGGAGAGAGAGAGAGAGACAGCTATTCACTTGAGCTGGCATTTTGTTTTGTTGTTCCTGGAACAACACAATTGTTTTCATCTTTAGGTAGGTCTTCTTTGGGGAGTTTCTCTCACAGGGGTCAAACCACAGATTAATAGGGCTGGGTAATGAGTTCCCCGGGGTGTCCGTTCTCCACCTCCACCCCCCTTTTCCCCATCCTCCTCTTCATCATCTCCTCCTATCCTCCTGTGATGGATGGGTGGTGGCAAGTATCATTCACACTCACACATCTCAAAGAAAATTGACTAGGATGCCAGTTCTGTGAAGGAGACACATCAGTTATACTACTGCTGTATTTGCTCCGATGCTGTGTTATTCTTCTTTCTGTCTGTGTTTCTTGTCATCCATGTTGAACTGTCACAGCGGTCTCTCTCTTGTTGTACGGTGTTTCATATTCTGCGCCGCAAATGGTACCCTATTCCGTATATAGTGCACTACTTTTGATGGGCCCTAGTCAAAAGTAGCGCACTGAATAGGTTGCCATTTGTGACGCAACCTATGAAGTAAGGGCAACAGGAAAGAATGTTAAGTTGCTCCTCTGTTTTTCTGAGGTACTTAAAACAGCAGCTTAGCGTAGTTCCATATCTGGTGGATTCCTTGCCTTTGATGTAATCGAAGCCCTTGATGCTCAGACCAGAACGTTGAGATGAAGATGAAACCAGTCAAGAGCAATATGAATGACAAAGTATGACGCTTGCAGATTGATAAGGCCTAATGGAAGTACAGCGTTATGCAATGATACAAGTCTGTATTCCTGGAAGAGCAATAGTCTTCCAGGAATCTTTTATGTTGGAACACTGACAATTGTCTGTTGAAAAATGTTAGGCCATGCTGAAGACTGTACTGAGGTTGTACTGTGAAATCTTCAACAGAGTATTGACGATGATGGAGTATTTGGTCCCATATTCCTTGCACTCGATGACTACATTAAGATTGTGACTCTACCGACTTGTTGGATGCATGTGCAGTTTCTTTTGGTTGTGCTTCGGATTATATTTAGCTCAATAGGAACTGAATGCCAACCATCCCCTGTTATTGGTAATGGTGAGAGGTTAGCGTGTTTTGTTGTAGCCTCTGTAACCTTATCACTCACCATTATTAATGATTCATTTAAGATTTGTCTAAATCATGGCATTAGCAAAATCTACTCACTTACAAAGAACATTTCTCCAGTCATCATTCACCACTCAGATCCTATTGTGCACAACATTACCCCAAAAACAACCAAAACAATATGCACATGCATCCAATGAGTTTGTAGAGTCACAAGCTGGAACACATACCAAACGAACGCATACTAAACTTTTCAATACTTTAAGACTTTTGAAACCAAATATATATGACTTGTTCATATGGGGGGACAAGATACATAAAGTGCATTCATTTCTAAGTGGTAAAACCAATATGTATGAAAATACCCTCAAATAAAAAATGACACTTTAGTAACATGAAATGCTTTGAAAGGCTGGTCATGGCTCACATCAAAACCATTATCCCAGAAACCCTAGACCCACTCCAATTTGCATACCGCACCAACAGATCCACAGATGATGAAATCTCTATTGCACTCCACACTGTCCTTTCCCACCTGGACAAAAGGAACACCTATGTGAGAATGCTATTCATTGACTACAACTCAGCGTTCAACACCATAGTGCCCTCAAAGCTCATCACTAAGCTAAGGACCCTGGGACTAAATTCCTCCCTCTGCAACTGGATCCTGGACTTCCTGACGGGCCGTCCCCAGGTGGTAAGGGTAGGTAACAACACATCCGCCACGCTGATCCTTAACACAGGGGCCACTCTGGGGTGCGTTCTCAGTCCCCTCCTGTACTCCCTGTTCACTCATGACTGCACGGCCCGACACGACTCCAACACAATCATTAAGTTTGCTGATGACACAACAGTTGTATGCTTGATAACCGACAACAATGAGACAGCCTAAAGGGAGGAGGTCAGAGACCTGGCCGTGTGGTGCAAGGACAACAACCTCTCACTCGACGTGATCAAGACAAAGAAGACGATTGTGGACCACAGGAAAAGGAGGACCGAGCACGCCCCCAATCTCATCGACGGGGCTGTAGTGGAGCAGGTTAAGCGCTTCAAGTTCCTTGGTGTCCACATCAACAACAAACTAGAATGGTCCAAACACACCAAGACAGTCGCGAAGAGTGCTCGACAAAACCTATTCCCCCTCAGGAACTGAAAAGATTTGGCATGGGTCCTCAGATCCTCAAAAGGTTCTACAGCTGCACAACTGCTCGGCCTCCGACCGCAAGGTACTACAGAGGGTAGTGCGTACGGCCCAATACATTACATCAGTCATAGACTGTTCTCTCTGCTACCACAGGGCAAGCGGTACCGGAGCGCCAGGTCTAGGTCCAAGAGGCTTCTAAACAGCTTCTATCCCCAAGCCATAAGACTGCTGAACATCTAATCAAATGGCTACCCAGACTATTTGCCTCCCCCCACGCGGCTGCTACTCTCTGTTATTTTCTATCCATGGCCACTTTAATAACTCTACCTACATGTACATAATTACCTTAATTACCTCGACACCAGTGCCCCCGCACATTGACACATTGACTCTGTACCAGTACCCCCTGTATATAACTACGCTATTGTTATTTTCTGCTGCTCTTCAATTATTTGTTATTCTTATCTCTTACTTTTTTTAAAGGTATTTTCTTAAAACTGCGTTGTTTTTTAAGGGGAGCATGTGACAAATATATTTTTATTTGATTTTGAAATCCAATTTGAAACATTTAAGCGTCACTGTCTAAATGCATATGGAGGTGAGTGCTGTGGCGTAGTGGAGGGGTAAATGAAGTAAATGCAGTTTACCAAAATGTTTTTGCTCTACGGTTTACCCACCTTTTGCGGACCCTTTGCGGCAATCAGAGTTTACTACATCACTGGGTGAGTGTAAGTGATAATTAAAACGTAAAAAGCACCCACACAGTAATGGTAACTTAAAATGTAGAAGTTTCTCCGATGAGCTGTGCCGACCCCAGAGATATGTCTAAAATCCATAATAGTGTATTGTCTCTGATTAAGAGGTGTGGGGAGCGAGGTTATAATCAGAGCGTTGGAGTAGACCCCCGTGGTCAGACGTCTTTGTCCGGCATCATTAGCTGACCTTCCACGTGTAGGGAATAACCACAGGGAGCAGGACAGATAGGCCAGCCATCACAGGAGACACAGGATACAGATCCTGGTAGGTGATTGGTTTATGCTACACCATGGAGAGATGCTAATGACCTCTGTGCCTTTGCATTAATGGACACTGGGCAGATAGGCTGCAGACTATGCCACCTGTCCGTCATAATGTCTGGTTCCCAAATGGAACCCTATTCCCTATGTATTGCACCACTTTTGACCAGAGCCCTATGGGCCGTAGTAAAAAATTGTGCACTATAAAGGGAATGAGGTGCCATTGGGGACACAGCCATTATCGTGCAGTAGAGCTGGATCATCGGTTCATCATCATATTAGAAATGAAACAACTCTTTGTCATGTCATTGTGGCTGCCTTTTCCTTCTGTCCCTCCCTATATGAACCATGTATGTGAACCATGTTACTTTGTCTAGTAGCAATGGCTACTAGAACCTTCAGTAGATAGATCTGAAAGAAAACACCACCGCTCACCCAAAATACTGTTCTTAATTCTGCCAAGTCCACCTCATTTAAAGACCCAATATACTGTATCTCCTGCAGAGATGCAAAGCCATCTGTATAATAGCTTATGACCATTTTTTTCTGTGTGTGAAGTGAGCTTAATGTCTTTGGATCATTGGAGCCCATCCCCTTTCTCTCCAGGTGAACCCCTGCTAGAGAGAATGCAAATCAACGTAGATATATTAATGGACATCTCCTTCGCACTATGAATCTGGGACTTATCGTCCCACTAAATTGTTTGTCTTGTGCTCCGAGCTGATCTCTTTATTATGCGGCTCTTGGAGGATTACAATAGGATTGGTGAAGATAGGTCTCTCTGACTCATAATTTAAATGATGAAGTCTAATCTTGGCGCACTACTTTCAAGTGTCATAAGAGCAAAGAGAATGGCAGAATGGGCTTTAAGGCATTCTGGTTCCAATCACTCCACTTGTCCAATTTATGGTCCACTTTTCTCATGGTCATCTACTCCAAATTCTTCTGAGATATTCAGTCTATCTGCAAAATCTGCTAAATATTACTTGTAGATTTGTGAAAATAAAATAAAATCAAAGTTTATTTGTCACGTGCGCCGAATACAGTGAAATGCTTACTTACAGGCTCTAACTAACAGTGCAAAAGTCAAAAAAAGATAATAGGTGAACAATAGATATAAAAGACAGTGAAAAATAACAGCAGCGAGGCTATAAGAGTAGTGAGGCTATATACAGTAGCGAGGTTATAACAGTAGCGAGGCTATATACAGGCACCGATTAGTCGGGCTGATTGAGGTAGTATGTACCTGTAGGTATGGCTAAAGTGACTACGCATATATGATAAACAGAGAGTAGCAGCTGCTTAAAAGAACGGGGGGGGGGGGGGGGGGGGCACACAATGCAAATAGTCCGGGTAGCCATTTGATTACCTGTTCAGGAGTCTTATGGCTTGGGGGTAAAAACTGTTGAGAAGCCTTTTGGTCCTAGACTTGGCACTCCAGTACCGCTTGCCATGTGGTAGTAGAGAGAACAGTCTATGACTGGGTTGGCTGGAGTCTTTGACAATTTTTAGGGCCTTCCTCTGACACAGCCTGGTGTAGAGGTCCTGGATGGCAGGCAGCTTAGCCCCAGTGATGTACTGGGCCGTGCGCACTACCCTCTGCAGTGCCTTGCGGTCGGAGGCCGAGCAGTTGCCGTACCAGGCAGTGATATAACCAGTCAGGATGCTCTCGATGTTGCAGCTGTAGAACCTTTTGAGGATCTGAGGACCCATGCCAAATCTTTTTAGTTTCCTGATGGGGAATAGGCTTTGTCGTGCCCTCTTCACGACTGTCTAGGTGTGTTTGTTAGTGATGTGGACACCGAGGAACTTGAAGAAAATATACATTTAGCATGCATTAAATTCAATTTTAATTATGCTGGTTCCAATAACGTTAACTATCATATATTTGGGTATTTGTAAACTTTTTAAATTAGCTCTGTTTAACTTGTTTTCTTTCTAATAATTTTGAATATGATACTGTTTATTTACATGTGTAGCCATCAAGGCAGATAAGTAATATTTTCTCTGCAGCATTTGGTTTCACACTTTCCAGTCAAGTGGGGCCACAACTTGTGTAAATGGGTTGACCAAGGACCAGCCCTACCAATGTTGATGTCAACACGGCTCTGTCCCTGCGCTTTGTTTGTGTGTGTGTTCCACAGTGGAACCACCATGCCCGAGGGCAGCTTTGCCCAATGTGCCCTCACATTCAGGGGGTTCAACGACCAAGGCTCTCCGGGTGCATGGATCTGATGTACACACAATTCAAAAGAAAGTGGCAGTGGAGAAGGCTTTTTAAGCACACTTCTTCAGCTAGGTTTTCCTCAGATGTGTTCAGTTTAGATCCCTTGTGTTGCAAAGTTGTGAAGTGTTTCAAACACACTACATGTGTGCTAGTTACTTATTTTCAATAGATTTGTCTTACTGCAAGGATACCCACAAAGGAATTTTTTGTCATAGATGGACTTCTCTCCATCCTTCCATCTTCCCTCCGTCTTCCCTTCTTTCCGTGTCTCAGTGGCAGACAGCAGCAGCAGTTAAATGACCACTGTGTGATTCCTGCATCGTTAGCAGACCAGACCAGACCCCGGCCTGAAGGGAAGTGTCGCCTTTGAATTCCACTGCCGAGACTCTGAGACTCTGAGAGACTCAGGCCCCCTTTCTCCTCCTTCTCAACTCTCAACTTACCCCTTGAAGTTTTTTTTCCTTCTCCTACGCTGAAAAGAGAGAGCAGGATCGTGTAAAAAAAAAAGAAGAAAAAAAGGGGTGTTTTTTTAATCTGGCGAATGAGTGCTTCACCATGGAGCGGGGCTCAACAGAGTGCCAAGCATGGCCGGGGAGTGTATTAATATTTAAATTCCCGTCCAGATAATCAATGGAAAGGGGAACTTCGGTGCTCTGTTACCCTCGGATGAGAGGCGATAATAGGGAGAAAACCTGCTGATTAGCCTCCTTAGAAGCTCTACTCTATGTAGTGCTCAATACTTTGGCAGTGATTATAACCTACTCAGGCAGAAAACTTGATCGAATATAACCTCTTTTGAATTCCTTGTTCCCTCAATGGTGTGTCAAAAAGAGCATTCAGTGGTTTGTGTAACAAAATCGCCGCCTGTCTAAATTATTCTCATTTCTTCCTTGCATATGGTGTGCAAGAAGAAAATGCAGTGCCCTTTATGTAGTAACATAATGCTTTGATATGGGTCCCATTGCCATAACAGGCGCCAATAGGGAACTTATATTTTATTCTTCTTTTCAGTGTACATATAAAATATCCCAGCTTAGTCCTTTTTGTCTTTTGAATGCTTTGAACTCTTTTCAGCCTTTAGGGGGACTTTTTGTGCTTTGGACTGTGGTGTGCATTCACTGTAAAAGCACTCAATGACGCAATAAGACCACAAGCAAAACTGTGAGTGTCTTAAGCGGGACCACACATCTAAAGCATTTGCATAATTTAAGGAGAAAAAAGAAAAAGCAAAAAAAAAAAAAAATCCTCATTTAAGATTTGGAGAATTGAAGCAACGCTGCATACCTCTCTCGACCTACAGCGTTAACCTCTCCTTCGACGGTCAAACTCAGTCAACAAACGACTGGTCCAAAACTGCTTGGAGTTTTAGGATTTTTAGAATGGTAGCTACCTTTTCACTGAGTGAAATATTTTTATTCAAAAGAAGCCATCAGATTATATAAATCATCCAATATATTAAATATATTTAGATTAATGAACGTCTTAAGAAATCCTAAATGTTTGAGAGAGAAAGGGGTCAGGATTTTGGGGTTTTTGGTCTTTATCTTGGCTTAGTTAAGGCATCATAGAGAAAGAAAGAGGGAGGGGCCTGTGCGTGAGCCTGGAGATAATATCTTGTTTGAAGGGCCAGTGGAAAGAAAAGCAGAAGGAGCTGAAGTAGTGATGGTGAGGATCTTGAAAGAGAAGCAAGGCCAAAGCTGAACTGCTCAGTTCATTCTCCACCTGACTGGCTTGCGTAATCCATCGCAGCCAGCTGCTAACAAGATTGGGTCTGAAGTTTACCTCCACAATGACATAATCAGATTAAGAGCCACAAAGATCAAATAATGACCCGGCTTCAGGGCAAGTTCACCAGGCCCATGATTGCAATGTGTGGTCCTTGAGATTTATTAAAGAATGAAGTGTGGGTTCTCACAGAAATGATATGATGAAATCACCATAGTGGTGATATGCTATCTAAATTTGTTAAGGTTAGATCACTATTCTGGACATTTGGATGGGGCATCCAAAATATCTAGCTATGCTAACTCCCTGTTTCCAAATCTGTTATAGCTCTTGAGCTGGGCTTAGAACCAAGACGTCTTCTGAGAGAAAAAGTTATTTTTGATGGGAGAAGGGCTTTAAATAATTGCTGCACAACAATTTTGAGAGATCAAGCAGTTCAATTTGGGGAATTTTCTGGGGAAGGAGAAAAAAACATTAGGCGATTTTCCTACAGATTAAAGGTTTGCGAGCTCTCTCAGAATTGGATATGATGATTTGGAAGTCTCTCTCTCTTTTTTTCCCTCCTGATTTCATCTCTTTCGCTCTCTCTCTCTCTCTCTCTCTTTCTCTCTCTCTTCCTGCCTGCACAGCCCTCTGCTTAAATAGAGTAAGGGGATTATAGGGAAAGGCATAGTAATGTGATTGTCTCCCAGCAGATGGTGCGCACTGCTTCACCTTTGAGAGAAGTTAATTAAGCCCAACATATTGTGTCTATCCAGGGGAAAAATGTAGATGAATATTGAGCAATCGGACTCCGTGTCTCCTCTTCAAGCCTCCGTGCAAGGACAGAGAAGGCCATTGAGGCAGAATTACGTACAGAGTTAAATTAATTCACGTCCTGCCTTCCAACTCCCTTCCCACGTTTCAACGGTGCAGCGCAACAGGACTCAGGAAGGTTCAGCCCCCACTAAATGGACCACACCACGGAGTCCGTCAAATTAAACTAATCTAGACACAAAAATATCTTGTGGGATAGTAAATGGGTTGGTAGGAGGGGTGTTTGCTTCAATCGAATGGTCTCTTACTCTCTTGCCACCGTCCACAAAGTACTTTGTAAGTACCCAACATTTAACTGAATTTTCAAGCTCATAGATATTTTTAGGGGGGGGGGGTCATAAAAATTGGCCGAAATGGATGGGGACAGATTGTATGTAAAGAATGAAAATCTAAAATACAAATAAGCCTTTAAGGATAGACTTCTGTCGACTATAATAACCAAAACTACAACAACGAGCAACGAGAAAAGTAGCTATTTCATGTATTCTACAAAATATCAAAGAAAAGATGTGCTGTAGAGTTTTAGAAGGAAACCGGTTCAGGAGAGCTCCGGACGGATTATGAAGTTAGAATAACAAAATAGTGTTCAAAGTGCACAACATGGTGGGGAAAGCCTGCTGGGCGCAATATAAAAGTAGCAGTTAAGCTTATTGTAAACTCCCTCTGCTACGTTCCAAAGGTAGATGTTACATATGATTAGAGAGCCCTACTCTGTGGCGGTCTCGGCGAGGTACTTCCGTTCCAGTTGAGCATTGCTAATTTCTTAAACCCCTGACCACAGCTACGGCTATGTGTGGCTCTACTTTTTCACTCTGTCCCCTTTTCTTATTTTTTTTAAATCTGTTTGGGACTGGAGGATGGTGATTTATGGTAAAACTCCTACCTGAGTTGTTTCCTTTAATATGTAATCCTGCTTAGCCAAACACAAAACTTGTAATACAATTCTGATTGGTTACAAATTCTCACATTTAAGTGCTGCAGTACTTGAAAAGGAGTACACCATTTTTTGTTGCTGAAGTTTCTGTTTTTCATACTTGCAGACATTTTCATCGATTCTCCACAGCTGAAGTGCCTAAGGATATTTTTTTTTACACCTGCATTTCGCTGCAAAGTCATAGTTTTGGTGAGTTTAAGAAGATGCCTATCACTTACTCTATCTGTTTTTATGGTTTTTGTCGATATCCTCAAAAAAACAAAGGACAATCCAAATTTGTTAGAGTGTGTGTGTGTGTGTGTGTCTAGGGGCTTGATGTTAACCAAGTCACTTGTTCTCTTCATTGAATGCTACTCATCCCTTTGAGTGTGTTTAGGGAAAGCTGCTTGGCTGGCCCTCTGTCCGTAAGCCTGTTTGTGTGCATAGTCAGTACTCCACTCTATAAAAATGGCCTCCTCACAGAGTTCTTGGAGAGTGAACCACTGCTTAATATAACTACATCAGACTTGAACTTATCTTTGGAATCTATTTTCTGACGGTATCACTTTATTTGGATAGTCCCAAATGTATCACTTGTAGATGTTCAGTAGATGTTCAACTAACTGTCAACAACATTTCAACTAACTATCCACTAATCTCTCATGGACAGACTACGTAAACATAAATGGTACCATAGATCTGTCATGAAACAACACGATGCGTGAGCTCGATCAGCATTAGTTCGAGTGCTTGAGTTTTTCGTCACTGGTTATATGGGCAAATCACGATTTCACAGGTGTTAGCATCTTTCAAATTTTGGAAGGGGAGGGGTAATTTTTGGCCCATAGACTTGCCCGTGACTTGCAAAGAGAAAGGGTGAAGCTCTTCTCTTAAAACGCATGGAACCATAACTTTAATCGAGCATCTGACCAATTACACAATACTTTAGTTCAGGTTTAACTGAGATTGACTATCCACTAACCCTAACCCTAGTTCTGTTTGTTTTCTAACTTCTCTGAATCTTTTTTATTTTAATAGGTATCTATAAATTAAAGTTGCTTGTTTCCAGTATATTTATAGCTCGCTAAGTTCCTCCAGGAACATAAATCACAGGTAAGGCGAACGTGACCTTTCCATGTGTGAAAATTACAATACGCTCTGTCTTACCTAAAACACATCATTCAGTTCAATTAAAACATGGTATCACACAAGACGTGAGTACTGTATTTGATTAACAGTACATAGTTTATACCTGAACGCTTGACTAACTTTAAGGAAGACAAAAAAGTAGAACAGACAGTAACAATTAACTAGCTATATAGCCAATTTTAATAAGCCTCGTTTTTGTTGAGTTATTTGTGTGTAAATGTCTTCACATCTCATCTATGGGCATAAAATACACATGAAATGAAGGCCAAAGGCTGGGGGAGCAAAGAGGATTAGGCTAGATTGTGAGATAGATAGGTGAGATCTCAGCAATGACCGTCCTATTTGAATCATTGAGTCACTCTCTCCTCAGTCGCAGCCCTCATTAAAACACCAAAGGTGAAGAGTTCTACAGGGTGGCCATCTGAGGTTAGACACTGTGCTTCTCTGTCAGAGGTACATTGACAACATGGAGTTATCCAAATGTCTAATTGAATTTCTGTTATCTGCTGTTACGCTGTCTAATGATGGAGGAGAAACTTGAAGGCTCGTCTCTTGGTTATATTGTTTTAATGAGACCCCCTCTTCTTTTAAAGACCACAAAATGCCAACAAGTGAAGTTGAGCCAATTTCCTCCATTTCAACTTGAGAAGCACCCAGGGAGAGGATGACATCACTGCGGTGGCCGGTAGAATGCAGACTAAGGCGGCTGGGGACTCGGGCGGCTGCAGATACAGAGGACCACAGCATGGGGGACCTTCCTCCCACGGTGAAGGAAGAGAACATTAGATTAAAATCATCCAGGAATAATGACTGTCTGTCATGTGCTCATCAAGATGTTGCTCAAACTTTTAATTAAAAGCAAAAATAGCAACTCTTTATATGGCCAGTATAACACTTAGTTTGAGAGGAAAGAGAAAGGAAAGGGAAAGGAAAGGGAAAGGGAAGGGAAAGGAAAGGAAAGGGAAAGGAAAGAGAAAGGGAAAGGAAAGGGAAAGGAAAGGGAAAGGAAAGGAAAGGGAAAGGAAAGGGTAAGGAAAGGGAAAGGAAAGAGAAAGGAAAGGGAAAGGAAAGGGAAAGGAAAGAGAAAGGAAAGGGAAGGGGGATGCCTAGTCAGTTGTATAACTGAATGCATTCATTTGAAATGTCTTCCACATTTAACCAGACAGAGAATGCTTCCCAAATGTCACCCTTTTGCCTTTATAGTGCACTAGGGTATAGGGTGCCATTTGGAACGCAATGGATTGTAGAGAAGACAGGAGAAGCTGTTGGCTGGGCTCCCTGCCTGTGCCATTAAACCCCTACAACTCATCCAGAACGCCGCAGCCCGTCTGGTGTTCAACTTTCCCAAGTTCTCTCACGTCACCCCGCTTCTCCGCTCTCTCCACTGGCTTCCAGTTGAAGCTCGCATCCGTTACAAGACCATGGTGCTTGCCTACGGAGCTGTGAGGGGAACGGCACCTCCGTACCTTCAGGCTCTGATCAGGCCCTACACCCAAACAAGGGCACTGCGTTCATCCACCTCTGGCCTGCTCGCCTCCCTACCTCTGAGGAAGTACAGTTCCCGCTCAGCCCAGTCAAAACTGTTCGCTGCTCTGGCACCCCAATGGTGGAACAAACTCCCTCACGACGCCAGGTCAGCGGAGTCAATCACCACCTTCCGGAGACACCTGAAACCCCACCTCTTTAAGGAATACCTAGGATAGGATAAAGTAATCCTTCTAACCCCCCCCCCCCCCCTTAAAAGAGTTAGATGCACTATTGTAAAGTGGTTGTTCCACTGGATATCATAAGGTGAATGCACCAATTTGTAAGTCGCTCTGGATAAGAGCGTCTGCTAAATGACTTAAATGTAAATGTAAATGTAAATGAGGTAGATAGGAGAAGACTGCCTTTAATGATCTTCAACAAATTTGCCACCATTAGCTAACTCTTCCAAACAAAATGCGTTCGCATTTACTAAATATAATATATACCACTTAGCACTTTTATCCTAACATCACTTTTTTTTGTGCTGTTGTAAAAAAAGCCATATTTTATGTTGCACTACAATCTCATTCTGGATCCTGTGTGTCCTGCCTCTCTCTCTCTCTCTCTCTCTCTCTCTCTCTCTCTCTCTCTCTCTCTCTCTCTCTCTCTCTCTCTCTCTCTCTCTCTCTCTCTCTCTCTCTCTCTCTCTCTCTCTCTCTCTCTCTCTCTCTCTCTCTCTCTCTCTCTCTCTCTCTCTCTCTCTCTCTCTCTCTCTCTCTCTCTCTCTCTCTCTCTCTCTCTCTCTCTCTCTCTCTCTCTCTCTCTCTCTCTCTCTCTCTCCACCCTGTTGGAGAAACATTATTGTAATCATTTTTTACAAAATTTAAGACCATGGATTTGGAAGCTACATAACAGCATGTGTTATGGGAATATACGTTTTCACGTATTCTGAAAATGAACATTTTGCCAAAAAGTAAGCAGCTATTTAAATACGAAAAGCATGACATTGGACAGCTGAACTGATTTTATTTATGTTAGATTCAAAAGAGCAATTAAAATGAATTTTGCACACATCACCAAGGTGGGGTTCACTTCATAAAAATGTGCATTTATAGTAAATGTACGTAATGAACACATCTTCAACTCCTCTCCTCATATTTTGTGCGGTGGCCTAGAAATCGCTCATGTTCGGATATACATGTAAATGAGGCGTTGCATTGTGGGAATTATCCTCGCCCCGTTAGCGTATTAAGGCTGCTTCGGTATTCAGCCATGACAGCTGTTCTTCCACCCAAGACTCTACTCTCTCTCTTCTGCTGAAACAATTGGACCAACAAGATATTTAGCTCCCCTGAACACTGACCAATTGGCTAGCCACATCACCATGAGGGAGTGAGGTGAGGGATGCATCCCAAATGGCACCCTGTTGCCTACATAGTGCACTACTTTTGATCAAAGCCCTATGGGTCATGGTCAAAAGTAGTGCTCTATAAAGGGGATAGGGTGCCATTTGGAACACAGCTAAGGAGTGAGTAAAAGGGATGGATCCACTTGGGTCGTTCCCCTCACTTGATTCCTCCCAGGCAGAACCACCCATCCAGCCCTGATGATTGGGTTGATCCATCCTCAGCCCAATTGGTTCTGTGCGGGGATGATCAGTGTATAAAAAAACTAGTGAGCAAATTGTGTGTTGTTGTTCATTATTTTATATTTGTATGCAACTTGCAGTATTCATATTTTAGAATTTATATTTGGACTTCACACTTTATTTAGATGATATAGTGTGGGGTTACCCCTAATGGCCTGAAACCGGCCACTAGGGGTAGCAGTGAGCGCTGTTACCTTCAAGTAAGTTTCGTAAGCATCTGCCTCTGATTCGAAAGGTTGCAAGTTCGAATCCAGCGATAGAAAGTTGTTTGCGATTTTTCATTTTAAGCCTATCCCAAACCTCAATAATTACCTTAACCATTCTGAGTTAATGACTCACCTTAAGATTTCAGCGTTAATGACTAAACGTAACCCTAACCTTAAAAATTCAGAGTTAATGCCTAAACTTAACCTTAAACACTTAGATATTTGACTTTTGGAAGAACTTTGAAATATGATGTTTGCGAAACATGGAAGAACGTCTAATTCCTACCTGAGTATCAGGTTTGAAGGTAAGACCCAGGTGCAGACAATGTGAAGTAACAAATGTTTATTAAATCGAACACGGGCAGGCAAAGGTACTGGACGGCAGGCATGCTCAGGGCAGGCAGAGGTTGGTAATCCAGAGTAGTGGGGCAAAGGTACAGGACGATAGGAAGGCTCAGGATCAGGGCAGGCAGAAAGGTCAAAACCAGGAAAAGTAGGAAACAGGCACTATAGACAGGACAGGAGCAAGGGTGAAACCGCTGGTAGGTCTGAATGAACTAAATTAACTGGCAACAGACAAACAGAGAACACAGGTATAAATACACAGGGGATAATGGGGAAGATGGGCGACACCTGGAGGAGGATGGAGACAATCACAACAACAGGTGAAACAGATCAGTGTGTGACAGTGAAACTGTGAGAGCTAATTGGATATTACATCTATTCTGTTGTTCAAAGTGCTCCTGGGTATTCAGAGAGGAATATGTTAATATGATGTTTTTAAATTCCAGAATGTAGTAAATTATTATACTTGTGTATTTTTCAAATTTTTCTAAGGTTAGATCAATAGACTAAATGCAGAGATATTTGGCTTTAGTTTATACAACCTTCCTTCCCCTGTCTCCGTTTTTTGCGGAAATGGCAAGAGAAGTGCACATTTGTAGCTTGCAGGTAGTAGTGGACTGGGGCTACATGTTGAAGCTATGATATATGACATGTGTTGCAAGCAGTCTGTGTATGTTTCTCAGGGACCTGTCACAGCTACAACCTAGGCTTCTAAAGGCTATGTTATGCTTAATCCTCTATTTAGGACTGGGTGTATGGGCAAACATGCAGTGCCAATATTATACTTGCAATAATTACAACTTTCAAATGAATGTTGAATCTCAGTACTTTATAAATTATCAGTTAAATGCCCAATGCAGCCATTTGTATCTAAATATCGAATAATTTCTGGGTTACAATTAAGTACCTTACTATAATAGTTGTCCATTAAAATTGTCAAAAAGAAAAAAAAATACTTGTAGCTATTTAAAAAAACTTTTCCTCA
This sequence comes from Salvelinus alpinus, assembly GCF_045679555.1. NCBI lineage: Eukaryota > Metazoa > Chordata > Actinopteri > Salmoniformes > Salmonidae > Salvelinus > Salvelinus alpinus. Next base: position 35,124,242 of record NC_092091.1, on the reverse strand, counting down.
AGCAAGAATTTTGGTGAGTGTGGTCTGAGTGGGGAGAGGAAAGGCACCAAATCGGTGGAGGGCCCTGATGGGAGGGATATGTAATCTGAAAACAAACTGTTATTGGCAGAGAGGTTTGCTATTGGTTTACTAACTCATACCACCTGGTCATGTCACCAGGCAAACCAAAATTTCACCCATACAAAACCTGCTGATTAGAAAGTCCTGTGTGGATTTTATTTTCAACCAGCAACTATCAGGAAATAATAATAATTTAAAAAATTCACACTATTATAGTGTTAGCTTTATTAGCTAAAAAAACTGGAAAAACAGGGCCTTTAAGCCGTTGTCAGTGTAATGTTAAAATGTGATTGTCACGATCGTCGTAAGAAGCGGACCAAAGCGCAGCGTGGTTTGAATACATTCTTCTATATTTAATGAAGAACACTTAAACAAAAACAACAAAACGAATAAGACAACCGTGACCGCTATATAAACACTGTGCTAACATGCAACATAACATAGACAATCACCCACAACCCACAATGACAACAGGCTACCTAAATATGGTTCCCAATCAGAGACAACGACTAACACCTGCCTCTGATTGAGAACCATATCAGGCCAAACACAGAAACAGACAAACTAGACATACAACATAGAATGCCCACTCAGATCACACCCTGACCAAACAAAACATATAAACATACAAAGCAAACTATGGTCAGGGCGTGACAGTGATATATATTTTTTTTGTTATAGACCTCTATGCTTATGAACATGTACTGCTTATTTGTGTGCTTTGTAGTTTTTCATGTGTATACATTTTCTGCTTTTAAATAATTCTGATAACTGCAGGAAAACATAAGGGATATCTCCATATAACATTACTATACTCTCCAGTGCATTAGCCTTGCACAATTAAGTTGCCTAATTCATCTTTGTTACATTTTAAGCAGGTTGTGATTGTCCCCCAGGTTGCTAGCCCTTTGGTCCTGTCTGATGGCTGATGATTGGGGTTGTATTAGTCATCCAAGGTCGTGTCATTGCTAGGAGCCTCTCTGAGCTCAGACCTTGTCCAATACACTTTTACTCAACAGTTAAATGCACAAGCACACACACTAAATAGCACATAGAGAACACACCAACACACACACACACACACACACACACACACACACACACACACACACACACACACACACACACACACACACACACACACACACACACACACACACACACACACACACACACACACACACACACACACACACACACACACACACACACACACACACACACACACACACACACACACACACACACACAATCAAAATCAGATCTACACAACCCTATGCACTCTCAGAGGCTCAGATGAATCTTAGTACAAAGACATTAAAGCACACTGTCCCTTCCTCTGGTGCTGCCAGCTTAGCCTAGCTTATATTTCCCAGCAACACCCAGGTCCTGGCTATTTATAAATTATGTGGAAAGCAAGTCTGGGGTCTTTCCCTCTTATGGCACGACAGGTCGAGAGGAGGGGAGAGGGGGGCACATTCTCTGGAATGCAGTCTGAAGGTGTCTAACGTGGCTCTGAGGGCACAATGGCCTGCGATCCAAATGATACCCTATTCCCTTTAGTGCACAACTTTTGACCAGGGCCATGTGGGGCACTATATAGGGAATAGGGTGTCATTTGGGATGCACAAAACCTGTGTACATGACATTCCACCAGGTTATCTCCCTCCATGTTGGTGTGGCAACCTCTGGGCTGGGAGGGTTGGGCATTAGTGGTATGAGGGTATAAGGCTCTAGATCTCCTCCACACCATCATAGACTCAGGTCCATATTGGAGGAGTAGCTACAGTAAACAGAGCTATAGCAGAGCGTCTTCCTCCTTTCTCCTGAGCCCCGGGCCTGCTGATGCTGAGTAAGACCAAGCAGCAGTAGGATGCCCTGGCTCTAATACTCTCAGACAGTAAATGTCATCTGAATTTAAATTACACTAGGCCTGCTCTCTCTCATAACCATGAGAGGCTTTTTCCCTTAACCTATATTGGGACGCCAACATGGTCAGAGGAGCCTGTGGGGGGAAATGTTTTTGCACTTTAAGATGTCTCAGCCAGCCAGTGAGGGAAGGCTCTGGAGGTGTCCAAAATGGCACCCTATTTGCTACATAGTGCAGTACTTTTGACCAGAGCCCTATTAGCCCTGGTCAAAAGTAATGCACTCTATATGGAATATGGTGCCATTTGGAATTCAGCCTCTGAAAGCGACCAGCTCAGTGTTTCTGGTGGCAGATCTGGAACCAGTGGAGGATCCATCAGGCAGATATACGTGGTGGCTAATTAGTGGGATTCAATTAGGATGAGCGTTAGTGTTGTGGACAGATTTGCTGTGCTCTCAAACAGCTAAAACACACACACACACACACACACACACACACACACACACACACACACACACACACACACACACACACACACACACACACACACACACACACACACACACACACACACACACACACACACACACACACACACACACACACACACACACACACACACACACATTCACCCTCCCCTCCAATCTTCTCTCCTGGCAAGTGGAGCATCTCAGTATTCATTAGAGTAGGGCAGAGATGACAGAACAGACTCGCTGTGCTGTTATGCTTCATACCCACAGCAGCACAGCAGCAGTGTTAACATCACAATGAACTCTAATTTAGAAGAGCATCAGTTACATTCATAACCACATGGGCTGGCTGCATGGGAGACATCATGATATTGTGTTCACATAGTTGGAGTTATGTAGACAACAAATGAAATAAAAAGGTATGTTATACATTTAGCTAGATGACAAGTAAAAAGGTATGTTATACATTTAGCTAGATGACAAGTAAAAAGGTATGTTACACAAATGTAATACATCTCATGAACACATTTATAGAAGAGCACAGGCCGTAGTAAAAAAAAATATATTTATGCATTCATGACTGTAAGTCGCTTTGGATACAAGTGTCTGCTGCTAAATGGCATATATTATTATTATTATTATTACTACTTCTGTTATTATATTATATGTACAACAATACTACACTTATATTACAAATGTAATACATCTGATTCAGACATGTCGTAAAAGAGCACAGTCTAAAGTCTAACAGTGTCAATGTGTTGACCTTTATTTCCCATATCCTGAGGTGTTTCGTCTTCTCTAGTGTTTTTACCCTCTCCTCCAATCTCCTCCATTCTTCACCTTGCCATGATTTATCCTTGGTATGTCACACAATGTTGAAGTAACACAGATAACATGGATTTCATGAACACCTAGAAAGCCAACAAGCCAACAACCCACTTCCCATTGTCTGCAAACTATAGGTAACTTTTGAGGCCTTAAATCCATTTGGAAATCTCATACAATATGTTATGATTCATTGCCAATATCAGCCCCTGTTATAAGGTAAGGCAATGGTTGTTATGTTTCAGTTTTATAGCGCTGATTGGCTATTGTGTGTCGGTATGTTGCATTGATCGTCACATATGTCATACGCACAAAGAACCAAATCAGCTACTTGATTTCTGTGTTAAGGCACGTTTTGGCACAATGTGCAGCATGTAAACTTCAAAGATAATGAGAGCAAAGTTTCAATGTGAAAAATGGTTCTGGAGCAGTCAGAGATGGGAGACGAAAGTATATTAGATGTCAGCAGCATGGAATCACCTTTAGCTGAACGAGCAGTAATTAGCTGAATGACCTTTTCTCCCTGACTGCTGACTGGTCCAAGGCCTCTACAGAGACTCAGAAGGAGTCTGGACTCGAAGTACAGCAGATGCATTTCTCAATGTCAACTGTGTCATAGATAAACAATAGCTGACGTGGAGTGAAGGGCGGATGTTGCGTCAAGTGATTTAGACATGGGTGTTTAAAGCTAAATGAGCACTCTTGTCTTACGGTTCAATCCGGTTTTGGGGACGTTTTTCAAGTCTGGATTTCTTTTATCACCAGCCCTCCATATCAAATGCCATTCTTACACGAATAAACTCTCCTTCCTTCCTCTGTGCTCCTAGGAGACAGAGGGTAAATGACTCTTCTCGTAATGCTTCTGAGTAATAACACTTTAGAGTCGGAGAGAGTGGGATATTTATTCAACTATGTATAAATGGAGCTGGAATATAGATGCGTCAGATGGGATTCCATTCCAATTCCGATTCCATGTGTTCCAGCAGTGTTTCACAATGTTCTACAAGAAGGCTGCATTATAGCCTATAAACATCAAAAGACATTTAAAGAAGGCTTCCCGCAACGGCAGTGTTCAGGAAAATGCATACGTGACACCCTTTGGTTTGAGTTCCAAAATGTATTTGTTTAATGCTCTTTAAAGCTTGTCTCCGGAGGTATTCACATCTGTCTCTGAGTTCCCCATCCTACGACAATTGTGGCGCTAGAAATGTCAAGACGGATCTGAACTCCTCCTCCATCCCAACCCCCTCTAAAACCCCACAGTGCACTAAAGCATGGCTATGTCTGTAACTAGATATAAAGGCCCTTGTTTTGCCGCTGCTGTTTGGAAGAAGAGAAGCCGCGATGTCCGAAGCATTGAGTGTAAAGCTCACTTCTCCTCGCATTTGTAATTTTCCGTGCAAATATTGTTTTGTTTACAGAAGGAGAAAAGGTTCATTAGGAATCCAAGCATGAAGTGGAAAAAATATGATTCTGATGGAGCATGAGTGGTCAATTAGAGATGTGTATGTTTTCCTCTCCCCATTTAGACTACTGTGTCCTCAGGTCATTTATTTGATTCTGTTAACTTCCCTTCCTCGCCTTCCTTCCCCCACCCCATTAGTTCTGATCGCGTTAAGGTCTTCTTTGTGAGCATACACATAAGGTAGCCTACATGAATGCAGTATTGAATATCAACACAATAGTTGGCTCACTTCACCTTTGACATGGGGTCCTTATGCCTTCGTTTGGGACTGGAGAGCACAGGACAGATCCATACTTTACAAAGTACTTGCAAATTGACTGCCCAGGGGGGAAAGGACGATGCCAGCCCTTAATGGAGGCCTATAGTGTTGTCATCATACAGAGATGTAAGTAGTGTATGATTGGATGACTCCAATGTCACTGGATATGTTCCTATGTGTACGGTGCACATACAGTATCTAGAGACGTCTTCACTGCCAGGGTGGATGCAATGCAAACTCCCCCTCTCCATCCCTGAGGTGTTTATGCCACAAGCTTTCTCCAAAAAGGAAAACGAGCCAACACTCATAGTCTAGTGCATTTATCCAAGTTGTTCATTAGCAGTAGTAGTAGCCTAACATCATTACAGCAGAACCACATTAGGGTAGTCGAATATGTGTGGCTTGTAAGAAGAGTAGCCAAACTCCTAATGCAGAGATTCACGTAATGCCGTGTTTTCAACAGTGTAAATGTCAGGGTATTACAGCGGTAAACTATGTATCAGAGAGAGTAAAGTCGGAAAAGTATGGTAACAGTAGCTTTTATCCTCTGTCCTCCTGATGCCACAGCCAGGCTACGTCCCAAATGGCACCCTATTCCCTATATAGTGCACTACTTTTGACCCAAATTCAAGTCCATAGGGATCTGGTCAAAAGTAGTACACTATACAGGGAACAGGGTGCCATTTGGAAGGCATTCCTGGTGTTGTCTCGTGGTCATCTCTGATTACCTGAGAGCCTGGTGGTAGGTGGATGGTACCCGGACTAAACAGCTCCTCTCCGGCAGACCCCGGCCGCTGAGACAGAAGATGAAGAGAGAACAAACAAGCTGTGACAATCGCATCCTTCTTTTTTCCCCCTTCTGGAACTTCCAGAGTTGGCATAACATTGTTCAGCAGGTTAATGCCCTCGTACAGCATGTCACACGCACGTACACACACTCACACACACACACACACACACACACACAGGTTAATGCCTCTGTACAGCATGTCAGCAGCAGCATCTTCTCTTGTTGAAGGGCGCTCCGCTGTGACTGGCCGCTACGCGACGCCTGGCCTGTTTAGGCGGGAAAACGTTCTACTGGATCTGTGCCAGAGGAAGAGGATATGCCCTCCTTTCTAATTGTGTCACCATGCTCACAGAGATATGTTATATTGCTCAAAGGCGCAAAATGTCACATTAAGGTTTTTTGCGTCCACAAGAAAAGCTGTAGGCCCGCATTACACTGTAACAGTTAGGAGCCATATCCTTTCTTATTCGCTTGTCTTTCCTCTGAGTGAGCTGATGTCAAACAAGGCCATTGACACGGTGTAAGACCACATACCATAAGCATCACATGGTTGAGGAACTGCACTCCTTCACAGGTACTTAGTTCAATTCAGAGCAAACAGTGGAACTTTTAGAGAAATGTATTTCCAGTTTGATAAAGAGTATCACACCATTCTGTCCATTCTCCAGAGTGCTATCTCTGTCTGGCAGAATATCAGACCCAAGTCTGCTTATTGGGAGTAATGACTGGCTTTTAGACTCAACACATTTAGGCCATTTTGGACGAATGGCTTTGTGAAGGTCAGTTGTTCTCAAGATTTGCCGCACAAATGCACCAATTTATGGATTTGTTCGTTCGGCAGACTGTAAGCTCGGCTCTTTTGAGGGGAAGCAAGCACAAATTTTGTCCTAAGTAGATTTGGCATGGTTGTGTGGCATGGAGGCGTAGGCCATTTTGCCTCGACTACTCAACGCAATCGTCTGACTATGCGCCTGCCGTGAATGGAAACTTAGTCCACATATGGAACTGAATTGATGCAGAGAGAATCGTTGTGTATATGCTTTGCTGAATGTGAAATTGCATGTCATTTGTTATTGGTTGCTCTGTTGTTATGGCGAGAGTAGGAAACAGTGTAAAATGGAGATTAAATGAAGCCTGTCATTGCGTGTTATCGATTATCCAGGGTCAGTATCTCAGCAGTGTTATAATAGTGTTCTTGTGTTAATTTAATTGAATATACGGAGCCTGGGTGGGTTTCTGATAGCTGCCTGCTTAGCTTTGGACAGTGAAGTGCCTGCCTGTGTCGGACTCCCCCCAGCCCTTGGGCCTGAGCGTGTACGTACAGTATGCTAAATCGTGCACGCACACACGCACCTCCGCACACGCACAACATAGGAGGTGGTTTGAGGTCATGATGGCTAAAGCATCCAACGAGCAGAACAAAACGGCCAGACTTGCCGCTGCACACATTACCTCGTACTTTCTGGACATTTATGCCACACTCAGTGGCTTAAAACTCACCGGCTTATTACTGAAATTGTTTAAAAGACACAAGCTCCCATGTCCTTATTCTTTATAAATATATCAACATAAATATATTCTCTTCATTGTTTGTATTGAAATTTACTGAAGTTCCCCCTCATTCAGTAAGAGACCTGGGTTCAAATACATGTGTATTTGAGTATCTGGTGTTTAAAATACTTTTTCTGTGTATTTGAGTATGTTGAAATACACAGCCCAAAACAAGTGCTTTTATTTGAGTGAGGGCTGTGTGCAGGCCAGTCAAGTTCTTCCACACCGATCTCGACAAACCATTTCTGTAGGGACCTTGCTTTGTGTATGGGGGCATTGTCATGCTGAAACAGGAAAGGGCCTTCCCCAAACTGTTGCTAAAAAGTTGGAAGCACAGAATTGTTTAGAATGTCATTGTGTGCTGTAGCGTTAAGATTTCCCTTCATTGGATCTAAGGGGCCTAGCCCGAAACATGAAAACAGCCCTAAACCATTATTCCTCCTCCACCAAACTTTACAGTTGGCACTATGCATTCGGGTGGGTAGTGTTCTCCTGGAATCCGCCAAACCCAGATTCGTCTGTTGGACTGCCAGATGGAAAAGCGTGATTCATCACTCCAGAGAATGCTTTTCCACTGCTCCATTGTCCAATGGCAACGAGCGTTACACCACTCTAGCCGACGCTTGGCACTGCGCATGGTGATCTTAGGCTTGTGTATGGCTGCTCGGCCATGGAAACCCTTTTCATGAAGCTCCCGACGAATAGTTATTGTGCTGATGTTGCTTCCTGAGGCAGTTTAGAACTCGGAATTGAGTATTGCAACAGAGGAATCTTTTTATGCGCTATGTGCTTCAGCACTCGGTGGTCCCATTCTGTGAGCCTGTGTGGCCTACCATTTCGCAACTGAGCCGTTGTTGCTCCTAAAACGTTTCCACTTCACAATAATAGCATTTACAGTTGACTGGGGCAGCTCTAGCAGGGCAGAAATGTTACCAACTGACTTGTTGGAAAGGTGGCCTCCTATGACGGTGTCACATTGAAAGTCACTGAGCTCTTCAATAAAGGCCATTCTTCTCAATTTTATACACCTGTCAGCAACCTGTGTGCCTGGAATAGCCAAATACACAAATTTGAAGGGTTGTCCACATACTTTTATATATACAGCGCATTCAGAGTATTCATCAATCTACACACAATACCACATATTTCCAAAGCAAAAACAGTTTTTTGTAATTTTTTCAAATGTATTAAAAATGAAAACAGAAATACCTTATTTACATAAGTATTCAGACCCTTTGCTATGAGACTCGAAATTGAGCTCAGTTGCATCCTGTTTCCATTGATCATCCTTGAGATGTTTCTAGATCTTGATTGGAGTCCACCTGTGGTAAATTCAATTGATTGGTCATGATTTGGAAAGGCACCCACCAGTCTATATAAGGTCCCACACTTGACAGTGCATGTCAAAGCAAAAACCAAGCCATGAGATTGAAGGAACTGTCCTTAGAGCTCCGAGACAGGATTGTGTCAAGGTACAGATCTGGGGAAGAGTACCAACAAATGTCTGCAGCATTGAAGGTCCCCAAGAACACAGTGGCCTCCATCATTCTTAAATGGAAGAAGTTTGGAACCACCAAGAGTCTTCCTAGAGATGGCTGCCAGTCAGAGCTCTAGAGTTCATCTGTGGAGATGGGAGAAGCTTCCAGAAGGACAACCATCTCTGCAGCACTCCATCAAACAGGCCCTAATGTTAGAGTGGCCAGACAGAAGCCAATGCCAAGAGTGTGCAAAGCTGTCATCAAGGCAAAGGGTAGTAATTGAAGAATCTCAAATATAAAATATATTTTGATTTGTTTAACACTTTTTTTTGATACTACATGATTTCATGTGTTATTTCATAGTTTTGATGTCTTCACTATTATTCTACAATGTAGAATGTCGAAAATAGTACAATAATGAAAAACCCTGGAATGAGTAGGTGTGTCCAAACTTTTTACTGCTACTGTATATCATTTATATTCCACTTTGACATTGGAAAGTACTTTGTGTAGATTGTTGACAGAAAAATTACAATTAAATACATTTTAATCCAACCTTGTAAGACAATAAAATGTCTTACAAGAAATTCATTAAGAAGAAATTCAAGGGTTCTGAATACTTTTGCAAGGCAGTCTATGTGAAAGTATTTAAGATATTTGAAATAGTATTTGATCCCAGGTCTGTTCAGTAATCTGTTCAGTGTCATTTCATTTTTTATAAACTGTAAAGCATGCATCAGACATGTTACAGTTTTGTATTTAGCAGTGGTGTAAAGTAATTAAGTACAAATACTTGAAAGTACTTTTTGGGTATCTGTACTTTTCTTTACTATTTATATTTTTGACAACTTTTACTTTTACTTCACTAAATTCCTAAAACAAATATGTACTTTTTACTCCATACATTTTCCTTGAACCCCAAAAGTACTCGTTACATTTTGAATGCTTAGCAGGACAGGAAAATTGTCTAATTCACACACTTATCAAGAGAACATCCCTGGTCATCCCTACTGCCTCTGATCTGGCGGACTCACTAAACACACATGCTTAATTTGTAATGATGTCTGAGTGTTGAGGTGTACCCCTGGCTATCTGTAAATAGAAAACAAATCAAGAAAATGGTGCCATCTGGTTTGCTTAATATAAGGAATTTGAAATGACTATGCTTTTTCTTTTGATACTTTTGATACTAAGTATATTTTAGCAATTACATTTACTTCTGATACTTAAGTATATTTAAAATCAAATACTTTTAGACTTTTACACAAGTAGTATTTTACTGGGTGACTTTCACTTTTACTTCTATGAAGGTATCTTAACTTTTACTCAAGTATGACAATTGGGTACTTTTTCCACCACTGGTATTTAGATACAGTATGTATTTAGTCATATCTAAATAAAGTAATGGATTTATAACATCTCATTGCCTTTGCATCAAAATCAAAGTGTTTTATTCATTTTCTCTCATGGATGTGTTATTTCTCCCTAGTGAAAGCCTAAAAGGCAGTCATGCTTTGTATTGTCTCCCTCTCTCAGAGCTGACAGCTTCTGAACATCTTACAACGCAAAAATAAATCTGCTGTTGCTAGTTCTGTTTGTAACTGATGTTTGTCAATGCAGAAGTTGTCGACAGATTGACAAAAGCAAATTACGTTTTTTGTGCTGCACTGTCTGAGGAATCCATCTGCTATACAAAAGGGAATGTATCTGAAACACGATTAAAACAGAAGACAACATATTAGCCTTTAAATGGGACTACTATACGGAGTCAAATTGCTCAAGGGATCAAGGCTGGTCGGTCTCGTCAGAGAGACGTCGTGTGTTGCTCATTCCCCATCTGAGGTCTTCGATGGCCGGTGGTCTCAGCAGTGTGTGAGGTGTAAATAGAGAAATATATGCCGGGGCACAGGCCTTCAGATCCAGCCGTGATTAATAGATTAGAGGATGCTTTGAAAGTGAGATTCCTCCTCCCTTTAACTCATTGTCACGTTGTTTTGCAGGTCTATAGATCCCTGCCTTAATCTGTTTAGCTCGACTCCAATTGGCGGCGTTGGTCTACACCTCATTGCTTTAACGCTGGAGATTTCTATTTGCTCCTGCTCCGAGTCTCCCTTTCACGTAACTTAACATGCCATCTTGGTCTCTCTGGGACGATAATTGAGTTTAGGGAGAAGTTGGAACAGCTTTAAAGGACGAAGGCGACTACAGATGGGAAGGCATCTCTGTGATTAGCACACTGCTCCAGTCAGCCCCACAGCCTTCTGTGTCCTGCCCAGGATTAGGACATTACGGAGAGAATGACAGAGCTCTTTGGCACTTTATACCCTCTCAATAACATTCTTTGACATATTAAGTTAATTCCACCCCTAGGTAGCTACTTTATCATGCAGAAGACCTTAATCCAGTGTTACTGAGTCCATCTCGCCCAGGCTTTGATGCGGCCCCCCCTGCGTTGTGTGTGGGTGCACTGGGCTGCACTGGGGCCTGTGTGTAAGACAAAGCACCCGTGACGGGGACAATGAGACGCAGCAGCTCAACCCACAACAAAACAAGAGAGGCTTCATCTATTGGAGTGGAGAGGAGAAGACGAGAGGTGTCGCTCATTGAAAAAACATTATTAAGTTAAACCCCCAAAAAATTACATCAAAGGAGAAAGGGGAAAAAGAACAAAAACACAGCCACAACGAGACTTAACACCTCTTCTGGAACGAGAAATGTATCGGTTTCAATTTCAAAAAATGTGTTTTCTGTATGTTGTCGTCCTGAAGAGCTCCACCCCTCTGATCTCCTTGTACACCACTTTATCTGAGAAGCTCCTCTGACCTCCTATTGAAATGGCCCAGGAGATATGATGAGCGTAAGCCACCAGTGGTCTTTAGATGTGGGATTTCTGTTATCTATCCTCTATGCAGGGTTTAAAGAGGAGTGTTTGTGGTATCAGTAGCCACGCCTTAGCCATCCCCTGGCTTCTGCTTCTCTCCATGGGAAAAGAGATTAGGAGTCAGTTCTCCCCAACGAGGATACAACTATTTACAACCACTTTTGATTCTCCAGAAGTTTAAGTGTTTTTGTAAGAAATTTGTCCCGATATATTTTGGACCCCCCTCAATGCCAAAAAAAGCATTGGGAGGAAGATGGTGGAGTGGTGCGGTTTGATGATGTGATTTTAATAATTGAGATGGAGATTTGCTTGCTTCTGAACTGTTCACTCAAGCATATACCTTTACAGTTTGTTTACTTCAATTAACAATAATGTAACAAATATAATTTCTACAAGTGACCGAGATCATTTATTGAAAAGGCAAACCTCAAAAGGATCTGACGGTTTCAACAACATCTACCCAACTAGACAAGAACACCAGCAATATGTGGACATGGCGCTAAGTCCAAGTCAGGCCTGGATATGAACAGTAGTGGAATCTGTGGACAGATGAATTGGGACCCATTTCGGTGTTGTGTTTCAGTCCTGAATGGTTTAATTCATGCAGTCACCTGTCTGAACTTAAGCTGTCCATTTGATTGTTGTCGCTGCTGAGAGCCTCAGAAGGTTTTGATCCTCCTATCACTAGCAGATGGCTGGTCGTGGCTTGGCCAGTGAGCTATAGGGCCAGGGAGTGCCGGGGAGCTGGGGCCAGGGCTGGGAATCAGGACTCCCCAGCAGCAGCAGACAGAGAGAGGGGTCTGAGGGGGGAGAAATCCCTTAAGAAGACCATAAGCTTGAGCAGAGAAACAGAAAGGGTCTGCTACTGCTGCTAATTACCCAGAAACCACACAGAAAGTGCCCACTGTCACTGACTGAAGAGGTTCACATCCCTTCCTCCACACATAAAAGGCGTAGTATGAAAACATTTCGCGGGGGACAAAGGAAGTAAGATTAACATAATCTTTTGGTTTGTATCCCCTGTAAGCTGTCCATGTGTGAGTCTCTCCTCCCCTCTCTCTTTCTCCTCCTCCACCCTCCATACTCCTCCTTCTCTCTTTCTCTCCCTTCTCCTATGCTCACTCTGCTTCTTCTCCACTTCTCTAATGTTTGATTTTAAGGAATAGGCACTGCGGGAATTGGCTTTGTCACCTAAGACTGACATTTGTGTTTTTCCCGCCTTTCTGTGATCATCCCTGTCGATGGTGGGCTGTGGTTTGGGGTAATCAGACAATGGCAGGCGAAACGAGGTGTCACTGCGCTGACATACCCCTCTTCATGTTATGTCATTGTTAATCCCCAGACCCTCAGCGTCCTGTTCCTTCCTTCTCCCTCCTTCTCTCTTTCCGCTTCTTTCATCCCTCCATTCCCAGCTGAGGGATGGGGGGTAAATAAGACGCCTTCATATTTCTACATATCAAAGCTCGGCTCTCAAGCGGGCTGTTTTCTCCCTAAGTGGTGAGGGGGATTGTACAGCACACAACTCGGAGCGAGAACTTAAGGATATCACAGCTAGCGACGGCAGCAGCAGTGGCTGCTTCTCACGTTATATTGGCTCCCTCCGTTTCTCAGTCTCTCAGTCTTCTCAGTCACAGGAAGGAAGCCTGGACCAAAGCCAGCCACACAGGCAGGAAAACAGCTGGTTCGGTGACGTCGTGTAAACACTGTTCTTTCTATCTCTCCTACCATCCATGGATCACTCCTCCTAAAGTCTGATCCTTTCAGCTTGGCGTCTGTCTGCCTGCCTGCCTGCCTCAGGGCCTTTCAGTAGCACCTCATGGATCTCATAGGAGAGATAGGATGGTGGAGGGGAGGTGAATGCTGTAACGTTGGCGGTGGAGGAAATTGTTTCAATTAAGAGGCAGAGAGTGACGGGCGACACCAGGAAAGCGGTGTCTCAGTGGGAACAATGGAGAGTGTGAGAGAGTCTACCGGCAATCATTATCTGCCACTTTCATATGATATTTTCTGAAAAGCCCAAACCACATTGTTGTGGATAGAGAGTACTGAATGTGGGCTCCTTCCATGTCTGAGACAAACGAGCCATAAACTGCTTAGCTTTTCACCTTTTCTCCCGTTCTCTCTCTCCGTCTCTTTCATAGGCCTCTCTCCCAGGCCTCTCTCCCTCTCTCTTTCCTGCTTTCTCGTTCTCTCCTGCTCTCTTGTTCTCTTTCGCAGAACTTGTTCCCTTTCTCTCTCTCTCACAGGCTTCTTTTGTTCTCTCCATCACTTTCCTGATCTCTCGTTCTCTCCATCTCGCTCGGTCTTTTCCTGCTACTGTTCTCCTGAAAGTGAACTTGCTGGTTTTAGTCAAATCTGACAAAGCATTTAGGTGAAAAGTCAGAACAGTTATTCCGTTTTACATTTACATATTCCCACACTGACAGAGGGAACTAAGTTACAATTTGAGTCTTTTTCCTGGCCTCCGCTAAGTTCAAAGAACGCTCTGTAGGTCAGTTGGTAAAGCATTGCGCTTGCAAAACCAGGAAAGTGGGTTTGATTCCCGTGATCACCCTTACGTAAAATCTATGTACGCATGACTAAGTCATGTACATAGATAACTGCTCCGAATTATTAAGATTCAAAGATGTCTGCAGAAAGAATGGGTTGTCAGCTATGAGATGGCACCTTGAGTATGAAATCATCTATTTTGGTTATTGAACTACAGTAAGTGAAGTGGATTTACACCAAGCAACGGAATTACGGTAACGGAATTACGTCATGGGTCCCTGATCTGTACCACACAGAAATGCATAATTATGGATATGAATGTCATTCTCCTCATGTTTCACAAGTTTGTAGATCACAGCGCAGCACAGCAGAGCACAGCAGAGCACAGTACAGTACAGTACAGTACAGTACAGTGCAGTACAATACAGCACAGCAGGGTAGAGTAGAGTTCAGTACAGTGCAGTAGATTACAGTACATTAGAGTTCAGTACAGTACAATAAAGTAGAGTATAGTTCAGAACAGTACAGTACAATCTACTGTACTGTACACTACTTTACTGTACTGTACTATACTCTAATTGTCTTTACTGTCCATCTGTGGATGTTAACATCATGGCTAGGGTGGACTGACCAAATTTCATGGATGTCTGGTGTTGGTCCATGCTCAGTGGGTGAGTTTGCTGGTACAGTAAATGGAGAGGGGTAGGTGTCAGTAAGAGCTGAGAGAGAGAGAGAGAGAGAGAGAGAGAGAGAGAGAGAGAGAGAGAGAGAGAGAGAGAGAGAGAGAGAGAGAGAGAGAGAAAGTTGCTCAGACTGTTTTAACACATTGTTTGACCATCAGACAACAGAAAGACTAAGAAAACCATTGTGAGCTGAACATAACACTATGCCAGTATGCCAACTGTGGTTTGTGACTATTATGATTTTCCATTGTAGCAAATTCAGTTGCAGTAATTCTTTTGACACATTTTTTAGTAACAGAATTACGAGTTTGAACCATTAATAATTAATAAACTAAATTGATATCAGTAAAATCCTTATAAGTAATTGGTAGATATAGCATTAATTGTTACTTCTGTGAACGTTCATTATCCTCCCTCCTCACGAGGGAGAGAAGTGTGCAAATATCTTAAAGATACACCACATGACCAAAAGTATGTGGACATCTGCTCATCGAACATCTCATTCCAAAATCATGGGCATTAATATGGAGTTGGTCCCCGCTTTGCTCCTATAAAAGCCTCTACTCTTCTGGGAACGATTTCCACTAGATGTTGGAACATTTCTTCAGGGACTTGCTTCCATTCAGCCACAAGAGCATTAGTGACGTCAGACACTGATGTTGCGTGATTAGGCCTGGCTCGCAGTCAGCGTTCCAATTCATCCCAAAGGTGTTCGATGGGGTTGAGGTCAGGGCTATGTGCAGGCCAGTCAAGTTCTTTCACACAGATCTCAACAAAACATTTCTGTATGGACCTCGCTTTGTGCACGGGAGCATTGTCATGCTGAAACAGGAAAGGGCCCCAAACTGTTGCCACAAAGTTGGACGCAAAGACTTGGAAGTCTAGAATGTCATTGTATGAAGGAGCGTTAAGATTTCCCTTCACTGGAACTAAGGGGCCTGTCCCAAACTATGAAAAACAGCCCCAGACCATTATTCCTCCTCCACCAAACTCTACAGTTGACACTATGCATTTGGGCAGGTAGCATTCTCCTGGCATCCGCCAAACCCAGATTCGTCTGTCGGACTGCCAGATGGTGAAGCATGATTCATCACTCCAGAGAACGCGTTTCTACTGTTCCAGAGACCAATGTCTGCGAGCTCTTCACCACTCCAGCAAACGCTTGGCATTGCGCATGGTGATCATATGCTTTTGTGAAGCTGCTCGGCCATGGAAACCCATTTCATGAAGCTCCCAACGAACAGTTTCTGTGCTGACGTTGCTTCCAGGGCTAGTTTGGAACTCGGTAATGAATTATGCAACCGAGGAAAGACGATTTTTACGTGCTACTCTTTTCAGGACTCGCTGGTTCTGTTCTGTGAGCTTGTGTGGCCTACCACTTCGCGGCTGAACCATTGTTGAACCTAAACGTTTCCACTTCACAATAACAGCACAAACAGTTGACCGGGGAAGCTTTAGTAGGACAGAAATTTGACATACTTACTTGTTGGAAAGATGGTATCATATGACGGTGCCACGCTGAAAGACACTGAGCTCTTAATAAGGCCATTCTACTGACAATGATATCCTATGGAGATTGCATGGCTGTGTGCTCGATTTTATACACTTGTCATCAACGGGTGTGGCTGAAATAGCTGAATCCACTAATTTGAAGGGGTGTCAACATACTTTTGCATATATAGTATATGTGGATAATGGAAATAAGAGGCAAAACCATGAAAAAAGGTAATTACGAGGAAAAAGGCAATATTTCTTAAAATATATATCTTGTGTTTTGATGTATTTCTGATTAGTGATGGGCTTGAGTGATTGACGTCAAAACTACATTTTCTATCAGGCTAGAACCTACAGTTGAAGTCGGATGTTTACATACACCTTAGCCAAATACATTTAAACTCAGTTTTTCACAATTCCTGACATTTAAAAATTCCCTGTCTTAGGTCAGTTAGGATCACCACTTTATTTTAAGAATGTGAAATGTCAGAATAATAGTAGAGAGAATGATTATGAAGTTTACATACACTCAATTAGTATTTGGTAGCATTGCCTTTAAATTGTTTAACTTGAGTCCAACGTTTCGGGTAGCCTTCCACATGCTTACCACAATAAGTTGGGTGAATTTTGGCCCATTCCTCCTGACAAAGCTGGTGTAACTGAGTCAGGTTTGTAGGCCTCCTTGCTCGCACACGCTTTTTCAGTTCTGCCCACACATTTTCTATAGGATTGAGGTCAGGGCTTTGTGATGGCCACTCCAATATCTTGACTTTGTTGTCCTTAAGCCATTTTGCCAACTTTGGAAGAATGCTTGGGGTCATTGTCCATTTGGAAGACCCATTTGCGACCAAGCTTTAACTTCCTGACTGATGTCTTGAGATGTTGCTTCAATATATCCACATAATTTTCCTCCCTCATGATGCCATCTATTTTGTGAAGTGCACCAGTCCCTCCTGCTGCAAAGCACCACCACAACATGATGCTGCCACCCCCGTGCTTCGTGGTTGGGATGGCGTTCTTCGGCTTGCAAGCCTCCCCTTTTTCCTCCAAACATAACATAGTCATTATGGCCAAACAGTTATATATTTTTTTCATCAGAGCAGAGAACATTTCTCCAAAAAGTACGATCTTTGTCCCCATGTGCAGTTGCAAACCGTAGTTTGGCTTTTTATGGCGTTTTGGAGCAATGGCTTCTTCCTTGCTGAGCGGCATTTCAGGTTATGTCGATATAGGACTCGTTTTACTGTGGATATAGATACTTTTGTACCTGTTTCCTCCAGCATCTTCACAAGGTCCTTTGCTGTTGTTCTGGGATTGATTTACACTTTTCGCACCAAAGTACGTTCATCTCTAGGAGACAGAACGCATCTCCTTCCTGAGCGATACAACGGCTGCGTGGTCCCATGGTGTTTATAATCGCGTACTATTGTTTGAACAGATGAACGTGGTACCTTCAGGCATTTGGAAATTGCTCCCAAGGATGAACCAGACTTGTGGAGGTCTATCAGAAGCTTCTAAAGCCATGACATAATTTCCTGGGATTTTCCATGCTGTTTAAAGGTACAGTCAACTTAGTATATGTAAACTTCTGACCTATTGGAATTGTGATAGTGTGAATTATAAGTGAAATAATCTGTTTGTAAACAATTGTTGGAAATATGACTTGTGTCATGTACAAAGTAGATGTCCTAACCGACTTGCCAAAACTATAGTCTGTTAACAAGAAATGTGTGGAGTGGTTGAAAAACAAGTTTTAATGACTCCAACCTAAGTGTATGTAAACTTCCGACTTCAACTGTACTGTACTATTATTTCATGGAATGTGGTTCGGAATTTTGTTTTGAAGACAACGTTAATTTGCTTTGACTCTAGTGTTCCATTTGTACATGTGCATTTGTGGGGTACAACGAAGAAAAAAAAGCAGTTACCATTCCAGGCAGTGATGCAAGGATGCTCAGGATGCTCGCTATGGGCCTCTTTTTCCTGTAGTCCACGATCATCTCCTTTGTCTTGATCATGTTGAGGGAGAGGTTGTTGTCCTGGCATCGCACCGCCAGGTCTCTGACCTCCTCCCTATAGGCTGTCTCATTGTTGTCGGTGATCACTCCTACCACTGTTGTGTCGGTGGCAAACTTAATGATGGTGTTGGAGTCATGCCTGGTCATGCAGTCATGGGTGAACAGAGAGTACAGGAGGGGACTGAGCATGCACCACTGAGGGGCCCCCATATTGAGGATCAGTGTGGCAGATGTGTTGTTACCTATCCTTACCACCTGGGGGCGGCCTGTCAGTAAGTTCAGGATCCAGTTGCAGAGGGAGGTGTTTAGTTCCAGGGTCCTTAGCTTAGTGATGAGCTTTGAGGGCACTATGGTGTTGAACACTGAGCTGTACTCAATGAATAGCATTCTCACGTACATGTTCCTTTTGTCCAGGTGAGAAAGGGCAGTGTGGAGTGCAACGGAGATTACGTCATCTGTGGATCTGTTTGGTCGATATGGAAATTGGAGTGGGTCTATGGTTTCTGTGATCTTGATGTGAGCCATGACCAGCCTTTCAAAGCACGTCACGGCTATAGACGTGAGTGCTACGGGTCGGTAGTCATTTAGGCAGGTTACCTTGGTGTTATTGAGCACAGGGACTATGGTGGTCAGCTTGAAAGATGTTGGTATCAGGGACAGGTTGAAATTGTCAGTGAAGACACTTGCCAGTTGGTCAGCGCATGCTCTGAGTACAAGTCCTGATAATCCGTATGGCCCTGCGGCCTTGTGAATGTTGACCTATTTAAAGGTCTTACTCACGTCAGCTACTGATAGCGTGTTCCCACAGTCGTCCAGAACAGCTGGTGCTCTCATGCATGCTTCAGTGTTTCTTGCCTCGAAGTGTGCATAGAAGTAATTTAGCTTATCTGGCAGGCTTGTGTCATTGGACAGCTCGTGGCTGTGCTTCCCTTTGTAGTTCGTAATAGCAAGCAAGCCCTGCCACATCCGACGTGCGTCGGAGCCGTTGTAGTACGATTCAATCTTAGTCCTATATTGACACTTTGCCTGTTTGATGGTTCGTCTGAGAGCATAGAAGGATTTCTTATAAGCGTCCGGGTTAGAGTCCTGCTCTTTGAAAGCAATAGCTCTACCCTTTAGCTCAGTGCAAATGTTGCCTGTAATCTATGGCTTCTGATTGGGGTATGTAGGTACGGTCACAGTGGGGATGACGTCATCGATGCACTTATTGATGAAGCCAGTGACTGATGTGGTGTACTCCTCAATGCTATAGAAAGAATCTCTGAACATATTCCAGTCTGTGCAAAACAGTCCTGTACTTTAGCGTCTGCGTCATCTGACCACTTCCGTATTGAGCGAGTCACTGGACCTTCCTGCTTTTGTTTTTGCTTGTAAGCAGGAATCAGGTGGATAAAGTTATGGTCAGATTTGCCAAATGGAGGATGAGGGAGAGCTTTGTACGCATCTGTGTGTGGAGTTAAGGTGGTCTAGAGCTTTTTTTCCTCTGGTTGTACACGTAACATGCTGGTAGAAATGAGGTAAAACATGAGGTGAAACATAAGACATTACAGTTTTAATGTCCCGTTGGTAGGATAGTCTTGATCAGAGCTCATCCACTTTATTATCCAATGATTGCACGTTAGCTAATAGGACGGATGGTAGTGGTGGGTTACCCACTCGCCGTCGGATTCTTACAAAGCATGCCGACCTACGTCCCCTATATCTCTGTCTCTTCTTTATGCGAATGACGGGGATTTGTGTCGTGTCCGGTGTCTGAAGTAAATCCTTCACGTCCAACTCGCTTTGTAAAAAAATTATTTGTCCTGTACAAGAAGTAAGTTACAAGTAAGTTACAAATAAACAAATAAGCAGAATTGGTTAGGAGACGTAAAACGGAAGCCATCTCCTCCGGCACCATTATTGATCATACACACGCGTGCTGGGATACACGCGTGTGTATGATGACAGTTTTATCACAAATTCAAAATAGACTGATTGAAGTAGGGAAATATGTGTTCCAACAAAGAGCTGCCGTTTTGGAATAATTTCCCGCTTAGGCTGGTTTGTGAACTGCTAGTTCCTTTTAGAATTGGTTAGCTTAGCATATAACTCCCTAAACATAGATAGGTTCCACACTGAAAATAGGCCAAAACATTAGTTTGATTAAGAGAGAGAGTATTTTCTTCAGAATCATTAAGCCTAAGCCTACTCACCAAACATACAGTGCCTTGCAAAAGTATTCATCCCCGTTGGCGTTTTTCCTATTTTGTTGCATTACTTGTAATTTAAATAGATTTTTATTTGGATTTCATGTAATGGACATACACAGAATAGTCTAAATTGGTGAAGTGAAATAAAAAAAGGAATAAATAAAACGGAAAGTGGTGCGTGCATGAAGCACCTAAATAAGATCTGGTGCAACTAATTACCTTCAGACCTTCAACATAATTAGTTGAATAAAGTCCACTTGTGTGCAATCTAAGTGTCACATGATCTCAGTATATATATATATATATATATATATATATATATACCTGTTCTAAAAGGCCCCAGGGTCTGCACAAAAGCACTAAGCAAGGGGCTCCACCAAGCAAGCGGCCCCATGAAGAACAAGGAGCTCTCCAAACAGGTCTTGGGTTAAAAAAAACATCTAAAACTTTTAACATCCCACCATTAAATACATTAATAGGAAATGGAAAGAATGTGGTTCCACAACAGACCTGCCAAGAGAAGGCCGCCCACCAAACCTCACGGACCAGGCAAGGAGTGCATTAATCAGTTTCAGAAGTAAGGTCTTTGTTTCTGGCCATTTTGAGCCTGTAATCGAACCCACAAATGCTGATGCTCCAGATACTCAACTAGTTTAAAGAAGGCCAGTTTTATTGCTTCTTTAATCAACAAAACAGTTTTCAGTTGTGCTAACATAATTGCAAAATGATTTTCTAATGATCAATTAGCCTTTTAAAATGATAAACTTGGATTAGCTAATACAACGTGCCATTGGAACACAGGAGTGATGGTTGCTGATAATGGGCCTCTGTACGCCTATGTAGATTTTCCTTTCCGTTTCCAGCTACAATAGTCATTTACAACATTAACAATGTCAACACTGTATTTCTGATCAATTTGATGTTATTTTAATGGGCAAAAAAATGTGCTTTTCTTTCAAAAACAAGGACATTTCTAAGTGACCCCAAACATTTGAACGGTAGCATGTACGTTAATACATCACCATGCAGTGTTCAATGTGGAATTGTTAAGCCATTTAGACAATTCTAAAGAACAGGCAGAATAAACTAAATTGAACTTATGTATATTGAAAAGAAGACAGATAGTTTTTTTGCTAAACTGACCCCCGTTTCAAATGATCCCTCTTTGAGAATAACTGTTTCAGACGTGAGATGCGCATCACTTCTCACTAACTTTTTTAATTTGGAAAAATATTATATTTTTCCATTCTCATATATTAAATCATGTTTTTTTAAACTATAAAATAGGTGTGTCTTGACTGTGATAAGGGCTTGGGAAATAAGTGCGGCATGTCTGATAAATTAACAAAACAAGGCTATGCCATTGCACAGGTATCGGCATCAATAAGCAAGCGCCACTACTAAGGTTACTACCTTTTTGAAGATTGGGTACAACAATATAATAAACTCAGCAAAAAAAGAAAAGTCCTATCACTGTCAACTGTGTTTATTTTCAGCAAACTTAACATGTGTAAATATTTGTAGGAACATAACAAGATTCAACAACTGAGACATAAACTGAACAAGTTCCACAGACATGTTGTCACACCCTGACCTTGGAGATCTTTTTTATGTCTCTATTTTGGTTGGGCAGGGCGTGAGTTTGGGTGGGCATTCTATGTCTGGAGTTCTATGTTGTTCTATGTTTTGTATTTCTATGTGTTTGGCCTGGTATGGTTCCCAATCAGAGGCAGCTGTCTATCGTTGTCTCTGATTGAGAACCATACTTAGGTAGCCTGTTGCCACCTGTGTTTGTGGGTAGTTGTTTTCTGTTTTGTGTATTGCACCTTGCAGAACTGTTCGTTTGTCGTTTTTTTGTTTTGTTCAAGTGTTTCGTATTTATTAAAAGTAATATGGACACTTACCACGCTGCACCTTGGTCCTCTTCTCCTTCTCCTGACAACGTTCGTTACACATGTGACTAACAGAAATGGAATAATGTGTCCCTGAACAAAGGGGGGGGGGGGGGTCAAAAGAAAGAGTCAGTATCTGGTGTGGCCACCAGCTGCATTCAGTACTGCAGTGCATCTCCTCCTCATGGACTGCACCAGATTTGCCAGTTCTTGCTGTGAGATGTTACCCAATTCTTCCACCAACGCACCTGCAAGTTCCCGGACATTTCTGGGGGGAATGGCCATAGCCCTCACCCTCCGATCCTACAGGTCCCAGATGTGCTCAATGGGATTGAGATCCGGGCTCTTCGCTGGCCATGGCAGAACACTGACATTCCTGTCTTGCAGGAAATCACGCACAGAACAAGCAGTATGGCTGGTGGCATTGTCATGCTGGAGGGTCATGTCAGGATGAGCCTGCAGGAAGGGTACCAAATGAGGGAGGAGGATGTCTTCCCTGTAACGCACAGCGTTGAGATTGCCTGCAATGACAATAAGCTCAGTCCGATGATGCTGTGACACACCGCCCCAGACCATGACTGTTATGCAGATGAATGAGGACCCAAAAGCGACGTAATAGTAACAGAGTCTTTATTCCAGTATAAAACAAATAATGATTCTCCTGGATATAAATCAATGGTAATCCAAAACAGGAAACTGAAATCCTCTCGTCAATAGAGAGGAACGACTGGAGACGCGACCACAGACTGCAGGTCGCTTCAGGAAGGCACAGACCGTAGCTGACATAGACACCTGCTCACACGCAGCATCTGAAGAAGGCAAAAGAACACGACAGGGCGGAACAAGGACACAGAAACTGCAAACATCAAACAAGAATCCGACAAGGACAGGAGCGGAAAACAGAGGGAGAAATAGGGACTCTAATCAGAGGGCAAAATAGGGGACAGGTGTGAAAGAGTAAATGAGGTCGTAGGGAGAATGAGAAACAGCTGGGAGCATGAACGGAACGATAGAGAGAGAGAAAGAGAAAGAACCTAATAAGACCAGCAGAGGGAAGCACAGGGACAAGACATGATCAAAGACAAAACATGACAGTACCCCCCCACTCACCGAGCGCCTCCTGGCGCACTCGAGGAGGAACCCTGGCGGCAACGAAGGAAATCATCAATCAACGAACGGTCCAGCACGTCCCGAGATGGAACCCAACTCCTCTCCTCAGGACCGAAACCCTCCCAATCCACTAAGTACTGGTGACCACGTCCCCGAGAACGCATGTCCATGATCTTCCGTACCTTGTAAATAGGAGCGCCCTCGACAAGGACGGGGGGGGGGGAGGGAAGACGAACGGGGGCGCGAAGAAAAGGCTTGACACAAGAGACATGGAAGACAGGGTGGACGCGACGAAGATGTCGCGGAAGAAGCAGTCGCACAGCGACAGGATTGACGACCTGAGAGACACGGAACGGACCAATGAACCGCGGAGTCAACTTGCGAGAAGCTGTCGTAAGAGGAAGGTTACGAGTGGAAAGCCACACTCTCTGACCGCGACAATACCTAGGACTCTTAATCCTACGTTTATTGGCGGCTCTCACAGTCTGCGCCCTGTAACGGCAAAGTGCAGACCTGACCCTCCTCCAGGTGCGCTCACAACGTTGGACAAAAGCCTGAGCGGAGGGAACGCTGGACTCGGCGAGCTGGGACGAGAACAGAGGAGGCTGGTAGCCAAGACTACTCTGAAACGGGGACAGCCCGGTAGCAGACGAAGGAAGCGAGTTGTGAGCGTACTCAGCCCAGGGGAGCTGTTCTGCCCAAGACGCAGGGTTTCGAAACGAAAGGCTGCGTAAAATGCGACCAATCGACTGATTGGCCCTTTCTGCTTGACCGTTAGACTGGGGATGAAACCCGGAAGAGAGACTGACGGAAGCACCAATCAAACGACAGAACTCCCTCCAAAACTGTGACGTGAATTGCGGACCTCTGTCTGAAACGGCGTCTAACGGGAGGCCATGAATTCTGAACACATTCTCAATGATGATTTGTGCCGTCTCCTTAGCGGAAGGAAGCTTAGCGAGGGGAATGAAATGTGCCGCCTTAGAGAACCTATCGATAACCGTAAGAATCACAGTCTTCCCCGCAGACGAAGGCAGACCGGTAATAAAGTCTAAGGCGATGTGAGACCATGGTCGAGAAGGAATGGGAAGCGGTCTGAGACGACCGGCAGGAGGAGAGTTACCTGACTTAGTCTGCGCGCAGTCCGAACAAGCAGCCACGAAACGACGCGTGTCCCGCTCCTGAGTAGGCCACCAAAACCGCTGGCGAATAGAAGCAAGCGTACCCCGAACGCCGGGGTGGCCAGCTAACTTGGCAGAGTGAGCCCACTGAAGAACAGCCAGACGAGTAGAGACAGGAACGAACAGAAGGTTACTAGGACAAGCGCGCGGCGACGCAGTGTGAGTGAGTGCTTGCTTTACCTGTCTCTCAATTCCCCAGACAGTCAACCCGACAACACGCCCTTCAGGGAGAATCCCCTCGGGGTCGGTAGAAGCCACAGAAGAACTAAAGAGACGGGATAAGGCATCAGGCTTGGTGTTCTTATTTCCCGGACGATAGGAAATCACGAACTCGAAACGAGCGAAAAACAACGACCAACGAGCTTGACGTGCATTAAGTCGTTTGGCCGAACGGATGTACTCAAGGTTCTTATGGTCAGTCCAAACGACAAAAGGGACGGTCGCCCCCTCCAACCACTGTCGCCATTCGCCTATGGCTAAGCGGATGGCGAGCAGTTCGCGGTTACCCACATCATAGTTGCGTTCCGATGGCGACAGGCGATGAGAAAAGTAAGCGCAAGGATGGACCTTATCGTCAGACTGGAAGCGCTGAGACAGAATGGCTCCCACGCCCACCTCTGAAGCGTCAACCTCGACAATGAATTGTTTAGTGACGTCAGGAGTAACAAGGATAGGAGCGGATGTAAAACGCTTCTTGAGGAGATCAAAAGCTCCCTGGGCGGAACCGGACCACTTAAAGCAAGTCTTGACAGAAGTCAGAGCGGTGAGAGGGGCAGCCACTTGACCGAAATTACGAATGAAACGCCGATAGAAATTAGCGAAACCGAGAAAACGCTGCAACTCGACACGTGACTTAGGGACGGGCCAATCGCTGACAGCCTGGACCTTAGCGGAATCCATCTGAATGCCTTCAGCGGAAATAACAGAACCGAGAAAAGTGACAGAGGAGACATGAAAGGCGCACTTCTCAGCCTTCACGTAGAGACAATTCTCTAAAAGGCGCTGGAGTACACGTCGAACGTGCTGAACATGAATCTCGAGTGACGGTGAAAAAATCAGGATATCGTCAAGGTAAACGAAAACAAAAATGTTCAGCATGTCTCTCAGTACATCATTAACTAATGCCTGAAAGACAGCTGGAGCATTAGCGAGACCGAACGGCAGAACCCGGTATTCAAAATGCCCTAACGGAGTGTTAAACGCCGTTTTCCACTCGTCCCCCTCTCTGATGCGTACGAGATGGTAAGCGTTACGAAGGTCCAACTTAGTAAAGCACCTGGCTCCCTGCAAAATCTCGAAGGCTGACGACATAAGGGGAAGCGGATAACGATTCTTAACCGTTATGTCATTCAGCCCTCGATAATCCACGCAGGGGCGCAGAGTACCGTCCTTCTTCTTAACAAAGAAAAATCCCGCTCCGGCGGGAGAGGAAGAAGGCACCACGGTAC
The DNA here is from genome assembly GCF_045679555.1 of Salvelinus alpinus. NCBI lineage: Eukaryota > Metazoa > Chordata > Actinopteri > Salmoniformes > Salmonidae > Salvelinus > Salvelinus alpinus. Next base: position 35,098,085 of record NC_092091.1, on the reverse strand, counting down.
CGGCGTCGAGAGAAACAGACAGATAATCCTCGAGAGCCTTACGTTCGGGAGCCGACAGAGAGTATAGTCTACCCCGAGGGGGAGTGGTCCCCGGAAGGAGATCAATACAACAATCATACGACCGGTGAGGAGGAAGGGAGCTGGCTCTGGACCGACTGAAGACCGTGCGCAGATCATGATATTCCTCCGGCACTCCTGTCAAATCACCAGGTTCCTCCTGAGTAGAGGGGACAGAAGACACAGGAGGGATAGCAGACATTAAACACTTCACATGACAAGAAACGTTCCAGGATAGAATAGAATTACTAGACCAATTAATAGAAGGATTATGACATACTAGCCAGGGATGACCCAAAACAACAGGTGTAAAAGGTGAACGAAAAATCAAAAAGGAAATGGTCTCACTGTGGTTACCAGATACTGTGAGGGTTAAAGGTAGTGTCTCACATCTGATACTGGGGAGAAGACTACCATCTAAGGCGAACATGGGCGTGGGCTTCCCTAACTGTCTGAGGGGAATGTCATGTTTCCGAGCCCATGCTTCGTCCATAAAACAACCCTCAGCCCCTGAGTCTATCAAGGCACTGCAGGAAGCAGCCGAACCGGTCCAGCGTAGATGGACCGACAAGGTAGTACAGGATCTTGATGGAGAGACCTGAGTAGTAGCGCTCACCAGTAGCCCTCCGCTTACTGATGAGCTCTGGCTTTTACTGGACATGACATGACAAAATGTCCAGCAGAACCGCAATAGAGGCAAAGGCGGTTGGTGATTCTCCGTTCCCTCTCCTTAGTCGAGATGCGAATACCTCCCAGCTGCATGGGCTCAGTCTCTGAGCCGGTGGGAGGAGATGGTTGAGATGCGGAGAGGGGAAACACCGTTAACGCGAGCTCTCTTTCACGAGCTCGGTGACGAAGATCTACCCGTCGTTCTATGCGGATGGCGAGTGCAATCAAAGAGTCCACGCTGGAAGGAACCTCCCGGGAGAGAATCTCATCCTTAACCTCAGCGTGGAGTCCCTCCAGAAAACGAGCGAGCAACGCCGGCTCGTTCCAGTCACTGGATGCAGCCAGAGTGCGAAACTCTATAGAGTAATCCGTTATGGATCGATCACCTTGACATAGGGAAGCCAGGGCCCTGGAAGCCTCCTTCCCAAAAACTGAACGATCAAAAACCCGTATCATCTCCTCTCTAAAGTTCTGATAAACGTTAGAACACTCAGCCCTAGCCTCCCAGATAGCTGTGCCCCACTCCCGAGCCCGACCAGTAAGGAGTGATATGACGTAAGCGATCCGAGCTCTCTCTCTTGAGTATGTGTTGGGCTGGAGAGAGAACACAATATCACACTGGGTGAGAAAGGAGCGACACTCAGTGGGCTGCCCAGAGTAACATGGTGGGTTATTAACCCTAGGTTCCGGAGACTCGGAAGACCAGGAAGTAGCTGGTGGCACGAGACGAAGACTCTGAAACTGTCCTGACAGGTCGGAGACCTGAGTGGCCAGGGTCTCAACGGCATGACGAGCAGCAGACAATTCCTGCTCGTGTCTGCCGAGCATTGCTCCCTGGAACTTGACGGCAGTGTTGAGAGAATCCGTAGTCGCTGGGTCCATCTTGGTCGGATTCTTCTGTTATGCAGATGAATGAGGACCCAAAAGCGACGTAATAGTAACAGAGTCTTTATTCCAGTATAAAACAAATAATGATTCTCCTGGATATAAATCAATGGTAATCCAAAACAGGAAACTGAAATCCTCTCGTCAATAGAGAGGAACGACTGGAGACGCGACCACAGACTGCAGGTCGCTTCAGGAAGGCACAGACCGTAGCTGACATAGACACCTGCTCACACGCAGCATCTGAAGAAGGCAAAAGAACACGACAGGGCGGAACAAGGACACAGAAACTGCAAACATCAAACAAGAATCCGACAAGGACAGGAGCGGAAAACAGAGGGAGAAATAGGGACTCTAATCAGAGGGCAAAATAGGGGACAGGTGTGAAAGAGTAAATGAGGTCGTAGGGAGAATGAGAAACAGCTGGGAGCATGAACGGAACGATAGAGAGAGAGAAAGAGAAAGAACCTAATAAGACCAGCAGAGGGAAGCACAGGGACAAGACATGATCAAAGACAAAACATGACAATGACGGATCCTCCACCTCCAAATCGATCCCTCTCCAGAGTACAGGCCTCAGTGTAAAGCTCATTCCTTCTACAATAAACGCAAATCCGACCATCACCCCTGGTGAGACAAAACCGCGACTCATCAGTGAAGAGCATTTTTTGCCAGTCCTGTCTGGTCCAGCGACGGTGGGTTTGTGCCCATAGGCGACGTTGTTGCTGGTGATGTCTGGTGAGGACCTGCCTTACAACAGTCCTACAAGCCCTCAGTCCAGCCTCTCTCATCCTATTGCGGACAGTCTGAGCACTGACAGAGGGATTGTGCGTTCCTGGTGTAACTCGGGCAGTTGTTGTTGCCATCCTGTACCTGTCCCGCAGGTGTGATGTTCGGATGTACCGATCCTGTGCAGATGTTGTTACACCTGGTCTGCCACTGCGAGGACGATCAGCTGTCCATCCTGTCTCCCTGTAGCGCTGTCTTAGGCATCTCACAGTACGGACATTGCAATTTATTGCCCTGGCCACATCTGCGGTCCTCCTGCCTCCTTGAAGCATGCCTAAGGAACGTTCTCGCAGATGAGGAGGGACACTAGGCATTTTTCTTTTGGTGTTTTTCAGAGTCAGTAGAAAGGCCTCTTTAGTGTCCTAAGTTTTCATAACTGTGAACGTAATTGCCTACCGTCTGTAAACTGTTTGTGTCTTAACGACCGTTCCACTGGTGCATGTTCATTAATTGTTTATGGTTCACTGAACAAGCATGGGAAACAGTGTTTAAACTCTTTACAATGAAGATCTGTGAAGTTATTTGGATTTTTACGAATTATCTTTGAAAGACAGGGTCCTGAAAAAGGTCCGTTTCTTTTTTTTGCTGAGTTTATAACCAGTTGATATCACAGTTTCAATAAATGATTCTTAAATGGCATTAGTTTTTTTAATTGACTGAATATACTGTATATGGGGCAATTTAGCAATCAGGATTTGTTATCTGTAATGGTTATGATAAATTAGGCATTGTTGTTCACTGTTGACATATCGATAAATGCGCACATTTTTTATTCCAGTGTGGGACTTGGGTTCTAAAAATATATATATTTTGCCCCCCAGTCGCATACTTGAGTACTCAAATGAAATGCCCATCCCTATTTCTGATATCTTTTTAAGACTTTTTCTGGTAGAAGTTTTCTAAGACCCCTTTTCCATCTGTTTATCCAGAAATCAAAGCTTTTACTTATGCCACATTTTTAAGATGGAGAATGAATGAAAAATGTATCTAGCCTTCCTTTCCCCAAAATAAACATCTGTAGCGTTTGTTTGACAGCAAATGTGATATGCTCTTATGAACTTCACGTTAGTGCTCATGGGTCCTTTCGAAGGAAATTCCCTCTTCCCAATTTTCCAAACCTCCCGATTTGTCACATACAATTATAGTAGGCCTAATTAGCTTGAGTGGTTGGACCACGTTAATTATTTTGGGAGATAAGACCTTAAATGACCGATGTTTGAGTTTGTTCTTCTTAAACTTGAGACATGATTTGAATTCATACGAGCCACCAGAATATGACCCCCCTGTTTTGGGTGCTGTGAGGCTGTGCTGTGAGGCTGTGCTGTGAGGCTGCTTCTCCCTGTGTTTGACAGTCTCAGTGTGAGACGGAGGTATCAGAGGGTTAGACACGTGTGCTCCCTGTAACTCTGTTTGCACAGCCTCCCCATCAAGACTCCTCTCGCTACCCTTTATATGTTACATGGAAGAGCACACAGGGCCCTGGTGAGAAAACACTCCCCTCCTGCTGCTGTAAACAGTGTGTCCCTAGTGTGTGTCAGAATCAGGGTAAAAACATGAACTAGGCCTAAACACCTGTTTTACCAACCTTACTGTAGGATGGAACTGGTGTCATTGACTTGGTTTTAGATTTGACCACATTTAAATATATAAATACAGATATATATCTCTTGTAAACAAGGAATTGGTTGAATCTAGCTATGGAGCAGCAACCCAGTTGAATTGGAGCTACAGCTATGAGATGGAACCTGTATAGGACATGATACTGGTGGATGTACAAAGTCTTTGGATGGATTGAAGCTACAGCTAGCTGAGGTGGAAGCTAGTGTCCATGTCTATTTGGTCTTGTATCTCCATTTCAGTCAATCTGCATATCTTATTTAAACAGTCTGTGCTCAGTTACAGGATTCAGAACTGAGCAATGAAAACGAAAAGGACTCTGAGCTGGGCACGCTAAATTTTTCATCAGAGTAGTAGATTTCTCTGACAACAAACAGCACTTAAATGTGTGTTTGAGTGAAATCCTACAGTACCCTTGAGCCTTGTCCCTAAAATACTGCTTGACAGTGGAAAGAGTATATCCTTAGCCCTAAACTTAAGCCCACTCCTTAGCACTCTTCATGAAGGGTTTAGTAATGTAGAGTAGTGTGCCAGAACATCTAACTGTAGCCAATGTGGGATCGCTAGCTAGTTAGCTGTGTGTGCGGTAGTAGAGTCCATTACAAAACATATCCTAGCTAAAATGCTTCTTTAGAAACAGGGCCGGCGTTATGTACGGGCCTTAGGGGCTCTGGTCTGCCCGACTGTACCTCCAAGTGCCGATCAGTGCCGTTTAAGATGAGGGAGGACAATTTTTGCAAAAAAAGTCAGAGTGCCAAGAATAGGCTAGTTGGTAGCTCAAGTCAAGGCAGATAGAAATGGAGGTAGACATGCGGAGTAGAGAGATTAATGGGATTGATTTTTCATCAGGATATTTTCTACTGTTTTTATTTGTTGGCTGTAGGCATATGTATTTTACTTTGCTAATGATGGAAGTTATAGGCCTGCATTGACCTACAGGCTGTGATTTTGAGAAACTAAAATGTTATTATTGAAATGAAACTGTTCCACGAAAATGTGCATATAAAAATAATCCTAACTGGCATGCAGATTGGTAGAAATGGTAGGATAAATTTTAAGTTTCCCCAAACTTCCAACTCACAAGCTGCCTATGGTCTTTACTTTTACACCTGCTAAATACATAGGAGGTCCCGTGAAAAAAAGTGCCTGCCTATGGAAATCAAAGGCCCGTCCAACTGATTAGTTCTGGTGCCGGCCCTGTTTAGAAAACGAAGGGCTCTACTCAATCTGTATCGCGGAAGAGTTACATATTGCTCTCTAGAAATGTAAAGGAAATCCCGATTGAGCTGACAAATGAACCCCTTACCCTGATTACATTCAGAGATACTTAGAATGGAGGATAGGAATCCCATTGGCCAAAGAATGGAGAAACGTATAACGCCCCACCCAGCAGACTGTCGACCAATCGTGTTCACGTTGTCATGCTGCAACATGTAGTTGCTAATCATCACACAATCCCTTCTAAAAGTCGAGAAATGGGATTATTTTCCTCGAAAGTACGTAATGTCACGATTTCAAAGCTATACGATATTACAGAGAACAAATTAATCATCTCACATCTCGGAAAAGATGTGTAATGTTGTTCTTATTGTTCACGTAATTCATTATAATGTTGGGTTTTTGAGCGAGCGCCCAATTGACTCCATTCACTCCTTGAAGGAGTGATATCCTTGTCCCAAAATCACCCAGAATGCACCGCGTGGCCCATTGATGACTCATGGGCACCCTACATAATGGGCGTTAATACGATTCCAACGGAGTTTCCCATCTCCTCGAAAGTATCTCTGACACAGTCTACACTAACTCAGGAACATTGCCTTCAAATTTCAATCACACGGTAATGCTGAACTTCCGCGATACAGATTACATAGAGCCCTAAAGGTTGCAAAATGGAGTGTACATTGTCTTTTCCTTCCAGGGTTCTGGATGACAAATGAAATACTAAAGACAAAATCATGCGGTACTAACTATACCACCATCTCTGGAGAGTACATTAGTTTGAAGTCATTCTCGCTAATTGCACACAGATTATTATGTGGGATTTTGTGGTAAAAGTGTTTTTAGCCATGAGTGAGACACAGAGTAGTTTTGAAAATGTATAAACACACACACACACACACACACACACACACACACACACACACACACACACACACACACACACACACACACACACACACACACACACACACACACACACACACACACACACACACACACACACACACACACACACACACAGCCCTGCTACATTTTTTTATTCTTCCCAAACAGTAACAGCAGTGAGCAGAAGTTCAGTGTTTGGGATCCATCTGAATTAATTAAGCTCAGTATCCATACTTGAGAGGCAAACACATGGAAAATGGTTGTACATCACATTTCATTTCAGTGACAAAGCATTTCAGGCAGGTGGCTTGTATTATGTCCTAGCTGAAGTTGGGGTGGTGTAGTGCTTGATTCCATGACAGAGTTTATTGAACTGATTTAGATTGTAGGAGGAGGTACCCTGGGAATTGCTGTCTGAAATTGTGTTGTAGTTGATAAGCTTATCTGAGTTCTCTACTATCTCTTCTGTGTTTTAGAGTAGTGCTGTTTGTGTGTGTGTGTGTGTGTGTGTGTGTGTGTGTGTGTGTGTGTGTGTGTGTGTGTGTGTGTGTGTGTGTGTGTGTGTGTGTGTGTGTGTGTGTGTGTGTGTGTGTGTGTGTGTGTGTGTGTGTGTGTGTGTGTGTGTGTGTGTGTGTAATTGCCATGCCTGGTAGCTATATATTAATTATAGTGCAATATAATATTTCACCAGAATATTTAGAACGCTAAGACATGTACGAATATGAAGTCTATTTCTGTTTCCTATTGTTCTTTGATCATAATGATTTCCAAAAAATACTGTTATAGGGCATAATCCGGTAAAGACAATAAGGTATAATATGCTTTGTTTGAGTTTAACAGTTGTTTTACTGTAACTCCAGTTTATTCATTAGCCAATTGACTTGTAATCCTCGGTTAACTACTATAAATGGAACCTGTGTCTTCTCATCGTTAGCAGTTGAACCTCCCTTGATCTGTATCTGGCGTAAGTACAACCCTAGTATTGATGTGCAGTATGACCTTGTGTAAGCAAATACAAAAAGGGAGTTGATTTAAACCTCAACAAAAGACAATAAGCTCAGGGTGAGTGAGGGGGTGTATGGGGAGGGAAAGGGGTGTTTTTGTCTTGTTCACTAAGGCACCCTATTCCCTATATGGTGCACTACATTTGACCAGAACCTTATGGGCCCTGCTCAAAAGTGGGACACTATATTCGGGTATAGGGTGCCATTTGGAACACAACCTAAGTCTACTTTCACCAGATGGGGTGTTTTGTTGGTTGGATCTCTGTCGCTTTGTGAAGAAACAATGACAATTTTAGCCCTTTACCCCCTCCCTCTCAACCTCTTATTGTTTGGATGGTAACAAGATTGGAATGGCATGTATTGCTTCTGTAGCTCTGTCATCTTGGATAGGATGAGTGTGTGTTGTGTCAGATAGCACTCAGTCTCACAGTGTCTGGTCGAGTCTGTGAAATCTTATGTACCGTATAACCCCTGATCAAAGAATAATGCACAGACTGTCGCTTGGCCTCCCCTGGGCCCTGACAGTTGGACGCTGGCCCCCCCTGGGCCCTGACAGTTGGAGGGAAGAGTCTTGCATAATTGAAAAGTCCCAGGCTAAAGAGCTTTGCTGGTGCACAGGATTGTTGTTGATGACAACTACTGTAGCATTCACCTCAATAGAACATCTGAAAAGCATCAGATAATGTGTCAATCAATGCATTAGTGTCGATACCATTTGGTATCTTTGTGTGTAATTCATTCACCTCTCAACCACTCAAATGATCAAGGGGAAGGTTGATTGTAAGAGAGAGAGTTAAGGAGGGTCCCGGTTCATGAAGAAAGATGACTTGGAGTTAGAATGGGTTCAGCCCGTTAGTCCCCCATGGCTGTGTTATTCTGATGGGGAGTGTTTGCTGTCAAGGACCGTGATCACTGAAGTTGTTCACACAAGTGCATTTGTTCTACCTAGGAGTGAACCTGCCCATCATATCCAGATTACTGAATCAGCCTTTAGTCTCTGGGAAGAAGGGTAGTAGGAGGGCCAGGAGAGAAGAGAGATCAGTACATCACGCCAGTCCACAAAGTAAGAGCCCATAGATCCAAGGAGCTGGGATTACCAGACCTTCATCATTAGACTGATAGTTGTGGAAATTAGAATTAGATTAGGATGAGCACTATAATCAGATTACAGGAGCAACGAGGGTTATTCTCTGGTAATCATGCACTAATGTCTCAACAGGTTTTCTAATTGGTTAAAAGATTCCTCGTGATAATGCCTTGAAACAGATAGCAACAACTTTCCCTTTCGATCCATGTGGTTTGTTGATGTTATCAATTATCATTCCAGCAACGATCTCGGGTCCCCACTCCACCAACCCTACAATCATAGTTCTGCAATTACTTACAGAACCATCATCAAAATCTAACCCATCTGTTCCCTGTAACCGTCCATACCGGCCCAGCCGTGGTACGGTTTGTTGAGATGAAGTGTTGAGATGGAGAAGATGAATTTTTCAGCAGTCAAGCGGCGGCTTCAGCGCCAGTAGGGCCTTCATGCCTGCTAACTCCCGCTTACTGCAGCCATTAAGTTAACATGCAGCGTTTGTATTTATCTGCAGGTCTGAGTGGTTAGCGGCAATCAAACCCCAAACACGCAGACAGACAGGCAGGAGAGAGTGAGGAGGGAGACAGAGTCAAGGTAACAGGTTGATATGTCAAGAAAAACTGAGGTAAAGTGCTGACAGGCCAACATCTTAGCAGGTAACGCTTAAATCATTTTTCCTCCAAAACTTCAGTGGTAAAGGTTCAAAGAGATATAGCCATAATACAAATTTTCGGAGTAAGTAGTGGTGTTTGAAGTTATTTTATGGGATTTCGCTGTAAGGCCCAGAATTGATTTGCAGAAGGGATAAAAGGGAGATACTTTATCTTCGGAGCTTTGTCGGAAAAAGCTTAGCATCCATTGGTAGTTCCGCCAATATGTCTGCAGGCTATGGAGGTGGGGTGAGGGGGGGTTGTTGGCATTGACATTATATAGCAGAATGAATTGTGCTGAGTTTACACCTCCCGCTGCTTATGCTCTGCTCTTTCATAATCTTTCATGAACCATACAATGTTTTATTTAATGTCCTGGGTCAGAGAGAAACTTGAGAAAAAAACATATTAATAATGAAACGTGTAGTACTGGCAAGGAAGAGGGAGAGAGGGAGAGGAGGAGAAAGAGAGGAGGAGAAAACTTGGTTTGATGCTTCTCAGCAAACAGGTCAGCGGGATCTTTTGAAGTCTGCAGCTTCAGTGCAGTCAATAGTTTAAAAACGTGTGTTATTTCTGAATGTGAGGCTAGCTCGCTTGGACTTTTTCTTCCTACCTGACAAATGCCAAATATCTCATCCTTGCTGGCCAGTGCCTTGGTTGTGTGGTTGACTATTCTAACAGTAAAGCAAGAAAATATGAAGGTTTCTAAGGTCGTATACGGTTAAAACAATATATCGTTTTACTATACAGTTCTATTTTGAAGAAATATATCGGTAGTCATATATTATATACTCATAATCATTACTTTTGGACAGGTCATCATTGTAAATAAGAATGCATTCTTAATTAACCAGTACACATAAACGTTAAATAAATAAAAAATACTCATGCCAATAACTATTGTTATAATAATGATAACGATAACATGATAAATCACCACGGCTCTAGTCTACTAGTCTCACTTAATTTGACCTATTTATATTAGAACACAACAGGGAGCAGCGTAGCACAGGTTGCTGTCCTAATAACACACAGGACTAATAATATGTGTATTCCCTGGCGAATCCTCATTTACAGTGTGTTTAAGAAGGGTGAGAGATAGCTAGCTCAGCTCCTGGCCTCTATGCCTCCCGGCTCTTAATTGCTTAATTGCAGTCATTATTTGAACTGAAGGCTGTGGAGCTAGCTACCTCACCTGCTACTGCTGGCTTGGTGTTGGAGCTTCTAATTGAAAAAGAAAGCTCTGCTCTGAAACAATGGTGGATGGCTGGGTCCCTGGGGGCATGAAGATGCCTGATGTCTCTGATGCTGAGGGTTGTGATGTTACATGCACACTCTTACACAGCCACAACACACACACACACACACACACACACACACACACACACACACACACACACACACACACACACACACACACACACACACACACACACACACACACACGACACACACACACACACACACACACACACACACACACACACACACACACACACACACACACACACACACACACACACACACACACACACACACACACACACACACACACACACACACACACACACACACACACACACACACACACACACACACACACACACACACACATAGGCATAGACGTACGCACACACACACTCCCATGTAACTCAGTATCTGAATTCCCTACATCTCTCCAGGACACTGGAGGGCTACCAGATGAAAGAGTCAGATCACAGAGTCTTGGCACCTTCAGAGGAAGGTCCAGGGGCTGTGTGACTTATTTATGACTCTCCTGGGGCCTGGTGCTCCATGTCCTACACTCTCCTCTCTCGACCCTGTTCCCCCTTCTTTCCCGACACCTCCACCACCATCTCTCCCCCTGCCCTACACCCCCATCTTCCCTGCTCCTTCTCCTGTCCTACTACGCTACCCTCTCCCCTGCTCCCTCTACCCCCTCTCCCTCTCCACCTCCCTGTCTTACATCCCCTCTTACCCTGCTCCCTCTCGCATCTCCCCTCCCCCTATTCAATGTCCGTGTCTCCCCCTCTCCCTCTTTCCTCTCTCCCTCCACACTATAACCTGTGTAGACTCACAGGGCTGGCTCTGTTGCTCTCATATGGTGCAACACCCACCCCCCCCCCCCCCCCCCCCCCATCTCATCCTGTTTAAAAAGTAAACAATAGATTGGTGTGCTTGTGGTAATAATTGATGTGCAGGGAGAGAGAAAGGTGTTTATGTGGGGAAATGAGATGCCATTAACACCTGCTCCACTAGAAAAACAGCACCCCCTGTGGTTTGCCTGTGTCACTGCATGCTGTGGGTCAAAGGTCATGCACAGAGGTCCTATAGAGAGGATTATCATTTTCAATATATATATTTACCTTTATTTAACCAGGCAAGTCAGTTAAGAACAAATTCTTATTTTCAATGACAGCCTAGGAACAGTGGGTTAACTGCCTTGTTCAGGGGCAGAACAACCGATTTTTACCTTGTCAGCTCAGGGATTTGATCTTGCAACCTTTCGGTTACTGGTCTGACTCTCTAACCACTAGGCTACCCTGCCTACATTAGAGTCATGTAAATAGCTATTTCAGTTTTGGCTTGATTTTATATTTCTATCATATTTCTATATTTTAAAATAAGGTAATTGTATACCGTCAGTTTCTCAAAACCCTAAGGCAAGGCATGTTTAAACTTCATCTAGGTAAGATGCATTCGCTCTAATGCTGTAACAAGTCATAAGTCACTGGTTCAATGTAAACAAATGCATTGTGCATAGTGGCATTACACTGCTGCTTATTTCAGCTTATTTCAGTACAATGCCACCAATACAATGCAGCCTAGTTAAATAAAGGTTAAATAAAAAATTTCGAAATAAAGAAATATGACTTGCAACATTCGTACACTGTTTAGTCCTGTACGATAATCACCACGCATACTAAACAATCAGATGGCTGTTTTTGTTAAACACAAAATCCTGGTATCATGTAGTACTTTGGGACTGTAGTACTCTAATATCCAGAGTGAGTGATAATGGTTTGCATATTACAGGGCCATAAATAAAACCATTATAAGTATGTCTTTATTTATCATGATGGGTACATATTGTGTACATGACTTAGTGTGACTGCTAACTAATGTGCCATAAAATTACTATTCCATTTGCATCTTTCAAGACCTCGCTCGCTCTTAGCCATTTCTTTAAAAAAATAAAAATAAATTGAATCAACCATGCGAAAATGTTAATTCCATATGCCTACTCCAAAACACACACCCTTCTTTTTTCTTTGTCAGAGGATTTTTGTACGGGAAATATTTTACTAACGGGCTTATGAATTAATCACCACCCAAACTGAATTGGATTTTTATACAAGGTGATTCTAGAAAGCCATGTCTCACAGAGCCTCCCGCCGCGTTTTATTCAGATTTCAGCATTTTCTGGACGAGTGCATCCCTCTATTTTCCTTGGTCTTATAATGCATCCTTTGTCATCATCGTCCCAGCCAATAATGTAACTCCCTAGGAACTCCTCCTGGTGTAATTTACTTACCAAAGCCAGGCCCATTAATTTTCTATTATTGTGAAAAGATGATTTGTGTTTTGGGGGCCTGTCTGTATGTATTATTTAGTTCCTCAGCAGGGTAACATGAGGCGCTGGCTAATGGAATATAAAGTCACAGTCACACAGGCCTCATTCCCATTCTGACATTTAACTACCGAGCCGTTATGCACATGTGTTAATGTATCCTCCCCAAGCACCTTAATTCAACTTGAAATTCCTAATGGAACCCACTATCGTTGGTTGTGGTAGGTCTTCGGAGACGTCGAGGGGAAGGGAAGGGGAGGGGGGACAGCAACTTAACACGTCAATTCACTTGTCTGAGCTGTTCGTCTAGCGACTTAAATGCTCCAGTGGTTGTGTGTCTAGAGGGACACGGGAGAGAACATCTTCTGTAATAACCTCTCCTTGTCCTGATCTGTTTTAGTTAAGGGGGCGTCTTTCTTTGCCCCCTTCTTGTCTGACTGGTTGTACTTGTCTGTGATAGACACAGTGATATAAGATTGGACTTGGCAGTACCAAATCACTGCAGTGGATGACTAGTTACATTTCCTCAGCAACAATGCAGTGTCTGTCTTTTACGATGCCTTTTGATACCTTGCGATGCCTTGACTGAAACTGACATTTGTTTAAGATGATCATTTGTCGAGTCTAGTGACAAACGTTTCAGCAGAATTGCTTATTGTGGAGACTGTAGAGTTGAAAAGGTTGACCAGAGTTGGACACACAGTACAGTACATATACCTCTATGATGAGTGACACGACCGGCCAGGCCGATGAGTTGATTATGAATCAGAGACTCAACACTCACTAGTTAATGATGACAGTGTCTCTTCTGCATGAGGACCAGGATGTTATGTAGTCAATAGAGTCTATCTTTCTGTCTCTGTCTCCCTCCCCCTTCCTCTCTATCAGTCATCCAGAACAGTGGCCAGCCTCAGCCAGTTGGTCGCTACTTTCCCCCACAGCAAACTGTTCAGACACACCAGCACAGATCTGATCATAACACAGTTTCCCTTCACAACTCTGGCCCTAAACAGTCATGATTATACTGCTATTTGTCAAGGAGGTACGGATAATAAAATCACGTCTAAAGAGGAAAGTTGCTATTAATAAGACACCTTGCTCAACAGTTGATCTAATGATGAGATATATGATGGGACAGAGAATCTGACTGACACAGTAGTAATCAACATGGTCCCATTGGAATACATGTCAAAATGAGGAACAATTAACCATCGTAGTTATACACTGAGTATACAAAACAGTAGGAAAACCTTCCTAATATTGAGTTGCACCCCTTTTTGCTCTCAGAACAGCCTCAATTCGTCAGGGAATAGACTCTACTACAAGGTATTGAAAGTGTTCCAAAGGGATACTGGCCCATGCTGACTCCAATGCTCCCACAGTTATGTCAAGATGGCTGGATGCCTTTGGTTGGTGGACAATCTTGATACGCACAGGAAACTGTTGAGCGCGAAAAACCCAGCACCGTTGCAGTTCTTGACACACTCAAACTGTTGCTCCTGGCACCCACTAACATACCCCATTCAAAGGCACTTAAATATTTGTTTCTTGACCATTCACCCTCTGAATGGCACACATACACATTCCTTGTCTCAAGGCTTTAAAAGTCCTTCTTTAACATGTCTCCTCCCCTTCATCTACACTGATTGAAGTGGATGTAACAAGTGACATCAATAAGGGATCATAGCTTTCACCTGGTCAGTCTATGTCATGGAAAGAGCAGGTGTCCCTAATGTTTGTACACTCAGTGTATATCACCTAAACTGATTTATTAGTATAATCTGGGCGTGATTGCATCGGTCGGGCCGTTTGGATAATTATCGAGGTAATCTGTTTGCGGCTACAGCACTTGATAATTTAAAGAGATGGTAGTGGTAAGGATGTGGATGCATTGGGACATTAGCGGACATGGCTATTAGCAGGTTAATTAGGCAATAATTAAAGAGATACTTCAGGTTACTGTAGACTTTAGCACAATAAGGCTCTCAAGCAGGCTAATATAAAGCAGGGTGTTGGATTTAATCCCTGCATAATAATTGAGACCGGTATACCTTCCCTTCCAGACTATTATTGCCAACAGAATTTCACATGCTCCGATCGGGAATTGAGAATAGATGGTTTGATGAAGCTTACAAAGCTTTTAGACTGAACGATATTTGACAATTGAGCAGCAGGCACAAATTACCCATCCAACGCACTGGTATGATCTCAACTCCTTAGATGTTAAATCCCCTATTTAGGGGTTCTGGACCGGTTCTGACTTGGTGTACAATGCCCTCTGTGGATGTTGCAGGGTCCAGTTCCTTAAAGTTCCAGAAAGCCCCATCGGGTTTGCTTTCTACTACCACTCTGTCAGCAGAGCTGACTTGAAGTGTCAGGTTTCACACCCAACATTTGCATAGGGGGTGACGTGTAAATTCTCTGGCCTATCCAGACAAAAAAAACAATGTAATCTCCCTCTGAGGGATTTAGCCCAGCGTGGGAGATCGCATATTAAAAGGGACAGTCTAGCGTTTTCAGCAATCGTGGTTTTCATCAGATTTAGAACTCTCAACACAAATTTTTAAATAAATAATTTAGTAGAATTGAAACACAACCACTTTCTCTTGGTCACAGAGGGACAAAATCACTTTGTGCGTAAAGCTGAATCTGCAGACATTTGAATGGTGTCTCTGCGTTGCTCAGAAGAGGCTTGGCAGGAAATGCTCTGTTGTCAGGTATATGAAATGGGCCCAAATTTGTATTGTCATTAAATATTATCATATTTATTTTACAGTAATAAAAAAGGTAAAATCTTACAGTAAGTAATTTATAATTAGATTGCTACTATATTTATAAAGAATTTAAGTATTTCAAGCCCTATTCTTCCACTTTTGTTGAATAGTAAAAATGTATATACAGTACCAGTCAAAAGTTGGTTGAGAGAATGCAGAGAGTGTGCAAAGATGTCATGAAGGCTAAGGTTGGCTACATTTAAGAATCTCAAATATAAAATATATTTTGATTTGTTTAACACTTTATTGGTTACTACATGATTCCATATAAAATCAAATCAAAAGCCCTAACCAACAATGCAGTTTAAAAAAAATCTATAAAAAATACGAATAAGAAATAAAAGTAACAAATAATTAAAGAGCAGCAGTAAAATAACAATAGGGAGGCTATATACAGGGGGTACCGGTACAGAGTCAATGTGTAGGGCACTGGTTAATCGAGATCATTTAGGTAATATGTACATGTAGGTAGCGTTATTAAAGTGACTACGGATAGATAATAACAGAGAGTAGCAGCAGTGTACAAGAGGGAGGGGGGCAATGCAAATAGTCTGGGTAGACATTTGATTAGATGTTCAGGAGTCTTATGGCTTGGGGGTAGAAGCTGTTTAGAAGCCTCTTGGACCTAGACTTGGTGCTCCGGTACCGCTTGCCATGCGGTAGCAGAGAGAACAGTCTATGACTAGGGTGGCTGGAGTCTTTGACAATTTTAAGGGCCTTCCTCTGACACCGCCTGGTATAGAGGTCCTGGATGGCAGGAAGCTTGGCCCCAGTGATGTACTGGGCTGTACGCACTACCCTCTGTAGTGCCTTGCGGTTGGAGGCCGAGCAGTTGCCATACCAGGCAGTGATGCAACCAGTCAGGATGCTCTCGATGGTGCAGCTGTAGAACCCTTTGAGGATCTGAGGACCCATTCTAAATCTTTTCAGTCTCCTGAGGGGGAATAGGTTTTGTCGTGCCTTATTCATGACTGTCTTGGTTTGCTTGGACCATGTTAGTTTGTTGGTGACGTGGACACCAAAGAACTTGAAGCTCTCAACCTGCTCCACTACAGCCCCGTCGATGAGAAAGGGGGCGTGCTCTGTCCTCCTTTTCCTGTTGTCCACAATCATCTCCTTTGTCTTGATCACGTTGAGGGAGAGGTTGTTGTCCTGGCACCACACGGCCAGGTCTCTGACCTCCTCCCTATAGGCTGTCTCGTTGTTGTCGTTGATCAGGCCTACCACTGATGTGTCATCGGCAAACTTAATGATGGTGTTGGAGTCGTGCCTGGCATGCAGTCATGATTGAACAGGGAGTACAGGAGGGGACTGAGCACGCACCCCTGAGGGTCCCCCGTGTTGAGGATCAGTGTGGCGGATGTGTTGTTACCTACCCTTACCACCTGGGGGCGGCCCGTCAGCAAGGCCAGGATTCAGTTGCAGAGGGAGGTGTTTAGTTCCAGGGTCCTTAGCTTAGTGATGAGCTTTGAGGGCACTATGGTGTTGAACGCTGAGCTGTAGTCAATGAATAGCATTCTCACACATATTGTCCAGGTGGAAAAGGGCAGTGTGGAGTGTAGATTTGATGTCTTCACTATTATTCTGCAATGTAGAAAATAGTAAAAATAAGGAAAAACCCTTGAATGAGTAGGTGTGTTCAGACTTTTGACTGGTACTGTACAATTATTTATATATTTTTACCATAACTTTAAAGAGGTTTTAATAGATATACTTTCATTTAATGAGACGTTGGTTGCTTCATCCTTGGATGGTTTTTGCCAACTTTAGCAGAAATAAATGTATCTACATAATAAAAGGTTGACAGTTAGGTATAATAATATATTACTAGCAGTACCCCACCCTTATGGGCAGTAAATTATTGGAAATTAATCATTTGGTTCAATGCAATCCCCCCTCCTGCAATTCAAAAATGTGTTTATCTATTCATTCTTTTGGTCTCTGGATATGTAACGGTAATCTTTGCATGAAGAAGTGGACCAAAGCGCAGCGTGGTAAGTGTTCATGATTTATTCTCAAAAAACACTTGAAAAAAATAACAAAGAGCAAAACGACAACGAACAGTTCTGTCAGGTGGAGAAACACAAAACAGAAAATAACTACCCACAAAATACAGGTGGGAAAAAGCTGCCTAAGTATGATTCTCAATCAGAGACAACGATAGACAGCTGCCTCTGATTGAGAACCACACCCGGCCAAACACAAAGAAATACAAAACATAAAAAGTGAATATAGAATGCCCACCAAAATAGAGACATAAAATGTATCCTAAAATGATCTCTACGTTCAGGGCGTGACAGGATATAGCAATATTCTCATCTCCAGAGCATTTAAAAAAACTCCCATAGGCCTAATTTCCCATAGGATTATTGCACTGAAATGTTGTGATTGGCCTACCATGAACCTATGCTCATTTACAGTACAGTATATAAAAAACAGTATAGGTGGGCTCCAGATGAACTTTTCCCAACATTTTCAGTTGGTTGCACCAGCCCATGATTTGGTTGCACAAAAATTGTCACAGCGTCGCGCAATAGAAAAATACATTGTAATACTGTTATAAAGTATTTCACAGTGCTTAAAGGGTATGTAGTATAAACAGAACCACATGTAACATATGGATTTGCATTAGTGTACGCGTTAAAAGTCCCAATGCAAAGTTACACACCACTATTCTATTTTTCAAATTATTACATAAAACCGATCGAAGTCATGTCAGATTTTTTTGTCGTTGTTGGGGGGTGAGCACTCATGACTACTGGTTTCAATTACATTTTCAGCCAACTTGCGAGCAAATACTTTATGAATATATTGTTACAAATCAGCTTGCAAGGTTGCTAGCAAACTAGCCTGCTAACATTAGCCCTACCAGCCTGCTAACTTTACATGAGCACTTCATGAGTCAGCCAGTTGCTATCAACAACTACATTAAATATAACCAACTTTTTTTGAAATACATAACAACATCTAACCAGCTATCAAAGAATGTTATATGCAGTTAATGTTACCTTAGCCAGCAAACTAGCCAGCCAGTTAACGTTGGCTATTTCAGCCAGCTAGGTAGCCAGCCAGCTAACGCTACAACAATCAAGACCAGCGAGCACAGGCAGTAACACACAGAACAACTAAAACAAAACCCTCCAGCAGATAAAAAAAAAAGCAAAGAGAGTGGACACAAATATTGACGGATGGGGTCAATCGTGGTTCGGACTATAGGCTGAGTTAGCTACCAAAGAAAGCGAGAGCCAGGGAGAGAGGCACTTCTGATGTGAAAAGCCTAGCTATTTTAGCCAGCTAACTAGCCTTATCAGCTAGCATACCATGGCAAAGGAAACTTGCCAATTCCAGTGTGTGCAGTAAATGGGATAAGAAATAGGTTCCCAAATGAGGAGAACATGTACTACACTGTCTTCAAGTTAACATCCAAAGAATTCAAACACGTTTTTACCTTTTCATTAACAGTTATAAAAATCACTTTTGACATGGAGTGCTTTTTGTGTTTATCTGTCACATTTCACTTTGTGATCACAGTCCCCATAATAATGATAGTTAATATATAATAACAATTCCATTGTTGAAATACAATACATTTCTTTATGGATGATTGAATTCCACTCTGAAAGCTTGGCGGCAGCAGCAGAGACATGCCACGCTTTGTGTGAGGATCGTCAAGGAGCCAGGTCCGATGAACATAGACCTCGGGCGGGTGTATAACTGCTGCTTAAACTTATCAAATTATCTCAACTCAGTAATGGGAAGTAAACAAGGGCAGAGAATACAAGGGAACAACTTTGTGTAACTAAACCCTAGTGACAGTTACTGCTCTACCCTAGCAGACGGACAGGAATCAGCTTAGGGCTGGATGTGTGTTGATGGCAGCTTGACATTAGAAGGCGGATGTTGAACTGTGGTGGTATTCAGGTTCCTAGAGGAAGAGAGGGAGAAATACAGAAATAGAAATAAATGTTACTCAAGTTGTCACACATACTTTGAATCATTATGACACAAAATATTACCAATGAGACAATAACAATACTTACTGCATGAGTACTGTCTCAAGCCATTACAGAGCAGGCCGGAGAAGCTGAGGCACGAGGAGAGCCACCCGCATGTAAAAAAGCCCTACACGTTACATGATATACTCCCTAAATGCCTAGTCCTTCATGGGAGTCAGACCCCAGGATCCTGGAATGAACTCCACCATTCTGAAGCCAGTTTCAACGTCCCATGAAGGACCAAGCATTTAGGGAGTATCGCGGCATGTATCTCACAGGAGAAAGCATCAGACGGAGTGAAACAGCATCCCTCGGCCTTTCTACGTGCAGGCCATCTATCTGATGCTGTCTGTCCAAACGAGTATGACATTGTTGCAGCCCATAGCATTGAAGGGAAGGGAAGCCAGTGAGCGTCTGGCCTCCCTT
Source organism: Salvelinus alpinus (assembly GCF_045679555.1). Classification (NCBI taxonomy): domain Eukaryota; kingdom Metazoa; phylum Chordata; class Actinopteri; order Salmoniformes; family Salmonidae; genus Salvelinus; species Salvelinus alpinus. The sequence continues at coordinate 35,078,458 of NC_092091.1, read as the reverse complement.
GACAAAAAAAGTATAAAAAATTAGCCAGTCAGCATTGAGCTAAACTGAGCGAGCTCAAATGTGAATGGTCCTGGCACACCAAAAACAAGTGTCATGGGAAGCCAGCTTGGATTTGGTGTCGCTCCTACCAAATCCCTTTGAGAGCATTGACAGAAAAACTTGAATTGTTGCATCTCGTTGTGTTGGCCCTTTCCTAAATTAGCTATGGATGTAGATGGGGATTGGGACTTGTGGTTTTACTTAATTCTCCGCACTGGCCCGTGATTATAATGGCGATTCTGATCAAACCATTAATTCATACATTGTTGTGCCCCTGGCCTGAGAGAATGGAAGTTCAATATGTAGCTAGATGTAGAAGGCTAATGTTAACTAGCCAATTTTGCCCATGAATGGAAGTTAGGCTAGTGGGCAAGCATTTTAACCAGGTAGCCTAGGACAACAAGAAATACAAGTGTGTTCTGTATAACAGAGTGATAGACTGTTTTGTCAACATGGAAGAGGAGGATGGCATTGGCATTTCTCTACAAGTAGGGTGAGTCAACATGTTTTTCTACTTGTACGAATGCACACACACTGGACAGAGGTTGCTATCCGGTTTTGTGATAAAACAAAGGTATAGTTGAATTTATTCTGCCACTGTGTCTTCTTATTGTCTTGGCCTTTAGACCTATATATCACGGTCACATGGCGTATGAATGAACAGGATATAGAGTAAACAACGCAATTATTACAACACATAGGTTGTAATATGGCTTTTTTTTGTCTTCCCCGCTACTGGTGGACAAAAAAATTACAAAAACGTTCACTATTTTGCCAGCGTGGTCTGTAAAGCCACAAATCATAAACAGGCATGTCAACAATATTGGCAGACTAATAAAAAATAAACATTTATATATTTTGACATTTATATATTGTGATTCTTACCATAGGTGGGTTTGGCCAAATTGTGTATCCACCCTTCTTGGTCTTTGGGAAGGAGAGGGAGTACCTGAGCAGCTAGTCTTTTCTCGCTGCCTGCATCCATCCACTGTTGTCATTCTAATGCAAGGCTGCAAGGTATGATATAAATTGTTAAAAAAATTATTTAAAAAATAAGCATAGGATACATTTGATGGGTTGCTGAATATTGAGAGACACAAACACTGGAAAGGGCTTTGATACACTTGACTGTAATAATGACCATTTCAGTAGTTAGAAAAAATATCTTATTTTGAAATGGCTTTACTGACCTTGCATGCATTCCCTTGTAGGAGAAAGGCGGTGTGCTTCGGCAGGAAGTGCAGCATCACTCCTTCCATCTGCTGCTAAGACCAGATCTCCACCCATTTCCTTGAGGGTTTTGATGGTGCCACTCTGCTCGACATCCCATGTGTTGAGGACTGCTGGCTCAAGGTGGTTATGCTGGTGACGAAAGAATGTGCTGCAGTGAATAGTTGCCACTCCGATAATGCCGAGCATTCGGAGGACTTTGGTCGGCATACAACCTGACACCAATATGGCAGCAGAAAGGACTAGATTTCCTGCTGGCACCCTCTAGATAGGCTGGCTGGACCATTCTCTCACATGGTTGTACGACTTGCAGATCTGCATGATGTAGAGCGCTGTCCCTCTCGCTGCTGACGTAGTCCCTGAACTCGCCGCACCACACCCAACACAGACTTGGAAAAGCTTCATTAGTTTGGACTGGAACACAATAAATGTATTTTCTCATCCGAACTGGCTGAAGCCTCAGGCTAGCTGATAGTGAATAAATATACTATATGTCAGACATTATTATAATGTCAGACATTTTTACAGATGCTGTAGGGCAAACAATGTCATCTTCTGCATCCTCAGCTGGGATGTAGTCCTCATCCTCCATGTCCTCTCCATCGCCATAGATGTCCTCGTTCTCCTCCTCCTAACCCAGGTTAATCTCTTCATCTTCTCCAATTAATGTGCATTGCACAAACTGGGACTGTGCCATACTGTTGATCGCTTGCCATCCTAGACATATTTCAGTATGTGCACAAATTAAATCTGCTCAGTTTTTATGATAATATATTATTGGTATTGACAGCTTTTTCACTGTAACTGCCTGGTGATGAGGTGAGGTGAGCAGTATAAATGTGACATATGAGAAGACAAAGCAACCATAATATCAAATCCAAAGTAACTAGGGCAGAAATAAAAAATTATGACTCACCAACGCTTCTTGTATTTGGCATTGGATATTGCACCTGTTTGTCTTTATGACACGGTCCAGTTGGTCCCAATGCAGGTGATGCGACCGGCACTTCAGACTGTAGAGGTAAAGAGACTATCCGAGAAGGTCTCTCAATGGGATAAGGCTCATCCTGGGCACTGGGTGCTAGACACTAGATTTAGGGTGGGGGAAATGTAGAAAATAGATTAATAATCTAAACATGCCGAATCAGTATTTAAGTATAATCTTCAGTCAACATCCATTTACTGTCTATTTTCACAGCAATTATTTATTATTTTACTATACTATATTGTGAATGTTATTTTCTTTAGGCTTAGGCCATTTTTTCCACTTGGGGGATCAATCATGTCGAAGACTAATATATTTGCCTAACTCTTAATGTATTTATAAATACTAGCTTTCATGTATTACATAACACAAGTAATATTATGTACTATAGCTTACTGTATATTTCTGATAATATGTTATATTATCTAGATGGCTTTGGTTGTTACCAAACTTGTCCCGACACACTTGTCTAAATTGATAGGTCATGTGAAGGAAATGCTATAATCAACCTCAGCCGCATCAGCTAAGTGGATGGTTCACTATTGTCTAGACATGTACACATATTCATGAAATACAATAGATGGCCGTAATCCCCTCCAGACACACCTGGCTAATTTGATGGGTCTTGTAATAATCCGACCTATATGGAGTCTCTTGTTTAGACATGTAGCTAGGTAGCTAGCTAGCTAGCTAGATAAACAAGGAACCGGCGTAATCCCAACCCATACTACAACAAATACAAACATTGTCAAAGCTGTAGTACGAATCTGCAGGTAGCAAAAGCTAATAAACTAGGTTCAATGTTAGCTAGCTAACATTAGGCTATAACTAGAAATGCAAATGGACTTCTGATATGAATAATATTACTACACAGATCATACATGTAACAATTGCTAGCGAGTAAGCAAGCTAACTAACAGTACGCTTTAACTTGCAATTAAAAACTACTTGACAAAAGTAGAAACTTATTTTTGAAAATGTAGCTACACTCTTACCCATATACATGGATGAACGCTTCATGGCAGACTGGAACCATTTTATTCAATTTTGTTTGTAGCTAACGTTACATCTTTTGGCCAGCGTTGTGTCAAGTCACTACGGTTCACACTGACCGTGTAGCCCATCACTTTTTCCAACTAATCTGTTGATAGCGCCTGCTAAATTCAGTGCATCAATGTTGTTGAGAAAAGTAGCAAGACCTTTGTAGTTCTCGATAGCTAATGTTATATCTTTCAAAAACGGTGCAGTAGAAAGTACTGTCAACACATACTGAACAGCTCACGTTATAGACAGAAGCATGCTTGATGGCAGACCAATCCAAACTCATTTCCAAACTCATGGATGGGCATGTCCAGCCCATCCATTATCTCAGCCAATCATGGCTAGTGGGAAGGTTGCCACTTTTTCCATGGCTAAACCAACTAGGCTTGCAAATTAACAATTGTATTCGTATTTTTATGGATGGAATACAAGTTTATTATTAAGGCAAATGAAAGTTCACATGTTCCAGAAGGCATTTCTGTCAAAAAAATGCATATTGATGAAAAATAAATGTTTATGTTCAAATGCCGCTCCTGTGAAGTAGTGACGTGCAACATACGTCTACTTTCCTGAAACTAGTCACATATGACGCAGAGAAATAGTGAATTGTGGGTAGTTTCAAAGATATCTGGAAATAAGTTAAAAAACACAAATACATAACAATGTTTGTAGTTATAGGTAAGCAAATTGTGACTATAACTAAGTTACTAAGTCTTTGACCACACTGTGTTACTTTGGTGAGTAAAAACTCATGCTTCCTACCCCTTAACTGTGTAGATAATCCTCTAAGAAAACCAATGGTCCAAACCTCATTCTCTATCATAATCCGTTCACAAGTTATTGGCATATACCCTTGTAGGGTGGCCAAAATTAGGGTGACTAAATCAATGGAGGCCAGAGAAAAAAAATTGTCAAACATAAGGAAAATTGCACAGCATCACGTCAGCTAGGCTTTCCCGTTGAACTCGTCATATTTTTTATCAAAACCGCAGGACAATATAGAGGTAAGATAGATATCGATTTTGAGACATGACATGTAATATTTTCATATTTTAGTATACACTTTTTGTACTAATGCGAAATTCCTGTTCTTTTGTCGAAGACTTCTCACAAAAACAAACATATCTCTGTAAAATGTCAATGGAGCACTGAGTGTACTGCAAACTCTTAATTTTCAAAGCCTTTTACATTTAATTCAGCTCGTGTCATGCTAATTTATCTTTTTGCGACCCGGGGTAACAACTTTGAAGATGACAACCACAACATGTAAAATCCTCAAAAGTTGTGGCAAGAAAGCTGCACCGCTCTGGCAACAAAGGTTGGTGCTTATTTTTTGATGTATTAGGTTATAAAATCTTTTTTGGATACATTTGTCTTGGTTAAATGTATTTTATAAGATAAGGAAGTGACATTTCATCACCAAAGCATGTTTTCACCCACCCTGGGCAGAGTGGGTGGGCACCCTATAATATTGTTGTAAAATCGCTAAATATAATTTCCTGATAGTTAGCCGGGAAATTGATTAATCTAACAGTGCATTTTATCTTTTAAAAAACGTTGCAGCATACTACTGAGCAAGAGGACAAGTATATTAGAGTGTCTAGTTTGAGAAACAGACGCCTCACAAGTCCTCAACTGGCAGCTTCATTAAATAGTACCCGCAAACCACCAGTCTCAATGTCGTTGTTTTGCCGTTGTGTATAAAAAACACTATTTTGCTGAAAATGTTTTAGTTTTTTTACCCTTTACTGTATTTATACTTTGAATATCACTTTTCAACAGTAAAAGTTCAGAAATTGCTGGAGGATGTCTTTAAAGGAAAAATTGGTTTGCACATCTACATAATACATACGACACCAACAAATACACATTTATTCCCTGAGTTTTGGCTCTATCCCTATTATGAGAATAGTTTGTGTAAATTTACCAGGGCAACATAATGATGTGTATAGCAGTAACATTTATTGGCAGCATCTTAACATAGTGAGACCTTGATAGTCCAATAATTCAATAGTTTGTGTCAATACCACCTCTGAACCGAGTCTGTTTGTGTTCAAATAACTGCCCTGTCAGGCAATCTGTCAGAGGAGTAGCCAGGGGTCAAAGAGGATGATCTTGGTGCAGAGGTCAATGTCCAATGAAGTCCTCTGGAGGTGAAAGTGACAACCCCCTTACCAACAGACACACGCACAGACAAGCACGCGCACACACAGGCTTCATCTCCCCTCTATGATTGACTTACAAATGGAGTGTCGTCTGGCCTCAAAGTGACTCCCAGCATTAAATGTGCCTGCCGAGTCGATATGACTTTACTAGTGGCCTGGACTCCCCTGACAGGCCCTGCTTGGCTTCCTGACCCTAGTTTACACTGATCTTTTGTCCACAGATAGACCCGTCTCTCTTCTTACCTCTCTATCTCCTTTCTTTCTTTCCTTCTTTCATTCTTTCTTTCCTTCTCCAAACCCACAGCATTATTTCTGATCGCGTTTAGGTCTTCTTTGTGAGCATACACATAAGGTAGCCTACATGAATGCAGTATTGAATATCAACACAATAGTTGGCTCACTTCACCTTTGACATGGGGTCCAGGACAGATCCATACTTTAGGACAGATCCATACTTTACAAAGTACTTGCAAATTGACTGCCCAGGGGGGAAAGGACGATGCCAGCCCTTAATCGAGGCCTATAGAGTTGTCATCATACAGATGTAAGTAGTATATGATTGGATGACTCCAATGTCACTGGATATATTCCTATGTGTACGGTGTACATACAGTATGTAGAGACGTCTTCACTGCCAGAGTGGATGCAGTGCAAACTCCCTCCCTCCCTCTGTATGTCACTATCTCTCTCCCCTCTCCTCTTTCCCTCTCTCTTCTCTTTTTCTCTTTTCTTCCCCCCGTCTCTCTCTCTCTCTCCATCCCTCATCACCCCTGTCCTTGATGATTATGTTGCCCTCTGACTCCAAATCCCGGAAGAGTGCAGGCAAGCAGCCGACGGGGGAATTCAACATTGTTGCTTTCCTTTTTTAGGAAGCTACCCCGTAAACCTTGCAAGCTAATCCACAAATCCGACCTTGGATTTGAGCCACTGAGTCGGAGGGGAAAGTAATTGGGTTGTGGCTAATAATTGGATTTTCTGCTGCTTGGTCAGAAAAACGTAACAACCAATGTCCTAGCAGAGAGAGACTGGGATTTCTGTAAGCTCTTAGTTCAGAGGTGTGGCTGTAGCCCCAGGTTGCAACGTTATAAAATGATTAACATAGACGATCGGCTTTCAGCCCCTGTGTTAAAAAATGTGCCTTGTGAAAGCTCAGTAATTTAGTGTGTAGTTTCTAATACCTCATTACAGGGACTGAAAGGCCCCCCAGACAGGAATAGTAGAAATAATGAGTTATCCAGATTACATCCGCTGGTGGGTTAGGGTGGCGGAATGTAAGAGGAAGGTGAGTGAAGCACACAGGGAACTATAGACCTGTTGTCGTCGAGACAGACTTAAAAATCTGTGGTTATGTGATAATTTTGAAAATAGATCTAAACTCTCAGGTACTTGTAATAACACAATAAACTGAATACACGTTGTTAATTTTTATTAATTTAAAGTAGAATCAAGTTTACTTTGAGTTCTCCCCTGAATACTTTTTGTGTTTCTGAGAATCGTTGTCAGTTTCTTACACTTTCCTTGAACCCAGTAAGAATGGAAATAGCCTGCAGTCTGTCTGTGAGATGTTAGCAGGTAGTGTATGTATCTGTGTCTGCCTGGTTTTGCTGTTGTTGTTGTCGTCGTTGCTGTGGACAGACTCACGTGTCAGGAAGGGAGTCTGGTGGTAGTGGAGGAAAGCAGAACTCTAATTAGAGTTTGGTAGAGAAAGAGAGAAAGTTTACAGGGAGCCGGAACAGGAGATGGAAATGAGCAATCTACCAATCTACCACACAGCGTGTCCATGGATGGAGTCAGGGGGACAGTCTTTCCTTCCTGCAGAGGCTTTGAGTCGCACAGCCCTGCATTGTCTGAGCTGAGAGACCCAACTTCAAACTGCTTTAAAGAAGTAGCGGATGGACGCCACCCTTTACACGGGTCCCTTGCTGGTTATAGGCACCCTGGTCGATAGCTGTAGAGTTTGTGTGTGTGTGGTGTGTGTGCAGATAGCTGTGGAGTCACCTTGGTATAGTGTTCCATTGTGAACTCGTTATGCCTAGAGATATACTGGAGACATGCTGGTTTGCCAATACACTATTCAAAGGGCCAGCATGCCACACAAGGTCTGGACCGCTAACACAATCCACGGGCTGCTGCAGAAAGCAATATAGACACCATGGATGTGGATGCATATCATTTTCCATGTACAGCACTAAATATAACACAACTGTCCATTATAAAGTGAAAGAAAATAAAAAATGACATGAATCAATTCGTTTTAATCTATCTGTGTTGACAAAAAACACAGAGCATTTTTATTTTTATTTTGAAAGAATCAGGATTTACTTGAAGGACACAGAGAACAATTGTTACAGTTAAAGTACCTTTTTATGTTTTTGAGAAAAGGTTATTTGGAGAGTCTCACTACGGCTGCATTGTCCTTTTGTGGTTTCCAATTTAGCGAGGAGAAGCACAGTTCGTTGTCAGTGGCGGTGTGAAACTTGGCGAGGGAGCGTGGTCCTGAAAGTTTACAAGATTGGGAGCTTTTGGCTATGTTATTTCAAGACTGTGACGATCAAAGAAGGGCAATTTTTTGCTCAGGAGTTTAAAAAAATTGGGAATCTATTTTGAAGCTAGAACAAGGGTCCTGTCCTGTGCATGGAATCCTAATTTCACAGCTGTAATTCTGGGTCCCAAATGGAACACTATTCCCTGTAGTACAGTACTTTAGAGCCCTATGGGCTCTGGTAAAAAGTAGTGCACTGTATAGGCAGTAGCCTAAATCTAATGGAGGTATAATTGCCAGGGAAGAAACGTTACACTGCACCGCAAAACAACAATATCAAAATGGTGCCTGTTTTGGTGTTTTCCCTAGCACTACACAGCTGATTCAAATAACCAACTCATCAAGCTTCAATTATTTGAATAAGCTGTGTAGTGCTAGGGCAACAAAACAAAAAGTGCACCCAGGGGAGGTCCCAGGACCGAGTTTCAGAAACCCTCGGCTAGAACAGCCTCCATGCCATCATCTGAGATTGAGATGCAGGTGAGAGAGTAAGGGGTTCAGCCTGGCAATCTGCTCTCCATCAATTTATATATTATTACGTAGGAAAGGTCAGAGCTAAAAAATCTTCATGGAGAGACTACAATTACCTATCATTTCAGGCAGAGGGGGAACAAAAAGCTGCCGCAAGCAGACATTTCCAGGAGTTATTTTCAGAAAGCCCCAATCTTGTCATGAAATAAGGGCGAATTGGAAACACTTGATGATCATTCATGTAATGAAAAACACATCCTGTACATTATGGAGGCTGAAATTGGTGTGGTATTGAAAATTGCTATAATGTAACAAAGGGTAGAGAGGCATAAATGATGCGAACACACACATAAAGGCTTGTGCGAGAGTGAGCACACACACACACATTATTATAGGGGCTATCTCATAAACCCTCAAAGTTCCAGAATGAGGGAAAATGGCAACCAATGTGGTCAGGGTGAAATCCAAACCAGTCTAATTGGAATGAATGTCAGTGAACTGTCAACTTTACAGTAATGTACTGTTAAACCAAAGTTTCTTTGGAATTTATAGTAACATACTGTATATTTTTTACTGTAATTTATAGCCTGCCAGTAAGTTACCGTAAAAACAACAGGATTATTTTTACAGTTCTCATTTCCTTATTTTACTTATGTATGAAAATTAAAGTAAGGCACTTGATATATCAAAATTTTTATTATTGTCAACTTAAAATATTGTCATACACTTATAAATACAGTTTATACAGGTTTTATATACATTTTCTGTGTAAATAGCCTCTAAAATATATGAAACAGACCATAAATGTCTATTTGTTTTCTTATTGGAAAGCTGTGATATCATCAACTGATTTCAACCAATGTATGGCTGTGGATTGACTACATTGTTTGAATGGAATGTTGGCATATTGGCAGTTAATTGGAAAAAATTATGGAACCATTCCTCTAAAACTTACTGGCTAGCTAGCTAACAAACATAAAGTGCAGAGACATTCTTCAAATACATTGTTTTACACAATATCTTACAGCACTGCCTGACCAAAAGTGCTGACCTTTTATAACATCATAAGAAGGTTCATGTCCATTCTGGTATTCTAATTCCTAATTCTATGGTTGTGTCCATCGCACATAATATCCTCTCAGATGTCACCATGACCATAACTCATGTTTAGATGAATAGATACTTTGGGATACATAAAACAAGTGTAAAGAGCAAAGGTCAGTACATGGGTAATCATTCATAGAAAAATATGTATTTATCTTGATAATTCATGTCATTCGACCTGTCCCAATAATTATTTACATATTCAATATTATTATAAAAATGATAAGATGCATCATCTTGTGATTTTTCTTTTAGTTATGTTGCTGATAAGCCAATCTAATGATGATATCATGCGTACTTTTTGTTGTAGTCCTGATGGGAAAATAAAGATGTGATTCACTATGAGGTAATCACCTTAATACCCAGTGAGCCTGCAGTAAGTCTGGACTAAGCCAAGTTAGAGATTCCGTCTCAAATGGCACTATTCCCTCTATAGTGCACTACTTTTGACCAAAGCCCAAAGGGCTTTCATCAAAAGTAGTGTACTGTAAAGGGAATAGGGTGACATGTGGGACCAGCATAGACTCAACACTATTAGGGAGAAAGGCTCCAGGAATGAGCAAGGCTGTCCAATCTTTTTACTTCCTCTTTAGCCGAAAGTGATGGAGTGACTTTGTTCCTTCGCAATTGTCTGAAAGAGTCCCCTCCTTGGTTTTTATTCTCTGTCAAAAGACCAGACCTGATCTCCCACGACACAAACAAATCAACGTTCTTTTCTTTTTATTCTGTGGTTGGAAGAACATAATTAAAAAGGAGGACTGAATTGTTTACAAGCTTGAATCCTCTGTTCAATAAGCCACGCTCATCTAGAACTTCATAAAAGCAATTTCTTTCTTAATAATATGTTCTTATTTGCTTAAGACTGAAGCTGCGTCACAAATATCACAACTGTGCACTACCTTTGACCGAGCCCTATTGGCCCTGGTCAAAAGCAGTGCACAACAATGAGAATAGGTTGGCATTTGGGATGCAGACAGATGAAATGCTCTATTCTATCATTGAGGTAATTAGATTTCTCTATGTAAATGGCCTTTTAAAGTGCCCAGCACTCGGAGACAGAGAGAGTGACTAGCTGCTCACTGCTGAGCTCATATTTGTTCACTGCTGCCTCCCTCAGGCCGCTTGTGTATGAACCACTTGGCTTGGCATCCCCTTGCATGGGCAACACACTGCTGCCACAGAAATAACCCACAGCCACACACAGTCAACCGCCGTACGGCCCGCACTTCGCTAGCGGCCACATCCAGAAGCAGTTTGAAATAAAACAACACCCATGGCCTCGACCTGTTTATTGCTGCTGATCATCTGCTCAATGACTCAGTCTCAATCCATCGGAGGAAATCACTTCTATCATGAATAGTTACTGCAGAGAAACCAAATAGTGCCATTCATGTAGATCTAATTTGTTTTTTATTTGTTTTCAAGTTATATAGATGATCTTATTGGTAAATGAAACGCCTGACCCTGGAGTTTGAACTGGAGGAGTAACTAATATAAACTAATATAGATGCTGTGATAGTGTGCGTGTGTGTGCACGAGTGCATGCGCAAGTGCGGGCATGTGTCGACACAATATAAATTGCATCAGTGTCGCTGTGTTGTGTTTGTTTCAATATCATAAAGTATTCTTCCCAGATACACCAGTAGCTTAATTGGCAAATGACAACAGCTTTAGTTCTAAATGGATTCTTCATAATCCCGTGTCCCCAATAGATCACATACTGTAAGCATATGGCAGATTTCACTCACTTTAAGATTAAGTCATTTCTAATTAACTTTAAGTGGCTGATTGGCAAGAATGAGTTAGCACGCATTCGCTGTCGAAATTAAAATAAATTAAATTTACGGGGTGCTTTCTATGCTGGCAAATAATGTTTGTGATCATTTAAAAAATATATGAACCGTGTGTTTGGGAGTGATTTGGGCACAGTGCAGATACACACAAATCGACTGAGGTATAGATTTCCCATTCTATTTGGGGATATCTTCTTAGCTGAAAAACTGTGAACATCTCATAAAGATCATATTTTATTCTGTGGATTATCATCTGAGCAAAAGCAAGAAGAGCAAAGCAAGACGGCAGCCATTGTCTTAGAGGGAAACAAAGGAGTTGGTGACATCACTAATAATAAAAAAAATTAACAGCAGGCTCTAGCAGCCCATTATGTGGTACAGTTTAAGCCTGGAAAGAGGACCATATGCTAGGCTCTGGGCTATGCTGTTCACCTAACTCCTCACAGACTGACTGACTGGCCATACACACATTTCATATCACTGACAACCCACAACCCTCCTCTCTCCCACAGCCTTGTCAAGCGCCTGTTGTCAAACAATTAACATCCTATTAACATATATTTTATTTATTGCCCTATCAACGTGGAAACACAAAGACATGTAAATGCACTGGCCAGATTAGAGTAAAGGAGCATGGATGGCAGATTTCTCACTCATTATGACAGCTGTAGAATCAGGTCAGATTATATAGGCATAGACATTTTAACAGATTGGTTTCCTATTGATAGCTGCAATTAAATAAGCCGGCTTTGAAATATTCAAAAGATTGCTCTGATTCTTTCTGTCTTTCTTGTTTGGTGGAGTGTATGATGTATGCATGGATAATAAAAATAAATAAAACATCTGTTTCTGTAATGATCGTTTCACAATTATCTTGTCACAGCTTTCTATTTCCTCTGGAGTAATTGGGATGCCCTCCCAGATTATCCGGTCTAAATTGCAATACTAATTACAAAGCCTAACAGTTGCCTTGGCATCAATAGTCTATTAGGATTAATTAAGATAGGAAGGGACAGATGAGGATTAAGCACATTGTTTGCAGTTTGACAATGTAGAGGTCAAACCATCAAGTTTCTGTTCTAGCTCCATTATATTAATCCCACTGTGTAATTTTCACAGTAAAAATGGGTGTTGATTATTATTCATTTCCAACTAACACACATACTAATTATTGGTAGAAAATGTACCACACAATAGGGTTTAATTCTTTTTCTTTCTTCATCTCATTGTAATTTCCCCTCGTAAGGGATAGCAGCAGGACAAAGCACAAACGATTTGGTAATTGATTATGCTTCTAATTACAAAGCATACAATTAGCTGAAGTTATTGATAGTTGAGCAGCATGTGCCTGTTCTGCTAGCCCCTGGAGCTGTGATCTGTGCTGTCTGCCTTTGTCTGCTCCCAGAGGAGATGACTGTCCTTCCCTGTTAATGAAGGAAATTACTTTTAAATAACAAGGGTGTCATACAGAGAGAGAGAGAGAGAGAGTGAGAGTGAGAGAGAGAGAGACAGAGAGAGAGAGAGAGAGAGAGAGAGAGAGAGAGAGAGAGAGAGAGAGAGAGAGAGAGAGAGAGATCCCCCTTCCTCCCCTGTTAGATGGCAAGATAGACCAATTTATTGGCAGCCAACTCAAATAAACTTACATGCCCTTTTCAGGGTTTACTAGCTTTTAATGAAACATTTGTAAATAGAATGATAGACATTTTAGGCAAAAATATATATGGTACTGTATTTCACATAAAACTATATATCACCATCATTCTGAGATGATCAGATTTTAAAGTAGTCCCAGAGTTAAAATGTTAAGATGTTTTAAAAAGCTGCAGCTAGAATTAGAGTCATGGATGCCTTGCTAATAAATACTCTCAAATGGTTTTGACAGGTAGTACTCTGGAGTATTGAAGAGAGCGGTGAGAGAGGTAGACTAAGAGATAGGAGCGTACTCAAGCTCTCTTAATAGATTTCATAGACATAAACTGTAGCAGCACTTGAATCTTTAACATCAGGCCTTTTCAAATGCCTTCAAAGTAGAGCATCAAATATGGTTCTCATCTTCAGCTGTTTGCAGTACATAGAAAGGAGGAGCCGGTTAAACATTTAGCACAATAGCTTTTAATAGCTATAACAACGATATTATCAACCTGCTATTATTTTAATGAAGTGCCAATTTTTTATCTCTATCTAGATATGTGCATGGTTTTAAAACAGAGAAAACCAAATAGCATAGAAACTTATATTATTTTAGGTGCAATAATATCTGACATAAAATATGTCATCAGCCTGGCCAGAATTTGGATGTTTCTAGATTTTCTAGCAGGGTCATGGCTGTGAGTATTTATTTGATGTTACCATACAATGTAAATTACTACCAATAGTGAAGCATTTCAACCATATAGTTTGTACTGGCCTGGCCTGCGTATAGTATGTTTAAGAGTATGTTTATTTCTGAAATGTCAATCCAAGCATTAACGGAGATGAAACTGTTCCCTGACATAACGTTTTCTCTTATTCTCCATTAATCTGCTCTAAAAGATACCCATCAGACTGTATTGTAGTAGTACATGTCTTATCGGGGAGTTAGAAGCAGAGAGAGAGAATTAGTCCCAAAAGGCACCCTATTCCCTACATACCCTAGAGCACTTTTAATGGGCCCTGGTCAAAAGTAGTGCACAATATAGGGAATAGGGTGCCATTTGAGATACACACAGATACTTCAAGGCCTTTATTATGTTAGCTAGACGGTAGGGTAGTCTCTCTCTCTGTGTAAAAGAGCTTGAGTGCTAGGGGGCATCCTTAGCCTCCAGTTCCCAGAGGAACAATGTTATTATTGATAATAAAAACCCATAAATACAGTGAGAGGAAAGCTTATGCCACTATAGAAAACACAGTTCTCTGAGTGTATGCTCCGCTGAGACTTAGATACACAAAGTTCAAGTCCCCTTTTCCCTGGAACACCATTCAAAGTTTGTGACAAACAAATGAGGGTGGTAAGAACCATTGGTGAAAAGGGGCACTGTGACTCTAAAGATACAACCAGACAAAGTAAGAGGGCATCTTTGGTTTAAACTTTTAACCGGGCGTAGGGGAGGGAAAGAGGGAGGGATGCTAAACTACTGTCAAGACAAATATTTTGAGCGGAGCCCACTTGTACACTGAGTGTACCAAACATTAAGAACACCTTCCATGTCTTAATTGTCTCAAGGCATAAACATCATTTTTTTAAAACCTGTATCTTCCCCTTTATCTACACTGATTGAGGTGGATTTAACAAGCGATCATAGCGTTCACCTGGATTTACCTGGTCAGTCTGTGTCATGGAGAGAGCAGGTGTTCTTGATGCTTTGTATACTCAGTGTATAATGGAATGAAGAAGAAAAAAACTATTCACTGCTATGTACTAAAAGTGTTTCTTCCACCTCTTGCCCCCTGGCAACACAACGCTTCTCCTTTGCTTCTCGGGCATAAAGAGTGCTTTGTTAGCAGGGCCATTACCAACAGTCTCCTCCGCACTCGCTGGACAACATATGGCTCAAGGGAGACAGCTATAGATTGTGTCCCGAATGGCATCCTATTCCCTCATAGTGCACTACTTTTGACCACAGCCCTATTGGCCCTGGTCAAAAGTAGTGCTCTATGTAGGGAATACGGTGCCATTTGGGAAGCAGCCAGGAGAGGGAGAAAAAGTGAAAGTTCATCAGACCCATCTTATCTGACCTCTCTCAGATCCCGGGGCAGAATGCATCAGGACACTAGCACTGAATAGACAGATTTTCCAAATGCTTTGAAATCCGTTTGGATGCTGAGAAAGGAAGAAAGGGGGAAAAGGGGCGAGAGCCTCGAATAAATGGATTTGGCCTACAAATGTAAGTAGTGTGATGCCCATTTATTCACGAGAAGGGCATTATGGGACCCTTTTTATTGATGGCTGCACAAAAAGGAGGATAGAGTGGTCAAAATTAAGAGTCAATTGAAGACCTGGGAAGCTGGAGGGGTCAGGGTGGTGGTGGAGGGGGGATTATAAATGAGCCCTTTAGCTTCAAGTCATTTCATTTTGGGTGCTTAAAGGAGAAGAAAGAGAGTGGCTAAGATGTTCTGTCTTAAATACTTTTCTTTTTCTCCCTGTTCTGTCCCTCCTCCTCTTTTTTTTTGTCTGTGTGCGGATGGTAGCCTTGCCCCCACTTGGAATAGATGTATTACTTATGACATCCCAGTTTTCATCCGTTCAACATTTTTTACATTAGAGTTAAATCTCTGCAGCTGGAATATCACGGCTGAGTTAGCTGGAGCCCATCAAATATTGAAACGTTGGGAGCCACTGGCAGTCAGGGGCTGCGTCCCAAATAGCAACCTTTTCACTATTGTGCTCTACTTTTGACCAGAGCCATATGGGCCCTGGTCAGAAATAGTGCACTAATTAGGGAATATGGTGGCATTTGAGACACAGTCAGGTTGAGGGGAGTTCATGTCCAAAGCCAACCTTCACATTCACAGTCATCCCAATAGGAGTGTACTACTACAGAAAAAAGCACTGATAAAAATGTCATTAAAATGAGCTGGGGATATTGCTAGCATTCTCCCAAGCATCACTATGAAATCTTAATCTGAGTTAATGGAAAGCCTTTCGCAATTCAAACACATGCCGTGCATCATTTATAAATTATTGTCAGAAAAGTGAATCAGCTCTGAGATTTACTCTCCTTTGGATGGGTAGCGAGCCCGGAGGAGGCAGTGAAAAACACAGGTCTTTTTGACCTCTGATGCCCGAATTTTTTTACAACAGAGCTGTCGATATCATCAGGTAAACTGGTCATTTCTCCAAGACTGCAGCAGGCAGCAAAAGCACTCACCGCACGGCAAACAGATACAAACACAGTCTACTAAGCTATGTGAAATGGTTTTAAGATGATCATACCAAGGATCATTTTGCTATTTGATTTGGAATTTTTAGAATTTGTACATTTTTATAGTACTTTGTTTTATATGTATTTAACTCCAGAGTCCAAGAGCTTTACACCACTCCAGCCGATGCTTGGCATTACGCATGGTGATCTTAGGCTTGTGTGCGGCTGCTCAGCCATGGAAACCCATTTCATGAAGCTCCCGACGAACAGTTCTTGTGCTGATGTTGCTTCCAGAGGTAGTTTGGAACGCGGTAGTGAGTGTTGCAACCGAGGACAGACGATTTTTATGCGCTACGCACTTCAGCACTCTGAGGTCCAATTCTGTGAGCTTGTGTGGCCTACCACTTCGTGGCTGAGCCATTGTTGCTCCTCGACGTTTCCACTTCACAATAACAGCACTTACAGTTGACCGGGGCAGCTGTAGCAGGGCAGAAATGTGTGAAACTGATTTGTTGGAAAGGTGGCATCCTTGAAAGTCACTGAGCTCTTCAGTAAGGCCATTCTACTGCCAATGTTTGTCTATGGAGATTGCATGGCGGTGTGCTTGATTTTAAACATCTGTCAGCAACGGGTGTGGCTGAAATAGCCGAATCCACAAATTTAAAGGATATACAGTGTAGTTTGTAGGCCAAACCGTTCGGACGATTTTGTGAGAAGATTTTGTGGGATGTCTTTTGGTCTGACAAACAGAGCTCTAGCTCTGTCATCTTTCACCGCAGATTTGAAAGTGCGACATAGGCTGATGTGGTGGATTGAGACGCATTCAGTGCAAAATATATATCTAGCTCAAACTGGCAGATTTTTATGGGTATTTTTTGATTATGCAAATTAAATGTTATTATGCAAATTGTATTATTTAACATTACTATAAAAACAGTACTCACTTATAGGAATGGGTCATTGATTACAAATAGCTAGCTATCCCATAAAGCCAAAAAAACACATATTTTCATCTTGCTCTTTGGTTTGGTAACTTCCTGTTCTATTGACTCTGGCTGCACCAAAGGCAATGCAAAGTTTGACAAATTAGAAGTATGCAGCATGCGATTCGCACCGGCACATCATATCAAATCAAACATCTAATCAAATGATATTTGTCACATGCTTCGTAAACAACAGGTGTAGACTAACAGTGAAATGCTTACTTACTGGTCTTTTTCCAACAATGCAAAGTCAAAGATTAAAAAAATATAATTTGAAATAGTGATACGAGGAATGAATACACAGTGAATAACAAATAATTGTATTCCTATTAACTTTAATTTATACAGGGGAACCCAATTGAGATTGGTGTCTCATTTACAATGGTGCCCTGAGGACACCAATGTATTGTGTCTGAGTAAAAATAACATGGCTATATACATGGAGTACCAGTACCGAGTCAATGTGCAGGCAGGGGTACGAGGTAATTGAGGTAGTTATGTACATATACTGTAGGTAGGGGTAAAGTGACTAGGCAAAAGGATAGATAATAGACAGTAGCAGCAGCATATGTGGTGAGTGTGAAAGTGTGTGTGTGTGTTGCGTCAGTATGCATGTGTGCACATGTTATGATCTTATGTGTATGTGGGCGTATGTAATATGTGTGTGTTGGGGTGTCATTTTAAGTATGGTGAGTGTGTGGGTAGAGTCCAGTGTGTGTGCATAGAGAGCTAGTGCAAAAAAAAATGTTCAAAGCAGGTAGTCCGGGATAGCTCTTTAGCAGTCTTGTTTAGCGGTCTTATGGCTTGGGGGCAGAAGCTGTTCAGGGTCCTTTTGGTTTCCAGACTTGGTGCACTGGTACTGCTTGCCGTGCGGTAGCAGAGAGAACATTCTTTAACTTGGGTGGCTGGAGTCTTCACATTTTTTGGCACCGCCTGGAATAGAGGTCCTGGATGGCAGGGAACTCGGCCCCAGTGATGTACTGGGCTGTACTCATCACCCTCTGTATTGGCCTGCAGTTGCCGTATCAAGTGGTAACGCAGCAAGTCAAGATGCTCTCAATGGTGCAGCTGTTGGACTTTTTGGAGGATCTGAGGGCCCAGGCCAAATCTTTTCAGCCTCCTGACCTTCCAAATATTTGCCCCCTCCTTCGCTAAAAGCTTTGTTATGTTTCAAACATCGGGTACCACCGTCTCAACGGTGTAACTAGCGATGACAAAACCATTTTTTTAAGAGCCCTTTCTCCTTTCCTCGTTCTTTTCTTTTCACTCGCTCTCTTTTTTTCCTAACTTCAATTACATATGATAGCCTGTGTTTGCATGGCCGCAAGGCCTGCGGTAAAATTCATGGTGACAGGTTCCTCCTCTCTTTGCAAGCCGGGAGTAAGAGAAACTGGAGAACATTATCCTATAATGTAGCCTCAGTGTGTCCAGCAGGGAGCTAGGGGTTGTTCCTGCTACTCTACATGGCAGGAACAACCCCTGATTACAGTTAGCACATGTACCTTTCCCTCCCTCAAGACAACCAGACATAATCACTGTACTGTAGCTAACTGCACTGTAGGTAGGCTACTCACACGGTTCACTTTCAATTCCAACAATGTTTTCCAACCGCCACCGAAGTCTGCTGTCTTTCAATCACAAATTATGTTTGACTGCTGGTTCTATCCTCGTCCATTAAACATGAAATTAAAGATAAGATGTTAGAGATGAGATATTATTTTGTCATGTTGATAATATGGGATTTGAAAAGCATAATATTCCTTATCTGGTTTACTTGGATAGCTGATAGCTGGTAAGCTGGTGTACTTGGGTGGGCTAGGAGATTTACCTGGATGTGGCAGATAAAGCAGTAGATGCATGCTTGGCTGGGTCTGGCCTATTCTAGGTGATAAAAGCATCAAAGAGGGACATGAATGTTGGATGTGCTGCTGAAGTATACACCGCTACACTGAAGCAAACTTATTTAGGACAGTGCTATTAGACTCTTATCTCTCTGAGGGCAGCCCTAAAGCATTTGTTTAATGTGGATAAATGGATGTAGATTGAGAGTTCTACTGCAATGTTTCCTCTGGCGCGTGCCAGATCCTCTGTAGGAATAAAAATTGATGACACCCCAAAAGCTTAATGGGAGCAGTGAGCTAAGCACAGTGCAGTACACGTCATACTAACCTAGCATCATCCAGCAGGCAGCACCACATTAACATTAAGGAGTTAGGCAACTGAACATCTAAACGGAAGTCTCTTCCCTATAGCCTCTTGGAATAAACAAAAATTTGTCTGTCCATGGACGGAGGGGAAAACTCTAGTTTTGTTTTCTATTATTACCAGGTGATCTCTCTCTCTCTCTCTCTCTCTCTCTCTCTCTCTCTCTCTCTCTCTCTCTCTCTCTCTCTCTCTCTCTCTCTCTCTCTCTCTCTCTCTCTCTCTCTCTCTCTCTCTCTCTCTCTCTCTCTCTCTCTCTCTCTCTCTCTCTCTCTCTCTCTCTCTCTCTCTCTCTCTCTCTCTCTCTCTCTCTCTCTCTCTCTCTCTCTCTCTCTCTCTCTCTCTCTCTCTCTCTCTCTCTCTCTCTCTCTCTCTGCTGAAGCCACAGAGGAGTGTGTGAGTGGAGACTTGACATAATCAGTAAGCGTAATCGCGTAAGTAAATTGGTACCACCAGCAATGTTTTATTAACGTCCAAAGTTGTTATTTTTTTCCCCTCCATGCAGTTTAATTATGAGCTCTAGTTAATTCATGGGGGCTGGGGATGGTTACCAGGAGACGTGTTGGGTGTCATTAAGATATCCCACAACTTCATCACCACTGCCACATCCATAATGCACCCACACTCCATGTGTGAGTAACAGGGCTTTATTTTAGAACCACTTTAATGGACAAAGTCAAGTGGAAAAAGGTCTGCCGCGGTTCCCGAGTGGTCTCCATGTCCCATCAAGTGGAAGAGTAAAGGAGTGTAAAAGCTACCTTTAGAGATGCCAGGCCGGGCTGGGGAAGCTGTCCAGAGCTGGACATGCAGGACAAGGGGGAGGGAGGTGGAACTCTAAGCGGACAGGAGGAAGGTCACATGGTGAGTCGTGTGTGTGTGTGTGTGTGTGTGTGTGTGTGTGGGGGGGGGGGGGGGGGGTCGGGGTGATGTGCAATGGGAGCAATTTCCCGACCTTCTAAGCTACAGTGGAGGTGATGTTGTTCATCTTTGGAAAGGTACTTATGTCAGGCAGAGCTAGGACTGGGTCCACCAGGGGACCTGACCAGCACTCCCTCCTCTCCCATTCTCCCTTTGTCCAGGCAGGAAACCCCTCTGAGACACTCCTGGACTGCTTCTCACTCACCTCCACCACTAACTCAGCTTCACTTTACACTGCTCTGGTGGGACCCCTTATCACATACCACTCACCTCTCTCTCTCTCTCTCTCTCACCCCTCTCTCTCTTACCTTTCTCTTTCTATTCTGTCTCTCTGTTTTCTACCTCATTTCTTCTTCCCTCCTTGCCTCTTCAGTGGCCTCCCATCACATCCATCACTCTTCTATTTCCCAGTCTTTCCTGTCTCTCCAGTCTACCCATCATCACTGTATCCCCTCCCTGTTTTTTTCGTTATTGTTTGTTCTGTGATATTTGGCGTGGTCTTTACTTATGAACAGTTAGCAGCCTCTGTGTTGGCTGATGTTTCAGCCTCTTATGTATTAATTACTGAAGTAAATTGTGGTGCTGGAGAGATGGGCTGAGTAAGGCTGATGACTGGTCCCCATAGACACTCATTGCTAGACACCGGACCTAAACACTTGCACGTCCTGCTGATTACACATACAGGCTCCGTATAATACTGTTTGCTCATGTAAACCTGACTGCATTTTATTTAGCATTAAAGAAAATTTAAAAAATATATAATGATAATGTATGATACTGTCATTTTTGAAAATGCATTGTATCCTACGGTTGTGTTTGGGGAATAAATCACAAATATCCACAAACTCAAAATCCAACCATATTGAATAAATTGGCTCACATCTCAATGAAGAGCGTTACATAAAAATGTATATAATTCTTGCTTATGGTGACTATTGACTTCCACTTTACTTGGCTGAGTGCTCTGGTACATAGCCGAGTGGCAATGTTATGGCCCTCCTCCCAGCGGCGTGTTGTTATGGCCCTCCTCCCAGCGGCGCGTGCATAGTAATTTGGTCTAGGTGCTAATGTGTGTGTTTCATGGCTGTACTCACAAGCTTGTTTGCACGCCTGGTTCCACCTGGGGTTGTTGTGAAGTCCTGTCAAAACCCAGGCTAGTGGAAAAAAACACTGTATGAGCAAAAAAAACACCCATGCATGTTTAATTACAACCGGGGACACACACACACACACACACACACACACACACACACACACACACACACACACACACACACACACACACACACACACACACACACACACACACACACACACACACACACACACACACACACACACACACACACACACACACACATACTTGATTAGGCAATTTTGTCATTTTACTCATCTTAGCCTATAGTTATAATATATCTTAGAATTGCATTTTGGGTACATGCATCAAACCGGATGTCAATTTGATCCCAGAGGATAACACTTGAAAGCATTCATTAAAACACTTACGCGGAGTGTACAAAATATTAGGAACACTTGCTCTTTCCATGACATAGACTGACCAGATGAATCCAGGTGAAAGCTATGATCCCTTATTGATGTCACATGTTAAATCCACTTCAATCAGTGTAGATGAAGGGGAGGAAACAGTTTAAAGAAGGACTTTTAAGCCTTGAGACAATTGAGACATGGATTGTGTATATGTGCCATTCAGAGAGTGAATGGGCAAGACAAAAGATTGAAGTGCCTTTGAACGGGGTGTGGTAGTAGGTGCCAGGCAGTTTGTGTCAAGAACTGCAACGCTGCGGGATTTTCCACACTCAACAGTTTCCCGTGTGTATCAAGAATTGTCCACCACCCAAAGGACATCCAGTCAACTTGACACAACTGTATTTAGACTGTTCTGATGGCAAAAGGGGGTGCAACTCAATATTAGGAAGGTGTTTTGAAATACACTGAGGTTTTGTACACTCAGTGTATTTCAAAAGTGGTCCTCCTTATCTTAGAAGGCTTTACATTTGCCATACATTCTCAATATCTAATAATTTCATCATGGTTACTAGAATTTAACGTTTATAAATGGTTTGCCCTGGTCATTTGAAAATGTGAGCCTAGCTCCCACAAATCAAATCAAATGAATAAGCATGACTTTCAGATAGCTAGCTTTGTGATAAGAAGAACATAGTGTGTTGTTCTGTAATACTACACAGGCCACAGCACAGCAAAACAATAGAGTCATCAGAGAGAGGGAGGGAGAGAAGAAAGGGAGGGAGTGTTTGTGTTCTCACAGCCCTGACCTCTTTTTCTGACATGTCACATTATGGTTGTACAGAACGTGTCTCCTTTGCATACAAAAGGTCAGGAAGATAAATCTAAAGCTGCATATATGACTCACATGATTCATCACGCAAAAACAGGGCCAAAGTGTTAGGCCTAATCAGATTTTTTTAAACATAAGATGAATTATCCACTCTAGCAAGATGAATCTATGAAAACGGGAGGTGGGAGGGGATTTGAGGTATAATACAAATATACAGCTTCTCATTAAAGTGATGGCAGTGCAGTGCTGTGGGCCCCCGGCTGCTGTAAAGGAGAGTGATAGTGTGAGTTCTATTATTTTGTACCCGTCGTTGGTAGGGGTGTGAGGCAGGAGACTAATTTACCCCTGCAGGTCCCAAGGATATTTGTTGGCTTTGTGACACTGGTGCTCGTTAGATAATCCATGATGATGCAACACTGTGAAATCTAACTCACTGTCAGGCGGTGTGTGTGTGTGTTGTTCCTGGCTGTGTGTGTCGTTCCTGGCTGTGTGTGCGAGTCGTTTGTGTGTGTGTGTGTGTGTATGCCTATCTTTGTGTGTGTGTGTCGTTCCTGGCTGTGTGTGTGTGTCATTCCTGGCTGTGTTTCCCCATTCGTTACACCCCTGCTGGGACACTAATTAAGGTCCATTCATGGCCTGTATCACCAGATGCCCCCGAAATGCTCTCGCTTACCAACCAAACCTGTGTGGACAGGTGCTTCAAACCCCTCCCTGCAGGTCAGGGCGTTTAATTAACTTACTGTTGAAATAAATGGATACACTTTTGAATGTTTGCTCTCACTTGTGTGTGTGTGTGTGTGTGTGTGTGTGTGTGTGTGTGTGTGTGTGTGTGTGTGTGTGTGTGTGTGTGTGTGTGTGTGTGTGTGTGTGTGTGTGTGTGTGTGTGTGTGTGTGTGTGTGTGTGTGCGTGTGCGTGTGTGCGTGTGTGTGTTTCAATTAACTCGATGTCACAAACGTTAACCCCACGCCTTCTCTCTCTCTCTCTCACTCTCTCTCTCACTCCCTCTTTGTCATTCTCTCTCTTTGTGAGAAGTATAACTTCCTCTCTGTAATGTGCAGTCTCTCACAGCAGCTGACATGCAGAACAGATAGAGATTCAGGAAGGAAAGTAGGAAAGGTAAGGAGGAGGAGAGGAGGGGAGGAGCGCAGCCATGAAGACAGGCATCACACCTCTCACACACACTGCTAATTAGAACTAATTATTAATACACTTTGATTTAGCCAGGCTCCTCCAGCATCAGGTGCCAAAATATTTATTTGACGTGTTTTACAAATGAAAGGGAATGGAACAGATTGATTGATACAGAATACTTTTTCCTTCACCACTGGATTTAAAATCAAAGAGGTTGCATTACTGGATTTCATTACTGGATTATGAATGTCAATGTTTAATTATGTACATGTAATGATGTAGAGCTACACATGTGTACAGTGAGATTGGGATTTTCTCTTTGCATTAAATTCAATTAGTAGATGTTGCATTTCAACAGACAGATAGTTGGATAAAACACTGCACTTCTGTACCACAGTTAGTGCTTAGCAACATGAGGCCTCTTACTGTAATGTCTTCTGCGGAATTATCTCCCATCTTGATCATGTTTTAGATCTCTTTTTTAGATTTAAGGGTTGATCGGATGGAGGGATGACTATTTGGTGAATGACACACAGGCCAAGAGGACAGAGGACGAGACTAAACACAAGGTTTTAAACTGCATTCACAGGCTGACCCTGTAATACCAGCCCAGTCACTTCTGATGACAAATGACAGATGCTGTGAGCACACTGAGGAGAGAGGAATGAAGGTGGAAAGAGAGAGGGATGGAGGTTAAGAGGAATAAAGAGCTGCTTTTTCCAGATATGACATCAGTCTTGACCCATATTAAAATAGAAGAGAGCAGAATGCAATATCTGTTTTTAATAGGGTCAGGTGGACCCTTGTGTCCATTGGCCAGTTTTCAGTGTAAATTGTTATGTTGAACCTGGATGTCATAAAAATGCCAGTACACCATAAAATCAAATGTTGTGTATTTCTATACACTCTTAGAAGAAAGGGTTCCAAAAGGGTCCTTTGGCTGTCCCCATAGGAGAACCCTTTTTGGTTCCCGGTAGAAACCTTTTTGGTTACATGTAGAAAGAACCCTTTTGGGTCCATGTAGAACTCTGTGTGGATAGCATTCTACGTGGAACCTAAAAGGGTTCTACGTGGAACCCAAAAAGGGTTCTACCTGGAACCAAAAAACGATTCTTCAAAGGGTTATCCTATGGGGACAGCTGCAGAATCCTATTAGGTTCTAGATAGCACCTTTTTTCTAAGAGTGCAGGCAGGTCTACAGTACAATAATGACCATTCTTCAAGGCTCTGTCTGTTCACAAATCAAAGCTAATCTAAGAAAACAGAAGACACACGCTCACTGATGCCTGGAAGGTGAGAAGGTTGAAGGAGTCGTTAGAGAGAGAGCAGCTACAGTGTGTCTGTGGTCGGTGGTGGTTAACGTCCCCCCATCCCCCTCCACCCGTATCCTTCACCATCCTCACCCTCCTCTAGCCCTGCAGTAATATCACACCTAAATATAACTCACCCATTAAATTACTCTGACTCCTCCACTGATCCTGCTCCTGTTGTAGTATTCCCAGTTTGGGAGAGCAGCCTTCTACGCCTTGGACTATTTAACTCATCACAGAGGCCCGACGCTGCTGTGCACTAATACCCCTGAACCTGGTGTTGTCTCGCTAGCTAGTGCACAGCTCAGGCTCCCATCAAATATAATCATCACTCTCTCCTTTAACAAAACAAAGAAATCCTCCCTGGAAGTGTGTTTTGATGCAGGTTACCATGGTAATGAGTGTGTGTTGTATCTCTTCTGAGAGCTTGTTATGTGGCGGAGCAGTGCCGGGCATCTCTGTGGCCTTGGTTCATCTGTCAAACTGGGTTTTTCTGCTTCAAAAAATAATGATCCAGGGCTGCACAGAGAGCTTGGGCTAAAGTATCTGCTTATTTAAGGTGGCTTTTGCTGCATTGTTCCATGTAGGTATCAGTAGCCTAACACCCCTGAGGAGAGGAGAAGAGGTCTATCTGCTATAGTGTTAGGCCTGTGGAGTGGTCTGCCGTGGGTTAGCTGTGGAGAGGAGAGAGCTCCGACACAGAGACAGACAAAAACAAACAAGCTCCGGTCACAAGTGCTAGATGGGCTTATTAACTTGTAAGAGATACAGGGGTTGTTATGCCTGTCTGTGGGAGTTTTTAGCAACAATACAAACTTTGATTTCCTGCCACGATGGATTGTACAATGAATCTTATCAAACTTTAATCCAATTGTTATATGATAAAAATTAATTAGAAGTTCATAAACAACCGGTTAGCTAACCAATGTGATGACTTTGGCCATAGGGAATAAGGCTTAGGGCAGCGTTTCCCAAACTCGGTCCTGGGGACCCCAAGGGGTGCACGTTTTGGTTTTTGCCCTACACTACACAGCTGATATGATGAGTTCATTATTTATATCAGCTGTGTAGTGCTATGGCAAAAAACAAAATGTGCACCCCTTGGGGTCCCCAGTTTCTGAGTTTGGGAAACACTGGGTTAGGGGTTGTCACAGATTTTCCTCACAGTACAGACAGGAGGTGGCACCATGGCAGGAGGTCTCTTCCAGACAGTAATGATGGCAGCAGGTGAGACAGTGTTAGACTGTGTCCTGTAGACACCGACAGAAAGCCCCTGATACCTCCTCTCCTCTCGATTGGCTGGCCTGCAGAAGGACCCTCCCCTGTGGCTACCCAAGGCCAGTCGCCCCCCTCTCCTCCTTCCATCTTCCTCCCCATTCTCCATTATAATTGAGCAGGGCTTTGAGATTTCTCCAGCCTGCCTGGTGTTTTCCCAAAGCACTGCAGCCTTAAACCCACTATTCTCTCCGTCTTAAATAATCAGAGCAGTGCATGAAGGGAAGGCTTTTTTGGACCCCTGCTAGAAAGCCAAGCGGACCAAATCAGGCAGGTCTGAGAGGGAGTCGCTTCCTAAGAGAAGGACAGAAGAGTTCATAGTAGACTGGGGAAGTAGAATTGGGTAGTAGATCTGTTAAAGGCTGGAAAAGAGAAAACAGTAATCCTACCAGGGTGTAACCTATGGCTGTGTTCCAAGAGGCACCCTAGGGCCTAGGATGACATTCTAGCTCATAGGGCTCTTGTCAAATATATGTAATAGGATGCCTTGTGTTTTTAAGATAAAAGTATGTCCATACACTCTTCAGACTATATTTATTTTCAGGACTGGGTTGAGTTATTTTGGAACCACCGACAATGTTTCACATGTGGACTCCTGTTTACAACCTGTTACTACTGGCTTACGGCTGTCTGCAACACACTTCGACCTGGAGCTTTTGGGCTGATGATGAAATGGTGAGTAAAAAAATAGCTATTCTAGCAAGCTTTGTGATAAGCTACTGACGTTCACTTCGCCAAATAGTCATGGGAGCCAATGTCTGAAGTAACCAGCCTGGCCAGGCTAACACAGATCGTGACTTTCGATGACTTGTCAGGGGCTAGTAGCTTCATCCCTACCTAGGTAACATTAGCTTGATAACTAGTGAGGTAGCTAATGCCAAAAGTGGATGAAGTGGATAGGTGAAATGTCAACACAGCTGGGACACCTCTTCGTTTCTGGAGACATGTTATTGACACGGCAGCGCAACAGTAGCAAGCAAAAGAGAGTAGCTAGCTAGCTAGAAGCAGTTGTTTGCTAGCTAACTATACACGTTTGGCTGGCTAACTAGGTAGCTAGCTAAGCATAGCTAACTGTGCAGTGGTGTCATGGCGCTGGAGAAGATGGCTGACGTTTTACGTGCTACTAACCAAATATGTTCTGTTGTTAATTTTTGTTGTTGTTTGTAAAAACATTTTTTTTACTTATTCTGAACATAATGTTGCTGCTACAGTCTCTTATGAGAGGGTTGGCAGGTAGCCTAGCGGTTAGCGTGTTGGACTAGTAACTGAAAGGTTGCAAGATCGAATCCCTGAGCTGATAAGGTAAAAATCTGTCATTCTACCCCTGAACATGGCAGTTAACCCACTGTTCCTAAGCGTCATTGAAAATAAGAATTTGTTCTTAACTGACTTGCCTAGTTAAATAAAGGTAAAATAAAAAATCTATAAAATTACCGAAAATAACTTCTGGACATCAGAACAGTGATTACTCACCACGAACTGGCAGAAGCATCTTTTTCCATTAACAAGTACAATGAGCCCGACGTGAAGGACATAATACGTAAAGAGAAGACGGAGGTCGGGCTGCTTCTGAGAATTTGTAGGCGATCGAATAAACCCCCACTGCCTTCTGTTCTACTAGCTAACATGCAGTCATTGGAAAATAAAATTGATGATCTACGAGGAAGATTAAACTACCAACGGGACATTAAAAACTGTAATATCTTACGCTTCACGGAGTCGTGGCTGAACCATGGATTACAGGCAACATCCGCACTGAGCTAAAGTCTAGAGCTGCCGCTTTCAAGGAATGGGACTTTAACCCAGAAGCTTATAAGAATTCCCACTATGCCCTCTGACGAACCATCAAACAGGCAAAGCATCAATACAGGACTAAGATCAAATCGTACTTCACCGGCTCCGACGCTCGTCGGATGTGTCAGGGCTTGCAAACTATTACAGACTACAAAGGGAAGCACAGCCGAGAACAGCCTAGTGACACGAGCCTACCAGACGAGCTAAACTACTTCTATGCTTACTTCGAAGTAAATAACACTGAAACATGCATGAGAGCACCAGCTGTTCCGACTAGTCTCTGAATGTCCTTGAGAGGCCCAGCCAGAGCCAAGACTTGAACCCGATCGAACATCTCTGGAAAGACCTGAAAATAGTTGTGCAGTGACGCTCCCCATCCAACCTGACAGAGCTTGAGAGGATCTACAGAGAATAATGGGAGAAACTCCCCAATTACAGGTGTTCCAAGCTTGTAGCGTCATACCATGAAGACGTGAGGCTGTAATTTCTAAAACCAGTTTTTGCTTTGTCATTATGGGGTATTGTGTGTAGATTGCTGAGGGAAAAAAACTATTTAATACATTTTAGAATAAGGCTATAACGTAACAAAATGTGGAAAAAGTCAAGCGGTCTGAATACTTTCCGGATAATACCGGTAATACTATACTATTCAATGTAGATATTTTGAGGACTTTACTGTGGTATTAACTGTAGTATGCTGTAGTATTTACAGTTAACTTTAGTATAAAACTGTAGTAAAAGAAAACTGTAGTATTTTCTATAGTAATTAATGTAGTGTTTTTGCAGATTGTAGTAATTTTATGGCCATTACAGTAGTGTTTAGTATAGTGTTTTTCTTTTATTGTCTTTGACATAGAAGTGCAGGCTTTCTCCTTGAGGAAGCCTACTAGAGAAATACTAAAACAGCAAATTGTCCATAACCTGTAGGTAGGTAGGACTGGGTTCTGAACAGATAGTTCAGAGCTTCTTCTCTTTTCTTTTCTATAATCTGTCATGAAGGCATTATATGGTCTATAATCGTGACGCATGTAGGTTTCTTACTTACGGGTGGCACAAATTGGGATATGGGGGAGGTAGTATTTACTAGAGTTAGTGTTTTGAGGACATTACTGTAGTTTTTAATGCAGTGTTTTTAAAACGCAGTGTACACATTCATTTGAGTAAGTTATTGTGAAGGTATACCTACGTATGTTACTGGAAATAACATAATAACTCATACAAGCCCAGAAAACTGAGAAAGAGAGGATTCTCTCTCTCCCCAAAAAATAGGTCACCGATCATTATTGTCCAACCCTGCTAAAAGTAGAGTAGATTAGTGTCAGGACTACAAGAAGGCGGGACAATCATGGGTGGCTTGACTTGTGTGTTGATGTACTGTACACAGTGGGTAGGATCCTGACAGCCTAAAGGGAGCAGGCCAGTGACAAGGCAGTCTGGTGGGGACAACAACGTCAACATCAGCAAGACAAAGGAGCTGGTCGTGGACTACAGGAAACGGGGCTGAGCACTACCCCATACACATCGACAGGGTTGTAGTGGAGCGGGACGAGAGCTTCAAGTTCCTCAGTGTCCACATCACAAAGGAATTAACATGGTCCACACATACCAACACAGTCGTGAAGAAGGCACGACAATGCCTCTTCCCTCTCAGGAGGCTGAAAAGATTAGGCATGGACCTTCAGATCCTTAAAAAGTTCAACATCTGCACCATTGAGAGCATCTTGACTGGCTGCATTACTGCTTAATATGGCAACTGCTTGGCATCTGACCGTACTTCTTTATTTTTGTATTTGTATATGTATTCCTTTCTTTTTTTTCTTTAGAGTGTGTAAATTGACATGAATGTTGTTGACAATATTTACAAAGCAAATAAAAACAACAACAAACAAAGGCTTTCTGCAAGGCAATAAAGGCAAATTGAAGCTCCGAACTAGCCTGGTCAGCCATGGGGGCAATAGCATACACAACAGTGTCATCTGCATACAGGTGAAAGTGTTTTAATCCTTTTTTTTTTTTTTTACAGATAAACCAATATTGTTAATTTAAATTGTAAAAAGAACCGGACCAAGAATCGATCCCTGTGGGACACCCTTTGTTATGTCCAGAAAACCTGATTGAACACCATCAGAAAATACACACTGCATTTTCAAACCAGCTTCACACAGGTTCGTTCAGGCCTATTGTAGAAAACCTCTGAATATGTAATGAGTGATCCAAGGTGTCAATAAAAAGCATTAGACAGGTCAATAAAAAAGTCTGCACAGTGTTTGTTCCTTTCCATACAATGAATAACATAAAACCATAGAAGCACCGAGATGGTGCTATGAACAGGTCTGAAACCCGACTGATGATCATTTAGAATACATTTCAGAGTTAAAAAGGATCTAAGTTGAGTACTTACCAAGGATTCTAAGATTTTAGCTAGGCAAGAGCGTCTGGAAATGGGCGATATTATTTAAGTCACACGGGTAAACACCTTAATGAAGGGGGAGTACATGGGCTGCTTTCCATAATAATAATAATAATAATAATAATAATATTAATAATAATGTATTAATGCATAAAAAGTAATAATACATTAATGTATTAAAATAATCAATATTTGTTCATAAAACATGTATTTTTGTGTACAGTTGCATTATAGATTGGAGTCCTGTTAAGTGAAAACACAAACTGTAGTTAACTGGATCGAGTCCTAAAGAAACCCTAATTTGGTCTGTAAAGATGTGCCAGTGTAAGCTAGCCTCCGATGGGAAGTCAAATCAATGAGATGGTCTAGGCTCATAATTACTACTCCTAAGGCCAGAGTAAGGAGAAATCAATAAAGTTAAGTATACAAAGCAAGAGGAGATGCCGTAGCGTTCGACACGAAGCAGACACACTTCATCAACCACATTCACTCACTCAGCAGTCACAGCACAACACCCTCCTCCCACTTTACAAACACACGCACACACACACACACACACACAATAATTCACAACAAGTTATTGTTATAATTAACTCTAATAATGAGATTGAAAGTGACAACAAAATAAAAAAAGATCAATTAAGTAATGATAATAAAGAAAAAAAAGATACGCTTGATTTGGAAATCGCCATGTTTCTCATTCATGAGTTATTGATTTAGCAATGAATCTATAAAACAGCTGGGTTTTTTCCTTCTCATTGTGCTTCTCTTTGCATGTTTTCATTCATTCCAGTGCAGAAATGTAAATGCTCTTCACGCTAATTCTACATCCCATTCTAAAGCTGTTTTAAAGCCACTTTAAAGTTATTCTAATAGTATTTCCATCCTTCCCAAGTAAAAAAGCCAAATTACATTTTAATGACCAACGCCCCACTTTCCTCTTCTCTCTTCTCTTCCTCTCCTATATTAAAAGTGACTATCTGATAGCTACTTTGCACGATGGCCGAGGCTGATCCCTGGCAGATCTGGTTCTGAAATAATTATGACCAGCTTTGTGCACTGTTGGGGCTCTGATTAAAAGTAGCGCTATGTAAGGAATAGGGTGCCCTTTGGGATGCAGATTAATCTTCCATCATCAGAACCTCACTAAACAGAAGCTAGAAGCTGACAATGCTGCATATCATCCATCCACTCTCATTAATGAATGCATATGTCAATCTTATCCGCTCAAGTAGAGTGCTCTTTCAAACTAAAACACAACTCCACCTAAAAATGTTTTTATTGTAATGCAATCCCACTCTCCTCATCCTTCTCGCCTCTTCTCTTTTCGTCCATGTGCACAGATAGAGGATAGAGCCTCTGTGGCTGAAAGCAAGTTGCCCAAAAACTCTATTTCGCCATCAGTTGGTGGTGGCACTCAATCCCTAGCTGGTTGATAAAATTCAGTGGTGCTGGTACTAGAAAACATTCTTGTGGACAGCTTTTTCATTTGTCCTACCCTGTGCACAGCCAGCAGTGTATCACTGATAGAACACATTGTGGAGATGGGAATACACTTCTATCTGCTGTTTACAGAACCAGGGTTCAGGATGGACGCTAACTTACCTTGATATATGCACATTGTTAATTGATACTTAACCAATAAGGCCAGAGCGGGTGTGGTATATGGCCAATATACTTGTGTATATGGCCAATATACTACGGCTAAGGGCTGTTCTTATGCAACACGGATGCAACACGGAGTGCGTGGATACAGCCCTTAGCCGTGGTATATTGGCCACATACCACAAACCCCTGAGGTGTCTTATTGCGATTATAATATGGTTACCAACGTAATTAGAGCAGTACAAATACATGTTTTGTCATACCCATGGTATGTGGTCTGATACACCACGGCTGTCAGCCAATCAGCAATCAGGGATCAAACCACCCAATTTATAGTACATAATATGAACTGTGAAGCAATTTAAGTTTATTTTCAAATACTTTATCCAACAATTATTTACATTCGTTTTTTTGGCAACACTTTGCCCCTATTACTATGTAACTAGCGCAGTTACAACTGTTAACAACATAGTAGTTGCATACGCTTTACTATGTAATCACATGGTAATATGGTTGTAGAGGAATCAGTTATTGCACAATTGGAACGAGGAATGTGTAATTACACATTCACTTGCTGCAGGTTATTCCACGTGTGTAACTACATATTACATTGTTTCTTGTTCCACTATATAACTAATGCTTTGTGATTACATGTTTGAAAGTCACCTGTGAATTACCATGTTAATGACAGGGTGTGACTGGCATTACAAGTGTATTCATGGTCCGATTTTGGTTTGAGTTATTAACAAGTTAGTGGTAGTTACATAGTAATAGGGGCAACTTAATGTAATGTGTTACTGTGCTTTTAATCAGACATAATTGCTTATGGGTAACTTCATGAGTGTGTAAAATGTTACTGTTCTCAGATGTTTTTATTAATAGATTTTAGATGTGTATGAAAATGTTATTTTTTTGCAAAACGCTACACATCCATTGTTTAGCTGGAATGGAGTGTTCGTATCCTATACCACTACTTCAGGGTCTCAAAGCGAGTGACGTCACCGTTTGAAATGCTATTAGTAAAGGGAAAGGGGGACACCTAGTCAGTTGTACAACTGAATGCATTCAACTGACATGTGTCTTCCTGACATAATCGTATGCTAGCATAAACAGGCATATCCGAGTTCTTGACAACTTGAGCATTAACGCTAATGACAGTTCTTCTGTAGGTGTACATAGTTAATATTTAAAATAATAATTAGCCATGCAAATGTATCATTATCACATTAGAAATAACTGTGTGATGAGGGAAACTGGCCTGTCTCGTTACACTAATGGAATTAGCAGAATTTTTGTAATCATGAATAACTAGTGACAATACTCTCAGTATGTAAGGGCACAAGGCGAGACCCAGATGCAGACACGGGAGGCAGATTGTTTGAGTCTTGATATTTATTAAACAATCCAAAAGGGGTAGGCAAGAGAATGGTCGTGGACAGACAAAAGGTCAAAACCAGTTCAGAGTCCAGGAGGTACAGAGTGTCAGGCAGGTGTAACAGTATAACTTTCGTCCGTCCCCTCGCCCCGACCCGGGCACAAACCAGGGACCCTCTGCACACATCAACAACAGTCACCCACGAAGCATCATTACCCATCGCTCCACAAAAGCCGCGGCCCTTGCAGAGCAAGGGGAACCACTACTTCAGGGTCTCAAAGCGAGTGACGTCACCGATTGAAATGCTATTAGCGCGCAGCACCGCTAACTAACTAGCCATTTCACATCCGTTACACAGGCTTGAAGTCAGGGCAGGCAGAATGGTCAGGCAGGCGGGTACGGAGTCCAGAAAAAGGGCAAGGGTCAAAAACTGGGAGGACTAGCAAAAGAGAATACAAGCAGGAGTACGGGGAAAAAACTGGTTGACTTGAAAGGCATACAAGACGAACTGGCACAGAGAGACAGGAAACACAGGGATATATACACCAGGAAAAAAGCAACACCTGGAGGGGGTGGAGACAATAACAAGACAGGTGTAACCGATCAGGGTGTGACACAGAATAACAATTAGTACCAAAGTAAGGGTTCTGCTGTCACTGTCTTTTAGTACTGTGCTGTGCTGTACCTACAGTAGTCTACACACCCATGCTGGAGATTTGAGCCAAAATAAAAGTTTTAGCTTCACCGTCCAAATAAATACATAGTAGAGTGTATATGTCATTTCGGCTAGTAGGGTAACACTAAGCAAACAGGTATAATGCTTTATCATTTATTATAAGCATGTACAAGCTTTCATATTGTCTCATTATAATTAAGCAATAAGGCCCGAGGAGGTGTGGTATATGGCCAATATACTGTACCACAGCTAAGGACTGTTCATAAGCACGAGACGGCGCGGAGTGCCTGGACACTGTCCTTAGCCGTGGTATATTGGCAATATACCACAAATCCCGAGGTGCCTTATTTCTATTATAAACTGTTTTCCAACGTAATTAGAACAGGAAAAATATATATTATTATTCCACAGTATCATATACCACGGCTGTCAGCCAATCAGCATTTAGGCCTCGAACCACCCAGTTTATAATGGCATTGATAAACTGGTTGGTTCGAGCCCTGAATGCTGATTGGCTGACAGCCATGGTAAATTTATTTTTACTGCTCTAATTACGTTGGTTGTGATACATGGAAATATACAGCGGCTCTGCATTGCGTCGTGCCGAAGAACAGCCCTTAGCCGTGGTATACTGGCCATATACCACACACCCTCGGGCCTTATTGCTTATATTTTTTATGTGTTGAATATAGCTGTCATTTAGTCAGGGTTATTAAGAGATGATAATAAGACATTAAAGGGGGCATCCAATGTAATATATGTGTTTGCGTTAAGTGGGCTAAGGGGTATTGAAAAATAAACAGCTGAGCTCTCTCAAACAAAAATGAAATTATTTTACTACATAGAGGGTAGTATAAACGGGCTCACCAAGAGCAACTTAAATAAGTCTAATGCTTTTAAATAAGTGTAAGGCTTTTAAATAAATCTAATGAATTTTTAAAAGCTTTGAGTGCCTGAGTCTTCTCCTCCTTACTCTCTTATAGAGGACATCTCCGTTACTCAATGCCTGCGTCCCAAACGACACCCTATTCCTTATAAGTGCACAACTTTTGACCAGAGTCCTATGGGCCCTGGTCCAAAGTTATGCACTATATAGAGAATAGGGTGCCATTTGGGACGTACCCAGTGAGAGTAAATTAGAACCACAAATTATTTATCTACTAACACTAGTCAGTCCGTCAGTCAGTCAGCCATCAGCGGAAATAGTGCTTACTGGTGGTTAATGTACTACGGAGAGCTTAAAGTGCACTTATTTATTTGAAAGAAAATATTCTCCATGGCTGATAACTGACCATAGATATCTCCCATCTGTCCCATCGGTCAGCTGCTATATAAAAGAAACTGAGTTAAAAAAATGCTAACCTTGACAAATTATCATCATCTACAGCACCAGTCAAAAGTTTGGACACACCTACTCATTCAAGGGTATTTCTTTATTTTTACAATTTTTTGCATTGTCGAATAATAGTGAAGACATCAAAACTATGAAATAACACATATGGAATCATGTAGTAACCAAAAAAGTGTTAAATACATCAAAATATATTTTATATTTTGATTTCTTCAAAGTAGCCTCCCTTTGCCTTGATGGCAGCTTTGCACTCTCTTGGCATTCTCTCAACCAGCATCATGAGGAATGCTTTTCCAACTGTCTTGAAGGAGTTCCCACATATGCTGAGCACTTGTTGGCTGAGTGAAGGAAAAGCAGCCAACAAGTGCTCAGCATATGTGGGAACTCCTTTAAATAGTAAAATAGTAGTAAAGTAGTAAAGAAAAACCCTGAAATGAGTAGGTGTCCAAACTTTTGACTGGTACTGTATTTCGACATCCACCCACAGTCTCTTGGCCATCCCCATTGGACAGTAAACTTTATGCCAACCTTGTCTCAGAGCATTTCGGATTATGATAGAAGGAAAATCTGAGACACTCCATTCCGTATGATATGTTAAGTTTGGTATGGTATGTATTAATTTGTGGATGTCCATTATTCATTTCGTATGATATGTTATGAATTACAATGTGTATTATATGTTACGAATTTGTAAAACGTTCAATATGTTATGAACTTACAAAACGTAGTATATGTTATGAATTTTGGTTAGGTGGCTAACGTTAGCTAGCTGGCTAACTTTAGCTAGGCTATGGGTTAGGGTTAAGGTTAGGGTCAAGTTTAAGAGTTAGGTTAAAGGCTTAATGTTCAGGTTAGGGGAAGAGTTAGCTAAAAGGGTTAGGGTTAGGGTTAGTTATCATACTAAGCAGTTGCAAAGTAGCTAAACATTTGTAAGTAGTTGAAAAGTTACTAATTAGCTAAAATTGTCTTTGATGAGATTCAAACTTGCCATCTTTGGGAAAGGGAAAGGGGGATACCTAGTCAGTTATACAACTGAATGCCGTCAACTGAAATGTGTCTTCCGCATTTAACTCAACCTCTCTGAATCAGAGAGGTGCGGGGGGCTGCCTTAATCGACATCCACGTCTTCGGTGACCGGGGAACAGTGGCTTATCTGCCTTGCTCAGCGGCAGAATGACAGACTTTTACCTTGTCATCTCGGGGATTCGATCCATCAACCTTTTGGTTACTGGCCCAATGCTCTGGTTGCTAGACGTTCACGTTATACGCACACCCCGACCAACCACCCTACTTTCGCTTTAGCCTTAAGTAGCCATCTGTCTTATGTAACCATACGTAACACACAGTATCATCCTAATATCATCCTAATTTGAGTGTCACAGATTTACATTTACTATGTTATGTCTAGTCTACGAGATCAGGTTGTCTATGTTTACTGTATTGCTCATCATTTTACATTTTAGTCATTTAGCAGATGCTCTTATCCAGAACAACTTACAGTAGTGAGTGCATACATTTCTATACTGGTCCCCCATGGGAATCAAACCGACAACCCTGGCGTTGCAAGCACCGTGCGCTACCAACTGAGCCTCACTGAGCAATCTGAAGCACCGAGTTGTAATTTAAAGTAATTAGGTGATAAGTGGAAACTTGTCATCATCATTGATCCATAAAACTTCTCTTTGTGAGCCGTGCTGTAGGCCTCAGAGAGACAGAAAGACCCTTCAATCCCACACTTTCCTTGTCACGCTCACCGCTCAGCGCCCATGGCATGCCCCGACTCGCCTTCTCATTGACTTCCAACCAACACTAAAGGCCAGGGCCAAAATAATTTGTGTCTGTTCAATAAAACATTAAAGACCATCATGACATGTCCTGCTCATTCCCTCTGCCTTCCCACTCTCTCCCCCCTCATCCCTCGCTCTCAAAGGTCTTGTTAATGTTTAAAAACTGCACATAAGACAGACCAGCCAGACGATTAATTTGAAAGATACCCACAGGGCACCTGCAAGATCTTTCTCTGGCTCTACTCGTCTTCTGTAGTTTTAACACCTAGCTCTACGCTCCTCTCTCTCTCTGCTCTCTCGCTCTATTCAGAGAGACGAGTGAAGGGGTGGAGGGTGGCAGGCCAGGCGCGGCGAGGGTAGGGGGTCGAGGGGAGTGGGTAAGGGGGGAAAAGCGTACAAAGTGTACCCTGCAGTTATAAAGAGCAGAGCTCTTTTCAAAAACAGCCTTTTGATGTGTGCAATATGTTGAAGCAAAATGGGTTAAATGCTTTTAATGCAACAGTTTTTACTTGTGAGAGTGGTGAGAGAGTCAGTAATCCACACTAAGTGGAAAATCACTTCTTCAAATGTATGCTAATCTGACCTTTTTATTTTTTTATTTATTTAACCTTTATTTAACCAGGTAGGCTGTTTTTGGCACTCATTCCTAATGAGATCAGTATTAAAGTTGGATGTTCTGTGCCTTACATACGTTATGATTAGGTCTATAATAGGTTCTGGGCATAGATTTACATATATAATTACTATATTCTACATCCAATCATTTATAGGATATCTATGGTTCTGGGTCTTCTGTGCTTTATACAGTATCTATCTGCTGTGTTCTCGCTCACTTTGTATATTTATAACACTTTTAGAAAATATAAGTTGGTAAATACTTGGGTGCTAATAAATTCATTTGATTCCAAAAGAGGGCGAATCATCACTTTGGGAAGACGGAGGACGTGTGCATTAAATAGTCATGTTGTCTTGCTATGATGTGCTTGCTGACTCGTGCAAAAGGCATATTGACGAGTCAATTTAGGATGCACAAACTAATGAAGTGGAGAAGAAAAATGCTTTTTTATTCATTCAACGCCTCTCTGAGACGGTCGATATCCTTAAAAAGTGTAATGATATCTTATCAGGTTTGAATTAATCATAAAACCACCTTTTCGAGTTATTGACATTTCCACTTCTCTGAGCACAAGAACAATTTCCGTCTCTCTCTGAATAAAAGCTGACAGCTGCTGGTTATTTCCAAAATGCTTTGCTTAAAACCCTTCTAAGTGCTGAGCTATGAAAACCAAATGCTGGGTGCATTCATTTCAGATAAATAGTTTACGGCCAGGCGAGTAAATTATGTATTTATTATACTCATTAATCATTTGATCAAAATATCCCTAAGCAGTTTTTGCCTCATTGTACATCATTTCTCTAAGTATGTCAGATGAGCCTCTAATTTATTTTCTAATCTCACAACATGTCTCTGTTGTAAATATGGATACTGGTCTTTCTACTTATTTATTTTACAGAGCTGTTTTTAATATTTCATTTCTCAGCAGCAGAAATGTCTATTTGTTTCTAAGAAGAAGCATGATGCTATGAAATAAATATCAGAAACTATAATGTACAGTCCTTAGCGTACTGGAAGAATATACATGAATAAACAGGAACCAGAAGTTGTACATGGAGCCAGGGCCTAATTTGGTATCTGAGCATTGCGAGAGGGTTTAGCTAGAGTTTAACTAAACCCCTCTATTGCAGCATGTTTTTGAGGCTACAGTCTGACAGGATAGTTTAGGCAGATCAGATGACTGCAGTGTTTCAGGTTCAAACCATATGTTGAGAAACCTGCTGATATACCCTCAGGCTTAGCCGTTTGTTGTCAATCGCTTTGGTAGGCATTCCTTTTTGACAACTGTATTAAATATGGGACAAAATGCAAAGTTGTTACGAACGTCGTAGTGAGGAGACCAAAGCGCAGCGTGATGTGAATACATCTTCTTTAATTATAACGAAGAATAATAACCAAACTAATACAAAATAACAAAAACGAACGTGAAGCTAAATATAACGATTGCAGACATGCAACATCACATAGACAATCACCCACAAACCAAATGGGAAAATGGCAACCTAAATAGGATCCCCAATCAGAGACAACGATAAACAGCTGCCTCTGATTGGGAACCAATCTAGGCCACCATAGACCTACATAATGCCTAGACTACACACACACACCTAGACATACCCAAAACCCTAGACAAGAAAAAAACACATATACCACCCTCGTCACACCCTGACCTAACCAAAATAATAAAGAAAACAAAGATAACTAAGGTCAGGGCGTGACAAAAGTATACCAACCGATACTAGCAACACATCAACGCATGCCACCACTAGATTTACCACTCTAGATTTGCTCGTATTATTACCTTTAGTTACTTACTTAGGACTCATCACGGCATGGAGTGTAAAACGAGTACCATAAGGTTCCAATTGAAGACCGGTTATTTTTACCATTAATATGAATGATATTTGCTTTTCTGTGAACAATTGTAAGTTTCACCTTTATTATGATGACATTACCTTTTAAGTTGTACCTTCTTCCTTTTTAACTAGCTATTTTTGGGTATTGAGGTTGGACATGGGTGGTGGTGGTGGTGGGGGGGGGGGGGGGGGGCAGAGGGATGAGGCATGGACATCTCAAACAGGTTATTGGGTTATTGAAGGTTTTAGTTATGCTCAGTCGCCTGACAAGAAATCAAATATTCCAATGTTCTCTGCTGCCCCTCAGTATGATGTGCAATCGGTCAGGTCACAGCAAGACGTCCAGTGTGGTGGTGTGGGTCTCAGGGTGCTCCCGAGTTAGTCCATTTGACTAACCACTGGATGGGGAGATGGGATAAACACCATTCCTTCCACAACGTTTACCATCCAGACATAAACTATTAGGTTTGTGTCCCAAATGGCACCCTGTTCCCTAAATAGTGTACTACTTTTGAGCAGAGGCCTACGGGCCCTGGTCAAAAGTAGTACACTATAAAGGGAATGGGATACCATTTGGGATGCTCCCATTGGGGCGAAGAGTTTAATGTCTCACAAACAGGAGAGAGAAAAAAGAATGTGAGTTTTAACAATATTTACTAAATGTATCATCACATAATAAATTCATCATCAAGGGCAAAATGCACTGAGTGCACAAAACAATAAGACACCTTCCTAATATTGGGTTGCACCACAGCTTCAATTCGTCAGGGCATGGACTCTGCAAGGTGTCGAGAGCGTTCCACAGGGATGCTGGCCCATGTTGATGCTGAATGCTTCCCATAGTTGTGTCAAGTTGCTGGATGTCCTTTGAATGGTGGACCATTCTTGATACACAAGGGAAACTGTTGAGCGTGAAAAACCCAGCAGCATTGCAGTTCTTGATACAAACCAGTGCGCCTGGCACCTACTACCATACCCCGTTCAAAGGCACTTAAAAATATTTTGTCTTGCACACATACATAATCCATGTCTCAATTGTCTCAAGGCTTAATAATTCTTATTCAACCTGTCTCCTCCCCTTCATCTACGCTGATTGAGTGGATTTACCAAGTGAATATGGGATCATAGCTTTCACCTGGAGTCACCTGGTCAGTCTATGTCATGGAAAGAACATTATGTTCATAATGTTTTGTACACTCAGTGTATCGTTCATGTCTGGTAATATACAGTGGGGAGAACAAGTATTTGATACACTGCCGATTTTGCAGGTTTTCCTACTTACAAAGCATGTAGAGGTCTGTAATTTTTATCATAGGTACACTTCAACTATGAGAGACGGAATCTAAAACAAAAATCCAGAAAATCACATTGTATGATTTTTAAGTAATTAATTTGCATTTTATTGCATGACATAAGTATTTGATACATCAGAAAAGCAGAACTTAATATTTGGTACAGAAACCTTTGTTTGCAATTACAGAGATCATACGTTTCCTGTAGTTCTTGACTAGGTTTGCACACACTGCAGCAGGGATTTTGGCCCACTCCTCCCTACAGATCTTCTCCAGATCCTTCAGGTTTCGGGGCTGTCGCTGGGCAATACGGACTTTCAGCTCCCTCCAAAGATTTTCTATTGGGTTCAGGTCTGGAGACTGGCTAGGCCACTCCAGGACCTTGAGATGCTTCTTACGGAGCCACTCCTTAGTTGCCATGGCTGTGTGCTTCGTGTCGTTGTCATGCTGGAAGACCCAGCCACGACCCATCTTCAATGCTCTTACTGAGGGAAGGAGGTTGTTGGCCAAGATCTCGCGATACATGGCCCCATCCATCCTCCCCTCAATACGGTGCAGTCGTCCTGTCCCCTTTGCAGAAAAGCATCCCCAAAGAATGATGTTTCCACCTCCATGCTTCACGGTTGGGATGGTGTTCTTGGGGTTGTACTCATACTTCTTCTTCCTCCAAACACGGCGAGTGGAGTTAGACCAAAAAGCTCTATTTTTGTCTCATCAGACCACATGACCTTCTCCCATTCCTCCTCTGGATCATCCAGATGGTCATTGGCAAACTTCAGACGGGCCTGGACATGCACTGGCTTAAGCAGGGGGACCTTGCGTGCGCTGCAGGATTTTAATCCATGACGGCGTAGTGTGTTACTAATGGTTTTCTTTGAGACTGTGATCCCAGCTCTCTTCAGGTCATTGACCAGGTCCTGCCGTGTAGTTCTGGGCTGATCCCTCACCTTCCTCATGATCATTGATGCCCCACGAGGTGAGATCTTGCATGGAGCCCCAGACCGAGGGTGATTGACAGTCATCTTGAACTTCTTCCATTTTCAAATAATTGCGCCAACAGTTGTTGCCTTCTCACCAAGCTGCTTGCCTATTGTCCTGTAGCCCATCCCAGCCTTGTGCAGGTCTACAATTTACCCCTGATGTCCTTACACAGCTCTCTGGTCTTGGCCATTGTGGAGAGGTTGGAGTCTGTTTGATTGAGTGTGTGGACAGGTGTCTTTTATACAGGTAACGAGTTCAAACAGGTGCAGTTAATACAGGTAATGAGTGGAGAACAGGAGGGCTTCTTAAAGAAAAACTAACAGGTCTGTGAGAGCCGGAATTCTTACTGGTTGGTAGGTGATCAAATACTTATGTCATGCAATAAAATGCAAATTAATTATTTAAAAATCATACAATGTGATTTTCTGGACTTTTGTTTTAGATTCCGTCTCTCACAGTTGAAGTGTACCTATGATAAAAATGACAGACCTCTACATGCTTTGTAAGTAGGAAAACCTGCAAAATCGGCAGTGTATCAAATACTTGTTCTCCCCACTGTATCTCAGGTATCATTTGCATGTAGAGGTTTATGTCTGGCATATCTCTCAGGGATATTTGTTAATTTATTCTGCTTTGCAGGCAAGGCAGCATTCATCACCTCATCTCAAGAGCTCTTTGAGCATTTGAACTGTACACAAAAGGTTAAATGTCAAGCATTTAAAGCAATGGGCACTCAGGGTGACTGGAGCAAGGAAGGAAGGAGGAAATTAAAGTACATTTTTATGGCGGGAGAAACTGACAGCTATAGATAAATGAGCACCTAGCTGTTTGCTTGTAAGAATATCAATTATTTCTTGTAACACGCAAGAGGAGTCATTAAAACGGGTGAGAAGACCTTGACTTCGCAATCTCAACAAAAGCATAAAGGGAATGAGAGAGAGAGATGAGAGAGAGGGAGAGAAAGAGAGAGGAAGAGAGAGAAGGATTGAGAGAGACATTGAGAAAGGGAGGGAGAGGGGGCAAAAATAGGGAGCGAGAGAGAGGGCGAGAGAGAGGGTTAGAAACTGAAAGATAGAGGTAAAGTGGGTCGTGGTCTCCACATCAAACCGCCAATTAGCAAAGCGGCAACAGCGTCGGGCCAAACACTTCCGGGCCTTGTGCGGAAAGGATTGGCTAGTTTTACCCTCCAAACACCGACTTACAATATGGCTCCTTATAAATACTGATTAATCAATCGTGCACATCTCCACCTTCCTCTGTGTGCACAGGCCATACTATCTCAGTCACAGCCCACACTCCGCAAGTTATATAAACAAACCTAAAAAGCGAGGGTAACTTCTCTAATTGCTACAGAGCACAGCAGAGCTAGCTACGACGAAGCGGAGGACAATCCACTCTCCTCCTCCCTCTTCTGCAATGGAATTGAACGATCAAGGATGAATACAGAGTGTATTGATACTACTGGAGTTTTACTTACTAAGCTAGAGGCTAGCTAACCTATAACGCTAGCTATCTAGCAACTGTGGATAAATGGTTCCAAAGTTGTTTCAAGCATAAGAGTACCTGTAACTATGCTAGCTAGCTACCATTTAGCTGTTTTTCTGATAAGCTCAATATCTGTAGAGTAAAGGTTAGGTAGTTACTAGCTACTATACCCAAAATGTAGCTAGCTTGTTAGCTACTTGGCTAGCTAGCTAACTAAACAACAGCTGGAATGACCTAGCTAGCTGTATGTTTACAATCTCCACTAGCTGGCTACTAGACAACCAATATAACAATGGGACCTAATGCTTTTTGTAGGGAGCTAAGGAAAGCAACTCTTGACTGTATCAGTGATGGATGCTAGCTAGAATGTGGACCAATACTTTTATAGCAATAGAGCTAGTAACTAATACCACAGGCCAACTTCTTGCACATTGTTTTGATGAGCCGATATTTAGTGAAAACAATAGTGGTCCTAAAACTGAACCTTGAGGAACTCCAAAACTTACCACTGATTTGTCAGAGGATAAACCATCCACAGAGACAAACTGATATATTTCCGACAGATAAGATCTAAGCCATGCAAGAACTTGTCTTCGTAGACCATTTTGGTTTCTAATCTCCCAATAAGAATGTGGTGATTGATGTGTGTCAAAAAAGGAGCACAAGGACAAACGCAAAGCTTTGGTCTGAAACCATTAAAAGGTAATTTAACACCTTCACGAGTGCAGTCTCAGTACTATGATTGGGTCTAAAACCAGACTGGAGTGGTTTGTATACATTATTTGACCCCAGGAAGGCAGTGAGTTGCTGAGCAACAGCTTTTTCATTTTTTGGGGGGAGAAATCAGAGATTTGTTATAGGCCGAGAGTTTTTTTTACATTTTCCAGATCAAGGTTTGGCTTTTTCAGGAGAGGCTTTATTACTGCCAGTTTTAGTGAGTTTGGTACACATCTGGAGGTAGGGAGTAATTTATTATGTTCAACATAGAAGGTCCAAGCACAGAAGTAGATCTTCCAGTAGCTTAGTTGGAATAGGGTCCAGTTTATTTTTTGTAATTTTTTTATTTAACCATTATTTAACTAGGCAAGTCAGTTAAGAACACATTCTTATTTACAATGACTGCCTACACCGGCCAAACCCGGGTGACGCTGGAACAATTGTGTGCCATCCTATGGGACTTCCAATCACGGCCGGTTATGATACAGTCTGTATTCTAACCAGGGTGTCTGTAGTGACGCCTCTAGCACTGAGATGCAATACCTTAGACAGCTGCGCCACCTGGGAACCCAAAAACAATCCAAAATGGTTTGTTTGGAGGCCATGACTATTTCTGTGAATGTGTCAAGAGATACAG
The DNA here is from genome assembly GCF_045679555.1 of Salvelinus alpinus. Taxonomy (NCBI): domain Eukaryota; kingdom Metazoa; phylum Chordata; class Actinopteri; order Salmoniformes; family Salmonidae; genus Salvelinus; species Salvelinus alpinus. Next base: position 35,033,528 of record NC_092091.1, on the reverse strand, counting down.
GATTAAAAACTAGAGTGTCTCCATTGATTTGAGGTCCTGGAAGTTCTGTGCAGATTCAGGACAACTGAGTTTTGGAGAAATATGCATTTTCAAAGAGGAGTCTGTCATTTTCTTTCTAAAGATTATGACATTTTCGTCGAAGAAGTTCATGAATTCATTACTGCTGAAGTGGTCATCCTGACTTGGGTAATGCTGCTTTTAAGTTAGCTTTGCGACAGTTAAAAAAATACATTTAGAGTTTTAATTCTCCCCCAATCCGGTTGGAAAAGCAGGCTGATTGAGCAGCAGTGAGGGCTTTTTGATATTGCACAGTACTGTCTTTCCAAGCTAGTCGGAAGACTTCCAGTTTGGTGAGCGTCATTGGACAATGCAGTTAGATTAACAAGAATGTACGCTTTCTGCCAATATCAGATATGTATATGTCCTGGGAAATGTTCTTGTTACTTACAACCTCATGCTAATTGCATTAGCCTACGTTAGCTCAACCGTCCCATGGAAGGGATACCGATCCGAAGAAGTTTTAATCAGCACAACAGTTTTCAGCTGTGCCTACATAATTGCAAAATGGTTTTCTAATGATCAATTAGCCTTTTAAAATGGTTGCTGATAATGGGCCTCTGTACGCCTATGTAGATATTCCATTACAAATCAGCCGTTTCTAGCTACAATAGTGATTTACAACATTAACAATGTCTACACTGTATTTCGGATCAATTTGAAATTATTTTAATGGACAACAAAATAGCTTTCTTTCAAAAACAAGGACATTTCTAAGTGACCCCAAACTTTTGAACGGTAGTGTATATATAAACATGCATACATATACACATACATATACAAACACACAAAAACACATATTCCACCCCTACCTTGTCACAACACAACTGATTGGCTCAAAAGCATTAAATTAACTTTTAACAAGGCACACCTGTTCATTGAAATGCATTCCAGGTGACTACCTCATGAAGCTGGTTAAGAGAATGCCAATAGTGTGCAAAGCTGTCATCAAGGCAAAGAGTGGCAACTTTGAAGAATCTCAAATATGAAATATATTTTGATTTGTTTAACACTTTTTTGGTTACTACATGATAACATATATGTTATTTCATAGTTTTGATGTCTTCGCTATTATTCTACAACATAGAAAATAGTACAAAATAAAGAAAAACCCTGGAATGAGTAGGTGTGTCCAAACTTTTGACCGGTACTGTATATCCATTGATTCTTGAAGAATATAATTTATAAATGCCTCATGAGCTTAGTTCAACTGTCACACTCCACGAGAACCCAAAATATAAGCTTGTTTTACTCCAATGTGTGTAAACATTGAAATATAAACAAACACTGTATAGCCTCATAACATGGTTAAAACAATACTTTTGATATCATGGATGGTCAGTCCTTGCATCCATAGCTCAGTCTATTAATTTGAGAGTGGTTACATTTCTCCAGGCCCATCCCTCAGCTTTTTACAGAAACGGAGGCGGGGCAACCGTTTTATTATTGTTTCATCTGTGGATTTGCCCTTTAAACAGCTGCATATTATCAAGATATCAAATTGTCACCAAAAAGAAGGTAAACAATAGGCCTATAGCAAATGCAGCATACGGCATTTATTTTCACATGTAAATAGCACTTTTCAGTAGTGCTCAAAGCAGCCATTCCATGAGCGCATCATTTATTTTTCAACTTGAATCAATGAGCCCAATCAGTCCTCGATGACAACAAAATCATAAACAACAGAGTTGCGTTAAACAATTTGGCTAATCTATACCATATTTCAGAGTCCTATTCTTGAAGACCAAGGGGTATAACATTTATTGGAATGACTGGAATTCTGATAGACTTTGATTTTTAATGTAAATATATAATTTAATTTAATTGTATTATTATATGTAGTAGAAAGCGATGGGTTAGAAGAAGCCTACATAACCAACCCATAAAGTAAAATGTAACATCCATATATTGCCAGCTATGTAAACTTTAACATTGATTTATCCTGCAATAGATGTCGTTCAATTGGTAACCTACGTTTTTGTCTTCTTCTAATACCTCTTAAAGGGAAAGTAATCTAAAAGTAAGTGAATGTAATCAGATTATGTTACTGAGTTTGGGTATCCAAAAGTTACGTTACTGATTACAATTTTGGACAGGTAGCTAGTAACTAACGGATTACATTTAGAAAGTAACCTACCCAACCCTGATTCTCTCTGTTGATCATTCTAATGTTATAACTTTTAATAGTAAATGTATCCACTGGTGAATTGGGAGACTGGAGTGATTGCCATCTAAGAGCCAACATATTTTTTTTGCGGCAGTGTTGCCTGCTAATAGTTATCGTCTCTGATTGATTGAGAGATTCAAGGAGCTATCAACGTTGAGTAACATAGTAGAGGCAATGCATTGAATATTTACATTCATGCACTTCTAAATTAATTTTGTAACTTTGTCCCAGAAGCATTTAACTGCAGAGCACTCCCACATCATATGAAGGAATGTGCCTCAGTGAACAGTTGGGAGTTGGGGCCAATTTCATTGTAAAACCTTTCCTTGCTATTAAATACAGGCTGTGAACAAACTTAAAATGTATAAATTGATGCTTCGGATTACGGGATTCTAAGGTCATATTATTTCCATATTCTGTTCCAGTTAAAGGGTTGTTCAGATTCACTTAGATGTTTATATATTACAGAGATCACTCATTTCGGGAGTCCACATCATTTATTTATATGGTTCAGTAGTTAGGTTTCCCAAAGGACTCCATAGGCCAGCATAGCTGACATAAATTGTAAAAATAAACATAGAAAAATGGTTACCTGGTAATAGTTAGTTACCTGGTAATAGTTACCTGGTAATGTGTGTGTATCATTCAAATCTTGGAATGTTCTCTAACCTTTACTGTCCATGATATCGGCAAGGGTACGGATCCCCCATTTGAACAATTGGGGGGAAGCAAAAGGCTGCCCTCCAGATCGCAAGGCATTATTGTGAAATATATGGGCATGCCATTATGATTCCCCGTTACAATGTTTTACAATTTTGCGCTAAATAGAAATTGTGTGAAGAATAATAGGACCAAAGCATAGTTTACATTGTTTAAGAGATATACTGTATCAGTGAAGACCACCTCTTCCAAGGCAAAAGGAGACACCATATTTCTTTCCATACTCAGCCAGGGGGTGGAAGATTTAGGATGGGATGAAATGCTAGTGCCTGGAAATACAATAAAAAGTTTGGTACGGATACTCCCCCTACGTCTTTCCCTCTTTGCAAGTTTGTTAATTTTATCCGGGCTTGCTTACCAAGCAATATCATTTTTTTACCCACTATGGATTTTATCCCAATAGCCAGAAGGTAAGAGACAAGGGAAGCATTGAACTACAGAAATTCAGCAGTGGTAATATATTCATTTTGACAATAGATATTCTGCCAGTTAAAGCAACTGGGATATTAAATCAAATCAAATTGAATTTGTCACATGCGCCGAATACAATAGGTGTAGACCTTACCATGAAATGCTTACTTACAAGCCCTTAACCAGGTAGGCTAGTTGAGAACAAGTCCTCATTTGCAACTGCGACCTGGCCAAGATAAAGCAAAGCAGTTCGACACATACAACAACACAGAGTTACACATGGAATAAACAAAACATACAGTCAATAATACAGTAGAAAAATAAGTCTATGTACAATGTGAGCAAATGAGGGAGGTAAAGACAAAAAAAGGCCATGGTGGCGAGGTAAATACAATATAGCAAGTAAAACACTGGAATGGTAGATTTGCAGTGTAAGAATGTGCAAAGTAGAAATAGAAATAATGGGGTGCAAAGGAGCTAAATAAATAAATACAGTAGAGGAAGAGGTAGTTGTTTGGACTAAATTATAGATGGGCTATGTACAGGTGCAGTAATCTGTGAGCTGCTTTGACAGCTGGTGCTTAAAGCTAGTGAGGGAGATAAGTGTTTCCAGCTTCAGAGACTTTTGCAGTTCGTTCCAGTCATTGGCAGCAGAGAACTGGAAGGAAAGACGACCAAAGGAGGAATTGGCTTTGGGGGTGAACAGTGAGACATACCTGCTGGAGCGCGAGTGGGTGCTGCTATGGTGACCAGTGAGCTGAGATAAGGCGGGGCTTTACCTAGCAGAGACTTGTAGATAACCTGTAGCCAGTGGGTTTGGCGACGAGTATGAAGCCAGGGCCAACCAACGAGAGCGTACAGGTCGCAATGGTGGGTAGTGTATGGGGCTTTGGTGACAAAACGGATGGCACTGTGATAGACTGCATCCAGTTTCTTGAGTAGAGTGTTGGAGGCTATTTTATAGATGACATCACCGAAGTCGAGGATCGGTAGGATGGTCAGTTTTACGAGGGTATGTTTGGCAGCATGAGTGAAGGATGCTTTGTTGCGATATATGAAGCTGATTCTAGATTTAATTTTGGATTGGAGATGCTTAATGTGAGTCTGGAAGGAGAGTTTACAGTCTAACCAGACACCTAGGTATTTGTAGTTGTTCACGTATTCTAAGTCAGAACCGTCCAGAGTAGTGATGCTGGACGGGCGAGCAGGTGCGGGCAGTGATCGGTTGAAGAGCATGCATTTAGTTTTACTTGCGTTTAAGAGCAGTTGGAGGCCACGGAAGGAGAGTTGTATGGCATTGAAGCTCGTCTGGAGGTTAGTTAACACAGTGTCCAAAGAGGGGCCAGAAGTATACAGAATGGTGTCGTCTGCGTAGAGGTGTATCAGAGAATCACCAGCAGCAAGAGCAACGTCATTGATGTATACAGAGAAGAGAGTCGGCCTGAGGATTGAACCCTGTGGCACCCCCATAGAGACTGCCAGAGGTCCAGACAACAGGCCCTCCGATTTGACACACTGAACTCTATCAGAGAAGTAGTTGGTAAACCAGGCGAGGCAATCATTTGAGAAACCAAGGCTATCGAGTCTGCCAATAAGAATGTGGTGATTGACAGAGTCGAAAGCCTTGGCCAGGTCGATGAATACGGCTAGGCAGTAATGTCTAGCCGTATTCAGAACTTTTTTGAGTTTGTACTACAGGATGCAAATTTCTGTATGAAAAAGCTAGCCTTAGCTTTCCTAACTGCCTGTGTATATTTGTTCCTAACTTCCCTGAAAAGTTGCATATCACGGGGGTTATTCTATGCTAATGCAGAACGCCACAGGATGTTTTTGTGCTGGTCAAGGGCAGACAGGTCTGGAGTGAACCAAGGACTATATCTATTCCTAGTTCTACATTTTTTGAATGGGGCATGCTTATTTAAGATGGTGAGGAAGGCACTTTTAAAGAATAGCCAGGCATCATCTACTGACGGGATGAGGTCAATATCATTACAGTATACCCCGGGCCAGGTCGATTAGAAAGGCCTACTTGCAGAAGTGTTTTAGGGAGCGTTTGACAGTGATGAGGGGTGGTCGTTTGGTCGCAGACCCATTACGGATGCAGGCAGTGAGGCAGTGATTGCTGAGATCTTGATTGAAAACAGCAGAGGAGTATTTGAAGGGGGAGTTAGTTAGGATGACATCTATGAGGGTGCCCGTGTTTACGGATTTGGAGTTGTACCTGGTAGGTTCATTGATAATTTGTGTGAGATTGAGGGCATCAAGCTTTGATTGTAAAATGGCCGGGGTGTTAAGCATGTACCAGTTTAGGTCACCTAGTAGCACGAGCTCAGAAGATAGATGGGGGGCAATCAATTCACATATGGTATCGAGGGCACAGCTGGGGGCAGAGGGAGGTCTTTAGCAAGTGGCAACAGTGAGAGACTTGTTTCTGTAAAGGTGAATTTTTAGAAGTAGAAGCTCGAATTGTTTGGGTACAGACTTGGATAGTAATACAGAACTCTGCAGGCTATCTTTGCAGTAGATTGCAACACCGCCCCCTTTGGCAGTTCTATCTTGGCGGAAAATGTTATAGTTAGCGATGGAGATTTCAGGGTTTTTGGTTGTTTTCCTAAGCCAGGATTCAGACAAGACTAAGACATCTGGGTTGGCGGAGTGTGCTAAAGCAGTGAGTAAAACAAACTTAGGGAGTAGGCTTCTAATGTTAACATTTATGAAACCAAGGCTTTTACGGTTACAGAAGTCATCAAATGAGACAGTAATCACTAACCAGGACAGTAATGGACGAGGCATATTGATCTTAGAGAGAGGCATGAGTTGCCAAGTGAACATATGGGTCCAGTGAGTGGTTGGGCTGACTGAGACACGGCGATTCAGACATTTAGCAGGCCGATGCTAACAAGCTAACAGTTAGTAGCCCGGGGCTAAACAAGCTAGCAGTTAGCAGACCGGGGCTGGCAAGCTAGCAGTTAGCAGACCGGGTTATCAAGCAAGCAGTTAGGAGGGGCTAGCAGTTAGCAGACCGGGGCTAGCAAGTTAGCCTTTGGGGGACGTCGCGAATGGGGGTAAGTCTGTTTTTTGCCTCTTCGTGCGGTGACATCGATAGACCAGTCGTGGAATTAGTAGGGTTCCAGATAGCTCTAGGTAGCTAGCAGGCCTAGCAGGTTAGCAAAATGGGCCTTCAGCGGGCATCGCGCCTGAGGGGCCTGTTAGAGTCCTCGGGCAGATTATGTCGGTATTCCAGTCGTAGAGGATCGGCGGGGTTCCGTGCCCCGTACCGGCAGTAGCCCCGGATATTGTAGCCCAGGAGTGGGCTTCGGTGGTAGCACAGGAGCCCTGGCCGGGCAAGCTTCAGGCTAATTGGTGCTTGTTACTGTGTTATTCTGTTAACATTTATCAGTAAAATATGATGTTTGTCCTTAACCACTGACCTCGTCTGGTCTCTTCTCTGCACCTGGATCCAACCTTACCATGTCACAATATTTTGATTTGTTTAACACTTTTTTGCTTACTACATGTTTCCTTATCTGTTATTTCATAGTTTTGATGTATTCACTATTATTCTACAATGTAGAAAATAGCAAAAGTCAAGAAAACCCCTTGACTGAGTATGTGTCCAAACTTTTGACAGGTAATTCATGAGATGAGTAAAACATTATTAAAGTGACTAGTGTTCCATTATTGACTTGGCCATGGATTCCATGTCTATTTATATTTACATCGACACTGTTTGCCGGCCCTATACTTAAACTTGGACCTAACAATACCCTTGCCAATATATCCTCCAAACACCGGATTCTCTGGCATTATCACTTTTATTCAACAGGGTAGCAACATATTCAAATAATGATAGACATTTTTATTAACATTATTTTGATTAATTTATTCATATTATTTCATCCTTCCACAGGATTTCGTCCCGACACAAATCTAGGGATGCTAGAGACACGGCCCAGTCGTTCAGTCTTCATGTTCTGTATCTATGGACGCGACCCAGTTGTTCATTCTCAATGGTCCATTGCCATACTGGCTGGCAACGTTCTTATCCCTTGCTTGCTAGATAGCCACCTATGGCTAACTTACAGTCATGTCAAAAAGAGCAGCCAGAATAACAACAAAGTAGCTGCATTTGCATTTGTTTAAGCTGTTTTTTAGTGACATTTATTTGGATACATCACTAACAATGAGATAATGAGGTGCAATTTTGCCTGGCATGGTACCCAGCTTCTCCTGCCTAAACAGTTCATAGAAAAGATTGCTCATGAAGGAAGTTGGGTGGCCCGCCTCCACACCAGTTTCAAGTCCTGTGACCCGCACATTGAATTTACAGGAATCATTTGAGTGATTCTGTTTTATCTTTTAGGAGTCTGATTATCCCTTACAATTTAGCTTGCGTTGTTACCAGATCATGGAGTCGCACCTCTGTCGCATTGGGGCCTTCTCCAGACATTCCACTTCAGTTGAATAGGTATCTACTTTAGCAGTGAGCACTGCCAACAATTAATTTACAGGTTTTAATTGTAAATCGAGGGGAGAGGTAATCTCCTCACAATTTATCGTATAGTACCAGCCAGCTCTTTCTGTTGTCTGGTATTGAGAGCTGCTATGTTCCCACAGTTGACAATGATGGTGCTGGAGGAGATGGCTGCCGTTTTACAGGCTCCTAACCAATTGTTGGATTGTATTTTTTTGAATTATTTGTAACTTATTTTGGACATAATGTTTCTGCTACCGTCTCTTATGACAGAAAAGAGCTTCTGAATATCAGTACAGCGATTACTCACCTCGTACTGGACGAAGAATTTTTCTTTAACGAGTTGGACACAAAGGATTTACTTTAGACACCCGCAAATCCCCGTCATTCGTATGAAGAAGAGACAGAGATAGGAAGAGGTAAGTCGGGGTGCCTTGCAAGGCTCCGACGACAAGTGAGTAATCCCCCTTTACCATCAGTACTGTTAGCCAACGTGCAATCATTGGATAACAAAATGGATGAGCTCTGATCAAGACTAACCTACCAGCGGGACATTATAAACTGTAATATCTTATGCTTCACCGAATCGTGGCTGAACGAAGACATGGATAACATATAGCTGGCCGGGTTTTCGGTGCATTGGCAGGATAGAACAGCTACCTCCAGTAAGACAAGGGGTGGTGGTCTGTGTCTATTTGTAAATAACAGCTGGTGCACAAAATCTAATATTAAGAAAGTCTCAAAGTTTTGCTCGCCTGAGGTAGAGTATCTCATGATAACCTGTAGACGACACTATTTACCAAGAGAGTTTTATTCTATATTTTTCGTAGCTATCTATTTACCACCACAAACCGATGCTGGCACTAAGACGGCACTAAACAAGCTGTATAAGGCCATAAGCAAAGAAGAAAATGCTCAACCAGAGGCCGGGGACCTAATGCAGGGAAACATAAATCCATTTGACCTAATTTCTGCCAGCATGTTAAATATGCAACCAGAGGGAAAAAACTATATACCACCTGTACTCCACACACAGAGAGTGGTACAAAGCTCTCCCTCGCCCTCCATTTGGCAAATCTGACCGTAAATCTATCCTCCTGATTCCTGCTTACATGCAAAAACTAAAGCAGGAAGCACCAGTGACTCACTCACTAAGGAAGTGGTCAGATGACACAGATGCTAAGCTACAGCACTGTTTTGCTAGCACAGACTGGAAAATGTTCCGGGATTCTTCCGATGGCATTGAGGAGTACACCACATCAGTCACTGGCTTCATCAATAAGAGCATTGTGTTTTTTCGAATTATTTGTAACTTATTTTGGACATAATGTTTCTGCTACCGTCTCTTATGACAGAAAAGAGCTTCTGAATATCAGGACAGCGATTACTTACCTCGTACTGGACGATTTTTTTTTTCTTCAGACGCTTATAAGAAATCCCGCTATGCCCTCTGATGAACCATCAAACAGGCAAAGAGTCAATACAGGACTAAGATTGAATTGTACTACAATGACTCTGATGCTCGTCGGATGTGGCAGCACTTGCAAACTATTACGGATTACAAAGGGAAGCACAGCCGTGAGCTGCCCAGTGACACGAGCCTAACAGATGAGGTAAATAACTTCTATGCGCGCTTCGAGGCAAGCAACACTGAAACATGCATGAGAGCATTAGCTGTTTCAGGGCGGCCATCACTTGAACAACTGTATCGTTGTCAAATAAGCACCAATCTGGTTCAAACAAAGCTTGCTAGATAGTCAATGAGATGGGCTTTACTGGAGTAAACCATATATATGTCGTAAAATGTAGCTACTAACCTTGTACGACAGCAAGCCTTTTCATTTTGGACAGAAATTAGAAGGATATTCAGAATTATGAAGTTATGAAAACTGGTTGTCATGCAAATGTTGAACTTATAATATGGCTACTAATACTTGGAAAGCTAAATCAATGTCCAAGTATACAGATTTGACGATATTCTTGCAGAAAAATGGAATATGAATGTGAATGTCTCATTCACGATTTGCCCAAATGTACCTGGGGACTTCACACTAAAACTATTGTTGTTCACTCATACTTCAAGTTACTTTGCACATACACTGCTCCCATCTTGAGGACACTATCGGAATTACAACCAGAGTGATAGCTAGAACTATGACCTTTCTCTTGCATTTCAAAGATGGTGGTAGAAAAAGACCGGTAGTTTTTTTCTTTGTATTTTCTTCTACCAGGTCTATTGTGTTATATTCTCCTACATTCAATTCACATTTCCACAAACTTCAAAGTGTTTCCTTTCAAATGGTACCAAGAATATGCATATCCTTGCTTCAGGGCCTGAGCTACAGGCAGTTAGATTTGGGTATGTTATTTAGGCGAAAATTTAAAAAAAAAGTGGGCTATCCCTAAGAAGTTTTAAGACATTATCATTAAATAGCAGAAAACAAATCATTCAGTCAGACATTCATTCCAGTCTTAGACTATGGCGATATCAAATCCTATTTTATTTTCAAGTGTTTTAATGTCACATGCACGTACGTCAGCTACTACAGCGACTGAAATTACTGCAACACTCAACAAAGAGCTGCAGTTAGTTCCAGAGTGGGTGGCAAGGAATAAGTTAGCCGCTAAATATTTCTAAAACTAAAAGCATTGTATTTGGAACAAACCACTCACTATACCCTAAACCTCAACTAAACCTTGTAATAGATAATGTGGAAATTGAGCAAGTTGAAATGACTAAACTGCTTTGAGTAACACTAGATTGTAAACTGTCATGGTCAAAACATATGGATGCAGTAGTAGCTAAGACGGGGAGAAGTCTGTCTATAATAAAGCGATGCTCTGCCTTCTTAACAACACTATCAACAAGGCAGGTCCTATAGGCCCCAGTTTTGTTGCACCTTGACTACTGTTCAATCGTGTGGTCAGGTTCCACAAAAAATGACTTTTTGCTATTGGCTCAGAACAGAGCAGCACGGCTGGCCCTTGGATGTACACAGAGAGCTAACATTAATAATATGCATGTCAATCTCTCCTGGCTGAAAGTGGAGGAGAGATTGACTTCATCACTACTTTTATTTATGAGAGGTACTGACATGTTGAATGCATCGAGCTGTCTGTCTAAACTATTGGCACACAGCTCGGACACCCATGCATACCCCACAAGACATGCCATAAGAGGTCTCTTCACAGTCCCCATGTCCAGAACCGGCTATGGGAGGCACACAGTACTACAAAGAGCCATGACTACATGGAACTCTATTTCACATCAAGTAACTGACGCAAGCAGTAAAATTGATTGAAAAAACAGATAAAAAAACGCCTTATAGAATAGCGGAGACTGTGAAGCAACACAAACATTGGCACAGACACATGCATACAGACACACACACACACACACACACACACACATACGATAACATACGCACTATACATACACATGGATTTAGTACTGTAGATATGTGGTAGTTGTGGAGTAGGGGCCTGAGGGCACACAGTGTCTTGTGAAATCTGTGAATGTATTGTAATATTTGTAAATTGTATAAACTGCCTTAGCTGCTGCTACTCTTCCTCAAAAACAAACACGTGCCCAAATACAGTGAAATGCCTTTTTTGCAAACTCAAATCCCAACAATGTACATTTTCAATAACAATGTAATATTAGAAAAAAACTCAAGAAACATGAGGAACACAATAAGTAAGTAAGCATACTATATTGTATACAGGGTCAGTCCCAATACCATATTTACAATATGCAGGGAAACTGGAGTCATGGAGGTAGATATGTGTTGGAGTAAGGTTACTAGAAAACAGTATATAAGATAAACAGAGTAGAAGCAGCTTGTATGTGAGTTGGTGTGTGTGTGTTTAGCGTCAGTATAAATGCATGTGCGTATTACGTGTGAGTGAGAAGATGATGGAGTGAGCGTGAGTGTGTAGGGCCCTGTAAGTGTGCATAGAGACAAAAATACAAATAAAAAGTCAATAAAGATACAAGGTTAACTCAGATAGTCCGTGTAGCTATTTTGTTAGCTATTTATCAGTTTTATTGCTTGGGGATAGAAGCTGTTCAAGAGCCTGTTAGTGCAAGACTTGATTCACCCGTACTGTTTGCCGTGTGGAAGTAGAGAGAATAGTCTATCGCTTGGGTGGTTGTAGTCTTTAGCGATTATGCTGGCCTTCCTACCACACCGCCTGATATAGATGTCCTGGATGGCAGGGAGCTCGGCCCCAGTGATGTACTGGGCTGTCCGCACCACCATCTGTAGTGCCATGCGATCGATGGAGGTGCTATTGTAATACCAGGCAGAAATGCAGCCAGTCAAGATGCTCTCAATGGTAGAGATGTAGAGCTTTTTGTGGATTTGAAGGCCCATGCCAAACTTTTTCAACCTCCTGAGAGGTAAGAGGCGCTGTGTGTTTGGACCATTTTAAGTCTTTTGTGATTTGGACACCGATGAACTTGAAGCTCTCAACCTGCTCCACTGCAGCCCTGTTGATGTGGATGGGGGCGTGTTCACCCCCCGTTTCCTGTAGTCCACGATCAGCTCCATGGTTTGACTGACGTTGAGAGAAAGGTTGTTGTTCTGGCTCCACACTGCCAGGTCACTGACCACCTCCCTGTAGGCTGACTCATCGTCGCCGGTGATCAGGTCTACCACCGTCGTGTCGTCAGCAAATTTGATGATGGTGTTGAAGTCGTGCCTGCCAACGCAGTCGTGGGTGAACAGCGAGTACAGGAGGGGACTAAGCAGATACCCCTTTGGGGTCCTTGTGTTGAGGGTCAGCGTGGCAGAGGTGATGTTGCCTACCCTCACCACCTGGGGTCGGCCCGTCAGGAATCAGTTGCAGAGGAAGGTGTTCAGGCCCAGAGTCCTAAGCTTGGTGACGAGCTTGTTGGGGAAAATGGTGTGGAACTCTGTGCTGTAGTCAATGAACAACATTCTCACATAGGTATTCCTCTTATCCAGGTGGGTGAGGGCAGTGTGGAGAGTAATTGAGATTGCGTCATGTATGGATCTGTTTGGGCAGTATGCAAATTGGAGTGGCTCTAGGGTGTGTGGGATGGTGGAGTTAATGTGTGACATAACCAGCCTCTCAAGCACTTCATGATTACAGAAGTGAGTACTACAGGGCAGTAGTCATTGTGGAATGAACCTATAGAGTTCTTGGGGACAGGAATAATGGTGGTCATCTTAAAACATGTGGGGATTATAGACTTGGACAAGGAGAGGTTGAATGCGCCCAGGAATACTCTGTGAATGCGCCCAGGAATACCTTCGGCCAGCGGCCTTGCGGGTATTGACCTGATTAAAGACCTTTCTCACGTCAGCCTCAGAGATCGAGATCACCCAGTCCTCTGGGTCGGTGACGGCCCTCACACCCGGTACGATATTGTTGTTGTTGTCAAAGCGTGCATAAAATGCATAGAGTTTATCTGGTAGAGAGGCATCATTTGGCAGATCACATTTGGATCTTCCTTTGTGATCCGTAATGGACTGTAGCCCTTGCCACATGTGGCGGTCAGCGGAGGCTGTCTAATATGATTCCACCTTATTCCTATATTGTCATTTTGCTCGTTTGATGACTCTGTGGAGATCATAGCTGGAGTTCTTTTACTTATTTGTGTCCTCGGCCGTAGCCTCAGGGTTGTCTATAATAGCTCTGTGTACATTAGCCCTCTCCTTTAGATTAGCACCAACCTCATTGTTAATCCAGGGCTTTTGATTGGGGAAGCAGCGAGCCCTCACCCTGGGGAAAACGTCACCGATACATTTTCTAATGAAGCCGGTGACAGATGGTAAGGTTTGTCAATGTTATCGGCAGAGTCTCAAAACATATTCGAATTAACACTAGTAAAGCAGTCCTGGAGCATAATCTCTGATTCTGGTGACCATTTCTCAATGGAGCGAGTTACGGGTACTTCCTGTTTGAGTTTCTGTTTGTAAACAGGAAGCAGGAGTACGGCGTCATGATCTGATTTGCCAAATGGTGGACGAGGGAAGGCCTTGTACAGCGGTTCTTCCTGTAAAAGTTGCGTCATACTGCATTACAGCTTGTGGCATGCCGCGGAATGGTATGGCAAGTTGGAGTGCAGGACGTCATAGTATTTTACTGTCAGCCATTGTTGTCATTAGTGCTAGTTCGACCATCAGAGGGCATCTCTGATAAGCTAAGTTATTGAAATGACATGGAGCTGTAGGCCTAAGTGTCCTGTTAGCTGTTTAAGCTAACTTACTTATTGCCATAAAGGCCTAATTCCAATATACAGTATATTGATCATTCATTCATTCATTTGTGCATGTCATCACACGGCGTACAAGTCATCCATGTCTTTAAAGTAAATCATTTTAGTTAAAAAATAAATAACAAAGGGAGCCTTGAATAATTAAACAATTAATTAACTGCAACATGTCAGCTAAAGTGATTGAATTCCAGAATGCATTTGACTGTTTGTAATATTGGCTGTACTAGAGACTTTAAAACGTAAAATATAATAAATATTATTAGCTAAATTGTACTGGAAATAATAAAAAACTATATGCTTTACTAGACTACAGGTGATTTTGTTTGTGGGTAAATTGAAGAGAGAAGATTCAAGTTAAATGTCAAGTTTATTAGGCTACTGCTACACCATCACATTCTTAAAACAACTCCAGCACAGAGAAGAGAGAAGATTCAAGTTAATGTCAAGTTTATTAGGTTATTGCTACACCATCACGTTCTTAAAACAACTCCAGCACAGAGAAGAGAGAAGATTCAAGTTAATGTCAAGTTTATTAGGTTATTGCTATACCATCACGTTCTTAAAACAACTCCAGCACAGAGAAGAGAGAAGATTCAAGTTAATGTCAAGTTTATTAGGTTATTGCTATACCATCACGTTCTTAAAACAACTCCAGCACAAGAAGAGAGAAACAAGGAACAGAGAAACAATGAACAGAGAAACAGAAACATAACATTTAACAAAAAGATAGCTTATGCAGAGGGTGTGCAGTTGGTTCGATAAAGATGGAATTAAGGTTTTATTATAGGCTAAGAGCAGTGAATATGTGATGAAGATATTTACAAAAAAAGCTAACGTTTTGAGTCCAAGAATAGGCAAAAAGGATGAAATGTATGTCCAAATAAAGAGCAATATACCGAACTATATAGGCAAAACAACTGAAAACAGGCCTAGACAATTCGCACAACAGAGAATTCCTTTGAGAACTTATATTTTCCAAGCAGTCCTATGGTCAAGAACGAGATGACACAGTCGCAAAAAAAGTACAATAGACAGAATTTAATACGATAAACTAACAACAGTTGCTACAGTGTCCCAGGGCTCGATGATATCCCGCCATCCCGAGGATAAAAAAAAAAGATGTAACGGGTTGTTCAAAACAGACTGGGACAGTTCTGGGACAAGAGATACAAAATTCATACAAACCCTGTAATTAAAAAGCCACGCCCAGAACTAGTACTGTCACGCCCTGACCATAGAGAGCTGTTTATTCTCTATGGTGGTTGGGGCGTGACAATGTCTAGGGTGGGTTATCTAGGTGATTTATGATTTATGTTGGCCTGGTGTGGTTCCCAATCAGAGGCAGCTGTTTATCGTTGTCTCTGATTGGGGATCATATTTAGGCAGCCATTTTCCCATTGTGCTTTGTGGGATCTTGACTATGTTTTTGTGTAGCTGCCTGTGACTAGCACAGAACGTCACGTTTCGTTTGTGCTTGTTTGTTTTGTTTGGTGAGTTTCGATTTATGAAAATATGTGGAACGCTGGAACGCTGCGCCTTGGTCCATTCATTTCGACGATCGTGACAAGTACATAAATAAATTGAGTAGCTCAACCTTTTTCCCCTCCCTATCCTCGATGGACTCTTTTTCATTCAATTTCTTCTTCACATCAGCAAAGAATGATTCCGTGTTTCAGAAACTCATTTTATATAGAGGGCCTATTACTCTTTCCCACTGTGGTAAATAAAGGCAGTTTGTTATTTATTTGAGAAACCAAAAGCCCACCATGCCTATTTTTTGAAAATTGTCAGTCCACATTTCAAGTGTAACGGTGCCATTGTATTTACCCAAGTTCTCTCTCAACTCCAGGACTCTAGTGCCAGAGAAGAGAGACTCTCGGACTGAAACATTCACACCTCCATTAATTTACGAAAAGATAGTCAATTTGTGCCACAGTTTAGACTACCGATAGATCAGTGTTCTAACTCCCCCTTGTGATAGTGTGGTGCAATGACAGAATGACGCAATTTACCACAATCTGCCATCAACTACCACAAACGGTCGTGGCATGAGCTCTAAACTTTTAATTGATGAACCACTGTATGCTTGCTTGTGTGTGGAAAAACAGTGGTGTAGGACTGTATTGCCCCTAGTGGCATTGGAGACATGTTGATGGATGTTGGGCATCACGTCTTAGTGACGCAGAATTAAAATAGCCAGCAATCAGAAAAGCAGCCCCTGGATGTAGGTTTTAATGCTTGTTTATAGCCTTGTACAATTTATTAAGTGTGAGCTTGTTCTTTTTCTTGTCCTGAGGTGAAATGTATTTGACCATCGGGTATTCCAAGACGGGTGAACAGTGGGTCGACACTTCCACCGCACTGGAGTCAGCACACCAGTTGGTGTTGATGTAGAAGCAAACGCCTCCCCCCCTTGATTTAAATGACTCCACTGTTGTGTCCGCCCGGTGAATGGAGAATCAATTGAAATACATAGCCATCTTGTGAGAGAGCCATGTTTCAGAAAAGCAAATAATATTGCCGTTTCGAGAGTCCTGTTGGTAGCAAATCCGCAATTGGAGGTCATCCATCTTATTATCGAGTGACTGTATATTGGCCAGTAGAATGGAGGGAAGAGGTGGCGGGTTTTCCCTTCGCCTTAATCTCACCAGGATCCCCCCCCCCCTTGCCTCTGTAACGCTGGCGTTTCCTCATGGGTAGCCCAAAAATTGGGTCAAAATTACAACGAGAGCCCAGGACAGATGAGTCGAAGTTGAAGCTGGAATTGCGGTAAGTAACTGCTGATCAGATGTTCAAAAGTTATTGTCAGTTGTAGGAAATAGTAGCAGATACATTTAAGTGAAAATAAAGTAAAAATAAACAACAAAATAATCTGAAAATAGCTAAATTGGTTCGGAGCTTGCAAAACGGTGGCCATCCAGTACGGCGCCATCTTAACAGTTATTTGTCATATATTTCATAAACAACAGCGAGGGGTCCTTTTCCAACAATGTAGGGTTACAAAAATGTAATAGTGACACAAGGAATAAATACATAGTGAATAACAAATAATAATAACGAGTAAAAATAGCATTGCTATATGGATGCATTGAAGCTACTGGATGCAGTTTATAATAGTGCATTACAGTTAGGTAAATCTGCCTTTAGCTATTTTGCACCTTGCTTGTGGAATGGTCTACATTCCACAAACACCTTTACTTGCTTATATACAGTATTTTGTAGGTTAAATATATATGTTTACTATGTTTTGTAACTTTCCCCAGGTTGTTGCTGTAAATGAGAATGTATTCTCAGTCAACTCACCTGGTAAAATAAGGGATACAATTTGTATTTTATCTATTTATTTATTATTTTTCTATCATTATAGCATATTACCGTATGGTATAGTAGCAGCAATATAAAATAGTAGTAAAAGTACAGGAGTATACTATTGGTAATAGTACAGTAGTAGGCTGGTACTGTAACGGCTGTCGTAGTCGTTCTCCTCCTCAGACGAGGAGGAGCATGGATCGGACCAAGATGCGGATTGGTAAGTATTCATATTTTAATGGGAAAACAACAAACACTACAAAATACAACAACCAACAAACGTGACTAACCTGAAACAGTCCTGTGTGGCCCAAACACTGACACAGGAACAAACACCCACAAAACACAGGTGAAACCCAGGCTGCCTAAGTATGATTCTCAATCAGGGACAACGATTGACAGCTGTCTCTGATTGAGAATCATACCAGGCCGAACACAAAATCCCAACATAGAAAATCAAACCTAGACCAACCCACCCAACTCACGCCCTGACCAACTAAAACAAATACAAAACAAAGGAAAACAGGTCAGGAACGTGACAGGTACCATACAGTGCATTCAGAAAGTATTCATACCCGTCAACTTATTTCACATTTTGTTGTGTTACAGCCTGAATTCTAAATTGATTAAATATGTTTTTTTAACCCGTCTACACACAATAACCCATAATGTCAAAGTGAAAACCTTCACAGCGATTACAGCTGTGAATCTTTCTTGGTGAGTCTCGAAGAGCTTTGCACACCTGGATTGTACAATATTTGCACATTATTCTTTAAAAAAATCTTCAAGCTCTGTCGCTGGTTGTTGACCATTGCTTGACAGCCATTTTCAAGTCTTGCCATAGATTTTCAAGACAATTTAAGTCAAAACTATAACTCAGCCACTTAGGTAAATTCAATGGAACATTCAAAGCAACTCCAGTGTTTCGCCTTGTGTTTTAGGTTATTGTCCTAAAACACAAGGCCTCATGGTGAAATCCCTGAGCGGTTTCCAACTGTATTAGGAAGGACGTCTGTATCTTTGTGTCACG
Organism: Salvelinus alpinus; assembly: GCF_045679555.1. NCBI lineage: Eukaryota > Metazoa > Chordata > Actinopteri > Salmoniformes > Salmonidae > Salvelinus > Salvelinus alpinus. The sequence goes on along the minus strand of NC_092091.1, from coordinate 35,015,113 downwards.
CCCTGATCTGTTTCACCTGTCTTGGTGATTTGTCTCCATCCACCTCCAGGTGTCTCCTGTTTTATCCATTAGTCCCCGGTGTATTTATCCCTGTGTTGTCTGTCTCTCTGTGCCGGTTCGTCTTGTTTTGCCAAGTCAACTAGCATTTCTCATAGCTCCTATTTTTCCCAGTCTCTGTTTGTTCCTAGCCCTCCTGGTTTTGACCCTTGCCTGTCCTGACGCCGAATCCGCCTGCCTGACCAATCGGCCTGTTCTGACCTCTCGCCTGCCTATCCCCTTGTACTGTTTGGACTCGGACCTGTTCACTGAACCCCTGCCTGTCCTGACCTCGAGCCTGCCTATCCCCTGGTACTGTTTGGACCCTGACCTGGTTTATGAATTCTTGCCTGTCCCCGACCTGCCTTTTGCCTACACCTTTTGGTGTAATAAATATTGGAGCTCAACCATCTGCCTCCTGCGTCTGCATTTGGGTCTTGCCTTGTGCCCTTATATCTTTGTAGTTACTGTGTGAATTGATGCACCATCCAAAGTTTAATTAATAACTTCACCATGCTCAAAGGATATTCAATATCTGCTTTTTTTTATTATGACCAATAGGTGCCCTTCTTTGCGGGTCATTGGAAAACCTCCCTGGTCTTTGTGGCTGAATCTGTGTTTGAAATTCACTACTCACTTGAGGGACCTTACAGATAATTGTATGTGTGGCGTACAGAGATGAGGTAGTCATTCAAAAGTCATTTGAAACACTATAATTTCACACAGAGTGAGTCCACGCAACTTATGTGACTTGTTAAGCACATTTTTACTCCTGAACTTATTTAGGCTTGCCATAACAAAGGGGTTAAATACTTATTGACTCAAGACATTTCAGCTTTTCATGTTTAATTAATTTGATAACATTTCAAAAAACATAAATCCACTTTGACAATATGGAGTATTGTTTGTAGGCCTGGGACACAACATATAAATGTAATACATTTTAAATTCAGGCTGTAACAACAAAATGTGGACAAAGTCAAGGGCTGTGAATACTTTCTGAAGGCACTGTATATTGTTGTATTTAGTGAGAATGAGATAGGAATCTTATGACAGCAGATGTAAACGAAACATATAATGCCAGAAGCAGCATCATTACGAAGAGAGAGAGAGAGAGAACTTGCCACCGTTTCGATGGAAACAAACATTGCTTTGGGCCTCTCTGTAAACAGTAGCTATCCAGCTGCTATTTCGAGTGAAGGAGCTCAACCTTGTCACAACAATTCCTTAAAAGAGGAACAGTTTAATGTCAACAATATTTTATCCATCTGCCTGCCTCATGAAAACCCTTCCAATCCATTGAGAAATCGTTTCTCCTGCTCTCTGTACCAGGGAAATGCAATACACAATATAAACCCATTACATCAGCTGAGGATGCAGCCTAAGACGTAGCATTAACGCACTACAATAGACTGCTCTCTGCGGTGCATATTCATCTGTTTACAAAGAGGGGTCAAAGCTTTCCTCTGGATGTGTTTCTCTTTGTAATTTCCGGGTAAATAATCGTTCCTGCTGACAAATTTGCACGGGACATGTTATAGTCTGAGTCCCAAATGGCACTCAATGGGCCCTGTTCAAAATGACTGCACTAAATAGGGAATAGAGCATCATTTGGGACACATCCATAGATTGACACAGGTATCCTACGTCTCATCAGGCGCCCACTGTGACGTTGATCCCTCTCAGTAGTAGATCCCTCTCTCTGATTAGGAGAAGCATGTCCAATTTACTGTCAATGGAAATGTAATTATCTCACTGTACTACCGCTCCTCACCTCTCCTCCTCTTCCCATCGCAACGAGACACTTGACAACTTAACACAAAAAGATAAAGCCAATTACTTTGCCAGGAGCACAGTGTTAGCTCCTAATTGGCTAAGATTATACATTTGAAGAGGACCAATTAGAGTGTGCCTTGCCCTCACCTTTTAAGTAGAAAAAGTAATTTACTCTAATGGAGCTCAGTGCCAAGGTGTATGTGGAAGTGTTTTCCACCTCAGTAACGAACAGAGTCAGATGGTCAAGACCTGAGGCCTCACGCTAACCTAGTACTGCATGAACCCTGTGTAGAAGTGAAGACTGTACTTCATTTATCTCAGTCAGCTGATCTTGCAGTCTTTCTCTTGCGTATTGAATAAAATAAAATAAAATGTTTGTGTTCCATATGTGATTGTATTTCCAATGTTTGCTTATATAATTGCTCAATAATAACATGAAAAACATTGCATGGGCCTATAATATATTCAGTTGCAAAGCTGGTTGTAATCAAAATCAAAAGCAGGAATCTTTGAGATTTCTTTTTCAAAAGGTGCTTATTATATATATATACTGCATTTGACTGCCTTTAAAGCTTTGATCTAAGGCACACAGAGACATACTCCCCTTAATGAATGAGATGCACTTTTAAGTTACGTGTCATTTCTAAAGAACTTAAAATAAACAATCACATTCATCAATTACTCTTTCCAATCTGCCACTTCTCTTCCCGTAGTTCAATTGTACAAAATGAGAGGCGTGCTCATACAGTAGATGAAAATAGAATGAGAAGTTTACAGAAATCGGTGGTAGGTATTTAATTGGAGTTTGTGTGCGTCTGTGTGTATGGCTCTGAAACTACCAGTAAAATGAATTGCGAAATGCTTTGACATGCTATAAGATTTGAATAGTGGAGGATTAAAATATTCATAAGTCTTCTGCAGTGTCACTCTTTGATCTGTTGGGCTGATTAACGATTTGGTTTGTTATAGAAAAGAACACTAAACGGATGAGGGAAAGCCGGCCCACTGTAAATGCAAATTGTCTCACAGATTGAGGAGTAAATTATACATTTTAAAGTGAAAGGGTAAACAGTTCATTTGAAAGAAGAAAATCCAATATTGTATTGAATAAGTCTAATGAGACAAGTAGACAGAGACAGACTTCAAACAAACACTGAAATCTAGTGGTAAAAAAAATCTAGCATCTCCATATGAGAATGACATCACATCCCCAAATAACTTTCATTGTTTATTGCGATGATTAGGAATGGGGAGGCTCTCTTTGTCTCTTCTTGATGCCATTTTAGAAAATGAAGTATAAGGACTGGCAACATGAGTATGTGTACAATGTAGGTATAGAACTATAGCATCAGGGACTGCCAGCCCAGTCCACGGGTTTTATTGATCCACCCCTCATCTCTGTATACACATCAGCCTTAATTCTTGTCCCCTATACCCTAATACACATCACTACAAAGACTCTGTCAGCTTGATCAAGATTATTTAAAACAGGTTTAACTGAAGGATAAGCAGCCTCCTCTCTTTCCTTGTTCTCACAGCCAGTCAACCTTAGGTTATATATCTAAAGCAAGGTAGGAAAGATACACCTCCCTTGTCAATTCCAGTCTAAACATATCTGCTATGGAATGTCTTGTATATGTGCTATGCAGCACATATACAAGACACCCAAGACCAAGATGCCCAGCAGATAGAAAGTGTCCAGGCAGCTCAGGTTGGAAACCAATTGATATGGTAATGACTTTGGCAGAGTCAAGACCAACATACAGTGCATTCGGAAAGCATTCAGACCCCTTGACTTTTTCCAAATGGTGTTACGTTACAGCCTTATTCTAAAAATGTATGAAATAAAAATGTTCCTCATCAATCTACACACAATACCCCATAATGACAAAACGAAAACAACGTTTTTTAATTTTATGCACATTTGTTCAAAATAAAAACGCAAAACCTTATACACATAAGAATTCAGAGCCTTTACTCAGTACTTTGTTAAAGCACCTTTGGCAGCGATTACAGCGTCGAGTCTTCTTGGATGTGACGCTACAAGCTTGGCATACCTGTATTTGGGGAGTTTCTCCCATTCTTCTCTGCAGATCCTCTCAAGCTCTGTCATGTTGGATGGGAAGCATTGCTGCAAAGCTATTTTCAGGTCTCTCCAGAGATGTTTGACCTGGCTCAAGTCAGGCTCTGGCTTAGCCACTCAAGGACATTCAGAGACTTGTCCTGAAGCCACTACTGCATTGTCTTGGCTGTGTGCTTAGAGTCATTGTCCTGCTGAGGTCCTGAGTGCTCTGGAGCAGGTTTTCATCAACGAGATCTCTGTAGTTTGCTCCATTCATCTTTGCCTCGATCCTGACTAGTCTCCCAGTCCCTGCTACTGAAAAACATCCCCACAGTATGATGCTGCCATCACCATGCTTCACCGAAGGGATGGTGGCAGGTTTCCTTCAGATGTGATGCTTGGCATTCAGGCCAAAGAGTTCAATCTTAGTTTCATCAGACCAGAGAATCTTGTTGTTCATAGTCTGAGTGTCTTTAGGTGCCTTTTGGCAAACTCCAAGCAGGCTGTCATGTGCCTTTTACTGAGGAGAGGCTTCCGTCTGGCCACTCTAACATAAAGGCCTTATTGGTGGAGTGCTGCAGAGATGGTTATCCTTCTGGAAGGTTCTCCCATCTCCACAGAGGAACTCTGGAGCTCTGTCAGAGTGACCAGCGGGTTCTTGGTCACCTCCCTGAGCAAGGCCTTACTCCCCCGATTGCTCAGTTTGACCGTGCGTCCAGCTCAAGGAAGAGTTTTGGTGGTTGCAAACTTCTTCCATTTTTAAGAATGATGGAGGCCACTGTTTTCTTGGGGACCTTCAATGCTGCAGAAATGTTTTTGTACCCTTCCCCAGATCTGTGCCTCGACACAATCCTGTCTCAGAGCTCTACGGATAATTAATTCAACCCCAGGGCTTGGTTTTTGCTCTGACACGCACTGTCAACTGTGGGACCTTATATAGACAGGTGTGTGCCTTTCCAAATCATACTATTTAATGAAGCTGCCAGTTGAGGACTTGTGAGGCATCTGTTTCTCAAACTAGACACTCTAATGTACCTGTCCTCTTGCTCAGTTGTGCACCGGTTCCTCCCACTCCTCTTTATATTCTGGTTAGAGCTAGTCTGCGCTGTTCTGTGAAGGGAGTAGTACACAGCGTTGTACGAGATCTTCAGTTTCTTGGCAATTTCTCACATGGAATAGCCTTAATTCCTCAGAACAAGAATAGACTGACGAGATTCAGAAGAAAGGTCTTTGTTTCTGGCCATTTTGAGCCTGTAATCGAACCCACAAATGCCAATGCTCCAGATACTCAGCTACTCTAAAGAAGGCCAGTTTTATTGCTTCTTTAATCAGACCAACAGTTTGAGCTGTGCTAACATAATTGCAAAATGGTTTTCTAATGATCAATTAGCCTTTTAAAATGATAAACTTGGATTAGCTAACACAACGGGCCATTGGAACACAGGAGTGATGGTTGCTGATAATGGGCCTCTGTACGCCTATGTAGATATTTCATTTAAAAAAAGTTTCCAGCTACAATAGTCATTTACAACATTAACAATGTCAACACTGTATTTCTGATCAATGTCATGTTATTTTAATGGACAAAAAATTTGCTTTTTTTTCAAAAACAAGGACATTTCTAAGTGACCCCAAACTTTTGAAGGTAGGGTACATGGGCAGGAAGAGTGTAGTATTGGACTTTGCTGTACAGTATGTATAATACAGAATTCCTTAACAGGAGAATAGTAGAACTGGTATTAGGCCCAGTAGAATTTGTAGTAGTCTCCTTCATAAAAATGGCTTTAAAATTATGTGGGCCTAATCCTATAGATTTAGTTATGCATTTACAACTTAAACCTTTGAGTTAAACATGTATTGATGTCATTTAAAGATTAAAGTAAAGCTTGACAGTCATTTGACACCTTTTGAAGTCCATAAGGCATTGGGAGGAGGGGTAACGTGAAGATCACATAACACTTTATGTTATTTAGATGTGTCAGATGTGAAAATGAAGTGTAAATGTATGGATGAATGAAAGATAAATATGTTTAAAACAATTATAATAATTATAATGTGCATGACACGTTTTCAAGAAAACGCTCAACGTTTTATTATCTAGAGACAAAAGATAAACTGCAAGATTTTCATTTCTTTTAGTATTTCTTTTGCTTCATGTTTTTAGAAACATCTTATTACAGGGATCCAATATTCTAAGTTAACCAAGCAGATGATATGTCATATTTTATCAGTCGATGTACTTTCATTTACTTTGACCATGGCCTATTTCTTTGTTAGATAATAGTAATGTAGTCACATGTCGAATGGAATATTCAGCAGGAAGTGGACATTTTCAGGAATATGTTTGGTCCAATAATTACATTAAGTACGATATTAGCTTTATATGAATGTTTAAACATCCCATCCTATTTAAATGTCATTATTAGCATGCTGAGAACAGAATAAATGTGTCCAGTGCATCACCTGATGCTTCAGCGAATCCACCCCAGCTGAATGTAAAAGGCTTGTAAAATGCTTACTTAATTAATTAGGGTTGCACTGTGCTTACAATACAATGCTTTCTTCATCTTATAAATATTCTAAATGTAGATTGGTTGGAAAACAAATACGAGACACGGCTCTGGAGCTTGTTTCTGTGTGACATGAATGTTTCATTAGTTTGTGAATGTAGAAAAGTCATTCCAATTTCTCCCCTCGCTCTAAGCAGCACCAAACCCACACTGACTCGCATCACATTCATCCCACCCCTAATTGCTCCCTAAAGGCTTCAGCATGCTTCGGTTCGGCTGGGGCCTAGCCAAACTCGGCTAGGTGAACCGAACAAGTGTGCTCGCATACTCCCTTAAATGTGCTACACATAGGATTTTATTTGTATTTTTGCATTGTAATTTCAGAAAATGTCCATGATATATCTGGTGCTCAGAGGTGCAACTTTCACTGGGGACGGGGGGGACATGTCCCCACCACATTCTGAAATTGCATTTTTGTCCACCCCAGTTTTATCATTGGAATATGATACAAAATGGGGCAACGGTGTGCTTTAGGACCATGCGGATGCTGTTTGGAGTGTTTATCCGACTGGATATAAAAAATAAAATAATAATAATTATGTCCCCCCACTTCTAAAACAAAAGTTTCGCCGCTGCTGACGGCAATAGTGGAAGAATAGTGTTTCACAGTTACTTACCCACCAGTGTTGTGATTGGCTGTGATATCCCCCTATTGGTTTCTCCTGATGGAGAGGCATCTGTTGTCAAACTTGAAAAGATGTTCTGACTTTGTGGCTGTATTATCTAGTGTACAAAGCAAATTTCCTGGTTGCTAAACTTCCACACTGTTCGCTCAACTTCAGTTCATGTGAGAAAACAAGCGCTGAATAGTGTAGCATTGTAGCATTGTACCATCTAAATCGCTGTGAGATATATTTTCATTGCCAAAAAATATAGTTTTTACAGCTGTTTGAAACTTGTGAAATCGTTTAGAATTTTAGCAACCAGGAAATGATAGAGCAATTTCCACTAGATAACACATCCACAAAGTCAGAACAGCTTTCCCGAATAGCACAGCCAATCACAACACTGGCAGGTAAGTAATACTGTGAAACACTATCATTCCACTATTAGCGGCAGATATATTATGGACATTTTCTGAAATTCTGAAGTCTAGCACGTTTAAAATACCTTTTCTTGAAAAATGTCCATCTTGAAATGCCGTAACCAGTATACACTACCTCAAAATAGTCTAAATTAATCCACGATAATTCAATAAATCTGTCATTAATTTAGATGTTGCAGAAATCTCAGTCAAGCAATTTTATTTAACTAATGTAACAATTTGGTGTGTATTTCTCAACTAAGAAAAAATGCATGAAAACAAGTTGTCTATTGTTGAATGACAACAAACACAAAAGTGCCAATATGCAACTTTTTGGGCGACCCAACCAAATTCACATAGAAATGTGTGTTACATATCTATAATTCTACTTGAAAGCAAGTCTAAAAAGTGGTAGATCTGTTCTATGTGCGCTATTTCAATGCTTCCTATTCATAAGTTTTGTTTTTGCGACTTTTGTTTTTGTACACCAGCTTCAAACAGCTGAAACAACAGCATTTTTGGTCATGGAAAATATATTTCACAGCAGTTTAGATGGTACAATGATTCCCTACACTATACTAGCTTATTTTGCCACATAAACTGAAATTAGGTGAACTGTTCGAGTTTTAGCAACCAGGAAATTGGGGCTGCAGGTAGGTTAGTGGATAGAGCATTGAACTAGTAATCAAAAGTTTGCAAGATCAAATCCCCAAGCTGACAAGGTAAAAATCTGCTGTTCTACCCCTGAACAAGGCAGTTAACCCACTGTTCCTACGTCGTCATTGAAAACAAGAATTTGTTCTTAACTGACTTGCCTCGTTAAATAAAAGATGGCGGAGCAATTTTTGCATAGTGCAACTTTAATTGAAGAATCCCTCCTGTTAACCAATGACCGACAAAGGGGCGTAAACTTTGGCTACCGAAATTCAGCTTGCCTCAAGGAAAAAGGATATGTGCACGAACAGCCGAAAAAAACTAAAAATGAACAAAAACGTCAAGAAATATCACAAAATTCACAAACTGTTTCGGATGGGAAGCATGCGGACAGCTTGAGTCATCTGATGCTGACTGTATAACAGCCTTTTGGGTGAGACGTGTGTGATGATTTAGACCACTAAACTGTCCTCTTTCTCACTCTTCACCACTATTTTGCAGCCCAAATGGCACCCTATTTCCTATAAAGTCCACTACTTTTGATCAGCTCTGGTCAAAAGTAGTGCACTACAACAGGAATAGGGTGCAATGCATAACAGCCTAAATGTCCTCCTACAGTAACCTCTTCACTCTGCACTAGACTAGAGGGCTGTTGACCTTTCTATTGCCCTTAAATACCATAGACCAACAGCTTTTTCTCCAAGTAACTCCATGTTGATGGCCAGAAAGCTGTTGGTGTCTAAACTATTGCATTTGCGGTCTGGGGGGTGGTGAGTGGGTAGGTTGGGGGATGAGGAGGGTAAGGAGGGAGGTTGGAGGGGTGAGGAGGTGTTTGACAGTGGGTCAGTGATGATGTGTCTTCTAAAGTTGTTGTCTGTGGCTGACAGCTGAGCTACGTCCCAAATAGCACATTAGTCCCTATATAGTGTATAGGGCACCATAGGGCTCCGGTCAAAAAGTAATTCACTATACAGGAAATAGGGTGCTATTTTGGACTTAGCCCTGATGTACTGAGCCATGAATTGCCTGTCTTAACATTTTCTCCCAGCGTACCGACCAATGTTTCAGATTGTTGTGGCATGTTGTAAGAGACAGAGACACCTACTCGCTTTTCCGCCACCGCCTGGTCTTGATCAATGAAGACGATTCTTCCAGCGACAGCAGCAGACAGAAAAAAGGCCTTATTGACATGTGCTGTCTGTGGCCTGGGTGGGTCGATGGCGACCGCTCAAGCCTCGTCTGACTGAGCAAACCCCCTAAACATCTCAGCCTTGACCATGTGACCATGGGATTAATTGATTGTAGAAACGACAAATATTGGGAAAGGTGTCAATCCGTGTTTATTTTTCCTCCCAAGGGAGTCGGATAGGTGGAAGGGTGGGAGGGACGGAGTGGGAGTGAGAGCGAAACTTGAGACTTGAGTCAAGCAGAGGGAACTTTTATGGTTGTTGCAACAATTAATATTCGCTCTTCTGATGCAAATAGGAATTACCCAAAGAGTTACATTGAATTAATAACTGGATAATTTAGACATGGTAGTCTATGTGTGTCTTGTGTTGTCTTACCACTACTATAACTGGACCAATGTAACACACATATCATTTCCTTTCAGTCTACATTTTAATCTACATGATGCACAAGACAGCTCAACCAAGCGTAATGGTGTAGATCTTGCCTGGATGACCCAACCTCTAAAATGAGCCCCCCCTCACCCTCGGCCTGTCTTGTCAATATCGTCCCTTCAGAGTGCAGGAACCCCTGACAGGTCTGATCTAGTCATTGTGCCTTTTAAATATCTCTCCACACTAATCAGAATGACTCTCTGTTAAATAAACCATGAAAAAAGCTTTTCCACTAACGGTGTACTGGAGTGGAAGGAAGTCATCTAGCAGTCTGTAACGCTACACGATTCATCAACAGAGTGGATTCTGTTAACCACTAAAATACCTTCCTTTCTATACACACTCTGTACAAATAGACAATGCACTTCAATTCAATTAAGTAGAAATAACATCTATTTTATTAAAAAAATTAAGCATTTGTTCTGTTCTCGTTCTGTTAAGAGTTAGAGGATTGTGGGGGTCTCCTGAAGGTGCTGTAAAGGCCCAGAAGAGACTCCTGCCAGGGATAATCAGAATCTGTGCTAGCTACGCCAGGCTATAGATAGTGTGGGTGGTACTGAGAATGGTGAGATGTTGGCACCCATTGGTCTAGGTCCATTTAACAGGCTCTCTGAGACCTCCTGTCCGTACATGGTCTACGAGTCCACTCAGTAATGCAATGTAGCATTAAATGGGTTGAATCCTCACTTAGTGGCTGGAGAGAGAGTGTTAACCATAGCAATATCTCTGTTGGTTAGCAGTGTGGTAGACCTGTGGTTGAGCAGTTTTGTAGGTTGCATTGAAGTGGCTGCATTTGTAGGTTGCATTGCAGTGGTGGCAGGTAGACTAGTGGTTAGAATGATGGGTCAGTAACCGGAAGGTTTCTAGTTTGAATACCCGAGCCGACAAGGTGAAAAATCTGTTGTTGTGCCCTTGAGCAAGGCACTTAACCCTCATTTGCTTCATGGCTGACCCTGTAAAACAACACATTTCACTGAACCTATCCTGTGTATGTGACAATAAAACATCTTATATTTTTAGGGGATGGCCGATAAAAAAATGGCAATAAGAAGAGATTATAGAGTAAGTGACAAAATGATGGTGATCATAATTGGAACACATGATTAATACATGACAATGTACATTTTGCAAAAAATATTTTCAGTTTATGTTTCACATAAGTTGCCTACTTGCTATGAGAAATATAAAATAAACTCGGCCTTCTACTTCTGGTCAGTGCGTGAAAACAGTATTGATTTAGTCATCTCCCCCTTTTCATGCTGAATGATGTAAAGACTATGTCACTCCCCATTGCCTTTCCCTGAGACCATGTTCCATCAATCCATCCAGCCATTTATCCATCCCCACGGCCAAATGACAGATGCCACATATTTCACTTTCTCAGCCAAAGTGGGCCAGGAAGTGGAATGAGTTGGAGGGAGGGAGGGAGGGAGGGGGAGAGGAAAGTGACACATCTGAAGGTGACAGTTTTTTACACCTGGGAATAATGGTTTTGATAGGTGTCCTACGTGTTTCTCTGCTGTGAACAGAGACCCAAAATGTGCAATAATAGACACAATTAGCTCACACTGCAAAAAGACCCAGGGCCGTATCACAAGCCGGGACGAATCCCAACTCTGAGGCTACCTCCAGGGAGGTGACAGCAAGACAGTCCATACTACCGTCTCTAGGTCCACCATGCTTCGACACATCAAGGATACAATTACTGGACCCCAAAGCTTGTGTGTCTGGTCTTGTCCCAACATGCATACTCACAGCTTTGTCGGGAATTGGAAAGGTGCTTCGATTTTTCCATGTTGGTATCCCATAGGATATCGCCTACACTTCACACTACAACTAGAGTACAAAGAAGAAGACAAGAATATTCTCTATTCCCTATGACATATCTTCCCTATGACAGATGGTGGTAAGAACACAAATGACCAGCTTTGCAAATATAGAAATAATTTCCCCCTTTGAAATCCTTGTCTTCCCACTTTAAACCTGACTGATTGTACATATGTGAGTCGTCTTAAAAAATACATCAGAGTTAACATCAAAATTGGTGCCCGATTTATCCTGTCAGAGTTTCTCCCGCCCTTGTGTTTCGTAAAGGAAAGCATGTTACTTCAAGAGAGGAGCCACATCCGATTCATGTGTCATTATAACGTGAATGTGTAGCAGCATTATTTTGGGCTTGTCATCTGACCAAGCAGACATGCTTTCCACCCAATGTACTGCAACGGCAGCTGTAGTTTGACAGAATACAGCGATGTGGAGTGTGATGATGGAACATTTTGGTCATTTTTATGGTACACTTCACATACGGCTAAAGACACGCCTGGGCAGAACAATGTCCCAACGATTCCTATTCACTGCCAGATTCCAGCGACAAGAGCTTATGGCTGCATCCCACATGGTACCCTGTTCTCTATATAGCATGGGCCCTGCTCAAAAGTAATGCACTATATCAGTAATAGGATGCCATTTGGGATGCAACCTATCACTGCCTCAGGAGCTTATATCACTGTATAAAACATCCTCTTTTATGTCTCTTCGCAAAGATAACTGTCTGTCCATAAAGAGAAGGAAAGGGAGGAAAATCAATCAAACCATGCATCTAATAAGGTGAGGAGCATTAAAGATGGCTTCCCTATTCTCCAAAGCCTTCAGGGGAAAATTGAGAAACAGTAGCTATAGTTACTCCTCCTCTCACAGGTACTATGCCAGGGACAACCCACCACACACCCCCAACCTCTCATCATCTCCCCCCTCCGCCTTGCTTCCTCTCTTCCCCCTCCCGCCCCAGGTCGGGCTGTGGAGCTATGGGCCTGGCTCCTACCTCCTCGCTGGGTTCCCCTCCACCTGGCTCTGTCCTGCCCCCCTCCCTCCCTGGGTCAGGGAGGTGTGGGAGTCGGGTGGTGGAGGTGTGGGACTTGTTCCTGGCAGGTAGGGGGATTAGTAAAGCCAGATCCAGCCTGCCATGTCTCAAGGCCTCTAAAGCCCAGTTGGCTAATTAAACAGTAACTGTCGAGACATGGTTCTCCTCTTGTTTCTCCCTCTTATATTTGGAGTAGGGGGTGACCCTGTGGGTGGACTGGGCTGGCTTCCAGCTCTGCTCTAAACGAACATAGAGGTAAAAGGGATGTGTGATGTAGCGGCCAGATAGAAAAGGAGGGACGGGGAGACCGAGGGGAGGGGAGTAGGAGTCACATGGGAAGAGCCAGGTCAAGCTATTTAAGTCAATATCCCTTACCCCCTTTGACAGCCAGACTAAGACCTTCGTGTTCCATGAGGCCAATGGACAAAAATGAGAGAAGGGGGGAGGCAATGTTGACATCTCATCAGCAAGGAATTGCGGGCCTCCTCTACCTCCACCAGCCTCCTCCTCCATTAGAGTAAGTCTGCGTACCAAATGGCACCCTATTTCCTACATAGTGAACTAATTTGAACCAGACACCTATGGGCCCTGTTCAAAAGTAGTGCACTATATAGAGAATAGGGTGCCATTTAGGATGCATCCTAACAGTAAGGTTGGAGCTTGAGAGCTGGAGGGTCCTGTAGCAGGCATGTGTCCGAGGGGCTCCCTGGAGACCAGGCTTTAGGATGAAGGGCTCCACTATTGTTGACCTAGCCCCGGGGCACATGTGTCACCGCCACGGCCATCAACCGCGCCCCTGTCATCACATTTGCACTTCAAAACCAAAAGGCTCCAACACAGCCTGGGAGACTCAGAGGGGATAGAGGGATGGATGGGGGGATAGATGGAGGAAGAGAGAGAGAGAGAGAGATAATTATCAGCCTACAGCCAAACAAGCAGATTTAAACAGGTGGAAAGAGAAGACACCCCCTTTGTGTTCCTTATGATGATATTACTGGACCGTATTTGTTCAGAGGCTTACATCAGATCAGATTGTAAAGTGCTTTAGGTTACATGTTGGATATAGATTATCTAAAGAACATACCCTGATGAGATACGGCAGATAGCATTTTGCACCGAAGCGTTGCGCATACTATGCATTGGTTATTGTGAGAATGAAGTGAGCGGTGTAGATTCTCCCCAAACATACGGTATCCCACAGGGATGGACCTCAAAGTTCTCAGAATGTGTCTCTATATTTCTGAATGTCTTATTTGGTCACCTATACCAAAACGTGGTGAATTCAAAGATAACAATAGGAACCACTGGACAACACAACACACAGGAGCTGTATTCAACACACCTGGTTGGTTTAGGGTCAGTAGCCCCAACTCTGCAGGCTCATAAAATGTCCCTTATCAATCATTTATTTCATCAATTGTTACCCCTGGTTAACACGTCCCAACATAAAAAGTGAATGATCAGTGGGCACAGTCACCAGGGGAAAACCCTGACTGTCTGTGACTGAGAGTGGCTAGCTGGTCTCAGCTCTTGCTTTCTATGACGTTGTTCTGTAGTGTTATGGGGCAGGAAGCGGGTGGGGTTATTATCTTAAAGTGTACAGTCAGTGCTATCTGGGGTCCTGTTGGCGATGCTCTTGTAGGGATTATTTAAAACTCAACAATGCCCTGGGCATATTGTATCCTCCGGAGAGCTCTTGGCCGAAGTAAATCTATAATACAACACAGACAGAGAAGTGATGACCCAGATTTACAGGTCCACGGCCTATAAAGTCTTCAGATTATTGTTATTGATAAATTAGACAGGGCTGAATGAAAGATTAGGTTTTTGATAACAGGTTAAGATAACTTTGGTAGAACAGGATTATGCATAGCGGTGTGTCTGCGTCAATATTCAATAAAAATAGCAGAAATGTAATAAAGCCTGTGTGTAGCTGGTGTAGAGGAGTCAGGCGCAGGACAGCAGATATGAGTAATCAACATATTTACTCAAGATTCCACAAATACAACGCAAAATATTCGAGCCCACAGTAACGGACCGTATTACAAAACAAACAATCACTCACAAACAAACATGGGGGAACAGAGGGTTAAATAATGAACAAGTAATTGGGGAACTGAAACCAGGTGTGTAAGACAAAGTCAAAACAAATGGAAAATGAAAAGTGGATCGGCGATGGCTAGGAGGCCGGTGACGTCGACCTCCGAACGCCGAACGAACAAGGAGAAGGACCGACTTCGGCGGAAGTCGTGACAAGCGAGGTGACAATATTGTGAGGCACCGCTGAGACGCAATAGGTGACAAATTGTATCACGTAATGAATGGTTTACTAGCTAGCTAAATGTTTTGCCAGAAGAGAACATCATTCTTTGATATGGTTTTATACTGCTTGTGCTCACAATTGCCAGCTTGAATGATGACTGCTGTCTTCTCTGAGCTCTTTAGAATGGATGTTAAAACCTGAAATGGTAGATACAGTCATCATTCATGGCTACTGGCAGTAGCCATATTTGGTGGAGGAGGGGGAAGAGGGCACTGGTGGGTTTAAAGGGCTCTCTACCACAGAGATGATGTTGTTCATTGAGCTGTAAAGGTTCTGGAGGCAGTGCGAGAGTAAGTTACCACCCGGATCAGTTGCCTTTAACCTTATAAAAGTACTTAACGTGGCCATCACCTCTGCACGCACGCACACACACACACACACACACACACATTAATTATTGTGCAAATAAATTCATATACACATTTATTTGTATTTACACACCGACAAACACATAGACACAAGCACACACACACTTCCTTATAAATGCCACACTAATATATGTAATATATGTCCATCACTGTAATGTTTAAAAGGTGGTTCTGTTTTCACCAAGGAAAACAGAAGTGTAGTGGTCGTGGTGACGGTGGGCACCATGTCACATCATGTCACACATTACCAACTCTGCTTTGCAGAACCTCATCTACAACCACCAGCCAGCCAGGCAAGGCAATGCTCATGCCATCAGCAAATCACAAATCGTAGCTCCTGACGCGAACCATTGCACAGAAGCCAAGTGCCAAAGGGCTCTGGACAAAGCAGCAAGTATCCCAGCATTAGACTTTAAAATGATTTGAAAAAAGGACAAAGGGAAGGGACAGAATTTGCCTCTGAGGCGAACATTGACAGAGCTTCAATCTTCAATGGTATGGAAAAAAGAGAGAAAGAAAAAGAAAAAGGAGAGGGATTAAGAAAGGGAAAAACTGCAGCATGGTCCACTCATCCATCATTCCTTTCTGTCTAAAAGGTCAGGTTGATTTTGTATGTTGGGATTGGTGGAAGAGCGGTGGATTGCAGATGCAGTGAACAGCAGGGCGTTTCACGCTGCCATGACCAGCTAAGGAGGGCTCCTTTAAAACTCATCTGTCAGTAAACATTTTGGCCTGACTCTGGGTCATCTCTCCTGTCTGAGCCCAGACCCGACCAAGCGTGAAGATGAGGATGTACCTTCCTGCACACACAGACCCTCAGATGGAAGGTTAGTCGGTCAGTCCCTCCATCTCTCCTAACCCCCTCCCTGTGCCCTGTTAATTGTCGGGATGTTGTACAGTTACAGTACTTGACTCTGTCCTGGAATCTTTTAAAGGGCTCTAACTGCACCACAGGTTTTCCTTGAGTGAAGGTTTTCCTACACGCTCTGCCTGCTAAAGGGTTCTACCCAAATGGAGCGACGGAACGTACAGTAGTTTGTGTACCTTTATGCCGCTGAATTTTTGGAACATACTATATACGACGTTCCATCGCTCTGTTTGCGTAGAGTGTGTAGCAAGCTTAACCAGCACAACACTGATATGTGCAAAAACAAACAAATCCTGATCATACAGGATTTTGACTTTGCAACATCTTCTCTGCAGAAGGTTTTTAATTGGGTTTATTTAAGTGATAATGCCCGAGAGGACAGTGTTTTGAGGATATATTGGCAGGGGTGTTGTTAGGCCCGAGACAAAGGCATTATCCATTTTATACAACGAGTTACCAACGAAATATTATTTTGATCAATTTGTTCATACTATTTCATCCTTCCACAAGATTTAGTCCCGATAAAAATCTAGGGTTGCTACCCAAGCCGGCTGGTTGTTTGTTCCTTCGGTTCGGTTGCTAGAGACGCGACCCAGTCAATCAATCGCTATCCCAGTCTGCTGTTACCACATGCTTCAAGAGGGCCACCATAGTTTCTGTTCCCAAGAAAGCTAATGTAACTGAGCTAAATGACTATCGCCCCGTAGCACTCACTTCCGTCATCTTGAAGTTCTTTGAGAGACTAGTCAAGGATCATATCACCTCCACCCTACCTGACACCCTAGACCCACTCCAATTTGCTTACCGCCCCAATAGGTCCACAGATGACGCAATCACAATCACACTGCACACTGCCCTAACCCATCCGGACAAGAGGAATACCTATGTAAGAATGCTGTTCATCGATTACAGCTCAGCATTTAACACCATAGTACCCTCCAAACTCGTAATAAGCTCGAGATCCTAGGTCTCGACCCCGCCCTGTGCAACTGGGTCCTGGACTTTGATGGGCCGCCCCCAGGTGGTGAGGGTAGGAAACTCCACCCCGCTGATCCTCAACACTGAGGCCCGACAAGGGTGCATTCTCAGCCCTCTCCTGTACTCCCTGTTCACACATGACTGTGTGGCCATGCACGCCTCCAACTCAATCATAAAGTTTGCAGACGACACTACAGTGATAGGCTTGATTACCATCAATGATGAGACGGCCTACAGGGAGGAAGTGAGGGCCCTCGGAGTGTGGTGTCAGGAAAATAACCTCACTCTCAACATCAGCAAAACAAAGGAGATGATCGTGGACTTCAGGAAACAGCAGAGGGAGCACCCCCCTATCCACATCGATGGGACAGTAGTGGAGAAGCTGTAGAGTTTTAAGTTCCTCGGCGTACACATCACAGACAAACTGAAATGGTCCACCCACGCAGACAGCATGGGTGGACAGTGCTTTTTCAATCTCAGGAGGCTGAAGAAATTTGGCTTGTCACCAATAACCCTCACTAACTTTTACAGATGCACAATCGAGAGCATCCTGTCAGGCTGTATCACCGCCTGGTACGGCAACTGCTCCGCCCACAACCGTAAGGCTCTCCAGAGAGTAGTGAGGTCTGCACAACGCATCACCGGGGGCAAACTACCTGCCCTCCAGGACACCTACACCACCCGATGTCACAGGGAGGCCAAAAAGATCATCAAGGATAACAACCACCCGAGCCACTGCCTGTTCACCCCGCTATCATCCAGAAGGTGAGGTCAGTACAGGTGCATCAAAGCTGGGACCAAGAGACTGAAAAACAGCTTCTATCTCAAGGCCATCAGACTGTTAAACAGCCATCACTAACATTGAGTGGCTGCTGCCAACATATTGACTCAAATCTCTAGCCACTATAATAATAAAAAATTGGATGTAATAAATATGTCACTTTAAACAATGCCACTTTATATAATGTTTACATACCCTACATTACTCATCTCACATGTATACTCTATACCATCTACTGGATCTTGCCTATGCCGCACGGCCATCGCTCATCCATATATTTATATGTACATATACTTATTCATTCCTTTACACTTGTGTGTATAAAGTAGTTGTTGTGAAATTGTTAGATTACTTGTTAGATATTACTGCACGGTCGGAACTAGAAGCACAAGCATTTTGCTACACTCGCATTAACATCTGCTAACCATGTGTATGTGACCAATAAAATTTGAATTGATTTGATTTGAGATGATGGCGGCGGATGAACGGTACAACAATGGGCCTCATGATCTCTGTGCATTCAAATTGCCATCGATAAAATGCAACTGTGTTCATTGTCCATAGTTTATGCCTGCCCATACACTAACCCCACCGCTACCATGAGGCACTCTGTTCACAGCGTTGATATCAGCAAACCGCTCGCCCACCTGACGCCATAAACACTGTTTGCCATCTGACGGTACAGTTAAAACCGGGATTCGTCTGTGAAGAGCACACTTCTCTAGCGTGCCAGTGGCCATCGATGATAATTTCCCAGCTGAAGTCGGTTACGACGCCGAACTGTAGTCAGGTCAAGACCCTGGTGAGGAAAACGAGCATGCAGATGAGCTTCCCTGAGATGGTTTCTGACAGTTTGTGCAGACATTCTTTGGTTGAGCAAACCCACAGTTTCTCTAAAACAACGTTGGAGTCGGCTTATGATAGAGAAATTAACATTCAATTCTCCGGCAACAGCGCTGGTGGACATTCCTTCAGTCAGCATGCCAATTGCATGCTTCCTCAAAACTTGAGACATCTGTTGTGTTGTGTGACAAAACTGCACATTTTAGAGCAGCCTTTTATTGTCCCAGCACAAGGTGCACCTGTGTAATTATCATGCTGTTTAATCAGCTTCTTGATATGCCACACCTGGTGGGTGGATGGATTAACATAGAAAAGGAGAAATGCTCACTAACAGGGATGTAAACAAATGTGTGCAAAAAATATTGAGCAAAATAATATTTTTGTGAGTATGGAACATTTCTGGGATCTTTTATTTCAACCTCATGAAACATGGGACCAACACTTTACATGTTGTGTTTGTCATTTTGTTAAGTGTAAATGTAGTTGCTTAAATATACTTATGTATCAAAGGTAAAAGTATAAATCATTTCAAATTCCTTATACTAAAAGAAAACTCCACCCAAAAACTATCTTTTGGTACTTGTTTCATTAGTCCATTGTTGACATAGTCCCGAAATGTTTTGCCTGCCAGCAATCAAGTGTTCAAGATATGTAACTTCCCCAAATAATATTTTGAAAGTTACACCACATGACCAAAGGTATGTGGACACCTGCTCGTAGAACGCATCCCTACTTCTCCAGAGTCTAATGGTGGTGAGCTTTACACCACTGCAGCCAACACTTGGCATTGCGAAAGATGATCTTAGGCTTGTGTGCGGCTGGTCGGCCATGGAAACCCATTTCAGTTCTTGTGCTGACGTTGCTACCAGAGGCAGTTTGGAACTCGGCAGTGAGTGTTGCAACCGAGGACACACGATTTGTACATTCTACGTGCTTCAGCACTCGGTGGTACCGTTCTGTGAGCACGTAGCATGTACAAATCGTGTATCCTCGGTTGCAACACTCACTGCCGAGTTCCAAACTGCCTCTGGAAGCAACGTCAGCACAAGAACTGAAATGGGTTTCCTACCACTTCGCGGCTGAGCCATTGTTGCTCCTAGACGTTTCCACTTCACAAAACCGCACTTACAGTTAACCGGGGCAGCTCTAACAGGCAGACATTTGACAAACTGACTTGTTGGAAAGGTGGTATCTTATTACGGTGCCACATTGAAAGTCAATGAGCTCTTCAGTAAGGCCATTCTACTGCTAATGTTTGTCTATGGAGATTGCATGGCTGTGTGCATGATTTTTTACACCTAACAGCAACGGGTGTGGCTGAAATAGCACATTTGAAGGGGTTTCCACATACTTTTGTATATATAGTGTACATATCTTAAACTTGATTCTTGACAAGCAAAACATTTTGGGACTATGTCAACAATGGACTAATGAAACAAATATCAAAATAATTTTGGGGGGAGGAATTTGCCTTTAAACAAACCAGATAGCCAGTGGCACATTCCAACACTCAGACACAATTTACAAACTAAGCATTTGTTTTTAGTGAGTTTGCCAGATCAGAGGCAATGACCAGGGATGTCCTCCTGATAAGTGCGTCAATTGGACAATTTTTCTGTCCTGCTAAGCATTCAAATATAAAGAGTACTTTGTGTGTCAGTGAAAATGTATGGAGAATAAACTATAGATATTTGTTTTAGGAATGTAGTGTTGTAAAAGTAGTCAAAAATATAAATAGTAAAGTACAGATACCCCCCAAAAACAACTTAAGTAGTACTTTAAAGTATTTTTACTTAAGTACTTCACACCCCCGACAGAGAGCATGACTTAACCACAGAGGATTATTAGCTTCTTGGGAGAAAAAAATCTAATCACAAGTGTGTGGGGAAGCCTGCAATTTGGGCAGCACTAAGCATCTAAAATACAGTGGGGAGAACAAGTATTTGATACACTGCCGATTTTGCAGGTTTTCCTACTTACAAAGCATGTAGAGGTCTGTCATTTTTATCATAGGTACACTTCAACTGTGAGAGACGGAATCTAAAACAAAAATCCAGAAAATCACATTGTATGATTTTTAAGTAATTCATTTGCATTTTATTGCATGACATAAGTATTTGATGACCTACCAACCAGTAAGAATTCCGGCTCTCACAGACCTGTTAGTTTTTCTTTAAGAAGCCCTCCTGTTCTCCACTCATTACCTGTATTAACTGCACCTGTTTGAACTCGTTACCTGTATAAAAGACACCTGTCCACACACTCAATCAAACAGACTCCAACCTCTCCACAATGGCCAAGACCAGAGAGCTGTGTAAGGACATCAGGGATAAATTGTAGACCTGTACAAGGCTGGGATGGGCTACAGGACAATAGCCAAGCAGCTTGGTGAGAAGGCAACAACTGTTGGCACAATTATTAGAAAATGGAAGAAGTTCAAGATGACGGTCAATCACCCTCAGTCTGGGGCTCCATGCAAGATCTCACCTCGTGGGGCATCAATGATCATGAGGAATGTGAGGGATCAGCCCAGAACTACACGGCAGGACCTGGTCAATGACCTGAAGAGAGCTGGGACCACAGTCTCAAAGAAAACCATTAGTAACACACTACGCCGTCATGGATTAAAATCCTGCAGCGCACGCAAGGTCCCCCTGCTCAAGCCAGCGCATGTCCAGGCCCGTCTGAAGTTTGCCAATGACCATCTGGATGATCCAGAGGAGGAATGGGAGAAGGTCATGTGGTCTGATGAGACAAAAATAGAGCTTTTTGCTCTAAACTCCACTCGCCGTGTTTGGAGGAATAGAAGGATGAGTACAACCCCAAGAACACCATCCCAACCGTGAAGCATGGAGGTGGAAACATCATTCTTTGGGGATGCTTTTCTGCAAAGGGGACAGGACGACTGCACCGTATTGAGGGGAGGATGGATGGGGCCATGTATCGCGAGATCTTGACCAACAACCTCCTTCCCTCAGTAAGAGCATTGAAGATGGGTCGTGGCTGGGTCTTCCAGCATGACAACGACCCGAAACACACAGCCAGGGCAACTAAGGAGTGGCTCCGTAAGAAGCATCTCAAGGTCCTGGAGTGGCCTAGCCAGTCTCCAGACCTGAACCCAATAGAAAATCTTTGGAGGGAGCCGAAAGTCCGTATTGCCCAGCGACAGCCCCGAAACCTGAAGGATCTGGAGAAGGTCTGTATGGAGGAGTGGGCCAAAATCCCTGCTGCAGTGTGTGCAAACCTGGTCAAGAACTACAGGAAACGTATGATCTCTGTAATTGCAAACTAAGGTTTCTGTACCAAATATTCAGTTCTGCTTTTCTGATGTATCAAATACTTATGTCATGCAATAAAATGCAAATTAATTACTTAAAAATCATACAATGTGATTTTCTGGATTTTTGTTTTAGATTCCGTCTCTCACAGTTGAAGTGTACCTATGATAAAAATTACAGACCTCTACATGCATTGTAAGTAGGAAAACCTGCAAAATTGTCAGTGTATCAAATACTTGTTCTCCCCACTGTATGTGTGAAGATAATGTGTCTAGAGTATAATTTAAAATGTAGCAACAAGAAGAAGGGGAGCGGTGGTGGTGGCGTGTCTCTCTCCAGAATACATGCACTCAGCTCACCAGAATAATGCTCAGCTGTCTGTCGCCAATTCTTCCGCATGTATTGTTTCATTCTATGAATTCCCCATTACATATGTTACCAGTAGGCCCAGTAAACATACTGTTAATCCCCATCATTTGGTTACATACATTTCTGTTAATGGATGTATTAATTACAGTAATTTATTCTTCTCATTCTCGGAGTGAAAACGTTGTTTGCAGAATTCCCATCCTGCTACACTTGAGAGAAACAAGTTTTGGTTTATTTCATAACCATTATGAGCTTTGTCAATCTTTTCATTTCTTTTGTTTGGAGTGCTCCATGAGCAATGAGCAATGTGTGTAGTTTCTCTGTCCTGATAACGTTGAGGGAATGCGGGAGCCTGAGCAGGCATAGAAGTATAGAAGTAGACCTACCTCGCCTGCTGAGTGCAAATGTAGGAAAGAGCCCATTTGGCAATGTCTGATTTCTGATTGTCTTAACTCACCACATCCACCACTAATAAGCTGAGCTTCTCAGTCCTTTTTTCTTCACCTCACACATTGTCAAATAAGTCTAGAATTTAGTAAACCCAATAAACCGTTGCAAATGCACCCTGGACGTTGGTTGAGGCCAATCCACCACTGCTTTCACCTTTCCAGGATCCATCTGAACATTGCCCTCAGCAATGACATATCCCAGAAATGTGATAGAAGAGCAGTGGAACTCACACCTCTCGGCTTTCACGAACAATTGGATCTCCAGGAGGCGCTGAAGGACCTGTCTGACATGGAGACATGTTCATGGGCAGATCGGGAAAAAAACAGGATGTTATCCAGGTAGACGAACACAAACCGGATTAGCATGTCCCGAAGCACATCATTGACCAAAGCCTGGAAGAGAGCGGGGTCGTTGGTGAGTCCAAATGGCATGACCTGGTACTCATTATGTCCACTGGCTGTGTTGAAGGCTGTCTTCCACTCATCCCCCTCGCATATCCGAACCAGGCGGTAGGCATTCCGAAGGTCCAACTTGGAAAACATGGTAGGCCCCTGGAGAGGTTCAAACGCCGAGGAGAGGAGAGGTAAGGGGTAACGATTTTTGACAGTGACATCGTTAAGTCCCCGTAGTCAATGCACGGGTGAAGGGTCTTGTACTTCTTCTCCACAAAGAAAAACCCTGTGCCGGCAGGAGATGCAGGGACGGACGGCCCCAGTGGCCGGAAACTCCTCTATGTACTCCTCCATAGCTTTGGTCTCTGGTCCGGACAGAGAATACAACCAACCCTGAGGTGGTGTAGTGCCTGGGAGAAGGTCAATGGCACACTCATAAGGACGGTGCAGGGGAAGGGAAGTAGCACGTGCCTTACTGAACACTTCCAGGAGGTCATGGTATTTAGTAGGAATAGCAGAGACATCCACAGTCTTGCTAACATCCTAGAGAAGGACGACTTGGGGAAGGCTGTGCTGCTTGAAGGTAGTCGGAATGGCAAAAAGGACTCCAACCCAGGATGGAGCTTGTGGTCCAGTCAATCACAGGATTGTGTTTTTGTAGCCAGGAAAATGCCAACACAACCGGAACATGGGGAGATGCAATGAGGAGGAATAGTATGATCTCACTGTGGTTACCAGGAACCCGTATTTGAACGGGCACAGTACTTTGGGTGACTTCCCCTATAGAGCGGCCATCCAATGCCCTAGCATCCATTGGCACAGAGAGAGGCTGAGTGGGAATACCAAGCTCCGAAGCTATCGTGGCATCATAAGACATTCATCAGCCCCAGAGTCAATGAGCACTCGGAGAGACTTAGATTGGTCTCCCAACAGCACAAGAGCAAAAAGGGGTTTGTGGGTGATGGGAATTAAGGAACTCCCAGTCTGACTCACCATAGTACTCGTACCCATTAGAGCCAAGGGTTTCCTAATAGGGCAGGTAGCTATAAAATGTCCTGCCCCTCACAGTACAGACAACAGTTATTATTCATCCTCCGTGAGCACTCCCAAACTGATAGCCTAGTTCTTCCCAACTGCATAGGCTCAGGAGTATCCAACTCATCCGTCGTAGATTCACGAGGAGCTCGGGTGACTTCGACTCCTCTCGGAAGAGCTGCCTTCGGAAACCTCAGGATTCCATAGGAGGTGAACGCTCCATATCGGGTGTATGAGTGTGCCTGAGACCAGACCTCCTCTCACTCTTGCGTTCCTTTAGGCATCCAAGAGAAGAGAATCAAGGTCCACTGTCAGTTCCCGAGCAGCTAGCTCATCCTTTACCTCCTCAGATAATCAGTGCAGAAAAGAATCGAAAAGAGACTCCGGATTCAAGGCACTCTCGGCAGCTAACGTGCGAAAGTCCAACACGTAGTCTGCCACACTACGGGAGTTTTGATGTAAGTCAAACAGTTTGCTGGCCGCCTTTCTCCCGGATACCGGCGACTCAAAAACTTTTCACACCTCTGCCATGAATTCCTCCAAATGACCGTAAATGGCAGATTGTTGTTCGGAAACTGCCGTAGCCCAGGAGCACACCGCCTGGTTCGGATATGGTTCGGATATGCTTACCGCCTGGTTCGGATATGGTTCGGATATGCCTACCGCCTGGTTCGGATAGCGTAATTATATACGCTATCTTCGACCGGTCTGAAGAAAACAAAGATGGCTGTTGCTCAAAAATAAGCGAGCACTGAGAAAGAAAACCCTGGCATGTACCAGGATTTTCCAAATATCGCTCTGGAGGAGGTAAGCGGGGTTCACGGGGAGTCGGGATAGGCTGTACAAACTCACCACAGATAGTGAGAAGATTACTGGGTGATTGGGGTTTTTCAGAGGTGGCAGACAGTCTCCCTGATTTGCACCATAATAGCCTTTAACCCATGGTCGTGGCGTTCCGTCAAGGAACTGAGCCCTTCCAAAAGGCGCTATAGCAACTCCTGATGTCTCCTAATGGTGGCTCCCTGCAGGGAGACAGCGTGGTGGAGCTGGTCCAAATCTGCTGGGTCTGTCATGGCCAGTTCGTACTATCAAGGCACAAGGCGAGACTCAAATGCAGACACAGGAGGCAGATGGTTGGAGTCTTACAATGTTTATTCATCCAAAGGGTTAGGCAAGAGAATGGTCGTGGACAGGTAAAAAGGCCAAAACCAGATCAGAGTCTAGGAGGTACAGAGTGGCTTACAGGCTCGTGGTCAAGGCAGGCAGAATGGTCAGTCAGGCAGGTACAAAGTCCAGAAACAGGCAAGGGTCAAAACCGGGAGGACTAGAAAAAAGAGAATGCAAAAAGCAGGAGAACTGGTAAAACGCTTTTTGATTTGGAAACATACAAGACGAACTGGCACAGAGAGACAGGAAACACAGGGATAAATACACTGGGGAAAATAAGCGACACCTGGAGGGGGGTGGAGACAATAACAGGAACAGGTGAAACAGATCAGGGCGTGACATTTTATGTATTAATGTATAGTTTTACTTAAATGTTCTTACTGTAAATGTACAGCATTATACTGGCACCAGAGTTGCCAGCTTAATAATGTAATTTTGCTTTACAGCAGAGATGCTGTAATATATTTTACAGTACTATTTTACTTACTCTGAGTGATGTCAGAATGCACTCACTGTTCCAAAATGTGATTGTTATGCAACAGGACAGTTAACCTCTCTTGGGCACGTGAGACGGTAGCGTCCCACCTCTTCAACAGCCAGTGAAACTGCTGGGCGCCAAATTCAAATACAGAAATACTCATTATAAAAATTCTGAAAACAAAACATATTTTACATAGGTTTAAAGATGAACTTCTTGTGAATCCAACCACGGTGTCAGATTTAAAAAATGCTTTACGGCGAAAGCATACATTACGATTATGAGAACATAGCCTACAAGACAAATCATTACAAACAGTAGCCAGCCAGATAGAACAGTTACACAATTTAGAAATAGAGATAAAATTCATCCCTTACCTTTGATGATATTCATATGGTTGCACTCAGCAGACATTCATTTACTCAATAAATGTTCCTCTTGTTCGATAAAGTCTCTTTATACCCAAAAACCTCAATTTTGTTCCGCGTTTTCTTCAGTAATCCACAGGTTCAAACGCAGTCAAAACAGGAAGACAAAAAAATCCAAATTGTATCCGTAAAGTTCATAGAAACATGTCAAATGATGTTTATATTCAAACCTCAGGTTGTTTTTAGACTAAATAATCTATACTATTTCAACCGGACAATAACGTCGTCAATATAAAATGTAAACAAGAAACGCACTCTCTCGGTTGTGCGCAAGAAAAAGCTCTGTGAAACTTTAGGGTCCACTCATTCAGACTGCTCTTACTTCCTCGTTTTTCAGAATACAAGACTGAAACACTTTCTAAAGACTGTTGACATCTAGTGGAAGGCATAGAAACTGCAAGTTGAGTCCTAAGTCAAGGGATACTGTAATGGCATTGAATAGAAAACTACAAACCAAAAAAGAAAACGACTTCCTGAATGGATTTCTCTCAGGTTTTTGCCTGCCAAATCAGTTCTGTTAAACTCACAGACACTATTTTAACAGTTTTGGAAACTGTAGAGTGTTTTCTATTAAAATCTACAAGTTATATGCATATCATATCTTCTGGGCCCGAGAAACAGGCCGTTTAATTTGGGCATGCATTTCATCCAAAATTCCGAATGCTGCCACCTACCCTAGAGAAACCACACTGCCCTGAAACCAAACCACACTGCTTGCTCAATATCTATAGGCTATGTTTCAACTTGTCAATTTCAAAAAAAATTCTAACAAGTTTTATTTTCAAACAACAGTTGACAAACCTTTTAAGGATCTGTGTCCCGCTAGTAGGACAACTTCTGGTGAAATTGGAGGGCACGCAATTCAAATAAATAATCATAAATATTATTGATTTTAAACGTTTAGGTACATAAAAGTGTCTTATATCGGCTGAAAGCTTAAATTCTTGTTAAATTGAGGTGTGTTCCGCCTCATTAATTCAAATAGAAGTACCCCATTTCACTGTTGCGAACTATTTACGTTTTAGGCATTACTGAGCCGGACAAACTTCTCTCTTCTATGAGAGCCAAAGCACAAACTTCTTCCTCTCTGGCACATTTTCCTGCTGGCACCCGCGTTGCCTTCACTACTGATAATAACTTTGGACATGTGTGCGTTCCTATCAAAGTAAATGCATTATTATGTTATCATTAAAGTTTCTGTATTTCGTGTTGTCATTTCTACTCTAGTATACCGTATGTATGTATGTATGTATGTATGTATGTATGTATGTATGTATGTATGTATGTATGTATGTATGTATGTATGTATGTATGTATGTATGTATGTATGTATGTATGTATGTATAGAGCATAATGTATTTACTGTTTTATTCACGTTTTCAAGTACTGGTGGAAAATCATGTATTCTGATTCTTGCATAGATTGTAATGGACACATATATTTATTTTTTATTTTATTTTATTTATTTCACCTTTATTTAACCAGGTAGGCAAGTTGAGAACAAGTTCTCATTTACAATTGCGACCTGGCCAAGATAAAGCAAAGCAGTTCGACAGATACAACAACACAGAGTTACACATGGAGTAAAACAAACATACAGTCAATAATACAGTAGAAAAAAATAAGTATATACAATGTGAGCAAATGAGGTGAGATAAGGAAGGTAAAGGCTAAAAAAAGGCCATGGTGGCGAAGTAAATACAACCTAGCAAGTAAAACACTGGAATGGTAGATTTGCAGTGGAAGAACGTGCAAAATAAAGATAGAAATATTGGGGTGCAAAGGAGCAAAATAAATAAATAAATACAATAGGGGGAGAGGTAGTTGTTTGGGCTAAATTATAGATGGGCTATGTACAGGTGCAGTAATCTGTGAGCTGCTCTGACAGCTGGTGCTTAAAGCTAGTGAGGGAGATAAGTGTTTCCAGTTTCAGAGATTTGTGTAGTTCATTCCAGTCATTGGCAGCAGAGAACTGGAAGGAGAGGCGGCCAAAGGAAGAATTGATTTTGGGGGTGACCAGAGAGATAT
This sequence comes from Salvelinus alpinus, assembly GCF_045679555.1. Lineage (NCBI taxonomy): Eukaryota > Metazoa > Chordata > Actinopteri > Salmoniformes > Salmonidae > Salvelinus > Salvelinus alpinus. Next base: position 34,986,723 of record NC_092091.1, on the reverse strand, counting down.
ACCTGCTGGAGCGCGTGCTACAGGTGGGTGCTGCTATGGTGACCAGCGAGCTGAGATAAGGGGGGACTTTACCTAGCAGGGTCTTGTAGATGACCTGGAGCCAGTGGGTTTGGCGACGAGTATGAAGCGAGGTCCAGCCAACGAGAGCGTACAGGTCGCAGTGGTGGGTAGTATATGGGGCTTTGATGACAAAACGGATGGCACTGTCATAGACTGCATCCAATTTATTGAGTAGGGTATTGGAGGCTATTTTGTAAATGACATCGCCGAAGTCGAGGATCGGTAGGATGGTCAGTTTTACAAGGGTAAATAGGAAATAGGAAGCCGATTCTAGATCTAACTTTGGATTGGAGATGTTTGATGTGAGTCTGGAAGGAGAGTTTACAGTCTAACCAGACACCTAGGTATTTGTAGTTGTCCACATATTCTAAGTCAGAACCGTCCAGAGTAGTGATGTTGGACGGGCGGGCAGGTGCAGGCAGCGATCGGTTGAAGAGCATGCATTTAGTTTTACTTGCATTTAAGAGCAATTGGAGGCCACGGATGATATGTGTAAAATCCTTTTTTGAAGGTTATAATGATTATGATGAGCTATTGCTAAGCTAATTGCCAGCTATGTGTGGCGCCATGTTTGTTGACTTTATGCAATGCATTCTGGTTGTCACGAAAACGTCTGTCAGACCACAGATGTTATAACAAAACAAGGTGAAGGAATGGTTCACTCGTCTTTCGAGTAAACTTCCGGAAGTGGGTGATGGTAGACGACACCCCCTTCAACATGCCTACTGCAAACAGACCCTACTCATTTTGTAACCTCTTATCTTTGGTGGATGCGAAAAAACAAATGCAGAGCGGCGAAAAAACTGTTTGACCAGTTCAAATGCTAACTTTTGCGTCAATCCTAACTGGACATTATAAAATAAGTGTTCTAATCACACCGGTTTGAGCGTATGCTGCAGGGACCACTAGAATGATCACACCTATTCAGTATGTTCGTATGTGTCAAAGGGTTAAAGGGATTTCTTTCGATTTTTTTTAAAATGAAAAACTCTGTGAAAACTCCCTGATCGTTTCTGTCGGCCACCCACTGGGTGTGTTTTCAGGGGTTGAATTAAATATTTTCAGTACGTGTAAGGCAGCCACATTCGCATAGCTCGCTACACATCTGCTTAAGGTAAATCTGAATAACAACTACTGAGAATTCTGAATTGGGCCCTATGAGATGTGGAAATTAACTTTGTAAACTGAATTGAAATCATATCTATGACCACTGGTCTCAGAGGTGCATTTGAAAAGGAAAAAATAGGACAGAGCAAAATGGGGTAAATATTCCAGAATCAGAGACCTCAGTAGCTAAGTACCTCTTTACTTCCCTCCATCCACTCGAGAGAAGGCTAAATTATATTTTCTGTTGGCACTATGGTTGGAGAACCACAACTAACTGTCTTCTAAACATTTCACTGCACAACAAACAGGTCAGTCTTTAAAGTGCATTCTCTATGCATACCGTAAAGCCAGAATGTACAGAGTATGTAAGTGTTCTCTCTACTTTCTTTGTCAGAGTGATAAAGAGGTTGTTTTAGTGATTAGATAGGATGGCAGCAGTCAGGCAGGCAGTCAGCACAGATGTGGGCTCAGACACAAATCCCCTCCTCAGCCCCCGCTCAGCTGCTGGAATGCCCCTGGGACAGGCACAAACATCTGGAAGGAATATCCAATGGGAGTGATACAGTAACCAGAGTAATGAAAAATACATACACCACCATGCCATTGTATAAAAACAAGCTTACCTGACAAGCCACGATATGCACTGTTATGATGCTCTTTGATTTGTGTTATTCTGCTTAGCTAATAAGCTATGTGTACATGGATACAGAATCAACAGCAAATACCATCGTAAAGCAGACCACATGGACAAGGCCAGGATGTCACTGAATCTATGATTCCCACCAGACATGGCATTTTATCTACTTTGATCCTCTCTATTCAAAACACCTGTTTAATTAAAGTTCACTTCTAATTGGATTTTTGTTGCATAGGAGCAAATGTAATTTAGTTGCAGTCACCTAATATAATACGTTTACAATACTGGAGCTTGTCATTGCGTGGTTATATGCATCTAGATATCTGAATAAATGAAAAGAGAAAGCTTTGAGATAAGTTCCGCTGCAAGTTCCGTAGTGTAATATGGTATTTTTTCCCACATTTGAGTACTTTTTTTATACAAAAATGTATCCCATAGCCATATTAAAAGTCCTTTGTACGGTTTTGTACTCTCGATTATGAATAGATTATGTGCTTAAGGTTAGACACACAAGCTAAAGAGACTGTGACACATTAAACATTAAACATTTTCAGAAGGACACAAACTGCTTAAAAGCGTTGGTTGACAAGGTCAGATGAGTGGTGCAGAATGTGAGTCAGTAGGACAGCTTTAAAAGGAGGGTTTTAATGTGGCTGGCTGTGCTGTTTAAAGATTGTTTGCATCCCAAATGGCACCCTATTCCCTTAGGGCTCTGGTCAAAAGTAGTGCACTATATATGGAATAGGTTGCCATTTGGGATGCATCCATTGTTTAGAGCTCAGTGATGTGAGACTGTGCCACAAGGGATGGCCTCAGGGATCTTTTATAATGAGCTTTTGAAAATGTTGCAAATAATGACATTTTTCCTACTTATATATCCACTTATGAATGTATAAACAATTCCCTGTAGATAGCGAAGGGATTTACAATACTACTGCTGTTGTACCACAAGAGCAACAACCACTCATGATGATAATAGTGTTGATAATTACTTTTCAAAAAGCCTGACACAAAAATGATCTTATTACGTTCATATGAAATTATTTAAGTGTTTCTCTCTTAATCTGTCTGTTTTGATTGAGGGTCCGATGTTTGCAGGGTGGTTAGACGTGATACAGTGAAGGATAACCTCGTGTGTAGGTACAGCATACCACTGGCTCTGTCAAGCTAATGTTGCCTTATAGTACTGCACACACAGCCAATAATCCCCATAAATGTTCTCTTTACCAGCGTCTGCTATCTGCTAGCACTGCTTGACTGGCATTGAGATATCTAAGACCTGCCCTTGGATGGTTGGCCCTGGCCCGTCTCTCCATCCCCTAGCGGTCTTTGCTCTGCTGCATGCCCCAGTGCATCCCGGGACAGCAGTGAGGCCTCGGACCAGACAGCCAGTCCTCTCGTCCCCTTGGGACCTCTTCATTATCTGTCATTAAATGTTTTAAAGTTTGCATAATTGATCCTCCCCCAATAAGTCGTGATTGATTTATGGCAGTCTGGGCTGTAGAAGGTAGCTAGTGGTTAAAAATTCATAACCCTGCTATGTGTCTTCACAATCCATTAGGCGTTCCCGGACCCAGAGTTCTCTCATTGATTGACCTTGTGCTGAGAATCTCATAGATTTCATTTTTTCCCCTCCCCTGCTATATAAGTGTGGGAAGAGTTATGTTTTAGAATTTTTCCCTTGATTGCTTGACTTTGATTTTATCTTACTCCTACTGTCTCAATCTATCTCTGTCTCATTCTCTCGGTCTCTCTTTCTGACTCACCCATTCCATCATCCCTCCCTCTCACTATCTCTCTCCCTCTCTCTGTCTCCCCATCTCTCTCTCTTCCCTCTCCTATACGCCCCCCCCCCCCCCCCCCCACCCTCTCTTTCTCGCTCCCTTCGTCTAGATTGAAGCCTTTACTCAGAGGGAGACGATGAATAAATAAAGCATGGTCCATAAACAGCTTTTCACTATTATTTAAGCTTCCAGGGCCTAGCACTCTGACAGCCTCCCTCTCCTGCCATCAAATTCAAGTGTGTAAATTTTCTAAAAGGCTCTGAATGTTTTATGATGATTTCAGGGAATGATAGAGTAATAGCTGAATAGTGAAGCTATTAGTTTTAATATTTATATTGAGTGCTTTGAATCATTAATGTAACAGGATGTAAAATCAGAGCTGCGGGATGTATGCGCTTCACAACCACAGCCACTTGGTAAAAAATATTTGTTTTGTTGAGGAGCGCAATGCAGGCTGCAGTCATCACCTAACTGTTGTGATCTAGTCGGCTGCCTATCGGGGTGAGGGGCGACACGCTCCGCCTCCATCAATTTTAAAAGCACTTCTTGAAAAGAGTTTCTTACAATATAGAGAGTGTTCGTGAAAAAAGCAACGCATCTTAAGCATGTTGGCGTTTAGAATTCAGAGGTCCTCTGCTACTGGATACTGAATTTATTTATCCTCAAGCCTAGTAATGTCATGTTTGTAATACTTAGCCTACTGTAGATATTATAGTTCACTCAACCTTTTTATGCAGTTTCTGTCAAAGCATAAAACTACAGAGCTTGGAAATAAAAATAATAAACCCGTCTTGCCTAATGTTAACAGTGTAGAGGAATACATTTACACTATATCAACAAATATACTACTGTCAACATTACACTTGATTTAATTGAGCATGTATTTGATCAACATAACATTTCAGGATTTAATAAAATGTGTTTTTTCCAAAAAATGCAAAAACATGCAAGGGTTTTAACATAAGAGTTTGTATCATAAGTGCTGTATGCATCATGACACAGCTGCAACTAAAAAAGGTTCCCCTCAGTCAAATCCTTCCGGATATATAGAGCCACAGTTTGGTGTTGCTCATTCCCATTGGCACAGGGAGCTAGAAAAAAGGCCTGATGCATTTTCTGCTCTGCAGAGCTCTGTGGAGTTAAAGGCCAGTTTATTCTTGTGGGTATCAGACTTGTCGGTCCTGAGGGAGACCAGACTCTTTCATGCACAGTTAGTGCATTTGACTCAGCCTGGAGATGCTCTCAGATGGAAAAGCCATGTTTAGAGGACATCTTATGGGACATTAAAGCACTGCTGCTCCATTGTTTTAGCTCTTCTTAAATGTCACTTCCCTCTCTGGAGCCTGGCCTTCAGTAGAGACACAGTACAGCACGCGGCGACGAAGCGGCTCAGAGAAAAGCTTTCTTATTATTTTTGTTCCCAAATAAGGTTCATCTGTCCGGATGGCCATCGTGTGTAACAAGTTCTACGCCACTTCTAGGCCACTATATTTTATTTTCCACAAAAACAAATAGGTAACATGCAACATGTGTATTAGCTTTGTGAGTTGGAGTTTCAATGTGTTTGATAATGACAGCTGAAAAGGGACTGGATAGTGTTGTGGAACTAGCTAGCTACATGTTTGGCTAGTCTGGTGTTCTATGCTTTACGACGCTACTTTTTAGCCACAGAAGCAGAAGCAAGCATGTCTCTCTATGTATTGCAATCGCTAGAGCTTGAACAGCTCTTACTGGTCAGGAGGAGAAGAAGAAGAAAAAACGACTGAGAAAATGGCAAGTTTATCCACTGAACACTACAAGAGGGGAAGATGGAGAAATGATGTCTCATGTCCAACCTATACGAACCATTGTTGAGGAAATACATGAATAATACTTTCTGATGTGGGTTGACAAATTCGATGACTTATTTCAGCGGCCTGTCCCTAACATCTCGCCCGAGAGAACTCACAGCTTGTCCGTGCTGCAGAAAGACGGTCTGTGGCGGGTGGCAGCACACAGTAAAGTATCGCTGTGAGTTATAAGCTAGGAATCTCAACAGTTTGTGCCATTGTCCCGGAAGTGTGCCAGGCTATATGGCATGTCCTGAAGGAGGATTTTGTTGCTTATCCCTCCATGGCAAATATGGGCAGAAATTGCTAGAGAGTTTGGTGCAGAAGCTGTCGACGGAAAACCTATTTGGATCTAATCTCCGGCAAACTCGGGCAGAGAGTACTACAACTACAAGGGCTTTTTCTCAATGCCTGATGGCAGTCTGTGATGCAAAGTACCTCTTCACCATGATAGACGTGGGCACATATGGCCGGTCGGGAATTGCGGGAATCTTCTGACAAAGCAAGTTCAGCTTTCAACTCATTGCAGGCTAGCTGCCGCTACCAAGGCTAGAGTGTTTGCCAGGGACCCAAACAAAGGGTCCATATGTCTTCGTGGGAGACGAGGCATTCCTACTGGTGGCTCCCAAGTGGCGCAGCGGTCTACGGCACTGCATCGCAGTGCAAAAGGTGTCACTACAGACCCTGGTTCAATCCTGGGCTGTATCACAACCGGTAGTGATCAGGAGTCCCATAGGGCAGCGCAGAATTGGCCCAGTGTTGGCCGGGCTAGGCAGTCATTGTAAATAAGAATTTGTTCTTAACTGACTTGCCTAGTTAAATAAAGTTTAAATAACAAAATCCCTCTGATGGTAAACATGATGCGACCATATCCAGGTAAGATACACTAAATACATGTGACGATACATATGATGTGAAAATTATACCAATATAGATGTTGTAATTATATGCCTCACATAAAAGTAATCTGGCATCTCAGTAAGAGGATGGGGGCCTATGTCCAATGCACAGGCGGCTACACAGTTGATGCAGTACACATTTTTTATTTAACCTTTATTTAACTAGGCAAGTCAGTTAAGAGCAAATTCTTATTTACAATGACGGCGTACACCGGCCAAACCCAGATGACGCTGGGCCAATTGTGCGCTGCCTGGTTGTGATACAGCCTGGATTCAAACCAGGGTGTCTGTAGTGATGCCTCTAGCACTGTGTCTTAGACCGCTGCGCCACTCGGGAGCCCAATACTAATGGAAACACGTATTTTAGTCAAAGGTTCTTCAGGCCTTCATGACGCCAAGAAGATCTACAACTACTACTCAAGAGCCAGAAGAATTTCAGAGAACTGCTTTGGAATCCTTGCTGCAAGATGGGGATCCTGTGACAAGCCCTTTAGGTTGCCCCAGAGAAAGGCCTGCATGGCCCTCCACAGCTACCTTTGCACCACAGACACTTCAGACACTGACAACACAGAGTCATCAACACGGTACAGCCACCCAACATTTGTTGACCGCTCCACACCTACCGAGGACCTGCATCCAGGAGAATGGAGACAGGTGGTACAAGGAGACACCAGCTTCCTGGGCCCAAGAAACATGTCGGCAGACAGGGCAACCAGAGTGCTATAGATGTGTGCAACAACCTCAAGGACTACTGTACTTCCTCACACCATCTGGTTAAGTATCTTTCCAGGATGCTACTATCACACATAGAACCCTACAGTAAATGTTTAAATGTTGGAGTGTGGTTTGGAAAACATGTGCGCACATATGTTCTCTTCCTCTGGCTGATGACTGTTTATACCGTATGTCATATTGTGAGCTACCCACTTGGTTTGGGTGTTTGGAATTGGCTGTTTTTCTCATTCATACTTTACAAATCCCAATAAAGACTACCATAATGATAGTCACTTCATCCTTGTGTTGTTTTAGTTAGTCATATTTTGGGGAGGATAGACCCTCAATACATTTACCCAATCAACGTAACATAAGGTTGTACATGGTCATGTGTAGTGGCCTTTTAATGGAGACCTTCCTGCTATGGTTTATGGGTGAGACTGAGTGTCCAGCTGTAGAAACTAAGGAAAGACCCCCAAGACCTTAACCTCATCTACAAAGCAGTACTTTTACTGAATGACTTATTCAGAACAGTAATATGTTCTGCCACAATAACCTTTTCTACATAGCTCTTGTACAAAGCAGTACATTTAATGAGTGACTGATTCTGAACAGTAATATTTTCTGCCACAAGTACAAATAACCAGACAGAGACATTTGCAGACCTTTTAGATATTTTTTTTACGACCAGAAAGGGAAATCGTGCAATATAATCCATAATGTAATACACAGGTGAAAAGTGTGATGAAGGGTAAATAAGAGACAAAACACAAAGTAAATACCAGTAAATTACCCACCACCTTAACATGTGAATGAGAAAATAAGTTTAAAAAATGAAATAAACATGCAAACCCCCAGGTAAATTACCCACCACCTCAACGTGTGAATAATAGAAGGGACACAACGCCAGATTTTGGGTTGAGACGGAGGGCTCTGTCTCACTCAAGTGCGGACGGAACAGACACACAGTACTGATCGATGGTTCGCCATCATGTCCCTGACAAATGGGAGACATTGATCAGCAGGAATGGACACCACCCATGGCACGGTGACGTCATAGACTCATCGAAGGGTTGTAGAGGTTCTTGTCTTGTGTGAGTATGAATAAGAAAAACAGCCAATTCCAAACACCCAAACCAAGTGGGTAGCTCACAATATGACATACGGTATAAACAGTCATCAGCCAGAGGAAGAGAACATATGTGCGCACATGTTGGCACAGACACTCCTCAAAACTGCACAGAGACATAGACATAATTTTGCAAAAAAAGGAAGCTTGCAAGTAGAATAGCAAGTAGTAGAGGCGAATAGCAGCAAATCCATCTCTTTGAGTTTATACCAGAAGAGACACAAAAAAAGATGTGATGTAGATACATGGCCTTCAAAAGTATTCAGACCCCTTCACTTTTTTCTCATTTTGTTACGTTACAGCCTTATTCTAAAATTGATCAAATAAACAATTTTCCTCAGAAATCTACACACAATACACCATAATGACAAAGCGAAAATAGGTTTTTAGAATTGTTTGCTTATTTATATATATTTTTTCACAGAAAAAACGTATTTATAGTATTCAGACCCTTTGCCATGAGATTCGAAATTTAGCTCAGGTGCATCCTGTTTCCACTTGATTGGAGTCCACCTGTGGTAAATTCAATTGATTGGACATGATTTGAAAAGGTAGACACCTGTCTATGTAAGGTCCCAAAGTTGACAGTGCATCTCAGAGCAAAAACCAAGCCATGAGGACGAAGGAATTGTCTGTAGAGCTCCGAGACAGGATTGTGTTGAGGAACATATCTGGGGAAGGGTACCTAAACACTTCTGCAGCATTGAAGGTCCCCAAGAACCCAGTGGCATCCATCATTCATAAATGGAAGATGTTTGGAACCACCAAGACTCTTCCTAGAGTTGGCCGCCCAGCCAAACTGAGCAATCGGGGGAGAAGGGCCTTGGTCAGGGAGGTGACCAAGAACCTGATGATCACTCTGACAGAGCTTCAGAGTTCCTCTGTGGAGATGGGAGAACCTTACAGGAGAACAACCATCTCTGCAGCACTCCACTAATCAGGCTTTTATGGTAGAGTGGCCAGCGGAAGCCACTCCTCAGTAAAAGGCACATGACAGCCCGCTTGGAGTTTGCCAAAAGGCACCTAAAGACAAGATTCTCTGGTCTGATGAAACCAAGATTTAACTCTTTGGCCTGAATGCCAAGCGTCACGTCTGGAGGAAACCTGGCATTCCTTTACACTTGTGTGTATAAGGTAGTTGTTGTGAAATTGTTAGGTTAGATTACTTGTTAGATATTACTGCATGGTCGGAACTAGAAGCACAAGCATTTCGATACACTCGCATTAACATCTGCTAACCATGTGTATGTGACAAATAAAATTTGATTTGATTTGGCACCATCCCTATGGTGAAGCATGGTGGTGGCAGCATCATGTTGTGGGGATGTTTTTCAGCGGCAGGGACTGGGAGACTAGTTAGGATCGAGGCAAAGATAAACAGAGCAAAGTACAGAGAGATCCTTGATAAAAACCTGCTCCAGAGCGCTCAGGACATCAGACTGGGGCAAAGGCTCATCTTGCACACAGACAAGACAACACAGGAGTGGCTTCGGGACAAGTCTCTGAATGTCCTTGAGTGGCCCAGCCTAAGCCTGGACTTAAACCAAATCGAACATCTCTGGAGAGACCTGAATATAGCTGTGCAGCAATGCTCCCCATCCAACATGACAGAGGTTGAGAGGATCTGCATAGAAGAATGGGAAAAACTACCCAAATACAGGTATGCCAAGTAAAGGGTCTAAATACTCATGTAAATGTGATATTTCAGTTTTTTATTTTTAATAGATTTGCAAAAATGTCTTAAAACCTGTTTTTGCTTTGTCATTATGGGGTATTGTGTGTAGACTGAGGATGGAAAAAACGATTTAATAAGTTTTACAATAAGGCTGTAACGTAACAAAATATGGAGAAAGTCAAAGGGTCTGAATACTTTCCGAAGGCACTGTACCTGGGCGGGAGTTCCATTGCAAAACTCACTCAATACTGCCCCTCAGTCTTTGCAAGGAATGATCCGTAAGGTCTCAATTTCCAGGTTGATAAAAAATTGCATTATATGACTGAGCGTATAACACACACCCTTTCGTGACGAAAAACTACATTGCAACACTAGACTACTCTCCATACCGTCCATCTCCGTAGTGTCTGGATTGGCCTTAAGGCACACACACCCACACACAAACTGCTCTCTATGGATGATAGCTTGTAAGGATGATGGCTTGTCTGGATTCCATTTTGGGTCTGATTCAGGAAGAGATGCAGTGACTGAAACAGATGTTTTGTGCGTGTGTGTGCGTGTGTGTGACGGCTGTGTTAGGGCGTGTATTTGTGTTGTGGGGATGTGTTCCCATCCCCATGTGCGTGTGTCTGTTAGCACCTGTGTGTGTGTAGCGAGACCACTCTCCCCCATCTCCCTGAATACATGAGAGAATGTTAGCATTTTGAGCGCCTCACATTAGCCACTAGCATTAGAATGACTTGTGACCCATGATAGGATTCATTAGTGGAGGCAAAAATGGTGGAATTGTAAAATGCGATCAAAGAGCATCTTGCTGTCTCTCAATCTCTCTCACTCTCTCTCTCTCTCTCTCTCTCTCTTTATCGCACTCCCTCTCACTCTCTCTCGACACCTCGTCTCCAGTCCTAATTGCTACGATGGGTTTGTGGTCGACACAAGCGCTTCTTGCTCGGCCTTGCAGAATAAATCTTGTTTCTGCCGGTATGGAGTAGAATATAAAGAGATGTATCATAATCTAATTCCCTTGCGCTCTGCCTGAAACCTGATACAAGGTACCAGGTATGATAGCACTGCAATTCCACATGTAATGGAATTAATTACATAAGAAAAAATATAAACAAAACATGCAACAATTCCAAGAATTTTACTGAGTTACAGCTTATATAAGGAAATCAGTCAATTGAAATAAATAAATCAGGCCCTAATCTATGGATTTTACATGAGCCAGGCCCAGCCAATCAGAATGAGTTTTTCCCCACAAAAGGCTTAATTACAGACAGTTTCATCAGCTGTCCGGGAGGCTGGTCTCAGACAATCACGCAGGTGAAGAAGCCAGATGTGGAGGTCCTGGACTAGCATGATTATACGTAGTTTGCGGTTGTGAGGCCAGTTGGAAGTACAGCCAAATTCGCTAAAACGACATTGGAGGCGGCTCATGGTGAAAAGGAACATTCAATTCTCTGGCAACAGCTCTGTTGGACATTCCTGCAGTCAGCATGCCCATTGGATGCTCCCTCAAAACTTGAAACATCTGTGGCATTGTGTTGTGTGAGAAAACTGCACATTTTAGTGTGGCCTTTTATTGTCCCCAGCACAAGGTGCCCCTGTGTAATGATCATGCTGTTTAATAAGTTTTTGATATGCCACACCTGTCAGGTGGATGGATTATCTTTGCAATGGAGAAATGCTCACTAACAGGGATGTGACAAATCACATGTGAACATGTGTTTTTAGAACACTTCACATTTGATAATTCACATGTGAAAACGTGGTTTTAACATAAATGAGTTATTATACACACAGTGTTTCCAACAAACATTTTTGACATACATGACTACATTGTGTATGTTTATTTATTACAGCAATTATTATTCAACATGTCCTAACCTGGGATTTGAACTCACAACTGCTTGGTCCACGGCATTCCGATCTTTCTGCTTCACCACCACGCCTGTGTTAATGACTGATTTCACCTGTATTTTTACACTTCGGACTTCAAAATTAATCTCAGGTTTGTTAAAAATAAACTCAAGAAAAACAATTATATTTATCATAGTGATTCAGGAGTAACATTAAAACAGAATAATATTTATTTAAAAAACATATTTCACCTTTATTTAACCAGGTAGGCTAGTTGAGAACAAGTTCTCATTTACAACTGCGACCTGGCCAAGATAAAGCAAAGCAGTTCGAGACATACAACAACACAGAGTTACAAATGGAATAAACAATCATAAAGTCAATAATACAGTAGAAAAAGTCTATATACAGTGTATGCAAATGAGGTAAGATAAAGGAGGTAAGGCAGTAAATAGGCCATGGTGGTGAAGTAAATACAATATACCAATTAAACACTGGAGTGATAGATGTGCAGAAGATGAATGTGCAAGTAGAGATACTGGGGTGCAAAAGAGCAAGATAAATAAATAAATTCAGTATGGGGATGGGGTAGATGGATGGGCTATTTACAGATGGACTATGTACAGGTGTGAGCTTCTCTGACAGCTGGTGCTTAAAGCTAGTGAGGGAGATATGAGTCTCCAGTTTCAGTGATTTTGGCAGTTTGTTCCAGTCATTGGCAACAGAGAACTGGTAGGAAAGGCAGCCAAAGCAGGAGTTGGCTTTGGGGGTGACCAGTGAGATATACCTGCTGGAGCACGTGCTATGTGTGGGTGCTGCTATGGTGACCAGTGAGCTGAGATAAGGTGGGGCTTTACCTAGCAAAGACTTGTAGATGACCTGGCGATGAGTATGAAGCGAGGGCCAGCCAACGATAGCATACAGGTCGCAGTGGTGGGTGTATATGGGGCTTTGGTGACAAAACGGATGGCACTGTGATAGACTGCATCCAATTTGTTGAGTAGAGTGTTGGAAGCTATTTTGTAAATGACATTGCCAAAGTCGAGGATCGATAGGATGGTCAGTTTAACGAGGGTATGTTTGGCAGCATGAGTGAAGGATGCTTTGTTGCAAATAGGAAGGCGATTCTAGATTTCATTTTGGATTGGAGATGCTTAATAACCTCTTGATGCTAGGGGTCAGATTATTATTATTTTTTTTAAATAACGTTCCCAAGGTAAACAGACTATTTCTCAGGTCCAGATCGTAGAATATGCATATAATTTACAGATTAGGATAAAAAACAGGAATGATGGATGGCACTAAATACAGGGAAATTCTTCAGGGAAACCTGTTTGTCTTCGAGAGATTTAAGCTGGGATGGAGGTTCACCTTCCAGCAGGACAATGACCCTAAGCATACTGCTAAAGCAACACTTGACTGGTTTAAGGGGAAACATTTAAATGTTTTAGAATGGCCTAGTCAAAGCCCAGACCTCAATCCAATTGAGAATCGGTGGTATGACTTAAAAGTCAACGCACAGCGTTGAGATTTCCTGCAATGACAACAAGCTCAGTCCGATGATGCTGTGACACACGGCCCCAGACCATGACGGACCCTCCACCTCCAAATCGATCCCGCTCCCGAGTACTGGCCTCGGTGTAACGCTCATTCCTTCGATGATAAACGCGAATCCGACCATCACCCCTGGTGAGACAAAACTGTGACTCGTCAGTGAAGAGCACTTTTTGCCAGTCCTGTCTGGTCCAGTGACTGTGGGTTTGTGCCCATAGGCGACGTTGTTGCCGGTGATGTCTGGTGAGGACCTGCCCTACAACAGGCCTACAAGCCCTCAGTTCAGCCTCTTTCAGCCTATTGCGGACAGTCTGAGCACTGATGGAGGGATTTTGCGTTCCTGGTGTAAATCGGGCAGTTGTTGTTGCCATCCTGTACCTGTCCCGCAGGTGTGATGTTCGGATGTACCAATCCTGTGCAGGTGTTGTTACACATGGTCTGCCACTGCGAGGACGATCAGCTGTCCGTCCTGTCTCCCTGTAGCGCTGTCTTAGGCATCTCACAGAACAGACATTGCAATTTATATCCCTGGCCACATCTGCAGTCCTCATGCCTCCTTGCAGCATGCCTAAGGCACGTTCACGCAGATGAGCAGGGACCCTGGGCATCTTTCTTTTGGTGTTTTTCAGAGTCCGTAGAAAGGCCTCTTTAGTGTCCTAAGTTTTCATAACTGTGACCTTAATTGCCTACCGTCTGTAAGCTGTTAGTGTCTTAACGATCATTCCACAGGTGCATGTTCATTAATTGTTTATGGTTCATTGAACAGGCAAGGGAAACAGTGTTTAAACCCTTTACAATGAAGATCTGTGAAGTTATTTGGATTTTTACGAATTATCTTTGAAAGACAGGGTCCTGAAAAAGAGATGTTTCTTGTTTTGCTGAGTTTATTAAGAACATTAAGAACATCACAACCAGGGTCTTTACAGATTTCATATCATTTCCCAACTGGTGTATTGTCAACATACTGTAAGAGACAATCCCAGAAATCTGTATGTCGATCTACACTACGGTGTGTGAGACATGCAGTCAAGTAGGTCCCAGTCCACTACGGCGCTATACTACAGCATCCCACTTTAACACTAGATGACTGATTGACAGGCCACAGTAGTCTCTCTGAAGAGTGTGAACCTGTGAACTTGGTTAATAAAACATTAGAGACAGCCTGAGAGGACCAGCTGAGAGGGGTGGAGTGGGGGAGGCAGGGGGAGAAGAAAGGGGGAGGCAGGAGGGAAGGCAGGGGTCACTGATGTTCAACGGCCTTACAAGGACCCTCCACTACACTACGCATGTGTCCCAAATGGCTCCCTGTTCTCTATAGTGCACTTCTTTTGATCAGTGACACATAGTCAATAGTATTGCACTATAATGAGAGAATGGTGCCTTTTGGGATGCAACCTACCTCTCCTGGATCTCCCTACCCCTTTAGAATACATCACAGGGGATCTGCACGGCACGACGCCGAGCGAAGGGGAGCGGGCCTCATTAAAATCAAGGCGATCACATACAAGGACCAGAGGAAGAGGGGTGGGTACTCCTAGCACAAAGCACCAGAGACTCCCAGGTAATCATCTCTTTGAGGAGGAAGTCGCAGGAGAACATAGGGATAAAGCCTCAAACGGTTAAAACAATGGACGTTTAACATCAGCCTTTTGCTCTCTCTTCCTCTTCGTTCCTCTCCTATAGTATTCATTCATTCAGCCTGCTGCTTCAAAGCTAAGCACAACTAGAGAGTAGAGGAGATAGAGACAGAGAGAGAGAGAGGGAGAGAGACAGAGAGATCCCTGTCTTCTATTGGAAGTGAGCCATGCCAAGTTCACCTGGTTTTATTCCTTAGATGTCCTTGTTTGGTGGATAAATAGAGACTGGCAGGTATCTGTTTAATGTTTCCTCTGTGTTTAGGACTTATAGAGGATTCAATGCGCTCTCTGAAACATTCCTACACATACACATCCTTCCTTCCCCTGTGCTGTTTTCTAGATAAACATCCACATTTTTTCATTATCATAAAATAGTAAACAACACTGGATATTTGCAGCTAAAATGCATAATTGGGGCAAGACAATTAATTATTTTATTGAACTATTTATTTTTCATCATATTTCAATAATTTACACAGTTGATTGTGTAAAGAGCTGGGGAAGAGCCAGATCGGTTGATCTGCATAGCAGGAAATGCAAACTTAGTGTATTCAAGGTTTAAAAACATCTAAAGTTTTCTAATTTCCACTTAAAAATGTCTGATTTGATCTGACCTAATGAAAAATGTATCAACCCTACCAAAAAAATCCATTAATTATAATCCACATTAAGATCCTACACAAATTAAGATCCAACATCTGTAGGCTCATTGCGTTTGTTCAGCTGTCTTGCCTCTCCGTCGCTCATATTTCATCTTTCCCTCTCTTTATTTACAGAGGGCTTTGGCTGTCTTCCCAGTCATGTACTGAAGCTTTGCAGCCTTGCAGGGACATGCAGTGTGGCTGTCAGTGTGTGGCGTCCCAAATGTCACCCTAGCACTACTTTTGACCAGAGCCCTATGAGCCCTGGTCAAAAGTAGTTCACTAAATAGGAAATAGGGTGTCATTTGGGACGCAGTCAAGTGTGGCACCTCACATCACTATCGCTTCTAATGGGTGACATCAACATCAGGAAGGCTCTGATGAGGCTTTATATTGCAATAGTCTTAATAGTTCCTGAAAATAGAACTCTACTCATGTCCGCAACGTTCAGGCCCTACCCTAACCGAGCCCGGTTGCGTCTACCAAATTTATGCCCCGGCCCTGCTAGAACCCAAAATCTGAAATAACTTCCTCCGTTAGTATATGTGTTTCTTCTTCGCTCCCTGCTCTGCCTGCCCCCTACACTCTGTATGCATAGACATATTTGATCTTGGGTGTTAGTATTTGGGCAGCCTGCTCAATGACATGAGAGAGCTGTTAGCTGTTACCTAGCTAGCAGTGGGGGTTGGAGCCATTCAGGATGAGGGAGGACAACAACAAAAAAATAATGAGCATGGCCTTATTTCTATTACAGCATATGTGACTCGTTTCACGAAACTAGGCATATGTCGCACGTCACTACTTCACAGGAGAGCCATTTGAACGTAAATTTTAACAAATAAATCAAAATGCAAATGAATTTTTATTTGTGAAATGCTTACTTACAAGCCCTTAACCAACAATGCTGTTTTTTTTAAATACCAACAAAAAAAATAAGAACAAGAAATAAAAGTAACATATAATTAAAGAGCAGCAGTAAAATAACAATAGCAAGGCTATATACAGAGGGTACCAGTACAGAGTCAATGTGCGGGGGCACCGGATAGTCGAGGTAATTGAAGCAATATGTAGATGTAGATAGAGTTATTAAAGAGACGAACCATAGATAATAACAGAGAGTAGCAGCAGCGTAAAAGAGGCGGGGGGGACCAATGAAAATAGTCTGGGTAGCCATTTGATTAGATGTTCAGGAGTCTTATGGCTTGGGGGTAGAAGCTGTTTAGAAGCCTCTTGGACCTAGACTTGGCACTCCGGTACCGTTTGCAATGCAGTAGCAGAGAGAACAGTCTATGACTAGGGTGGCTGGAGTCTTTGACAATTTTTAGGGTCTTTCTCTGACACCGCCTGGTATAGACATCATGCATGGCAGGAAGCTTGGCACCAGTGATGTACTGGGCCATTTACACTACCCTTTGTAGTGCCTTGCGGTCGGAGACCGAGCAGTTGCCGTACCAGGGAGTTATGCAACCAGTCAGGATGCTCTCGATGGTGCAGCTGTAGAACCTTTTGAGGATCTGAGGACCCATGCCAAATCTTTTCAGTCTCCTGAGGGGGAACAGGTTTTGTCATGCCCTCTTCACAACTGTCTTGGTGTGCTTGGACCATGTTAGTTTTTTGGTGTTGTGGACACCAAGGATCTTGAAGCTCTCAACCTGCTCCACTACAGCCCCGTCGATGAGAATGGGGGCGTGCTTGGTCCTCCTTTTCCTGTAGTCCACAATCATCTCCTTTGTCTTGATCACGTTGAGGGAGAGGTCGTTGTCCTGGCACCACACGGCAAGGTCTTTGACTTCCTCCCTATAGGCTGTCAAGTCGTCAGTGATCAGTTCTACCAGTGTTGTGTCATCTGCAAACTAAATGATGGATTTGGAGTCGTGCCTGGCCATGCAGTCATGAGTGATGTGTTGTTACCTACCCTTACCACCTGGAGGCGGCCCGTCAAGAAGTCCAGGATCCAGTTGCAGAGGGAGGTGTTTAGTCCCAGGGTCCTTAGCTTACTGATGAGCTGTGAGGGCACTTTGGTGTTGAACGCTGAGTTGTAGTCAATTAATAGCATTCTCACATACAGTGGTTCCTCCTTTAAAAGTTGCGAGTTTACACCGCGGGACTTAGAGGTACCCAGCGTCACAGCTTCATTGCTCCAGACCACCGGAAGGGGGAGTTAGAGCACTCATTATGCATTTGGGTTCCAAGGTTTTTATATGACCAATCATATCGATTGGTTCCAATGACGAATATGACGCGAGCGGAAGCAAATGTAAGTAGTTATAACATCATAACGAGTCAAGCAAAAAATTTACAATTGAGAGGAATATGTTAGTTAATGTAGAGACAAACGATTGGGCATATTTTTTGTCTTAAAGTTCATTTACAAAAATCGCTATTTAGCAAGTTAGCTGACTAGCTAAAAGAAGCCAGCTAGCTAGCAAGTGTCATGACATGAGTATGAATTTGTAATTTGTGTTGTTTAATGTTTTAAGGACTCCTGAGAAAACCAGCAAACCAGGCTGTCGTCTTGTGAAACAGTGGATGTAAAGAATCTAGCTAGCTAAAGCATTTACTGCAAATTGAATGTACAATTGTGTTATTGCCATGCAATGCAGCTGAAGTAACATAGCTAGCTAACTACTTATTTGCTTATTGTCTAGTGGAGTATAAAAATAATTGTATGCCTATGGATGTGTAGCTAGCTACAGCATGTAGCCGATCTGTGTATGGACCCTAAAACCTTTGGTATGAATATTAGGTTCTGAACTATCTATGAACCTCAGCTATCACAGTTGCTGTATCGACTTCAAGTCTGAATGGCATTAATGAAACCTATGGATAGAGTAGAATATAATAACTTTATTGTGCCAAGGATGCAAGTCCTATATACATGTACTGTAGTTATTACCACACACGGGATCCCTACATTTTAGCCTGTACATTGAATATATTCACTGATCATGTACTCTTCCTTTGCAAATAAATGTGCGGTTCATGTATGAATCATTCTTTTTCAGTCATATCCAATACCAGGTGTATCAAACTCCATTCTTTGAATGATGCTGTGTCTGCATGTATGTATTACAATTATACACTTCAACAGTGTTTACCACTCCTGCTCCTGGGACATAAATTGATTACACATTGTAACTATGCACTAGATTAGAAACATGATTTAAGTAAAGGCTGAGTTGTAATTCATATATACTGACATAAAAAACAGTTCACTACACCTATGCATATCTAACTCCCTTCATCTGCATTAGTCTGAGGACACAGGATAGGTGTAGTATTCCAATGAGATACTTAATTTCAACCAGTGGAGAATGTGAAATGCTTTATTGAAAGTTCATTATCCAGGTGGTATAAATATATAATATATGCACTATAAATATTATAATTGTAATATTATATTGCAAATACAAGTTCAATTTGTACTTCAATCAGTGTGAATTATAAAAAAGAGGAAAAAAGAGGTAGGGAGAGAGGTGGAGAAGACAGAAAAGGAAAGAGGTAAAACAGAGGAGCAGGGAAAACAGCATATGATTAATGAATTACAGTGCTACCCTAATATTCTCTCAGTTCATCACAATTACATAGTGTCTCTAGCAGTGTCTCTTAACCAGCCTTGGGCTCCCAGTCGGCCCGAAGTTTATCTTAAGAGTGGGTGAGGTGGTGATGATGGGACTGACTTCCTCTCTCACATCAAAACATACCTGCAGACGAGAGACTTATGGATAGCGAGAGAGCATAATTAAGCTTTTTTTTATTCTAACACGGTCAGTCATCATAATCAGGCAGTGAAATGCAAAACTGACCTTGGATCAATAATTCTGGGACTACTACATCTCTATCTGTATTTGAAAGTAAAGCATCTCTTTAATAATACTTCCTGTATAATATACAGTTGAATTCGGAAGTTTACATACACTTAGGTTGGAGTCATTAAAACTTGCTTTTCAACCACTCCACAAATTTCTTGTTAACGAACTATAGTTTTGGGTCAGAAGTTTACATACACTAAGTTGACTGTGCCTTTAAACAGCTTGGAAAATTTCAGAAAAGGATGTCATGGCTGTAGAAGCTTCTGATAGGCTAATTTACATTATTTGAGTCAATTGGAGGTGTACCTGTGGATGTATTTCAAGGCCTACCTTCGAAATCCAAGATGGCGTAGCAGTCGGACGTGTCTTTGTCTTGTCCTGTCCCGTGTAAATAGTCTTCGTATTTTTCGTATACATTTCGTATATATTTTAATTTCACTTTCCATCTAGGAACTGAATATACATTCCTACATTCCGCCTCACCCAATGTGGTACGGACCTGCTATTTTTTTATACTTTAGAACCGTAACCCCAATCAGAAGCTAGCCAGATAACTAGCTACTAGCTAGTAGTCAGTTAGCCACTGCTGCGGTCTTCACCCTCAACTCGGACACAGCCAGCTTCAATACCGGGCCAATACCTGCCAGTCTGCAAGCGCGATATCAACCCAGAGCATATAGGACTGCTTTTTCTCTACCACATCACCGGATTCCTGACGCAAGCTCTGGACAATTACACCGTATCATCACAGCTAGCTAGCTGCAACCGAGTGGCTACTACTGGCTAACACCTCTGTCCCGAAGCAAGCACCAGTTAGCCTTGAGCTAGCCTCGAGCTAGGCCCATCTGCCGGCTAGCTGAAGAGGTCTACCAGCGAATTCTTGGGCTACAATACCAGCTACAAGCTAATTTAGCCATTTTTTTTTTGATTTTTTTTTGCCGCTGCTAGTAGCTTTTACCTTCTGCACAGACACCAGCCCTGTTATTAGCCTGGATATTACTCACCAATTTACCAGCATCGGACTGTCTCTCGACAACAACGCCGGATTCCTGCCGTAATCCCTGAGCCACTACTTCTGATCCTCACAGCTAGCTTGTAGCTAGCGCAGCTAACGCCACTGCCACGAAGCTAGCACCAGTTAGCAAACACAATTCTACAATTCACAACCTCTCTTTCGCCATCGCCATCTGGCTTGGATTCTCTGTCGACACGACCACGTCTGAGCAGACCCCCTCCGTCTGAGCAGACCACCCCCCGGGCTACTAACTTTAAACGCCGCGTGCTAGCTTAGTGGAGGCCTCCCTGCTCCATCTACGGCTGCCCCCTGGACACTATGATCACTTGGCTACATAGCTGATGCATGCTTGACTGTCCATTAATTCACGGTACTCCATTCTGTTTATTTGTGTTTTATCTGTCGGCTCTGTGCTTTAACTCAGGATCTGTGTGTAGTTAATCCGACCCTCTCTGCCTAGTCGTCGCCATTTTTACCTGTTGTTGCTGTGTTAGACTAGCACCCTGTTATTGCTGCTGTTATCTTACCTGTTGTTTTAGCTAGCTCTCCCAATCAAGACCTGCAATCACTTTATGCCTTATTGTATGTCTCTCTCAAATATCAATATGCCTTGCATACTGTTGTTCAGGCTAGTTATCATTATCATTGTTTTGGTTTGCAATGGACCCTGTAGTTCCACTCTCCGTACCTCTGATACCTCCTTGGTCCCACCCCCCACACATGCGGTGACCTCACCCATTGAGACCAGCATGTCCAGAGATACAACCTCTCTTATCATCACCCAGTGCCTGGGCTTGCCTCCGCTGTACCCACGCCCCACCATACCCCTGTCTGCACATTATGCCCAGAATCTATTCTACCACGCCCATAAATCTGCTCCTTTTTTTCTTTGTCCCCAACGCTCTAGGCGACCAGTTTTGATAGCCTTTAGCCGCACCCTCATCCTACTACTCCTCTGTTCCTCGGGTGATGTGGAGGTAAACCCAGGCCCTGCATGTCCCCAGTCACCCTCATTTGTTGACTTCTGTGATCGAAAAAGCCTTGGCCTCATGCATGTCAACATCAGAAGCCTCCTCCCTAAGTTTGCCTTACTCACCGCTTTAGCACACTCTGCCAACCCTGATGTCCTTGCCGTGTCCGAATCCTGGCTTAGGAAGGCCACCAAAAATTCTGAGATTTCCATACCCAACTATAACACTTTCCGTCAAGATAGAACTGCCAAAGGGGGAGGAGTTGCAATCTACTGCAGAGATAGCCTGCAAAGTTCTGTCATACTTTCCAGGTCTATGCCCAAACAGTTCGAACTTCTAATTTTAAAAATGTATCTCTCCAGAAATAAGTCTCTCACTGTTGCCGCCTGCTACCGACCCCCTTCAGCTCCCAGCTGTGCCCTGGACACCATCTGTGAATTGATCGCTCCCCATCTAGCTTCAGAGTTTGTTCTGTTAGGTGACCTAAACTGGGATATGCTTAACACCCCGGCAGTCCTACAATCCAAGCTTGATGCCCTCAATCTCACACAAATCATCAAGGAACCCACCAGGTACAACCCTAAATCCGTAAACATGGGCACCCTAATAGACATTATCCTGACCAACCTGCCCTCCAAATACACCTCTGCTGTCTTCAATCAAGATCTCAGCGATCACTGCCTCATTGCCTGTATCCGCCACGGGTCCGCGGTCAAACGACCACCCCTCATCACTGTCAAACGCTCCCTAAAACACTTCTGCGAGCAGGCCTTTCTAATCGACCTGGCCCGGGTACCCTGGAAGGATATTGACCTCATCCCGTCAGTCGAGGATGCCTGGTCATTCTTTAAATGTTACTTCCTCACCATATTAGACAAGCATGCTCCGTTCAAAAAATGCAGAACCAAGAACAGATATAGCCCTTGGTTCACTCCAGACCTGACTGCCCTCGACCAGCACAAAAACATCCTGTGGCGAACTGCAATAGCATCGAAGAGCCCCCGCGATATGCAACTGTTCAGGGAAGTCAGGAACCAATACACGCAGTCAGTCAGGAAAGCAAAGGCCAGCTTTTTCAAGCAGAAATTTGCATCCTGTAGCTCTAACTCCAAAAAGTTCTGGGATACTGTAAAGTCCATGGAGAACAAGAGCACCTCCTCCCAGCTGCCCACTGCACTGAGGCTAGGTAACACGGTCACCACCGATAAATCCGTGATAATCGAAGACTTCAACAAGCATTTCTCAATGGCTGGCCATGCCTTCCTCCTGGCGACTCCAACCTTGGCCAACAGCCCCGCCCCCCCCGCTGCTACTCGCCCAAGCCTCCCCAGCTTCTCCTTTACCCAAATCCAGATAGCAGATGTTCTGAAAGAGCTGGAAAACCTGGACCCATACAAATCAGCTGGGCTTGACAATCTGGACCCCCTATTTCTGAAACTGTCCGCCGCCATTGTCGCACCCCCTATCACCAGCCTGTTCAACCTCTCCTTCGTATCATCTGAGATCCCCAAGGATTGGAAAGCTGCCGCGGTCATCCCCCTCTTCAAAGGGGGAGACACCCTGGACCCAAACTGTTACAGACCTATATCCATCCTGCCCTGCCTATCTAAGGTCTTCGAAAGCCAAGTCAACAAACAGATCACTGACCATCTCGAATCCCACCGTACCTTCTCCGCTGTGCAATCCGGTTTCCGAGCCGGTCATGGGTGCACCTCAGCCACGCTCAAGGTACTAAACGATATCATAACCGCCATCGATAAAAGACATTACTGTGCAGCCGTCTTCATCGACCTGGCCAAGACTTTCGACTCTGTCAATCACCATATTCTTATCGGCAGACTCAGTAGCCTCGGTTTTTCTAATGACTGCCTTGCCTGGTTCACCAACTACTTTGCAGACAGAGTTCAGTGTGTCAAATCGGAGGGCATGTTGTCCGGTCCTCTGGCAGTCTCTATGGGGGTACCTCAGGGTTCAATTCTCGGGCCGACTCTTTTCTCTGTATACATCAATGATGTTGCTCTTGCTGCGGGCGATTCCCTGATCCCCCTCTACGCAGACGACACCATTCTATATACTTCCGGCCCTTCCTTGGACACTGTGCTATCTAACCTCCAAACGAGCTTCAATGCCATACAACACTCCTTCCGTGGCCTCCAACTGCTCTTAAACGCTAGTAAAACCAAATGCATGCTTTTCAACCGTTCGCTGCCTGCACCCGCACACGCCCGACAAGCATCACCACCCTGGACGGTTCCGACCTAGAATATGTGGACATCTATAAGTACCTAGGTGTCTGGCTAGACTGCAAACTCTCCTTCCAGACTCATATCAAACATCTCCAATCCAAAATCAAAGCAAGAATCGGCTTTCTATTCCGCAACAAAGCCTCCTTCACTCACGCCGCCAAACTTACCCTAGTAAAACTGACTATCCTACCGATCCTCGACTTCGGCGATGTCATCTACAAAATAGCTTCCAATACTCTACTCAGCAAACTGGATGCAGTTTATCACAGTGCCATTCGTTTTGTTACTAAAGCACCTTATACGACCCACCACTGCGACCTGTATGCCCTAGTCGGCTGGCCCTCGCTACATGTTCGTCGTCAGACCCACTGGCTCCAGGTCATCTACAAGGCTATGCTAGGTAAAGTGCCGCCTTATCTCAGTTCACTGGTCACGATGGCTACACCCACCCGCAACACGCGCTCCAGCAGGTGTATCTCACTGATCATCCCTAAAGCCAAAACCTCATTTGGACGCCTTTCCTTCCAGTTCTCTCCTGCCTGCGACTGGAACGAATTGCAAAAATCTCTGAAGTTGGAGACTTTTATCTCCCTCAACAACTTTAAAAATCTGCTATCCGAGCAGCTAACCGATCGCTGCAGCTGTACATAGTCCATCTGTAAACTACCCACCCAATTTACCTACCTCACCCCCCATACTGCTTTTATTTATTTACTTTTCTGCTCTTTTGCACACCAGTATCTCTTCTTGCACATGATCATCTGATGATTTATCACTCCAGTGTTAATCTGCTAAATTGTAATTATTCGATTTATTGCCTACCTCATGCCTTTTGCACACATTGTATATAGATTCTCTTTTTTTTCTACCATGTTATTGACTTGTTTATTGTTTACTCCATGTGTAACTCTGTGTTGTCTGTTCACACTGCTATGCTTTATCTTGGCCAGGTCGCAGTTGCAAATGAGAACTTGTTCTCAACTAGCCTACCTGGTTAAATAAAGGTGAAATAAAATTTAAAAAAATTAAAAAAATCAGTACTTCTTTGCTTGAAATCATGGGAAAATCAAAAGAAATCAGCCAAGACCTCAGAAAAAAAATTGTAGACCTCCACAAGTGAGGTTCATCCTTGGGAGCAATTTCAAAATGCCTGAAGGTACCACGTTCATCTGTACAAGCAATAGTATGCAAGTATAAACACCATGGGACCACGCAGCCGTCATACCGCTCAGGAAGGAGACGCGTTCTGTCTCCTAGAGATGAACGTACTTTGGTGTGAAAAGTGCAAATCAATCCCAGAACCACAGCAAAAGACCTTGTGAAGATGCTGGAGGAAACAGGTACAAAAGTATCTATATCCACAGTAAAACGAGTCCTAACCTGAAAGGCCGCTCAGCAAGGAAGAAGCCTCTGCTCCAAAACCACCATTAAAAAGCCAGACGACGGTTTGCAATTGCACATGGGGACAAAGATCATACTTTTTAGAGAAATGTCCTCTGGTCTGATGGAACAAAAATATAACTGTTTGGCCAAAATGACCATCGTTATGTTTGGAGGAAAAAGGGGGGAGGCTTGCAATCCGAAGAACGCCATCCCGACAGTGAGGCACGGGGGTGGTAGCATCATGTTGTGGGGGTGCTTTGCTGCAGGAGGGACTGGTGCACTTCACAAAATAGATGGCATCATGAGGAGAGAAGATTAGGTGGATATATTGAAGCAACATCTCAAAACATCAGTCAGGAAGTTAAAGCTTGGTTGCAAATGGGTCTTCCAATTGGACAATGACCCAAAGCATGCTTCCAAAGTTGTGGCAAAATGGCTTAAGGACAACAATGTCAAGGTATTGGCTTGGCCATCACAAAGCCCTGACCTCAATCCTATAGAAAATTTGTGGGCAGAACTGAAAAAGCATGTGCGAGCAGGAGGCTTACAAACCTGACTCTGTTACACCAGCTCTGTCAGGAGGGATGGGCCAAAATTCACCCAATTTATTGTGGGAAGCTTGTGGAAGGCTACCCGAAACATTTGACCCAAGTTAAACAATTTAAAGGCAATTAGAGACTGCCAGAGGTCCGGACAACAGGCCCTCCAATTTGACACACTGAACTCTATCTGAGAAATCTGTATTAGTGACAATAAATTATGCAGCAACTGGGGCTTGATAGTCCAGTGAAAATAGTCCAGAGTGTTTATGTGGTGTAAATCTTAAAATTAGCAGCTGACATCTTAAGGTTTTTTTAATTAATGCATGTGAGACAGCATTTTATACAGAAAGTAACTCCTCACAAGATGTTACAATATGCATAGCACAAGTATTTTTTTCTTCTTCATTCTACTATATCAATATTTACCTTGAATGCCATCCATTTCTGCTGACTCCATCCATAAAGTATCCAAAAGCAGTTGCTGCTTTGTTATTGGCCACAGTGTCCAAATAGAACATCTATACAAGAGTTAGCCTACGCCTAACACCAGACTGGTATTGTGGTTGTTCATTAGGTGATGGGAAATATGCAATATTATACTTACCTTCCTTGAAAATCCATCTATACCGCCAAAAATGACAATTTTGTATCTTGAAAAAAAGCATTGGAATTAAAAGTGAAATGTTTAACCTACTAACCTGCTTCATTATTTATGTATTACCAGTTGATGAAGAACAACTCCAATACAAATTGAAAATGTGTCTACGAATAAGTAAGAATAAAAAGTTTAAATAACTTCTTAGATTTGATGGAGACATTATACATCTTAGTACCTTATCAATTTATGATTTGTATCAATGTTGACGAGAGACAGGGGAGCAGGAACAGAGTATCTTTGCAATGCAACAAAGCTGGATCATTTTGGCAATGATACCTGCACCATCTGCACGCTGCAAAGACTCCCTAACTCTTCGCCATTGTACTATTGTCACGCCTTGACCATAGAGAACTGTTTATTCTTATTCTCTGTTTATTCTTATTCTTATTATTAGGTCGGGGTGTGATTAAGGGTGGGTTATCTAGGGGAATTATATGTCTATGTTGGCCTGGTATGGTTCCCAATCAGAGGCAGCTGTTTATCGTTGTCTCTGATTGGGGATCATATTTAGGTAGCCATTTCCCCATTGTGCTTTGTGGGATCTTGACTATGTATAGTTGCCTGTTAGCACTATTTTGAGCTTCACGTTTCGTTTTGTTCGCTTTATTGTTTTTGTTCTTTGAGTTTTCGCTTCCTAATAAAAGGTATGGAAACATACCACGCTGCATCTTGTTCCAATCATTATGACGATTGTAACAACTATGTGGAAGTTGGACAGAAAAACGCCCACTGCTGCTTACCTGAGATGCCATCATCAGACAGTCCTTTGTAGGTGTCCGCTATGACTTCCTTTGGGTCGGAAAGACAGTATTGGTTGTAGCCAAACTGACACTCAAAAAATGGCCAAAATGGAGGGTGGTTGATAGTTGATAATTTAATTGGAGATATCTTTTCAAATACATTTTTTGTTCTCAAAATTTTGGGGGGGAATAAAATGCATAAAGTTTTGCACTCTATTACCAAATATTTGACTGCAAAAAAATTGTTAAACTTTGAAGCCTCGTTTTTCCTTTCAGAACAATTATTTTTGATTGAAAATAAACAAGTTTTGCTCTCGACAAAAATACACAAATGTACCTCCATAGCATATAACAATTTGCCTGTGAATAACCAGACCTTCATACAAACTTGCTATGCAGAATTCTTGACGCACAACCGAAAAATCTGCCATATCCTGCCAGCACGCCCACAAGCGAGCCACTCGGGTGGAGAATGACCCGCGGAAGAGGGTGAGGAACGAGATGGGAGTAACAACAATTTGTTGCAAGTTGAGGAGGGGGGCTAATCGCTGAACAATAGACTATTCGACCTTTACTAAAGAATAGTCTAATAGCCAAGCTAGGTGTGAAAACCCCCCCTCCTTAGAGTACTGATTATGCTTTTTGGTCCCAATGCACTACTGTGTCTCTAACTTACAACGAATGGGAAATATAAACCAAATAATGAACTGATAATTGTGCACGATTTCAAACGAAACAAGCAGGGAGCAGGTTTCGAACCCTCAACCTTCTTGCCCGAAGTACAGAGCGCTATCAACTGTGCCCCAAAAACATGCTCAAGCCGCAGAGTCAATAGAGAGCGTCCTCGCAGGAGTTTGCTACTCAATGTAATAAAGTAATGCCTTTTCAAATAAGTTACCTTACACGTTATGTTGGCTGACAATTTGTTAGCTACACTGTCCACATGGCATATCATTACAGCAGTATGTACCGGTATGTTAGCTAGCTACCTAATGTTAGTAGTTATACATAAAACTTGCCAGTATATTATCTATAGGCTATCTAACTACCCAACGTTTATTGACTTGATTATTCCCGTCATTCTTAGCTTAGCTAAATGGTATAGTCATTGTGCGTTCTCAATGGACATTCGGGTGCTTTCGTACATTTTCTCTGGCTATCAACTCCGATTTCAGAGCACTCTCGTCTGAGTGTACGAGAGCGCAGAATATTGAATTTACGAGTGCTCAACACCTGTTGAATATAGCCGGTGTCAGGTAACCTCAGCAAAAAAAGCGTCATTAAATTGTTTCCAGCAGCACAGTTACAGTCAACAACGCTCTGAATAACACAAAAACAGCCTCACCAGCTCTGCTAGGGCGAGTAAAATGGTCAGAGTGGTCTCATTTGCGTCTGGAAGTAGGTAGCAAGCTAGCCAACATTATCTTGGGTGCTTGTCTGCCGTTGTAAGGCCAGAACGCTTAAATCAACCCTCCTCATTGGCCCGAATGTGCAGTGTGCGCTCCGGTTTGAATTTACAATCTGACAATGCTCTGAATTTATGAGCGGAGACACTCCAGATTGAATTTAACTAGGCAACCTTCCGGCTTGGGTTTCCATGGCCTCATTCTCCCTGTGCTCCATCTTCAGATGATGACCCTGCACCAATCAGAGCTTGCACTCCTCCTCTCCAAGCTTCACAAAGCTGATGTTCCTTCCCTTTACCGCCTTGCGATAGGTTTCGTATCCGCAGCTGGCATCTTTGTTCTTCTCCCTGTAGTCATTATGCATGAACCGAATATTGACGTCACTAGGGAGGTAGAGGCGATGTGGGGCATGCTCTCATCTGTAGTGGCTGATTTGGGGATGGAAGGACTCAATGTGTTGCAGGATTGGATTCATGTTCAATTTGCTCGCTGAAGCTTTCTTTCCCCTCTGATCCTTTGGTGGAATCAGTTTGGTGGTGATTGACTTGCCCATCATCGTGACAATCAGCCTGTAATTTTTGGGGTGGTAGCCCAATGTTCTCAGAAAAAACACTTTGCACACCTGTTGTGCAGAACCGCTCTGGTTTGGAAGATGGTACAGAAATGACCTGCTGCGTCGACTGTCAGCGCCAACAGTGATCTTTTTCTTAGATTGCTGTGCCACCATGTGGAAGATCCATGTCCTCTTCTCCTTATACTTAATCTCCCAATACTTTTCCCATATTTCCTTTTGCCTACCCTCTGAAATATTCTGAGTACATTGCTTCTTGCATTTGGGACCTCATGGCTTACCCATTGGTGGATCTTGGATTTCTTGTTTAATAGGTTGTCTGGAGTTGTTTCCACGGGCTCAGCTGCCACTTGTGCTGGAACATCCAACTCTGAAGGTGGATGGTAATCTTCATCACCATCATCATCATCATTGGCAATTGATTTCTCATCTGATAGACTGATGTCTAAGGAGTCAGAGACCACCAACTGGTTCTCTATTTCTTCCAATAGTGTTGACACTGTGACTTCAGTTAAAGGGGGTAGATCAGGAATCTTTGTTGGAATGGGGCCCTCAAACTCAACTGAAATAATTAGAGCAAATAATCAGGGACATGCATCCTAATGATTCTGTTCTGTCATGGATGATAATAATTAATACTGATATTTTGTGGTGTGCAAACAAATGATCATAATCCTTTTCAGTGACAACTCAGTTCATCTATTAATTTCATACCTGCTCCCAAAAAGGCCCTTAAATGTTTACCTTTATTTACAAATACAACAAAAATTGCATGGATGGACATTGACAGGAATAAAACCTAGTATTGACGTGGTTGTACTGTCCTAATACAGCCTCACATAGCAACTTTGATCCGCATAGATACTAATCATCTAGACCACAGGGATTGGTGGAAGTCATGCAAAACAGTTTTTTCCACATTCACGTAATGATGGCACTGAAGCAGACACATTGAGCACATATTTGGCATGTCAAAGCTTGTTGTACTAATTACATATGCCACCAACAAAGGTGATGGATACAATTTGGGTTTTTAACTTTCCTGACCGGGACAGTCACGCAATGCTGGAATATAAAAGAAAACCAGAAACCCTGAACATGTGAGTAGATATATTATTAATGAGCTAGCAATGCTGTGTGTGTGCTCATCCGGAAAACGAGTGTGCGTGGCTTTTGACAATTCAGTATGGGGTGCACGTCCAACTGACCGTCAGCTGGCTAGAGATCGTGTGTGTGGTGTAACGTTACAGATTCAAATAACCCATGGAATGTCAGAATACAACTATAGGGATTATATTAATTCTAGGTATAATAGATTGAAGCTATAAACTGCTGATCGTCTCTTTTGGGAGCATGTAGCACAAATCTATTGCTTCATGCTAATGCTAGCTAGGTAGATTTTGACGTTTTGGTAGGGGCACGTCAGTTTTAGCTAGGTGGCGGTCACTGGCTAGAAATCGTGTGTATGGTGTACTGATTCAAAGACACCATCAGATGAAATTTCAGAACATAATTCATTGTATGGCTAATAGATTGAAGTTCGTATTAATTGCAGATCTCCTCTTAAGAGAGCAGGTAGCATTGTTAGTCTATGAAAAATGACATTAACTCATCTTTGACCAAATGAGCAGTTACTGTCTTTTTTCTTGGGAGGGCAGTGTTGATTTGAGGGTTTTAAGTCATTGAAATTTGGAGCAGTTGGAAATGTATTGTCATTTACCAATGGTCCCTAAATAGCCCCATAGGGATATCCAAAGTCAACCCGAAGTGACCACGGTTATCACTATATTACTATATGCAGCCGCACTCCGAATTGATGATTACTTGTGTGCTGCCAACTGTGGATATGTGGGCAGGATTGAAACAAACCCAACCTTCATTTACATAGTGATGCAGTCCACAAGTTTCAAAAACTCAGTATTGCGTGAGACTGACTTAATTACAAAAAGGATCCTATTTACACTTTGTAATCAATTTTGACAGTAGAATAAATGTTTCTGACTCATATCGATGCCACGTTTTCTAAATGAGAGGTTGGTTTTTGGGGAAGTTGCTCCGTAACATGTTAAATGTTTGATAATGAACTGTATGAATTCTATAAACTCAGATGTGGAGTATTTGATTTGATATCCATGCTGGATTCAGAATAATGGAACCGTATGTGAAGTGATAGACAGTGATTTACATAGAGGTATACAGAGGATATTGGCGCAAGGAAAATTGTTATTAAACACACACACAAACACATGCATGCACGCAAGTGCGCACACACACACACACACATCTCCCTCCTCAAAAGAGCCCAGAGTGGTGTCCTACGAATCAGGTTTGAAGAGTTAGCAAGGTAACTTTAGTCAACCACAAGTTCAACAAGGGATAACCAGTCATACAAATGTGGATCACCTTTTAGTCAGGTACATTTCTATGGCAACGAATCCTTCAGAACTGACCTGCTCTCGGTCAGGCTAACTCAGGGATAACTCCATTTAACCAGAATGAAGTGTCTGAGCCGCAAGTTGAGGACCAATTAAATCAGATTCCCTCCCTCTCACAAAGATAATTTTAGAAGGAAGAATTATGAAATATTTTATTAATCTAATGTGTGGTAGTTGCCTGGCACCTACTACCACACCCCGTTCAAAGGCACTTAAATATTTTGTCTTGCCCATTCACCCACTGAATGGCACACATCTGTGTCAATTGTCTCAAGGCTCAAGGTCTCCTCCCTTCATCTACATTGATTGGAGTGGATTTATTAACAGGTGACATCAATAAGGGATCATAGCTTTCACCTGGAATTACCTGGTCAGTCTATGTCATGGAAGAGCAGGTGTTCTTAATGTTTTGTATACTCAGTGTATATTTTGGTGGAGGAATATGACTGTACAAGTCTCTGTGTGTGTTGATGCTGTAGAGGAATATGGCAGTACAATAATCTGTGTTTTGGCTGACTTACAAATAGATCATCATGTATTATACATGTGTAGTCTTTCAGCTATGCATAAAAGCCAGATGCTCGTTTTATCAGTGGGGTCCTGTGTGATAAACATGCTGGAACGAGATGCTGGGGAAAAAACTAACAACAACAGAAATGCTTTCTGTTGTTTTGTTATCAATATGAGACATTTTGGAACAAACAACAAAAGGATTGATTGAGTTTCTTAACAACATGAGCCCCAAAACTGGTGCTTCCTAGTTGTACTGTATTACTTGGCTCCAAAACAAACACACAAAAGACTGCTGTTGTGAGGTCTGTCTGTCTGTCTGTCTGTCTGTCTGTCTGTCTGTCTGTCTGTCTGTCTGTCTGTCTGTCTGTCTGTCTGTCTGTCTGTCTGTCTGTCTCTCTCTGTCTCTCTCTGTCTTTCTGTCTGTGTTTGTCTCTCTGTCTCTTTCTGTCTCGCTCTCTTTCACTTACTAAGTCCCTCACCCCCATTCTTATTCTCACTCACTCACTCACTCACTCACTCACTCACTCACTCACTCACTCACTCACTCACTCACTCACTCACTCACTCACTCACTCACTCACTCACTCACTCACTCACTCACTCACTCACTCACTTACTAACTCCCTCACTCACTCACTCACTCACTCACTCACTCACTCACTCACTCACTCACTCACTCTTGCTCTCACTCTTTTTGTGTTTATGTGAATGTGCTTTCTAGGTGTCTTTAGTAACAGAGATCTTTCAAACAAAGAGCTGTGACATATGGATTGGAGGTACCACCACGTCTCAGCCCGTCTCACCATGTGTCACCCGGTCTCATCCCTACACAGTGGAGAGAGAGAGAGAGAAAGTGCAGCCATGTAGACCAACCGCTGGCTTCCATCACACACGGTGCTCTGCTGTGCTCGGCTGCCACTCGAGAGTTAGAGAGAAACCCGATAAATAAATCAACGTAGAGGTCTGCTGAGGTTTCAGAGCCTCTTCATTCCTCTTCATGAACCAACCAAGGCCGGCCGGGCATAGAGTGAGAGAAGAATCCTTCACGCCTCTAAGCCCCAGTAGACGTCAAGGACCAAAGACACCACAAAATTAAATACACTGCTCAAAAAAATAAAGGGAACACTTAAACAACACAATGTAACTCCAAGTCAATCACACTTCTGTGAAATCAAACTGTCCACTTAGGAAGCAACACTGATTGACAATAAATTTCACATGCTGTTGTGCAAATGGAATAGACAAAAGGTGGAAATTATAGGCAATTAGCAAGACACCCCCAATAAAGGAGTGATTCTGCAGGTGGTGACCACAGACCACTTCTCAGTTCCTATGCTTCCTGGCTGATGTTTTGGTCACTTTTGAATGCTGGCGGTGCTCTCACTCTAGTGGTAGCATGAGACGGAGTCTACAACCCACACAAGTGGCTCAGGTAGTGCAGCTCATCCAGGATGGCACATCAATGCGAGCTGTGGCAAGAAGGTTTGCTGTGTCTGTCAGCGTAGTGTCCAGAGCATGGAGGCGCTACCAGGAGACAGGCAAGTACATCAGGAGACATGGAGGAGGCCGTAGGAGGGCAACAACCCAGCAGCAGGACCGCTACCTCCGCCTTTGAGCAGGAGGAGCACTGCCAGAGCCCTGCAAAATGACCTCCAGCCGGCCACAAATGTGCATGTGTCAGCATATGGTCTCACAAGGGCTCTGAGGATCTCATCTCGGTACCTAATGGCAGTCAGGCTACCTCTGGCGAGCACATGGAGGGCTGTGCGGCCCCACAAAGAAATGCCACCCCACACCATGACTGACCCACCGCCAAACCGGTCATGCTGGAGGATGTTGCAGGCAGCAGAACGTTCTCCACAGCGTCTCCAGACTCTGTCACGTCTGTCTCGTGTGCTCATGTGCTCAGTGTGAACCTGCTTTCATCTGTGAAGAGCACAGGGCGCCAGTGGTGAATTTGCCAATCTTGGTGTTCTCTGGCAAATGCCAAACGTCCTGCACGGTGTTGGGCTGTAAGCACAACCCCCACCTGTGGACGTCGGGCCCTCATACCACCCTCATGAGGTCTGTTTCTGACCGTTTGAGCAGACACATGCACATTTGTGGCCTGCTGGAGGTCATTTTGCAGTGCTCTGGCAGTGCTCCTCCTTGCACAAAGGCGGATTTAGCGGTCCTGCTGCTGGGTTGTTGCCCTCCTACGGCCTCCTCCACGTCTCCTGATGTACTGCCCTGTCTCCTGGTAGCATCTCCATGCTCTGGACACTACGCTGACAGACACAGCAAACCTTCTTGCCACAGCTCGCATTGATGTGCCATCCTGGATGAGCTGCACTACCTGAGCCACTTGTGTGGGTTGTAGACTCCGTCTCATGCTACCACTAGAGTGAGAGCACCGCCAGCATTCAAAAGTGACCAAAACATCAGCCAGGAAGCATAGGAACTGAGAAGTGGTCTGTGGTCACCACCTGCAGAATCACTCCTTTATTGGGGGTGTCTTGCTAATTGCCTATAATTTCCACCTTTTGTCTATTCCATTTGCACAACAGCATGTGAAATTTATTGTCAATCAGTGTTGCTTCCTAAGTGGACAGTTTGATTTCACAGAAGTGTGATTGACTTGGAGTTACATTGTGTTGTTTAAGTGTTCCCTATATTTTTTTGAGCAGTGTATATTCACTTGTCGGAGAGAGCTCAAGATCCTCATCATTTTCTTTAACTGTCCAAGATAAAAGTCCCAGGACTTTTCCCCCATTGGCCTTCAATCTGCCCCTATTTGAACACTCATACTCATTGATTGGAGGGTCATTTTTTTGGAACTGGTCCTTTTTATGTGGAGATGGACATCTGAAAACATCAGCTTAAAATTAGCCCAACTTTACATAGAGCCAGACACAGTTATTAGGGTTTAATTGAACACGACTGACTTTCCTCCAACAGTCTTTTTAATCCACTCTGAAAAGTTATTTATATCTTTTCTCAAATGTTGTCTGTTTTCTTTTTCCATATAGCAACTTTCAAATGGAGGCTTTTGACAACAGGAAATTAGCAGCAAGTGAAGTACTGTACAGTGCAGTGCTGTTATGTGTTGGGATTTGGAGACAGAGGTGAGGGGATGTAGCTGTGTGTTTACTGTGTGTTTATGCCATTTTCCTATCACTTCTTCCTCATTCCGTTTGTTGATCTCAGCATCTGGCTGTTAAGTTTGCAGCAGTTTGGCAAGACAGTGTTCCAGGATGCGTCCATAATGGCACCCTTTACCCTACATTATGCACTACTTTTGACAATAGTAGTGTACTACATCGGGAATAGGGTGACAATTTGGGTCTCAAACCAGTCTAGTACATAACCTGGGTGGGAGTTGATGTGTCTTTAGGCACATTTTCCCTCCCTGACAGGGGCTGGTATACGGAGGTGACAGCATCTGCTGGGAACTCTTTCTTCCTTTGTGGTTTAGATAAGTAAGTGTTGAGAAACACCCTTGTGATTAGAATTTCCTTCAGATATTTCTATCAAGATTTCATAACAGAGCAGCAGGCAGACAGACAAGACAGGCAAATTCATCTTACCTGACTGAGAGATGAGATCCCTACTGTCCAAAGGAATAGAGAAGCAGGTTATTTAAAATATTTAAACCAAGCCGTTTGGCATTGTTTGTCATAGTGGTGTATTGTTTGGTGATTACATTTGCTGGCATAGTTTGCATCATTATACATTTGCAGGAGAAGGATTCTGCCAAACACTCAGCTAAACATGTGTGTGTGTGTGTGTGTGTGTGTGTGTGTGTGTGTGTGTGTGTGTGTGTGTGTGTGTGTGTGTGTGTGTGTGTGTGTGTGTGTGTGTGTGTGTGTGTGTGTGTGTGTGTGTGTGTGTGTGTGTGTGTGTGTGTGTGTGTGTGTGTGCGTGCGACACTTCTGGTGTGAAACCACGGATGTCACTCTGAGGGAACGGAAGGAAGTGACACAGAAGGAACACCCCTGCTACGCTGTCATCGCCATCCATACCAGTGTATAATTTCACTGTGTCTGCATTACACTTCACAGGTAGACGACACACACAACTACAACAATAACCTGCATCGGCCTGTCATCTCCTAAGCATCTGGTAATGGTGTTTCTGCCAAACAATGATCTATTCTGAAGATGGAAAGAAGAGCACGATTCTCCTTCTTCTCACTCCTCTAACTATTTCATATTTTCACCCATCTGCAACAAAATAATAATTTACATTTCCTTGGGCGGGGGGGGTCTCTCTCCCTCCTTCCCCCCTCTCTCTCTCCCTCCTTCCCCCCTCTCTCTCTCCCTCCATCCCCCTCTCTCTCTACCAGAAGCTTATTTAACCCGAGGTTAGCTGACACCAGTGTGGTGGTTGGCTGGCCCTGTTCCAAAGCCCCATTATCACAGAGGTCAGCCACCTAATCTTGAGAAGCTACTCTTTTCTGCTCTTCATTAGTGCTTTATTAACAAGCTACAGTATAACGCAGGGAGATGGCTCTACACTGGGGATAATTGGGATTAATAAAAAGGGCCGGAGAGCTCTGTAGGAGGAGGTGAGGAGAGAAGGGGCAGGGGTTGAGAGGTAGGGGGGCAGGGGGCACCCCTCATCAACCCCTACATGGTGAACTAGTCTCCTCTTTAACAATTAGCTTATTTGCATATATGGAATGTTAAATGGGATAACTGAGGGACATGCTCAAGTCCCCAGACTAGATTTTAATTGATCTGAATTTTTCTTAGATTATTGGAGGTGAAGAGAGTTACTGTATTTTAAAGATAATGTGAAAGTAATTTTATAACATATCGTACTTTTTCTGTACTTAGTAGTAAGGACAATACAAATATTGTCTGAAAGTCCAGAAATTACATTATATTAGTATTATTCGTTCAACGATTCGGTCAGGTACGAAGCAAATTCTCATTCATACTAAAATATCATCCTCACAGACAAGACAATGGACCTTTAGTTTTGGTCATCATCTCTTTTCCAATTTACATTTTCATTCTCAGTAATTCCCATACAAGGTTGTTCCTATTTCCTCACGACCTCTACTTAAGTATAGGGTCTGGTACATCCTCCCTCACGTACATATGCTCTCTCTCTCTCTCTCTCTCTCTCTCTCTCTCTCTCTCTCTCTCTCTCTCTCTCTCTCTCTCTCTCTCTCTCTCTCTCTCTCTCTCTCTCTCTCTCTCTCTCTCTCTCTCTCTCTCTCTCTCTCTCTCTCTCTCTCTCTCTCTCTCTCTCTCTCATGTTTACTCTCTCTCTCCCTCACACTCTCTCTATCTTCCTCTCCCCCACATTCTCTCTCTACTCTTTACACTCCTTCCCTTCTCTCTAATTGACTTCATGCCTGATCATGTTTAGGATCTGTCTGGTTTCCACCCGCTCCGCCCCTCTTCACAGATGGGCACTGTTCTCTCTCTCTCTCTCTCTCTAACACTGTATTCTCCTGTGTCCTCACTCTATTAACACAGAGTATATCCACATTCTGCTGTCTGTTACTCGACCAGCTAGGGGATGATGCTAACTTGTTCCACCTCCAGGCAGCAAGAGATGATTCCACCCTCCTCCTTCCCGACCCAACATTACAATTAAGAACAACATTATGAAAATCTTAGATCGACATCAAAGTTAGGTATAGGCTGTAACCTCTTTATCAACTTACAAACTCAGCAAACAAAACAAAGAAAGACTCAATAAAGACTATATTAATACGTGAATGCACCAAAAAGCCCAATTGCATCGTTCCACTTTGTGTTACTTCTGTAGGCCTACATACAACATCGACGGGTGGGTCCCATGTTGTACAGAGTGTTGTGTTGGAACGTATTGGAGTGTTATGATGGAACAGAAAATATTGGCAGCAGAGAAACCACTCCTTCCTGCTCCACATGAAGCCTCCAATGGTGTAAGTACAGAGGATTTAAATCGTTACTTATTAATAAAGAATTCTCAATTCTTTGATTCCATCTTTTCAAGTAGGTATCCCAATTATGCTGAATAATTCAGAGCCCTTTAAGCAATTAGTTCAACTGACCTAGATAACTGTGGCTGGAATTCAGCTTTTTTCAAAAAACTTTTTTTATCCACTTCAGAAAATGGAACAACCCCAATTTCCAGACATTTTTACCTGGCTTCAGGATAATCCACCGTATTGCGCTATTCCCTAATGTGCTCTTCATTATACATTCAATGTTTTGTTGTGGGGGAGCATTTCATACAAAAAAAGTTGTATGTAGTTTGTCCATTTCTCTGCTCATGATAATAACCATCACTGAAGTGCAGTGGTGTCCCATTGAGGGTAAAACAACAGGATGTTTACACTCAGAAAGAGCATGACTGGACTTTGATTTCACCACAACCCAACGTTGTATGTGTCCTAAATGGCACCTTATTATTATACAGTGATCCCATAGGGATCTGGTCAAAATAATTGCACTATATGGAATAGGGTCCCATTTGGGATGCACTTTGGAGTGTAGCCTATGTGATGTAGAATAGCCTCAGTAGATAGCAGCCGTGGCAAAATCTACTCCAAGATCTTTCAAGGTATCACTCTGTTCCCTTTAAACCAGAGTTAAACATGTCATTTACCGAGCCCTCCTTGTGGAGCTTGTCTGTAGCTGTTGCTGTGAGCTTCCCTGAAGCAGATACACAGATCCTTAGCATAGGCACTTTAGCACTGTGGTTAATGGTACACCCGTACCAGGATCACTCTCCTGCCCAAGCTCCCCGTGTAAGTGTACAGCTATTGAATAGTGTTACAGGACCATTTGTGTGCCTAAGTGTTCTGGCTGCAGTTACCCACAGCTTTGGTATGTTACCCTCAGACATAACGATGATCTTAATGCTGCCACGTGTCTTATTGTCAATTAATAATTAACCATGATGTAGCCACTGAAGTAACTTTTATCCAGAGCTTATCTGAGGTTACAGAGGGCTGCAGAGTTTACCACTGAGCAGGCTGGAATGTATTCTCATTCTTAACTACATTTCGATGTTGCCCATTTACTTGATTTTCAGCACTACCAGTAATATTCCAATGCACCAATTCTGTATGGAGCATCACACACACATAAACACGTGGTCCCGTGTGGCTCAGTTGGTAGAGCATGGCGCTTGTAACGCCAGGGTTGTGGGTTCATTCCCCACGGGGGGACCAGGATGAATATGTATGAACTTTCCAATTTGTAAGTCGCTCTGGATAAGAGCGTCTGCTAAATGACTTAAATGTAAATGTAAACACACACGCACACACACACACACACACCCGTTTAATTTGTATTGATGGTCTCAGATGTTTCTTGGTTTGCTCATTTTCACCTCATTCTCACCTCATTCTCACCTCATTCACACCTAGTGATGTATCTGCCTGCGATTAACACTAGGTCATAACCGTGCTCCATGGTTGACAACCGCAAGCAACTAGCAACACAGTACTGTGCTGTATATCGAGCGGACAAACAGCCATACGACCCTACTGTCACCTTTAACAATGAATTCAGTCACTGTTCATTGTTTGGCTGGTGATTTCTGTATTCCTTTTCAAGGATTAACGATTAGATCATGATAATCATCATCAAGCATTCATGCATGCTTACAGAATAATCATTTTTACATGACTGTTCTCAGAACATACATAGTTTTTGTAATTACAAATAGATTTCTTGAAATACATATTTTTTTGTCAGGAACCTTTGGGTAACACGTGATACTACACACTGGTGTCGTCGGCAGGATGATCTTTTCTTCTCTTTGACATTCAATCCCCCACATTACTCAATAATCAATCCGTCTGATTTTTTTGGCCCTAATCTGTGACCTTAACATGTTACCTTCCATGTTTTATCATGTGTCACCATATTGTGCCCACATATCTTGCCAATGACAGGCCTGCTTTAGAATTCACCAGGAAGTGATGTATTGTATCCCTCAGTTTACAATGACGCTCTTGAAATGAAGCACGAATTTAACATTGGGCTCAGCTCAGTGCTTGTAATACTCAGAACATCAGTTTGGCAGCAGCGACTGCCTGAATTCTTTGAATGCTTTTAGTTGACTGGGTTAAGCAGCTGAGAACAGCTCTTTCTCTTCCACCCATATTCTACAATATTCCCCACAGGCCAAACTAACATCTCCTGGTACTGTTAGCCCTCTTTATCCTGAGACTCCTCTGACAGAACAGACTTCAGCCTACTCAGCTACAGCGCTACTTCTCTGTGGTCTGCATCCCAAATGGCACCTTATTCCTATATAGTTCACTACTTTTGACCGGAGCCCATGGGGTTCTGGTAGTGCACTAGGTTGCCATTTGGGGCACACGATATGGCATCACCATGGAGTCAGCGGCGACATAAATACACAGGAAAGATGAGGGAGATCTGCACGTTCATCCATTATTTATGAATGTGTTTAGCAGCAAGGATATAAATGCTTCTTCCTTACTTGGCCTTTCGTACCCCATCCTCAGACTGTGGAATCTGTTCAGAGATAGAGATGGAGATGATTCTGGGTATTTCTACTTGTGGTTATTCTTTAAGTATCCAGTATGATATGGTGTTTGTATGGGCCTGGGGAACTGGTCCAATATGAAGTCAAAGATTGCAGTTATTTATGATTCAAATGATAATTTACATAATATGTATACAACTATGATTGTATATGCATGCCATGTGTTAAGAAAACATGCACAGCACAACAACTGACTTATAAGGTTAACTGTCTGAGGAACTGGTTCAACAGGGGTTAAGCTGTATGTGTGTGCATACCATACCACCAATGTAAACATGCAGTCTTTACAGCCCATACAGTAACAACAAATTGCCTTGCTTAACATGTAGCTCATGATCATGCCAGAGCCAGATGTGTTTCCAGTGACCACGGTGAAGAACAAACTGAACAGCAGGAAAAGAGGCGCAGTCCTCCAGCCTCTTGGGAAGAACCAAATCCATCTCCACACAAACTCCCCCTTAATAAGTTGGCCTGTGTGTTGTAATGGGAGAACCGCAGGTTTGGGTGTGAGTGGAGTTTGTGTGTATTTGTGTGTGTGCGAGTGCGTGAGTGCATGCGTGTGCGTGTGTGTGTGTGTTTGGAAGTTTGAGTGACAAGGTCCCGCTCTTGCCTTTTGTTTGAATTAAGAGAGGATAGACCGCAGAAGGTTTGGTATATTGAAACCTCCATTTGCATATTTGCCGGAGTTATTAAAGGGATCAGTTTTAGCCATGCAAGCCACAACAAACAGAGAGTGGGAGGACAGAGGAGCAGCATGGTTTAATATTACAGATGACACCCAGGGAACGACCTCACCCACCCCCTGCCCCAGCTCAGAGACTGATTAGAAGCTACTTAATTAGGAAAGCTTCCCATCTCTCACACTTCCCAACTTTCACACATCCCTCCCTCCCCCCCCCCCTCTCTCTCTCTCTTTCTCTCCATCCCTGCATCTCTCCACTAACTTCTCCCCTCTCTTCTCTATGTACGCCTGGAGTTTAGTCATAGATTCAATATTTACCCAGCGCTCATCCTGTACTTTTACCAGCAGTTTCTACACAAAGGACTTGTGTGTGTGTGTGTGTGTTTGGGGGGGGGGGGGGGGTATTAATCATAAAATCTGCTTGTGGCTTGAATGCAGGTGCAAACCAATAACCAACTGGCATTTAGAGGACTTTCATTAATATTTTGTCACAGATAAAATTGGATGTCTGATGTGTTTAAACACCTGGACCATGATGAGGGTTTTACATCTCCCTCTTTTGACAGCTCATAATCTTTGTGTTCAGTGAAACAGAGGTACTATTGTGTACTTGTCCAAAAACTAAATGCCTGTTTAAGTTTCCCATTGCAAAACGATTTGAATAGTTTCACTACTATGTGCTCTAATGTAACTGACCCGCTAGGGTAGGACTTGACTCGAGTGCCTTTTTGTACCTGCTGTTAGTTTTAAAGGTCAGGGGTCAACTGTCAGGGCCTATCCTCTAGAGCAGTGGTTCCCAAACTTTTTATAGTCCCGTACCCCTTCAAACATTCAACCTACAGCTGCATACCCCCTCTAGCACCAGGGTCAGCGCACTCTCATGGGAAATGACTAAGAGCTCTTATAGGACCAGGGCACAAATAATAATCAATAATTTTGCTCTTTATTTAACGATCTTATATATAAAACCTTATTTGTTAATCGAAAATGGTGAATAACTCACCACAGGTTAATGAGAAGGGTGTGCTTGAAAGGATGCACATAACTCTGCAATGCTGGGTTGTGTTGGAGAGATTCTGTCTTAAATAATTTTCCACACACAGTCTGTGCCTGTATTTAGTTTTCATGCTAGTGAGGTCCGAGAATCCACTCTCACATAGGTACGTGGTTGCAAAGGGCATCAGTGTCTTAACAGCGCAATTTGCCAAGGCAGGATACTCTGAGCACAGCCCAATCCAGAAATCTGGCAGTGGCTTCTGATTAAATTCAATTTTCACAGAACCGCTTGTAGCAATTTCGTTGAGGCTCTCTTGTTCAGATATCGGCAAGTGGACTGGAGGCAGGGCATGAAAGGGATAACGAATCCATTGAATATAGTTGCGGAGAGTCCCTGTAATCCTAGATTCAGATCGTTCAGGCGAGAAAAAACATCACCCAGATAGGCCAGTCGTGTGAGAAACTTGTCATCATGCAAGCGGTCAGACAAGTGAAAATTATGGTCAGTAAAGAAAACATTAAGCTCGTCTCTCATTTTTTTTTTTAAACGTGTCAATACTTTGCCCCTTGATAACCAGTGCATTTCTGTGTGTTGTAAAAGCATTATATGGTTGCTGCCCATATCATTGCATAGTGTAGAAAATACACAAGAGTTCAGGGGCCTTGCTTTAACAAGGTTAACCATTTTCACTGTAGTGTCCAAAACATCTTTCAAGCTATCAGGCATTCACTTGGCAGCAAGAGCCTCTCGGTGGATGC
This sequence comes from Salvelinus alpinus, assembly GCF_045679555.1. Taxonomy (NCBI): domain Eukaryota; kingdom Metazoa; phylum Chordata; class Actinopteri; order Salmoniformes; family Salmonidae; genus Salvelinus; species Salvelinus alpinus. Next base: position 34,943,963 of record NC_092091.1, on the reverse strand, counting down.
TGCAGTGTACCCAAGTGGCGTCGGGAGCAACTGCTTGCACGTTACCGCTCCATGTCACCCCGTCATGGCTTTTGTGCCATCAATAGAGATACCAACACATCTTGACCACCAAAGTCCATTTGATGTCACAAAGCTGTCCAGTACTTTAAAAAGATCCTATCCTGTTGTCCTGGTTTCCAGTGGTTTGCAGAAGAGGATGTCTTCCTTAATTGACCACCCATAAAAGTAACGGACATATACCAGGAGCTGTGCCAGGCACGCCACGTCTGTTGACTCATCCAGCTGTAACGCATGGAATTCAGTGGCTTGTATGCAAAGCAGTAATTGTTTCACAAAACCTCCTGCCATGTCACTGATGCGTCGTGAAACAGTGCTGTTTGATGGAGGCGTTGTCTGTATAGTTTTTTTGGCCTTTCCCCCCAGCATTGTCTCAGCCATGTCTGCGGCAGCAGGAAGAATTAAGTTCTCCACAATAGTATGGGGCTTGCCTGTCCTAGCCACTCGGTAGCTCACCATATAAGACACTTTTAGCCCCTTCTTATTAATGGTATCTGTTGCTTTTATACATGTCTTACTACTCGAAAGTCTTCTTCGCTCAAAAAGCTTCTGTGGCTTATTTTTCAAATTGGCATGTCTGTTGTTGTTTCCCGGGTAAGGGGGCAGTAGCACTTCGGCTGCATCAAATTCACAACTATCATTGTCTATGCTAGCTGGGCTAACAACAAATGTAGAATTACTGATGCTAGTATTGGATGTGCTCGTGGAAGCAGAACAACTTGTGTCGTTGACAGGTGCATGTGTAGTACTGCTGGTAGTAGCAGTACTACCAGTAGAGCTGGTATGTGTCTCTATGGACATGGGCCTTACTAAATGGTCTGTTTGAAAATGTGAATCAATTTTGTCATTTATTTTTTAAACATTTTTTAAAATGTATTTAAAAAAAAATGTGAATCACATTTATATTTGGTGTACCCCCGGGGGTACGCGTACCCCAGTTTGGGAATAGCTGATCTAGAGTGATGATTCTAGAGACCGTTCTCCTCAGACACCAAGGCCAGGGTTTAGCAGGTTTCTACTGGGTTTCACAGGTCAGACCCCCCAGCTGCCCCAGGGCTAGAACGCAATTACCTGTTTATAGGACACTGTTGTACCTACTGTAGCCGCATATGCTAATGCATTCCCCTTCAAGACTCCTTGTGGTCCTCTCAGTGCAGATGTTTATCAAGGAAGCTGGTTAGTCTTAACGTATATGTTTCACCCCTAAGACCTAAAACCTTATGTTACCTTCCAGAATGAATGCTTATACTAAAAGGGGAAGTTTACCTAAAATCCCACATTTCCCAAGTGATTCCATACATTGAAACTAGTTAGGTGGAGTTTGCCTTCTCCCCTTCTCACTCCCTGCAGTCTAGACCTGGAAAGCTGCAAAAATGGGTCACATGACTCGGGACGTTTCTTTGTGCACTACTAGCTCTGCTCCATTGTCAGTCAAAGAGAGACTGAGAAATCCGCAAATTCTGGACACTTTCTTTGTTTTATTGAAAGCTTATGGCCAAATGAACCCTTTTTTTATCAAAAGTATTACTTTTGATAATTCAAACAATTACTTTTCCAATTCAAACAATTGCGATTATTTTATATCATTATTTTTATGTGGCCGACTGCAACAACAGCGGAGATGGGTAACAACTGCACTTGTGCGCTCTCACGGGGCAAACTCTGTGACATATTTGGAGCTTGAAGTCACAGATGTGAGTTTTATGGGGGGAAGAAGGAGCTGGTGTAAAAGTTGAAAGACTTATCACAGGTAGCCTAAAGGTAGTTCTGAAAAGTGGAAATCTGAAGCGATGGCCGCAAGTGCAAGCTGGTGTTCGGTCCTAAGCTGCACGTTGTATAAGAAATCTAGGGAAGAAGGTATAACATTTGTCTGTTTTCCGTTGAAGGATACAGACAGATGCAGAAGCTAGTAACGATAAAAAAATGGAAATACAATGTAAACACTCCGACATCCAATCTTGCAAATCTACCTGTGTGTAGTAAGCCCTTCATCGATGATGACTACGAAAAAGTAATAATAGGAACAAAACACGGAACAAAACTCAGACACAGCTGTTCTTTCTGTATTCCCATCGACTGGACATGGTGCCATGCCAAAATACAGAGGCCTTTTTTGAGAAATGTCAAAGTGAGCGTACGGAGGTACTATGTAGTCTAATCATTGCAGTTAGAGTTGATGTTATTGTGTTGTAAGCATTGCACCATATCATGAACAGTAGACATAGCCTAGGCGCTCTATTCAAAGTTCAGGAATAACAATGTCACATAATAAGTTGAATGGACTCACTATGTGTGTAATAATAGTGTTTAACATTATTTTTAAATTACCACCTCATGTCTGTACCCCACACATAGAATGATCTGCCAGGTCCCTAAATTGAGCATTGAATTTCAAACACATGTTCAACCAAAAAGACCAACGAGGTTTTCCAATGTTTTTTTTTTTAAAGCAGACATTGAATATCCCGTTGAGCATGGGGAAGTATTTAATTACACTTTGGATGGTGTATAAAACACCCAGTCACTACAAAGATACAGGCATCCTTCCTAACTCAGTTGCCGGACAGGAAGAAAACCACTCAAGGATTTCACCATGAGGCCAATGGTGACTTTAAAACAGTAACAAAGTGGCTTTGATTGGAGAAAACTGAGGATGGATCAACAATATTGCAGTTATTTCATAATACTAACATAAATGACATAGTGAAAAGAAGGAAGCCTGTACAGAATAAAAATATTCAAAAACATGCATCCTGTTTGCAATATGGCACTAAAGTAAAACTGCAAAAAAAATGTGGCAAAGACATTTTCTTTCTGTCCTGAATACAAAGTGTTATGTTTGGGGCAAATCCAACACAACACATTACTGAGTACCACTCTTCACATTTTCAAGTATGGTGGTGGCTGCATCATGTTATGTCTATGCTTGTCATCGTCATGGACTAGGGAGTTTTTTTGTGGGGGGGGGGTAAAAATAAACAGAATAGAGCTAAGCACGGGCAAAATCCTACAGGATAACCTGGTTCAGCCTGCTTTCCAACATGCACTGGGAGTCAAATTCAGCTTTCATCAGGACAATAACCTAAAACACAAGGCCAAATATACACTGGAGTTGCTTACTATGACAACATTGAATGTTCCTGAGTGGTCTAGTTACCGTTTTAACTTAAATCGGCTTGAAAATCCATGGCAACACCTGAAAATGGCTGTCCAGCTATGATCAACAACCAACTTTACATGTTTTATGGGATATTGTTTGTAGATGGGTGAGAATAAAAATATATTTAATCAACTTTGAATTGAGTCTGTAACACAGCAAAATGTGGAATACGTCCGGGGTATGATTCATTTTCAGAATGTATTGTTCCTGTTACATTCACTATTTACAAGTCCTCGCAGTCTTCCACTTCCTGAAAACCAGTGTAGACCTTATAAGGCAATGGATGTTTTGCATGGATGGCATTTACCACGCAGCATGGGAGAGGAATCCGGACTCCTGGGCCCAGTGTCTCATCACAGAAGTCCACCTCCAAAACGATGCGATATGAGACCAGTCTGAACTTTCTGTAATGACAAATATAGATCAAAAGGAAAAGTGGATTTGAGAATCTGGAGCAGCAGTCATCTACTTCTGAAAACAGTTTCTTATTTTCTGTTCTTAGATTTTGCTGTTCAATGTGTTGGCCTATATTTCCTATATCCTACACAAATAAAAAATGCCAAAAACATTGTTATAATGTGAAAACATATCTGGACAGTGTTTAGGCTAATATGAAAACATCAACCCACTAACTATCCAGCTCATAGAGGTTTATGATAAGTGATCATTCAATAAAGCAAAGTTTTGCTACTAACTCGTTGGATAACGGTCCATTTGGCCCAGCTGGAATGGGGTTGTGTTGATGAGTTGATGTGAGAGTTGATGTGGGCAGCAAAATCCCTGTGGTCGTGAAAGCAAACTAACTGCTCCTCATCATCGATAAGTTCCTCCATATGTAATCAAATTGTCTGCAGCATAAGCATTCTTCATGAGTCGGCATTGGAGCACAGTTACCACAACTGAACCGCCAATCTGCGTTCATCCTGGGGTTGGGCCGGGGCTGTGGCCCTGCTATTGCTGCAGCCTCGGTGGCTAGAGTGGTGATGGTCATCGGAAGCTCAATTTACCTAAATTCTTCGTCAGAATAGTCAGGCTCAAATAAATATGGTTTGACGACACCATCGGCGCCCCTCCAGTATTTTCTTCATCACTCACGAGAATTTTGTCATCAGACATGTTTGTCTGGTTGTTGTTGCATCTTGTTGTGAATAAGGGCATGATGTGTAGTTTTTACGTAAAGGGATTCCCCCACGAGAGCACATAAAATCATCGCAATCGATTTAGGTGGAGAAGTACACATTTCCTGACTCATTGCCGATTGTACTTTTGATTTTTTTAAATGCTATTTCGGCTGTACGCTTTCAATAAAATAAAGAATTTGTCCACAATTAGTAGATTTCTCAATTGCTCTTTGACTGACAGTGGAGAAGAGCTAGCAGTGCACAAAGACACGTCACGAGCCACGTGAACCATTTTCGCAGCTTTCCAGTTCTAGATTGCAGGGAGAGAGAGGTGAACTCAATCTCCACCTAACTACTGTAGTTTCAATGTATGGAATCATTTGGGAAATTTGGGATTTTAGGTCAACTTCTCCTTTAAAAACTTATTCGGGATCGGTGTCCCTTCCACGGGACGGTTGAGCTAACGTAGGCTAATGCGATTAGCATGAGGTTGTAAGTAACAAGAACATTTCCCAGGACATAGACATATCTGATATTGGCAGAAAGCTTAGATTATTTTTAACCTAACTGCACTGTACAATTTACAGTAGCTATTATAGTGAAAGAATACCATGCTATTGTTTGAGGACAGTGCACAATTTTGAAAATGAAAAGTTATCAATAAACAATTTAGGCACATTTGGGCAGTCTTGATCCAAAATTTTGAACAGAAATGCAATGGTTCATTGGATCAGTCTAAGACTTTTCACATACACTGCTGCCATCTAGTGGCCAACATCTAAATTGCAGCGGGGCTGTAATAATACATTATAGCCTTTCTCTTGCATTTCAAAGATGATGGTTAAAAAAATACAAAAGAATGGTTGGTTTTTTCTTTGTATTATCTTTTACTAGATATATTGTGTTATATTCTCCTACATTTTTTTCACATTTCCATAAACTTCAAAGTGTTTCCTTTCAAATGATACCAAGAATATCTTTGCATGTCCTTGAGTGGCCCAGCCAGAGCCCGGACTTGAACCCGATCGAACATCTCTGGAGAGACCTGAAATAGCGATGCTCCCCATTCAACCTGACATAGCTTGAGGATCTGCAGAGATGAATGGGAGTCATTCCCAAGAAGACTTGAGGCTGTAATCGCTGCCAAAGGTGCTTCAAAAAAGTACTGAGTAAAGGGTCTGAATACGATGTGATATTTCAGTTTTTTATATTTTTAATACATTTCCCAAAATCTTTGAAAACCTGTTTTTGCTCTGTCATTATGTGGTATTGTGTGTAGATTGATGAGAAAATCTATTTTAGAATAAGACCGTAACGAAAGAAAATGTTGAAAAAGTCAAGGGGTTTGAATACTTACCGAATGCATTGTATATTAAACTATAATATTTCAATTGCAATTCTGTTTGGAACTATTTTCTCCAAGGTACGCATTTCATTAATTTGCCATGGGCGCAAGGATTGATTGTGCTCGACGTCTCATGTCAACACTGCTGGCCAGCTCCGACAATGTGACAGCGCTTCAGTTTTGAGCTAGATAGTACTAGCTATCTATGACTTGTCCAATATGATTTGTGAGTGTGCTGTGAGAATTTATAAAATATTGATTACTATGTACAGCTTTGTAAGGCTATAAATGACCAACCACCTAACTTTGGAGTAGTTAGGTCTATTTCCCTGCTTTTGAGAGGAGCTGGCTACTGTACCCGGAGACTTCAAGCAATTGCAATAAGCTAACATGGATTTTCCTCAAACGTCACGCAGAGACACAAACATATCTATGAGTTAATCTAAATCTCCCAGTATCCCTTTAATGTATGCTTTACAAACACAGGCTGATCAACATGCAGATGAGAGCAGTCCACTCTAAATGCAACTAAATTGAAGCCATTTAGGGTCGTTGTCATGTTGGAAGGTGAACCGTTGCCTCAGTCTGAGGTCCTGAGCGCTCTGGAGCAGGTTTTCATCAAGGATCTCTTTGTACTTTGCTCTGTTCATCTTTCCCTGCCGCTGAAAAACATCCCCACAGGATGAGGCTGCCACCACCATGCTTCACCGTAAGGATGATGCCAGGTTTTCTCCAGATGCGACACTTGGCATTCAAGCCAAATCTTGGTTTCAGCAGACCAGAGAATCTTGTTTGGCAAACTCCAAGCTGGCTGTCATGTGCTTTTTACTGAGGAGTGGCTTCCATCTGGCTACTCTACCATAAAGGTGTGATTGGTGGAGTGTTGCAGAGATGGTTGTTCTTCTGGAAGGCTCTCCCATCTCTACAGAGAAACTCTGGAGCTCTGTCAGAGTGACCATTGGGTTCTTGGTCAACTCCCTGACTAAGTCCCGTCTACACCTATTGCTCAGTTTGGCCGGGCAGCCAGCTCAAGGAAGAGTCTTGGTGGTTGCAAACTTTTTACATTTAAGAATGATGGAGGCCACTGTGTTCTTGGGGACCTTCAATGCTGCATAAAATTCTTTGTATCCTTCCCCAGACCGGTGCCTGTCTCGGAGCTGGACAGACAATTCCTTCAACCTCATGGCTTGGTTTTTGCTCTGACATGCACTGTCAACTATGGGACCTTTATATAGACCGGTTTGTGCCTTTCCAAATGATCAGGTATCAAGTTAAGACCCAAGTGCAGACTGTGTGAAGTAACAATGTTTAATGTAACAGGGGCAGGCAAACAGGTCAAGGCAGGCAGGGGTCGATAATCCAGAGTAGGAGCAAAGGTATAGGACGGCAGGCAGGCTCAGCGTCAGGCAGGCGGGCTCAGAGTCAGGACAGGCAAGGGTCAAAACCAGGAGGGCGAGAAAAGAGAAACTGGAAAAGGCAGGAGCTGAGACAAAACGCTGGTTGGCTTGAACAAACAAGACAAACTGGCACAGACAGACAGAAAACACAGGTATAAATACCCAGAGGATAAGTGGGGAAGATGGGCGACACCTGGAGGGGGTGGAGACAAGCACAAAGACAGGTGAAACAGATCAGGGCGTGACACAAATCATGTTGTTACGTACGCCTCTTGGTGGAGGGAATGCAACACCCTGCTAAAACTCAACTCTCAGTGGAGTGAAAAGGGTACAGTGGGGAGAACAAGTATTTGATACACTGCCGATTTTGCAGGTTTTCCTACTTACAAAGCATGTAGAGGTCTGTAATTTTTATCATAGGTACACTTCAACTATGAGAGACGGAATCTAAAACAAAAATCCAGAAAATCACATTGTATGATTTTTAAGTAATTAATTTGCATTTTATTGCATGACATAAGTATTTGATACATCAGAAAAGCAGAACTTAATATTTGGTACAGAAACCTTTGTTTGCAATTACAGAGATCATACGTTTCCTGTAGTTCTTGACTAGGTTTGCACACACTGCAGCAGGGATTTTGGGCCACTCCTCCCTACAGATCTTCTCCAGATCCTTCAGGTTTCGGGGCTGTCGCTGGGCAATACGGACTTTCGGCTCCCTCCAAAGATTTTCTATTGGGTTCAGGTCTGGAGACTGGCTAGGCCACTCCAGGACCTTGAGATGCTTCTTACGGAGCCACTCCTTAGTTGCCATGGCTGTGTGCTTCGTGTCGTTGTCATTCTGGAAGACCCAGCCACGACCCATCTTCAATGCTCTTACTGAGGGAAGGAGGTTGTTGGCCAAGATCTCGCGATACATGGCCCCATCCATCCTCCCCTCAATACGGTGCAGTCGTCCTGTCCCCTTTGCAGAAAAGCATCCCCAAAGAATGATGTTTCCACCTCCATGCTTCACGGTTGGGATGGTGTTCTTGGGGTTGTACTCATACTTCTTCTTCCTCCAAACACGGCGAGTAGAGTTAGACCAAAAAGCTCTATTTTTGTCTCATCAGACCACATGACCTTCTCCCATTCCTCCTCTGGATCATCCAGATGGTCATTGGCAAACTTCAGACGGGCCTGGACATGCACTGGCTTAAGCAGGGAGACCTTGCGTGCGCTGCAGGATTTTAATCCATGACGGCGTAGTGTGTTACTAATGGTTTTCTTTGAGACTGTGGTCCCAGCTCTCTTCAGGTCATTGACCAGGTCCTGCCGTGTAGTTCTGGGCTGATCCCTCACCTTCCTCATGATCATTGATGCCCCACGAGGTGAAATCTTGCATGGAGCCCCAGACCGAGGGTGATTGACCGTCATCTTGAACTTCTTCCATTTTCTAATAATTGCGCCAACAGTTGTTTCCTTCTCACCAAGCCGCTTGCCTATTGTCCTGTAGCCCATCCCAGCCTTGTGCAGGTCTACAATTTTATCCCTGATGTCCTTACACAGCTCTCTGGTCTTGGCCATTGTGGAGAGGTTGGAATCTGTTTGATTGAGTGTGTGGACAGGTGTCTTTTATACAGGTAACGAGTTCAAACAGGTGCAGTTAATACAGGTAATGAGTGGAGAACAGGAGGGCTTCTTAAAGAAAAACTAACAGGTCTGTGAGAGCCGGAATTCTTACTGGTTGGTAGGTGATCAAATACTTATGTCATGCAATAAAATGCAAATTAATTATTTAAAAATCATACAATGTGATTTTCTGGATTTTTGTTTTAGATTCCGTCTCTCACAGTTGAAGTGTACCTATGATAAAAATTACAGACCTCTACATGCTTTGTAAGTAGGAAAACCTTCAAAATCGGCAGTGTATCAAATACTTGTTCTCCCCACTGTACCTACACACTACTTACCTAATCTTAGCACCACTTGGCGCGCTAACCAAAATACAGGGGGTGGTCCGCCCAGGTCTTACCTAGTGTGCATAGACAGAGTAAATACTACTGGTTATGTATGCCCGCAGGCCTCTTGCCTAAACACTCTCAAGGTGCCCCCCCGGGAACAAATGAAACAGAATAATTCACCAAACTTAGTGAACAATTTAAATAAACCAAAAAACACTCAATCCTACGGCATACACATACCTCTGCAGGAGAGGCTACAAAATATTTACAACAGCACTTTCTGACCAACAACCAACACAGCACACAAAGAAGCTCCCTCCTAACAAAGGAACACTGGCTTTTCAAGCTACGGAAGGAGTCGGTAATTGACGAGCCAGCTGTTTCCCCTGACGAGAGGGCGGGTTCAGAGCTCCAATCTACAATGGGGCCGACCAATCGGCTGCTTGGAATCCAGGACGTCATCCGGAAATACACACATACACACATACAAACCCACAACAACACAGAAACTGGGGAACGTAACACATGTCCAATCAATTCAATTTACCACAGGTGGACTCCAACCAAGTTGTAGAAACATCTCAAGGATGATCAAAGGAAACATGATGCATTTGAGCTCAATTTCAAATCTCATGGCAAAGGGTCTGAATACATGGGGTATGAATACATGTAAATAAGAAGTTTCTGTTTATATTTTACAAATTTGCAAATATTTCTTTTGCTTTTCTTTTTCTTTTTTCTTTTTTCTTTTGCTTTGTCATTATGGGGTATTGTGTTTAGATTGGTGAGGACTTTTTTAAATTTAATACATTTTAAAATGAGGCTGTAATGTAACAAAATGTGGAAAAACTCAAGGCGTCTGAATACTTTCCGAATGTACTGTATGCTTAGAATACAATAAACAGAGTACAAGGTCCTAACCACCAAAGTTTATTTCCCTGCTTTTGAGAGGAGACTTCCAGCTATTGAGCTAAGCTAAGAATAAGCGTATGTCAATTATCTTCAAACTGCATGCAAAGACATAAAAATTATATCCGTTAGTTCATTTGACTCTGGGTAAGTAAAAAAAAAAGGCCTAATCCCAAAATCTTGCAGCATCCCTTTAAGGACTGATTGGGAAGCCACTCAGACCTAAACTGTGTTTGCTCAATCCACATACAGTCCAAAAAAACTAATAGCAAAGATAAATGTGTATGGGTTGTAAGAGAGTATAATTATGTGTGTCTCAGGCAAATTATTGGTAATGAGTCAAGAGACTGCACTCGTTCACATACATTAAATCAGCTATCATTACATACATTAAAAACCATCATTACCAAATTAGGGCTTTGATTAATCCCGTTAATGACACGGTGGAGCTCGTGGGAAAAGACACGGCCTCAGATGTCTGTTCGCCTCGCTGTGATGAAACATCGCCTGCATAAGATCTCTCTTTTCTCTCTCTCCTTGCTCTCTTCTGCGCTCTGTCCTTCTTCTCTTCTGCGCTCTCTCCCATCTCTGTCTCTCCCCCTGTATTTCCTCTCTGTACCTTTCTCTCTCTCCTCTGTTTATCTCTCTTTCTCTCTACCTCTTTTACCTCTGTCTCTCTTTCACTCTCCCCCCTCTCTCTCTCTCTCTCTCTCTCTCTCTCTCTCTCTCTCTCTCCCTCCCTCCCTCTTTCCCCTTATGGTAAAACAGGGTTGCTCTTGCACAGCACTGCCACTTGAAATGCAAACGAGGGGAATGCATGCAGCCGACTGCTAATGAGAACAGATCCCCATGATAAGGAGAGGGAGAGAGAGAAGGGAAGTGGGTGAGAGAGAGAGAGAAAGAGAGGGGGAGTCGAGAGAGAGGGGGAAAGAGAGAGGGAGGGACGGAGAGAAAGAGACAGATCAGGAAAAAGCAAGAGTGCGAGCAATAGAGAAAAAGCGAGGGATCGGGCGAGAAAAGTAAAGCGAAAGAGGGAGAGACGGTTAATAAATGGGTGAATACATTAAAAAGGTGAGGGAGAGAGGAGATCTGAACGGAGGATAAGAAGCGGCAGAAGGAACTGTGATGTCCCCAATTAGGAGTGGTGTCACCCCCTGTCTGGGCCTCAGTAATAAAGCCCTCACTCTGTATTCTCCCTCACATGGGTCCCTCCCTTACACTCTGTTAACATTCTAATGTCCTGGCTGAGGAGCCCCACATTAATTACCTGGCCGTTTCGATGAACCCCTCAATCTCCTTCATGTTTGCCTTAAAATGGAAATCTGAGCTCTGGATTAGGACCGTTACATTAGAAACATAAGTACTATTTACCCAACTAGCAAGCATATGTAGCCTATTAATACCGTGCGATGCAGCTGGTGCGGTCTTTCCTTCTTTCCTTATTGACTGTTTGGATATAGCCCCAATAAAAAGGTTACTATGATGTGATCCCTGTGATATTCCATATGTTCTGTCTCTTTCTGGCCCTCTAATAGACAGCCTACTGTTTGAAAGAGGCCATGCTATGTTTCACTTTTTTACAGGTATTTTAAATGTATGCACATCCCCTCCAATCAATTCTTAACAGGCAGATCCAGTGATTTAAGGCAATGTCCCAAAACAATTTCTGCTAACATGGTCACTTATAATAAGAATAAAAACCGTATTGAAAGGCATGTCTGTGTATGAAAAGTCTATATTTCTTGGCTTTTATTTCTCTGTCTATCTCTGTCTCTCTATTTGTCTCTTTCTGGCATTTCTCTGTGGAGAACAATCGTCTTGTTCTGTGGTCTCTTTACGTATCATAGTAGATAGGAAATTGCACCGGAATGGACATTCTTTAGATACACTGACTCCAAATTGACAACTTTCATCTGGTAGAAACCACGGTTGCTGTATTGTTTTCAGAATGTAGTGAACCCAAAAAGAAAGGGTAACCCATTTTGGTGTGTGTATGTGTGTGTATGTGGCTGTGTGTGTGTGTGTGTGTGTTCATTCGTTCGTGCACGAGCGTGTGTGTCACCAGAGACGTGTTCTTTGGGTGGTAATATACAAGAGAAGAACCTAGATAAAGGGGAAAGATTACATTTGTCCCCCTGTGCAGCGGTGCAGAGCTGCCTGTGATAGGAGGCTGAGAGAGGAGAGAGTCAGAGAGAATGTAATGGTTGTATTACTGCATTCCACCATGCATTATTAATGTTAACGTGATCAGGACAGGTGGACAAACCCAGGAGAGATATCACTGCTTAATGAAAATACCTCGTTCTTTTCTCTCTCTTTCTTTCTTTCTCTCTCTGTCTCTTTTTCTTTTGCTCCCCTGCTTTCTCTCTCTTTCTCTCTGTATATCTCTTGTTATATCTCTCACTTTATATCTCTCTCCCTCTGGAACAGGCCGTAGCAGCTGTTATTGTTGCATTGAGAGGTGTTAGCTCCTGTGCCACAGTGGGTAAGGTAGCCCCTCTATTTAATTTACAAATAACATAGCCTCTCCTAATTGACTCTGTTCATAGACCAGCCATGTGTCAGCGCTGTGGTCGCGCCTGTCTACATTTTAAATGAGGAGGTAAATAGGTTTTAGTGCTACATGGATAATTTGTATTTCCAGTCAGTCGGAGCATATCAAAATTGTCAGTCGATAAATTACCCCGATAACTGGTTTTTGATATATAGAAATTTGCATATCCTTTCCAGGAATTGAAATGATGAAATGATGAGTCTTTGACATCTTTCTGGGCAATAAGATGAACACCCATTAGTTAAAGGATACCGGCATAGACATAAATTAAAACATCATGTTGACACACAAGCCCCCCTCCACACAAAAAAAGGTACCATACAGCCACTTAAATTGGAATGATTTGGTTGAATGCCAGATTTATTTTGCAGTGGGGGGGGGTTGTGGCAGTTGGGAAAGCGTATCTCTTTGGGAAAACATAGGGTCTAGCAAAACAGTATCAAACACATGGCCAGCAGAATGCTCTTCGACTATTAGAGCTGTATTTTATAATGCAGTGTATAACGTTATGCATTTTGTATGGAGTGTGCACTAAGTTATCGCTGCTCACATTCCGGTAGACTGAGACCTGAGTTTTCCTCCATCTCGGCAAGAACTGGCTAGATGAGGAAACTTTGAGCTGCTCTTTTATAAATATAAAATCAAATCAGAGATTATTTGTTTTATTTGCACTATTATCACCAATATAATGTACCAAATATACACTATTCAGAACATACACAATTCAGACACATCAAACTATGTCCAAATGTACGCTATTCATACACATCGAATTCAATCCAAACACACAATATTCAAATGTATTAAACTATAAAAAAGAAAACATCCTTTTCTCCCACGCAAAGGCCCTATCTATGCTCTTTTTGAACAGATTCTATGTTGAGCTGAGGTAGCACACAGTCTTTTCAGTCTAACACACTCTACAGTGCATCTGTTATATTTTCTGGTGTTTTAGAGGAGATTCAAATATACAAGGTAACACACTAAAAACCTACTTGACTTCTTTATGAATCAGTGTAAACAATGATTTTACTTAGGAGAACATTGAGTCAGTCTGGTGTCCTTCTTCATGTCTAGAACGGTTCTGAGGCATTCCAAGTCCACTATAATACGCTATAATACGTTTTAAGTCCTTTACTGCCCCCTGCTGTGATGTGGTGGTATTACAGGGATACATCAGAGCAGCTGACAGTGGCTGTATGGCAGGCAGGTGGCTCCTGTGGGAAATGCACACCTCAGTGAATACAGATCCATTGTAGCTCTAAGAGCACTGATCTAAAGAAGGAATGAAATATATGCTTGTCGGTAATCAAAAAGCAATTTTACTGGCTTAGAGATGGACACAGATGGGTTTTGTCAGTTTCCATTATTTCATTGAAAGCATAAAGCATAAAGGTATGATTGTGCTACACAACAGTTCTCCTGTCCCTGCATGCACGCCCATGTGTATTATTTGAGGGAGTAGGCCTTTACACAAATGTGTGAGTTTAGGAACCAGTAAAATATTTGACAAAATAATTGAGCACACTAACATGCACACGTACACACACATACACACACACACACATATATATACAGTTGAAGCCGGAAGTTTACATACACCTTAGCCAAGTACATTTAAACTCAGTTTTTCACAATTCCTGACATTTAATACTAGTAAAAATTCCCTGTCTTAGGTCAGATATGATCACCACTTTAGTTTAAGAATGTGAAATGTCAGAATAATAGTATGGATAATTATTTATTTCAGCTTTAATTTCTTTCATCACATTCCCAGTGGGTCAGAAGTTTACATACACTCAATTAATATTTGGTAACATTGCCTTTAAATTGTTTACCTTGGGTCAAAGCCTTCCACAAGCTTCCCACAATAGTTTGGGTGAATTTTGGCCCATTCCTCCTGACAGAGCTGGTGTAACTGAGTCAGGTTTGTAGGCCTCCTTGCTCGCACAAGCTTTTTCAGTTCTGCCCACACATTTTCTATAGGATTGGGGCCAGGGCTTTGTGATGGCCACTCCAATACTTAAGCCATTTTGCCACAACTTTGGAAGTATGCTTGGAGTCATTGTTCATTTGGAAGACCCATTTGCGATCAAGCTTCAACTTCCTGACTGATGTCTTGAGATGTTGCTTCAATATATCCACATAAATTTCCTTCCTCGTGATGCCATCTATTTTGTGAAGTGCACCAGTCCCTCCTGCAGCAAAGTACCCCCACAACACGATGCTGCAACCCCCATGCTTCACGGTTGGGATGGTGTTCTCCGGCTTGCAAGCCTCCCCTTTTTTCCTCCAAACATAACGATGGTCATTATGGCCAAACAGTTCTATTTTTGTTTCATCAGACCAGAGGACATTTCTCCAAAAAGTACGATCTTTGTCCCCATGTGCAGCTGCAAACTGTAGTCTGGCTTTTTTAGGCCGGTTTTGGAGCAGAGGCTTCTTCCTTGCTGAGCGGCCTTTCAGGTTATGTCGATATAGGACACGTTTTACTGTGGATATAGATACTTTTGTACCTGTTTCCTCCAGCATCTTCACAAGGTCCTTTGCTGTTGTTCTGGGATTGATTTGTACTTTTCGCACCAAAGTACGTTCATCTCTAGGAGACAGAACACGTCTCCTTCCTGAGCGGTATGATGGCTGCGTGGTCCCATGGTGTTTATACTTCCGCACTATTGTTTGTACAGATGAACGTGGTACCTTCAGGCGTTTGGAAATTGCTCCCAAAGATGAACCAGACTTGTGGAGGTCTACAATTTTTTTTCTGAGGTCTTGGCTGATTTCCTTTGATTTTCCTATGATGTCAAGCAAAGAAGCACTGAGTTTGAAGGTAGGCCTTGAAATACATCCACAGGTACACGCCCAATTGACTCAAATCATGTCAATTAGCCTATCAGAAGCTTCTAAAGCCATGACATCATTTTCTGGAATTTTCCAAGCTGCTTAAAGATACAGTCAACTTAGTGTATGTAAACTTCTGACCCACTGAATTGTGATACGGTGAATTCTAAGTGAAATCATCTATCTGTGAACAATTGTTGGAAAAATGACTTGTGTCATGCACAAAGTAGATGTCCTAACCGACTTGCTAAAACTATAGGTTGTTTACAAAAAATTTGTGGAGTGGTTGAAAAACGAGTTTTAATGACTCCAACCTAAGTGTATGTAAACTTCCGACTTCAACTGTATATATGTATATATACACTGAGTATACAAAACATTAGGAACACAATCCTAATATTACAAAGACCGCCTCTGCCTGCCCTTGACCTGTCGTTTGCCTGCCCCCTGTTTTATAAATAAACGTCTGTTATTCAAACTGTCTGCATCTGGGTCTTATCCTGAGCCGTTATAATACGAACTGCCCATGACCCAGCAGACTCGGACCAGCTCCGCTATGCCGTCTCCTCCCAAGGAGCCACCATTGGAAGGCACGAGGAGTTTCTTCGCGGTGTTATGGAAGGTTTCCAGACCTTGGCAGAACGCCATGGCAGCGCGTTGAATACATTGCTGGAGAAATTCTGCGGGCTGTCTATTAGACAGCCTACCACGACAGTAAACCTCCCAGTCCCTCAGGAACCCGGCTGTCAGCAGCATGCCATCCTGGCTTCCCAAGAACCCCGCTTACCTCCCACACTTCGCTGGAGAGTCGGAAACCTGTCAGGTGTTTCTCTCTGTTCCCTCATCTTCGAGCTACAGCCTTCAACACGGGCAGCGAACACTACAAATATCTTGTTATGCCATTTGGTCTGACCAACGCTCCAGCTGTGTTCCAGGCCCTGGTTAACAACGTTCTCCGCAATATGTTGAACCGGTTCGTGTTCGTCAAGAGTGCAGCTGCAACGTTTCCTGGGATTTGTCTATTTCTATCGCAGCTTTATCCAGGGTGACAGCACTCTGGCTTCCCCCCTTTCTGCGCTCACCTCTCCCAAGGTTCCATTCATGTTGTCCCCAGCTGCTGACCAGGCGTTCCTGGACCTCAAGCACCGCTTCACCACAGCTCCCATATTAGTCCATCCTGACCCGTCCCGTCATGGTGAAGGCTGATGCTTCGGATGTCGCACTGTCCCAGCGTTCTGCCCTGGACCTTAATCTGCATCTCTGCGCCTTCTTCTCCCATTGTCTTAACGCCACGGAGAGGAATTGTGTGCTTCTCGCAGTGAAGATGACGTTGGAGTGGAGGCACTGGTTGGAGGGGGCGGAACATCCTTTCATTGTGTGGACGGATCACAAGAACCTGGAATATCTCCGCACCGCCAAGCGTCTCAATTTTAGGCAAGCTCGGTGGACCCTGTTTTTCACAGTTCAACTTCTCCCTCTCCTACCCCCCCACGGTCCAAGAACGTTAAGCCGGGTGCACTTTCACGCCGCTATAGCCCCGTGGCTACACCCTCGGACCCCGAGACCATCCTTCCTACCTCGTGTCTGGTAGCGGCACTCATCTAGGGAATAGAGAACCAGGTTCGTGAGGCACAGCGTCCCCAACCGAACCCCGGGAGGGGGCCCGATAACCGGATGTTTGTTCCAGACGCTGTACGCACCTTGGTCCTGGAGTGAGCTCACTCCTCCAGGCTTGCCTGTCACACGGGTTCCCGTCGAACCCTGGCCTTTGTGCGACATCGCTTTTGGTGGCCCACCATGCTCCCTGACGTTTCCGTGTTCGTCGCCGCCTGCATTATCTGTGCGCAGAATAAGACTCCTCAGCAAGCTCCGGCGGGCATCCTTCAACCACTTCCTGTCCTTGTCACATATATCCCTGGACTTCGTCAATGGTTACCCCCCGTCTGATGGCAACACCATTATCCTTACAGTGGGTGACCGGTTTTCCAAAGACGGCCATTTTATTCCTCTCCCCAAGCTACCCTCAGCCTAGGAGACTGCCCAGCTCATGGTGCAGCATGTCTTCCGGATCCAAGGACATCCGGTGGACATGATCTCCAACGAGTTTCCTCAGGTGTCGTTCTGGAAGGAGTTCTGCACGCTCATTGGGTTCCACCCTCAGTCTGACGGCCAGTCGGAGCGAGCCAATCAGGACCTGGAGACGACTCTTCATTGCCTTGTCTCTGTTCGTCCGTCGCTGTCGCCGTAAGACTACCTCCAGGTATCGACAACATGCGGACCACCACCGGACCCCGGCTCCCCGTTATCATCTCGGGCAGAGGGTATGGCTGTCCACTCGGGATCTACCCCTCCGGGTGGAGTCCCGCAACCTTTCCCCACATTTTATCGGGCCTTTCCCCATCTCCAAGATTCTTAGCCCCTCTGCTGTTCGTCTTCTGTTTCCCCGTACCCTCCGTATACACCCCACTTTTCATGTGTCTAGAATTAAACCTGTCTCACAGCCCTTTGTCTCCTGTTTCCAGGCCCACCCCTCTCCCCCATCTCATTGGCTGCCAAGGACGTGGTGAGGCGCGTCCTGAAGGTTCGGCCATGAGGCAAGTGATTTTAGTACGTGGTTGACTGGGAGGGTTATGACCCGGGGGATGGGTGCTAAGGGGGGGCGATACTGTCACACCCTGATCTCTTTCACCTGTCTTTGTGCTTGTCTCCACCCCCCTCCAGGTGTCGCCCATCTTCCCCATTATCCCCTGTGCATGTGTACCTATGTTCTCTGTTGCCAGTTTGTCTTGTCTCGTCAAGTCTACCAGCTTGTTTTTCATATAACTGTTTTCTTGAGCCCGTTTTCTAGTTATCCCGGTATTTGATCATTCTGCCTGTAATGACCCTGAGCCTGCCTGCCTGCCGTTCTGTACTTTTTGACACTGCCCTGTATTACTGACCTCTTCCTGACCTGACCATGAGACTCCCTTCCGCTCTGTACCTTACGGACTCTGCCTGGACTACCGCCTCTGCCTACCCTTGACCTGTCGTTTGCCTGCCCCCTGTTTTATAAGTAAACGTCTGTTATTCGAACTGTCTGCATCTGGGTCTTATCCTGAGCCGTGGTATCCTGTTTCCATTAAGGTACTAAACTAAAACTGCAAAGAATGTGGCAAAGTAATGAACTTTACATCCTGAATACAAAGCATTATGTTTGGGGCAAATCCAGCAAAACACTGAGTAACCCTCTTCATATTTTCATGCATGGTGGTAGGTGCTCCATGTTATGGGTATGATTTTAATTGGCAAAGACTAGGGACATTTTTGGGATAGAAATAAATGGTTTCTAGGCAAATTCCTAGAGGAAAACCTAGTTCAGAATGCTTTCCAACAGACACTGGGAGACAAATTCACCTTTCAGCAGGACAATAACCTAAAACACAAGGACAAATATACACTGGAGTTGCTTATCAAGATGACATTGATTTGTGCCTGAGTGCCCTAGTTACAGTTATTCAAATCAGCTTGAAAAGGACTGTCTAGCAATGATCAATAACCAACTTCACAGATCGTGAATAATTTTTAAAAGAATAATGTGCAAATATTGTACAATCCAGGTGTGAAAAGCTCTTAGACTTACCCAGAAAGATTCTAAGCTGGGATCGCTGCCAAGGTGATTCTAACATGTATTGACTCAGGGGTGTGAATACTTATGTAAGGGATGGATTGACATTTAAAGAGTGGTTACCTGGAGGGAAATGGCGGAAGGTCATGCTTTTTCAATTTCCGTCAAGGGGAGGTTTAAGTAAAAATAAAAAATATATAGTCCAGGGGAGGGTCATGTAATTTGTAATTGAAATTTTTCAAAATTCAATTTTCAATATTTCACAGTGTTTTAGAATGAGTTGCTTATTAGGCTATATATCGATATGTGCCCAAAGGCATCTCTCATCGCTGATTCTCTGCTGTGCTCCCAATATCAAGTGGGCATAAGCTATTTAGTGTGGTTTCAATCAAATGATCCATAGCCTATATGCTACTGTATATAGCATGCGATGTGCATGCTCGAAGAATCACAGACCAAAGTTATATTTCTAAGATAGCTGCGGGGATGTTCTAAATATAGGCTGCATTACACACTGCAATGGCTGTTCCAACCCTGAACCTCGGCCTGCTCTGCTCTTGCTGGTCAAACACATTTTGTGTGCTGCATAACCAATGGCTGTGCTGTGTTGGCCTACGTTGGCAGTTCAGAAGGAGAGTCAAAGGCTTCTTCCGAATATTTTTATTTATTAGGTCTAGTCCAAAAAAAGCCACAAAATATTGCGCACGAACTAGCCTATAGACTATAGCCTATGTTCTGTTCAGTTTGAGAAGGAGAGCTTGAAGAGGAGGACCAGGGGTCAACTTTGATAGCTTGCTACAACAATAATTTATGTAATTAAAACAATATGTTTCTTGCCCATGATGTATTTATCAGAGTTATTGACCTCACAATATGCCAGATTCGAGTGACGTACATTGTGGTGCTAAAACTTCAAGCAGCAGCCACGGCATGTGCAATTGGAAATGGACAGCTTATGGTGCTGAAAGTAGGCCCATTTAATTAGACTTTACTAACAACAAGAGGGCTTTGTGTTGGAGCCTATTTCTTCCTATTTAAAATAAGAGGTAGGCCTACCTGTTTGACAACCGAAATTAGGCTATAGGCTGCTATATCCATAGATGTGTAGGACAATTCCTCCATCCACCATGTACTCTTTAAAAAGCCCACCTCCGTGTCAGTGAAGGGCTGTTAATTACTTGCGAACAGGGACAGTTTTGTTGCAAACAAGACACACGGATTTGGCATTGGAGAAATATGAACACATAGGTCTATCTCTTTGTCCTTTCTTAGCTTGTAATTTCGGTAATTTGTGTGGTATTAAGAAATATTCTGCTAATATGTAAAATTAAATAGAATTGCATGAAATGTTTATAAAAGGCTTTTCTTTTCTCGTGCCTGCAAATACAATAATAGATTCAAGCAATGCTTTTACTATAAAGGCAATATTTCCACCTCTTCTCTTGTCCCCGGTGGTCTGCGAACCCACAACCTTCTGGCCCGCAGCCTTGTGCACTATCAAAATTAATACAATACCATACAATGGTTTTATAATGAAGAACACTATGTACAACTGCATATCTAAGGTTCTGGTCCAAGAAGTGAGGGTGAAAGGTACACATGTTCTCTGCTATCCACTTTGTTTAAATCATTATTTTGGGTATAGGGGAGGGTCACGTGTTTGTTTTTTTCAAGCGTTCAGGGAGGGTTCAGGGAAAGTATATTTGCTGAAGGGAGGGCCATCCATTTTCATTTCAGAGAGGTCTGATTTCTCCATGTAACCCTTATTATATAAATAATGTTCACTCTCTATATGACATATCTGTATTTCATATTCAATAAATTTGCAAAAAAATCCCAAAAGATGATTTGCCTTTTCATTATGGGATATTGTGTGTGGATGGGAGAATTGTAATTTTTTTTATACATTTTGAATTCAGGCTTTAATACAAAAACATGTGCAATAAGTGACAAGGTATGAATAATTTCTGAAAGCACTGTTTGCAAATTTGTTGAAAATGAAATACAGAAATAATTCAATACATGTTACAATCACTTTTGGCAGCTATTACAGGCATACCCATAACCCATTTCCCCGAGTGGCGCAGCGGTCTAAGGCACTGCATCTCAGTGCTAGAGGTGTCACTACAGACCCTGCTTCGATTCCAGGCTGATTGGGCGGCACACAATTGACCCAGCGTCGTCCGTGTTAGGGTTTGGCTGGGGTAGGCCGTCATTGTAAAAAATGATTTGTTCTTAACTGACTTACCTAGTTAAATGAAGGTTAAATAAACACAAATTCAAATAAAAAATAACATGATGCAGCCACCACTATGCTTGAAAATATGAAGAGTGGCACTCAGTGATGTGTTATGTTGGATTTGCCCCAAACATAATGCTTTGTACTCAGGACATAAAGTTCATTTATTTGCCACTTCTTTTTTTCATTTTTACTTTAGTGCCTTATTGCAAACAGAATGCATGTTTTGGATTATTTTATTCTGTACATGCTTTCTTCTTTTCACTCTGTCAAGTAGGTTAGTATTGTGGAGTAACTACAATGTTGTTGATCCATCCTCAGTTTTCTCCTATCACAGCCATTAAACTCTGTAACTGTTTTAAAGTCACCATTGGCCTCATGGTGAAATCCCTGAATGGTTTCCTTCCTCTGCGGCAACTGAGTTAAGAAGGATGCCTGTATATTTATAGTGACTGGGTGTATTGATACACCATCCAAAGTGTAATTAATCATTTCACCTTGCTCAAAGGGATATTCATTGTCTGCATTTTTTATTTTCACCCATCTACCAATAGGTGCCCTTCTTTGAGAAGCATTGGAAAACCTCTCTGGTCTTTGTGGTTGAATCTGTGTTTAAAATCTACTGCTCGACTGAGGGACCTTACAGATAACTGTATGTGTGGGGTACAGAGATGTGGTAATCATTCAAAAATGATGTTAAACACTATTATTGCTCACAAAGTGAGTCCATGCAACTTATTATGTGGCTTGTTAAGCACATTTTTACTCCTGAACTTATTTAGGCTTGCATTAACAAAGGGGTTGAATACTAATTGACAATTTAGCTTTTAATTTGTTATTAATATGTAAAAGTATTCTATGGTGTTCAGGCCAGTGCCACAACATCTCAATTTAATCAATTTGAAATTGACTGTAACACAAAATGTGGAAAAGTAAAGGGGTGTGAGAACTTTCAGAATGCACTGTATACATTAACCCTAACAAATTAAATTAATTGTTCTGTTCTGTTCTGTTACCTGTCAGTATTTCTCTGGTTGATAGATAAGATATAAACATGAACACAGATTAAACCAATGTAACTCAATTATATTATATTGCTATATTGTTGCGAATAAATTAGGAATAGAATGTGAGTGAGCAGCCCAATAGTAATACTTCCTCTAAATAGGTGAGGGTTGCCCCTGTGCATGTCCTGCCTGTTTGGTTGGGGAGGAGGACAGGTTTGCCTGTGTAGAAGGGTCCAGGGTAGACTGGGCCAGGGAGGAAGAAGCAGAGGGGGTGAAGTGCAGACACCCAGCCACCCAACACTTTGACAGGCAGCTCAGGCTTTGTTTACCAGCAGTATCCCCATCCATGCTGATGAGGACGGAAGACGGCAGAAATAATGCATAAGGAAGGCTACACAGACACACACACACACACTTAGCTTTGCACACACACAGCTCCTCAGACAGGTATGACTGGGGTTAATGTAATACTTATGGAGGTGTTATGGGAGGGATGGGTACGTATGGGGGGATGATTTGGGGGGGTGTGGAGGGAGGGATGGTGAATAGGGGGGAAGGATTTGGGTCTGTGCTGCCGCCTCCTGCCTAGCGAAGTCCCTGCTAACCGACTGAGCGCAGCTCCTCATCAGCCTGGATTAGCTGCATGTCAGGATGGAGGAGACATGAGAGTGGCACTGGGTTGATAAGACACTGCACCACCACTGGCAGCCAGACACATACAAACACTCACATCCTATATATCCTCCTCCTCCTCTTCCTCCTCTTCCACCATCACCTCCTCCTCCTCTCCCTGTTACAGGCTTTAGTCATGGGACTGCGTTAGGGGATTCCAGGAACGAGGAGACGCTAGGAAAATAATGATGGGATTAGATATCCTGGATGAGCTGTTGGAAGCCGTCATGTTATGAATGTGAATGATATGATGTTAGTGTCTGTGTCCCAAATGTTCCCATAATCCCTATAGTGTACTACTTTTAACCGGAGCCTTATTGTCCATGGTCAAAAGTAGTGCACTTAACAGGGAATCGGTTTTAATTTTTGACAAAGCCTATGTGTGTGTTATTATCATGTCACCTTAGATGAAGAACAGGTTATGTTGTAGCCGCTGGGTCACACTTATCCATTGTCCATTATGTACAAATCCCTATCTTGGATATCAAATTAGGAGAATTGTATTTCCAGGTGGCAACAAGCCAGGTATGTTTTGTTGGGTACTGTAGGTTGTTAGTAACAAGTATGAGAGGTCTACAGTAATAGCACTGAGAGTTAGGCCAGGATATCCTCTCTGAACAACTTGTCCAGTGAAAGCTGTCATCATTTTTCAATAGAGCAAAAAAAAATAAACATAATAGTAAAACCTAGAATTTATTGTGGCTTTTGGTAGCTAGAACATTGTAGCTACGCCCGAGGCTAAAGCTTACCTGTGCTTTTATACATACTTTATTCTTACCTGTTCTCTTGCTATGTCTTGGACCCTGTACGATAGCTTTCTGCTTCAATTCCCCAGCCACAGCAAGCTGTTTGAATTCACAAGGTTGTGAATAAAACAAGCCTGGCCTGTTTCTTCTGCTCGAGTAGCTTAGTGTATAATTCAGGATCTTGCCATTGGTTATAAATTGACAAAGCCCACATAGAGAGCAACAATATCCCACCTCGCAGGTCTGGTATGGTTGTTAAAACAACACAAACAACAGACAACTAACTGTTCATCGGGCAAACAGATAATAGAAAATGAATTAAAGAAAAGATCGGAAAAGTGGTAGTTATCCAATAAAGTGGAAGCATTTGGTGTGGTGATAACCAGATAATGAAGGTTGGTGTGAATGGTGGTGCGGGTGAGTTTGGAGTGGACTAACACCATGGCACAGCTTAGCAATAGTCAATGGTTTGTGGTGCTAAGGAGAGGTCTGAGGAAGCTTGCTGTGGACAGCAGTATGCAGCTAGCTGGCTTTCTGTAGCGAATGAAGGTTAGTGTGTATGGTGGTGTGGGTGTGTTGGGAGTGAACACCACACCACAGTTTGTCAGTCATCAGTGGTTTGTAGTTAAAAGGAGCACTGAGGACTCCTAGCATGGACAGCAGTATGCAGATAGCTCGCTGTGGGGAGACACAGCTAGTCCATCTAGCTGCGTACTGTTGTCCACACCACGCATCCTCTCTACCAATACCACAACAACTCACAAACCCCTGATTATTGCCAAGGTGTGCTGTTATGGAGAATGTAGCACGGACAGCAGCAAACAGCTGCTTCCCATAGCTACCCTTCCCATAGCGAGATAGAGCTGAGAGAGCAGCCTGGCTAACAAAGCCACCGCCACCAGCCTGGTCTGAGGGAAACATGGAGCCTGAATATTTTATGACTCCTCCGAGCACAGAGAGACTACAGAAATGGACTGGCTATGATTGGAGAGGTGTTGCTCAGTGCTCACCAAAGGTCAAGACGTGAACCAACATAGAGAAACAGAAGCAAAAGGCTTGTTTGAGGAACACCAAAACAATACATCTTCCTGATAAGTACTGTATACAATGCTGTAAAGCGCCACATGTGTAGTTTTTCTATACATTACTACTGCTCTATCTCTGTTACAACCAAACACATACCGGTAACTGCCAAAGTAAAGGGAACACTTGAGTAAATGAGGGAGACGTAGTATGTTGAAAGCAGGTGCTTCCACACAGGTGTGGTTCCTGAGTTGATTAAGCAATTAACAATCCAGCATGCTGAGAAACATGCATTACAATGGGACAGCTGGAAATGTAATTTGAATATTGAAACAATGTTGCAAATGTCAGAGAGACAGACAGCAAGGTTTATACAGATTCTCCGATGTTGAAAACTAATTATTAGTCTAAAAGAAATGTGAGATAATGTCTAAATGCTTTTTATAGTGGAGATCATGTTTATAAATTGCTTGGTTGGGCTGATGAGACAGTGGATTGTGCAGTCAGATTGAATAGAGTAAATAGGCATTTTAACGTCATAGATTATGTCAGTGGTAACTTGTGGAATAGACACCGACTGGAATGCGGTCTTAACCAATCAGCATTCAGAATTAGACCTACCCGTTGTATAATTGTTTGATATGTAATGACATGCTCTGACTATGAGTATATCTTCTTGATATGCTTAGACTTTGTGTCCCAAAATAGCAATGTGAATGCAATGGCATTCCTCACTGAGACCTCTTGCAATGTGAGCAGAAGGATATCGAGTCCTTTTCCAAATCAGTTCTCTAAAAGTGGACTAAATGTACACCAACCTGCATCCATTACTGTCCGTCTCACAATTCTTCCTGCTCCGTATAGTTTAGAATAGATGGAGAAGACTATGGAGCTCCTGCAGAAATTAGATGTATATATTTTATTGTCATAATCCCATCCATTAAAACCACAGGATTGATGGAGATTTGGTCAGTTTTGCACACTCAAACAAACCACTAGCCACAGACCCATGCCAGACAATTAGCTAGACTACTCCTCTCAAACCCATGCCCGGCTACCAGTTTGCCTGTATGCTATCCAGCAGTGTTTCAGAGCAGCCTGCTGCCTATATGCCTGGCTGCCGACTGAGACTTGGTACTGGTCCAGTCCTGACCAGATGTAAGCCTGAGGGGAGATCTGTCCATGGTCATGCTATAGGTCAGGGTTAATGGTTGTTCTGAGGATCCATGTTAAGCACTGTTGAAGTCCAGCCTCTACAGTATGTCACCCTGCGAGAGCCCTGCCAGGTCCTAGTTCCCATCCCCGGGAGAGGTCAGAGGGCAGAGGGACCATTAGTCTCAGTCCTGCACTTCATTAGCCCTAGTTAAATACGGGTTTCCTCTACAGGGATGGCAGCAGTGTAATGGATGAAACCTGCATTGGCTCTGTCTAGCTTTTCTCTAGTGCCATGGTCTGTCTCTGTGCTGTATGTGACCGTAATAACTGCCATATGTTTCATGTGGTCTGGGTGTCTCTCCTGTGAGAGGAGGCTATATCAGGTCATATACGGTAGCTTTGAAGGTGGCCGAGTTTTGTCAAGTCAACATATCCACAGTTACTTATAGATCCAGTGACGTACGTATACAGCTTTCCTATCAAACCCTGGATGCACGTCCATGTATGAACTTTCCCCTCAGATATGTTTGTCAGTTATAGACTGACATGGAGGCCTAGAGTGTTACACATCGACAGGCCCTATTTTTCTGCTTTGAGAAAACACTCTTATGGGTCTTTTACACTGTCATCGATGGAACAGTGGCCTGCCACTATCCTTTTGGCCTTTCTCTCCACTGAAGAAGAACATCTCTCCAAAGTGCTACCAACCACTGATGGGCGACGCTGGCCGCTACCTGCTGGGCTAGCTGTCTGCTAGGTGTCAGAGCTGTGATTGCTTTCTGACCTAGGCTGCCTCTATTATGTCCATAATAAAACCTCCTCTTCCTCTGCAGCTGAACTTTAAGTGGGAGAAGCCGCCTGCCTCGCCGCACGCCTTTCCCTTTGATTTCACACGGCCGCTGGCATTTGATCCATAACGTGTCTCTTCTTCTGCGACCATGCGTCGTGATACCTCCGGGACCCCCGGGACCCCCGGGAACTGCCATCATGGTACAGTAGCCTCGCTGGAAGGCTTTGGTCTCACCAACACTCATCCCTGGCCTTTACTACAACTCTTTGATGAAGGGCCTTTTGACCAGATACAGGAGGCCATTTTAAGGACCTTTAAGGAGAATCTCATCTCTCTTGACAGAAGAACATGACCTTGATGATGGAAAAATAGCCTAACTACCGTTCAAAGTTTCCGTTCCGTTTCACAAGGAGCGACAAGGTATTTGATATGACAAAAATGTCAGATGGCAAAAATGTCAGATGACAAAAAATGTCAGTTTATCAAAGTAATTACCAGAAGTTAGAGAGAAACAAATCACTGTCTTCAAATGGACGTAACGTCCCTGGTGGAGGAATATTCCTGTGGATGGGCAGTCTTCTGTACCACTGTTATCTCCTTATTGTTTTGACGGTCTTTGATCCTGATGTTAGCTCAGCAGCACGTCTATCAGAAAATGCAGCTGGCTGGTGCAGTGCTGTAGGAGACGAACTAGACGGCAGGCCGATATCTCTCTTTACTGGGGGTATGGATTTGTCATCTAATGCTTTTGGAGGTGGAAGAAAGAGAGAGAGAAAGGGATGGTCACAGTGAGAGATGGGGGGAGTTGTGGGGTAGGAGATGGGGAGAGGGGTGAGAAAGGAGAGTTAGGGGGGGGTCTTTTTGAAGAGCATGGATGCATCATCCTATAACTTGGCGAGTTGGCTGCACAGGCCTGTCTGTCTGAAAGGACCCATTGATCAGCCCTGAGTCTCGTGTTCAACTCTAACCACCATCCTTCATCCCAACTGTCACTAAGCCATCAACATCAAATCTAGCCGCTTTCACATTAATTCGGCAGGCCTAAGAGCAGAGCAGAGCAGAGCGGAACTAGCTTTCTCTCAGATTCTCCTACAACCCCAATAGGCATGGGAGCGATAGAAAAAGAGCCCACTAGACTAGAAACACCCTGAACTGCTCCCTGCTGCCACGTCTCTGGCAGCCATTACTGCCTTTCTTGTGATTTTGTGACAGTTTTGGATATGTCACCTTCTGATCTGATGCGGTCGAGGGCTCGAGGGTGTGGGCTGGAGTAGAGAAGACGGAGTAGAAAACGAGCACTTTGCATTCAATTACTCCCTTTTTGGTCGTTGTTCCTCTGCCATGTGAAGAACAAAGACACACAAACAGACATCCAGAGGTGCTTTCTCCCATTTTTCATCCCTGTTGTCAAATTAATTTGGGTCTGTACAGTGTTTTCCTGGTTGCTGGATGGATGGCATGTGATTTATTGATTTATTTTTTCCTCTCTTCCATCTCTCCCTCCTTCCATTTGGAGGCTTGATGGAACAACAGGGAGGGTTTGTGTCCCAGAGGAAGGCTGTGTAGTGTACAACTCTGTACACGCCACTTTACACCAGCAGTCACTGTCGGGAACATACAGGAGAATTCAATTTACACTGCTTTTAGACAAATGTAAACATACCGCATGCAGCTGCAAATCTCCAGAGCACAGGGTCGTCAACCCCAAGCACACTGGAATGTGATTTTGTGAATATGTTTTCACAAAGGAAGTGTAAATTAGACCAGGTATATATTATATGAAAAATCTTGCATTATCTCTCCAAAGCCCCTTTGCTGTGAAAACACTTTATTTCACTGGTCGCCTTTAAAGTTCAAATTATGCCCGCGGAAAGTACTGTCAAACTCCTTTTGAAAACCCAACCTAATTATACAGATATATAACTGAAGAGAAAAGAAACGGTCACACATTCTGGGTTTGAAAATGCATGGATGTAAGTATGTTTCCGGTCCTACTGATGTTACTGATATTTCCGTGGCTGATGGTGTCTTCAATTAAAACGGTAGTTGTTTGAATTAATATCTCTCCCCATGGAGAGAGACAGAGGGGGGTTGGGGGTGGGGGGGGGGGGGGGTCGTCAGACTGCGGCAGGCAGATAGACAGACTCAAGGTTTCTGGAGGAAAGTGATGTCTTGAAGAGGAGTGATCCCCTGGCGCAGAGAAGTGTCAGAAAACCTCCCTGACGCCACTAATCCAGCATACGGACGGGAAAAATAGTAGAAGCCTCTCCAGTGATTAGCTTCCTAATGAACATGCCCAAAATGGAGGGAGAGCAGGAAATAGGTCAGAGGAACCGCTCGTTAGCCAGTCTGAGAATGTATCCTAAATGACACCCTGTTCCCTATATAGTGCACTACTTTTGACCATGGCTCATAGGGCTCTGGTCAAAATTAGTGCACTATATATGGAATAGGGTGTCATTTGGGATCCATCCACTTTTGTCCTCTAATGTTATGCAGATTATAAATTCTTTGGCAAGCAACTCCCAGAAGAAGATTAGGCCCAATAAAACAACATGGCCACCCAGCCCTAACTGGTGTAATAATCACTCCAATGTGTATCTCTGCCTTTTTTTTACAGGCTTGACAACACTTCAGTGTGCTTCAGATTGCTTAATTAACAGATGAATAAATCTCAACAGGACATCAGAAGAGAGGGGTGGAAATCAAGCTTCACTACGTCAACACAGGCATAGACAACATTATAATTTCTTAATGGGAATTTGCAGAACCCACAGATACAATATATATACACAAGTATGTGGACACCCTTTCAAATTAGTGGATTCGGCTATTTCAGCCACATCCATTGCTGACAGGTGTATAAAATCGAGCACACAGCCATGGACAAACTTTGGCAGTAGAATGGCCTTACTAAAGAGCTCAGTGACTTTCAATGTGGCACCGTAATAGGATGCCACCTTTCTAACAAGTCAGTTCATCAAATTTCTGCCTGGCTAGAGATGTCCCGGCCAACTCTAAGTGCTGTTATTGTGAAGTGGAAATGTCTAGGAGCAACCACGACACAGCCACGAAGTGGTAGGCCACACAAGCTCACAGAACGGGACCACCGAGTGCTAAAATGCCTAAGGTCACCATGTGCAATGCCAAGCGTCGGCTAGAGTGGTGTAAAGCTCACTACCATTGGACTCTGGAGCAGTGGAAACACGTTCTCTGGAGTGATGAATCACGCTTCACCATCTGGCAGTCCGACGGACGAATCTGGGTTTAGCGGATGCCAAGAGAACGCTACCTAACCGAATGCATAGTGCCAACTGTGAAGTTTGGTGGAGGAGGGAAATGGTCTGGAAATGTTTTCCATGGTTCGGGCTAGGCTCCTTATGTTCCAGTGAAGGAAAATCTTAACACGACAGCATACAATGACATTCTAGACGATTCTATTCTTCCAACTTTGTGGCAATAGTTTAGGGAAGGCCCTTTCCTCTTTCAGCATGACAATGCCCCCATGCACAAAGCGAGGTCCATACAGAAATTGTTTGTCGAGATCGTGTGGAATAACTTGACTGGCCTGCACAGAGCCCTAACCTCAACCCCATTAAACACCTTTGGGATTAATTGGAACGCCGACCTCACTAATTGAAGTGCCCGACCTCACTAATGCTCTTGTGGCTGAATGGAAGCAAGTCCCCACAGCAATGGTCCAACATCTAGTGGAAAGCCTTCCCAGAAGAGTGGAGGCTGTTATAGCGACAAAGGGGGATCAACTCCATATTAATGCACATGATTTTGGAATGAGATGTTCGAAGAGCAGGTGTCCTCATACTTTCGGTCATATAGTGTATGTGATGTTGTTGTTTTTAATGTACATATCATTTAATGGAAACAGATTTTATACAAATAATATTTCTTGGCTTGTATTGATTTTTGCTAATCTTTGTGTTGCTTAAGTTGTTTGTATCAACAGACTTTCCCAATTGAAGCCCAATTGCAGTTAAGACACCTTTTGTTCTGGTTGCTTTTCTTAATCCTTTTCCACAGTGCTTTCCCCACAGTCTTCTTCCTCTTATCTACCAAGCTCTGTGTTTGCTGACAATTGGCAGATCTGTTTTTATACTCTGTGTCATAAAAAGAAAATTAAACAGTGGGGTTGTTGCTTTTGATGTGAACAACTTAAACCATCAAAGATTTTAATTGTTGCTAAAACGCTTTCAGATCTTTGCTATTCCCTTTGCTGAGACTGGCTTCCATCTGTCTCCCAAACACTGCACCAGGAAAGGAATATGGCACACACACACACACACACACACACACACACACACACACACACACACACACACACACACACACACACACACACACACACACACACACACACACACACACACACACACACACACACACACACACACACACACACACGCACACACACACACACAGGCTAGGGGATTTGAACATACTCTCAGATTGACTCAATGATGAAAAAACAGACAAGCAGTATTCAGTTGTGAGTTATAGAAACAGAGGAATGAGAGGACTTCTGTGTATCTGTGAGGGTCATGCTGTTACTGACTGGCTAATTGAAGACGTATCTACTCTTTGCCTAAAGCCTGGGTAGGTGAATAGTTTACCTTAGGGAGGCGAGAAGTGAGCTTTCCATGAGGTGTCAGGCTCCTCTCTCTCTCTCTCTCTCTCTCTCTCTCTCTCTCTCTCTCTCTCTCTCTCTCTCTCTCTCTCTCTCTCTCTCTCTCTCTCTCTCTCTCTCTCTCTCTCTCTCTCTCTCTCTCTCTCTCTCTCTCTCTCTCTCTCTCTCTCTCTCTCTCTCTCCTACTACTACTACCACCACCACTCCTTCTAAAATGAAAGTCAAAGTAGGATTTAAAATGGCAAACGTTGCAGTAGTGGTTAGAAGTACAACTTCTCTTCTCTACTCTGTGCCAGTAGTCTCTCTCTCTGCCCCAGTCAGCCTTGGCCCCGGCCTCAACCTCACCGCTTTTATATTTCCTTTGTTGGAGTGGCTGCACTGAGACAGTGGTTCTCCTACCCTCCATCCACCCTCTTCCACAATCCTCACCCCTCCTTAACCATTCTTTACCCCTCCTCCTTTGTGGCTCTGAAAAAGATGACTGCCTATTAACAACCTACCTCCCCCCTTCACCACCTCACCCCTTCCTTCCTTCCTTCCTTCCTCCCTCCATGCCTCCCTCTCTTTCTCTTTTTCTATCAGCCTTTCTCTCATACCCTGGCTTTATGCTTAGCAAACATCAAAGGGACCTATCATACCCCGATGTTTTAAATCTTTTAACAGGGAATAACAGCCAAAGAACATCCAGATCCCTGGCGTCCCACAGCCATGTCACCGTGTCGTCTTCCACCTACTCCCCCTGCTTCCCCCGCCACAACGCCACCATCTCCAGGGGAGGGCCTCCCACTCCCACCAACCAGGTGGAGATCTCTCCTCTCTCTAGTTGGTGCATGTCTCTCTACTCCAGCTCTGCAGGAACATGAGGGGCCCAGGCTCTCTATGTGCTTCACTGTGATCAGTGGCTGGGCCAAATTCTGTTTGAAATGAGAATGGGCTAATTTTGATCAGCCTCCCTACTTGTCCTCCGTGGCTCCGTGGCGGCTGGGGGAAGTCCCAGGTGTCTCAGCATGCCAAGGGTCATCATTAGAAAACGCATGCCGCCTTCAAAGAAAATGAAGAGAACAAGAGAAAAGAAAAGCAGACAGGCAGGCGCGCCGCCATTGCGTCTTGTGGAAATATTTCTCTTTTATTTTTTTCCTTCAACTCCTCTCTCTTTGTTAAATGTATAAAAATTTATGAAGAAAATGTACACAACCCACGCAGGCTCTTTCCTTTCTCACAGGCTCTCCCATGTCTCTAATTTTCTCTTTCTGTATCTCATGTTTTTTTTTTCTTCTCTTCTTTCTGTTTAATTTCGCCCCCTTCTTCCTGGCTTCGGTTGGTGTGTATATAGTAAACAAACCAAATAGTTGCAGAAAAGGACGAGACGACCTAGCGGAGGTATTTTGAGGGGGCTCATTTCTGAATGTGGAATTCTGAAGGATATGCCTGATCAAACGGGGCTCAATATCTTTCAGCTGTTCAAAGGGACTGGTATAAAACAAATGTGATGTGACCAAGAATAGAGGAGCTATCATTAAGAGAACGGAAGCAGATAACGACAGGTAAGCAGAGGAAGACATAGCCACGTTCTAATTCTCGACCCTCACTGAACAGATGCACATTTGTTTGCTTTCGCCTGGCTGTCTTGTATGTCTTCCCATGTTTTTGATATCGATTAGGGAGGGAATGTGTTATGTTGGAATCTCAGACAGAGACACCGCTATGCTATAGCCTGTCAGAGCCAACCGTTGAGTTGATTGTTATTCTGTGCGGTGCGGTGTAGTGTGTGAGCAGCACGGGAAATGGGGAAGGAAGGATACTTCTGCACACAGGAGTCGCTAGGAGCTAAACGTCTCTTATGGGCTTGTTGAGTTTTATGTAATCTCCGTGTTGTTCTATAATGAGGATGACAGTATCCATGTGAACTTAACAATCTCTTATCCTGTGTGTGTGCATGTGTGTTTGCATGTGCTTGTGCGTGTGTATATGTCGTTATGTGTAGTCTAGGATTTCACGATCCCAGAGCAGAAGAAGCTAACGTTATCAACACCTCCATTAACCTTCACCCGGCCTGAGCCATGCAATCCCTTATACAGTACATAATAACAATACATAATTGACTGTGTGCATGGTTCAGTGGAGGCTGCTGAGGGGAGGACAGCTCATAATAATGTCTGGAATGGAGTCATGGGAATGGTATCAAACACATGGAAACCACGTCGTTGATACCATTCCATTGATTCCATTCTTGACATTATTATGAGCCATCCTCCCCTCAGCAGCCTCCAGTGGTATGGTCACTCTGAAGATAATCCAACCCCATAATCACATGTAAAGCATAATAAAAAGTCATACATCAGTATGGTGCATAAAAACACATGCCTGTCTGTGTATGGTCACACTCATAATCTCATGTAAAGCTTGAAAATATGCCAGTAATGTATAAAATCCATGGTAGTCTTTTGTGAGAAATTATTTGTATGATAAAGGACGCCTCTAGACTAACAGCAATTGTCCCACAGGAGAGAGCTGTATCTACTTCTGTATGTAAAATAAAGAATGAATTAATTCATTTATTGTATAATGCAACCAATGAAATGAATTAAGGGGTCCACAGCTGTTGTAGGTCAACGGAGGACATACATTTTCCAGTGCCACGAGTTCTCCCTCCTAAGATTTCCCGATAAATATTTCTGGAGGTCTTGGATGAATTTTTCATGTCTGAGTTGTGAAGATGAAAGGAGGGTGTCGGGTGGAGGGATTCAGGGGACGGGTAGAGCCGTTCCTCAGCTGCTCCACTCGGCTGTTTAGCCTGACACACACCACGAGAGCTGCCTAGCTACCAATCTTTATCAATGACATCAACGACATCCACCGCCACATTATTGCTATAATTACCCAACGCTTTGTTTGCGTCCCAAATGGCACCCTATTCCCTACAGTATATAGTGCATTACTGTTGACCAGAGGCCTCTGGTCAAAAGTAGTGCACTATAGAGAATAGGATGCCATTTGTAGGCACTCTTTGTCACGGGCCTCCACAGCGTCATTAGAGGCGGTGCAAGTAGGTAGCCTAGTGGTTAGAGCGTTGGGCCAGAAACCGAAAGGTTGCTAGATTGAATCCCCGAGCTGACAAGGTAAAAATCTGTTGTTCTTCCCCTGAACAAGTTCCTGGGTTGTCGTTGTAAATAAGAATTTGTTCTTAACTGACTTGCCTAGTTAAATAAAAAAATATATTAAAAAAAACGGAGAGGAAAGAAGCCATCCAGTTAGGTAATTAAGGTGCTTAGGGGGGGGGATCTTGTAAATTAGAAGCATTCACCTCCAATGTGATTTCCTGTCCACATCCTTTAAAAGATTAAATTATGTAATAGTGATCAAATAGAGCAGTGATCTATGGTACTGCTATTGGGCCCATTCTCCCTAAAGTCACAGCGGTAAATAATACTGGAAGCTCTGAGAGGATGATGTCATTCAGCAAGAGGCTGGAAAAACTCTATACTATATTGTACCTTCAAAAAGTATTCACATCCCTTGACTTTTTCCACATGTTGTTGTGTTACAAATTGGGATTAAAGTGGATTTAATTTCAATTGTTTGTCAAAGATCTACAAGCAAAATTATAACATTTGTAGAACATAATGAAACTAAAACACTAATATATATTGATTAGATAAGTATTCAACCCCCTGGGTCAATACATGTTAGAATGACCTTTGGCAGTGATTACTGTCTTTCTGGGTAAGTCTCTAAGAGCTTTGCCCACCTGGATTGTACAATATTTGCACATTATTATTTTTTTAATTCTTCAAACTGTGAAGTTGGTTGTTGATCATTGCTAGACAGCAATTTTCAAGTCTTGCCATAGATTTTCAAACCGATTTAAGTGAAAACTGTAACTAAGCCACTCAGGAACATTCAATGTTGTCTTGGTAAGCAACTCCAGAGTATATCATGTTAAACACTCCTGAACTTATTTAGGCTTGCCATAACAAAGGGTTGAATACTTATTGACTCAAGACATTTCAGCTTTTCATTTTTCATTCATTTGTAAGAGAATTCTCAAAACATATTTCCACATTGACATCATGGGGTATTCGGTGTAGGCCAGCAACACAATATCTCATTTTAACCTGTTTAAAATTCAGACTGTAACACAACAAAATGTGGAAAAAGTCAATAGGTCTGAATACTTTCTGAAGGCATTGTACATTCAGACTTTTTCAGACCGCCTTTCAAACACCTTGGTACATACAATTTACAGTATAACAGCACATTTATTTTCTTCTCTAACCGTGATCCATCAACTAGATTGGTAGTGATCGATGGTCAAAACGGATCTATGTCAACATTATGATATCACCTTCTTTTATCTGCTCACAGATTGCACTCTAGTTCTGTGTCAGGAAATATCGTTCCCTCCCCCACCCCATCCAGGGAAGAAGCAAAGCTAGCTAATTCAGGAGAAAACATCTGGCACAAGGGCAAGATAACAACAATATCCCACCTGGGATACATACATCCACCGTACAATCTTTCTAGAGCTCTAACCATCTCAAACAGCTATTCACATGTCGAGGTTTGAAAACACCAACAATTAGCTTCACTTTGAATCATTTTTCTCTCTTCCCTGTTATTTTCAGTGGCACAACTTTCATGTTCTTCTTATGAATCCACTCCACAAGGCCAAACACTCTTACTAATTGAGATCAATCTGTGTGTAAATTGCAGGGTGTCCCAGTGTCCCACTCCCAGCACCTACACACAGACTCCCTGGAGAAGCAACATATCAATTAACACTTAGTTCATGTTAATTGAATCCTCCTAAATAATAAGTAGAACAATATTTGACCCGCTTAAATGGAAGTCTGCCCCGAGAGAGAGAGGGATAGTCATGTGTAGTCCCTCCCTGTCACCTCAAGACAAACTAGGTTGAAACCAATTTGTTTAATCTTAATGGTGCTATTCTTCAAGGGTGTTCTGCCCTCATTTGGGTGATGATTTGTAGGTTTATTTGCTTGATCGTTTGTTTCGTGTGTGGTTTTCTGTGTTTGTATTTTTTTTAACTTCCGTAGTCACATGGAAAAGCAGCTTAACTTCACCAATAGCTCCAAACACTCAACACTTTGTTGGACCAATTGCTTAATTCCTTTGTATTCTGGCTGATCAATGCATTCACTTCAAAGAGATGGGAAGCGTCTGCATCCATAAAGCATTGATCAGTTCTAATACAAGTTATTAACATACAACTTGTTTAACAAGTCAGGCCTCTGTACTGTATCTGTGAATCAAGTGATGCATTGATGAAACCAGTCCAGGATTGTCAATGTTCTTAAACTTTGGACAAACACTCCTTCTCTACTGCAGAATGGATGGGATTAACCATCATCCACCATATAATCGCTCTCTCGCTTGCTCTCTTCTACCCTTTCTATTCTATTCACTTCTCTCACTCTGACTCTTCTCTCACTCTGACTCTCTCCATAGCTCCGTGTCTCTTTCTCCCACCCCCTCTTTGTCTCTCTGCCCCACTCTCTCTTCATCACGAGTATACTTTACTGAGGGGAAAGGTATTAAACAACCTCATGAATAGCCGGGGGTTCCTACCAAGGCGGCATATCTTTTTCATCAACAAAAATAACTCTTCAGGTGCAGTAAAAGCATGCTTAGAAACTAAAAGGCCATTTTTACCGATGAGGCTAAACACACACGCACACACGCAGGCACACACACATACACACGCTCACGCATGCACACGCCCACACACCACACAAAACACACACACACACACAAAGAGTTGGCATGTGGAAGCAGTGCCAGGGAAACTAGACCAGGGCATGGATTGCTGTTATGCCTTGGTTTATGGACTGCTTACAGGGTAGGGAAACTAATATGTGATTCTGTAATTTACATGACCTATCCCTTTACACAGTGGACCGTTTCTTTTATACTGTTTTTCACACTGTGTATTCATATACTGTATTCTACATATAGCTAATTTTAATATATCTACTACTGTACATTACATTTGACTTTCACTGTTAATACACACCACATATTTATATACTGGATTCTTATTTACTGTATATACTGGATTCTGAAGAATAAATTATGTTTTTTAACCTTTATTTAACTAGGCAATTCAGTTAAGAACAAATTCTTATTTTCAATGAGAGTCTAGGAACAGGGGGTTAACTGCCTTGTTCAGGGGCAGAACAACAGATTTGTACCTTGTCAGCTCGGGGATTCGATCTTGCAACCGTTCAGTTACTAGTCCAACACTCTGACCACTAGGCTACCTGCCGCCCCCATGTGAGGCAAAACACAGATTTTTTTAACATCCTTTGAAGCTCCAATTACAATTTTGAAAGACACCTTTGTGGAATTGTTGTATAATTTTTTATAAAAAACATGGAATTTATAAACAAAGAATAACATTTTAAGTGAGAAGAAGGGATTGGTCTAAAGCTGAAAAAATAAAGGAAATTCACATGAGCACCAGAAAGCCTACTCCACCAATGCTCTACCAAGGTTGTCCAGCACATACCTTTGACCTACGGTACTACAGTAGCTACTGTATGTTGGTATTGTACTTGGGTATGCAAACAATGGGTATGCAGGTTGCTTAGGATTCAAACCTTCTCAAACAGCCATATATCATATTTCCCATCATGCTTTATTGCAGGGTGATTTTCTAAATTGTTTTAATATCTGTGTTTTTGCATGTACATTAATTGGTTGATTATTTTATGCTACACAAGGATAAACTAATCCAATCTGTTAATAGTCTGACTTATTGAACCCATTACTGAGATGGTTGTTCCAGTTTAGATGATTGATGCAGCCTCAATATTTAATTTTCCCTTCCCTGGCAGTCATTCTGAATGCAGGTTGCGGGTGATAAAAAATTCCACTTGTTGTATATCTTAACTCTGTCTGGATTCCAATTGGAATTAAACATCACTTTGCAAGCCAGAATAATGTGAGTTGAAGGCCTGATGTGGCCAGGAGTTTCCTAACACCACTGTGTTAGGGTATTACTAGGCCCTCAAAGAAAGGCCTTATGGTATATGTCATGTATTGGGATAAATCATTTAATTTTAAAGGCTAATAAGGCTGGTGGAACCGTTCATAGATAAAAGGGTTCTCAGTTGAATCCTTCATGGAGGGTTTTAGGCAGAACCCTTCATATAGGGTATACATAGAGGGTTCTAGGTAGAACTATTTGCAGGGGGTTCTATTAAGAACCCTACATAGAGGGTTCCAGGTAGAACACTGCAAAGAGTTCTAAGCACCAAAAAGGTTTTCCCAATGGGTACAAACCAAAGAACAGTATATGGTTCTTCTTAGCACGTATTTTTCGAAGAGTGCAGTGTTATTCGGGTTGTTAACTGGATTTGTTCTCACAGTCGTGATTTGTAGTTTTTTCATTAGTATTTGTGTACTTGTTTGACATTTTTACTGCATTGTCAGGAGCTAGTAACACAAACATTTCACTGCACCCGCTACAACATTTTCGAAAATGTGTATGCAACCAATAAACTTTTTGAAAGCTAAATTAAGCCTTGGAAAACCATACAGGGCTCTATTTTAACAAATCTAACGCAATAGTAAATCTTAGAGCTGGCAGTAGAGGTATAGGTTCAGGGGTGTGTCAGAAATATTTTTGCTGCAACCAAAATGATGGGTGCAGTAGCTGGTGGTGGCGGGAAATGGCAGGGTTTTGATGAATATATAAGTTGTGGGTGTGTCGAGACTTGGCCCCTCACTGGCCAATCAGAACGTGCTCCATGGCTAAATATGTGGTTGCTTCAAGTTGTGTATTTACAGTCTTTTATGTATTGCGTTGTCATCAACTCCAATTCGAATGTTAGCCCGTTATAGCCTAGTTCATTAAATATCCCGCTCCATATTTGCTAAATATGTTCCAAAACATTTTTGCAGTCCACAGTCTTCTAATTGCATTGCTTCAATATGGAAATACATTGTTAAACATAGGCTATAGCAGAGAGGAAGAGGTGAAGCGAAAGGTTTTACTCCACCTAAAATCTGTCCACGAAAATAAAAAATGTCGAATTCGGTCAACAACAAAAAATGTATTATTAATTTGCAACGTGAGGCTTATTTGTTCGAATGGAAGTTCCGTAATGGTTAGGAAGTTACAAATACACTGATATGAGTGGACGCATGTGGCGTTTTGGCAACTTAAAAAAAAAAACATTTTATCGAAGTTGTGCCTGTTGTCATGAAGATAGACAGAGGACTCATTGTGAATTTAACCAGTTTTAACATGGACATTGCCATTGACGGCTCCCCCATTTTAAAGTAGTCAACTGGGTGGGGATTCCTATGAGTTGGGAGCAATCAGCCAATGAAGAATAAGAAAATGTACTACTTTAAAATGGAGATAGCCTCAATGGCGCTGCCCATGTTGTCACAGACGATATAATGGCACAGATACAAAGATGAGTCCTTTATCTATCTCTATTGCCACTTGTTCATGCGTGTATCTGCCCTCTCATTTGCTAGAAAGGTCCCACGTGATCTAGCCTCCTCCATAGCCACGGGAACTAGTTTGGGGGTTGGGGTGCTGCAAATTGCAGGAAA
Organism: Salvelinus alpinus; assembly: GCF_045679555.1. Classification (NCBI taxonomy): domain Eukaryota; kingdom Metazoa; phylum Chordata; class Actinopteri; order Salmoniformes; family Salmonidae; genus Salvelinus; species Salvelinus alpinus. The sequence continues at coordinate 34,904,166 of NC_092091.1, read as the reverse complement.
AAAATTGCCCACACTGAAGACGTCTATATTGGTCCGCTAATACAGGACTAGACTAGACAACTAAATGTATTTGACTGTTTACCAGCAATTCTAACTTGAGTCTGATAATTATCTGTACAAAACTGTATGATAATACGATAATACTTGGAATATAAAAATACTTGATATATGTTTTCCAGTTTCTTGAAATACTTTGCACACAAAAAAAGTGCTTGTTTTCCATGTTATTTGATCAATAGTTTATTTTTATTTGATGTGGATGTTTTGTGTCTTTGTCCATAACATTGCACCTTTTGATGTAAATGTTTGAAGACAGGGTTTTGTTCTTTCTGGATTCCATAAGAATGACAATCGCAGAGAAAGGGACAGGGCAACAACTCTTACAAATCCAACTATTGAATCCTGCAAGATAATTAAGAACAGTATCTAACTACCTTTATTGCCAAAGTTGAGATGCTGAAAAAAAAATGTCCCCTCGTTACAGACATCCATATCGGTCCGCGAATACTAGTAAAGGCTCAGGGTACTGCTTTTGTGAAGAAGAAAAAATCATACAAATGTTTTGCCAGGGGGTGCTGCAGCACCATCAGCACCCCTACTTCCCGCTGCTATGGGTAAATTGACAAACCTTGTGTTAGGGCTGGAGAATGCCAGTGTGACAGTTTTTACACGACGAAATTGCAAACTAACATGCGTTTGACACTTATGCCTACGCCTCCTTAGCACCAGACGGAAATAGAGCCCACAGTGTCTTAATTAATTCCGGCTTTAGTGGGTTTAAATAGCTTCTTTAGCGTAGAAATATGCAATCTCCTGATACAGGCTCAGTCCCCAAAGGGTCTCCTCTTTATGGCCTGGACTGGTGTACATTTCCCGTTACGTCAACAACCTGGGTTGTTCTTTTAGATGCACATACAGTACCTGCTGCATTATTACCTCAAACTGACCTGGGCATCGTTCATTTGCGTAGTTTAGTACTTTGAAAAATATCTAAATTGTTCTGGCCAAAACTTCTGTGTACACTGCAAACTACAAATCAATAAAATCAGTGCAAAGTTTTGCAGCAAAGCAATTATTGCAGTTGACTAGCAGCTTTACTGGGGTTTTAGACTAACACAGAGTGGTTAATATTTAAATATCTATGCACCCTACACACATTTATATTTCATCGGGTTTCCAATGCAGTTTATACTCAAAGCAAAGTGTTGGACTGCGTAATTATTTCAGTTTAGAACTTTTTCCAATCCATTACTTCCATAAATACAAGAATTTGAGTTATAGCTCCTCAGAGGACTAATTTAAGAAAGGCATGTATTAATTAAAACAACCCTAGATGGAAAGTGGAGAAATCCCTAAATAAGCTATTGGTTGAATAAGATGATTTCTCTCCTTCAAAAGAAACAGGGACAATTATTGGAGGAAGCAGTGGTTATTTTTCTCCCTCTCGGCTGATTTAGTCTGCTACACGCAGGTCTCTCTCTCTTTATTTCTCTCTGGACACCTCAAAAAAATAAAGCTTCCATCAATCAGTGTGAACCCAGGCTGCCCATTCTCATAGCTTAGAGCAGAGGGAGAGTAAGGAGACACACACACACAAACACTGGACAACTACACAAATGAGACCCCAATGTCATCTGTGGTCATTCGATGGAATTAATTGTAGTAATAGTCAATCAGATTAGATGAACAATATTAGATAAATGGAATGTTGTATGTAGATATTATAAAATAGATGAACATTTGAATATTAATTTGTCTCTCTGTGTCTGTGTTATTAAATAATATGGTTTATAAAATTTCCAGTCTGTCTTTTTTGTTGTTGTGTTGTGTCAATTCTTTAGTTGTGTTGTGTGTGTCCATTGTTGATCTCTGAATCCAGAGTCTGGAATAATGAAATAAATATTGAGCTGTTTAATATTTTAGAGCCAACTAGGAGGAAAGTGGTAGTGTTTTTCTGCCAGACCTTGTCCCCCCCCCCCCCTCCTCCTCTCTTCACAAATGCATTGTGTGCTGTGGCCAGGCTGATCCATCACTCTGTGTCTGGTGGGAAAAAAAGCACTTTCCCAGGGTGTGTTTTTTATTTCTGCCAGCGCTGCTGTTTCCGTGGCACCCGTGAGACCACGCTGATGGACACTGGTCATCACAGGAGGAGAGCTGGGGGACTCCTCACAACCTTCTATACACCCCTCTACCTCATCCCTATCCACACACACACACACACACACACACACACACACACACACACACACACACACACACACACACACACACACACACACACACACACACAAACACACACACACACACATGTATATATGCACATGTAAGCAGGCACACACCCACACAAATAAACACATTGATATACACACACATTCCACACCTTTCCACCCAAGCCTCCAACATCACCCCTCCCTATCCCACCACTCACCTCATGTGTCCTGCCATCACCTTCTCCCATGTCCACCCTCTCCAGTCAAATCAAATCTTATTGGTTGCATACACATATTTAGCAGATGATATTGAGGGTGTAATGAAATTCTTGTGTTCCTAGCTCCAACGGTGCAGTAATGTCCTACAATACACACAAATCTAAAAAGTTAAATAATATAATTCTATATATATATATATATATATATATATATATATATATATATATATATATATATATATATATGAGGATGTATAGACACTATGGACAGTATATGGATAGAATATGTGGTATATCTGAAGAATAGTATATGTACAGAAATAGTTAATAGGACAGGCCCCGTCGATGTGGATGGGGGCGTGCTCCCTCTGCTGTCTCTTGAAGTCCACGATCAGCTCCTTCGTTTGGTTGAAGTTGAGGGAGAGGTTGTTTTCATGTCCTCTAGTCCTACCTAGTCCTCTCTTGTAGCTAACGTGACGAGGTCATCAGAAAAAGAGCATGTCATGATTAGCATGTCATCAAAGTGTGACAGTAAGGATCATAATTAACAGGATTATTAACAGGCCATTAAGGCTGGAAGGTCACTGCAATTCCAGATAAAAGCAACAGTGAGGGTGAAATTGTAGTGAGGTAAGTAGCTTGACTAATCATAGACAAGCTACTAAGGTGATTGTTTTTTTCCATTCTGCAGTTATTCACATACTGGTCTGATATGGAGGTGCATTGCAGGAGACATTACAAAAATTCATACAGTGTTTCATTTACCAACTGTGATGCCTGGTTTGCATTGTCGTTGGAGAGAAAGCTAGGTAGCTAGGGGAGGATGGGGGTTGTGTGTGTGTATATGTGCTTAGAACAATTATGTTGCAGTAAATATATTCAAATTGAAGTCTGCTCCAGTTTTACTCAGACAAACTGAGATTTGATTTCCAAAATGCTTGCTCGTCTCGTTCTACACAAAGAAGCCAGCGGGGAGAGAGGGAGAGAGAGAGAGAGAATGAGAAAGTAAGAGCGAGTGAAAGTGAGAGAGAGAGAGAGAGAGAGAGAGAGAGAGAGAGAGAGAGAGAGAGAGAGAGAGAGAGAGAGAGACGGAGCAATCACTGGAGAGAAGTGAAGAGAGCTGGAAGGCAAATCTAGGTGATGTGTATGTTCTCTGAGCGCCCCTGGGTCTATCCTGGGTAGGTAGGATCTGACAAAGAGATCTGTACGGGGGGAGAAATCCTCCACTCTGCTAGAGCATGGGAAATTAAGCTCAGATAAAGATTCACTCTTAAACATATTCCCTTCTCTCTTTCTTTTTTCTTCACATTCTTTTTTCTCTCCTCTGCAGTAGCAGGAGAAATTACTAATTGTACTATTTGATCAACCAAAACAGTCCTGGTTGATAAGACCTTCTGCATCCCAAATGGCACCCTATTCCCTTTATAGTGCAGTACTTTTGACCAGGTCCCCATAGGGCTCTGGTCAAAAGTAGTGAAATATATAGGGAATAGGGTGCCATTTTGGACACATGCGTGTAGTTGGTGTAGCAGTCCCATCACTGGTTGTTAAGACCTCTAGGTGCTGGTTCAGTCCCAGTTTAGTCTCCCTGAGGTGTTTGTTCAAAGGGAACCTCTACTAAGCCTCCTGGGGATGTTTAAGTCATTGCTATGTTAAGTATTTAGAGAGAAACTCCACAAGTTTGGTCCTGTCTGCCAGATCCACAACTCAACTGTCACATCGCATTAGGTCCCAAAGAATTCTAATTGGAAGGAATTACAATCTGACCAATCACATCATTTTGACAAACCCAGGCCACCACCAATGACAAGTGGGACATGGGGCTACTGTTTCTTTTTTGGCGCAGACATTTAATTAGAATATTAAACAACACGACACTAAGTGCATTAAATTAGATGATTAAGTAAGATTATAGCTGCGATGGCTTTCTGGTTCCCTGTTTTGATATCAAACAGATTTAGGCAGAGCAAACAGTGTTTTTTTTTAGGGGTTGATTTATGAATAATTGAATAAAGTCAGCGGAGGATACATCAATTAAGTGGTACTGAATTGTGTGGAATTTCTCATTCAGAAATTGACACTCAGCAAACATCTTAGCAAGTCTTGTGAGTAATAAGGTTCTCGGGTTCAAAATGCATATTATTATTATTTTCTGGGGACAATAATAGCAGTGAAACCCTTCTGACTAAGTGTAATATATTATGATGAATGTTACTATTTTTTGGTAAAAGAACTCAATGCATACATTGCAGATATAGCAATGAGTGTTATCAAATATGATAAGAATAAGGACTTTGAATTATTGTAATGAAATGTCAAAATACATTTGATTCAAACCACATTATATATTCACTACAAGCAATATAGATGATACAATTTGATGAAGCTCAGGTTGACTGTAGGCTGTATGTTGATTGTTCAGTCAGTTAAATCAGGAGTCACTCTAATATTAAGGTTTGAGCGCCATCTAGCTGTAGATTTAGAACATAACAAAAACACGGTTCACAAGTATTGTGAAAGGCCGGCTGACGGTTGACGGTATACGAGGGAGTTGTGTACGTTGGTCGCATGAGGCTCAAATAAAATACAATTTATTTATATAGCCCTTCTTACATCAGCTGATATATCAAAGTGCTGTACAGAAACCCAGCCTAAAACCCCAAACAGCAAGCAATGCAGGTGTAGAAGCACGGTGGCTATGAAAAACTCCCTAGAAAGGCCAAAACCTAGGAAGAAACCTAGAGAGGAACCAGGCTATGAGGGGTGGCCAGTCCCCTTCTGGCTGTGCCGGGTGGAGATAACAGAACATGGCCAAGATGTTCAAATGTTCATAAATGACCAGCACGGTCAAATAATAGTAATCACAGGTTCCATGATTGGTGAAGCCTGTAGAGTTGATCCATAGTTCGGGGAATGGGAAATGGCGGAGAGCAGTGAGGACAAAATGGAGGAAAAGGAGAAAAAGTTGGTGAAGCAACAGCTGCGCTGGAATGCAAACAATGTGGGTGTCAGTTATGATGGTATGGAGCGGGAGGATGAGGGTCAAGGACCAGAATGGTCGGTAGTGGAAAGACATAGGAAGAAGAGAGATCATGAGATAGAAAGCAGTGGAGCGTCTAGTAAAGAAACCATAAAGAGGGCCAAGGTAGGAAGCAAGAGTAGTGATGTGTTGGATTGGAAAGTGGTGATAGTGTTTGATGAGACCACAGGGCCTCACTTACACCCTATCCGACTAACTAATGCCGTAGAGAAAGAGGTAGGTGAAGTGAAATTAGCCTGGTTTATTGGAAATTGTAGATTGTTAATATTGTGTGGTAGCCAGGCTCAGCAAGAGAAGATGTTGAATTCATTACGGTAAATGTGGAAGCAATGTGAAGGTTATGTGCTGTAATTGTGGGGGAGAACGCAATGCAGCATTTGGTGGATACCAGGTACAAAGAGAGGCTAGAGAGGCTCAGAGATATAGGATCAGTCATGATGTATTGTATGCAGAGGCCGTAAAACAGAAGTTAGGGATTTATTTGTTTTTGAATTGTATTTTCATGGTAATACAGAATTGGGCAGATCATGATTGATCGTACATTCCAGCACAGTATGTGGAGGAATGCGCTTAAATGATTGTTTCCAGACCACCATGATATCATAGAAGAAGAAAAAGAAGATTGTGAAAGGCCTGCTATCCATGCTAGAGAGCACCAGATTATTGTGATGATCTTAAATTGGAAATTATTTCCCTTATTGTAAAATGTATGACTTAACTACCAAATATTTATCTCAGATTTAACACAGCAACAAGACAGATTGGACTATGGAAAGGTGTTCGAGCAACAAGATTTACCAGATTTAATACCAGGCCCTATGACTCAATAACGCTGTGTGAATAATTAATTTTGAAAGTGTGAACGTTTAAGAAGCAGCAGAGCATGTTTCAAAAGTTATTTTAGAAAAATGAAGTGTCTACAGGTCGCTCTCTTTGGACTATTACTGTTTCTTGTTGTTCTCTCCATTTCCCTCACTGTTGCAGCTGATATTGTGAGTGTCCATCCAGGCTTTTTCTGACCTTCTGTGAGGCAGCAGGCGTGTGGATAAGCTAAAGTACATTTTCAAGACCCGTAGCTCAAATCAAAACCTCATTATAGATTTTACCTCCAAGGGAACCCAGGTCTCACAAGGTCCTTGGCAATTTTACCTGTAGAGGAAGCTAAAAGGGTTAGAGTCCCCAAGGATGGGTGAAGGGGGAGGGTGTGAAAAGAGGGAGGACAGGGGTGGGAGACATAGCCTAGCCCAGGACCCCAACCCTCATCTATGCTGTGCCAAGCAGGGGGGCAACACAGGTCCAAAATTGAGATTTATAAACGCTTCAACGTCCGTGAACCCCAGAATATCAGGGCCAGCACCACAGGGGAGAGAAGAGAGGAGAAAGCAGAGGAGAGGAGTGGAGAGGGGGATACATCTTCCAATCTAGGGGTATGGGTTGCGTCACAAATGGCGTACATAGTGCACGACTTATGGGCCCTGGTCAACAGGGGATAGGGTGCCATTTGGAACATAGAGATAGAGATGAAGTGCTCTGAGTCTTTCACTATGTAAGGGGATCACCAGGGGAGTTATAGCTTCCTTCAACCCACCTTGCCATCCTGCCCTCCAAATAATATATTTAACAGTTATTAGAGGACCCTGGTCTCTCTGTGAGTCCCCACACCCTCCTAAACCATGAGTTCCCACACCCTCAGTAACCGTGTCTACTAACAAGAAAGACGGAGGCCAATGAGGCAGCCAGATCGCATCAGGACATCTGTCACTTTACAGCCACGGTCTCCTTAATGAGGGACAAGGCTACCCATGATGCCCTGGGCACGCGATCGGAAGAAGGGGAGGAGGAGAGGGTGGTTAGCAGTGGCTGGGGGCGTTAACGGGGCAACACAGCCGTCAAAGTCATCCGATGCCCTTTTTCTAAAACAAGTTGTTCCAATTATAGCAAATCAGGGTGATCTGTGGCACTAAACTATCAGGCCGCTGTGGCCAGTATGCAGCAGACTGGAGACATCAAAGCTGCCAACCAACCAACTGTGGGTGCCATGGTGGACTTCATAGGGGTGGTGTTCCAAATGCCACCCTATTCCCTTTTTAGTGCACTAAGTTGACTAGGGGCCATAAGGTTCTGGTAAAAAAGTAGTGCACTACAAGGGGGGATAAAGTGCCATTTGGGATGCACATAGAGAGTTTCAACACCAAATGTTTTCAAAATACTCTGTCTTAATTTGTAGGGGTAAGAGAGAGGGGTGGAGGGGGTAGGGGGTTTGCACAGAGGGGGGAGAAAGATGCCCTACAGAAATCATTAAAACATAATTACAGCTCATCAGCTATGCAAGTGCTTACAAGAGGCCATCACAGGAGATCTGTTCCTTATACCTCTGGGCAGAGAGGGAGCATCAGGCCACACACTCATCCAAATTCCCCTTCAAAACCAAGCCATGTCTCCATCCCAAATGGCACCCTAGGTATTCCCTTTATAATGCACTACTAATGACTGCGGCCCATAGTACAATAAAGGTAATATGGAGCTATTTGGGATGCATGCAGCACTGCAACCATACTTCCACAATTCCTGTGAAAGGCCTAGTCGGAAAAAGCATGCTCAATGGAGATTCTCCATAGAAATCTCAAGCATTTTAGTCCAGGACTAAGTTTAGGCCTAGATTCAATCAGATCAAGCATTAACCAGCGTTGTTGGAGGTGGAATTGTGTTGCAGCTGCTCTTGCAATCATTGTCACACCTGCCCCAACTCAAGTTAGAAGTTTAGACCAAGAAAGTGTAGGCTATATAGAAATAATGATGTTTATATTGGATTTGACAGCTCTAATCCAGTTCTACCTTCAACACCACCAAAACAACAGCTATGCGGATGTCGGCTAAAGCGGATCTGAGTGAATAGAGCCCTTAATCTATGCCTGGGAAACTGTCCCCATTTATTTGACACAAAACCCCTACATGTAGTATTGCTCAAGTTAGGGGCAAACAGGTGTGCAACCACAGACCCGGTCTTCCTATCCAATCACATCTAGAGCGAGTAGTCAGGGTTTTCTCCATGGTCAAAAGTAGTGCACTATAAACGGTTTAGGGTGCCATTTGGAACATAGGCTAAATACACTACTATACTACCACACAGTGGCGGCCCGCCCATTAGGGCGTTAGGGGCGGCGCCCCACTTGTGATTAGTCCCCCCCCCCAAAAAGTTAATGTTTTTTTTATTTTTTATTTTTTATAGAAATTCATGGGTTATGATTTAAATGCTCATAAAAGTACAGTAAATGCGTATATTTTCCTGTTTCAAAAATATATTGTTCATAACAAGCTGTTCAGTTACTACTCTGCCCCACAGTGACTGCCAGCAGAGGCAGCTCCGCCTCCGTGGCGCATAGGCCATGTGAACATTGTTTGGATTGTTTTGCCAGCTATTTGCTATGAGGGGGAACTGCTCTAATGAAATTGCAGGATTTGATAGCATAAATTAGAACAGCACAAGGTAAATGGACCGTCCTGGGGCTCTCAAATGTGCGTCCGTTCAATCAGAACTTCTGAGTCTCTCGCCAGAAGGCTTACTTCCGCACGTGAGACTAGATCTACTCTATCAGGTACAGAAAACAAAAAGACAATTGCAATTAACTTGCAAATACATAATCATGGGATCCTGGGACCTGACAAACCAGACAACTACTTACAACAAGAGTTGAAGGACAGAGGGATTCACTAGCTAAAACCTTCTCATCGCAGATCTGGTAGGACAAGAGAGCATGGCCAATTTTATTGTTTACCCCCATGTTGGTCATCAGTTTTTACTATAGGTGACAGCGTGTGAACGAAAGTTGTGTGAACTAAAACAGCATAAAACTGGGTGTATCAAAAAGCATTATCAAATTAATTAGCCAGCTAGTCAATTTGAGAAATAGAGAAATACTATAGTTTGGTCAATTACATTTTTTTTGTAAATATTTTTCACTCATATTGTAAGTAATTATAGGTTATATTTCATAAAAATCTGGAAACACTGGACAGTTACTTGAACGTCCGCTACTTTGACTGCATTATTAGCTAATTATATCTGGAATATTACTTATTATACCCGGGAAAAAAGTATCTAAATAATAGTTCGCAGTGTGAAGTAAGATCCATTTAATTATTAGAAAGTAAGTGTGTTTGCTATGTATGCAGGCTTATCTATGAGGAAATAAGCTATAGTAACACTGTCCTCCCACACAATGGCACTCCAAGACCGTTCACCACTAGACCTACCATCTGGTCCTAAGGCTGTCAGGTGACATCACAGCCTCCAATAGGATATTAATAGGTTGCATCCCCATTCCCAAGAGAAAGCAGGGGGCACGTTCAGGAAGACTCAATGTTTTGGAATGTTTAGATAGCATATTTCTATGTAGAACAAACATGGATCTCTGACATGTAGAATAAGGACTCACGTCGGCTCTATTTGTTGTATTCCTATCTGCAACGTTTAAGAACATTTTTTGTACTGAACATGGCCCAGAAGAGCACATCTGAGAACCACATTTAAACAGATACTGAAATAATAAAAAGTCATGTTGGTAACTGTCAAAGATAAAACGGGTACAAAATGGATATCATTGTCTTTATTGTTCATCAAAAAAAGATAACTTGCCTGTAATATATGATTTGAACATTTTATTTACAGGTAACCGAGGAATTTGATCAGGAGTTGTTTGAAAGTGCTGCAGGGATCACTGTTATCAACCATCCTAATGGCATCAATCATTGTTAAGTAAACAGTGTGGTTTGTATAATAACAATATTCCACAATGTACAGTTGTCAACACACATAGGATTTGTGAATGCATAACCTGGGATGGTCTGTCAGGAAGGAAGTACTGTGCCTATAGAAAGTCTACACTGCCTTGAACTTTTAATCACATTTTGTGTTACAAAGTGGGACTGAAATAGATTTAATTGTCATTTTTTGTCATTGATCTGTCATTTAAAATGTTTACAAAATAATAATTTATCAACTAAAATATAGTTGTTGCAAAAGTATTCATTACTTTTTTTAGGCAAGCCTAAATTAGTTCAGAAGTCAAATTTGGATTAACAAATCACAAATTACATGAACTCACTGTGTGAAATAATAGGGGTTGATATAATTTTTGAATGACTACCCCTTCCTCTGTCTCCTATACATACAACATATGTAAGGTCCCTCAGTAAAGTATTGAATTTCAAGCACAGATTAAACTACAAAGACCAGGGAGCTTTTCTAAAGCCTCATAAAGAAGAGCAGTGATTGGTAGATGGGTAACAATAAACCATCTAACGTTGAGTACATCTTTAACCATGGTCAAGGTAATAAATATGCTGTGGATGATAAACCACCCAGACACATCAAAGATGCAGTCGTCCTTCTGAACTGAGCTGCAGGACAGGAAGGAAACTGCTTAGGGATGTCACCATGAGGCCATTGTTGATTTAAAAAAACCTACAGAGTAAAATGGCTGTGATGGGAGAACTGAGGATGGATCAACAACATTGTAGTGACTCCTCAATAATGACCTAAATGACAGCGTGAAAAGAAGAATCCAAATATAAAGAATGAAAATATATTCCAAAACATGCATATGTATGCAAAAAGGCACTAAAGTTATACTGCAAAAAAAAATAAACGGCAAAGGGATACACTTTTCTGCCTAAATGCAAAGCCTTATGTTTGGGGCAAATCCAACAACACATCACTGAGTAACTGCCTCCTTATATTCAAGCATGGTGGCTGGATCATGGTATGGGTATTCTTGACATCGGCAAAGACTTTTTCGGGATGAAAAGAAATGGGATGGAGCTAAGCACAGGCAAAATCCTAAAGGAAAACCTGATTAAGTCTGCTTTACACCAGACACTGGGAGAGGAATTCACCTTCCAGCAGGACAATAACCTACAACACAAAGCCAGATCTACCTTGGAGTATTTAGTTAAATCTGCTTGAACACATAGGGCAAGATTTGAAAATTGCTGTCTAGCCATGATCCCCAACACCCTGACAGAGCTTGAATTCTTATAAATTGCACAATCCAGGTGTGCAAAGCTCTGATGAGACTTACCCAATAAGATTCATAGCTGTAATTGCGCCCAAAGGTGTTTCTAACATCTATTGACTCATTTATGTTTTATTTTTCATTCATCTTAAAAATAATGTTAGAATTTTTCTTCCACTTTGACGTTAGAGTAGTTTGTGTAGATCCTTGACAAGAAAATGACAATTAAATCCATTTTAATCCCACAAAATGAAGAAATCCAAGGGGGGTGTAGACTTTTTATTGCCTCTGTATGTAGTGTGCCTAAATGTATTTTTGGTGGTAGTGTTAGTCAAATCAAATCAAATGTATTTATATAGCCCTTCTTACATCAGCTGATATCTCAAAGTGCTGTACAGAAACCCAGCCTAAAACCCCAAACAGCAAGCAATGCAGGTGTAGAAGCACGGTGGCTAGGAAAAACTCCCTAGAAAGGCCAAAACCTAGGAAGAAACCTAGAGAGGAACCAGGCTATGAGGGGTGGCCAGTCCTCTTCTGGCTGTGCCGGGTGGAGATTATAACAGAACATGGCCAAGATGTTCAAATGTTCATAAATGACCAGCATGGTCAAATAATAGTAATCACAGTAGTTGTCGAGGGTGCAGCAAGTCAGCACCTCAGGAGTAAATGTCAGTTGGCTTTTCATAGCCGATCATTTAGAGTATCTCTACCGCTCCTGCTCTCTAGAGTGTTGAAAACAGCAGGTCTGGGACAGGTAGCACGTCCGGTGAACAAGTCAGGGTTCCATAGCCGCAGGCAGAACAGTTGAAAATGGAGCAGCAGCACGGCCAGGTGGACTGGGGACAGCAAGGAGTCATCATGCCAGGTAGTCCTGAGGCATGGTCCTAGGGCTCAGGTACTCCGAGAGAGAGAAAGAAAGAGAGAATTAAAGAGAGCATACTTAAATTCACACAGGACACCAGATAAGACAGGAGAAGTACTCCAGATATAACAGAATGACCCTAGCCCCCCGACACATAAACTACTGCAGCATAAATACTGGAGGCTGAGACAGGAGGGGTCAGGAGACACTGTGGCCCCATCCGATGATACCCCCGGACAGGGCCAAACAGGAAGGATATAACCCCACCCACTTTGCCAAAGCACAGCCCCCACACCACTAGAGGAATATCTTCAACCACCAACTTACCATCCTGAGACAAGGCCGAGTATAGCCCACAAAGATCTCCGCCACGACACAACCCAAGGGGGGGCGCCAACACAGACAGGAAGACCACGTCAGTGACTCAACCCACTCAAGTGACGCACCCCTCCTAGGGACGGCATGAAAGAGCACCAGTAAGCCAGTGACTCAGCCCCTGTAATAGGGTTAGAGGCTGAGAATCCCAGTGAGTCGACAGAAGTCGACTCAAATTTAGCTTGTGTTAGTTTAGTAGATATAGAAGAGAAACATTAGAATATCAGATGGTTAAAATACATAATATTCTATTGAAATGTTAAAAAGAATCATAAAAAATATGAAAATCACGTTGCTCTTGTTATTTAGAAACTGTGGAAATCCTCAATTTTTTTAACTAACGTTATACCGTACTAAACAAAAACAAAAGGACAATGGCTTCATATGAGACCCCCTTATTATTTGTTGTTTACAAAACAATGTATATTTTTTTTATATTGGAACTTAAGTAATAATTCCCTGCCACACACGCACACAATTTATGGATTTTCAAGCATTATCAGTCAGAAATCATGCTTTGACTAGAGATGGTGGTGAGGGCTTATTACAACAGTGAATCACACGTATCCCTCATACTAATCTTTCGGTTAGACAGTCTCTCTACACATTATTCTCATGACTTCTACAATGCTAAAAACACGTTCTTCTAACATGCTAAAAACAAAATGATATAGAAATGAATATAAAATAAGAAACACACATTTCTCTCAAAAAAAAATCGAAACAATCATGAGAGAAAATAGTCAAAATTTGGAAATGGGAATAATGTCATCAGTTTGTGATATATTAACACTCTTAAAAAGTATTGCAGTCTATCAATGATGCATCAAATATGTGCATGCATTTAATTTGATCATTCGATTATTTTGATGGTTCACATTGTGATAGTTTCTGAGACCAAAGTGATACACTTTAATTTTGGGGTTCAAATAATTCAAATCTATACCTTGCAAGTGCAATCTACAACTGATGATCCCATGAGCTCGTCATCAAATCCATGCAAGACATGACACAATTGGTTTACTGTGCAAGTCAACGCAACTCCTTTATTGAGTTACAATTGTCATACCTTAACATTTATAATCTTTTAACTAGTCGAGACTGAACACTGTAGCATTTCAGATGGTAGCATTTTTCATTGGTTGAACAAAATTTCAAATTAAATAAAAGTTTACCGCAAATCTAAGTTTGTCAGATGATTCCATGCAACAAAAAAGTGGTGTCAGGTTGAGGTGAATCCATATTCAACAGCAACTGTTGTGTAGATCAGCCTATAAGCATTAGGAGATATCTGCAGGTGTGAATCCTACATGAATGGAAAAGATAGGCACTATATGACTAAATTAATTAGATGTGTGCCACCAATGGAAGGCAGGAATATGATACTTCTGACTGATTGAAATGTGCAAAACAGTTCAAACTGACCTGGCATGGCCTGCATCACATGCTCTGGTAGCCTACAACCATACCAGTGAAGTTGAAAATGCTTCAAACATATTGTGAAATTGCTAGAGACATAGGGGAAATCAGATAACAGAGGAACCTCTGGTATATTTCATTCTGAATGCATCACAGGGGAACGGACATGTTGAAAATGTCTATTGAAAGAGTTAAATACTTTACCGACACATTTATGAGTAAAAGGATAGGATAGCAAACATACACATGCACAATGTCATTAAGTGAGTAGCCAAGACCATATTGTTGATGCACATCAATGCTGCAGAGCGGATATCACATACAATAGTGTCTTATAATTATCCTTGTTGATAAACTCTTCCTTGCTTTGGTCTGATTATAACATGTGGTTCTTACCAGAGCAGATATAGTACGGGCATAGGCATGCTTGTTGACTGGGTTGTCACACTTGTCGGTAAGTTTGGAGGTTCCTTTCAAACAACCACAGGTATTTATAATCTAAATAATGACAACAAAAGAATGACGTAAAAATGGTGAGAGGAATCCCTAAGCTGCTACATCTTGGATCCAGGTAAAAGGTAGAGACATTTTGCTATAAAACATACATTAAATAAAACAAAATAACAAAAGATAAAAGCTCATCAGTTCATACACAGTCCAGGGTTGGGCTCAATTCAGAATTTTGGAATTGACTCCCATTCAACTCATGAGTTGACATTTTAATTGAATATAGCCACACTCCACAGGATGTAGAATTAGAGTTTGAGTGACAGGAAGTATAATTTAATTCAGTGCAATTCGAATAAATTCAACTCAGTCATAGAACATGAGTTTCATTGAATCTGACAAGTCACACTTCCAGATACACTACCGTTCAAAGGTTTGTGGTCACTTAGAAATGTCCTTGCTTTTTAAAGAAAAGCTACTTTTTTATCCATTAAAATAACATAACATTTATCAGAAATACAGTGTAAACATTGTTAATGTTGTAAATGACTACTGTAGCTGGAAACTGCTGATTTTTAATGGAATATCTAAATAGGCGTACAGAGGCCCATTATCAGCAACCATCACTCCTGTGTTCCAATGGCACGTTGAGTTAACTAATCCAAGTTTATCATTTTAAAAGGCTACTTGATCATTAGAAAACCCTTTTGCAATTATGTTAGCACAGCTGAAAACTGTTGTTCTAATTAAAGAAGCAATAAAACTGGCCTTCTTTAGACTAGTTGAGTATCTGGAGAATCAGGATTTGTGGGTTTGATAACAGGCTCAAAAGGGCCAGAAACAAAGACCTTTCTTCTGAAACTCGTCAGTCTATTCTTGTTCTGAGAAATGAAGGCTACTCCATGCAAGAAATTGCCAAGAAACTGAAGATCTCATACAACGCTGTAAACTCCCTTCACAGAACAGAGCAAACTGGCTGTAACCAGAATAGAAAGAGGAGTGGGAGGCCCCAGTGCACAACTGAGCAAGAGGACAAGTACATTAGAGTGTCTAGTTTGAGAAACAGACACCTCAGAAGTCCTCAACTGGCAGCTTCATTAAATAGTACCCGCAAATCACCAGTCTCAACGTCAACAGTGAAGCGGCAACTCCGGGATGATGGCCTTCTAGGCAGAGTTCCTCTGTCCAGTGCCCGTTCTTTTGCCCATCTTAATCTTTTCTTTTTATTGGCCAGTCAGAGATATGTCTTTTTCTTTGCAACTCTGTGTTTTGAATTTCTTAGAATTTCACTTAATTCAATTCTATTTCCTGTAATTCAAATTGCAATTCTTATCCTGTTTGCTGCTTCAATTCAAGAATTCTGGAATTTATAAGGTATTCTCAATTCAATTCTGAATTGAGCCCAACCCTGATATACAGTCACCACCAAAATTGTTGAAACCCTTAATAAAGATGAGCAAAAAAGACAGTATCACATAAATAATACAAATACTGAACAATATTGTATGGACTATTCAAAACAATTGGAAAATTATATTTTATAATAATACAATTGCTCAGAGAAAAATATTTTCTTTAACAAGCTAAAAGAATATATATATTAAGATACGTAAAAATGATTGCCACCCGTTTCCAATACGTTGTGCACCCTACCCATGCAAGGATAAGGGAACTTATCCTTTTTCTATAATGTTTTATGAGATTTGAGAACACATTGGGAAGGATCTTAGACCATTCCTCCACACAGAACCTTTCCAGATCCTTGATATCCTTTGGTCTGTGCTGGGGTTCAAGTCCAGGGACTGAGATGGCCGTTACAAAATGTGGATTTTGTTATCAATTAACCATTTCTTTGTGGATTTTGATGCATGCTTGGGGTCATTGTTATGCTGAAAGATCCACTTGTGGCCAAAATTCAGCCTCCTGGCAGAGACAACCAGGTTTTTGGCTAAATGTCCTGGTACTTGGAAGTGTTCATGATGCCGTTGACCTTAACAAGGGCCTCAGGACGAGTGGAAGCGAAACAGCCCCATATCATAAAATATCTACCATCATATTTTACAGCAGGTGAACTGAGCAAAAAAAGAAACGGCCCTTTTTCAGGACCCTGTCTTTCAAAGATAATTCGTACAAATCCAAATATCTTCATTGTAAAGGGTTTAAACACTGTTTCCCATGCTTGTTCAATGAACCATAAACAATTCATGAACATGCACCTGTGAAACGGTCGGTAAGACACTAACAGCTTACAGACGGTAGGAAATTAAGGTCACAGTTATGAAAACTTAGGACACTAAAGAGGCCTTTCTACTAACTCTGAAAAACACCAAAAGAAAGATGCCAAGGGTCCCTGCTCATCTGCGTGAACGTACCTTAGGCATGCTGCAAGGAGGCATGAGGACTGCAAATGTGGCCAGGGCAATGAATTTCAATGTCCGTACTGTGATATGCCTAAGAGAGTGCTACAGGGAGACAGGACGGACTGCTGATCGTCCTCGCAGTGGCAGACCATGTGTAACAACACCTGCACAGGATCGGTACATCCGAACATCACACCTGCATGACAGGTACAGGATGGCAACAACAACTGCACGAGTTACACCAGGAATGCACAATCCCTCTATCAGTGCTCAGACTGTCTGCAATAGGCTGAGATAGGCTGGACTGGGGGCTTGTAGGCCTGTTGTAAGGCAGGTCCTCACCAGACATCACTGGCAACAACGTCGCCTATGGGCACAAACTCACCATCGCTGGACCAGAAAGGACTGGCAAAAAGTGCTCTTCACTGATGAGTCGCGGTTTTGTCTCACCAGGGGTGAAGGTCGGATTCACGTTTATCGTCGAAGGAATGAGCGTTACATCGATGCCTGTACTCTAGAACGGGATCGATTTGGAGTTGGAGGGTCCGTCATGGTCTGGGTCGGTGTGTCACAGCATCATCGGACTGAGCTTGTTGTCATTGCAGGCAATCTCAACGCTGTGGTTACAGGGAAGACATCTCCTCCCTCATGTGGTACCCCTCCTGCAGACTCATCCTGACATGACCCTCCAGCATGACAATGCCACCAGCCATACTGCTCGTTTTGTGCGTGATTTCCTGCAAGACAGGAATGTCAGTGTTCTGCCATGGCCAGTGAAGAGCCCGGATCTCAATCCCATTGAGCACGTCTGGGACCTGTTGGATCGGAGGGTGAGGGCCAGGGCCATTCCCCCCAGAAATGTTCGGGAACTTGCAGTTTTATTAAATTTTTATTTATTTAACTAGGCAAGTCAGTTAATAACAAATTCTTATTTACAATGACGGCCTACCTCGGCCCAAACCATAACCCGGATGACGCTGGGCCAATTGTTCCACCCTATGGGACTGCCAATCACGGCCGGTTGTGATACAGCCTGGAATCAAACCAGGGTCTGTAGTGACGCCTCTAGCACTGAGATGCAGTGCCTTAGACCGCTGCGCCACTCGGGAGCCCGATGATGGATGACAAATGGATTTTACATTTGTGTTATCTCATTTTTACACAAGAAGCCATGGAAGGCCACAATATAGTTCCTTAAACTGAGATTCATTTTAAAAAGTAAAATAAGAATCTTTGGGGGTGCCAATAGTTGTGACACCTATATTTTTGAGATTTGTTTTGTTTTACTTGTTAAACCAAATCTACTTCTCTGAGCGATTGTATTAGTATAAAATAATAAAAATTGCATACAATATAGCTCAGTATTTGTGTTCTTTATTTTATACATTATTTTTTGCTCATCTTTATCAAGAGTGCCAATACTTTGAGGCTACTGTATCCCTGGTATCTATGAATTCTACACCACCATTCTCTGTTTCATTAAGAGGAGCATCCCTTTTACTCAGAACATTGACTAATCATTTAGTGTCTAACACAACCACTGCTGTCATTCTACAACTAACTCACTCTGGAACTAGCCCATCATTCTGGAACTTGTCTGTTATTCTGGAATCAGCCCATCACTATGGAACTAACCTATTATTCTGGATCTAGACCATCATTCTAGAATTTTCCACAGTACCTGGAATCAACTCTCCTAAATAGTTAGCACAGTGACATTTTCTATAAGTTTAAACATCATTTGTTCGACGAGTCAGCCCTGAGCAAAAACCTTTATTCCAGTTCACATGCTGTAATTAAAAAAGTTGACTAGCTGGCTGTGTATGGACAGTTATTGCCACATTTTTGTAATCTCATTCCTGTATGGGTAAAGTGACTGTCCTTCCACACTCACACCCCATTAGCAAAGGGAACGTTGGCTTCCTGATTGATACTCTCCTTGACGTCTAGGGGGAGTGAGTCAAAGAGGTGGTCCTCCACCACCAGGCAGTTCCTGCGGAGGAGATGACACTGGCCTAGCTGGGCTGGCAGGCGGTCCAGACAGTTTCCCTTAAGCTCCAGGTTTGTTAGCTGCACCAGATTGCTAATCTTCTCTGGAAGGACAGAGATGCAGTTGTGTCCCAGACATAGTGCCTTCAATTTGGTGCACTTGAACAGCTGCTTGGGTACCACCTCCACCTTGTTTCCTGTAATGGCAAAGTGCTGGAGGTTCTGCATGAAGCCGATCTCCAGAGGGATCACCACTATGGAGTTGTGGCTAACGTCCAGATACCTCAGCTTCAGCAGGTTAAACAAAGGTACGGGCAGAGATTCCAGTTTGTTGTGCGAAAGGTAGAGGGACTCAAGGTTTTTGACATGGCTTATGGACAATGGAATGGTGATGATTTTATTGTGCCACAGTTTAAGGCAGATCAGCCTATTGAGGTGCTGGAAGCTGATGACCTCCTCAATGGTGCGAATGTTGTTGGATTTCAGGTCCAGCTCCTGCAGGTTGGTCAAACTGAAAATAGCATGGGGAATCCTCTCCAGTTCACAATTGTGAAGCTCCAGTTCAGCTAGGTTCATCATTTTTTTCAAACTGTTCAGTACCAGGAGTTTAGTACCATCATTATGTACCACCAGCTTGATCAGGTGTGGAGAGAGATCTGTTATGTTGGTTGGGACCTTCGTCAAGTTGCTTTTTAGATGCAGAATCTTCAGATGTCTCAGGTCTCTGAGAGATTCTAAACCAATCATCTTGTTGTTTTCAGAATTCAGATTCCCGACCAAGTATAGCTCCCTCAGACTTTTCAACAGGTACACCCAGGTGGGGATCTCAGCTACGTCTGTAAACTTGACATGAAGGCACCGGAGGTGGTCGCGAAGGAAACTGAACGCGGTCTGCTCAACTTTGGCAGGACAGTGATAAAAGTGAAGCTCCTGAAGGTTGATCATCTGGGAGATCTTGGCTGTTATCCTGGCCTCTGGGATCAGCTCTAGCTTTAGGATCTCCAAATCGGTCAGATCGAAGACAGCATCTGGCAGACCTGACAGCATGAAGAGATGGAGCTCCAATTTGTCCTGAGCGTTGCGGGTTACGTGCTGTCTCAGTTTCTCAAAGGTCCACTCGTGATTCAAGCTGATCTCTCGCAGTTTATTCTCGCTGACTTCAGAGAGGAAGACGCCAAAACGCTTTGAGTACAGCTGGTCATACTGATCGACCATATGCAAGAGGAACGCAAAGTCGTTCTTCACGTCAGGAATATCACTGAAACTACTCTCCTCTCTGACTTTCTCGAAAGAGTACTCCTTGAGAGGTCGTCGAAACAGCCAGAAGAGAGTGTATATGCAGATGAGGCCATATATACAGACGAGGGAAATATAGCTGACAAGCAGCTTCCTTAACATGAATGCCATGTTATGTGTGCATTGGAATTTAGAGTATCCGGTTAAATGTTTTATGTCAGGCTCACACACATGGTCAAAGTCAATTGAAGCAACAAATGTCATTGTGTAACACAAGATCAAAATGAACTTCACGGTTTTGATCACAGTTTGAGCAACATAGAGCTTGTAGATCAAATCACTGTCTTCCACGTGGGCACGGAACTTCCTAACCTTTTCAAACAAGGCCTTGGCCTGCTCTCCATCTTTCTTGTCCAGTATGGTCATGCATGGGACTTCAATAACAGGCTTATCAGCAGTAAACTTGACCCCAGATTTAGCCAGCATCGGGGTGGACTGGTTAGGACTTCCCTCTTCACTGCTGGTTGAGAAATGTTTTGGTAGGGAATGGGCACCAGTGAGCCTTTGCTTATTCTCCTCTGAGTCCTCACATGCCGTCTCGGACAATGCCTTGGTCGTCCAAGGAGACTCAAAACACTTCCCCAGAATCCCCACAAAATGCTCTATTTTCGAACTAGTCTTTGGATATTTGAACCAAAAGTTACTGCTGACCATGAGCACGATGGTGTGTATGAGAGCAAGGTATGGGAAGTATTTTGAGTACCACGGCAGGGCAACGTGGTAGCACATCTGATTGACAAAAACATACTGCTGAAAGTCCAGGTTTGTCCTGACGCCTGTTGGCGGAGGCTGCTGTCCAACACCACCAAACTGTGTGAAGTGGATCTCATGAACAACACTATCCGGTAGATCGTTAATCATTAGGGGCGCGGCGGCTAGAGTCACCCTGCTTACTCCGTTCCCTGACCCAGAACCAGACCCCTCCTCTGGCTGCGGTGTCGTGAAGCTGCTGGGGTCCTCTGGAGCTGGTTCCAGGATGGGAAGGCAAACCACCTGGTCTTTGGTTAATTGCATGGTTCCAGAAAATATGGCCAGCATCAGCATGACAACACCCAGGTAGTCCATAAAGACGTCCCACCATGGTTTCAGGATCCGATAAGTTGGCTGGATGTCATTCAGGGCGGCTACCTCTGTGAGAGTAAACATCACTGCAACAGAAAACAGACATATTAATTAAATAGTGAATTGAAGATGAGGGGGAAAAAATGGCAGTATCTACCCCAGTACCTTTGTTATTATTTTTGCTTTGTGGACGAAAGGTTAGGTTCATCAAGCAGCGTGGTAAAAAAAAGCAGGATTCCAGCACTCCACTTACCAAGACCATTGCCGAATAAGGCACACTGTCACCTGCTTTTATCGTAAGCCCTGAGGTGGTACCACCCAGCACATCAAGAAGAGAGTGTATTTCATACCGAACCCCTCCCTTGAGGTGGTACCACCCAGCACATCAAGAAGAGAGTGTATTTCATACCGAACCCCTCCCTTGAGGTGGTACCACCCAGCACATCAAGAAGAGAGTGTATTTCATACCGAACCCCTCCCTTGAGGTGGTACCACCCAGCACATCAAGAAGAGAGTGTATTTCATACCGAACCTCTCCCTTGAGATGACTACATCATTATTTCAATGTTAAAGTTGAACCTCTAGGGGCAAAAAAAAGTTAGATTTACTACAAAAATACCTAAATATATCACTTTGCAACGAACGGTCAAAATGAACACCAGAATTTACATCTTTCACTATAACTAAGCCGTAAACATTTGATTTCAATGAGAAAAAATATTTTTAATTAAAGTTACTCTTAAAAGTTATGGCCCATGTTATACAAAGAAATTGGCATAGTAGGCCAATGTAACCAATCACAGCCCTCATTTCAATTGTATTATAGCACATCCTACAAATCACCAGCAGAGGGCGACCATTTTGAATCCATTTTCACATTCACTCTGTTGGTAATACTTACAAATCGGATCCTAACTCTAAAAGTAGCAGAGATCCCACTCTGGAACTTTAATATGATAATGATTTAGTTTGTTTTACCTATTTTCTATTGATATTGTTTTGTATATACAGTGCCTTCGGAAAGTATTCAGACCCCTTGACTTTTTCCACATTTTGTTACATTACAGCCTTGTTCCAAAAATGATTAAATAAAAAAATCCTGAGCAATGTACACACAAAGCATAAACCGTTTTTTATAAATGTTTTGAAATTTATAAAAAATAAAATCAGAAACACCTTATGTGCATAAGTATTCAGACCCTTTGCTATGAGCCTCGAAAATTGAACTCAGGTGCATTCTGTTTCCATTGATCATCCTTGAGATGTTTTCAAAACTTGGAGTCCACCTGAGGTAAATTCAATTGATTTAACATTATTTGGAAAGGCACACACCTGTCTATATAAGGTCCCACAGTTCAAAAACCAAGCCATGAGGACAAAGGAATTGTCCGTAGAGCTCAGAGACAGGATTGTGTCGGGGCACAGATCTGTGGAAGTGTGCCAAAAGAATTCTGACCATTGAAGGTCTGCCAGAACACAGTGGCAAACATATTTCTTAAAAATGGAAGAAGTTTGGAACCACCAAGACTCTTCCTAGAGCTGGCCGCCCGGCCAAACTGAGCAATCGGGGGAGAAGGGCCTTGGTCAAGGAGGTAACCAAGAGCTCCAGAGATCCTCTGTGGAGATGACAGAACCTTCCAGAAGAACAACCATCTCTGCAGCACTCCACCAATCAGGCCTTTAAGGTAGAGTGACCAGATGGAAGCCACTCTTCAGTGAAAGTCACGACAGCACACTTGGAGTTTGCCAAAAAGAACCTAAAGAATTTCAGATGATTTGAAACAAGGTTCTCTAGTCTGATGAAAACAAGATTGAACTTTTTCGCCTGAATGTCAAGAGGTACATCTGGAGGAAACCTGCCACCATCCCTACAGTGAAGCATGGTGGTGGCAGCAGCGTCATGCTTTGGGGATGTTTTTTAGCGGCAGGGCCTGGGCGACTAGCCAGGATCGAGGCAAAGATGAACGGAGCAAAGTACAGAGAGATCCTTGATGAAAACCTGCTCCAGAGCGCTCAGGACCTCAGATTGGGTATGAAGGTTCATCTTCCAACAGGACAACGACACAGCCAAGACAACGCAGGAGTGGCTTCAGAACAAGTCTCTGAATGTCCTTGAGTGGCCCAGACAGAGCCCGGCCTTGAACCCGAATGAACATCTCTGGAGAGACCTGAAAATAGCTATGCAGCAACGCACCCCATCCAACCTGACAGAGCTTGAGAGGATCTGCAGAGAATGTGAGAATCTCCACAAATACAGGTGTGCCAAGCTTTTAGCATCATACCCAAGAAGACTCGAGGCTGTAATCGCTGCCAAATGTGCTTCAACAAAGTACTGAGTAAAGGGTCTGAATACTTGAATAAAAAAATGAAATATCATATTTACCTTTTTTAAATTAGCAAAAATGTCTAAAACCTGTTTTTGCTTTGTCATTATGGTGTAGTGTGTGTAGATTGATGAGGGGGAAAAATAATTTAAACAATAAAGCTGTAACCTAACAAAATGTGGAAAAAGTCAAAGGGTCTGAATACTTTCCGAAGGCACTGTTCCATTAAAATTATGCTGATTCATGACTTCAACAGGTTGAGAAAAACTGCCTGCCTGTCTGTCTCATCCCGACACGTGCATTGCTATGTGACAGCTGTTGATCGAAATTGAATATTGAAACAATAAGGTTTATACAAATCTCCGCTGTTGAAAACAGCGAAAAGAAATGTGAGATAATGTCTAGATGCTTTTTAGAGTGGAGATCAAGTTCATAAATTGCCTTGCTGGGCTGATGAGACAGTGGATTGCGCAGTCAGATGGACCAGAGTAAATAGGTATTTTTACGTCATAAATTAAGTTTTAACCAATCAGCATTCAGGAATAGACCCAACCGTTGTATAAAAGGCAACTATTGCACAATCCAGGTGTGCAAAGCTCTTAGAGACGTACCCAAGAAGACTCACAGCTGTAATTGCTGTCAAAGGTAAATGTAAACTCAGCAAAAAAAGAAACACCTCTCACTGTCAACTGCGTTTATTTTCAGCAAATATTTTTATGAACATAACATTCAACAACTGAGACATAAACTGAACAAGTTCCACAGACATGTGACTAACATAAATGAAATAATGTGTCCCTGAACAAAGGGGGGGTCAAAATCAAAAGTAACAGTCAGTATCTGGTGTGGCCACCAGCTGCATTAAGTACTGCAGCGCATCTCCTCCTCAGGGACTGCACCAGATTTGCCAGTTCTTGCTGTGAGATGTTACCCCACTCTTCCACCAAGGCACCTTCAAGTTCACAGACATTTCTCCGATACAACAGGTCCCAGACGTGCTCAACGGGATTGAGATCCAGGCTCTTCGCTGGCCATGGCAGAAGATTGACATACCTGTCTTACAGGAAATCACGCACAGAACGAGCAGTATGGCTGGTGGCATTGTTATGCTGGAGGGTCATGTCAGGACGAGCCTGCAGGAAGGGTACCACATGAGGGAGGAGGATGTCTTCCCTGTAACGCACAGCGTTGAGATTGCCTGCAATGACAACAAGCTCAGTCCGATGATGCTGTTACACACCGCCTCAGACCATGACGGACCCTACACCTCCAAATCGATCCCACTCCAGAGTACAGGCCTCGGTGTAACGCTCATTCCTTCGACGAGAAACGTGAATCCGACCTTCACCCCTGGTGAGACAAAACCGCAACTCGTCAGTGAAGAGCACTTTTTGCCAGTCCTTTCTGGTCCAGCGACGGTGGGTTTGTGCCCATAGGCGACGTTGTTGCCAGTGATGTCTGGTGAGGACCTGCCTTACAACAGGCCTACAAGCCCTCAGTCCAGTCTCTCTCAGCCTATTGCGGACAGTCTGACCACTGATTGAGGGATTGTGCGTTCCTGGTGTAACTCTGGCAGTTGTTGTTGCCATCCTGTACCTGTCATGCAGGTGTGATGTTCGGATGTACCGATCCTGTGCAGGTGTTACACATGGGCTGCCACTGCGAGGATGATCTGTAGCGCTGTCTTAGGCGTCTCACAGTACGGACATATGGCCACATCTGCAGTCCTCATGCTTCCTTGCAGCATGCCTAAGGAACGTTCACGCAGATGAGCAGGGACCCCGGGCATATTTCTTTTGGTGTTTTTCAGAGTCGGTAGAAAGGCCTCTTTAGTGTCCTAAGTTTTCATAACTGTGACCTTAATTGCCTTCCGTATGTATGCTGTTAGTGTCTTAACGACCGTTTCACAGGTGCATGTTCATTAATTGTTTATGGTTCATTGAACAAGCATGGGAAACAGTGTTAAAACCCTTTACAATGAAGAGCTGTGAAGTTAATTAGATTTTTACGAATTATCTTTGAAAGACAGGGTCCTGAAAAAGGAACATTTCTTTTTTTGCTGAGTTTATGATGGACTCAAGAACTTGAATACTTATGCAAAATCTATATTATATTTATTTTATTTTTTATTAATCTTTAGAAAATGTTAGAATTCTTCTTCCACTTTGACATTAGTGTATTTTGTGTAGATTATTGTCACATAATAATAATAATAATAATGGATTAATTGTCAGAGAGAGGACCTTGTGCATTTCAGGTAAAATAACAACTCAACGTTTATATCCCAGGACAAATTAGCTAGCAACAGCAAGCTAGCTAAATAGTACAAATTAGCTAACAACTGCAAACTAGGCTGTTTTCATGTTATCCATAGATAAACAAATCATCGGCCAGAGCGTCAAGTGTGCGCTCTGAACGCTCCGAGAGCGAAACAAGATGGGTGGGGCTAAAGCTTAAGAGGGTGTGAACGATGCTGAAGGGGTGTAGACAAAGAAGCGCTATTCACTAGATACCAAAACATTCAAAGGCCATTTTCTCAAAAGAGTTGACAAGTTTATCAACTTTCAAAGCAGAATGACTTTCCCATTGTTCCTCAACAATGCAGTATGATATACAATTTTGTAGCTCTGAGTCTCTACTGTCATCCAATGTAAAACACCATTTCAAATGTTGCTACATAAGACCGAATCCAAGTGGTGAGTCACATATGAAATCATGTAGTCACCAAAAAAGTGTTAAACAAACAAAATATATTTTATATTTGTGATCCTTCAAAGTAGCCACCCTTTTCCATGATGACAGCTTTGCACACTTTTGGCATTCTCTCTACCAGCTTCATGAGGTAGTCCCCTGGAATGCATTTCAATTAACAGGTATGCCTTGTTAAAAGTTAATTTGTGGAATTTCTTTCCTTCTTAATGTATTTGAGCCAATCAGTTGTGTTGTGACATGGCAGGGGTGGTATACAGAAGATAGCCTTATTTGGTAAAAGACCAAGTCCATATTATGGCAAGAACAGCTCAAATCAGCAAAGAGAAATGACAGTCCATCATTACTTTCCACAGGAAAGGAAGACCCAGAGTTACCTCTGCTGTAGAAGATATGTTCATTGGAGTTAACTGCACCTCAGATTGCAGTCCAAATAGATGCTTCACAGAGTTCAAGTAACAGACACATCTCAACATCAACTGTTTAGAGGACACCGCATGAAATCAGGCCTTCATGGTCAAATTGCTGCAAAGAAACCACTACTAAAGGACACTGATAAGAAGAAGTGATTTCATCTCTCGGAGAACCTGAGCCCTAGGACCATACGTCACGGCAAACCGGGCATGATGACTCCTTGCTGTCCCCAGTCCACCTGGCCTTGCTGCTGTTCCAGTTTCAACTGTTCTGCCTGCGGTTATGGAACCCCTACCTGTCCCAGACCTGCTGCTTTCAACTCTTAATGATCGGCTATGAAAAGCCAACTGACTTTTATTCCTGATTTATTATTTGACCATGCTTGTCATTTATGAACATTTTGAAAATCTTGGCTCTCTCTAATTCTCTCCTTCTCTCTTTCTTTCTCTCTCTCGGAGGACCGGAGCCCTAGGACCATACGTCAGGACTATCGGGCATGATGACTCCTTGCTGTCCCCAGTCCGCCTGGCCTTGCTGCTATTCCAGTTTCAACTGTTCTGCCTGCGGTTATGGAACCCCTACCTGTCCCAGACCTGCTGTTTTCAACTCTTAATGATCGGCTATGAAAAGCCAACTGACATTTATTCCTGATTATTATTTGGCCATGCTTGTCATTTATGAACATTTTGAAAATCTTGGCTCTCTCTAATTCTCTCCTTCTCTCTTTCTTTCTCTCTCTCGGAGGACCTGAGCCCTAGGACCATACGTCAGGACTACCGGGCATGATGACTCCTTGCTGTCCCCAGTCCACCTGGCCTTGCTGCTATTCCAGTTTCAACTGTTCTGCCTGCGGTTATGGAACCGCCACCTGTCCCAGACCTGCTGTTTTCAACTCTTAATGATCGGCTATGAAAAGCCAACTGAAAATTATTCATGATTATTATTTGACCATGCTTGTCACTTGTGAACATTTTGAACATCTTGGCATAGTTCTGTTATAATCTCCACCCGGCAGCCAGAAGAGGACTGGCCACGCCTCATAGCCTGGTTCCTCTCTAGGTTTCTTCCTAGGTTTTGGCCTTTCTAGGGAGTTTTTCCTAGCCACCGTGCTTCTACACCTGCATTGCTTGCTGTTTGGGGTTTTAGGCTGGGTTTCTGTACAGCACTTCGAGATATTAGCTGATGTACGAAGGGCTATATAAAATAAACTTGATTGATTGATTGAAGTGACTTGCTTGGGCCAACAAACAAAGAACAATAGACCGGTGGAAATCTGTCTTTTGGTCCGATGAGTCCAAATTTGAGATTTTTGGTTCCAACCGCTGTGTCTTTGTGAGACGCAGAGTAGGTGAACGGATGTTCTCCGCATGTGTGGTTCCCACCGTGAAGCATGGAGGAGGAAGTGTGATGGTGTGGGGGTGCTTTGCTGGTGACACTGTGATTTATTTAGATTTCAAGGCACACAACCAGCATGGCTACCACAGCATTCTGCAGCGATATGCCATCCCATCTGGTTTGTGCTTAGTGGGACTATCATTTGTTTTTCAACTGGACAATTCCCCAAAACACATCTCCAGGCTGTGAAAGGGCTATTTGGCCAAGAAGGAGAGTGATAGAGTGCTGCATCAGATGACCTGGCCTCCACAATCACCCGACCTCAACCCAATTGAGATGGTTTCCGATGAGTTGGACCGCAGAGTGAAGGGAAAGCAGCCAACAAGTTCTCAGCATATGTGGGAACACCAAGACTGTTGGAAAAGCATTCTTCATGAAGCTGGTTGAGAGAATGCAAAGAGAGGCTACTTTGAAGAATCTAATGTATAAAAAATATTTTGATTTGTTTAACACTTTTTGGTTACTACATGATTCCATGTGTTATTTCATAGTTCTACATTATTCTACAATGTAGAAAATAGTAAAAATTTAAAAAAAATACTGGAATGAGTATGTGTCCAAACTTTTGACTGGTACTGTATATATTTAACTGTAACCTGCTGCTGCTGACCATCAGGTAGTAAGCAGGGTGTTACTGAGTAACTGAGTGACTGAGTGGTGGGAAGGGCCAGAGCAGTGTGTGTGCGTTGAAAGCCCTGGTTGAGAGTGCTACAGCAGAGGCAGCTTTTGTCAAGGAGAAAGAGTAGCACACTCGCACATCGTAACAACTTTTTACCATTTGTGGGTAGGCTATTTAGGAGACACCCTTTTCCATAAAAAAATTAATGCGCTAGAACTGATATAACGGTGACAAAGCATTGGAAAAGGACTTTAGGCACACTAGAGCTCTTTAGATTAAACCACCTCTGAGCGAATTTAAGTAAACTGCATTCAAATGTCAACTTTTCTTATGGACAACCGTATCAAGGGAAGGGTTTTACTCATGCTCAGTTCTAGGGTCTGGAGCGCTGTGCAAGTGGAAATTTGAAATGGAAGTTATGGAACTCACTCGTGTGCTTCTCTTAAATGGGAAAAAGTCCACAATTAAAATGTATTTAAAATGTGGAGAATGATAGTCTACATTTGCATTTGTTGGCCATCAAAGGCTATTCATTTCTATGCCATTGTAAGATACTGTTGCCTACCATATGATACAGTACAATAAATATGTTGAAATGTCGATATCGCTGGAGTCATTGCAAATCAATTTGTGCCACTCGTGTTGCCTACCTGGAGCTGGCAAACAGATAAATAAATAAATAGCCTTTAACTAAAATTTTAGTTGTAGTCTTGTATTATTAATGGCCATGTTTAGTTAATTAAATTGGAAGTTATCAATTGTGATCATGGTCACAGCTCTATCGCGAATGTATCATTCTCCACATTTAATGTCAGTTTCATTGTGGACTTTTCCCTGAAATGAGATGTTGGCATTTCAGGGGCTATAGCCTACCTGCATCTAGCTCAGCAAACCTTGGCAAAGTTGAATTGCAATTATAAACCCAGATTTTTGTCAATAGCCTATGCCGATTGTACTAACAATTACATTTCGTAAATAGGCCATTTATAACGGTTTGTAGTCTTAACATCTGGCACATAATGAAGGCACAATTGCCAGAAAATAGCCTAACATTTGTTTTTTGAAGTTCGTCCAAGTGTTTTTTGCACAGAGATTGAGATCCTCTGTCCAACTTTCATCATTCAAACTCTCCTGTCAGAATTATCTATAGTTATGCACATGCACAAACAGGATTTATTTACAATTATAAACTGGGTGGTTTGATGCCTGAATGCTAATTGGTTGAAAGCCATGGTATATCGGTACCATGGGAATGACAAAAAAAACAACACTTACTATTCTAATTACACTGTTAACCAGTTTATAATAGCAATAAAGGTCCTCAGGTTTTTGTGGTATATTGGCCATATACCACACCTCCTAGGGCCTTATTGTTTAATCATAGCAGTCAAAACAAGTTAAATCGACATCCATTGATGGAAAATGATCTGGAGAGTTTAATAAGAGCAATTTATCTTTTCTCTTGAAACATATTCTTAAACTTCCAAGAATTATTATTTTGATGGAAAACCACATTTTTCTTCCTAGCCTACATCGTTAACAATTAAGTGGATATTGCTTCTTAATTCGCTCGTTAATGTTTTTCAAAAAAGGTATTCATAGATAAATGTTCCAACTCTCTTGCCCTCGAAAACATTTTTTGGGACTAGTTTTCAGAGGTCATTGGCTAGAAATTGTAGCTAGACCTGGCAACACTGCCCACAATCAAAAGAAACCATGTTTGTGGTAGCTAGATGCCCTTGTAGGCTTCTGTATTCAAATTGATGGACCACATGCAAATGCTGTAGGCTCGTCAGAGATTAAAAATATACCTGGTTTACATTGCCATTTCACAGTCAAGGCTAAAAAACTGCGTAATCTACACATCAGCTACGCTATAGTTTATATGGACCTTATATTATGAACAGTTTCAGCTACTGCTGTGTTCCAAAAATGATTAAGTAGCCTACACGTCATATGAAATTGCATAGGCTACCCACCACCTCCTAGATTGAACATAGGCTAGTGTCGTATTAAAAAGATGAGAACACGGTGTGATAATGAACTCGCTGTTTTATATAGTAGGTCAAACTGGATATAGCTATCCCACAACATCATCGGCTGCGCACTGGCACGGGATGCACATGAATGGGCTCTAAATGTGACACAGCATTTCTGCTCAGAAAAGTCTCAACTGGATCCTTGAGACGTCTAACTCTGACGTCACCCCATTGACGTTGCAATTTAACACGGTTAGGTAAGGGTTATGGTTAGGATAAGGATATGATTTCAGGCCTGGATTTAGTAGGCTATACAAAACCAAAAAATGTATAGGCTACAGTAGGCCTAGCCTACTCTTGATTTCTGGTCAGCGTGTTAACGTTACATATTGAAATGTAACACGGCCTAGCCTTCTCTATAGCAGCCTTATTGTAGCCTCTTACAGTACGACTTTTCATAATGAGTGGGTACACATTATTTTCTGACAACATATATACATATGGTGCCGCTATTTATACAGCAAGGCATTGCATAACATTCTTGGCTGCGGTTTCTGAGACGAGATAGGCTACGCATACGCACCTTCAATTAATTTATGGGTCCCGTTGCCTCGATTCTTCAGCCGGGAAAATGATAATTATTGGTACGTCCCATGATTCGATAAGGTAAACAAAGACGAAACGCTTAACATCTAGTCAACCGTATTGCTGAACAGACACTAAGCTGATTAGAAAATTGCTTTGGTTCTGCTTCCTCCATAGCGACATGCTGCGGCCATGAAGGTTAGTTGCAGCATGGGACACAGAGCGCACAGGAAATAAATATTAAATTTATCCTAGGCTAGTCCAATAGCTTTACCGAACCATCTTTGGTATTACTGTATCAACCAATCATGTCTCAAAAACAAGACAAGTCTCAACTCTGCTGCCAGTCAGGCAAAGGTGTGAAGTGTAAACTAAAGCCTGTAGGGCACACACACACAATCTATACAATATCCTTATGCAAAACCACCCATTGATTGTAAACAAATTATAAAAGCTTGGTTGTATTACATTTTAACTAACATATCTTTATGAGATTGTTTTTTTTACAGAAAAGCTATTGCTGCATTGTTTATGTTTTGGTTTGATAGGAGATTTTGTTAACTATTTATTTTAGTCCTATATAGGGAAAGTAGTTTACTCCACTGGATTATTTTGGTACACCACTCAAAATAAAAAGTGCCATTCTGGCATCCTCCACAGATCCAGTAGCCTAATCAGCTACGATCAGTCCATGACAAGCCGTGACATGTCAAAGCATTATTTTATTACATCAGTTTCATGTTATAATGACTGACTGTGACCTCTGAAACAGCTCTCTAAAAGTGGAAACAGAAATGGCATACATACTGTAACAGATCACAGCAGCTGTGCTTTACTTGCTGTGTAATCTCGTGACCTCATGACAGACTAAACATTTGGTTCCTGGAGCCAATACTGGCTGTATATTCTTAGGTACTGTCAGACATTGCACCATCCATACATCATGTTGGTGTCAATATTTAACTTGTAATTTTGGAAAAAAAACATACATTCAAAAGAGAGCTTTGAAATTATTTAAATATATGTTAGGGGACTGGAATTCTGTGCTTCTCAAAATTTGCGAGGGGTGGTTCTTAAGAAGACATGACCATTTCTCATACAATCGATAAAAGTACATTAGCTATCTGTTCTGTGGATGATGATCCTAAGTACTGTGTCTATGTGCCATTCAGAATGCCATTGTGTTCTCTGTAAAATGCCCTTCATAGAACAAGCCCTGTATTTGTGGGCCAAACAAATGCTACATAATACAAATATAGCTGTTGTCTTGGACTGGGCAGCTTGCCAGGAACATGGAACAGAGATGTTGGAGCACTTCTGTTGAATAAACAAAGGCCAAAGTTATGAATTATTTTATGTTGGATGAATATTAAAACTATTCAGTATAATGACGGTCCTATTTATTTCTGTTAGGTGCGGTAGCCATGTAGCCACTGCACCTCCGATCAGTTCATTGTCTCCTCCATCATGTCCCACTGACTTAAAATAGTCAGTCTTGTCAATGATATGTCTATGGTCTTGTCAGATGAGGCTGATCAAATAGCCCTAGATAGTGACTACACAGTAACACAGCGGTAGAAATAGAATCTAGTAATTCTAAACCTATGACCACATCTCCTCCAGTGAATTACAGACACATCTTTCACCTGCCCTAACTAAACAGATACACTTGACTTCTCCCCCATCTATTTTTCACCTCCTCTCAAAAGGTCGCCTTGACTTATCTCCAGTATCAGGCACAAGTGCACACCAACATGCTTATCACCAAGGAGAGGAGGCATGAGAGATTGGGAAGATCTCAATTGCATACTCCTCGTGTCCTCGCTCTTCTCAAACCCATTGAAGGAGAAGGTCAGAGGGGCAGGACCTCTGACTTTCTCATCCAATGGGTTTTGAGAAGGCAGCAAGGAGATAGGCCGTCTGGAGAATGCAATTGATATCTTCCCATGGAGTGTGGGTGATATACAGGTAACTGCCAAAATAGTGGAAACACTTGATTAAATGAGGGATACATAGTATATTGAAAGAAAGTGCTTCCACACAAGTTTGGTTCCTGAGTTAATTAAGCAATCTCCAATGTAAAGCCCAACAAGTAGGCTACCATTGTCAGATCGTGCAATGCGCGTTCAAATACATTTTTACTTGGCAAAAAATATATACAGTACCAGCCATAAGTTTGGACACACCTACTCATTCAAGGGTTTTTCTTAATTTTTACTATTTTCTACATTGTAGAATAATAGTGAAGACATCAAAACTAAAAAAATAACATATGGAGTCATGTAACAACCAAAACAGTGTTAAATCAAAATAGATTTTATATTTGAGATTCTTCAAAGTAGCCACCCTTTGCCTTGATGACAGCCTTGCACCTTCTTGGCATTCTCTCAACCAGTTTCACCTGGAATGCTTTTCCAACAGTCTTGAAGTAGTTCCCACATATGCTGAGCACTTGTTGGCTGCTTTTCCATCACTCTGCGGTCCAACTCATCCCAATTAGGTTGAGGTCGGGTGATTGTGGAGGCAAGGTCATCTGATGCAGCACTCCATCACTCTCCTTCTTGGTCAAACAGCCCTTACACAGCCTAGAGGTGTGTTTTGGATCATTGTCCTGTTGAAAATCAAATGATAGTGGGACTAAGCAGCGCAAACAAGATGGGATAGCATATCGCTGCAGAATGCTCTGCTAGCCATGCTGGTTAAGTGTGCATTGATTTCTAAATAAATCAGTGTCGCCAGCAAAGCACCCCCACACCTCCTCCATGCTTCATGGTGGGAACCACACATGTGGAGAACATCCATTCACCTACTCTGCGTCTCACAAAGACACAGCGGTTGGAACCAAAAATCGAAAATTTGGACTCATCGGTCCAAAGGACAGATTTCCACCAGTCTAATGTCCATTGCTCGTGTTTGTTGGCTCAAGCAAGTCTCTTCTTCTTTTCATTGGTGTCCTTTAGTGGTTTCTTTACAGCAATTCAACCATGAAGGCCTGATTAATGCAGGCTCGTTTGTACAGTTGATATTGAGATGTGTCTGTTACTTGAACTCTGTGAAGCATATATTTGGGCTGGTAACTAATGAACGTATCCTCTTGCAGCAGAGGTAACCCTGGGTCTTCCTTCCCTGTGATGCTCCTCATGATCCAGTTTTATCATAGTGCTTGATGGTTTTTGCGACTGCACTTGAAGAAACGTTCAAAGTTCTTGAAATGTTCCAGAGTGAATGACCTTCAGGTCTTAAAGTAATGATGGACTGTCATTTCTCTTTGCTTATGAGCTGTTCTTGCTATAATATGGACCTGTCTTTTACCAAATAGGGCTATCTTCTGTATACCACCCCTACCTTGTCACAACACAACTGTTGGCTCAAACACATTAAGGAAATAAATTCCAGAATTTAACAAGGCGCACCTGTTAATTTAAATGCATTCCAGGTAACTACCTCATGAATCTGGTTGAGAGAATGGTAAGTGTCCAAAGCTGTCATCAAGGCAAAGGGTGGCTACTTTGAAGAATCTCAAATTCAAAATATATTTTGATTTTTTTTAACACTTTTTGGTTTACTACATGATTACGTGTTATTTCATAGTGTTGATGTCTTCACTATTGTTCTAGAATGTAGAAAAAAAATAAAATAAATGAAAACCCTTGAATAAGTAAGTGTGTCCAAACTTTCGACTGGTACTGCATATTTTTAAGTCACTGCAAAAAGGAGAGTGGACCAGAATGTACGCGCTCTCCCCACTTATTGTTTCTGTAGTGAGGATTCACCCTCTTAGAGAATTATATAGTAACTTATCTGCATATTTATTCATTTTATTTATTTCACCTTTATTTAACCAGGTAGGCTAGTTGAGAACAAGTTCTCATTTGCAACTGCGACCTGGCCAAGATAAAGCAAAGCAGTTCGACACAAACAACACAGAGTTACACATGGAATAAACAAACATACAATCAACAATACAGTAGAAAAATCTATATACAGCATATGCAAATTAGGTAGGATAAGAGAGGTAAGGCAATACATAGGCCATGGTGGCAAAGTAATTACAATATAGCAATTAAACACTGGAATGGTAGGATGTGCAGAAGATGAATGTGCAAGTTGAGATACTGGGGTGCAAAGGAGCAAGATAAATAAATAAATACAGTATGGGGATGAGGAAGATTGGATGGGCTATTTACAGATGAGCTATGTACAGGTGAAATGATCTGTGAGCTGTTCTGACAGCTGGTGCTTAAAGCTAGTGAGGGAGGTAAGAGTCTCCAGCTTCAGAGATTTTTGAAGTTCGTTCCAGTCATTGGCAGCAGAGAACTGGAAGGAGAGGCGGCCAAAGGAAGAATTGGCTTTTTGGGTGACCAGTGAGATATACCTGCTGGCCGCGTGCTACATGTGGGCGCTGCTATGGTGACCAGTAAGCTGAGATAAGGTGGGACTTTACCTAGCAGAGACTTGTAGATGAGCTGGAGCCAGTGGGTTTGGCGACGAGTATGAAGCGAGGGCCAGCCAACGAGATCATACAGGTCGCAGTGGTGGGTAGTATATGGGGCTTTGGTGACAAAACGGATGGCACTGTGATAGACTGCATCCAATTTGTTGAATAGAGTGTTGGAGGCTGTTTTGTAAAATGACATCGCCGAAGTCGATGATCGGTAGGATGGTCAGTTTAACGAGGGTATGTTTGGAGGCATGAGTGAAGGTTGCTTTGTTGCAAAATAGGAAGCCGATTCTAGATTTCGTTTTGGATTGGAGATGTTTAATGTGAGTCTGGAAGGAGAGTTTACAGTCTAACCAGACACCTAGGTATTTGTAGTTGTCCACATATTCTAAGTCAGAACCATCCAGAGTAGTGATGCTGGACGGGCGGGCAGGTGCGGGCATCGGTCGGTTGAAGAGCATGCAATTAGTTTGACTTGCATTTAAGAGCAGTTGGAGGCCACGGAAGGAGAGTTGTATGGCATTGAAGCTCATCTGGAGGTTAGTTAACACTGTGTCCAACGAAGTGCCAGAGGTATACAGAATGGTGTCGTCTGCGTAGAGGTGGATCAAAGAATCACCAGCAGCGAGAGCAACATCATTGATGTATACAGAGAAGAGAGTCGGCCCGAGAATTGAACCCTGTGGCACCCCCATAGA
Organism: Salvelinus alpinus; assembly: GCF_045679555.1. Lineage (NCBI taxonomy): Eukaryota > Metazoa > Chordata > Actinopteri > Salmoniformes > Salmonidae > Salvelinus > Salvelinus alpinus. Next base: position 34,867,710 of record NC_092091.1, on the reverse strand, counting down.
GACTGTCAGAGGTCCGGACAACAGGCCCTCCGATTTGACATACTGAACTCTATCGGAGAAGTAGTTGGTGAACCAAGCGAGGCAATCATTTGAGAAACCAAGGCTGTTGAGTCTGCCAATAAGAATGTTGTGATTGACAAGAGTCGAAAGCCTTAGCCAGGTCGATGAATACGGCTGCACAGTAATGTGTCTCTTATCGATGGCGGTTATGATATCGTTTAGGACCTTGAGTGTGGCTGAGGTGCACCCATGACCAGCTCTGAAACCAGAATGCATAGCGGAGAAGGTACGGTGAGATTCAAAATGGTCGGTAATCTGTTTGTTAACTTGGCTTTCAAAGACCTTAGAAAGGCAGGGTAGAATAGATATGTCTGTAGCAGTCTGGGTCTAGAGTGTCTCCCCCTTTGAAGAGGGGGATGACTGCGGCAGCTTTCCAATCTATGAGAATTTCAGATGATACGAAAGAGAGGTTGAACAGGCTAGTAATAGGGGTTGCAATAATTTCGGCAGATCATTTTAGAAAGAGGGTCCAGATTGTCTAGCCCGGCTGATTTGTAGTGGTCCAGATTTTGCCGCTCTTTCAGAACATCAGCTATCTGGATTTGCGTGAAGGAGAAGTGGGGGAGGTTTGGGTGAATGTGGGGAGCGCAGGGCTGTTGACCGGGGTAGGGGTAGCCAGGTGGAAAGCATGGCCAGCCGTAGAAAAATGCTTATATAAATTCTCAATGATTGTGGATTTATCGGTAGTGACAGTGTTTCCTAGCCTCAGTGCAGTGGGCAGCTGGACACTTTACTGTGTCCCAGAACTTTGAGTTTGTACTACAGGATGCAAGTTTGTTTGAAAAAGCTAGCCTTCGCTTTCATAACTGCCTGTGTATATTGGTTCCTAACTTCCCTGAAAAGTTGCATATCGTGGGGGCTATTCGATGCTAATGCAGCACGCCACAGGATGTTTTTGTGCTGGTCAAGGGCAGACAGGTCTGGAGTGAATATCTATTCTTAGTTCTAAATTTTTTGAATGGAGCATGCTTATTTAAGATGGTGAGGAGGGCACTTTTAAAGAATAACCAGGCATCCTCTACTGACGGGATGAGGTCAATGTCATTCCAAGATACCATGGCCAGGTCAATTTGAAAGGCCTGTTCGCAGAAGTGTTTTAGGGAGCCTTTGACAGTGATGAGTGGAGGTCGTTTGACCGCTGACCCATTACAGATGCAGGCAATGATCACTGAGATCTTTGTTTAAAACAGCAGAGGTGTATTTGGAGGGCGAGTTAGTTAGGATGATATCTTTGAGGGTGCCCGTGTTTACGGATTTGGGGTGGTACCTGGTAGGTTCATTGATCATTTGTGTGAGATTGAGGGCATCAAGCTTAGATTGTAGGATGGCTGGGGTGTTAAGCATGTCCCAGTTTAGGTCACCTAGCAGCACGAGCTCATAAGATAGATGGGGGCAATCAATTCACATATGGTATCCAGGGCACAGCTGGGGGCAGAGGGTGGTCTATAGCAAGCGGTAACGGTGAGAGACTTGTTTCTGGAAAGGTGAATTTTTAAAAGTAGAAGCTTGAATTGTTTGGGTACAGACCTGGATATTAAGACATAACTCTGCAGGCTCTCTCTGCAGTAGATTGCAACACCTCCCCCTTCAGCAGTTCTATCTTTGTGGAAAAATGTTATAGTTCGGGATGGAAATCTCAGGGTTTTTGGTGGTTTTCCTAAGCCAGGATTCAGACACGGCTAAGACATCCGGGTTGGCAGAATGTGCTAAAGCAGTGAATAAAGCAAACTTAGGGAGTAGGCTTCTAATGATAACATGCATGAAACCAAGGCTTTTACAGTTACAGAAGTCAACAAATGAGAGCACCTGGGGAGTAGGAGTGGAGCTAGGCACTGCAGGTCCTGGATTAACCTCTACATCACCAGTGGAACAGAGGAGAAGTAGGATAAGGGTAGGGTTACAGGCTATAAAAACTGGCCGTCTAGCACGTTCGGAAAAGAGAGTAAAGGGAGCAGGTTTCTGGGCACGACAGCATAGATTCAAGGCATAATGTAGAGACAAAGGTATGGTAGGAAGAGAGTACATTGGAGGTAAACCTAGGCATTGAGTAATGAAGAGCGAGATATAGTCTCTAGAGATGTTTAAACCAGGTGATGTCATCGCATATGTGGGAGGTGGAACAACATGGTTGGTTAAGGCATATTGAGCAGGGCTATAGGCTCTACAGTGTAATAAGACTAATCACTAACCAGGACAGTAATGGACAAGGCATATTGATATTAGGGAGAGGCATGCGTAGCCAAGTGATCGTATGGGCCCAGTGAGTGGTTGGGCTGGCTGGGGACACGGCGATTCAGACAGTTAGCAGGCCGGGGCTGGCAAGCTAGCAGTTAGCAGGCCAGGGCTGGCAAGCTAGCAGTTAGCAGACCGGGGCTGGCAAGCTAGCAGTTAGCAGGCCGGGGCTGGCAAGCTAGCAGTTAGCAGGCCGGGGATAGCAAGCTAGCAGTTAGCAGGCCGGGGATAGCAAGCTAGCAGTTAGCAGGCCGGGGATAGCAAGCTAGCAGTTAGCAGGCCGGGGATAGCAAGCTAGCATAAGGGCCTGAGAGGGACGTCAATGGGGGGGAAAAGTCTGTTTTTGCTTCCTCGTGCGGTGACGTCGATAGACCAGTCGTGGAATTAGTAGGGTTCCAAGTAGCAGAGGGGTCCAAGTCCAATTGGCAAAATGGGTATAGTGGTCCAAGAAACTGTCCAGTGGATCAGCTAACAGTCCAATATGCTATAGATAGCTAGCAGGCCGCGGTTAGCAGAATGGGCCTTCAGGGGACGTCGCGCCTGAGGAGCCTGTTGGGATCCTCGGGCAGATTATGTCGGTATTCCAGTCGTGAAAGATCGGCGGGGTTCCGTGCACCGTACCGGCAGTAGAAGGGGTCCGGATATTGTAGCCGAGGAGTGGGCTTCAGGAGTAGCCCAGGAGCCCTAGCCGGGACATGGGTCTAGCCTGGGCTGCCATGATCCAGATGAAAGGGTTCAGAGTTTGCGGTAGGAATCCGGGGATTTAGAGAGAAAAATAGGTCCGATATGCTCTGGTTTGAAACGCGTTATATGAACTGGCAAGAGCTTTCCCGAGCTAAAGGTTAGCTGACTGATAGCTGATAGCTAGTTAGCTTCAGTTGAGGTATTCCAGTTCGGAGGTAAATAGAAATACATTAGAAAAAAAACAGATCCATACCACATTGGGTGAGGCGGGTTGCAGGAGAGTATTTTGAAGTAGAGGTTTAGGAAAAATATTTAAAAGAATGTGAAGAAAAATATATAAAAAGATAAACACATGGGACGAGACAAGACAAAGACGTCTGACTGCTACGCCATCTTGGATATAATCATTGCTTTGAGCTCAAAAAGCAATAGTAACAGTATGCAAATCAGGAAGACAAATGAAGGGCTCTTTCAACAATTTGATTCCCTACATTCGCCCCAAAAAATCCATTCAAAAACAGCCTTTCGTTTGCAAACGACCGATAACTACAAAACACCAAATTATGGAATTTTTCTTGGAAAATTGTGTCACATCCATCCAATGGAGTTCCAGACACATGTAGAATATATGCCAAGGTTCATTGAAGCAGTTCTGGCTCGAGGTGGCCCAACTCCCTATTAAGACACTATGTTGGTGTTTATTTGGCCAGTTACCTGTATATGGTAGCATCCCAAATGGAGCACTATTCCCTATATAGTGCACTACTTTTAACCAGAGCACTATGGGCCCAGGTCAAAACTAGTGCACAATATAGGAAATAGGGTGCCATTTGGGATACAGTAGCTCATGTCAGACAGCTCCCTTTACAAGCTGTTACAAAGTGAGGAGAACTTATATCCTGACAGACAGGTTTGCTGAGAAGTGAGACAGTGACTATACAGTATTAGCCTCTGTCACAAGCTTTAACCTCACAGCAAAGCTTGGGCATCCAAGGCTAGTAAAGCATAGACCAAAGTCTGCCCCGTTGATCTAAACAGGTAGGATGGGGTGACAGACTATAGTTTCCCTCTAACACTTGAACATGGTTGTATTCAAAGCACATCACTGCCACCTAGGGTGCAACTTTGATTCCACATACAATAACACAGTTTATTTCCTCTGAGGGAAACAAAACTGCAACTGTACATGAAATGGGATGCAACACACTGTACAGGTATAGGATAAGACAGACTACAAAATGTCTCATTTAAAGCAGCTGGCTGTTTTTATTCATCAAGAACCAAACACAGCAAATACAATCCGTTAAAAAAGAATGTACAAAATATATACCTTTTCATCATCTTTCATCACCAGATGTATTCATTGGGGGGGGGGGGGGTACTATTTCGCATTAGACTATAAAGCCCTACATAAATGTAGATACGGTACTGTTTTTATACATTAAGATAGCAGCTGACCATGGCACCTTTGCAGTGATCTACAGCTCTGATAGACATTGCCGTGTAAGGCGTGGACTTTTTTTTACCTCTCTGAGGACCAAAAAGTATAAATCTGTCTATAAGGCATGTGCAAAGTGTTTTGTGGATTGTAATAAAGATACGTTACTTACAACTTGGCAACAATTGTTTTAGCTTGTGTAAGCTGTTGACTAACTGAAACAAGCTAACCTTCCTGATAAATATAGTATTGCCACAGGCTATTGACAGAACAGCTACAGCTGAGTGAGTCCACATTTTACTTATAGACTACACTGTTCTATAAATAACTTTCAACATAATATATAGACTACCTGAGTAGAGAACAGTGGATCAGATTCAATATTTCCTTTTTAGTGTTTCTATAATGTAAAAAAGTAACAGTCATGGGTTGAAATGATTAAACGTGTTTAAACATGACCTGATCAAATGTTGTTTGAGCTTAAAAGGAGCAATCTGCAGTTCAAACAAAGTGGCCAGCCACCACTGATTTGGTAAACAGCAGAGGGATGGAGAATGCAAACACTCAAACTCAAGGACCGAGCTAGCCCATTCAAATAAATAGTGAATGTTAAACATTGTACTGTCTTTCACAAAGCTGTCTGCCACTTGAGGGGATTTTTGCCCAAATGCTCCGTCTAAACGCAAATACACCTCGCACACGATACCATTTTGAAAACATCTGTAAGTTAACGCTCATATAAGCAAGATTCTTTTTTTCAAAAACAAAAAAACAACACGTACTGTACGCAGTTTAGGAAAGCTGCACCCGGCTATATTTTGAGAAACAGGAAATATGGAATGGAATGGTTGAATGGAAATGAAAGCAAAAGGTGAGAGGATGTGTCGTACCCAAGGCGGCATGTGAAAACAGCCGGGTGCAACTTTGCCAAACTACTCACACTAATATCTTTTGTATTTGAAAGATTCTATCTTGCTTAAATTAAAGTTATATTCCAAAATCGTATAGAAAGGGAGGCGTATTTGCGTTTAGACAGGCACTTAAGGATGAGGCGCTTCAGGATAAAACATTCAATATCTCTGTAAAGAATAGAGATGTAGGACTGGTGAATGGATAATGGTCAACTACTGTGGGGCTGTGGTGAAGGAGCAGACAGAGGCAGAGATAAAGTATATGTGTATTCAGATGAAGCTGGTACATGGCATGGAACAGGTTCAGATTAGTTGAATTACAGCACATGGTTGAGTTAGGTGAACAGTTGTTGCCAGTCTCAACAATTATTGGTACGCTACATGACCAAAAGTATGTGGACACCTGCTTGTCAAACATCTCATTCCAAAATCATGGGCATTAATATGGAGTTGGTCACACATTTGCTATAACTGCCTCCAATCTTCTGGGAAGGCTTTCCACTAGATGTTAGAACATTGCGGTGGGGAATTGCTTCCATTCAGCCACAAGAGCATTAGTGATGTTGGCACTGATGTTGGGCGATTAGACCTGGCTCAGTCGGAGTTCCAATTCATCCCAAAGGTGTTCGATGGGGTTGAGGTCAGGGCTCTACGCAGGCCAGTCAAGTTCTTCCACACCGATCTCGACAAACCATTTCTGTAAGGACCTCGCTTTGTGCACGGGCGCATTGTCATGTTTAAAGAGGAAAGGGCCTTCCCTAAACTGTTGCCACAAAGTTAGAAGCACAGAATCGTCTAGAATGTCATTGTATGCTGTAACGTTTAGATTTCTCTTCACTGGAACTAAGGGGCATAGTCCGAACCATGAAGAACATCCCAAGACAATTATTCCTTCTCCACCAAACTTTAGTTGGCACTATGCATTCAGGCTTCTTCTGGCATCCTCCAGACGCAGATTCATACATCAGACTGCCAGATGGCGAAGAATGATTCATCACTCCAGAGAACGCATTTCCACTGCTGCAGAGTCCAATGGTGGCGAGCTTTACATGACTCCAGCCGACACTTGGTGACCTTAGGCTTGTGTGCAGTATTGAGTGTTGCAGAGGAAAGATAATGTTTACGTGCTACGCGCTTCAGCACTCCCGTTCTGTCAGCTTGTGTGGCCTAACCACATCGCTGCGGAGCCGTTGTTGCTCCTAGACGTTTCCACTTCACAATAACAGCACTTACAATTGACCGGGGTAGCCCTAGCAGGGCAGAAATTTGACTGACTTGTCGGAAAGGTGGCATCCTATGACTGTGCCATGTTGGAAAGTCACTGAGCTCTTCATTAAGGCCACCTGTCAATGTTTGTCTATGGAGATTGCATGGCTGTGTGCTCAATTTTATACACCTGTCAGCAACAGGTGTGGTTGAAATAGCTGAATCCACTAATTTGAAGGGGTGTCCACATAAATACAGTATATATATATATATATACACACACAAAAGGTGTGTATGTATGCATGCATGTATGTATGTATGCATAGTTTATCTACAAAGGAGACAAAGGTACAAATAAGAACAGGTAATAATGTGCATAACTCATTGACTTAATTTGTATGAATTTCAAATGGCAATGAAAATATACAAATGCAACGTAAATGAATAAAGCTTGTACATAAATATAGCAGCAATACAACAAATCGAATGGAAAAGGGGTTGCAATAGCATGTGGCACAGAAGGCCAAAGCTAGAGCAGGCTAGGCTAGCAGGGGCTACATAGCATAGCACATGGCAGGCAAACAATATAAAAAATATAAAAAACGAATGAAAAGTATTCAAGCAGCAATGCAATAGCCATAAAAAGCAGGCCTTAATTAGCATAACATAAGCAACATGCAGAAAAGGTGCAACGAGTGATTAACATATGTCAACTAGCAACTACATGTAACAGAAGAAAACAGATATGTTTGTGCTATCCTTCCATTCCTTGCCACTCCATGTCATGCCAAACCTTGTGTGGCATATGGCAGGGTATAAGGAGTCAAATGTTAGCCTGGGTACAAGTACACCTTGCATGTGACTAATCCTATTGTTAAGAACCATTTAATTACAACACAATGCCATGTTCCCTTCTGTCATGAAGTAAGACTTCGACATAATACTAAAAACATTCACCCATGATTATCACATCTGCCCCCTATAACAAACTTAGGGTACAGTGCTTAGATTTTGATCGTGATGTGTAATACAGTAAAATCGACCATTTTGGTTGACTAGGATTGCCAGACAGGCTTTTTCTTTTTGAACAGTCAAGTAAGTTGGCTTGTCCGAGCCAGAATAACCCATTGGCTCCTGTCCTATCACTTTTTTTTATATAGTTTAATGCAGCTTGAAGTGTACCCCCTGGGCGGGACGCTAGTCTATCGCAGGGCCTTTTGCACAGATACTGTAAGACATTTCACTCAGTCTTCATTTTGTCTCTGATTTCCGATGGCAAGGTTTCAAACAGAGCGTCTTCCACCATTAGGCCACTGCGCTTCAATGCCCGGCAGAACCCAAGCTCTGGAGGCAGGAGTTCAAAATGGTTGCCCTTCAGTTCCAGGTGTGTCAATAGAACCAGGTATGAGATCTTTGGTGAGAGCAATGACAGCGTATTCTTGGCCAGCTTGAGGGTTGTGAGCTTCTTGCAAAAGAACAGCTCGTCTGGGAGGTTCTCAATCTTGTTGCATGTGACAGAGAAGTACTGAAGACTCTGTAGGACGCCAATCTCCGGCGGAATAAACCGGATGTCGTTGTTGGACAGGTCCAGGTAACGAAGCTTGTTGCATAAGAAGAGGTGCGAGGGCAAGATCTCGATCTTGTTGTGACTGAAGTAGAGGCGCTCCAGGCTGCCCAGCTTCTTGATGTGTTCTGGGATGTAGCAGATACTGTTGTGCCAGAGTTTCAGGCACGTCAGCTTGCGGAGGTGCTGGCAGCTGACTATCTCCTCGATGGAGTGCAGGTTGTTTTCTTTCAGGTCCAACTCCTGTAGAGTTAGAACATGTTATTTTAAGTATAACACCACAATATTACAGGAATTGGCAATACATATTGCATATTTGAGGTCAAGAAAACCACCCAGAACAGGGTTCGCTGGAATTTCACCATTGAAGCTCTTTTCTCCACTAGGAGCTGAAAGGAATAACTCCTTACATATTTAAAAACCACATTGTAGACCACTCAGATAGCAGGCAGTCAAAGTAATGCATATCATACCTGTAGGTTCGTGAGGCTGAAGACAGCATGTGGGATGCGTTCCAGGTCACAGTGCACCAGCTCCAGTTCAGTCAGGTTCACCATCTTCTTCAGATTGTTGAGCATCACCAGCTTAGTGCCGTCGTTGTAGACATACAGCCTCTGCAGGTGGCTGGACACGTCCACAATGGACTGGGGGATCTTTGTAAAGTTACTTTTGAGTGACAGGGTCTTCAGATTCTTCAGCTCCCTCAGGGACTCCAGAACCACATTTTTAGAAGCGTCAGGACTCAGTGAGCCAATGAGGTAGAGCTCCTCTAGATTCCGCAGGTGGTACAGCCAATGAGGCAGCTCTCTGCTGTCATCAAACTTCACCCTGAGCACCTTAGATAAACAAAAAGATAAAATGCAACAATTTCAAATATTTTACTTAGTTACAGTTCATAGAAGGAAATCAGTCAATTTAAATAAATTGGCCCTAATTTATGGATTTCACATGACTGGGCAAGGGCGCAGCCATGAGTGGGCCTTGGAGGTCAATTTAATTTGTCTCCACCCACTGGGGAGCCAGGCCCAGCCGATCAGAATTAATTTTCCCACAAAAGGGTTTTATTACATACAGAACTACTCCACCTATTAATCCCGGAGGAGGAAATTTAATGTCAATAACAAATACGGACAAAATACACATACTGTACGAGACAAAAACCCAATACAACGCCAGGAGGAATAAAAATAAATATCCGATACGAAAAGACTATGAGAATAGCACATGGTAGAATAGCATACCTTGAGGTTCTCCTTGAGGAAGGAGGTGGCTGTGGCGTGAATCTTTAAATAACACTGATACAGAGAAAGCTCCTGAAGGTCTTCAAGCTGGGCGATGGAGGCTGGGATGGTTACGTTGTTGATGATCTCCAGCTTCAGGGACTGGAGCTCTGTCACCTCAAAGATGGTGTCTGGAAGCCCAGACAGCATGAAGAGCTGCAGCTCCAGTCTGTTGTTGTGGTTGGTCATCAGTCTCTGACGCAGCTTCTCTGGCGTCCACTCATGGTTCAGGTTCAGCTGTTTTAGTTTGTTTTCACTGACCTCCGATAGGAACACTGCGAATCTGAGAACAAGAGAGAGAAAGAGAGAAGTCGTCAAAGATGACTTTATTGTCCAAGGATGGGCAAAGGAAACTTTTACAATTGGAGGCATTGCATACTTATCAATAGCAATGAAGAGCTAAATTACTTTTACAATTACAAAGACAACGCACCTCTTGGAGTATAGTGGGTCATACTGGTCGATCATGTGCAGCATGAAGGCAAAGTCATTCTTCACGTCTGGGATGTCATCGATTCCCGTTTCCTGCCGTACGTATTCAAAGGAGTACTCCTTCAGCGAGCGGTAGAAGAGCCAGTAGGAAGTGTAGAGGCAGGTGATTCCATACACAGCCACGAAGCATAAGTAACAGTATGACAGCTTGGAGAACAGGTGGGCCATGGTGTGATTACAGGAGAAATGCTTATATCCCGTCATGTCCTGCATGTCCACATTGCACTTCACTGTGATCTGCACCTCAGAGACCAACGCACTGTTATATGCGATGATGAGGAGGAACTTCATCACTTTGAGAACAGTTTGGCGAACATACATAATATAGAGGATGTCCCCCTCCTCAACATGCAGGCGGAACTTCTTCACCTTCTCAAACAGAGCTTTGGCTTGCTCTCCTTCCTTCTTTTCCAGGGCACTAGCTGTGGGCTTGTCCACGACAATCTTCTCTGGGATGGATTTGAGGGACTGGGTCTTCTCCAGGTTGTCCAGGTTCCCCTCTACAGACACGTTGAGGATCGCTCTGCTGGCACTGCACTTCTTATCCTTGAATGAATGAATGAATGCACTTTATTTGACATATTTAAAATGTATACAGTACAATATAGGTTAGGTTTCTCGGACGAAGATTGAGCTTAGTCCTGGACAACAAAAAAAATGATTTCAAGCATGTACACACATATACAAACAATACCTTCTCCTCTGGGTTCTCTCCAGACACTTCAGACAGAGCTCTGGTAGTCCAGGGGGAGTCAAAGCACTTTCCCAAGATGGAGATGAAATGTTCTATTTTAGAGCTGGAGCCTGGGAACTTGAACCAGAAGTTGCTACACACCATGAAGATCAGGGTGTGTATGAGGACCAGGTAAGGGAAGTACTTGGCGTACCAGTGCAGAGCCTTCTCGTAGCACATCTGGTTGATGAAGCTGTACTGCTGGAGGTCCAGGTTGGTTTTCAGGCCCATCATCTCGTGCACGTCCTGTGGCACAGCGGGTGAGACCAGCTCGGTTTTATTTGGTAAGAGTATTGTTTGGTTCGGCATGGACATTCTCTGGGGAAGGCAGATGATTTTGTCCTGCATCACCTGAAATAAAACAAAGAACAAATAAGCAAGCACGCAAGATCGAAACTAGTCTGTTACAGTGATAATAGAAAGAGGGGAATATCTGTCTCATTTCCTGCACTGACTTCGCTGGTAGAGATGTGACTCACAAAGGAAATAACCAGTTAATGTTTTAACTACCGCAGACTGAAGAGGGAGACAGACTCCCTAATGCAATACTGTACCACCAAATTATTTGTTATGCTTTAACCCACTATTGCACCTTTTAAAACAATATTTGTTTTACTATTCATATAGTACTTAAAACACTACAAGTATTTTTCTTTATTGAAATCAAAGATGAATCATTGAGCCAAACGAAAACAAAATGAAAATTTTTCCTTCAGCTTCGTAAAGATGTACTTGTCTTGCTATGATCCAGACTAGTGACTTAGCCTAAATACCATGTGGTTTATGGGCCAGAGGAAATTACTCTTGGGGTTGTGCTGCAGCAGTACAGGGCAAAACAGGAGATATGCAAAAAGTCAAACCTGCTACGGGAGAGATTGAAATGTACACAATAGTTACCTGGAGGAAAATGGGAGGGTCATGCTTTGCAATTTCAGTCAGGGGGAGGGTCAGTATATTTTTAAGAACAAGTCCGGGGAAGGGTCATGTAATTTGTATTTTATGACATTGAAATATTTCAATTTAGACTTAGTTGCTTATTTGTAGACCCGCATGGAATCCGCGCACGCAGAATTCTGACGAAAAGTCGCATAATTCCAAATAGAATGCATAGGATTCTAAAGGTACAAATAAGCTGCCAGCTGAAAGCAAAGTTAAATAAAATTGACTTGAAAAAAAAAAAAATATATATCCTTTGGTTTTCACTGATGTATTTCAATTAGAGGTCGACCGATTATGATTTTTCAACGCCGATACCAATTATTGGAGGACCAAAAAAGCCGATACCGATTAATCAGCCAATTATTATTTATTTTTTTGTAATAATGACAATTACAACAATACTGAATGAACACTTATTTTAATTAACTTAATATAATACATAAATAAAATCAATTTATCCTCAAATAAATAATGAAACATGTTCAATTTGGTTTAAATAATGCGTGTTAGAAAAGAAAGTAAAAGTGCAATATGTGCCATGTAAGAAAGCTAACGTTTAAGTTCCTTGCTCAGAACATGAAAGCTGGTGGTTCCTTCTAACATGAATCTTCAATATTCCCAGGTAAGAAGTTTTAGGTTGTAGTTATAGGAATTATAGGACTATTTCTCTCTATACGATTTGTATTTCATATACCTTTGACTATTGGATGTTCTTATAGGCACTTTAGTATTGCCAGTGTAACAGTATAGCTTCCATCCCTCTCCTCGCCGCTACCTGGGCTCGAACCAGGAACACATCGACAACAGCCACCCTCGAAGCAGCGTTACCCATGCAGAGCAAGGGGAACAACTACGCCAAGTCTCAGAGCAAGTGACGTTTGAAACGCTTTTAGCGTGCACCCCGCTAACTAGCTAGCCATTTCACATCGGTTACACCAGCCTAATCTCGGGAGTTGATAGGCTTGAATTCATAAACAGCAGAGCTGCTGGCAAAACGCACGAAAGTGCTGTTTGAATGAATGCTTACGAGCCTGCTAGTGCCTACCATCGCTCAGTCAGACTGCTCTATGATTTCATAGACTTAATTATAACACACAGAAATACGAGCCTTAGGTCAATAATATGGTCGAATCCGGAAACTATCATCTCGAAAACAAAACATTTATTCTTTCAGTGAAATACGGAACCGTTCCGTATTTTATCTAACGGGTGGCATCCAGTCTAAATATTCCTGTTACATTGCACAACCGTCAATGTTATGTCATAATTACGTAAAATTCTGGCAAATTAGTTCGCAACGAGCCAGGCGGCCCAAACTGTTGCATATACCCTGACTCTGCGTGCAATCAACGCAAGAGAAGTGACACAATTTCACCTGGTTAATATTGCCTGCTAACCTGGATTTATTTTAGCTAAATATGCAGGTTTAAAAATATATACTTCTGTGTATTGATTTTAAGAAAGGCATTGATGTTTATGGTTAGGTACACGTTGGAGCAACGACAGTCCTTTTTCGCGAATGCGCACTGCATCGATTATATGCAACGCAGGACACGCTAGATAAACTAGTAATATCATCAACCATGTGTAGTTATAACTAGTGATTATGATTGATTGATTGTTTTTTTATAAGATAAGTTTAATGCTAGCTATCAACTTACCTTGGCTTCTTACTGCATTTGCGTAACAGGCGGGCTCCTCGTGAAGCAGGTGGTTAGAGCGTTGGACCAGTTAACCGTAAGGTTGCAAGATTGAATCCCTGAGCTGACAAGGTAAAATCTATCATTCTGCCCCTGAACAAGGCAGTTAACCCACCGTTCCTAGGCCGTCATTGAAAATAAGAATGTGTTCTTAACTGACTTGCCTAGTTAAATAAAGGTGTTATAAAATAAAAATAGGCAAAATCAACATCCAAAATTACCGATTTCCGATTGTTATGAAAACTTGAAATCGGCCCTAATTAAAATCGGCCATTCCGATTAATCGGTCGACCTCTAATTTCAATCACCGAAAAATGTAGCCAGAGGTTTAGCCCACTCTCCCCACTGTACCCCCTCCCCAGTGTGAGTGAGAAGAGCAGGATGCAGACACCTCCGTGAATGAATGACAGCTGTCTGAGGGGAGAAATATTTAACAAAAATGCCTAGATTTACAGCAGAGGAGCTGAGGAGTAAACAGTTGGTGACCAGAATAACAGCCAGGGACAGGGAGTTTCCAGCTGAACTGTACGAGGATGCAGACTTTTCTGGAAAGTCTGTCAGCATTTAATGGACTAAATACGCATCTAACTGCGGTGGAGCACAAGCGGTCACACCGACACAAAAATAGGAGGGTTAGTGGGCCAGGTAAACGTTGATGCTTTAGCTAGCTACATATATATTAACTAGCTAAGAGGTTTGTTCTAGTTAGCTAATATCTTTTCTTGACCATTACATTTGTCTGTATCTTCACAGTGGCAAGTTAGCTAGCTAGTTAACGTTAGCCTGGCAAGCTTCCCAAGTTACTCCAGCTACAACACTTTATTTAGGCTAGCTAGCTCACTTAGCTCCACCACATCACTTTGGCTATCAAAAACAAGAGACAAGTTAGAGGGGAGGTAAAAAAAATAAAAATAAAAACTCTAGACCACCTGTACTCCACACAGAGACACATAAAAAGCTCTCCCCCTTCCATTTGGCAAATCTGACCATAGTTCTATCCTCCTGATTCCTGCTTACAAGCAAAAACTAAAGCAGGAAGTACCAATGACTCGGTCAATAAAAGTAGTCAGAAGATGCAGATGCTGCAGGACTGTTTTGCCAGCACAGACTGGAATATATGTTCCGGGATTCATCCAATGGCATTGAGGAGTATACCACCTCAGTCACCGGGTTCATCAATAAGTGAATCAACGATGTCATCCCCACATTGACCGGGTGTACAAATCCCAACCAGAAGCCAAGGATTACAGGCAACATCTGCACCGGAATAAAGCTGCCGCTTTCAAGGAGTGGACGCTTATAAGAAATCCCACAAGCCATAAGACTGCTGAAATGTTTATTAAAAAAATTGCCAACAATACTATTTACATTGACACCCCCCGCTTTGTTTTTACACTGCTGCTACCCACTGTTTATTATCTATACATAGTCACTTCACCCCTACCTACATGTACAAATTACCTCGACAAACCTGTACCCCACACACTGACTCCGTACCAATACCCCCTATATATAGCCTCGTTATTGTTTTGTTTCTTCTTTAATTTAGTAAATATTTTCTTAACCAACAATGCAGTTCAAGAAATAGCGTTAAGGGCTTGTAAGTAAGCACTTCACAGTAAGGTCTACATCTGTTGTATTCAGCGCATGTGACGAATAAAATTAGATTAAAAAATTGTTACCGCAGATAAGAATTCCGCAGATTCCATTTGGGTTTGCTTATTAGGAGATACACTACCGTTCAAAAGTTTGAGGTCACTTAGAAATGATTGTTTTTAAGAAAATGTGCTTTTTGTCCTTTAAAAATAACATCAAATTGATCAGAAATACAGTGTAGACATTGTTAATGTTGTAAATGACTATTGTAGCTGGAAAAAGCTGATATTTAATGGTATATCTACATAGTTGTACAGACGCCCATTATCAGAAACCATCACTCCTGTGTTCCAATGGCACGTTGTGTTAGCTAATCCAAGTTTATCATTTTAAAAGGCTAATTGATCATTAGAAAACCCTTCTGCAATTATGTTAGCACAGCTGAAAACTGTCTAATTAAAGAAGCAATAAAACTGACCTTCTTTAGACTAGTTGAGTATCTGGAGAATCAGCATTTGTGGGTTCATTACAGGCTCAAAATGGCCAGAAACAAAGCACTTTCTTCTGCAACTCATCAGTCTATTCTTGTTCTGAGAAATGAAGGCTATTTCATGTGAGAAATTGCCAGGAAACTGAAGATCTCATACAATGCTGTGTACTCCCTTCACAGAACAGAGCAAACTGGCTGTAACCAGAATAGAAAGAGGAGTGGGAGGCCCCGGGGCACAACTGAGCAAAGGGACAAGTACATTAGTGTCTAGTTTGAGAAACAGACGCATCACAAGTCCTCAACTGGCAGCTTCATTAAATAGTACCCGCAAAATACCTGTCTCAGAGTCAACAGAGAAGAGGCGACTCCAGGATGCTGGCCTTCTAGGCAGAGTTCCTCTGTCCAGTGTGTGTTATTTTGCCCATCTTAATCTTTCATTTTTATTGGTCAGTCAGATATGGCTTTTTCTTTGCAACTCTGCCTAGAAGGCCAGCATCCCGGAGTCACCTATTCACTGTTGACATTAAGACTGGTGTTTTGCGGGTACTATTTAATGAAGCTGCCAATTGAGGACTTGCAAGGTGTCTTTCTCAAACTACAGTCATGGCCAAAAGTTGAGAATGACACAAATATTAATTTTCACAAAGCCTGCTGCATCAGTGTCTTTAGATATTTTTGTCAGGTGTTACTATGGAATACTGAAGTATAATTTCAAGCATTTCATAAGTGTCAAAGGCTTTTATTGACAATTACATGAAGTTGATGCAATGAGTCAATATTTGCAGTGTTCAAGACCACTGCAATCCGCCCTGGCATGCTGTCAATTAACTTCTGGGCCAGATCCTGACTGATGGCAGCCCATTCTTGCATAATCAATGCTTGGAGTTTGTGGGTTGTTGTTTGTCCACCCGCCTCTTAAGGATTGACCACAAGTTCAATGGAATTAAGGTCTGGGGAGTTTCTTGGACATGGACCCAAAATATCAATGTTTTGTTCCTCGAGCCACATAGTTGTCACTTTTGCCTTATGGCAAGGTGCTCCATCATGCTGGAAAAGGCATTGTTCGTCACCAAACTGTTCCTGGATGGTTGGGAGAAGTTGCTCTCGGAGGATGTGTTGGTACCATTCTTTATTCATGGCTGTGTTCTTAGGCTAAATTGTGAGTGAGCCCACTCCCTTGGCTGAGAAGCAACCCCACACATGAATGGTCTCAGGATGCTTTACTGTTGGCATGACACAGGACTGATGGTAGCGCTCACCTTGTCTTCTCCGGACAAGCTTTTTCCCGGATGCCCCAAACAATCGGAAAGGGGATTCATCAGAGAAAATGACTTTACCCCAGTCCTCAGCAGTCCAATCCCTGTACCTTTTGCAGAAAATCAGTCTGTCCCTGATGTTTTTCCTGGAGAGAAGTGGCTTCTTTGCTGCCCTTCTTGACACCAGGTCATCCTCCAAAAGTCTTTGCCTCACTGTGCGTGCAGATGCACTTACGCCTGCCTGCTGCCATTCCTGAGCAAGCTCTGTACTGGTGGTGTCCCGATCCCGCAGCTGAAACAACTTTAGGAGACGGTCCTGGCGCTTGCTGGACTTTCTTTGGCACCCTGAAGCCTTCTTCACAACAATTGAAATGCTCTCCTTGAAGTTCTTGATGATCCAATAAATGTTTGATTTAGGTGCAATTGCCCGTGAAGCCCTTTCTGTGCAAAGCAATGATGACGGCACGTGTTTCCTTGCAGGTATCCATGGTTGACAGAGGAAGAACAATGACTCTAAGCACCACCCTCCTTTTGAAGCTTCCAGTCTGTTATTTGAACTCAATCAGCATGACAGAGTGATCTCCAGCCTTGTCCTCGTCAACACTCACACCTGTGTTAACGAGAGAATCACTGACATGCCAGCTGGTCCTTTTGTGGCAAGGCTGAAATGCAGTGGAAATGTTTTTGGGGGATTCAGTTCATTTGCATTCCGTTAATTTGCATGGCAAACAGGGACGTTGCAATTAATTGCAATTCATCTGATCACTCTTCATAACATTCTGGAGTACATGCAAATTGCCATCATACAAACTGAGGCAGCAGACTGAAAATTAATATTTGTGTCATTCTCAAAACTTTTGGCCACGACTGTAGACAGTAATGTACTTGTCCCTTTGCTCAGTTGTGCTGCGGGGCCTCCCACTCCTTTCTATTCTGGTTAGGGATAGTTTGCTCTGTTCTGTGAAGGGAGTAGTACACAGCATTGTACGAGATCTTCAGTTTCTCACATGGAATAGCCTTAATTTCTCATCCTCTGTACGCCTACGTAGATATTCAAAACCTTTTTTTTTTTTTTTTTAAGTCAGCCGTTTCCAGCTACAATAGTAATTTTCAACATTAACAATGTCTACACTGTATTTCTGATCAATGATGTTATTTTAATGGACGAAAACAAAGTGCTTTTCTTTCAAAAACAAGGACATTTCTAAGTGACCCCAAACTTTTGAATGGTAGTGTATATAGTACCAGTCAAACGTTGACACTCATTCCAGGGTTTTTCTTAATGTTTTACTATTTTCTACATTGTAGAATAATAGTAGGCATCAAAACTATGAAAACACATATGGAATCATGTATTAACCAAAAAAGTTATCAAAATAGGTTTTATAATTTAAGATTCGTCAAAGTAGCCACCCTTTGCCTTGATGACAGCTTTGCACTCTTGGCATTCTCTCAATGAGCTTTATGAGGTAGCCCCCTGGAATGCATTTCAATTAACATGTGTGCCTTGTTAAAAGTTCATTTGTGGAATTTCTTACCTTCATAATGCGTTTGAGCCAATCAGTTGTGTTGTGACAAGGTAGGCGTGGTATACAGAAAATAGCTTTACTTTGTAAAAGACCAAGTCCATATTATGGCAAGACCAGCTCAAATTAATTTTACCTTCATTTATTTACAATGACAGCCTAGGAACAGTGGGTTAACTGCCTGTTCAGGGGCAGAACGACAGATTTGTACCTTGTCAGCCAAGGGATTAGAACTTGCAACCTTTCAGTTACTAGTCCAACGCTCTAACCAGGCTACCCTGCCGCCCCAAATAAGAAAAGAGAAATGACATGAAGGTCAGTCAATCTGGAAAATGTCGAGAACTTTAAATGTTTCTTCAAGTTCAGTCGCAAAAACAATCACGCTTTATGATGAAACTGGCTCTAATTTTTTTTTTTTTTTTTTTTTTCACCTTTATTTAACCAGGTAGGCTAGTTGAGAACAAGTTCTCATTTGCAACTGCGACCTGGCCAAGATAAAGCATAGCAGTGTGAACAGACAACAACACAGAGTTACACATGGAGTAAACAATAAACAAGTCAATAACATGGTAGAAAAAAAGAGAATCTATATACAATGTGTGCAAAAGGCATGAGGAGGTAGGCAATAAATCGAATAATTACAATTTAGCAGATTAACACTGGAGTGAAAAATCATCAGATGATCATGTGCAAGTAGAGATACTGGTGTGCAAAAGAGCAGAAAAGTAAATAAATAAAAGCAGTATGGGGGGGTGAGGTAGGTAAATTGGGTGGGCTATATACCGATGGACTATGTACAGCTGCAGCGATCGGTTAGCTGCTCGGATAGCAGATGTTTAAAGTTGTTGAGGGAGATAAAAGTCTCCAACTTCAGAGATTTTTGCAATTCGTTCCAGTCGCAGGCAGCAGAGAACTGGAAGGAAAGGCGTCCAAATGAGGTTTTGGCTTTAGGGATGATCAGTGAGATACACCTGCTGGAGCGCGTGCTACGGGTGGGTGTAGCCATCGTGACCAGTGAACTGAGATAAGGCGGCACTTTACCTAGCATAGCCTTGTAGATGACCTGGAGCCAGTGGGTCTGACGACGAACATGTAGCGAGGGCCAGCCGACTAGGGCATACAGGTCGCAGTGGTGGGTCGTATAAGGTGCTTTAGTAACAAAACGGATGGCACTGTGATAAACTGCATCCAGTTTGCTGAGTAGAGTATTGGAAGCTATTTTGTAGATGACATCGCCGAAGTCGAGGATCAGTAGGATAGTCAGTTTTACTAGGGTAAGTTTGGCGGCGTGAGTGAAGGAGGCTTTGTTGCGAAATAGAAAGCCGACTCTAGATTTGATTTAGGATTGGAGATGTTTGATATGAGTCTGGAAGGAGAGTTTGCAGTCTAGCCAGACACCTAGGTACTTATAGATGTCCACATATTCTAGGTCGGAACCGTCCAGGGTGGTGATGCTAGTCGGGCGTGCGGGTGCAGGCAGCGAACGGTTGAAAAGCATGCATTTGGTTTTACTAGCGTTTAAGAGCAGTTGGAGGCCACGGAAGGAGTGTTGTATGGCATTGAAGCTCGTTTGGAGGTTAGATAGCACAGTGTCCAAGGAAGGGCCAGAAGTATACAGAATGGTGTCGTCTGCGTAGAGGTGGATCAGGGAATCGCCCGCAGCAAGAGCAACATCATTGATATATACAGAGAAAAGAGTCGGCCCGAGAATTGAACCCTGTGGTACCCCCATAGAGACTGCCAGAGGACCGGACAACATGCCCTCCGATTTGACACACTGAACTCTGTCTGCAAAGTAGTTGGTGAACCAGGCAAGGCAGTCATTAGAAAAACAGAGGCTACTGAGTCTGCCGATAAGAATATGGTGATTGACAGAGTCGAAAGCCTTGGCCAGGTCGATGAAGACGGCTGCACAGAACTGTCTTTTATCGATGCCGGTTATGATATCGTTTAGTACCTTGAGCGTGGCTGAGGTGCACCCGTGACCGGCTCGGAAACCGGATTGCACAGCGGAGAAGGTACGGTGGGATTCGAGATGGTCAGTGATCTGTTTGTTGACTTGGCTTTCGAAGACCTTAGATAGGCAGGGCAGGATGGATATAGGTCTGTAACAGTTTGGGTCCAGGGTGTCTCCCCCTTTGAAGAGGGGGATGACCGCGGCAGCTTTCCAATCCTTGGGGATCTCAGATGATACGAAGGAGAGGTTGAACAGGCTGGTAATAGGGGGTGCGACAATGGCGGCGGACAGTTTCAGAAATAGGGGGTCCAGATTGTCAAGCCCAGCTGATTTGTATGGGTCCAGGTTTTCCAGCTCTTTCAGAACATCTGCTATCTGGATTTGGGTAAAGGAGAAGCTGGGGAGGCTTGGGCGAGTAGCAGCGGGGGGGGCGGGGCTGTTGGCCAAGGTTGGAGTCGCCAGGAGGAAGGCATGGCCAGCCATTGAGAAATGCTTGTTGAAGTCTTCGATTATCACGGATTTATCGGTGGTGACCGTGTTACCTAGCCTCAGTGCAGTGGGCAGCTGGGAGGAGGTGCTCTTGTTCTCCATGGACTTGACAGTATCCCAGAACTTTTTGGAGTTAGAGCTACAGGATGCAAATTTCTGCTGGAAAAAGCTGGCCTTTGCTTTCCTGACTGACTGCGTGTATTGGTTCCTGACTTCCCTGAACAGTTGCATATCGCGGGGGCTCTTCGATGCTATTGCAGTTCGCCACAGGATGTTTTTGTGCTGGTCGAGGGCAGTCAGGTCTGGAGTGAACCAAGGGCTATATCTGTTCTTAGTTCTGCATTTTTTGAACGGAGCATGCTTGTCTACTATGGTGAGGAGGTAACTTTTAAAGAATGACCAGGCATCCTCAACTGACGGGATGAGGTCAATATCCTTCCAGGGTACCCGGGCCAGGTCGATTAGAAAGGCCTGCTCGCAGAAGTGTTTTAGGGAGCGTTTAACAGTGATGAGGGGTGGTCGTTTGACCGCAGACCCGTAGCGGATACAGGCAATGAGGCAGTGATCGCTGAGATCTTGATTGAAGACAGCAGAGGTGTATTTGGAGGGCAAGTTGGTCAGGATAATGTCTATTAGGGTGCCCATGTTTACGGATTTAGGGTTGTACCTGGTGGGTTCCTTGATGATTTGTGTAAGATTGAGGGCATCTAGCTTAGATTGTAGGACTGCCGGGGTGTTAAGCATATCCCAGTTTAGGTCACCTAACAGAACAAACTCTGAAGCTAGATGGGGAGCGATCAATTCACAGATGGTGTCCAGGGCACAGCTGGGAGCTGAGGGGGGTCGGTAGCAGGCGGCAACAGTGAGAGACTTATTTCTGGAGAGATTAATTTTTAAAATTAGAAGTTCGAACTGTTTGGGCATAGACCTGGAAAGTATGACAGAACTTTGCAGGCTATCTCTGCAGTAGATTGCAACTCCTCCCCCTTTGGCAGTTCTATCTTGACGGAAAGTGTTATAGTTGGGTATGGAAATCTCAGAATTTTTGGTGGCCTTCCTAAGCCAGGATTCAGACACGGCAAGGACATCAGGGTTGGCAGAGTGTGCTAAAGCGGTGAGTAAGACAAACTTAGGGAGGAGGCTTCTGATGTTGACATGCATGAGGCCAAGGCTTTTTCAATCACAGAAGTCAACAAATGAGGGTGCCTGGGGACATGCAGGGCCTTGGTTTACCTCCACATCACCCGAGGAACAGAGGAGTAGTAGGATGAGGGTGCGGCTAAAGGCTATTAAAACTGGTCGCCTAGAGCGTTGGGGACAAGGAATAAAAGGAGCAGATTTATGGCCGTGGTAGAATAGATTCTGGGCATAATGTGCAGACACGGGTACAGCGGAGGCAAGCCCACAGCGGAGGCAAGCCCAGGCACTGGGTGATGATAAGAGAGGTTGTATCTCTGGACATGCTGGTCTCAATGGGTGAGGTCACCGCATTTTTTTTACATTTTACATTTTAAGTCATTTAGCAGACGCTCTTATCCAGAGCGACTTACAAATTGGAACGTTCATACATATTCATCCTGGTCCCCCCGTGGGGAATGAACCCACAACCCTGGCGTTGCAAGCGCCATGCTCTACCAACTGAGCCACACGGGACCACATGTGTGGGAGGTGGGACAAAGGAGGTATCAGAGGTACGGAGAGTGGAACTACGGGGTCCATTGCAAACCAAAACAATGATAACTAGCCTGAACAACAGTATACAAGGCATATTGATATTTGAGAGAGACATACAGTAAGGCATAAAGTGATTGCAGGTCTTGATTGGGAGAGCTAGCTAAAACAACAGGTGAGATAACAGCAGCTAGTCAGCTAACACAGCAACGGCAGGTAAAAATGGCGACGACTAGGCAGAGAGGGTCGGATTAACTACACACAGAGCCTGAGTTAAAACACAGAGCCGACAGATAAAACACAAATAAACAGAATGTAGCCAAGTGATCATAGTGTCCAGGGGGCAGCTGTAGATTGAGCAGGGAGGCCGCCACTAAGCTAGCACGCGGTGTTTAAAGTTAGTAGCCCGGGGGGGTGGTCTGCTCAGACGGAGGGGGTCTGCTCAGACGGAGGCCGGTTGAGGGCACAGCGGATGGGGTATACGTCTGCAGACCAGACGTGGTCGTGTCGACAGAGAATCCAAGCCGAATGGCGATGGCGAAAGAGAGGTTGTGATTGTAGAATTGTGTTTGCTAACTGATGCTAGCTTCGTGGCAGTGGCGCTAGCTGCAAGCTAGCTGTGAGGATCAGAAGTAGTGGCTCAGGGATTACGGAATCCGGCGTTGTTGTCGAGAGACAGTCCGATGCTGGTAAATTGGTGAGTAATATCCAGGCTAATAACAGGGCTGGTGTCTGTGCAGAAGGTAAAAGCTGCTAGCAGTGGCTAAAAATGGCTAAGTAGCTTGTAGCTGATTAGCTGGTTAGCTACTGGGGGTTCTTGAATGTGTTCCAAAGTTAAAAAATAATAGCGATTCCGTATCACATTGGGTGAGGTAGGTTACCGGAAGGTATAATCGAGTTAAAAATCGAAAAGAGATAGAAAAAAAAATTAAAATATATACAAGAAATACGAAAAAAATACAAATGTACACGAGAGGACTGAACAAACACGTCTACACTGCTACGCCATCTTGGATATTGAATGAGGATCGCCACAGGAAACGAAGACCGAGCTAACTCTGCTGCAGAGGATGAATTATTTTGAGTTGCCAGCCTCAGACATTGCACCCCAAATAAATGCTTCAGAGTTCAAGTAACAGACACATCAACATCAACTGTTCAGAGGAGACTGCATGATTCAGGCCTTCATGGTCTAATTGCTGCAAAGAAACCACTACTAAAAGGACACCAATAAGAAGTGACTTGCTTCGGCCAAGAAACACGAGCAATGGACATTAGACCGGTGGAAATCTGTCCTTTGGTCTTATGAATCCAAATTGAGATTTTTTGTTCCAACCGCTGTGTCTTTGTGAAACGCAGAGTAGGTGAATTGATGACCTCCGCATGTGTGGATCCCACCGTGAAGCATGGAGGAGGAAGTGTGATGGTGTGGGGATGCTTTACTGGTGACACTGATTTATTTAGAATTCAATGCGCATGGCTACCACAGCATTACGCAGTGATACGCAATCCCATCTGGTCCGCGCTAATTTGTTTTTCAAAATGACAATGACCCAAAACACACCTCCAGGCTGCGTAAGGCCTATTTGACCAAGAAGGAGAGTAATGAGCGCTGTATCAGATGACCTGGCCTCCACAATCACCCGACCTCAACGCTTTACGCTAGAAACAAGCTGTAAAATATCCGGGAAAGACGCGACGCCGATGCATATGGGGGATATCATGGTTTAATTTCTTTGACATACAGAGGCCGTCTTTGCTTGGGAAGTAATCTAATTCTGTCACTATCACTTGATTAAAACTAGTCACTTTCTGTAGGCCTACAATAGAAGATGTTTAAACCCAGACAGCCTTTAGGGAAACACTGCTCTCATTTGGTTAAACCACGGAAGAAGACTAGCCAGCAGTTAAAGCTAACATTTTTCTACGTCGGTAAGCCTACTCTGTCTGGGGTGGAAAGGTAGGCCTAACTTTTGAAAGCACCATGCTCAGAGTCCTAATGAAGTCTCAGATTTTATTATTTGCAAACATGGACAGTTTCATTGCAAACAAGATTTGGCATTGGAGAAATATGATAAGATGAACACACATTCTTTGCCTGTCATTTTGGTCATTTGTGTGGTATTAAAAAAAAGAAATCTGCTAATATGCAAAATTACAAACCCATTTTTTTTTTTACTCTGACCTGCAAATACTTCTGATCGATTCATGCAAAGCTTTAGCTATAAAGGAGATCATTATACCCTACTTTTGTCAGACCACGGTGCTCTGCGAACCTTCTGGCCCGTAGCCCTGTGCACTATCAAAATTCCTTTGTCGTCATCTAATGCTTACAGGATGAAGAACAGTTTCTAAAACTGCATATCTAAGGCTCTGGTCTGTCCAAGTAGTGAGGGTAAACATGTTATCTGCTATCCACTTTGTTTTAATAATTTGGGGTATAGGGGAGGATCACTTGTTTTTTTAGCGTTAAGGGAGAGTTTAGGTCAAATATACTTTGCTGAAGGGAGGGCCATCCGTTTACATTTCAGAGGTCAAATTTTCTCCATGAATCCCTTATTCTAAATAACGTTCACGCCCTAAGTACAGTCTCTAGAGAGGATTAGCAGAATTCTACACCCTCCTTTCTGTCCCCCTCTTACTCCCTCATATACTCCGTTTCACACTCCTCCCTTTCTCCATGCCCCTCAGTTCGCTTTCTCTCTTCTGCTTCGCTCGTCTTGCTCGCCCTCGCTCTCCCTCTATATATCCCCCCTTCAGCTGTCTCACTCTCCCTCTCCATTCCCTATATGTGGTAGCTGGTATGTAGAGCTATACATTGGCTTCTCTCGGTTTAAAATAAAAAAAAGTTTCCACTTTGGCAGGGCCAGTGTTTCCCCCACAATTCTAAACTGAGACAGGAAATGTATTAATTAGGGCCAGTAAAAAAATAAATAAACAGTCTGCTTTGACAAGGCTGCAGTTCTCGGAAGTCATCGGATGGGTGGTGTTTTGTGAACCTTGTCTCAGCGAAATTCTTAGGATTTGGTAAGTAAACATGTTCCCTCCATTTAGTATGATAGATTACATTATGAATGGAATAGTGGTCGTACAATATCATACAAGTTACAGGACGTATAGTATTATACATCTTAGCCGGTCATACAATAGCATCCAATTGGATGACTTAACTGATCATATGTTATTGGTCACATATACAGTACCAGTAAAAAGTTTGGACACCTATTCATTCAAGGGTTTCTTTCATTTTTACTATTTTCTACATTGTAGAATAATAGTGAAGACATAACTATGAAATTACTACATGATTCCATTTGTGTTATCAAAAAAGTGTTAAATCAAAATATATTTTGATTTTGAGATTCTAAGTAGCCACCCTTTACGTTGATGACAGCTTTGCACACTCTTGGCATTCTCTCAACCAGCTTCATGAGGTAGTCACCTGGAATGCATTTCATTTAACGGGTGTGCCTTGTTACTATGTGGAATTTATTTTCTTCTTAATGCGTTTGAGCCAATTAGTTGTGTTATGACAAGGCAGGGTTGGTATACATTAGATAGCCCTATTTGGTAAAAGACCAAGTCCAAATAATGGCAAGAACAGCTCAAATAAGCAAAGAGAAACAACAGTTCATCATTACTTTAAGACATGCAGGTCAGTCAACGGAGAAGATTAAGAACTTTGAACGTTTCTTCAAGTGCAGTTAAAAAAAACATCAAGTGCTATGATGAAACTGGCTCTCATGAGGACCACCACAGGAAAGGAAGACCCAGAGTTTCCTCTGCTGCAGAGGATAAGTTCATTACCAGACTCAGAAATCATCAATTAACTGCACCTCAGATTGGAGCCCAAATAAATTCTTCAGAGTTCAAGTAACAGACAACATCAACTGTTCAGGACGTCATGGTCACATTGCTGCAAAGAAACCACTACTAATGGACACCAATAAGAAGAAGACTTGCTTGGGCCAAGAAATATGAGCAATGGACATGAGACCGGTGGAAATCTGTCCTTTGGTCTGATGAATCCAAATGTGATTTTTGGTTCCAACCACCATGTCTTTGTGAGACTTAGAGTAGGTGAACGGATGATCTCCGCATGTGTGGTTCCCACCATGAAGGAGGAGATATGATGGTGCTTTCCTGGTGACACTGCCAGTGATTTATTTAGAATTCAAAGCACACTTAACCAGCATGGCTTCCACAGCATTCTGCAGCGATAGTCCAAACCAGATGGGATGGCGTATCATTTGTTTTTCAAGAGGACAATGACCCAAAACACACCTCCAGGCTGTGAAGGAGCGTGATGAGTACTGCATCAGATGACCTGACCTCCACAATCACCCGACCTCAACCCAATTGAGATGGTTTGGGATGAGTTGGAGTGCAGAGTGAAGGAAAAGCAGCCAACAAGTGCTCAGCATATGTGGGAACTCCTTCAAGGCTGTTGGAAAAGCATTCCTCATGAAGCTGGTTGAGAGAATGCCAAGAGTGTGCAAAGCTGTCAAGACAAAGGGTTCCTACTTTGAAGAATCTAAAATATATTTAGATTTGTTTAACACTTTTTTGGTTAATATATGATTCCATATGTGTTACTTAAGAGTTGATGTCTTCACTATTATTCTACAATGTAGAAAATAGTCAAAATAAAGAAAAACCTTTGAATGAGAAGGTGTCCAAACTTTTGACTACTACTGTACATATTTGGCAGATCGCGGGTGTAGGGAAATGCTTATGTGCCTGGCTCCAACAGTGCAGTAATACCCAACAATAAAAAAACGTGCAATTCCTCAAAAATA
Source organism: Salvelinus alpinus (assembly GCF_045679555.1). Lineage (NCBI taxonomy): Eukaryota > Metazoa > Chordata > Actinopteri > Salmoniformes > Salmonidae > Salvelinus > Salvelinus alpinus. Next base: position 34,840,687 of record NC_092091.1, on the reverse strand, counting down.
AAAGGAATTAAGTAATATAAGAACTAGATAATATGGCTTGTAGGACGTACAGTATTATACATCTTTCTCTGAGACCTGGTTGCTTGTTGAATCTTAACAAAAGGAGTGCTACGGGGAGAATTACATTGGTGGTTTGGAGAATTAATAACAAAGGTTAGGATAATTAATGTAAAAGGTTAGGATAATGAAAATGACCATAATTTGCATGAATCCGGTTAAAGTAAGAATAAGGGTTAGCTACAAATCCTAGTGACTCCAACACGCAACCTTTGGTTTGCTAGACGGTCGTGGTATACGCCCACCCATGATCCCCGACCAACCTCCCTACTGTAGTTTGTCTAAAGTACAGTAGCTAGATCATTGGTGCATATCATACATCTTGGCGGTTCTCACTAATACACTATATAAACAAAAGTATGTGGACACCCCTTCAAATTAGCAGATTCAGCTACTTCAGCCACATGCATGGTGACAGGTATATAAAACCAAGCACACTGCCATGCAATCTCCATAGACAAACATTGGCAGTAGAATGGACTTACTGAAGAGCTCAGTGACATTCAACATGGCATCGTCATAGGATGCCACCTTTCCAACAAGTCAGTTCGTCAGATTTCTGTCCTGATCCAGTTGCCTGAGGCAGTTTTAAGTGCTGTTATTGTGAAGTGAAAATGTCTAGGAACAACAACGGATCAGCCGCAAAGTGGTAGACCACACAAGCTCACAGAACGGGACTGCCAAGTGCTGAAGAGCGTAGCGCATAAAAATAGTTTGTCCTCGGTTGCATAACTCACTACACCTGCTTCCAAACTGTCTCTCGAAGCAACGTAAGCACAATAACTATTCATCAGGAGATTCATGAAATGGGTTTCCATGGCAGAGCAGCGGCACACAAGCTTAAGATCACCATGTGCAATGTCAAGCGTTGGCTGCAGTGGTTAAAAGCTTGCCGCCATTGTACTCTGGAGCAGTGTAAACACATTCTCTTGAGTGATGAATCACGCTTCACCATCTGGCAGTCTGACAGACAAATCTGGGTTTGGAGGATGGCAGGAGAACGCTTCCCGGCCGAATACATTGTGCCAACTGCAAAGTTTGGTGGGGGAGGAATAATGGTCTGGGGCTGTTCTTCATGGTTCGGGATAGTTCTAGTGAAGAGAAATCTTAACACTACAGCATAGAATGATATTCTAGACGATTCTGTGCTACCACCTTGTGCAACAGTTTGGAGAAGACCCTTTCCTGTTTCAGCATGACAATGCCCCCGTGCACAAAGCGAGGTCCATACATAAATGGTTTGTCGAGATCGGTGTGGAAGAACTTGACTGGCATGCATAGAGCTCTCAACTCAACCCCATCAAACACCTTTGGGATGAATTGGAACGCCGACTGCGGGCCAGGCCTAATTGCCCAACATCAGTGCCAACCTCAAAAATGCTTGTGGCTGAATGGAAGCAAATCCCTGTAGCAATGTTCTAACATCTAGAGGAAAGCCTTCCCAGAAGAGTGGGGGCTGTTATAGGAGCAAATATTAATGCTCATGATTTTGGAATTAGATGTTCGACGAGCAGGTGTCCACATACTAGACGACCAAAAGTATGTTGCGTATTTCTGAGGCCAGGCTGGTTTTTACCATTTGTGAAAGCAACCATTTCTAAACACTCAGTCTGTCTTTTGAAGAGACCCCTCCCTCGGCTCAAGGGAGAACAGGGGATATTCCCAACCTAATAAATAGTTCCTGTCAATGGTGTTTGGGGTTTCAAAAAATTATTAGTCATAATCTACACAGGTTTATACAGAGATGTAGCCCCTATGAGCCCTGGTCCAAAGTAGTGCACAATGTAGTGAATAGGGTTAATTTGGGACGCAGACCAAGAATCAGCAAATCGAGCTCCACCCTCTCCAGCTGGTCTGAGTGGTGAAGAACATTGAAGTGACAGGCCATGGGCCACTTGAATCATGACTACATCCCAAATGGCATCCAATTCCCTATTTAGTGCACTATTTTTGACCAGTGCACTATGGGAAATAGGGTGCCATTTGGGACAAATCCCATGTGTTTATAAAGAGCGGGTGAGGAAGGTAGGAGGAAATTTTTGGTGTGGTGCAGGAATTTCTTTCCTTTCCGTTTGTATTTCTTTCCTTTCCGTTTGTATACTCCCACCAGACTGCAACTTACATGAACCCAACACCGGGTTGTTTGTCACTGCAGGACAGGACACATAGTTCTAGAGCTTTGTGTCCCTAATGACTTACTGCATCTTATTTATTTGTAAACAGCTGGTGCACAATATCTAAGGAGGTCAAGGTTTTGCTCGCCTGAGGTAGAGTATCTCATGATAAGCTGTAGACCACACTATCTACCTAGAGAGTTTATCTGTATTTTTGTAGTCGTCTACATACCACCACAGACCAATACTGGCACAACGACCGCACTCAAGCTGTATTCCGCCTTAAGCAAACAGTAAACGCTCATCCAGAGGCGGCGCTCCTAGTGGCCAAGGACTTTAATGCAGGGAAACTTAAATCAGTCTTACCTAATTTCTATCAGCATGTTAAATCTGCAACCAGAGGGGGAAAAAATCTAAAATATATTAAAACACTTTTATTTATTTTTTACTCTGGACCACCTTTACTCCATCCAGAGATGCATACAATGCCCTCCCTCGCCCTCCATTTGGTAAATCTGACCATAATTATATTCTCCTGATTACAAGCAAAAATTAAAGCAGGAAGCACCAGTGACTCAGTCTATAAAGTGGTCAGATTAAGCATGTGCTACAGACTAAAAATGTTCCGGGATTCTTCCGATGGCATTGAGGAGTACACCACATCAGTCACTGGCCTGATCAATAAGTGCATAGATGACGTTGTCCCCACAGTGACTGTACGTACATACCCCAACCAGAAGCCATGGATTACAGGCAACATTCGCACTGAGCTAAAAGGTAGAGCTGCCACTTTCAAGGAGTGGGACTCTAACCCGGAGGCTTATAAGAAATCCCGCGATGCCTTCCGACGAACCATCAAACAGGCAAAGCATCAATACAGGACTAAGATCAAATCATACTAAACCGGCTCTACAAGCCCTGCCAAATCCGACGAGCGTCAAACTATTACAGACTACAAAGGGAAGCACAGCCAAGAGCTGACCAGTGACCCAAGCCTAACAGGTGACCTAAATACCTTCTATGCTCGCTTTGAAGCAAGTAACACTGAAACATGCATGAGAGCATCAGCTGGTCCAGACGACTGATCACGCTCTCCGCAGCCGATGTGAGTAAGACCTTTTAAACAGGTCAACATTCACAAGGACGCAGGGCCGGACGGATTACCAGGACGTGTACTCAGAGCATGTGCTTACCAACTGGCAAGTGTCTTCACTGACATGTTCAACCTCTCCCTGACTGAGTCTGTAATACCAACATGTTTCAAGCAGACCACCATAGTCCCTGTGCCCAAGAACATGAAGGTAACCTGCCTAAATGACTTCCGAACCGTAGCACTCACGTCTGTAGCCATGAAATGCTTTGAAAGGCTGGTTATGGCTCACATCAACAAAATTATCCCAGAAACACTAGACCTACTCCAATTTGCATACCGCCCCAACAGATCCACAGATGCAATCTCTATTGCACTCCACACTGCCCTTTCACTCCTGGACAAAAGGAACACCTATGTGGGAATACTATTCATTGACTACAGCTCAGCATTCAACACCATAGTGCTCAAAAAGATCATCACTAAGCTAAGGACCCTGGAACTAAACACTATTCCCTCTGCATCTGGATCCTGGACTTCCTGACGGGCCACCCCCAGGTGGAAAGGGTAGGTAACAACACATCCGCCACACTGACCCTCAATACTGGGGGCCCCTCAGGGGTGCATGCTCAGTCCCCTCCTGTACTCCCTGTTCACTCATGACTGCACTTTCAGGCACGACTCCCAACACCATTATGAAGTTTGCAGACAACAATGAGACAGCCTATAGGGAGGAGCTCAAAGACCTGACCGTGTGGTGCAAGGACAACAACCTCTCCCTCAACGTGATCAAGACAAAGGAGACGATTGTGGACTATAGGAAAAGGAGGACCGAGCACGCCCCAATTCTCATCGACGGGGCTATAGTGGAGCAGGTTAAGTTCCTTGGCATCCACATCACCAACAAACTAACATGGTCCAAGCACATCAAGACAGTCATGAAGAGGGCACGACAAAACCTATTCCCCCTCAGGAACTGAAAAGATTTGTCATGGGTCCTCAGATCCTCAAAAGGTTTTACATCTGCGACATCCACTTAAGCCACCCTAGTCATAGACTTCTCTTTGCTACCGCACGGCAAGTGGTACTGGCGCACCAAGTCTAGGTCCAAGAGGCTTCTATCCAGCTTCTACCCCCAAGCCATAAGACTCCTAAACAGCTAAACAAACGGTTACCCAGACTATTTGCATTGCCTGCCACCCTCCCCCCATGCTGCTGCTAATCTGTTATCTATGCATAGTCACGTTAATAACTCTACCTACATGTACATATTACCTCAATTACGTAATTTCCCAACTCTGATGATTGGTTTTTCTAGTAGGATAATGCTCCATACCACACAGCCAGGTTAATCAAGGTATGGATGGAGGACCACCAGATCAAGACCCTGTCATGGCCACCCCAATCTCCAGACCTGAACACCATTGAAAACGTCTGGAATGTGATCAAGAGGAAGATGGATGGTCACAAGCCATCAAACAAAGCCGAGCTGCTTGAATTCTTACCCCAGGAGTGGCATAAAAGTCAACCAACATCAATGTGAAAGACTGGTGGAGAGCATGCCAAGGCATATGACAGCAATGATTGAAAATCAGGGTTATTCCACCAAATATTGATTTCTGAACTCTTCCTAAGTTAAAACAGTATTGTGTTGTTTAAAAATTAATATGACATTTTCTTTGCATTATTCGAGGTCTGACAACACTGCATCTTTGTTATTTTGACCAGTTTTCATTTTCTGCAAATAAATGCTCTAAATGACAATATTTTTATTTGGAATTTGGGAGAAATGTTGCCAATAGTTTATAGAATGAAAAATATATCTTTTAAATCTAATTTTACCCAAACACATACCTATAAATAGTCAAATCAGAGAAACTGATAATTTTGCAGTGGTCTCTTAATTTTTTACAGAGCTGTATATATTTTTTATTATTATATATAGTTTTTGGAATAGGACTACGATGAGAGTTAAAGAACACGAGAATGCAAGTATATACAGGTCAGTGCCAGTACCTCAGTCAATGTACAGGGGTACTGGAGTGGTTGAGGTGAGTTTATACATAAAGTACCAGCCAAAAGTTAGGACACACCTACTCTTTCCAGGGTTTCTTTACTTGGACTATTTTCTACATTGTAGAATAATAGTGATGGCATCAGAACTATGAAATAACACATATGGACTCATGTATTAACCAAAAAAAACTAAAATATATTGTATATATTTGAGATTCTTTAAAGTAGCCACCCTTTGCCTTGACGGCTTTGCACTTTCAACCAGCTTCATGAGGTAGTCACCTGGAATGCATTTCATTTAACAGGTGTGCCTTGTTAAATGTTCATTTGTGGAATTTCTTACCTTCTTAATGTGTTTGAGCCAATCAGTTGTGTTGTGACAAGGTAGGGGGTGGTATACAGAAGATAGCCCTATTTGGTAAACAACCAAGTCCATATTATGGCAAGGACACCTCAAATAAGCAAAGAGAAATGACAGTCCATTATTACTTTAAGACATGAAGGTCAGTCAATCCGGAAAATTACGTTTCCTCAAATGCAGTCGCAAAAACCATCAAGCTCTATGATGAAACTGGCTCTCATGAGGACTGCCACAGGAATGGAGGACCCAGAGTTACCTCTGCTGTAGAGGATAAGTTAGAGTTACCAGCCTCAGAAATTGTAGCCCAAATAAATGCTTCAGAGTTCAAGATTAGTAACAGACACATCTCAACATCGACTGTTCAGAGGATACTGTGGGTATCAGGCCTTCATTGTACAATTGCTGCAAAGAAACCACTACTAAAGGACACCAATAGAAGAGACTTGCTTGGGGCAAGAAACAATGCACATTCGACTGATGGAAATCTGTCCTTTGGTCTGATGAATCCAAATTTGAGATTTATGGTTCCAACCTCCGTGTCTTTGTGAGACGCAGTGTAGGTGAATAGATGAGGTCTACATGTGTGGTTCCCACCGTGAAGCATGGAGGCGGTGTGATGGTGCTTTGCTGGTGACACTGTCTGTGATTTATTTAGAATTCAAGGCACACTTAACCAGCATGGCTACCACAACATTCTGCAGCGATATGCCATCCCATCTGGTGTGCACTTAGTGGGACTTTCATTTGTTTTTCAACAGGACAATGACCCAACACCGCCAGGCTGTGTAAGTGCTATTTGACCAAGAAGGAGCGTGATGGAGTGCTGCAGATGACCTGGCATCTACAATCACCCGACCTCAACCCAATTCAGATGGTTTGGGATCAGTTGGACCGCAGAGTAAAAGAAAAGCAGCCAACAGTTGCTCAGCATATGTGGTAACTCTTTCAAGACTGCTGGAAAAACATTCCAGGTGAAGCTGGTTGAGAGAATGCCAAGCCTGTGCAAGGCTGTCAAGGCAAAGGGTGGCTACTTTGAAATATCTCAAATAGAAAATGTATTTTCATTTGTTTACACTTTTTCAGTTACTACATGATTCCATGTGTTATTTCATAGTTTTGATGTCTTCACTATTATTCTACAATGTAGAAAATAGTACAATTAAAAACCTTTGAATGAGTAGGTGTGTCCAAACTTTCGACTGGTATTAGTTTTAAAGAAACAAAATATAAAATAAAATATGGCTGTTCTGGCTGTTCTGTACACAGAACACAAGGCAGACTGAACTACAATAGTAAAACTTACTCAGATTTTCCCTCTGGGTATAAGCTTATGCTCTAAAATGTTTAGAACATGTATGCACCTCTTAGGAACAATTGTTAGTTCATAGATAGTCAGGCTTTTTATGGAAGAGCTTTTGAAGCTGTTGGATGCTACTGACCTGTAGGGTGCATCCGAACACTCCGATCATTAGCATGACCACAGAGAGGTAGTCTGTGAAAACATCCCACCAGGGCTTCAGAACCCGGAACTGTGGCTGCTGTTCCGAAAACTGTCGGAACTCCGTCACAGGAATCATGGCTCCTGCTGGGACAGAGATGAAATGTAGGGATTGTTTGTAAACAATGTATAGCTTAAAAATATGTTATGTCCTTATATGTGCCAGTTATTACAAACATAACTGCATTTATGAATTTAAGAGTGGTGACATTTCTCCATCCCCATCACTTAGCTTTAGAGCAAGTGGCAGGGCTTCCTTTTGGTTGAAAAACGAATAAAGGATTGTGCTCTTAAGCCTCCATTTAAATCCCCTTGTCACATTCCTGGAGGATGCCCGCCATAGATGTTCACTATGGCCAGCTTCCAGACTAGTTGACAATGCAGGGGGAAATGCTTCACAAGACGACACTAAGAACGAAGTTGGCGTTAAGCATTGCCTTCCGTACAACCAGTCTGTCTATTGTTTGTCAAACAAACCAGCCCTGCCAAAATACAGCAGGCCCCAATATGGCCATGTTTGTTTTACATTCAATTAGGATCATACAACAGACCTTTCACTGGAACTGTAAATCAAAGTTTCCTTTCGGTGTGGGATTTGATGGATTTCAACTCTCCTTCCTATCATGCTGTCAAACATGACAAAAAAACTATTGTAACTAATGGTGTATAATTCCCTTTGTGATATGGTTAAAGATTTGAATGTACAACAACTCACTGGTTTGATGTACCAATACACAGAGGAAAGCCTCACTTTTGAGGCAGTTGGTTAAGATCAATTTCGTGGCTGGCATAGACAAAACAATCTGCCTGTTAGGATGGATAACTGAATCAGTCTAAAGCAGCATAATATATGGAGTAATCAGTTAACCCAGACTTAAGTCTCACATGATTGGTCAGATGCTTGATTAAATTCTGGATCCACACGTGAGAGAAGAGATGAAGAGACGCTAGAACGAGGAGTGGAACCGGCACGAGGAGCTCCACCCTCTCTATTTGCAAGTTAATGGCCGAATGTACCCCCCCCTTCCGAAATTTGAAAGACGCAAACACCTGTAAAATCGTGATTTTTCCAAATAACCAGTGACGAAAAACCCAACACCGGAATTACTGCTGCTTGTTATCCCACAGTACCAATTATGTTTATGGAGATCTGGCCACGAGAGAATGTAAATGGAGCAATGCTTTAGCATCATCAAGGCCTTAAAAAAAAATATGCCTATATTATCCCGGATTGAAAAAGAGCACCACCAACAAGAGGTGCCAGTTAAATATAGGTACAAACGTCCTGGCGCCTCTTTTAGGTGTGGTAATCTTACATATTGCCGCTTTAAGACACACCAACATAGCAAGAGGGGACTAGTAGAAGTGATAGTGGTTTCTCGAATAAAACAAAAGATAGAGAGTATGTAGAATAGGCTAAACATAGCACTCAATATAAACATAGCAGTGGGCTAGCACGCTAGGCTAGGGTTTTGTAGGCTAGGCACAATACAAGGCATACAGGGAAGCTATAATTTGCAAGGCTAACAGTGATGGCCAGCAGGGCAATGTACAGTGACCAAAAAGGCTATCACTGCACACAGTATACAATAACAAGGCCATGGGAACAGGCACAGATCAGGCACTACCTTTGTAGACTGGAAGTGGCATGTGCTCTACAAAATGCCCTGGTAGTACAATTTCCCCCAAAATGTTTTTTGTATACAATTGTCATTCTGAACCCACTGCCCGCAGGTAGTCGTTAAATTCTCATCTATACTTCAGAACCAAATACTTGCACGTCTTGATTGTTAACCAATGACCAATCAGCATTGGCAAGCAAAGGCAGACCAGATTACTATCCAGATTACTGACCAAAAATAACTGGGGTTTTTTCCCTCCAGTTTTGCCTGGCAAAAACAGAGTAGGCCTACATTTATCATCCATACAAAATAAAGTTTAGCATCTACTACCGACTCATCTTTACCAGGACAATTTGAGTGAACATTTTCATATTTCAGATCGGCCTAGTTTGGGTGCCTATTGGCGATATATGCTTAAAGATAAGCAGCTGTAACATCGCACTGCCTTCAATATTACGGGATGAAAATGTGATAAATTCACCAGAATATGTTACGATATTTGTGAGGAAGAACAGGGCTACCCGGCTGGCAACGAGCGCTCTGCATGCAGGCTGCCCTCCAAAAAATGATGGTGCGGTGCAGACGGAACATGCTTTCCATCCGATTCTGCACCCTCCACTACAAGTAGGCCGTATGATTTTGCTTGTTCTGGACTCCAAGTATTCAGATAACACAATAACATATGAAGTAAAGTGGGCTAAAAATGTATTGGTATTTTTGTCAACAATCTACACAAAATACTCTAATGTCAAAGTGGGAGATCTTTTCTTTTTTAAAGATTAATACAAACTTTAGCTGCAAAATGTAACAAAATGTAACAACCAGACCAATTCATAAAACATGTGTTTTGAAGACGTGGCATTCTCATTGAAATGTCTAAGAAGCGGGAGATCTGTTCTATGTGCCACATTTCTATACTTCCCGTTCTTAAGTATCATCGTTGCCTTTTATACTTTCGTTTTGAACACCAGCTTCAAACAGCTGAAAATAAGATATTTTTGGTTATGGAAAATTTATATTTCATGGTGGTTTAGATGGTACAATGATTCTCAACACTATAAATTAGACAAACTATTAGAATTTAAGCAACCACGAAATGGCAAAGCAATTTCTGCATAGTTCATCTTTAAATAACTAAAATAGTCATTGCATAAGTATTCAGCTCCCTGACTCAATACATGTTAGAAACACCTTTGGCATTGATTACAGTTGTGGGTCTTCTTGAGTAAGACTATAAGAGCTTTGCAAATCTGGATTGTACAATATTTGTCCATTATTATTTTGAAGATTCTTCAAGATGTTGGAACATGGCTAGACAGACATTTAAGTCTTGCCATATATTTTCAAGCAGACTTAAGTCAACATTTTAACTTGGCCACTCAGGAACATACACACCGTCTTCTTGGTAAGCAACTCCAGTGTAGATCTGACCTTGCATTGTAGGTTATTGTCCTGCTGAAAGGTGAATTCCTCTCCCAGTCTCTGGTGTAAAGCAGAATGAAGCAGGCTTTCTTCCAAGATTTTGCCTGTGCTTAGCGCCATCATTTATTTTTATCCTGAAAACCTCCAGTATTTGCAGATGTCAAGCATACCCTTACCATGATGCAGCATCCACCATGCTTGAAAATAAGGAGGCAGTTACTCAAAGATCTGTTGGATTTGCCCCCAAAATGCATGTTATGGAATATTTGTATGTATATTTGTATTCTTTTCACTCTGTCATTTAGGTCATTATTCCGGAGTCACCACAATGTTGTTGAGCCATCCTCAGTTCTCCCATTACGGCCAATAAACTCTGTAGCCATTTTAAAATCAGTGACCTCATAGTAACATCCCTGAGCAGTTTCCTTCCTGTCCTGCAGCTCAGTTCAGAAGGACAACTATCTTTGATGTGTCTGGGTTGTTTAATACATAATCCACAGAATAATTATTATACTTGACCATGCTTAGAGATATTCAATGTCTGATTTGTTATTGTTACCCATCTATCAATCACTGCCCTTCTTTATTAGGTTTTCAAAAAGCTCCCTGGTCTTTGTACACTGAACAAAAATATAAACACAACATGTAGTGTTGGTCCCATGTTTCATGAGCTGAAATAAAAGATCATAGAAATGTTTAACATGCACAAAAAGATTCTCAAATTGCACATAATTATTTACATTATTTATTAGTGAGCATTTCTCCTTTGCCAATCCATCCACCTGACAGGTGTGGCATATCAAGAGGCTGATTAAACAGCATGATCATTACACAGGTGCACCTTGTGCTGTGGACAATAAAAAGCCACTAAAATATGCAGTTGTGTCACAATGCCACAGATGTGCCAAGTTGAGGGAGCATGAAATTGGCATGCTGACTGCAGGAATGTCCACCAAAGCTGCTGCCAGAAAATGTAATGTTCATTTCTCTACCACAAGTAGCCTCCAAAGTCATTTTAAAGAATTTGGCAGTACGTCGAACCGGCCTCACAACCGCCGACTACATGCTTGGCGTTGTGGGCGAGTGGTTTGCTGATAAACATTGTGAAGAGACTCCCCCATGGCGGCTGTGGGGTTATGGTATGGGCAGCTTTAAGCTACAGACAATGGGGGTCATATGTTTTGTACCACTCCTTTTTGGGGGTCATCCACTGGGAAACATGATGGTAGTAACAAATGGAGTTGGGTTGGATTTAGTAATAGTAGGCTGCAGTATTTCTTTAACTGGAGTTATGTTGTCATTGTTAATAAGTGCAGCATTTATTCTAGTTGAAAATAGTTTGCTAAATACTTTACTCAGATTTGTGCTGCTTTACCCTCTTGTAATAATTGCCCAATGAGTCTGACCGTGGTTGCGGGGAGAAAACATATTAGGTGCCCTTTTTTGGTTTCAGCACATGCCCCCCAAAATGTCTGTGCACAGCCCTGCACGGGAGCAGCCATCTTAGGTTACATAACACAGCGGCCATCTTGAGGCATTTAGTAGCAATGTACTGGCTGGTCTAAACATAAACAAGCAGATTTCAATACACCCAAACCCAGTGAAGTCCACTTACTATATCATGGATGCACTAACACTAGCGTGTGTTGTCAGAGTCCAGGGCTTCAAGAGAAAGGTCCATTGGTTGTGGCCCCGCTGTTGTTGTGCAGGGCAGAAGTTTTCAGAGAGTTCCTCACTTTGCCACTGCTTTCTGAAGATGAGAGGCAGGAATTGGGTAACTGTGATCCCAGATGACTGCCTGTGATTGGCTGACCCCATGGTCTGATAAGGCAACCCTAGCAACCTGGCCTAGCAACAGAGGTGTGAAATGCAAGTTTATGGCCCTTTAGGCTCAAGCGGGGATGGGACGCCTACTTGGTGCAGTTGGGCACATCTTGGGGATTTCTCAGGGCCAGAGAGAGGGTTTTCTACACTGATGTTGCACGTCTCAGTCTTTTCGTCTCTCTCCCCCTGGTCAGCTTTAGCAATCTGCTTACTACGGGTATCACTCTGAATTCTATACAAATGATGAAATATAACAGCAATGCTTTTGTAAACACAAATAGGCCTACCATATAATGTGTCATTTACTGTATACAGCCCATTACGTCAGAGTGTACTTAGTTTCAGCTCAACTGCGGGAAATGCCATATACAACTGACTGATGTTCTAGACAGGATACCATAGAAATAGAATCACTATTTTGGATCACTATTGTGATTCTATTTCTCTGAGGAGTGCCATCCACAACCACAAGATCACCCCCTTAAATAGCACCTATTGGGTATTGTAACGAAAAGTAAAAGAAATCAGACCCCTCCCCTAGAAATCAGGCTAGATCCAGAGCTACCCTTGTGGGCCCTAGGACCAATTATAGACTGGGGAATGACTGCCATGACGGAGATCAACCAGCAGAGGGAGCCAAATGAACCAGACCTAAAAAAAATGGGACATCAAACAAGAACCCCTCGACATGAAGACTGAGGGAGAATGGTATGAGGAGACAAATGAACAGGCTCAAAAAGAGCTAGACATGAAACAAGAACCAATCAGCATGAAGGCTGAGGGAGAGTGGTATGAACCGCTCGACCAAACTGACGCCCCAGCGGAAGAAGAGTTATGGGCATCAGTGCTGAAAGACTTAACATTGGACTGAGTCCCACCGGAAAATGTTGAGCATGCTACAAGAGAAGTAGTAGTGGCAAAATGTGACGAATTGATTGCACTCTCAAGTGTCTTCCCCCGAACTGTGTCTAAAGAGAGGTATAAAAGAAGGAGAGGTCAGTGCCTAGGGCATGATCCTCGACACATATGATTTGGACATCATAGAGGATCATCAGGCAAGGTAAATTACTCTTCACTATACTCTGCTTGTATTGACTACTTTGACATTAAGGCACGAGCATTATATTGACTGGTATATCTTGAGAGTTGTGTTGTATTCTGGAAAGTCGTTCCATTAAAAGGAAGCAGTTGCATAGGAGAGCAATCTCCTAGAGAGCAACAAGCGCTATTCTTGGGAGTACCAGAAACAATTCCAATTTGAAGGATTGAAAAAAGCCCAGATACAAGTAAGCCTCGTAGAAAGCCCAGAGTCACTAACAAGGAGTCAGTATTACAAGCAGTAGGCAGTGAAAAGTGTAACCTTAAGAAATTTGGAGACAATAAGAGATAGATACACAGCAGAGGCTGCCAATATTACTCTTAGACACCAGTTTTCGGGAAGGACCAAGGGAATAGAGCTTTAAGGTAAATATATTGCTATTTGCTTTGTTTAAGAGTTATAAGAAGTGTTTTAAGCTGATTTATATTTGCAATAGTATCTGGCATAGCATAACGCATTAAGGATTGATTGAGCATTATTGATGTATTAGGACTGTATAACCATTTAACTGTAATAACGTGTATATGACAAAAAACAGAGTGACTTAAATAAATGCTTGAAACTTTGACAACTAGGCCAGGGAACCTACCCGGAGAGCGAACGCCTTTGACACTCTCACTAAACGGAAAGTGACCCTGGTTATAGGTTAAAGGGATAGCACTAAAGAATATTTCATTGTGTGGACAATAATATATCTTTGGAAAAATCAAACATATAACAATACTAGTTTCCAAGTGACTACTAGCTGACGAGCATAATAACTAACAGAAGTTAATTATTAGGTATTGGTATACAAGAGAGGAAGAGACGGGTTAAGGGAATATAGGAGGAATCTATAAACATAAAGTAATAAAGTACTCATCTATCCAAGGCCCCACACTTGACCGGGGAAATAAGGGAGTGACAACGTGAACGAAGGAACAAACCCAACTCACGCGAACGGCCAGTACGAATAAATAGACGGGTTGGTAGGGCCGCACGGCTAGGCCCTGGTCACACCGAAGTGACTAAAATCCTAAAGTACTCTGCCTAGCCAGAGGACGGGATAGAGGCTTTTGCTGCAGGCGACGGGCAAAAGTCAGCACCGTGACACTTGGCGCCCAACGTGGGGCCCGATAGAAGAGTTAAAAAGCGATTAAGTAACAGAACCTATACAACCTGAGTTAGAGTCTACTCTTTTGAGGAAAACCCCTGAGGAATAAGAAAGTACTATAGAGTTTATAACTAAATAGGAAATCTAAATAAAATCTCAAGGTGGAGAGCAATGGCGGGTTAGAGTCTACTCTTTGTGAAATAAATCCCTGAGGAATAAGAAAGTACTATAGAGGTTGTAACTAAATAGGAAATCTTATATGACTTAGAAATAATTTAATACGTGTTGTATGCCCTGGGTCCCAGGAATTTCCCGCGAAGACTGATCACCTTCGCTGAAAATTGTTGGGACAGGCAGAATTTAATTCTAAAATAATTAAGAACGGTGCTTATTATGGCAGCAGCACTCGACCTAGGAGAGGCAACGCTGGCACAAATAGCTGCCCAGTCCGGTAGTCTAGAGCAGGAAAGGGAACTTAGGACACAGGGTAATCTACCAGACTGTAGATTTGCTGTATGTGTACCAGGTTATGAATGGAAAGACTTAACACGAAATGAGCAGTCAGCAATTAAAGAAATGGTCGGGTGGAAAGGCAGACAGACCTTCTGGGAGGATAAAAACTTTGTGCAGAGAAATATTGCCCCCAGCGACCTAATGATAGGCCAGGTGAATGACTGGGCCGTAATAAAGGTACTGCCGATCGAAGGAGAGAGTAAGGGAAACCTTAACCTCAGAATGGGGTGTGTGACACACCACCTGAAGAAATATTGGAGAGATATTGTAGGGATAGTAAAAGAACTCAGAAATGAGCCCGGTAGCCAGGAGGAATAAACTTAAAGCTATGAATATGAGCGGAGATAACCTCCTGGAGCCCAAAATAATTCTAGAAACCTCACTAAGGCTAGACTTAGAGAACTTAATTGAAGATAGAAAACAGGGTCTGCCGTGGAAAGTATGCTACCAACAGGCAGAGGATGACTTAGGGACCTATGAGTCCCTAGAGCTATGTGTAGATAGGGCAGAGGCCGATAATGACCCATGTAGAAACCTAATAGAACAACTAGAAGGAAACGGCACTACGGGGGAGTGGAACTTTGTATGGAAGCAGATAGTACAAAGAGAGGCTAGTGTAGCCAAGAGGCCCCCACCAAAAGAGAAGGAACAAAAGATAAGGCAGGTAAATACACCAGAGAGGGTACAGGTAAAACCCGGACGTAGGGACAGGAATGATAAACCTGAACACCAGAAAGCACAGCAGGAAGCTGATCAACCAAGACAGGCAAAGCCTAATCCAAATTCGAGAGGGCAAAAGAAGGCCTGGCCCAAAAAAGACCAGGACCCAAAAGAAAAGGACACAGGGCCACAGAGACCAGCCTATCTGGATGCGGAAGCCTTCGGGGCACTGACTCCGGAGCAAAGAGAGACCAGGAAGCAGGAATATGCAGTCTGGAGAGAGGCAAACCCTAATAATAAATAGGATAGTGCAAACTGGCAAGAGGGAACCCTGGAGAAAAACTTGATCGTAAACCTGGGTGATGCAGAGTTTCTTATTGATACAGGGGCCCAGTGTAGTATGACCAGTTTGCCAGGACAGCCAGTGGGTACTACCAAGGTAGAGTTCCCAGACGGACATAGACTGAACATGACCTTAATAAACAAATATGGCATAGATATGCTGCAGGGAGAAGAGAACCTATTGTCATTATCAGATGCAAAAGAGCTACACCGATTAGGGATGCTGAAAATAAACCACTTTAAACCGGTGGACATAGATAAACAAAAGAACAGGATTAAAGAAGATACAGACCTACCGGAGGAATGTATAAATAGAATGATCGAAGCCCTAACCAAGTTGAATACTGCAGGCATGAAATTCAACCTGACCAAAAGCCAGATAGCTCACTTCCTTCTGCCCTTTCTCGGGTTTACCATAAGCAATGGTATCACAGCAAGCAGAGGCTACTTAGAGAAAGTACAAGATATGACAAAACCACAGACTATGAACGAAATGCAGAAGTGCCTAGGCAAGATGGGCTACTTCCGGAATCATATACCCGGATATAGCAGGGTTGCTAAACACTGCTATGAAGGTATCACAAGGAGAGAAGACCAAATAGGCCTGTCTCATAAGCAGTTTGGAAGAGAGCCATTAATTTGGAACAAGAAAATGGTAACGGCATGGAATGAATTAAAAGCCATGGCAGCAAAAGCACAAACTAATGAACCAAGAAACCCAGATGTGCCCTTATGGATCTTGATTAAATTGGAGGGAGCAGACATAGACAGAGATGGGTACTTGTGGGTATCCAATGAGGGGGCAGAAAAGACTGTAAAATGTTACAGTAAACAGCTAAAAGGCCCAGTTATGAAATACTCATCGGAAGGGGCAAAAATGGCCCTACTAGAAATTTACTGGAATAAGATAGTGGCATTAGGACAAGGGCAGTTAATTATCATTAAAGATAATGAGCTAAACAAGCTATGGGCAGCTAACCACACAAAGAAAATGCTGGGCGTAACAACTACCACGTGGGATAAATGGAGGAATGTGGTAGGAACAAAAGGGGTTATATTCATCGCAGATCAGGGATGGGAGCAAGCGGATGAGACTCCACAAATGGGCAGGAAAAAACACAAACTGCCCAAGGATAAGCCTAGGGACATAGTCGTGTTTACAGATGGAAGTGAAAAAGCAGGAAAAACCAGATGGGTCTTTATAGTTAAGAATAAAGCTACAGGAGATACGGTAACCAAACAAAGCCGAATTATTACCGGTACGGCCCAGAAAGCAGAAGTAATGGCAGTACTCGAATCACTCCTGCATTGCATAGGGACCAACCTGAAAAGGGTAGAAGTGGTAACAGACAGCCACTACTGTGCACAAGCAATGACCTCGGACAAGAAGATTTGGCAGAATAATGGGTACAGAGGTGCCAAAAATAAGCCAATTCAGTACGAGGGGGAATGGAGAAAAATCCATGATAAAATGGACATAGTGGTAAGTCATCAAAAGGCTCACACTGCTGACTCAGCAGGTGCAGGAGCAGACTTTAACCAACTAGGAAACAGAGAAGTAGATGAACTAGTCCAGATGGGGCGAATAATTCTTTACAAACAGGAAAAAGATAAGCTAAAAGCACTTCATGAAGATTGGGGACATTTGGGTTCCCGGATATTCATGAAGAGGCTAAAAGATGAGGGCATATTATATACTAGAGAGGAGGTTCTAGATATATGCGATCAATGTTCTACTTGCCAAGAGCAAAAGGTTAGTAACCTAGGCAGAGTGGCGGGTCAACACATTAAATGCAGTACACCATGGAAGCAAATAGCATTAGATACTATGGGTCCAATGAAAGTAGCTACTTCAGTTGGACATAGGTATGCTATAGTTGCGGTGTGCATGGCTACAGGGTACTCAATAGTGCTCACCTCAAAATCATCCAATGCGCTGCCAGTATTGCAAATGCTTAACCTTCTGACTCTTGCTCTAGGTCCATTCCCATTGTTAAGGACTGACAATGGGACCCAATATAAGAATAAGAAGGTGGAGGATTGGTGTGCCGAGCATGGAGTCTCACACATATTCTCCCCTCCTTATACTCCCCAAGCAAATGGTTGTGCGGAGAGAACAATTGGAAAGCTTAAAACAACACTGGGGTTGTGGAAAGCAAAAAAGGACTGGGGACCCAAGCTAGTACGAGCCTGTGTGGAGTTAAATCTGACTCCCACTGATACAGGACCCAGTCCTAGAGAATTGATGGGATTACCCAACAACAGCTCAGTGGTGGAAATAGCTAATGCGCAGTCTCCCCCTCTACCTTGTGTGTTACAGGTGGGAGACTGGATTAGGATTAAGAACCCACCAGGAGCTGACACCGGGGATAGAGTTATCCCGAAAAAATACGGAAAAAGGCAACAAATTGTAGAAGTGATTAGTGCAAACACGGTCAAAGTAGACGGTGATATAACAGCCGATATAGCCCAGCTTAAGAAAGTATGTCCACCCAGGAGTTAGTACCGGAGTGGATGCACCTGCTGAACTGCAGGTCGGGACTGCAGGTGCGTCGCTTGGGAGACACCATTTGGGTGGCCTCACATGGTAGACATGAGGACCTGGCAAGGATGGGGGTTATGGTGGCTGCCAATACTAGAGTATTGTGGCATAAAAGTATGTGCCAGGACCCTGAGGGGTTGGGTTATATGAACATAGCACCTTGCGATGTCTGTGGAGAAGCCACAGGAGAGGTCCAGTATGAGGGACCCGCAAATATGAGCATTAGACAAATAGCCACGGGGAATGATGGCGGTGAAGTGGGGGGACGACAAAGAGTTGGTCGAATCCTATGGTGTAGGAAATGCAGTAGGGAGGTATTCCCGAACTGCATGTTAGGTGCACAGGTGGTCACAAGAAACTGGGATCCTAATAAGTGTGTGTGTGCATGGACACACAGAGGGGTGCTGAGAGCAACAAATTGCATGGAATGTAGGCACCAGCAAATGAAAGGAAAAACAGAACTACTAAAAGGGAGTTTACTCACCCCGGTGAGAATGGAGGATCCCCTATGGCCAGTAGAGCAGGGGCCATTCCAACAAGGTGGGGGAAAGAGCACTTATCAGAGTAGTGAACAGTGGTTGAAAGAGAGAAAAAGAGAACCAGCATCCCTCACGGGATATGGAATCCAACCAGGAGATCCAACTTGTTGGATGTTGGTGGATGGGAAATTCTCAAAATGGAATCCCAGGGAATACCTAAGTCAACTGCTGCTAAACAGGCGGGACTGGGATCAGGACGATAGTTATGACATAGATAACAATCATGAGAGGAATGATCATCATGGGATGATGAGAAGGTGCTGGTGGGAAGGCACAAGTAGACCAGTTAGAGAGCTACACTGGGGGAGGCTAATGAGAAAAGAGACAACAGTGTGTTGTGTTACCAGGCTCACGGAAGTGGAAGACACTGAGCCAGTGCAGGGAGACAAAAGGAAGAGGCACATGGTCCAATTGGGGTGGCAGTTATATATTGCCCAAGAACCAAAGACAAAATTGGACTGTGTGTATTCCTGCCATATGCTGGTGGACAGGAAGGCAGTTCCTGGAGAGGGAAGGGGTAAAAATGAAACTGCCCCTCCCGAGCCACACGGGAGAATGAGACAATTTATAAACCTATTGAGGAGAAAGACAACCCTCGACAGGCCAGGCCCTGGAGAGGTTACGTCAGGGCAAAGGGACACAGGCCATACTAGGTCCCCCATCTATAAGAAATAAGGGGACTAATTGAATCCCACTCTGTCTCCACAGGGAAGCATGAGGCTGGGTGAATATAGAACGATTCACAGAGAGTGCCAGGTAGGGTGGGGCTGGTGGGTAAGTATTCTTTCCACCATAATTATAATACCCAGTGCTATAGTACTTGGTTTAACCCTAGGGGTTATCTATGAACAACAGGAAAGAGCAGTAATTAGGGGCATAGAAGTGGACCAAGAAAGATGCCAGAGCAGCATTCCCACTTATAGGGCCTTTACCAAACGATGGGGAATACCAATACAGTGCACCCCAATAAATAGGACAGATTGTCCGGGATATCCATCGGTAAAATTAAAACAAATGGAATAATACCAACTGGAACGATACCCGGAACGAGAATAGCAACCTAGTGGTACTATGGAAATCAATAACAAACAACACCCTGCAAGGATGGCTAGTAAATATAACCCAAGGAGCGGTGTTAGTCAATCAAACCTGCGAAAATGGCCAATACATTAACTCTTATAAAGGGGGCCAATGGAAAGGGCAACTGGGAGATAGTAACAACATAACAGAGATCAAATTTATTTATGACCACGCTACTCATAGTCAGCCATGGACGAAGGTGGAGTGCCACAGCCCTAAGACTGCAATAAACCCCACGACCTGGCCTCTGACACTAAAAACTCTGTCTACTACCATGACACCCCGGAGCACAGCTGCCTCAGGAAATAACAGGAGCAGTGTGACTACTTTGACCCCGCCGACTGCTAGCACAACAGTAACCACAAATGCTTCAAGACACAGTAGCACAGGAAACAGGCCTAGTGCGAGTACCTCAACTGACAGGTCAGCGGAGGCACAAAAACAAACACAGGAAATCATAGAGACATTGAACGTGTTATGTGTTAAAGGCAGCGGGACCAAAGCGAAATATAGAATACGAAGAAACGTGAACCATAAGGCTCGGAGCTCAGGCAACCCTGAGACTAAATGGCTGACAGATGTGGTCCTATATTTGCACCCAGGTAATACCTCTTCTTGGGACAACAGAATGTTAGGAGGGAGCAATGGAATTATTTTACCGTATGCAAAAAATAGAACGTATAACTACCCAGGCTTCATTAGCGGCCCTATGGATAGGTTCCACAGAATGGAGTATGGAGTGGGGGGACATGATATCCCCCACTCAGCAAGAGCCGGAGAAAAACCAATAAAATATGCTACCACAGGATGGGTATGCCTTACGACCCATAATAATTCAAACCTGGGATTGGCCTACCCGAGGTCAACCCCATGGACCACTCTAGACCTTCGAAGTTTGCAGGAAAACTATCAACCTAGTCTAGAGATGGCGCAGGAAATTTGTGCTGAAGCTCCCCTATGGAACTGGGGACAAGAACCAAACAATATGTTCCATAGGAGAAAAGGGAAAACAGCACAACAATACTATGACCAATGGGTTAAACCCCCAGCAAATAAGACAGAAGCCTGGGCGAGATATCATTGCATTTCAGCCCATGGCAATCTAAAAGAGTCAGGGATCCCCCACTTTCATAGATGGTCAGGAGGGCATTATCCCTCACCCGGAATGTTGGGAGTAGCTCCAGCATTCGCAGGAAGAAACGAGGAAGCGAATCAACGACTGGTAGATTGGGCAAACATGAGGGGCGCGTGTACCTATAGAAAGTTAGTTGGGGGAGCCATTATGAGGGAAATCAGAGCACAAGATAGAATGGAACATGTGCATCAGTTTGGGTACAGTTTCCCACCCATAGGCAAAGTGCACGAGGATTCGTTCATTTGGATGTATGGGTTAACCCTACAAAAATGGAATATCACCGCAGGCAAAATGAGTAGAAAGGCCATAAAAGTGAACGAAACCGTAATTAGAGAAAATAAAGCTAGCAGTACAAGGAGCCACCAGGGGAATATCAAAAACCTCGGACCCAATGGCATTGGGATGGGCAAAACGGCCTATAGACCCAACACCCCTTACTGGGGGTTATGTGCAATTAGCATGCTATGGAGGACTGAAGTTCCATGTAAACCCGGGAGATATACCTGGAACCAGAGATCAAACACTTAGGACGGACCCCTCCCTAGCAGGCTGGGCTAGATACACCATGGACCCTCTAGCGGGGAGATGGTTTATGAAAGGATATAAGGAATGGGCTCTAAAACTAATGTGGCCCAAAAAGCAACAACAATGGCAGGACCTCTGGGGATCAGGGTCTGAGTGGGAAAAAAACCTGACAAAAGTCTGGAATAAATCTCTATGTAAGCAGTTAATGGACAACTCCACTAACTCTACTGGATGCGTAATAATAAAAAGAACAATACAATTGCTCCAGACTATGGGCCAGGAAAACTACTGTAACATATTTAAGGAAGACTTCTGGAAGGAAGGCTCAGAGGGTATAATGTGGTACAGAGATGAAGATACCACAGCTAAGGGTGGAATAGGGGGAAACTGGTTTGTCAAGGCCTGGGGAGGATTTACTACAGGAATGACTAAGGCGGCAAATGACTTAATAGTGGAACCAGTGAATAAAGTAGTTAGAGCTATAGAAGATAAATGGACCGACGTAACTACCTGGTGGACCAAAGCTAAAGCTAAATTTTGGATGGGTTTGACCATAACCATAGGCATCCTGGTATTTAGTGGCGTAATGATGGCCATTGGCTATGCAAAAAAATTAGGACTACCAGTAGATCAGGTTTTGAGGGCGCTCGGGTTAGGCCTACTTAGGGGAATAACACTGCTAGGAAAGCTGGTGAAGAAAATAATAGAGTTAATACTAAAGCTGTTCTGGAAACTGTTGGCAGGTTTTGTGGTATGGAGCATGGTGTATGAGCGAGTGCATAAGCACAGTCCAAATACTGCAACAGCAGAAAGAAATACTCCGAGTAAAAACAAAGCACGTGAGAGGCTCCTGGAAGAGGCAAGCTTCTAAAAGAACCTGTCAGTAGTATTAGAAGTGAGGCCCAGGTTGAAAAAAAGGGAGGTGACAACTAGGGGTTAGAAGAGAATATAAGGCAGAGTGAGACTAGAAAAGAGTATCTTGAGAACTACCCATCCAAGAACTTGCAGAAATCAAACCATGGCCGCCAACTACTCCAGCCAATCTGACTCTGATGACCGGGCTTCTGGACAACATGAGGAAATGGTAGCTAAAATATGCGGCCAAACATTACAAATAATTATATGGTCAGGGGTAGCGTGGAAAAGTAGACAAGGACAAGGTGTAGTCACCACCCTCGCAATGATATTAACCTGTATAGTGGCAATGGTTAAATTCGGACTCACTAAAGGAACCGAAGTTATGTTATCCATGGTACCCATAGTAGCAATACAAAGAATATTTAAAATATGTGGAAAACATTATGGACTAGTAATCATGGGAGAAACCATGTCCATTGTGTTTAGACTGATGGGACAAATTGGAGAGTTTGAAGAGTGGAGTAACACCACAAACCAAACGCAACCCCTCTGCCAGTCCATAACAGGATTTAAGTATGCAGGCTGGGGGATGGAGATGTTATTGATGATAATAGTGATGGCTCAGATAATCAAAAGCCTAAGGCACCTCAAAAAAAGGGAGAGTCAAATGAGAGTGGTAAAATTGGCCCTACCACTAACAGTATGGATACTAATAGCCATAGGCCTAGGAATATTAAAAGGAAGGGATGTGAATGAGTTGAGGCAAATCTGGGTACTTTGTTTACCAATCTTCTTTCCTACCCCCCCTCGCAGGAACATCCTGGGGAGAGTGACGGGGTAAGAGACGGACTATACATAAAAACTCAGGGGAAGGAGGAGGAGAAAATAGGAGAGAAAGGTAGATTAATTAAGTTAGGGGAAAGTAAGAGATTATGGGTTAAAGAACAAACAAGAATAGTAATGGTAAATTGTGGAAAATGTGGAAAGTTAGCACCAGGGGAGCTGGCTCAAGAAAGCATACAGGGAGTGGTTCTCAGTGGAACCACCTGGATATGCCTGGGATGTTGGGACACGCAAGTGGCCTACCTGATAGACAGAAAAGAGGTAGGGAAAGAACCATACTTAGGGGTAATCACGTCCTGGGGACCCAGAACGATGATATCCAAGGACCAAGGTAGAGTACGGGTAGCCATGGGAAAGAAGGGTAATAAAAGGTTAGACTACGGTGTACAGGGAGAGTGGCCATTCAGGACGGCCAACTGGAAATATGGAACACAACCTTTAAGAATGTGCTGCCAGAGAGAAAAGGGCGACTATAGAGCAGAACCAGAGGTTATGATAAAAGATCTAGCAAAGTGGTGGACCAAGGAGGACTTGGCGGCCCTAGAACAACATCCCAGCTTCGGGCACGAACTCTGGGATGTTAAAAAAGGAGGAAAAAGGTGGCACCTATCTACAATGGAAAGGTACCCCCCTAGATGGAGGATGCTGGATTGCAACCTAGGCAGCATAATGATAGGGACAGGCTGAGTTAAGGAGATGAGACAAGACCAGTTCTACCCGAGATTTAGGCCAGAAGTCAAGAAATGGGAACTTACCGAGGAGGATAGGCTACTCCAGAAAAAGGCGGGAATGATACAAAAGGAAGAAGTTTACCGAAAGAAAGTCAGTAAGTAAGAGCATGTAAGCAAGAGCATGGAGAGGGTGTAGTAGTAACAGTAACTAGATTGGGAAGCTACACACATAGACACCGGAAAGAAACGCAGAGAGACAGGGAAAAAAAGGAGCAGACGCCCAGGACAGCCACCTTTGGGGAAGGTAACCTTTCCAAGCTAATAGACGGAGAGATAGCAGGAAGGTTTAGAAAAGAACTACTATTGGATGCAGGAGTAAGGAGGACAGGGCCCAATGGGAAGAAAGAGTGGCGCCCCATATGGGCACTACAAGCAGCAGAAAAAGCCGAAGTAAGAGATAAGACCTATACGGGAGGGTGCAGGCACAGAATGGGAGGACGTTAGCAATTAAGTATTTAGGCCCAGTAAAAAGGAAGAGTAGGAAAAGAGTTGTGGGAGGGTCAGATCTTGGAGAGGGTGTAACGAAAAGTAAAAGAAATCAGACCCCTCCCCTAGAAATCAGGCTAGATCCAGAGCTACCCTTGTGGGCCCTAGGAACAATTATAGACTGGGGAATGACTGCCACGACGGAGATCAACCAGCAGAGGGAGCCAAATGAACCAGACCTAAAAAAATGGGACATCAAACAAGAACCCCTCGACATGAAGACTGAGGGAGAATGGTATGAGGAGACAAATGAACAGGCTCAAAAAGAGCTAGACATGAAACAAGAACCAATCAGCATGAAGGCTGAGGGAGAGTGGTATGAACCGCTCGACCAAACTGACGCCCCAGCGGAAGAAGAGTTATGGGCATCAGTGCTGAAAGACTTAACATTGGACTGAGTCCCACCGGAAAATGTTGAGCATGCTACAAGAGAAGTAGTAGTGGCAAAATGTGACGAATTGATTGCACTCTCAAGTGTCTTCCCCCGAACTGTGTCTAAAGAGAGGTATAAAAGAAGGAGAGGTCAGTGCCTAGGGCATGATCCTCGACACATATGATTTGGACATCATAGAGGATCATCAGGCAAGGTAAATTACTCTTCACTATACTCTGCTTGTATTGACTACTTTGACATTAAGGCACGAGCATTATATTGACTGGTATATCTTGAGAGTTGTGTTGTATTCTGGAAAGTCGCTCCATTAAAAGGAAGCAGTTGCATAGGAGAGCAATCTCCTAGAGAGCAACAAGCGCTATTCTTGGGAGTACCAGAAACAATTCCAATTTGAAGGATTGAAAAAAGCCCAGATACAAGTAAGCCTCGTAGAAAGCCCAGAGTCACTAACAAGGAGTCAGTATTACAAGCATTAGGCAGTGAAAAGTGTAACCTTAAGAAATTTGGAGACAATAAGAGATAGATACACAGCAGAGGCTGCCAATATTACTCTTATAGACACCAGTTTTCGGGAAGGACCAAGGGAATAGAGCTTTAAGGTAAATATATTGCTATTTGCTTTGTTTAAGAGTTATAAGAAGTGTTTTAAGCTGATTTATATTTGCAATAGTATCTGGCATAGCATAACGCATTAAGGATTGATTGAGCATTATTGATGTATTAGGACTGTATAACCATTTAACTGTAATAACGTGTATATGACAAAAAACAGAGTGACTTAAATAAATGCTTGAAACTTTGACAACTAGGCCAGGGAACCTACCCGGAGAGCGAACGCCTTTGACACTCTCACTAAGCGGAAAGTGACCCTGGTTATAGGTTAAAGGGATAGCACTAAAGAATATTTCATTGTGTGGACAATAATATATCTTTGGAAAAATCAAACATATAACAATACTAGTTTCCAAGTGACTACTAGCTGACGAGCATAATAACTAACAGAAGTTAATTATTAGGTATTGGTATACAAGAGAGGAAGAGACGGGTTAAGGGAATATAGGAGGAATCTATAAACATAAAGTAATAAAGTACTCATCTATCCAAGGCCCCACACTTGACCGGGGAAATAAGGGAGTGACAACGTGAACGAAGGAACAAACCCAACTCACGCGAAGGGCCAGTACGAATAAATAGACGGGTTGGTAGGGCCGCACGGCTAGGCCCTGGTCACACCGAAGTGACTAAAATCCTAAAGTACTCTGCCTAGCCAGAGGACGGGATAGAGGCTTTTGCTGCAGGCGACGGGCAAAAGTCAGCACCGTGACAGTATCCATCTGGTCTTGTCAGTGGGAGAGGAACATTCTTCAAAAACAAGACAAAAGGGATGTCAAATGGTTTTCCCAAGAGAATGTATTTACTGTATTTGGAAAGTTCTTACAGTATGAGCATGATTCTATTCTGTCTGCACTTTTGTGCAAATGTAAAACAATACAACTCAGAATGGTAACCCAGACACCAAAAACTTTTCCCACGCTTGCTATTTCTATTTCTATTGCTATTTTGCTTGCTATTTCCCGCTGTTGCTATGCCAATGGCTATAAACTCCTACCGTTTGCCGCTCAAGACATGATTTGCATCTCCGGCTGGTAGCCTCCATTCAGAAGACCGCTAAGCCATCTGCAGGCCACTTTTGAATCTCTGGCGTTTAGCCTCCACTCTGAGGACACCTATACGCCCTAGGCAAACCATCTAGCCATGAGGTAATGAAAGACAATAGCCAGGAATCTCTTGACTCTCAAATTAGGCCTGCCAACTTCCAGCTAAACACACCCAGCCAGAGGCTACAAACTGTTTTTGTTGTGATCTATAAACCTTCCCCTACATTGTGATTTAAAGTTGATTTGCCCATTTAAAATAAACAGACAGCGCATTGAAAATAATTGAGGATGACAAAAGTGATACAACTAATCATTTACAGTTTATAGCCATTAATAGCTTTAGTTTTATTTACTAAGCTATATTTAAAGGCAATACCAACTGTTCCTAGCAACTGTTCCAGTTGCTTTGTTAGAGATGCCACTCCCTAAACCACTTCACACAGTATTGATCACGATCATTAAGGGTGAAATTGTATGTAGTCATGAAGCGAATTCAAGTCTATTGTATTGAGGCCATTAATACATAGCCTACATTCCAGTGTCAGAGGAAGGCCCTAAAAATTGTCAAAGACCCCAGCCACTCCAGTCATAGACTGTTCTCTCTACTACCGCATGGCAAGCGGTACCGGAGTGCCAAGTCTAGGACAAAAAGGCTTCTCAACAGTTTTTACCCCCAAGCCATAACACTCCTGAACAGGTAATCAAATGGCTACCTGGACTATCTGCATTGTGTCCCGCCACCCACCAACCCCTCTTTTACGCTACCTCTACTCTCTGTTCATCATATATGCATAGTCACTTTAACCATATCTACATGTACATACTACCTTAATCAGCCTGACTAACCGGTGTCTGTATGTAGCCTCGCTACTTTTATAGCATCGCTACTGTATATAGCCTGTCCGTTTTATTTCTTTACTTACCTATTGTTCACCTAATACCTTTTTTGCACTATTGGTTCGAGCCTGTAAGTAAGCATTTCACTAAGGTCTACACCTGTTGTATTCGGAGCACGTGACAAATACACTTTGATTTGATTTGACATTTAATTCGATTACCTGTTTATTGCTTCAACCTATGTTCAAATCGAAGCCACAGTCAATGTTGCAACTTGTAATGTAAATTTAAATGAATAGCCTGCATTGTTAAAACTTTAGGAACCCATAGCCTTTTGTTCTGTGACCACAGATTGTGTTGTGTAAACTCAAACTACTCCCTTTATACCCTCCTTTGCCAAGTAAATGTTACTTGCATTAGATATCCATAGGCTGCTATAGTCTAAGGCACGAGGAGGTGTGGTATATGGCCAATATACCATGGCTAAGTGCAGTTCCTACTCACGACACAACAGCAACATTATTAGAGCAGTAAAAATAAGTGTTGTCATACCCGCGGTATACGGTCTGATATACCACGGCTGTCAGCCAATCAACATTCAGTGCTCGAACCACCCAGTTTGTAATCTCCTACAACCTTACCAAAAGAGAAATGCACACTACTTACCGTAGGTGGCAGCACCTCTTAAACCCTCAAAGAAGAAGCTGGAAAGCCCAATGTCATCAACATTGTAGTAGCTATAGAAAAATGGCAACGGTAGGCTTTTGGAAATAAAGAACAGTTGAATTGTTTGTATTTATCACCACCGAACGTTTTGAAATACCGAATGTATACTAGTGGCATCATGTTTGCTGGCCTGGATTTTGAGTCATTGAGAGCGATTCATGTTGTTTTTGTAAAAACTTGCTGGAGATGTACCTATAGGTTTGTCTTTCTGTATAATTGTTTGGTAAAATGTTTTATATTTATTTTTAAACATCCAGAGCATTAGAAAATGTTTCTAGTTTACTAATTTGTTCATGTGCCAGATTGGAATGCAAAGCCTTTAGAATTGTTTTGTTGTGTTAAATTGGCTGGCTTACCATCTGCTTGTGACCATGCTAGCTGAGTTACTTACCTAGGTAGCTTGCTAATGTTAGATGCTAGCTAACAACATATTTTTTCTTCTTAGAACTAGTCGTCTCCCTATAACACAGATGCCACTTCAAGGGGCAAAGAGTCTGAATAAAAGAGAAGCATTATTCCCTACAAAATATATTTTTCAGATGTACTCTGTCCTGCTAAATAATGATGGAATTTCAGAAGAGAAACAATACCCTTTATTCATGTAATCTGTCTATCAAAAAGGAGACTGGACACCCACAGCATCATATTCACCACAGCAGCATGTGGATGACAGCTATGAGCTATTCACTTAACCTAAATGAGACTATGATTATCTGTCCAGTTTTGAACAATATGTAATTGTATTGAAAAGTAAACACATTTTCCACGAGGGTAACTTTTAAATCTTGGTTTTATTTTTCAGGGCAGAAATCCAGTGACTGCATTTCTGCCCTGTTTTCCTGCCAAAGTTAAGGTGCTAAGGAGTGAGCAAGCACGTGACAACAAAACTTGCACATCTATTTTTGGTGTATAATTGTTTTCAGGAGTGTGACAGTGATTAACTGTCTCACACACACACACACACACATGGGTTTCTTTATTTTTACTATTTTCTACATTATAGAATAACAGGGAAGACATCAAAACCATGAAATCGTGTAGTAACCCAAAAAATAAACTTAAAAAGGTTAAACAAATCAAAATATATTTTATATTTGAAAATCTTCAAAGTAGCCACCCTTTGCATTGATGACAGCTTTGCACACTCTTGGCATTCTCTCAACCAGCTTCATGAGGCAGTCACCTGTAATGCATTTCAATTAACAGGTGTGCCTTGTTAATTTGTGGAATTTATTTCATTCTTAATGAGTGCGTTTGAGCCAATCAGTTGTGTTCTGACAAGGAGGGGTGGTATACAGAAGATAGCCCTATTTGGTAAAAGACCAAGTCCATATTATGACAAGAACAACTGCAGAAGATAAGTTCATTAGAGTTAACAGCCTCAGAAATTGCAGCTCAAATAAATGCTGGAGAGGTCTAGTAACAAACTAATCTCAAAATTAACTATTCAGAGGAGACTGCATGATTCAGGCCTTCATGGTCTAATTGCTGCAAAGAAACCCAATAATAAGAGACTTGCTTGGGCCAAGAAACACAAGCAATGGACATTAGACCGGTGGAAATCTGTCCTTTGGTCTGATGAATCAAAATTTTAGATTTTCGGTTCCAACTGTCGTGACTTTGTGAGACGCAGAGTAGGTGAACGGATAATCTCCACATGTGTGGATCCCACCATGAAGCATGAAGGAGGAGGTGTGATGGTGAGGGGGTGCATTGCTGGTGACACTGTTGGTGATTTAATTAGTATTCAAGGCATACTTAACCAGCATGGCTACCACAGCATTCTGTAGCGATACGCCATCCCATCTTGTTTGCGCGGGAATATCATTTGTTTTTCAACAGGACAATGACCCAAAACATACCTCCAGGTTGTGTAAGGGCTATTTGACCAAGAAGGAGAGTGATTGAGTGCTGCATCAGATGACCTGGCATCTACAATCACTTGACCTCAACCCAATTGAGATGGTTTGGGATGACTTGGACCGCAGGGTGAAGGAAAAGCAGCCAGCAAGTGCTCAGCATACGTGGGAACTCATGAAGCTGGTGGAGAGAATGCCAAGAGTGTGCAAAGCTGTCAAGGCAACAGGTGGCTACTTTGAAAAATCTCAAATATATTTTGATTTGTTTAACACTTTTTGGGGTTACTAAATCATTCCATATGTGTTATTTCATAGTGTTGATGTCTTCACTATTATTCTACAATGTAGAAAATAGTACAAATAAAGAAAAACCTTTGAATGAGTAGGTGTGTCGAAACTTTTGACTGATACTGTAGGTCTGGGTGGTATCGGATGCTTGAGATGGATAACATGAATACCTTGTTAGCCTATCAACAATGTGCCAATGGAGACCAGGCTGAACCAGGACACCGAGCTCCAGGAGAGACTTGTAAGTGTGCTCAGAATTGTATATAGCCATTGCTTTTTCCCGGGAAGAAGCAAGAGACATTGAACTTTGACGGTGTTGTTGCGACCATAATAATCTGACGTGACAGCAGCATTTTCTAAATTCCTCCGCTTAGAATTATAACACAAGGCATTTATATTACATTTAAATAAACTTAGCAAAAAAATAAACATCCCTTTTTCAGGACCCTGTCTTTCAAAGATAATTCGTAAAAATCCAAATAACTTCACATGCTTGTTCAATGAACCATAAACAATTAATGAACATGCACCCGTGGAATGGTTGTTAACCTTTCATGAGCCTCTACCCCGGGTCCGGGATCACCCCCCACCCCCCCACACACTGATTAGCATAGCTAGCATAGCTTCACAAGTAGATAGTAGCATCTAAATATCATTAAATCACAAGTCCAAGACACCAGATGAAAGATACAGATCTTGTGAATAAACCCATCATTTCTGTTTTTTAAAATGTTTTACAGGGAAGACACAATATGTAAATCTATTAGCTAAACACGTTAGCAAAATACACAATTTCTTTGTCCACCATTTTTTCTCTCCACCAGTAGCTATCACCAATTCGGCTAAACTAAGATATTGATAGCCACTAACCAAGAAAAAAACTCATCAGATGACAGTCTGATAACATATTTATGGTATAGGATAGGTTTTGTTAGAGAAATGTGCATATTTCAGGTAGAAATCACAGTTTACAATTGCACCCACCATCACAACTCGACTAGAATTACTAAAGAGAGCAACGTGTATGACCAATTTACTCACCATAAAACATTTCATAAGAATAGACAAAGCATAGCAATGGAAAGACCCAGATCTTGTGATTCCAGACAATATTTCAGATTTTCTAAGCGTTTTACAGCGAAAACACAATAAATCGATAAGTTAGCATACCACATGTGCAAACGTTACCAGAGCATCGATTCAAGCCAAAGAGAGCTATAACGTAATCATCGCCAAAATATATTAATTTTTTCACTAACCTTCTCAGAATTCTTCCGATGACACTCCTGTAACATCATTTTACAACATACATATACAGTTTGTTCGAAAATGTGCATATTTAGCCATACAAAACCGTGGTTACACAATGAAAATAGTAGGAAATCAAGCCTCAAAATGTCGGACGTCATCTTTCAGAGTGATCTAGTTTAATCGAAAGCTAATCATATACTTGACTAAAAAATACAGGGTTGACAGGAATCGAAAGACAAATTAGTTCTTAATGCAATCGCTGATTTACATTTCTAAAATTATCCTTACTTTCTTATACAGCGTTCGCCAAGAGAAGCTATAACAAACAAAATGGCGTAATATGCGTTTAAAATATTTCGACAGAACAACGATTTATCATATTAAATATTTCTTACTATGAGGTGATTTTCCATCAGATTCTTGGGCAATGTATCCTTTCTTGGGTCTAATCTTCTTTTGGTCGATAGATGTCCTCTGTCCTTCGAAATATCCACTAACGATCGAACGGGACCCCGAAACGTGCCCAAAGTTTCAGAGTGCACGACAAAGAAATTCCTCAAAATCGCACTAAACGGATATAAATTGCTATAAAACGGTTCAAATTAACTACATTATGATGTTTTCAACAACTATAACGACTAAAAACATGACCGGAGAAATATCACTGGCTAAACAACCATTTGGAAGGAGGCAGGTCTGATGTCCATCTTGCGCAAGACGCATGCAGGAAGAGGTCGGTATTTCCACGTTTTCGTGTTTTATAGTGGCTCTGATTGCGCAATCGAATCCATTCAAAGCGTGATGACGTACTGACACCCAGAGGAAGACGTAGGCAGTGTCG
Organism: Salvelinus alpinus; assembly: GCF_045679555.1. Lineage (NCBI taxonomy): Eukaryota > Metazoa > Chordata > Actinopteri > Salmoniformes > Salmonidae > Salvelinus > Salvelinus alpinus. The sequence continues at coordinate 34,808,383 of NC_092091.1, read as the reverse complement.
GTTTCTCCATAGCATCTACAGGCACCTTAAAACCGATCCCAGATCAGGGGTCAAAACTTCTGAAATCTGACTCCCTGTCAGGAAAAGTGCTGTAGAAGTAGTTCTGTACCACTCAGAGACAAAATTCCAACGGCTATAGAAACTAGAAAGTGTTTTCTATCCAATAATAACAATAATATGCATATTGTACGATCAAGAATTGAGCACGAGGCAGTTTAATATGGAGACCAAAAAATTCTAATGCGGAACAGCACCCCCTATAGTTGCACTAACAGCTTACAGACGGTAGGCAATTAAGGTCACAGTTATGAAAACTTAGGACACTAAAAAGGCCTTTCTACTGATTCTGAAAAACACCAAAAGAAAAATGCTCAAGGTCCCTGCTCATCTGTGTGAGCGTGCCTTAGGCATGCTGCAAGGAGGCATGAGGACTGCAGATGTGGCCAGGGCAATAAATTGCAATGTCCGTGCTGTGAGACGCCTAAGACAGAGCTACAGGGAGACAGGACGGACAGCTGATCATCCTCGCAGTGGCAGACCATGTGTAACAACACCTGCACAGGATCGGTACATACGAACATCACACCTGCGGGACAGGTACAGGATGGCAGCAACAACTGCCCGAGTTACACCAGGAATGCACAATCCCTCCATCAGTGCTCAAACTGTCCACAATAGGCTGAGAGAGGCTGGACTGAGGGCTTGTAAGCCTGTTGTAAGCAGGTCCTTACCAGACATCACCGACAACAACGTCGCCTATGGGCACAAACCCACCGTCGCTGGACCAGACAGGACTGGCAAAAAGTGCTCTTCACTGACGAGTTGCGGTCTTGTCTCACCAGGGGTGATGCGGGTGGCCCGTGAGTGAGGCGATGGTCAAAAAACCTGTGGCATGTCACGCGACCACTGTGGAGGGACGCCGGCCTCCCAATTGCTCATTGTTAACCGGGAACCCGCTGGGCACAAACTGGTTGAATCAATGTCCTTTCGACAATAGAATGCAATGTGGTGATGTTGAACTAATGTGGAAAACTGATTGGATTTACAAAAAGCCAGCAATGTAAAGGAATTTCGTGATTGTCTTTTTTTCACCCATTTTTACCCTAAATCCAATGAGATGGTTAACATACAGTCAGGTCCATAATTATTGGCACCCTTGATAAAGATGAGTAAAAAAAATCTGTATTAAAAAAATACAAACACTAAGCTATTGTATAAATAAAAAATTGGGAAATTATAATATTTAATACTAATATAATTGCTCAGAGCAAGAGACTTTGTTTAACAAGTAATAAAAAGATAGGGGTCAAAATTATGGCCACCGCTGTTTTCAATACTCTATAGGACCCTCCCCTTGAGAGGATAATGACACAGCCTTTTTCCTAAAATGTTTTATGAGATTGGAAAACATGTTGGGAGGGATCTTAGACCATTCCTCAATACAGAATCTTTCCAGATCCTTGATATCCTTTGTCTGCTCTTATGGACTAAACTCTTCAAACCACAGGTTTTCAATGAAGTCCAGAGACTGAGATGGCCAATGCAAAATGTAGATTGTGGTCAATTAAAATCAAATCAAATTTTATTAGTCACATACACATGGTTAGCAGATGTTAATGCGAGTGTAGCGAAATGCTTGTGCTTCTAGTTCCGACAATGCAGTAATAACCAACAGTAATCTAACCTAACAATTCCACACTACTACCTTACACACACACACAAGTGTAAAGGGATAAAGAATATGTACATAAAGATATATGGATGAGTGGTGGTACAGAACGGCATGGCAGATGCAGTAGATGGTATAGAGTACGGTATATACATATGAGATGAGTACTGTAGGGTATGTAAACATAAAGTGGCATAGTTTAAAGTGGCTAGTGGTACATGTATTGCATAAAGATGGCAAGATGCAGTAGATGATATAGAGTACAGTATATATACATATGAGATGGGTAATGTAGGGTATATAAACATTGTATTAAGTGGCATTGCTTAAAGTGGCTAGTGGTACATTTTTACATAATTTCCATCAATTCCCATTTTTAAAGTGGCTGGAGTTGAGTCAGTATGTTGGCAGCGGCCGCTAAATGTTAGTGGTGGCTGTTTAACAGTCTGATGGCCTTGAGATAGAAGCTGTTTTTCAGTCTCTCGGTCCCTGCTTTGATGCACCTGTACTGACCTCGCCTTCTGGATGATAGCGGGGTGAACAGGCAGTGGCTTGGGTGGTTGTTGTCCTTGATGATCTTTATGGCCTTCCTGTGACATCGGGTGGTGTAGGTGTCCTGGAGGGCAGGTAGTTTGCCCCTGGTGATGCGTTCTGCAGACCTCACTACCCTCTGGAGAGCCTTACGGTTGTGGGCGGAGCAGTTGCCGTACCAGGCGGTGATACAGCCCGACAGGATGCTCTCGATTGTGCATCTGTAGAAGTTTGTGAGTGCTTTTGGTGACAAGCCGAATTTCTTCAGCCTCCTGAGGTTGAAGAGGCGCTGCTGCGCCTTCTTCACAACGCTGTCTGTGTGGGTGGACCAGTTCAGTTTGTCCGTGATGTGTACACCGAGGAACTTAAAACTTTCCACCTTCTCCACTACTGACCCGTCGATGTGGATAGGGGGGTGCTCCCTCTGCTGTTTCCTGAAGTCCACAATCATCTCCTTTGTTTTGTTGACGTTGAGTATGAGGTTATTTTCCTGACACCACACTCCGAGGGCCCTCACCTCCTCCCTGTAGGCCGTCTCGTCGTTGTTGGTGATCAAGCCTACCACTGTAGTGTCATCCGCAAACTTGATGATTGAGTTGGAGGCGTGCATGGCCACGCAGTCGTGGGTGAACAGGGAGTACAGGAGAGGGCTCAGAACGCACCCTTGTGGGGCCCCAGTGTTGAGGATCAGCGGGGTGGAGATGTTGTTACCTACCCTCACCACCTGGGGGCGGCTCGTCAGGAAGTCCAATACCCAGTTGCACAGGGCGGGGTCGAGACCCAGGGTCTCGAGCTTGATGACGAGTTTGGAGGGTACTATGGTGTTAAATGCTGAGCTGTAATCGATGAACAGCATTCTCACATGGGTATTCCTCTTGTCCAGATGGGTTAGGGCAGTGTGCAGTGTGGTTGCGATTGCGTCGTCTGTGGACCTATTGGGTCGGTAAGCAAATTGGAGTGGGTCTAGGGTGTCCGGTAGGGTGGAGGTGATATGGTCCTTGACTAGTCTCTCAAAGCACTTCATGATGACGGAAGTGAGTGCTACGGGGCGGTAGTCGTTTAGCTCAGTTACCTTAGCTTTCTTGGGAACAGGAACAATGGTGGCCCTCTTGAAGCATGTGGGAACAGCAGACTGGGATAAGGATTGATTGAATATGTCCGTAAACACACCAGCCAGCTGGTCTGCGCATGCTCTGAGGACGCGGCTGGGAATGCCGTCTGGGCCTGCAGCCTTGCGAGGGTTAACACGTTTAAATGTTTTACTCACCTCGGCTGCAGTGAAGGAGAGCCCGCAGGTTTTGGTAGGGGGCCGTGTCAGTGGCACTGTATTGTCCTCAAAGCGGGCAAAAAAGTTGTTTAGCCTGTCTGGGAGCAAGACATCCTGGTCCTCGACGGGGCTGGTTTTCTTTTTGTAATCCGTGATTGACTGTAGACCCTGCCACATACCTCTTGTGTCTGAGCTGTTGAATTTCGACTCGATTTTGTCTCTGTACTGAGACTTGGCCTGTTTGATTGCCTTGCGGAGAGAATAGCTACACTGTTTGTATTCGGTCATGCTTCCGGTCACCTTGCCCTGGTTAAAAGCAGTGGTTCGCGCTTTCAGTTTCACGCGAATGCTGCCGTCAATCCACGGTTTCTGGTTTGGGAATGTTTTTATCGTTGCTGTGGGTACGACATCGTCAATGCACTTCCTAATGAACTCGCTCACCGAATCAGCATATTCGTCAATATTGTTGTTGGACGCGATGCGGAACATATTCCAATCTGCGTGATCGAAGCAGTCTTGAAGCGTGGATTCAGATTGGTCGGACCAGCGTTGAACAGACCTGAGCGCGGGAGCTTGTTGTTTGAGTTTTTGTTTGTAGGCTGGAATCAACAAAATGGAGTCGTGGTCAGCTTTTCCGAAAGGGGGGCGGGGGAGGGCCTTATAAGCGTCGCGGAAATTAGTATAACAATGGTCTAGTGTTTTTCCAGCCCTGGTAGCACAATCGATATGCTGATAGAATTTAGGGAGTTTTGTTTTTAGATTAGCCTTGTTAAAATCCCCAGCTACGATGAATGCAGCCTCAGGGTGTGTGGTTTCCAGTTTACAAAGAGTCAGATAAAGTTCGTTCAGGGCCATCGATGTGTCTGCTTGGGGGGGAATGTATACGGCTGTGATTATGATTGACGAGAATTCCCTTGGTAGATAATGCGGTCGACATTTGATTGTGAGGAGTTCTAGATCAGGTGAACAGAACGACTTGAGTTCTTGTGTGTTGTTATGATGATCACACCACTTCTCGTTAATCATAAGGCATACCCCCCCGCCCCTCTTCTTACCGGAAAGATGTTTGTTTCTGTCGGCGCGATGCATGGAGAAACCAGCTGGCTGCACCGACTCCGTTAGCGTCCCTTGAGTTAACCATGTTTCCGTGAAGCAGAGCACGTTGCAATCCCTGATGTCTCTCTGGAATGCTACCCGTGCTCGGATTTCATCAACCTTATTGTCAAGAGACTGGACATTGGCGAGTAGTATGCTAGGGAGTGGAGCGCGATGTGCCCGTCTCCGAAGCCTGACCACGAGACCGCCACGTTTTCCCCTTTTTCGGCGTCGCACAGGGTCACCGGCTGGGATCAGATCCATTGTATTGTGTGGAAGGCAAAACACTGGATCCGTTTCGGGAAAGTCATATTCCTGGTAGGAACGATGATGAGTTGACGTTAATCGTATATTCAGTAGTTCCTCCCGACTGTATGTAATGAGACCTAAGATTACCCGGGGTACCGATGTAAGAAATAACACGTAAAAAAACAAAATACTGCATATTTTCCAAGGAGCACGAAGCGAGGCAGCCATCTCTTTTCGGCGCCGGAAGTCAGAGTAAAGAAATTAACCATTTCTTTACAGATTGAGTTATTTTCTTGCTGGAAGGTTCACTTTCGGCAAAGTGTCAGCCTCTTGGCAGAGGCAACCAGACTTTTGGCTAAAATGTCCACGTACTTGGTAAAGTTCATTATGCCGTTGACAAGGGCCCCAGGATCAGTGGAAGCAAAAATAGCCCCATAACATCAAATATTCACCACAGGTATGATGTACTTTTCTGCATATGCTTCTGTTTTCGAACGCCAAACCTAACACTCGTATGCATGGCCAAAGAGCTCAATTTTCATGTCATCTGACCATAGCACTGGTTCCAATCCAAGTGCTAATGCCATTTATCAATGGTCAGATGACATGAGAATAGAGCTCTTCATATAACACACATTTTTGCTTTGTAGCACCTACATATGAAACATTATGGAGTCTTAAAGGAGGCATGGGTGAGGCCAAAATGTCTTAAATATGCCAATTTTCATGAATTATTTCTCAATTATTCTTTTAGATACAAATGTTTGTATGGAATCACTTAATTAATGTGTATACACAGTCTTCAGCACTAAACAACCTCTATCAAAACATGTCTCAAGGGAGCTACAGCTAAATATTTTAGTACTTACAATAACACAGCTGCACTGTTTTACGTCACTGGGGCCAAGCTTCCTGCCATCCAGGACCTCTATACCAGGCAGTATCAGAGGAAGGCTCAAAAAATGGTCAAAGACTCCAGCCACCCAAGTCATAGACTGTTCTCTCTGCTACCATATGGCAAGTGGTACCGGAGCGACAAGCCTAGGTCCAAAAGGCTCCTTAACAGATTCTACCCACAAGCCATTAGACTGCTAAACAGTTAATCAAATGGCTACCCGGACTATTTGGACTGACCCCCTTTTTTACACTGCTGCTACTAGCTGTTTATCATCTATGCAGTCACTTTAACTCTACCTACAGGTACATATTACCTAAATTTACCTCAACTAACCTGTACCCCTGCACATTGACTCGGTACCCTCTGTATATAGTCACGTTATTGTTATTTTAGTGTGTTACTTTTTTCTTACTTTAGTTAATTGCATTTTTATTTAGCAAATGTTTTCTTACTTGAAATAAAATTCAACATTGGGCTTATAAGTAAGCATTTCACGGTAAGTCTACACCCGTTGTATTCAGCGCATGTGACAAATACAATTTGATTTTGACTTTTTGATTTAATCTTAAATTAGACCGTGCCAGTAACAAACCACCATCTTTAACCAGGGTTGGTCAGCATACAACTTTGTCTGAAAGTCAGACAGATTCTCATAATTTCACTGTGGAGACTATACAGTACTACTAACATCTCGAATTGTCAATCACAACATTGTTTCTTTGAGGAGTTCCTGAGTCTCATGGAAATATTGAATGTACCTCGGCAAGAAGGATGGAAGACGTAAACATTCACCTATTGAACCTGAAGTGTCTATATTACTCGTAACTTCAACTCTATATTTAGTCTCAATGGGTGGTTAATTAATGCAACTGTACCAAACAGCATACTCTATCAAAGAAATAACTGTATGAGGGTTTAATTTAACTACGGGCGGGTCTTTAGCTCATTTTTAGAAAATGGTTCCTCCCTTGCCTAGATGAGTTGTTCGCCTTGTCACCACAGTGAGCTGGCCTGGCTGTCCGGGCAGCCCGGGCCTTATCCTATGTCTGGCTCTTCCTGACAGGAAACTCTGCAGATCTCTAACACACACTGGAGTCACTTGGACTGCCCAAAACAGACTATGATTGCATTCAAAATGGAACCGAATACCTTATATATAGCACTACCTTTGAGCAGAGCCCTGGTGAAGAAGGAGAAGAAAAAAAAGAGTACAATATATAAGAAATAGGGTGCCATTTGGGAGACATGCATGTCTGGATAGTTCAGACCCAGTCCCCAGGATAACAAATCCTGTCCAAGATGGGTTCATTAGTTATTCATAAGGACCATGGAAAAACACCGCAGAAAATATTAGACTCCAGGGTCACTTTGAGAGAATCAGGGGGTTAACTTGTAACAATAGGTCTTAAAATGTTAACAAAAACACAACGTCAGACATCTTTTAACAATAACTTGTACAATGGAAAACCCAAATCGTATAGGCTGCTACTAGTACTACTACTACTAAACTGCATAATGCAAACGGCTGAGCCTATTGGCTGACCTTAGAGCCGAATTTTCTCCTTGTTCAACTTCAAACCACATAATAGGTCACAAAACTTTCCCCCAAAACCATAAACCATTCCCTCTAGACAAGATAGACAAACTCAAAGCCATTAGTAAACTCGGCTATACAGTATAAATCTAATCTATGGTGTAAATTATCGCCTTGCATAAATAGGCCCTCATAGGCTACTGCTAACCAATTATTCATATGGCCTGTGAAGCCATGGGGTGGAGAAGAATATTTTACAACTCATTTTATATTATTTTATTTTTGGGAAGAGGGGGAGGAGGTGGGGGTATATGTGATATCATTATCCAAACTCGAGAAATCGCCACGACTTCCTATTTCTAGCCTTGAAAACAAAATAATAAAACATAAGCTGTGTGTGTGTAAAAAAAACCGAATTGAGATATGTGGCGTATGCTAAAACTCAATATTAGCACCCTTCAGTAGCGGTGCCAGCGATGCAGGAGGCTCGGGTTACATGGGCTATACACAGGCGAAAGTTATCTGTATCGCTTACCGGCAACAATGCGTGAGCTAATTTACAGTAAAACCCAAATACAGTCCCAGACAATGTAACGAAAAGCATATCGTAAACATGGACCGTTACAACCAATCATAAATGAATACAATAACAAAATGTACCTTACCCCTAGTGATGTCCGTCCGAAAGCCTAGGTTCTATAGAAGACGTAGATGGGTCTTTTTTAGAACAGCGGCGATCATGTCCTTGTGGATCTGTGCACCGTGTTCAGTAGGCCTACGAAAAAACAGTGTGGAACGTTCAATTAAACGTAAACTGTGTTGTTCTGAACGATCAGTTGAAAAAAACGTGAGGAGTGGGAGAACGCTATAAGCATGGCAGCTGCCTTTAAATACGTCACTCATTCCTTCAAGCCACACCCCGGCACACCCACCAAACCGTTAGCGCTGTCCTTTGGCCGTCCCTACCCTAAACATAACCTTAATCCCTATCCCAACCCTAATCATAAACCTTACCTAACCATAACCATTGTACATTTCGACTTCAATTGGGTAGAGATGTCCCAAGGATCCCAAATAGCATGGACCCCCACCAAATGGAGAAAACGTACGTAAAGTATGTTCAAGAACGTTGAAGAACGTTTTGGGGAAACGTGTCAGTGCAAAACGTAACTCAACGTAGCAAACATTTAATGGACCTGAACACACCCCTAGTGTGGTCCTCCACTTTCCGTTATTTCTGACTGCGAGTTGCTGTAGTTAGTTCAAGGTTACTGTTTGTGATGCACGAAGACTACTGACTGACGCGGTTTGGCTGAAACTGAGTTATTCCGCTGCTCTATCGTTCGCTACGTACTTCAGTCAGACTGCCATCAATTAAGTCGTTTGTGGTGATGTAAAAATAAGGGATTTTGTACAAAACAAAGACCTGGATTTTGTGAATATGAATAATACCTTTAAGATTAAGTAGTTGAACAAATGCATAGAATCTTCTGAATCGTTATGGTTCTTTATTCCTCATTTTAAGAACATTTGGGGTTTACAATTATCAACATTTTATCAGCAAGCACTTATGGCATGGAAATTGTGTTTTGTGCTTGACGTTTCACCTCATAAAGCTATTCTGTGGGGAAAAAAATATATCACTGTTAAAAACAAAATGTTTTTTTTATGCAACATTGGATAAAGAAAAATATAATATTTGTAAGTGACATCTTCATTAGAGGTGGCCAAATGTTAAGTTATGAGGTTTTCTCAAGAGTCAAAGCCTTTCCTGTTCAATACAAAGATTATCGCTCTGTGGTTAATGCTATTCCCTCAGATATATATATAATTCAATATAATAAAAAATACATCAGCGATTGGATCATGTCTCAGCAATCAGAGTATCAATGACAATGACGAATTTTTAAAATGCCACTTTACCCACGTGTATTCCTGCTCTGGCTCAGGCCATCGGTTTCTGGGACCAATCAGACGGTCTAGAATGGAAGAAGAAACGTTAGAAGAAACTAACGTCCGTGGGCATGACATAGCATTTGGCCGGAGCAAGGAGTTTGGGTAGCGAGGCAATGACACGGTAGGGCGGGACTAAATTTTGGGCTTGTGAAGGAAAATATTGTAACGATTGGTTGGAACCAAAATCATTTTTCTATCGTTTGGTTCTGACCAGAAGCAGTTTTTTTGTTCCGTTCTCATGTTCCGACCAGCATAATAAAGTTCTGAACTGTTTCGAACCACCCAAAAATAAAGGTTAATATCGTTCCTCTCTCGTTCCTCTCAACATAGTGTTGTGAATTCCTGACCGGGACTCCAGCCCAGCGACTGTCAAGCCAGCAACTTAATTTGCTATATTGGCGTCTGTGAGGCCATCGGAGAAGCATGTAGGCCTACACGTGAGCAACTTGGTATAGAGAAGCGGAAGTGGGATGGGCTCATGGTAGCCATCCCACTTCCAACACCAGTGTAACGGCAAGACATCTGAATCTCTTGACATGGTCGCTAGCTTTTGGGTTATTGTCGCTCCTTTACCCTTTGGGGGAGCGTGTCCACACACTTCTCTATACCAAGTCCCTCACGTGTAGGCCTAAACAACTCTCTGATGGCCTGACGGACGCCATCCCACTTCCGATACCAATGTAGCGAATTCGGATGGTAGCCCCGACTGGGACTTGAACCCCGGTCCAGCAACTGTCAAGCCAACACCTTAACCATTATGCCAAGATGGTCAAACTTCTTGACGAGGTCGCTGGCTTATTAAATGAACCCACCAATTAGCGTGGATAGAGAAGCTTGCTCCAAAGCAGGTTTAGTGTTTTGTGTTGGACAGACAAATGCATGGCGCAAGATTCGACTGGTGGGGAGAGAGCGAGAGGTGTATAAGGAGGGGTCTAGGAAGGGAAAGGAGGAAAGGGGGCTAGGAAAGGAGGAAAGGAAAATAGTAAAAGAAAGGTGGAAATTGAGATAGTGAAGGAAGGTATCTCGGAAAGGAGGAAAGGAAGCTAGGAAAGAAAGGAAGGAAAGGGAGCCAGGAAAGGAAAGGAGGAAAGGAAATTAAGCTCAGAAAGGATAGTAGGAAAAAAAAGGGGGACATGAAAGAGAGCTAGTAAACGAGTAGAGGATAGGAAGCTATGTAAGGAAAGAGAGCATGTAAAGGAAGCTCAGAAAGAATAGGAGGAATGAAGCTAGGAAAAGACAGGAAGCTAAGAAAGGAGGAAAGGAAAGGATCTAGGAATGGAAAGGAGATAAGAAAAGGTACTTGGAAAGGGAATAGAGAAAGGAAAGGAGGAAAGAGAGCTAGGTAAGGAAAGAAAGAAAGGAAGATAGGAAAGGAAGCTAGGGAAGGAAATGGTTATATTAAAGGAGGACAGGATAGGAGGAAAGGGAGCTAGGAAAGCAAAGGAGGGAAGTAAAGTAGGAAAGGAAAGGGAGCTAGCATGATGAAAGAAAGGGATCAAGTAAAAAAAAGGAGGAAAGTGAGCTAGAAAAGGAGGAAAGGAAGGGGAGCTTAGATAGGAGGAAAGAAAAGGAGGAAAGGGATTTAGGAAAGAAAAGGAGTTCACCTGTAAAAGGAGTTCACCTGTGTGTCAGAGATTAACCACAGCCAGTAGATGGCTATCGTAGGCTGTTGGTTTTAGTGAGAGGCCACTTTTATCTGCTACAGGGATGCAGCTGGGCCTTGAAGCGCTGGGCATCACAACATTTAGACTATTACCACAGACAAAAGGGAAACCTTATCAGTATCTTTGCTTTTATTAGAATATCATAACTTTACCGAATTACATAATTAAAAGACCTACGGAGGAGCAGCTACTATGGAGGAACGTCCCAGAGTAGGACCAGATCTAGCTCATAGAAATGGATGAGCTAGCTAATAAGCTTGTGTGTGCAGAGCGGCACCAAAATTAAAAACGTCTTAACCTTTTTTTAGTTAATAAATCCAATGTGAAACGGGATAACTATAGTATTGTAGCGACTCATGTGTTTATATATTTTTTTTTAATCCATTCTTCTCTCATAAAAAATCACTCTTTCTATCTCATAATCACACTTGTAATGTTAGGCTACAAAACATACACAGACATACACAGACATTCCATGGTCATGTCACAGCAGTGTGTTGGAGGGAGATTCCAAGATGTAGGAAGTGTGCAGGAGGGCATGGGATAGAGGATTATGTAGTTTTGGTGGAAAAAGTTGTGTGTGTCAATTGCAAGGGTGCACATGTTACTGGGGATCGGAAGTGTCCAGTGTGAGAGGAATCAGATTGAGGTAGCTCGAGTCGTGCAGAAGGTGACGTGTGCTGAGGCAGTGAAGAAAGTAGAGTAGGATGGGTCAAGGGTGAGGGATTGTGAGAGGACCCCTGTGAATAGTAGATCTGTGCCAGCACAGAGGGATAGGCCATGATTGATGTGTATTCAGTGCCTTGCAAAAGTATTCATCCCCCTTGTGCGTTTTTCCTATTTTGTTGCATTACAACATGTAATTTAAATTGATTTTTATTTGGATTTCATGTAATGGACGTACACAAAATAGTCCAAATTGGTGAAGTGAAATGAAAAAAAAAAACTATTACCTTCAGAAGTCACATAATTAGTTAAATAAAGTCAACCTGTGTGCAATCTAAGTGTCACATGATCTGTCACATGATCTCAGTATATATACACCTGTTCTGAAAGGCCCCAGAGTCTGCAACACCACTAAGCAAGGGCACCACCAAGCAAGCGGCACCATGAAGACCAAGGAGCTCGCCAAACAGGTCAGGGACAAAGTTGTGGAGAACTACAGATCAGGGCTGGGTTATAAAAAAATATCAGAAACTTTGAACATCCCACGGAGCACCATTAAATCCATGATTAAAAAAATGGAAAGAATATGGCACCACAACAAACCTGCCAAGAGAGGGCCCCCCACCAAAACTCACAGACCAGGCAAGGAGGCCATTAATCAGAGAGGCAACAAAAGAGACCAAAGATAACCCTGAAGGAGCTTCAAAGCTCCACAGCGAAGATTGGAGTATCTGTCCATAGACCTCTTTAAGCCGTACACTCCACGGAGCTGGGCTTTACGGAAGAGTGTCCAGAAAAAAGCCATTGCTTGAAGAACAAATAAGCAAACACGTTTGGTGTTGGCCAAAAGGCATGTGGGAGACTGCCCAAACATATGGAAGAAGGTACTCTGGTCAGATAAGACAAAAATTGTGCTTTTTGGCCATCAAGGAAAATGCTATGTCTGGCGTAAACCCACACCTCTCATCAACCCGAGAACACCATCCCCACAGTGAAGCATGGTGGTGGCAGCATCATGCTGTGGGTATGTTTTTCATCGGCAGGGACTAGGAAACTGTTCAGAATTGAAGGAATGATGGATGGCGCTAAATACAGGGATATTCTTGAGGGAAACCTGTTTCAGTCTTCTAGAGATTTGAGACTGGGACGGAGGTTCACCTTCCAGCAGGACAATGACCCTAAGCATACTGCTAAAGCAACACTTGAGTGGTTTAAGGGGAAACATTTAAATGTCTTGGAATGGCCTAGTCAAAGCCCAGACCTCAATCCAATTTAGAATCTGTGGTATGACTTAAAGATTGCTGTACACCAGCGGAACCCATCCAACTTGAAGGAGCTGGAACAGTTTTGTCTTGAAGAATGAGCAAAAATCCCAGTGGCTAGATGTCCCAAGCTTATATAGACATTCCCCAAGAGACTTGCAGCTGTAATTGCTGCAAAAGGTGTCTCTACAAAGTATTGACTTTGGGGGGGGGTGAATAGTTATGCATGCTCAGGTTTTCAGTTTTTTGTCTTGTTGTTTGTTTCACACACACAAAATATTTTGCATCTTCAAAGTGGTAGGCATGTTGTGTAAATCAAATGATACAAATCCCCCCAAAATCTATTTTAATTCCAGGTTGTAATGCAACAAAATAGGAAAAATGCCAAGGGGGGTGAATACTTTCGCAAGCCACTGTATGCTTCAGTAAGGTCGCCTTCTTAGCGTTCATAGCAATGGTTATCAACTGTACTGCAGAAATGGAACAAATCACAGAAAATAGATGTGGTGGCAGCTGCAGAAAAGTACTTAGGGGTATGAGATTTTACTTCAGAAGAGTTAGTGTGTGTTGACTGGTAGTGTCCCGTCCTCTCAGCCATTGGCCTGGGATAGGATCAGATAGGGTTAAAGTAGTGCAATAAAGTGATTGGTTTTAATAAGTATCGGGTTAGTTGGTAGAGTCATTAAAGGATATATATCTATAATTCAGTTCCCATTTAGTATGGATCTATACTATAGTTCAGTTGGGGGCGGTAATGCAACCTTCCTGGATGCCAACTGGGGTTAACCCTCACCGAAGAAGAAGTGGGTGTGTCAAGTGGGGGGGAGGGCATTTTGACAGGAGAGAGGTGGGAGAAGAAAGATTTTGGTGTAGGTCCCCCGCCCCTCTTCCCACAATGGATTTCTTTTTTTTTAATACCCGGTACACTAGGTGGCAGCAAAACACCAATAGGTGTAGTCTCCCATAAAACTTTAAAGAATAAGAAGATTTTGTTGACTAGGAAACTTTTGTTAGTTAGAAGACCTAGTTTTCTTTGATGCCGGACAGGTGAGACTTGTCTCAGACTTGTATTTGAGCATTGAGAAGAGGTTTTCCTTTCTGTGGATTGTCTGACACCACCAGGAAAGAACAATGTTTTGGAAGGCTAATTGCATGGTCCATTCATTGTTTTGGGAGGGTTTTGGCTTTGTGGATTTCCTTTGGATAATTCTTCTGAACAGATCAACTGTACTGGTAAGATCAACCCTTATTTTCATTTTTTCCCATTTGGATTAATTGGACTTCTTACTTGGATTCAGAACTGAACTAAGCGTTGACCTTTCTTTTCTTGAAAGTTTGAGACTTTGTTAGCTGTCCAAAGCTGAGCTTTTCATTTGTGTTTCAGAGCCTTACATTGGGTGACTAGAATTTGTGGAATGTTCCAACAGGAATCTGTTCCAAAAACTTTGTAAATAACAAGGATGCCAACAAACAACGCATACAAAGTAGCATGATCAATTCACCTAGCTAACTAGCTGCCGAATAGGCATCAAATCACCACGTAGCTCATTCTTAATGTTTTTCCAGAGGCTACCAGAGTGAGGACAGACATATTTCAGAATAAATGTGGATGAGTGAAAAACTCAACAAAATTTCCCACTCACCTACCTGGGGCCTGTTGCACAAAACTAGGATAAGGGATTAAGCCAGGATATCTTGGTGATCCTGGCTCAATTGATCCGTAATCCGGTTGCACTAAAGATGGATAGGGGGCAGGAGGATATGTTATGGTATAAATTACCATGGAGATTTATTCTGTGGAGCTAGCCTGCTCCAGACCAGGCTAAATTCCAGGATCTATTTAATCTCATCCCTAATGTCAGTCAGCAGTCACCACAAATGGAAACCAATAGTTATTTCACTGCTCACTATACATTGTTATCACATATAACTAGACCCACTGTTATTATTTAAACGTTTGTGATCATTAATTTCAATGATTTTGGATAAAAAATGATTTTTAGATGATGTTGCTATCATTAGATAATTTACAGTTTCCCATAGACTATAAGGCTATATATAAAATGATAGAATATTAGGGCCACAGAGGGGAAAAAAACACAAGTCATAATATTGTAACCAGTTGTTTTAAAGGAGGACAGTTGTTAAAATGACAGATGTGGGGCATTTCGTGAAATTGTACTTCAGTATGGTTTCATAAACAAAGACATGCTGATGTGCCAGAATATTAAGTATCACATTGTCATAAGTATCAAAACTGTAAAAACAATATGTAGCTTTTCTGCAGAAAGAACCAGCCTCATAAATTTATGACTTTATCCTTTTTCTTCAGTGTGGCCCTAGTACTCTGTCATATAAACAAATACACATTCCATATGAATATAAAAACACAATGTGTAACATTATGTTCCTTTATTGAATAAGGACAAAACAAAGCAGGTAAACCATCAGCTCCTTTCGAAACTGAAGTCACAGTGACTCTACAAGATGGAAAGCACAGAATCCAAGCATATTATACAAAATGATACATACACATTCAAAGGTCTATATATAACACACCCTGCATGTCTGCACACTAAAATAAATGCAGGACAAATCCATACACATCAACTGAACAGACAAATGAATGGATGCAGTAGCCTCCCTGCAGCCTTGTATTACACACAGTATACCGCACAAACATCATAAGAGGCCAAATTCGTCAAAAAACGAACCCAAAAAAACCCAAATTCCTCTGCCACCGCAGGACATATTTAACCAAAATTGAAAGCACACATACTAACTAAAATAATTCAACACATATTGGTCCCTCAGCAGCCGACCACTGTCGTCATCAGGGAAGATTGCCGGATTGTCCCAGTCCATGGCTGGTGGCACTCTGGGGGCCCTCTCCTTCCTCAGGCAGGCCACATTGTGGAGGACAGCACAAGCCACAGTAATATCACATGCCCTAACAGGGCTGACCCTTAATTTGTGAAGGCAGTGAAAGCGTGCCTTCAGGAGGCCAAAGGTCATTTCAACTCTGGCCCTGGTCCTGGCATGGGCATGGTTGTAGGCCTGCTGTGCTTCCTGGGGGTCTGTGAAAGGTGTCAGGAGAAAAGGCTGGCAGCCATACCCCCTGTCTCCCAGCAACACACCAGAGAATTCACCTGTCAACACAAAATCTCATCATTACTACCTCATAAACACAGTGATATTCTTGACACAGCCATGATGGTTATAAATAGGGGTTGTGTGGCTTACCTTGTGATAGGCACTGATAGATTTCAGAGGCCCGAAAGATTCTGGAGTCATGGACTGAGCCAGGCCATTTTGCCACAACATTGCTGATCACACAGTCAGCATTGCAGACCATCTGAAATCATAAGATGAGGAATATTACACCAATCAATGCACATCACTGGCAATGCAGAGTGTTCGTCAATGGACAATATCAAAAAGTTATGTTCACCTGAACATTAATGCTGTGAAAGGATTTCCTATTCACAAAATCGGCCTCATGGGCACCTGAGGGGGCTTTTATCCTTATGTGTGTGCAGTCCACTGCACCAATGACATTGGGGAAACCTGTCACACAAAGTAATGAGTATCCTACTATGTGTTAACAGTTGTCCTGTAATTTGTAGATCCTCTTACCTGCAATCCTATAGAACTCCTCTTTGATGTCACAGAGTCTTCTGTGGCCAGGGAAGGAGATGAAGACATCTGCTAATGCTTTGATAGCCAGACACACACTCCTTATTGTGCGGCAAATTGTGGCCTTGTTCAGCTGTTCTGCATCCCCCACTGAGTACAGGAAGGCTCCACTAGCAAAAAAGCGCAAGGCCACACAAACCATTTGCTCCACACTCAGTGCATGGCTCCGTGCAGTGCGGTGCTTAATCCTGGGACCCAGTAGTCTGCATAGATACCTGATGCCATCTGCAGAAAACCTGTATCTTTCATATAGATGGTCATCAGGGAAGGCCAGTGGGTCCAACCGGTCCCTGAAGACCCTTTCTCGCCTGAAGGCTCTCCTCAGCACAAGTGCTTCTTCATCCACCACATCTCGCACGAATGGGCATGCCATTGTCAGAGCAGAAAGGAACACACAATTTTGGGCCTTCATATAGGCTAGTGGCCACACCTGGTGCTGGGGGGGTGGGCAAAAGAGGGCGATGCCTTATAACGATGACTTGGTTGTACTGATTGCTGGGAAAATAAAAAAAACCTTAGAAAGATGCCACCGTCCTGTGTGCTCACAATAAGAGCTCATATGTCATGGCTCACTTGACTTTACGAGAATATACCTAATTTTTATTTTGAGCTGTCATCTTCTTGGAGCTGGGGGAGGAAAGAAAAATAATGATTAATACATTTGTGTTACAGTTAGCATACAGTGTACATTGAAGGCATATCTCACCTCCCTCTCAAGTTTTTTTATTTCAAGGTCCAGTTTCCTAATTGTCCTCTTTTTTATTTCGGACTCCAGTGCAAGATTTTCCATCTTTTTCTTCTTGTACTGAATGTCTATGTCTGCCAGTTCTATTTGGCGCCGGAGGTGGTTGCCATACAACTTTCTGATAGCTTGTGAGCTCTGTGAACACAATACAATTAGCGCAGCTGGAATTTGGCAGGATGTGGTGTCCTTTTATTAATACGCACTATGTTGCCAGGCTGGTTTTCCCACTGTATAGCATCTGGGTCCTGTAAAAGAAATTAGATTTTTTGATTTTGATGAGGACTCCTCACCATTGTAGAGTAAATAGTACTTTCACAGTCTTAACATGATACCTCATGCCTTCTGGAATCCAGAGAGATGGTCTCCTCCTCATCATCGTCTCCATCATGTGCTGTTGCTGCTGCACTGGGGCCTTCACCCTATCACATTTAATCGGATTCATATTGAAGCTAGTAGACAAGACATGCCAGGCCTACAGTATGCCTTTGATGGAGTACTCACTGGATCAGCATCGTCTGGTGCTTGTGCTGGTGGCTCTAACAGGAACACAGTGCTGCCAGACACTGCAAGGCAATAGGTAAACCAAAGTCAGACAGTCCAAATTGATTCAATATGAATGTGGTTGTATCCCATGTAGAGATGGAAGGACATACCTTGAATGAAGCGGGTGGCATCTTGGGAGGAACCTATGCTCGTCTCTTTCCCCCCAGGGATCCCCTCTAAGACGGGCCTGCCTTTATTTAGCTCCAAGGCCATGTCCTCTGCTGGGGTAAGGTCAGCCTTTGGTGACCCACCACCCGTGCCTTGTCTGTGGGTATTCTTTTTCACTGCTAAAACAGTACAGACAATGTGTGAGCAGGCACCTTCTGGGTACAATATATGCTTGTGCTTTGTTAAATATTAGTCAGGGACCATACCATTCTGCAGAATGTTCTTGTATTTGATTTTGACCTGCTGCCATGTCCGTTTTGGCCCGTTCATGTTTAATCTACACACACACACACACACACACACACACACATTTAATGGAGTCACACTGCAAAAAATTACTTGGTATTTTTGTCTTGTTTTCAGTAAAAATATCAAAAAATGTATCATAGCTTTATACAGTGTGATGGAGTTACTTTACACAATTTCACTCATATCTGCAGTGCATTTCAATTAAAAATTTAACCGTTTCATAATTACAGTACAACTGCATTTTTGGAGATGTGAATTAAATATTTGAATTGTAATTGTGATGTTTCAGCGGAGCGGTGAGTGTGTAATTGTGCACTACTTACGCATTCAGGCGGTCTGCAATACTTTGCCACGCTTTTTCTCTTTGCTTTATCACTGTGGCGGTGTTGCCTTTCTTCTTAATTATATCTTTTACCTCCTCGTATGCCTCCATGAGGATTTGTGCTTCCGACGGGGAAAATTACGCGGCTCTAGTTGCCATGGTAAATCAGTTAATCTGTGGCGGGGTCTATTTGAGTGAGCCGTGAGCGCGCACCTATCCAGGATTGGTTTCACCTGGCTTAATGAATCCGTGTCTGCTCATCCTGGCTTGGTCTTTGTGCAACCAATTAAGCCTGGACGCACATGTTTTGGCTTCATTGAGCTCAGCTGAGTCATTTATCCCGGATGTCTTAATTCTACTTTTGTGCAACAGGCCCCTGGTATCTTATTCTGCCGCTATACAACGTTGTATGCGTTGTTTGTTGGCAACCTTGTTATTTACAAAGCTTTTGGAACAGATTCCTGTTGGAACGTTACACAAATTATACTCACCCCCTTACATTTTAGTAGATTTTTGTGGGGGGTTGATTTGATTTTGTATACCATCTGTTTTATTTGTCAAATACACACATTTTTATTTTACTGGGCTGATGGTGCCTGCATCTGATGGTCAATCTTAGTTGAGGGAGAGAGCAGCAGACTGAGGGTCCGCCTCTTAACCTTACTCTGCTCTCCCTTTCCTCCGCTGACACTGACCAAAAAGGGAAGTCTTCCAGCTGATGGAGAAACTCGCGTTGCACCGCATTATTTCTGCCTCATGCACAAATTCATGTTTTGCTCCTATGAACAGAGAAAGTGAAATATCCCTTGATATGAAAAAAGACCCAAGGCGCTAATAATAACAACAACGCAAGCCTATTGACACATTCCTACTCTTTCATTACAACTGCAGTGCTGGTTATAGCACCAGTGGATGTAGGAAGAACGCACGTTTTATGGCTTATAAAAGTGTTGAATAAAAAGTGTTGACAGTGCTGAGTAATAACCTAAACATGAACTCACTTATAAAAACAGTAGGTCGTTGCTGTATTTCTTGACAGTCTCTCTCTAGTCATGGTTTTGAAATCTCACAGTATCAACTTTGCTTTAACTTTCTTTTAGGCCTGTTACGTTACTGCAGACACGGTAATCTGACACGGACAACCGATTGGTAATCTGACACGGCCAACCGATTGGCCTGCGATAGGCATATAGTGCACTTGATTTGCTCTCATGGACCGCCGGGAAGGCAGAATTTGTATCTTCAGACACATGAAATGGAAACACTTCGCCTAACCGGTGCCTAGGGCAGCTGAATGGAGTGCACCTATCGGCAACAGCGCGAGACAAATAAATAAAAATAGAAATGCAAGGCTTTATCGTAGTTTAAAAATAATAATTGTTTGGTGATCAACCAGGAATGCCTTGGAGATCACTGGTGATCACTGCTGTAGCCCATCTAGGAAACGATCAAACTAAAATGTGGCCTAATATCATTACATCTATTTGAATCAATTAAAGCTCTCGATAACAACAGAATGGACACAGACGATCTTGTCTGTCTATTAATATCTTACCCTCTCGGGAGGGTGTGTGTGTACACACTCCATATACTGAAGCATTTACTAGACAAGTAAGGACTCCTGCTTGGTCTGTTATCTTCGGCGGCTGCAGCAGCTGGTCCTGGTCTCCAAAGCTGCTTTCTCAGGTTCCTGAGGCGTTCCTCAAGGAAACCAGTAGAAGGACGGTGGTGTCATCCTTGGGTGTACCAAGCATCCTTGAAGACAAGTCTGTCATTAATTAAGTAACTAGAACACTCACGTTTCTCCAAACCTCTCGAGGCTTGCCACAATGACTTTGCCCTCCAGTGTTGTGCTGAGTATTTCTCGAATATTCTGAATATTCATTCACTCACACGCATAGAGTGATATCAACAAAAACCTTATATTTAGCTATATTCCGTGACATGTAAAGCATCAACGTTAAAGTGTAGGTAGCATAAACACAACCACGTAACATATTGATTTGCATTAGTATACGCATTAAAAGTCCATTTGCAAATTTACACGTCACTTTTTTTCTAATTTCCAAGTTATTACATGAAACTGATCAGAATTCCGAAGAATGCCTAAGTCATGCCAGAATTTTTTTTCTGTGGGGCGATGTAATATGGAGGACCCGGCAAGCCAGCCTATTCCCTATAATGTAAACTCCAACCAAAATAACTTCAAATTAAACTAAATCGTTTGCACTCATCACTACTGATTTCAATATATGTTCAGCCAATTTACAAGCAAATAATTTATGAATATATTGTTACAAATCAGCTTGCAAGGTTACTAGCCTGCTAACTTTAGCCCTACAAGCCTGCTAACATTAGCCCTACCAGTGTAGGTGAGTTAAAAAGGTTATTCCATCAAATTTCAAATTATTAGAATTGTACACAACGCAGAACAGAACAACCAGGTTGAGGGTCAGTGGCCAAAACCAGTGAACAGGAATATTCCAAGTTCAGACAGAAGGGGGGAGGAGCTTTACTTTTGTGTCTATTTTTAATTGTTGCGCTACTGGTGCTGCCTGTTGATGTTAGGTAGGCAGCTACAGTAGCTGAATGATGTTAACATCTTCGGGTTTTGTTTCATTAAATGTATTTTATTTCATCTGGGTGCTTGCGTCCCCTACTAACACCCTGGTACTACCCGAACGGGACTCAGTCCGAGAAAACACTGAGAAAGGTATGTGCTGCAGATTATCCTTTGTAGAAGTCCATAACGTGAAATAAATAAAACATCCCAAGGTTAATGCTGTAGATATTATTATAAGGGAGTGTGAGACTATTGAAACATGTAACTTTCAGAGTTTTATTTAATATAGTTTACAGAGTGCTAAAAGTGCTGCTGTTGCTAGCTAGCATGCCTTTCTGTGATGCAAACGGTTAGTTGAGCTGCCGACTCGTGCTGGCGTTGCATTATGGGAGATGTAGTTTTGGCCTTCTAAGGTCTGAATGGGATAGAGGCGATTTCACGCTGTAACTTGTTTGTGTTGCAGTGTTTTTGTAGATGAGTTGTTGTATTTTGGTACTGTCAACACTGAAATCACCTAGCAATGTATTGGGGATGTGAGACAGGATATGTGTTTTACCTTTCTTCATGCTCCTGTATAGAACAACTTGTCACATGGTGCATTGGAGACTGATGTGTTCCTGTCCTGTCTTTTCACAATACTACTGCAGGTATGGTTATATTGTCTAAGAATTAAGAGTACCTGTGGTACATATAAAGACCGTTACACCAGCATGCTAACATTACGTTAGCAACTGGCCAACTCATGAAGTGCTATCAACACCTAGCTAACAGTTACATTAAAGTAAACTTATGGAAATACATAGCCACATCTAACCATTAGGTTATATGCAGTTAACGTTATCTTAGCCAACCAGTTAACATTAGCCATTTGAGACAGTTAGCTAGCCTAGCCAGCTAACCTTACATCAGTGAAGACCAGCGCTGGTGCTGAACTTGTAGTGTAGGATGCAGCTCCACATGTAGGGATTGTTTATTGGTAAAATGGCTAGCTAGTTTGCTACTGAGAATACACCCTATAATGTCACGTCCTTCATAACTACGGCTGAATCATGCAAAAATAACTTGTTGTAGGTGCTCGTGCAGCAGGTGTATTGCCATGCCAACAGCCATGGAGTCTGTGTGCTGTCAGGAATACCAGGTCCACGATGACAGAGGAAGGAGAGGGTTTTATAAAGCAATATTCTAGCTTCCCCACGGTCTGTCTGGATGTCAATGTGCTGCACACAGCCTACAATACATACCGGCAGGACTACACCCAAGAACCTGACATTCCATACTCAACACAAGTTAATTCATTTATAAATAGAATCTTCACAAATCTAATGCAATAATGAAATCAAATAATGTTACACCACTCCCCCTACCAATAGTAGTACACTTTTCCCTTTTTATAAAGTTCAGACAGTTGCCTTCAGGCAGTTCATCAGCTGGAATTGGGGCTATCTGGGGTGGTACAACCATGTGCCAATTCTAGTGTGTGCAGTCAATGGGATAAGAAATAGGTTCCCAAATTAGGATAACATGACCTATATGGGATTCAAGTACCACGTTTTTACCTTTTTATTAAGTTTTTTAAATATATAGGTTATACCAATACTGGTGCATCACTTTAGTCATTGGTCTGTCACATTTCACTTAGTGGTCACAGTACCCATAATAATTATATTTTTATTGTATATTAACTAACATTTAGAAATACAATTATTGTATCTATTTTTTTAAACATTTTCTTTATGGATGAACAAGTTCCACTGAAGGCTTGGCGCAGCAGGAGAGACGTGCAGCGATTGGTGTGAGAAGGCTCAAGGAGCCCAATGTCCTGTTACAGAATAAAAGTGCTCCTTACTTTTATCCAATTATCTCAGCTCAGTAATGGGTAGTAAACATGAGCAGACGGGGAACTCTGTGTAAAAAGCAAAAAAAACGAATGGCAGGTACAGATCTACTCTGGCAGATGTGTATTCTCAGTAGCAAAATAGCAAGTCATTGTGGGGGAAAATGTTGTCTGAAGAGCTAGCATTGAATTGCAAACAGCATCTCCTTGGTTCGTGTAGGTGAATGTGACCTCCTCCTCAGACCAATTGGCAGTACGCCCATAACATTGTTCAGTCACATGCAGGAACCAACGCTAATAATGAATAATGTATATCATGCTTATATGACTTGTTTGTATAGCAGTATAAAAGGACTGAGAGGGAACACCCTTTTCAGTGTTTTCATTAATAAGCTTGGATTGAGTTTGTGAACCTCTCCGGCCGTGATAATAAAGATTGATTCATTTATATTGAGATTGAGTCCTTAGTTGTGAATTTCCACGACACCATATTACCAATCCCCACACGTGGAGTTACTCCCTGATGAATCAGGGGCTCAGTCACACAGGCAGGACAAGTAGAAGGGACGAGGACAGGATGCTACAACTGGTATGGTTCACTGTCAATAACGAACACCAACAATTCACAAAACAGTCAACATTTCGAGCAAGGTCTGCAGTGTCAAGTGCCAAGGCATCTCATCACTCCACAAATCCAGAACCATCCACAAAGCCAGACGAATCAATAAAGACATCACTGCACCCACTGTACGATTAGTGTAAACTGCTAAATTTCAGCCGAAGACTCGAAATTCCAGTATGAAAAAGTAAGAAAACAATCTTAGCACTCACTAATGTAAGTCGGTCTGGAGAACTACGTCTGCTAAATGACTCGAATGTAATTTAAAATGTGTGAAGACAGGTGCTCATGGTGTGCCAGCAGCCTTAAAATGACGTACATACTCCCTCACTGCCTGGTCCTTCATGGGATGCTGAAACTGGCTATAGAGTGGTGGAGGTGATTCCAGGATCTTGGGGTCTGACTCCTCCTCCAGGGGGCCAAACCATAGCTTTAACTATTTTGGCAGCGTAGTCTGTAAAGACACAAATAATAAACAGGAATTTCAGCAATATTGGTAGACTTTTTTTTTTTTTTTAATGACTTGATAGAATATAAAGAAATCTTACCGTAGGTGGTTTTAGTCTTCACTGGCTGAATTGTGTAGCCACCCTTCTTGGCCTTTGGGAAGGAGAGGGAGTACCTGAGCAGGTTGTCTTTTCTCACTGCCTGCGTCAAATCACATATCCAATCCACACAACACATATCTTGGTCCATCTTAGTATGAAAAACAGTATGTCAAGTTTGTGCATGGTATGTAAGTTTAGTATTTTCAACCAATCCAATGTATTTTTGTTGAACATTACATTTTTGGAAATCAGCAACACTTCAAAGGATTCAACAGCTGAAAAATGAAACAAACAAATGGATCAAACAAAGACAAACAGTACCACTTTTCAAGCCTGCTGAAGGTGGCATGGTAAACACCAGCCCCTGCTCTACCAGGGGCATGGTTGAGGTGGTCTCCCACAGCTGCCCCTGCAACACAAAAATAAACACATTTAGTTATATTATATAAAACTGTCAAAGTAATGGATAGGGCTCATCTATGGCCTCTGTTACACCCGGCACTTAAATGCGACTTCTGTCATCCGATCACGACAAGCTGCATTAGTTCTGGACGCACGAAAGTCACATTCTGCTCACATTAGGTTCAGATTTGCCAGGACTTGGTATTTGGTATTTATGGGCATTGTGTTCGGAGTTTGACAGTCTGGACGCAATCAGGCCACTGAATATGCATAAGCAATATAAAGAGATGGGGTGGATGAGTGGGGAAAAGTACATTCTAAACAAATTACTTTCATAATAACAAAGAACAAATGTGTGTGCCTGAGGGTGAATAAACTTTCATAAAGTGAAAAGGGGTGAGAAATTACATGAATATCAGTGAACAATTTGCACTGATGTAAATTAACATAGATAATGGAACATATTCCCTTTTGCTTACGCGATGAACCGCTAAGGCAGGGTTTCCATAACTCAGTTCTCGGGACCCCAAGGGGTGCACGTTTAGTTGTTTTGCCCTAGCTCTACACAACTGATTCAAATAATCGACTAATCATCTAGCTTTGATCATTTGAATCAGCTGTGTAGTGTTAGGGCAAAAACCAAAACGTGCACACCTTGGGGTCCTGAAGACCGAGTTTGGGAAACGCTTCGCTAAGGGGATATAAATATTTGTAATCTAAACCATGTGTGACATCTCACCTCTCTAGCTGTAGACAGCTCTCTGACTGAGCTCCACCCTCACTGGGTCCTCAGAGGAGAGGAAGGCTGGGGAGAGCGAGAGGGATGGAAGGATGAATGGATCAATCATTCAACAAGTCAGTAAAATAAATAGAGCGTTAATACGCTAAAATGTCCATCTCTCACCCATGGAGAGACCTGTATATTGTATCTTACCCACTAGAGAGTCTCGGGGGTAGCGAGTCAGGGCAGCTTAGCTCTTCTCCTGGTCAGCTGACATATCGTAGGGGGTGAGTGAATCATCACTGGTTCATACACACATAGGACAGGGGCATAGAGCCTAGTTAATACAACACTACTATAGAGGAAAATAGTAATGGCGTATATTTGTAAACACTAACTGCTATGGTTTGTTGGACAAAGCCTATCGGGGAAATACATTTTTCGTAGTTTTTAGATAAACTCAGAAAATAAGGTCTGTGGTAAATACAGGCTAAGGAAATCTTAGAAGTTTTGTTCTATGAGAATCTCCATCAGCTAAATATATTTTTGTGAATTTTGAAGCATTGATGTAATCAAAAAAAGCACAAAGGCTTCATAATTCATAAAGGTTATTTTAACTGACTGATATTCATTATCTCATGGAACAAAACGTATAAGATCTCCTAAGCCTGTTGTCACGATCTTCGTCGGGCGAAAGAGAGGAGGACCAAGATGCAGCGTGGTGAGTATTCATTTTAATAGAATACTTGAACAAAACAAAAACAAAAAAACAACAAACAAACGACGACGAAACAGTCCCGTAACGTGAACACAAGTACACATAAAATAGGAACAATAACCCACAACCCACAATACAAAACAGGCTACCTAAATATGGTTCCCAATCAGAGACAACGAGAAACACCTGCCTCTGATTGAGAACCATATCAGGCCAAACACATAGAAACAGACAAACTAGACATATAACATAGAATGCCCACTCATATCACACCCTGACCAAACAAAACATAGAAAGAAACAACGCAAACTATGGTCAGGGCGTGACAGTACCCCCCCCCCCCCCCCCAAGGTGCGGACTCCGGCCGGAAAACCTAAACCTATAGGGGAGGGTCTGGGTGGGCATCTGTCCGCGGTGGCGGCTCTGGCGTGGGACGTGGACCCCACTCCACCATAGTCATTGCCCTCTTCATTGGCCTCTTTAGAGCGGCGACCCTCCCCTCTGACCTTGGACCGAGGACCCTAATAAAAGGCCCCACTGGACTGAGGAGCGCCTCTGGACTGAGGGACGCCTCTGGACTGAGGGGCAGCTCCGGACTGAGGGGCAGCTCCGGACTGTGGGGCGGCTCCGGACTGAGGGGCGGCTCCGGACTGAAGGGCGGCTCCGGACTGAGGGGCGGCTCCGGACTGGCGGGCGGCTCCGGACTGGCGGGCGGCTCCGGACTGGCGGGCGGCTCCGGACTGGCGGGCGGCTCCGGACTGACGGGCGGCTCTGGCAGCTCCTGACTGGCGGGCGGCTCCAGACTGGCGGGCGGCTCTGGCAGCTCCTGACTGGCGGGCGGCTCTGGCAGCTCCGGACTGGCGGGCGGCTCTGGCAGTTCCGGACTGGCGGGCGGCTCTGGCAGCTCCGGACTGGCGGGCGGCTCTGGCAGCTCCTGACTGGCGGGCGGCTCTGGCAGCTCCTGACTGGCGGGCGGCTCTGGCAGCTCCTGACTGGCGGGCGGCTCTGGCAGCTCCTGACTGGCGGGCGGCTCTGGCAGCTCCTGACTGGCGGGCGGCTCTGGCAGCTTCAGGCTGACGGACGGCTCAGGACAGACGGGCGGCTCAGGCGGCTCAGGACAGGAGGGCGGCTCAGGCGGCGCTGGACAGGAGGGCGGCGCTGGACAGACGGAAGCACCTGGAGGAAGGAAACGGAGAGACAGCCTGGTGCGTGGGGCTGCCACCGGAGGTCTGGTACGTGGAGGAGGCACCGGATAGACCGGACCGTGGAGGCTCACTGGAGGTCTCGAGCACCGAGCTTGCCAAACCCTACCTGGCTGAATGCTCCCCGTAGTCAGGCGAGTGCGGCGAGGTGGAATAGCCCGCACTGGGCTGTGCTGGCGAACCGGGGACACCATGCGTAGGGCTGGTGCCATGTACCCCGGCCCGAGGAGACGCACTGGAGACCAGATGCGCTGAGCCGGCTTCATGGCACCTGGCTCGATGCCCACTCTAGCCCGGCCGATACGAGGCGCTGCTATGTACCGCACTGGAATCTGCCTACGCACCGGGGACACCGTGCGCCTCACGGCATAACACGGTGCCTGCCCGGTCCCCCTCTCTCCACGGTAAGCACGGGGAGTTGGCTCAGGTCTCCTACCTGACTTAACCACACACCCCGTGTTCCTCCCCCCAATAAATTATTGGGGCTGCCTCTCGGGCTTCCAACCGCGCTTTCGTGCTGTCTCCTCATACCACCGCCTCTCAGCTTTCGCTGCCTCCAGCTCTGCTTTGGGGCGGCGATATTCACCAACCTGAGCCCAGGGTCCTTCTCCGTTTAAAATCTCCTCCCATGTCCAGGAGTCCTGAGATTTCGGCCGCTGCTGCTGCTGCTGCCCGTTACCACGCTGCTTGGTTCGGTTGTGGTGGGTTATTCTGTCACGATCTTCGTCGGGCGAAAGAGAGGAGGACCAAGATGCAGCGTGGTGAGTATTCATTTTAATAGAATACTTGAACAAAACAAAAACAAAAAAACAAACAAACAAACGACGACGAAACAGTCCCGTAACGTGAACACAAATACACATAAAACAGGAACAATAACCCACAACCCACAATACAAAACAGGCTACCTAAATATGGTTCACAATCAGAGACAGCGAGAAACACCTGCCTCTGATTGAGAACCATATCAGGCCAAACACATAGAAACAGACAAACTAGACATACAACATAGAATACCCACTCATATCACACCCTGACCAAACAAAACATAGAAACAAACAACGCAAACTATGGTCAGGGCGTGACACCTGTGTTAACCTCAGACCTTATTTTTGGTGGTTATCCCAAAGCCCTATTCCTTCCACATTCATTTTCCCCATAGAACACGAGGTAACTCATTTCAGTTTTTTAGGATTGGAAGCTGTTACAATATTCAATTATTACATTTCTCTAAAACTGGATATAGGCTAGAAGTGCACAACCAAGTCCGAAAAGTAGGCTATATGCCTATTCGTTCAGAACTTTTGAAATGGACAGCAACGTAATTCAGAAAATGGGCCTTCTTATAGTATTCTCCCTGTACACCAAGTCCGAACAGTAGGCTAAATTAAAACTTCTTAGGGATAGCCCCCTTTAAAAAGAAAATGTAGCCTAAAATGACATATCCAAATCTAACTGCCTGTAGCTCAGGCCCTGAAGCAAGGACATGCATATTCTTGGTACCATTTGAAAGGAAACACTTTGAAGTTTGTGGAAATGTGAATAGAATGTAGGAGAATATAACACAATAGATCTGGTAGAAGAAAATGCAAAAAAATAATAAAGTTTTTCGATTTGTTTTTTCTACCACCATCTTTGAAATGCAACAGAAAGGTCCCAAATCTAGCCATCACTCTGGTTGTAATTCCGATGGTGTTTCAGACTTATAACTTGAAGTATGAGGAAGCTACATGACATTTAGTGTCAACTCACCCAGGTACATTTGAGGAAATCGTGAAGGACACATTTACATTACATTTTTTAATACTTGGACTTTGATTTAGCTTTTCCAGTATTAGTAGCCACATTGTAAGTTCAAGATTTGCAAAACACCCAGTTTTAATAACTTCATAACTCTCCATGTTCTTGCAATTTTTGTCCAAAAGGAAAAGGCTTGCTTTCGCACAAGGTTAGCAGCAAAATTGTGCGACAGATACGGGGTTTCCGCATACTCCCGTAAAGCCCAGCTCATAGCTAGCTTTGACTCCGATTGGTGCTTATTTGACAAAGTTACAGTCAATCAAGTGAAGACCGCCCTTGTCATCGGCACGCCATGAAGGTGTCGCTCCCTGACCAAAGTTGGTGTCCTACAGGATATACTACACTCCTAATGATATAGTGAAGTCTGGTTACGTTCTAGGATCTCTGAGGAATAAATATGAACGTAATTTGACTGGTTGAAACAATGTGTAGGGTTAGATTTTCACAGATTCCTTTCTTTGCAAATTGAACGAGTGGAAATACAAAATCGATCGTGCATTCTATATGGACCTTTTTTAGGATATGAAAAAGGATTTTATCTAACAAAACGACACTTCATGTTATCTCTGGGACCCCTGGGATGATAAATCAGAGCAAGATTTCAGAATGTAAGTACACATTTCACCTTCAGAGGTGAATTTATCAAACCTATTGCGGTGAAAAAAGTGTTTTGTTGTTAGGAGCTCTCCTCAAACAATAGCATGGCATTTTCTCGCAGTAATAGCTAATGTAAATTGGACAGTGCAGTTATATTAACAAGAATTTAAGCTTACAGCTGATATAAGACACTTATATGTACCGACATTTGTTGTTTCTCTAAAATCTGCGATTGTGACACACGGCGCTGCATGATTTCTTAGCTACAGTATATTTGAAATCTCTGGAATATTACATCACTTATGCAGCAGCATACTATACATATTTATGGACTCACCATTGTTGTGCTGTGCTCACTTGAACAGGAAGTTGACATGGCGGTCCTTCTTGTGAACAAACTTCTCAATGACTTTGTCATCAAAGTCTGGCATTCTCTGGATGAAGTCATGCTGGATTGACAGCAAGGCCAATGCATTTAACATTTTCTGTCCCATGGAGTTGCGTATGAAGGTTTTTATCCTTTTAAGGGTGGAAAGTTTATATCTGACTCTGCGATTGTCATCAGAGTGTCATCGACAAGGCCTCCTGCAGGTTGTTCTCATAGAGTGATTTCAATAAAGAAAGTGTTGTGTTTCCAGTGTGCAGCTCAGGATGCCGGTAGACAGTGAGCAGCTTCCTTTTCATCTTCTCCTGGTTGCCCATAGGCCTTGGCATGGTAGCACACTGGAGTTCTGTGGTCGGAACGAAATCCTTCTGTAGTGTTTGGACACCACGTACATTACCACTCATCACCGCTGCCCTGTCGTAGGTTTGAACAATCAGCTTCTCCTTGACATTCAGTGGCGCTAGGACTTGTTTGATGGTGTTGGAAAGGCCAACACCAGTTTTGTCCTTCACCTCTACAAAAACCTATGACACACACTGTTGTCCGGTAACATGTAGCGCAGCACTATTACCATCAGTGATTTACAGGAGATGTCAGTGGTCTCGTCTGCCTGTACAGACGCAAAAGGAGTCTCAGACACTTCCTTAGGAATAGCTTCTATGTACATTTCAAATCAAACTTTATTTGTCACATGCGCCGAAAACAACAAGTGTAGACCTTACTGTGAAATGCTTACTTAGAAGCCCTTAACCAACAGTGCAGTTCAAGAAGAGTTAAGAAAATATTTACCAAATAAACTAAAGTAAAACATTTTTTTTTAAAGTAACACAATAACATAACGATAACGGGGCTATATACAGGGGGTTCCAGTACCGAGTCAATGTGTGGGGTACAGGTTAGTTGAGGTAATTTGTACATGTAGGTAGGGGTGAAGTGACTATGCATGATAATAAACAGCGAATAGCAGCATTGTACAAAACAAATGGAGGTGGGGGGGTGTCAATGTAGATAGTCCGGTGGCCATTTGATTAATTGTTCAGCAGTCTCATGGCTTGGGGCTAGATGCTGTTAAGGAGCCTTTTGGTCCTAGACTTGGCGTTCCGGTAAGATAAGACGGCAGAGTAAATATTACTTTGTAATCAATTTATTACAAATTATTACTTTGTAATCAATTACAAATTATTGTAATTATTTTGTATTACTTTGTAATTACTTTGTAATCAAGTTATGATTTAATTGTATGTGTGATTAGTTAGGTATTTAGTAAATAAATAATTAAACCCAATTTTGTATTGCTGATTCAACTTGTTAGCCAGGGTTCGTGAAGATAACCAAGAATTTACAACTTTCAGATGAGACTGAATAAGATGACGATTGATATTGACTGCTATTGATGTAAAATATTATTAGATCTTTAAGAGTTTATTCGGAAGATAACAGCTATATAAATATTCATTCGTGGTGCCCCTCTCTAGTTAATTATATTTACATGATTAGTTCAATCAGGTAATATTAATTACGGAGAAAGTATTTTATAGAATAGCATGTCATAACACTTAATCCGGCATAGCAAAGACACGACAGCACATTCAAGATATGAAGCTATATTGATTCCATATATGCTTCTCTTGGCTGAGGTCCATATCAGGATCTTGACATGATTTTTGATATGCTGAAAATAAGGATGATTTCTGATGGATTTCTGAGTTTTCAGCATATGTTCAATAATTTGACAAATTTGAAATCCATATTTGTCTTTCATGCACAAATAATTGTTTGAGTTTCCCTCCAGGGCGGCAGGTAGCCTAGTGGTTAGAGCATTGGGCCAGTAACCAAAAGGTTGCTAGATCAAATCCCAGAGCTGACAAGGTAAAAATCTGTTGTTCTGCCCCTTAACAAGGCAGTTAACCTGCTGTTCCTAGGCTGTCATTGTAAATAAGAATATGTTCTGAACTGACTTGCCTAGTTAAATAAAATAAAAAAATATATATCATACTGCCGGATATTGACTCATTAGATATCCTGAGATAGGCTGATGTGTACATCTTATTTTCTCTATATGATGACAAATACTCACAGTTGGCCTACATGGCATATTTTCTCAGCACATACAATGCATATGCTCTTGACTGAGGTCCATATCAGGATATTGATATGCTAAATAAGAACAATTCCTGATGCTTATTTGAGTTTTGAGGACATGCACAATAATTTGACAAATATTAAATCCATATCATTCTTGCAGACACTAGGTATAATTTTTAAAGGTATGATCAATCCGCAAGCTATAAGCACTGTAACTGGTAGCCTAGCAACAAGAATTTTATATTTTTCCAACTGAAGGTTTGCCATGATGATGACGACTATGTCAGATGTGATTAGAGAGCTCTCCTCAACGAATACAAAAAAAAATCACAAAAGTCCTTTATTACTCCCCCCCACCTGCTGGATCTAACCATAATGGACAAAAAGGCCAGAGCCGCTCTTTGGCCTCTTGTGGAGAGCGCCCACAAGGAGGGAAAGAGAACTTACTATGTGGGCCCTAGAGCATTCATCGATGGGAAGGAAATAGGACACAAATGAAGAGATTACATCTTTACCTAACCATCTTTAGATTTTTGACTTCAGTTGTTTTCTATCTTTCAGTGCTTAGGGCTAGGTGTCCCGCTAACGGCACAGGTTTCATACATTCACATATAATGATTAAATATTCACTTACTTTTTGAAAATCTTCCTCTGATTTGTCATCCAAAGGGTCCCAGCTATAACATGTAGTGTTGTTTTGTTAGATAAATCCTTCTTTATATCCCAAAAAGTCAGTTTAGTTGGCGCCATCGATTTGAGTAATCCACTCGTTGAACTTGCAGAGAAAGGAATCTGAAAATCTACCGCTAAACTTTGTTTCAACAAGTCAAAATACGTTTCTATTTACACCTCAGATACCCTAAAATGTCATAAAATTATAATATTTATTTTGGAAAGAAGTATGTTCAATAGGAAACCGATTTCAGCAAACATGAATTTCCAAGACTGTGTCCCTCTACTAAAACTGATATTTCTTATGCGTTTTTGAAGTTATACGCCTGAAACCTTGAACATAGACTGCTGACACCCTGTGGAATCCATAGGAATTGCATCTAGGGAGCTAATTTTCAATATGACCTTTCTAAGAGGACGGTCTCTCAACAACAAAAAAAGATTCTGGTTGGTTTTTCTTTGGATTTTCTCCTACCGTATCTATTGTGTTATATTCTCCTACATCATTTTAACATTTCTAAAAACTTCAAAGTGTTTTCTTTCTAATGGTACCAATTATATGCATATCTTGGCTTCAGGGCCTGAGCTACAGGCAGTTTACTTTGGGCACGTCATTCTGACAGGAAGTGGAGAAAAAAGGTATGCAGTGCCTTCAGAAAGTATTTACACCCCCTTGACTTATTTCACATTTTGTTGCGTTACAGCCTGAATTAAACATGTATAAAAAATATATAATATCACCCATCTACACACAATAAGCAATAATGACAGTGAAAACATGTTTTTAGACATTTTTGCACACTTGTTGAAAATTAAATACAGAAATATTTAATTTACATAAGTATTCACACCTCAGAGGCAATAGTTGGTAGAATCACTGTTGGGAGCTGTGAGTTCTTCTGGGTTAGGCTCTGAGCTTTCCGCATCTGGATTGTGCAACATTTTCCAATTTATTATTTTCAAAATTCTTCAAGCTCTTTACAATTGGTTGTTGATCATTGCTAGAGAACCATTTTCAGGTCTTGCCATAGATTTTCAAGTAGATTTTAAGTCAAAACTGTAACTCTGTCACTCAGGAACATTCTCTCTTTCCTTGGTAAGCAACTCCAGTGTAGATTTGGCCTTGTGTTTTAGGTTATTGTCCTGCTAAAAGGGGAATTCATCTTCCAGTGTCTGGTGGAAAGGTTTGTGTATCGTCCATTCATTGGTCCATTCAAATCAGTGTAAAAGCGGGAAATGGGTAATGTATTGTGTTTGGTTTCAGAATTTTATGAATGAAAATCGGAAATCAACTAGTTTTCTCGTTTATGGTGTGCAAATGGGGCATTGATTAACAGAAAACAAATAGCCACAAAATATATCCCATATTTTGTTTTCCATTTTGTTCATACAGTACATGCCCTATAATAGAATATTGATTGTGCATAATGGGTGTTTGGTTACAGTCTGGGTTAAGCTGCAATGTTGGATTAGACAATTGTGTGACAGGATGATACAAATTGGAACATTAGCTAAGATAAATACGTATAACTCAACAACAACTGAACAAAGTTGGCTTGCACTACCTGGCTAGCTAACGTAAACTCACCCCATTCCGTACAAATGTGCGCAACCGCAACATTCAAACGAGGCTACAAAGAAAACTAATGGGACTGTAGCGACTCTGTTGACTTCAAAATCGGGGGTGGGAACTACGTTTCTATTCAAGCGTTGATCGACATGGTAATAGCTCTATAGTATTGGAGAAAAGTTGAAAAAAACGGACCCTCCGTTACATCTTGACGTGTCATGCCGTAACGTACAGCACGCATAAAGCAACTATTTCTGTCTTACAATCTCTCTCCACCAGGTGTAGCACTTCTCTCATCCTTTAAAAACAAGAAATGGACAGTGACGGGGGTAAGGGGGGATACCTAGTAATTTTTTGCGTCATCATTGCATGCGATCATCATTCTCAAAGCCGCTGTTTACTTCTAAGATCACTTTAGCACCGCCCTAAAAACCCGAATCAAATTCAACACAAACCTTCAAATAGGTATGTAATGACACATTATATAAACTCTTTATAGTGTTTTATTTACATTTTAGAGGCGATAAGGTGATAAGTTGAACAGATCGAGTGAAAAAAAGCAATTTTCCCACACAACATCTCTCCTTCTCACTATCACACTTAGTTTTGCTTCCCCACCCGCCATTTTTTTTAAAGACCCGACGGGGCTCATTGCCTTCTTGAATCATGTAGAAACGGGCAGCGTGGGGTCATGTAATTGATTCTGTTAGAAAGGGGAGAAATTGTGCTTTACAATGGTATTGACATTACAGTTGATCTGGAAGTATTATGTTTTTGGGGCGCTAAAATAAGGTAAATTGTACGGACCAAGGCAATGTACAAAAGTGAGTGAGTTTACGTTAGCATTAGCCGGCTAACTGAC
The DNA here is from genome assembly GCF_045679555.1 of Salvelinus alpinus. NCBI lineage: Eukaryota > Metazoa > Chordata > Actinopteri > Salmoniformes > Salmonidae > Salvelinus > Salvelinus alpinus. Next base: position 34,773,291 of record NC_092091.1, on the reverse strand, counting down.
TAGCTAGCAAGCTGGCTAACCGACTAGCTAGCAGGCTGGCTAGCCTGCCCTACTTGGCTTCTGTCTATCATTATGCTAGCTAGTGAAAGTCAATTTGTCCCTCAACCTGCTACAAGATGAAGCTGCCCAGCCAGAGGTGTACCTGCTGCAGAAAGGTGATATTTCTACATTACTTTTTGCAGCTAACTTCACTAGATCTTCTTGCTGGCTGATGTTGGTGCTTATTAACTGAGTAGGTTAATAATTAACTGCAGTTACTGTAAATGTTACCTGTCTGGGCCTTTGCATATGTATTTCTTTCACATAAAACACAACAATATCCAGTTAAACTACATTCAATGCTGATATTGTATCAGTATGGCATCTGAACAGATCATCATGAACTTCATTCAGTTACATCAGCCAATGCAGTAAGTTTTTAAAATCAGCCTTTTTATTGGTGTGGGTATAATTCACAAACCTCCTTGCCTGCTTACAGAAAGGCAGATATAGAAAAGGCTATGTGTGAGGATACTACATTAATCGCTGGGACAATTGACCTTCTTTTCTGAATGTATACATACCACCTTTCAGGGGGCTGATAACCAATTTTACAGATCCAGTCTGATATTACTTGATTACGGATTCCCCCTACACTCTCTCCTCTCTCATTCACAGGACCATTCCAACAGTCCAGTCACTCAGCCCTATCCAGAAACTCTCAAGGTCCTACACTACTTCCTCCTACAACATCCTGATGAGAAGCAAAAAGCCTGGCCTGATGACTGCAATTTGCATATCTTTCTAACCCTGCAGTACCCTGCCATGCTGAGACAATCAGACTCTAGAACAGTATTACACCATTTTTAAAATAAAATGCTGAACAGTGATGCAATGATCTCTCTTTCTCTCTCTGCCATGCTCACAGTTCACTCACTCAGCCAGTAGGCTGGGTGATGGCACCTACAGGCCTGTTTGAGGGACAACTGGACAGAACATATCAGAATGCTTAGACCTCGGCTGAGACTCGCCTCTCCTTCCCAGTCTTTCAAGGAAAGCACCTACTTTACACTTCCTGTTTGGCATGATGATCTCAAGGTGTGTCTCTTTGTCATGTTGTGTGGTATATTGCCTATAGATGACTCCTAGACACTTTCACATAGTTTGCCTCTAAATTGGTGTCCACATCAGGCTATTTACTTGCTACCTGTGTGTTAGAATAGTGCGTCCCTTTCACATAATTTGAATGATTACTCCACTGCCACATGCTCTGTCTTTCTCGCCATGATACATTAGGGAAGTTGCTTTGCTGTTGGCACCAATCCCACCAATCCCACGCTGCCAGTAGTTTTTTTTGGCTCTGGGTTAAACAAAGTAAAACACACCATTCCATCTCTTAATTTCAACAATGTGTACAAATGTGGTATGTTTGCTATTTTTTGGTAGTAAATCTTGCTCATTTGTGCCCCTGTTTCGGAAACTCAGTCATATTTTTTACACCTATTTTCAACTTCAGTACCAAAATGTTCTGGCTGCTCCCATAGGATACAGTAAAAAAAAGTGTGCAATGCTAAAAGTAGGGCTTAGGTTTAAAAGCTCTTGTATTGTGTTTATCATTAGAAATGTGGTTGGCACTATGCTTGCCCAAAGGTTCCATGGCCACAATAAAGCTAGATTATGATTCAGAATGTCATGGGAATTTTCTACCAGAATATTTTAACAGAGGAGCTACTCCCAAATACCTCTGGATTTTCAGATTGATACAGAGAAGATAATGTCTCAACACTCACCAGCCAATCAGTGTTTGCAACTCGGTAGCATTGGAAATGACACCCTTCAAGTACGGAGAAAATGTCCAAATTAATGGAATGCCCTTAATTTGCATTGCGAATGTTGCTTTGATGGATACTAAATATGACTGTTTGTGATCAACAGTACAAATACAGGAGTGGAAATGTAATGAAGTACAGCGACAGTATTTTTATGTTCCAGCAGATGGCAGTAATCCACCTTCAATAACTGAGTAGGCCAATTGAGCAGCCCAAATGAGTGGGGGCAGAGAGCAGGGTGCAGGAGGTTTAGGCTTGAGATCCACAGGCCTTAAATTCAGACAAAATGTGCCTGTAATCCAAATCAAGCAGCTTGAGTGCCATTACTCAGTGTTGAAGCCACCCTAGTCATAGACTGTCCTCTCTGCTACCGCACGGCAAGCGGTACCGGAGCGCCAAGTCTTGGTCCAAAAGGCCAAGAGGCTTCTAAACAGCTTCTACCCCCAAGCCAATAGACTCCTGATTATCTAGTCAAATGGCTACCCAGACTATTCACATTGCCCTCCCCTCTCCACACCACTGCCGCCTCTGTTGTCACCAGTGCCCCCACACATTGACTCTGTACCGGCACCCCCCTGTATATATTGTTATTTTTTACTGCTCCTCTTTAATTACTTGTTACTTTTATCTCTTATTCTTATCTGTATTTTTTTTAACTGCCCTGTCGGTTAGGGGCTCGTAAGTAAGTATTTCACTGTAAGGTCTACATCTGTTGTATTCAGCGCAAGTGACTAATAAGATTTGATTTGATTTGACCTGGAATGCTTTTCCAACATTCTTGGAGGAGTTCCCAAATATGCTGAGCACTTGTTGGCTGCTTTTACTTCACTCTGCAGTCCAACTTATCCCAAACCATCTCAATTGGGTTGAGGTCGGGGGATTGTGGAGGTCAGGTCATCACTCTCCTTTTGGTCAAATAGACCTTACACAGCCTGAAGGTGTGTTGGTTTATTGTCCTGTTGAAAAACAAATGATAGTCCCACTAAGTGCAAACCAGATGGGATGGTGTATCGCTGCAGAATGCTGTGGTAGCCATGCTGGTTAAGTGTGCCTTGAATTCTAAATAAATCACTGACAGTGTCACCAGCAAAGCATCCCCACACCATCACATCTCAAATCTCTGCCCTGCTAGAGCTGCCCCGATCAACTGTAAGTGCTGTTATTGTGAAGTGGAAATGTTTAGGAGCAACAACAACTCAGCCCCGAAGTGGTAGGCCACACAAGCTCACATAACGGGACCGCCGAGTGCTGAAGTGTGTGGCGCATAAAAAATAATCTGTCCTTGGTTGCAACACTCACTACCAAGTTCCAAAATGCCTCTGGAAGCAACGTCAGCACAAGAACTGTTCGTCAGGAGCTTCATGAAATAGGTTTTCATGGCAGAGCAGCTGCACACAAGCCTAAGATCTCCACCATGGAGCAGTGGAAACACGTTTTCTGTAGTGAAGAATCACTCTTCACCAGGAGAATGCACAGTGCCAACCGTTAAGTTTGGTGGTGGAGGAATAATGGTCTGGGGCTGTTTTTCATGGTTCGGACTATGCCCCTTAGTTCGAGTGAAGGGAACTATTAACGCTACAGCATACAATGGCATTCTAGATGATTCTGTGCTTCCAACTTTGTGGCAACAGCTTGGGGAAGGCCCTTCCCTGTTTCAGCATGACAATGCCCCGGGCACAAAGTGAGGTCCATACAGAAATGGTTTGTCGAGATCGGTGTGGAAGAACTTGACTGGCCTGCACAGAGCCCTAACCTTAACATCATCAAACACCTTTGTGATGAATTGGAACGCAGACTGCAAGCCAGCCCTAATCGCACAACATCAGTGCCCGACCTCACTAATGCTCATGTGGCTGAATGGAAGCAAGTCCCCGCAGCAATGTCCCAACATCTAGTCGAAAGCCTTCCCAGAAGAGTGGAGGCCGTTATAGCAGCAACAGAGGGACCAACTACATATTACTGCCCATGATTTTGGAATGAGATGTTTGACGAACAGGTGTATCTATCTAGTAGAACTCAGAGGGTTTTCTTTAATGGAAGCTTCTCTAATGTCAAATATGTAGGGTGTGGGGTACCGCAGGGCAGTTCTCTAGGCCCTCTACTTTTTTCTATTTTACCAATGACATGCCACTGGCATTAAACAAAGCCTGTGTGTCCATGTATGCTGATGATTCAACCATATACGTGTCAGCAACCACAGCTAATGAAGTCACTGAAACCCTTAACAAGGAGTTGCAGTCAGTTTTGGAAAGGGTGGCCACTAATAAACTGGTCCTGAACATCTCTAAAATTAAAAGCATTGTATTTGGTACAAGTTGAGGAGACTAAATTACTTGGTGTTACCTGAGATTGTAAACTGTCATGGTCAAAAAATATAGTTTTAATGGTTGTAAAGATGGGGAGAGGTCTGTCCGTAATAAAGAGATGTTCTGCTTTTTTGACACCACACTCCATAAAGCAAGTCCTGCAGGCTCTAGTTTTGTCTTATCTTGATTACTGTCCAGCCATGTGGTCAGGTGCTGCTAAGAAAGACCTAGTTAAGCTGCAGCTGGCCCAGAACAGAGTGGCACGTGTTGCTCTTCATTGTAATCAGAGGGCTGATATAAATACTATGTATGGCAGTCACTCTTGGCTTAGAGTTGAGGAGAGACTGACTGCATCACTTATTTTTATGATAAGCATTAATGTGTTAAATCCCCCAAAAATTAAAAATAAAAAAAATGTCATGCCTCTGACATGCGTTAATGATAAAAAGTGGTGTAATAGCGTACATTTTACTTGACATTTTGTTCTAATTATTTTGATAGGCACTTGTTTTACCAGTACGGCGTACCCCCACTATTTATTTTGCCTGGTCGCCGTGCCGGTTACTTTTTCCCCTGGGTACAAGACTGTGTACATATCCAAGTATGGGTAGCTGCAGCCCAATATGGCGACCGGGGGTGTATGGAAAGAGAATCAGCTAATTGTGCAGATTTGTTGCCACTCAAGAACGTTTTGCGTGGTTGATTAGGCTGCGCAACGAGTCGATGAGCCAGCGATGAGTGCACCGGTGTTGTTACGGCCTGCCTGGCGACTTGAAGTGCTTCCTACTGGGTATCACTGTCATGTCGCCGGCGATAGCTTACGTGAACATTTCTTTCTCTTACACGGTTTTATTTCAAATAAGATATCAGCCAACACAAGAAATACATGTAGTTACTAAAGTTAATCAGTAAGGATGGTCAGAATGGATCGTCATTTCATTCATTAATTCACATCACTTCCTATCTCACTCACCAGCATAGCAGGTATTTGTATTTTAGTGGTTTTAATGATACCTCATCAGAATATCAGGTACTTATAAGGTAGTGTCTATAACGTTATCTCATCAGTATAGCTAGTATTTATAGGGTAGTTTTTATGTTACCGTATCAGCATAGCAGGTATTTATATGGTAGTGTTTATAATGTTACCTCATTAGCATAGCAGGTGTCCATAGTAATGTTTTATAATGGTACCTCATAAGCATAGCATGTATTGATATAGGAGTGTCCATGTTACCCCATCAGCAAAGCAGGTATTTATATGGTAGTGTTAATAATGTTACCTGTTCAGGATAGCGTCTCATCTCTCCTCTTCTTTACCATTAGCAAGTGGGCAGAATGTAATTTAACTATTAACTTCAGCCAATGAGCATGGCACACTAAGGCATTTCCACCACGCTTGCTGAGTAAACTATGGGCTCCCTCGTGCAATTATCACTTCCCTTTCTGTCAACCAATGAGCATAAATCTAGGGGAGTATTTATACTGTATGTCAGCTCACCCCTTGTCTCACTTTGTTTTGCAGCAACAGTCTTCCAACAACATTCCACCTCTCCGCCACCACCAGCATATATAACCTGAAGGCCCGTCATCAGATCCCTGTTCTCCCAGTTGGGGGTGGGGGGGGGTTTCGGTGCCAGCTGCCCAGCATAGGGCAACCTGTCATCAGCATCTGGCTCTGAGGAGCAATCCTCTGAGACGAGGTCTACCCCAAACTATTCAATAAACTTCCATTTGGTATTCTACTTCTGTTGTCATTCAGTTAATCCTGTGCTTGATTGAACTAATAGGGATAACCATCTAGATGTCACCTTGACACATAGCCTACATAGTCTACTACTCAATGGGGAGGGCATGAACGCCAACTACGAGAAACAGTGCCCTTTTCTCACTCTTAACAAGCACTACTGTCCGGCAACAGCGTGGAAAGTAGATACCTAGTGGCCAATATCAGTATGAGTTACAGTAAGTACTATTGAGAATTTTCCAAAACATGTGTGGCCATTATACATTTCAGGATAGTCAGCAAAACTAGGGCTCTCTATCTGTGCTCTGGTTCATAAGACACCATTAGACATGCACCTGTCTGGGAAGTGGACATGACTGGTTATTCCTGTAACTGTGTTATGGCCTAATATGTACTGTTGCTATAATTACACCTCTTGGGTCTTTTCCAGAACATAGGTGTCCCTTTCAGAGGAGTTAGAAGGATGACATGTTTGGTTATTTCTATAAAGTGCCAAGGACTGTTGCTATGGTACTACATTTTTATTTTATTTCACCTTTATTTAACCAGGTAGGCAAGTTGAGAACAAGTTCTCATTTACAATTGCGACCTGGCCAAGATAAAGCAAAGCAGTTCGACACGTACAACAACACAGAGTTACACATGGAGTAAAACAAACATACAGTCAATAATACAGTAGAAAAATAAGTCTATATACAATGTGAGCAAATGAGGTGAGATAAGGGAGGTAAAGGCAAAAAAAAGGCCATGGTGGCGAAGTAAATACAATATAGCAAGTAAAAACACTGGAATGGTAGATTTGCAGTGGAAGAATGTGCAAAGTAGAGATAGAAATAATGGGGTGCAAAGGAGCAAAATAAATAAATACAGTAGGGGGTGAGGTAGTTGTTTGGGCTAAATTATAGATGGGCTATGTACTGGTGCAGTAATCTGTGAGCTGCTCTGACAACTGGTGCTTAAAGCTAGTGAGGGAGATAAGTGTTTCCAGTTTCAGAGATTTTTGTAGTTCGTTCCAGTCATTGGCAGCAGAGAACTGGAAAGAGATGCGGCCAAAGGAAGAATTGGTTTTGGGGGTGACCAGAGAGATATACCTGCTGGAGTGCGTGCTACAGGTGGGTGCTGCTATTGTGACCAGCGAGGTGAGATAAGGGGGGACTTTACCTAGCAGGGTCTTGTAGATGACCTGGAGCCAGTGGGTTTGGCGACGAGTATGAAGCGAGGGCCAGCCAACGAGAGCGTACAGGTCGCAGTGGTGGGTAGTATATGGGGCTTTGGTGACAAAACGGATGGCACTGTGATAGACTGCATCCAATTTATTGAGTAGGGTATTGGAGGCTATTTTGTAAATGACATCGCCGAAGTCGAGGATCGGTAGGATGGTCAGTTTTACAAGGGTATGTTTGGCAGCATGAGTGAAGGATGCTTTGTTGCGAAATAGGAAGCCAATTCTAGATTTAACTTTGGATTGGAGATGTTTGATGTGAGTCTGGAAGGAGAGTTTACAGTCTAACCAGACACCTAGGTATTTGTAGTTGTCCACGTATTCTAAGTCAGAACCGTCCAGAGTAGTGATGTTGGACGGGCGGGCAGGTGTTGGACGGGCGGCAGGTGCTGTAAAGCATATTTTCAAAATCTGACACGACAGGTGGATTAACAACAAGCTAAGCTGTGTTTTGTTATATTGCACTTGTGATTTCATGAATATAAATATTTTTAGCAATTTTTGGGGAATTTGGCGCTCTACAATTCAGCAGTTGTTTACGAAAATGATCCCGCTAATGGGATCCGTGCGTCAAGAAGTTTTAATCAAAAATAAACAATTGTTAGTTTTATAACTGAACATTTTAAACTATTTGTGTAAAACTAACAGTGAAATACGACTTAGACTCATCCTCAATGTACGGTAGTTGCGTGGTAAGAAACAAAAAAGAAAAAAAACACAGCTCAATCAAAACCTTCTAACCTATAGCAGAGCACTTGACACACCCATTCCTTTCCACACACCCACTACTTTCCTTTCGACACACCCACTCGCCCATACTGCAGCTCCCCCCTTCTCTACATATATGGCTGTGTTGGCAAAAACACTACATATCACAGAGGTTGGGATAGAGAGGCTACCCATTGCCACAGTTCCAAGACCAGTCAGATATGTCCAGCTAACTCTACGCTAATGACACCTTTGGATCTCAAAACTGAACTTGGATCCGTGTTAAGTAGCAATGATATCCTTGCCCACCGTCGTCTTATGACAGATACACTACATGGCCAAAGAGATGTGAACACCCCTTCAAATTAGTGGATTCGGCTATTTCAACCACACTCCTCACTTACAGGTGTATAAAATTGAGCACACACATGCAATCTCCATAGACAAACATTGACAGTAGAATGGCCGGTGCTGAAGTGACTTTCAACGTGGCAACGTCATTAGATGCCACCTTTCCAACAAGTCAGTTTGTCAAATATCTACCTCGCTAGAGCTGCCCCGGCTCAGCTGCGAAGTGGTAGGCCATACAAACTCAGTGTCACACCTGCTCACCTGCTCGAGGGCACCAGGCTGCCCTGCACTACGCACTCCTGCCACCATCATTACGCACACCTGCTTCCCTCGTCATGTGCATCAGCAATTCATTGGACTCACCTGGACTCAATCACCTGTGTATTTCCTCCCCTAAAACTGTCTGTTCCCCAGCCCTGTTCCCCGCTCCTGCATTTATTGTCGTATGTCGTTTTGTTACCTTGTTCTGACGCTGTTCCTGTTCTGTTCCATGTCTGTTCTTAATTAAATGTTCACTCCCTGTACCTGCTTCTCATCAGCTGCATCGGTTCTTACACACAGACAGGGCCGCTGAGTGCTGAAGTGCATACCGTGTATAAATAGTCTTTCCTCAGCTGCAACACTCACTACCGAGTTCCAAACTGCCTCTGGAAGCAACGTCAGCACAAGAACTGTCAGCACAAGAACTGTTCGTCAGGAGCTTCATGAAATGGGTTTCCATGGTTTCCAAGCCTAAGATCACCGTGCACAATGCCAAGCATCGGCTGGAGTGGTGTAAAGCTCGCCGCCATTGGACTCTGGAGCAGTGGAAACGCTTCACCATCTGGCAGTCCGATGGACATATCTGGGTTTGGCGACTGCTAGGAGAACGCTACCTGCCCCAATGCATAGTGCTAACTGTCAAGTTTGGTGAATGAGGAATAATGGTCTGGGGCTATTCTTCATGGTTCGGGCTAGGCCCCTTAGCCTCTTGTGGCTGAATGGAAGCAACTCCCCACAGCAATGTTCCAATATCTAGTGGATAGCTTTACCAGAAGAGTGCGCACTGTTATACCAGGAAAGGGGGAGACCAACTCCATATTAATAGCCATGATTTTGGAATGAGATGTTCGAAGAGCAGGTGTCCACATACTTTTGGTCATGTAGTGTATCTTGACCCAGTAATGACTATTTAATTAAACAATACATAATTTAAGTTACTTTCAAGCTAATTTCTTAGTTACATGATTGTATAACTAGCAACGGAGTTTTGAAGTTGAGGGTGCAGTTTTTATCAAGTTTGGCAATGAGGACAAAAGCTAACATAGTCAGCTCGCCAGCTAGGCGCATATGTGCACTAGGCTAATTCAGGAGACAGATTGTAGTTTTTAAATGTCAATATTTCTCTGTGTTTTATAATTAGTTGCTTATTAGGCTATATATCGATGTGTTCCAGATGCTGTTCCTCATCTCTGATTCTCTGCTGGGCGCACAATACTAGGTGCGCTATAGGCTATTTAGTGTGGTCTCAATCAAATTACCCATAGCCTATATGAAGAGCATGCTTATAGAAGCACAGAGCAATGTTATATTTCTAAGAAAATGTAGCTCAACAGTGAATGGTTCTGGCGCACCAAAAAAAAGGGTCAAGGGAAGCCAGGTTGGATTTGGCGTCAATCCTATCAAATCCCATTGAGAGCATACGTCATTGACAGAAAAACTTGAATTGTTGCATTTCGTTTTGTGGTCCTCCGGTGGCTAGTTAAAATTGTCCCTTTCTTAAAATTAGCTATGGATGGGGATAGGGATTTGGTTTTACTTAATTATCCGTATTGACCAATGATTATAAAGGCGATTCTGATCCAGCCATTAATTCATACATTGTTGTACCCCTGGCCTGAGAGGATGGAAGTTCAATATGTAGCTAGATGTAGAAGGCTAAGGTTAATTAGCTAACCTTGCGCATGAATAAAAGTTAGGCTAGAGCAAATATTTTAGCCAGGTAGCCTAGCACAACAAAAAATAAAAGCATGTACTGTATGACATTAAATGGTTTATGACTGAATGAGTCATAGACCATTTAAACAATATGAAAGAGCATGGCATTGGCGTTTCTCTAAGTAGGGAGAGTGAACATGTTTTTTCAACTTGCACAAACACACACACACACACACAGAAATCTGTACCATGGACAGCCACATCATATTTAGCTTACGTTGATTGGTATTTTTTAGTTATCAGTGTATTAGACTAAGCATAGGTGATTCAATATTGAAATGTTGAAGTTGAAATGGTGCTGGAATAATGGAGGCAGATCCTGTTAACTGGTTCAAAATCAATAGTTGTTAGGTAGTCCGAAAATGTCGGAAACATTACCTTGCTTGACCATGCTGTAGGTCATGTGTTTGTTAGACGCAATATGTTTTGTGGACTTCCCCGGACAGATGTTACTCTCTGGTTTTTGTAATGAAACAAATGTGGTTGAATGTCACTGTCTTCTTATTGTCTCGGCCTTAGGCCTATATATAACGATGTGAAGTACAAGGCATATGAACTAATTATAGAGCAAATAATGCAATTATCACAACACAGGTTGTAATATGGATTTTATTCTGGATGGGCTTACCTAGTGTTTTTATCCACGCACCGCTACCGGTAATTTATACCATACACTTCTACACCATGAATTTGATTTAATAATGTTGAATTACTAACATTTGAAATTTCTCATAAAAAGGTAAGATCGGACTTTAAATGGGTGTTCGAACTCTGTGGTAACTAAAAATCCCAGTGTATAAGTGAGGTAAGGTTCACCATACACTGTAAAGAGCTTTGGGTATCTAGAAAAGTGCCATGTAAGTCCAATCAGTTATTATTATTAAATGTTTTGCCATCTTCCCTAGCTTGAAGGCCATGGCTTTGTACAAAGACAGAAACTAGTACTATTAACACCCAGACAGTGTCAAAGTAACAAAAATGTATTACTAGTACAGGGGCAGGCAAAACGACAGGTAAAGGGCAGGCAGAGGTCAGTAATCCAGATAGGGTGCAAAAGGTCCAGAATGGCAGGCAGTCTCAGGGGAAACAGGAGACAAAGGGCTGTGAGACATGGGTTTAATTCTGGAAATATGAAAAGTGGGATGTATATGGAGGGTACGGGGCAACAGAAGACGAACAGCAGAGATATGCCAGGTTCTTGTGGCCAATCGACCTCATTCCTCCAATGCCATCTTCACCTCGAGAAGCTCACGATTCCCCAAATCGTAGTTCCTCTCCATGGCATTTAGGCGGTGGGAGAAGGTGGTGCAGGGATGTAACTTGAAGTACAGGGCAGAATGCTGGGGCAGGACAGCCCCCACTCCAACATACGAAGTGTCGGAAACCACCACTAACTGACGGGTGTAACGTCCTGACCAGAGTTATTATGTGTTTTGCTTGTTTAGTGTTGGTCAGGACGTGAGCTGGGTGGGAATTCTATGTTGTGTGTCTAGTTTGTCTGTTTCTATGTCCAGCCTAATATGGTTCTCAATCAGAGGCAGATGGTAATCGTTGTCCCTGATTGAGAATCATATATAGGAGGCTTGTTTTGTGTTGGGATTTTGTGGGTGTTTGTTTCCTGTCTCTGTGATTGTCTGCACCAGATAGGTCTGTCTCGGTTTTTGCAAATTTGTTATTTTGTATTGTTGTTTGTAGTGTTTCACTTGTTCGTTATTAAACATGTTTAACACTAGCCGCGCTGCACTTTGGTCCTCTCCTTCACCCCTGGAAGAAAACCGTTACAGAAACACCCACCAAACGCGGACCAAGCAGCGTGGAAATGGGCAGCAGCAACAGAAGCAGCGGTACCAGGAGGAATGGTCTTGGGAGCAAATATTCAACGGAGAAGGACCCTGGGCTAAGGTTGGAGAGAATTGCCGCTCTCGGGAGGAGAAGGAGGCAGCCACAGCCCAGGAGCGGTGGATTGAGGAGGCAGCACGTAAGAGAGGCTGGAAGCCCGAGAGGCTCACCCAAAAATTTATTGGGTGGGGGCTAAAGGGGAGTGTGGCGAAGCCGGGTTGGATACCTGAGCCAACTCCCCGGGCTTACCGTGGAGTGAGAGGGCGTCGTACTGGTCAGACACCGTGTTATGCGGTGGAGCGCACGGTGTCCCCAGTACGCGTGCTTAGCCCAGTGCGGGCTATTCCACCTTGCCGCACTGGGAGGGCTAGGTTGGGCATCGAGCCGGGTGCCATGAAGCCGGCCCAACATATCTGGCCTCCAGTACGTCTCCTCGGGCCGGCGTACATGGCACCAGCCTTACAGGTGGTGTCCCCGGTTCGCCTGCATAGCCCAGTGCGGGCTATTCCACCTCGCCGCACTGGCAGGGCTACGGGGACCATTCAACCTGGTAAGGTTGGAGAGGCTCGGTGCTCAAGAGCGCGTGTCCTCCTTCACGGTCCGGTATATCCGGCGCCACCTTCCCGCCCCAGCCCAGTACCACCAGTGCCTACACCACGCACCAGGCTTCCAGTGCATCTCCAGAGCCCTGTTCCTCCTCCACGCACTCTCCCTATGGTGCGTGTCTCCAGCCCAGTGCCTCCAGTTCCGGCACCACGCACCAAGCCTCCTGTGCGTCTCCAGAGCCCTGTACGCACTGTTCCTTCTCCCCGCACTCGCCCTGAGGTGCGTGCCCTCAGCCCGGTACCTCCAGTTCCGGCACCACGCATCAGGCCTATAGTGCGTCTCAGCCGGCCAGAGTCTGCCGTCTGCCCAGCGGTGCCTGAACTGCCCGTCTGCCCAGCGGCGCCTGAACTGTCCGTCTGCCCAACGCCGTCTGAGCCGGCCGTCTGCCCAACGCCGTCTGAGCCATCCGTCTCCCCAGCGCCGTCTGAGCCATCCGTCTCCCCAGCGCCGTCTGAGCCATCCGTCTCCCCAGCGCCGTCTGAGCCATCCGTCTCCCCAGCGCCGTCTGAGCCATCCGTCTCCCCAGCGCCGTCTGAGCCATCCGTCTCCCCAGCGCCGTCTGAGCCATCCGTCTCCCCAGCGCCGTCTGAGCCATCCGTCTCCCCAGCGCCGTCTGAGCCATCCGTCTCCCCAGCGCCGTCTGAGCCATCCGTCTCCCCAGCGCCGTCTGAGCCATCCGTCTCCCCAGCGCCGTCTGAGCCATCCGTCTCCCCAGCGCCGTCTGAGCCATCCGTCTGTCCCGAGCCGTTAGAGCTCCTACAGTCATGAGCTGCCCTACAGTCATGAGCTGCCCTACAGTCATGAGCTGCCCTACAGTCATGAGCTGCCCTACAGTCATGAGCTGCCCTACAGTCATGAGCTGCCCTACAGTCATGAGCTGCCCTACAGTCATGAGCTGCCCTACAGTCATGAGCTGCCCTACAGTCATGAGCTGCCACTCAGTCCGGAGCTGCCACTCAGTCCGGAGCTGCCACTCAGTCCGGAGCTGCCACTCAGTCCGGAGCTGCCACTCAGTCCGGAGCTGCCACTCAGTCCGGAGCTGCCACTCAGTCCGGAGCTGCCACTCAGTCCGGAGCTGCCACTCAGTCCGGAGCTGCCATTCAGTCCGGAGCTGCCATTCAGTCCGGAGCTGCCATTCAGTCCGGAGCTGCCATTCAGTCCGGAGCTGCCATTCAGTCCGGAGCTGCCATTCAGTCCGGAGCTGCCATTCAGTCCGGAGCTGCCATTCAGTCCGGAGCTGCCATTCAGTCCGGAGCTGCCATTAGTCCGGAGTTGCCCCTCTGTCCTGAGCTATCTCTCTGTCCTGAGCTACCTCTCTGTCCTGAGCTACCTCTCTGTCCTGAGCTACCTCCAAAATCATGTGGGGGCCTTGGGGAGGATTCTTAGACTAAGGTCGTGGGCGAGGGTCGCCACTCAAAGGACGCTAAGGAGGGGGACAAAGACAGTGGTGGAGTGGTGTCCTCGTCCACCGCCGGAGCCGCCACCGCGGTCAGATGCCCACCCAGACCCTCCTCTTGAGTTGTAGGGGTGCGTTCGGAGTCCGCACCTCAGGAGGGGGGTACTGTAACGTCCTGACCAGAGTTATTATGTGTTTTGCTTGTTTAGTGTTGGTCAGGACGTGAGCTGGGTGGGAATTCTATGTTGTGTGTCTAGTTTGTCTGTTTCTATGTCCAGCCTAATATGGTTCTCAATCAGAGGCAGATGGTAATCGTTGTCCCTGATTGAGAATCATATATAGGAGGCTTGTTTTGTGTTGGGATTTTGTGGGTGTTTGTTTCCTGTCTCTGTGATTGTCTGCACCAGATAGGTCTGTCTCGGTTTTTGCAAATTTGTTATTTTGTATTGTTGTTTGTAGTGTTTCACTTGTTCGTTATTAAACATGTTTAACACTAGCCGCGCTGCACTTTGGTCCTCTCCTTCACCCCTGGAAGAAAACCGTTACAACGGGATGGGTTAGGATGAACCAAGATAGGAGCTGTGGTGAAGCGGTGTTTGAGATCCCGGAATGCCCGGTCAGCAGCTGGGGACCACGTGAACTGAACCTTGGGAGAGGTGAGTGTAGACAGGGGGGATGCCAGGGTGCTGTAACCCTGGATAAAGTGGCGATAAAAGTTGGCAATCACAGGAAACATTGCAGCTGCACCCTGGACGTAGGCTGGGACCAATCCACCTCCGCTCTCACCTTTCCGGGATTCATCTGTACACTCCCTGCAGCGATGATGTAACCCAGAAAGGGGATGGTGGAGCGATGGAATTCGCACTTCTCTGCTTTTACAGAAAGCTGGTTCTCCAGGAGGCGTTGGAGAACCTATCGGACGTGGAGCACGTGCTCTTGGGTGTCATTCTCCACAAAGAACCCTGCGCCGGCAGGGGAGGCAGAAGGACAGATGAACCCTGCAGCTAGGGAGTCCTCAATGTAGGTCTCCATAGCCTTGGTTGCTGGACCCGACAGAGAGTACAGTCGTCCCTGGGGCGAAGTGGTGCCTGGGAGAAGGTCAATCCTGCAGTCATATGGTTGGTGCGGCGGAAGAGAAGTGGCCCGGGCCTTACTGAACACCTCCCAGAGGTCCTGGTACACTGCAGGTATGGCGGAGAGGTCCGGGGCAACTGCCAAGCCCCAAGGAAGACGTCCCAGGGCAGGCTGCGCTGACTTCAGGCAATGGGCGTGGCAGAACGGGCTCCAGCCCATGACGGCACCAGCAGACCAGTCAATGAGGGGATTGTGTCACTGGAGCAAGGAGAATCCCAATACCACGGGAACCTGTGGAGACTTAATGAGCAGGAATTGGATCAACTAGCTGTGATTCCCTGACACACGTAGGTTGATGGGGGTGGTATTGTGGGTGACCCGGCCTATAGAGCGCCCATCCAGTGCTCTAACGTCCATGGGAATGGAGAGGGGCTGAGTGGGGATGTCCAGCTCGGAAGCCAGGATAGCGTCCTTAAAGAGATTTTGACTGGTTCCCCACAGCAAAATGGCATGAAAAGGGGTGCGAGTAAGGAGAGAGGAAAAGTTATCCGTATGGCCCACCAGAGAACTCACTCCTACCAGTGAGCCTGTTTTTTGTGTGTGGACAGGTGGAGAGGAACTGACCAGTAGTCCCACAATACAGGCAACTCTTTGTGTGAAGCGTGTAGAAACCAGGAATTAGAGCAGACAGGAACAAGGGAAAACCACTGGTAGGTTTCAGGAAACACAAACTGGCAACAGACAAACAGAGAACACAGGCATAAATACACTGTGGATAATGGCGATTGGCAACACCTGGAGGGTGGTGGAGACAAGCACAAAGACAGGTGAAACAGATCAGGGTGTGACAGGTACAAAATACCAAAAAGGTGGACTGCAAGGCTATAATCTCCCATGTTATCCTGGTTTACAGGTAAATATAAAAAAAAGTATATAAAGGCCTACCGTTGGCCAAAGTCTAAGGTTCTGTTTACATAGGCAGCCCAATTCCAATTATGGGCACAAGAGCTCATTGGTCAAAAGCTAAATTAGTGAAAAAAATATATCATAATTGGTCTGTGTAAACACAGCCTAACGCTGTACATAATAACAGTACACATGTAACAAATACCACATTATTTCATGTCTAGACTGAGGAAAGTACAATGCGCTCTAAAAAGGAGACCTTCCAAACTATGATGTCAGCACTAAGTGAAAAATCCCAGCTTGGTGAAGGCAGAGGTTGTCTACTGCATCAGGTTCCCCTCTCTCTGATTATAGCTGACATGCAGTTGTTGGCCAGGTAAATAAATATATGTTTTTCAGATGAGCGAGTATATATAACAAGTACACTTCCGGTCAAAAGTTTTCGAACACCAACTTATTCAAGGGTTTTTCTTTAGTTGTACTATTTTCTACATTGTAGAATAATAGTGAAGACATCAAAACTATGAAATAACACATATGGAATCATGTAGTAACCAAAAAAAGTGTTAAACAAATCACAATATGTTTTATATTTGAGATTCTTTAAATAGCCTTGATGACAGCTTTGCACACTCTTGACATTCTCTCAACCAACTTCATGAGGTAGTCTTCTGGAATGCATTTCAATTAACAGGTGTGCCTTGTTAAAAGTTAATTTGTGGAATTTCTTTCCTTCTTAATGCGTTTGAGCCAATCAGTTGTGTGGTAACAAGGTAGGGGGTATACAGAAGATAGCCCATTTTGGTAAAAGACAGGTCCATTTTATGGCAAGAACAGCAATGTAGAAAATAGTAAAGATAAAGAAAAACCCTTGAATGAGTAGGTGTCCTAAAACTTTTGACCAGTAGTGTATATAAGAATGCTGAGTATGTTACCCTTTACCAACTTATGGGACCTTGTGCTGAAGACAATAAAAAGCCACTCTAAAATGTGCAGTTTTGTCACACAACACAATGCCACAGATGTCTGAAGTTTTGAGGAAGCGTGCAATTGGCATGCTGACTGCAGGAATGTCCGCCAGAGCTGTGTCCAGATAATTTAATTTGATTTCTCTACCATAAGCCACCTCCAACGTCATTTTAGGGAATTTGGCAGTACGTCCAACCGGCCTCACAACCGCAGACCACTAGTAACTACGCCAGCCCAGGACCTCCACATCCAGCTCTTCACCTGTGGGATCGTCTGAGACCAGCCACCCGTACAGCTGATGAAACTGAGGAGTATTTATGTCTGTAATAAAGCCCTTTTGTGGGGAACAATTCATTCTGATTGGCTGGGCCTGGCTGCCCAGTGGGTGGGCCTGGCTCCCAAGCAGTGTCGGTGAGTAACGGATTACATGTAATTACATGTAAGGGATTACAAAAAAATTGGAACTGTAATCCGTTACCATCAAAAATATTGTAATCAGATTACTGATACTTTTGAAAAACTAGATGGTTACTTCGAGGATTTTTTTTAATTCAGAAAGGATGCTTGCGAAAAATTCTTTGACCTTCTCTGCTTTCTTATTGACATTCAAATTAGCATTGAAAAAAGGTGCAAGTTTAAGTTTGTTCCACCTGAGCGAGTCTGACCACAAGTCAGAGACCACTGTGACACACCAAATGTGTTTGATCAATTTCTGGACAAGAGCAGGAATAGGCTTTTGTAGGCTACAGTCCAAGCTATGTCTTTCAATGGTGCGACTGCTGTTGGCATCCAAATATTATCCAACTTGAATAAACGCTTGGAGGTAAGGATGACAGCAGTGGTGTAGCCTACGGTCACACGGATATGATTTATTATTGATATCTACTTAGCGCATTGATGTGAATCACACTGCTGCTCTCTCATTTAGCTATTTGCGCCTCACGGATTGAGGTTGTTGTTGGTGGCTGTTCACAAATCTACATGTGTATTTGAACCCAATGATGGTTCAATTTAAGAAGTTTAAGCTGCCTGTCAATCATTGTTTTTGAAACCAGTGGACAGTCAGGGAAAAACACGCTCTTGCAACAGCAGCATAGTGCGGATCCCAGCCTAGGGAATAAAAGTGGGGCTATTATTGCTCAATCTATTTCATGCTGATAAAATAAATAAATCCATAGGCCTAATGGACACATGCTTAAACTCGCATAGTTTTGATAGACTTAAAGTTTCAATCTGTAATTGCTACATCCATTTTTGGATTTATGAATTATATATATATATATATATATATATATATATATATATATATATATATATATATATATATATATATCCATTGGTTCTTGAAGAATATAATTTATAAATGCCTCATGAGCCTAGTTTAACTGTCACACTCCATGAGAACCCAAAATATAAGCTTGTTTTTCCCCAATGTTTGTAAACATTGTAAATGTAAACAACCACTGTATAGCCTCATAACATGGTTAAAACAATAATTTTGATATCATGGATTGTCAGTCCTTGCATCCATAGCTCTGTCTATTAATCTGAGAGTGGTTACATTTCTCCAGGCCCATCCCTCAGCTTCTCCAGGCCTATCAGTCCTCCATGACAACAAAATTATAAACAACAAAGTAGGGCTGGCTAATAAGTCCTTGGTTTTGAGGTTATGCTCAGGTAAAACAATATGGCTAATCTATACTTCCATATTTCAAAGTCCTATTCTTGAAGATCATGGAGTATAATATTTATTGGAATGACTAGAATTCTGATTGACTTTGTTGTTTTTTTAATAAAAAAGAAAAGAAAATTATCCCCTTTTCTCCCCAATTTTCGTGGTATCCAATCGCTAGTAATTACTATCTTGTCTCATCGCTACAACTCCCGTACGGGCTCGGGAGAGACGAAGGTCGAAAGCCATGCGTCCTCCGAAGCACAACCCAACCAAGCCGCACTGCTTCTTAACACAGCGCGCCTCCAACCCGGAAGCCAGCCGCACCAATGTGTCGGAGGAAACACCGTGCACCCGCCCCCCTCGGTTAGCGCGCACTGCGCCCGGCCCGCCACAGGAGTCGCTGGAGCGCGATGAGACAAGGATATCCCTACCGGCCAAACCCTCCCTAACCCGGACGACGCTATGCCAATTGTGCGTCGCCCCACGGACCACCCGGTCGCGGCCGGATGCGACAGAGCCTGGGCGCGAACACAGAGACTCTGGTGGCGCAGCTAACACGGCGATGCAGTGCTCTAGACCACTGCGCCACCCGGGAGGCCCGACTTTGTTTTTTAATGTAAAGATATAATTTAATCGTATTATTATATGTAGTACCGAGCGATGGGTTAGAAGAAGCCTACATAACCAACCCATAAAGTAAAATGTAACATCCATATATGGCCAGATATGTAAACTTTAACATTGATTTATCTTGCAATAGATGTCGTTCAATTGGTAACATACATTTTTGTCTTCGTCTAATTCCTCTTAAGTGGAAGGTAATCAGATTACGTTACTGATTACAATTTTGGACAGGTAACCTACCCAACCCTGCTCCCAAGTGGGTGGGCCTTTGGCTGCGCCCCTGCCCAGTCCTGTGAAATCTATAGATTAAGGGAAAGGGGGGTACCTAGTCAGTTGTACAACTGAAGGCCTTCAACTGAAATGTGTCTTCTGCATTTAGCCCAACCACTCTGAATCAGAGAGGTGTGGGGGAGGGCTGCCATTATCGACATTCACGTCTTCGGCGCCCGGGGAACAGTGGTTTAACTGCCTTGCTTAGAACAACAGATTTTTACCTTGTCAGCTCGGGGATTCGATCCAGCAACCTTTTGGTTACTGGCCCAACGCTGTAACCACTAGGATACCTGCCGCCCTGATTAGGGCCTAATGAATTTATTTAAATTGACTGATTTCCTTATATGAACTGTAACTCATTAAAATCATTGAAATTGTTGCAAGTTGCGTTTATATTTTTGTTCAGTATACATCCAACAGACAGCTGATGTTAGGGAAGCTGTTGATGCAAGACTGAGACAAGATACTGCAGCTGACTGTCTGGTGTGAGAAAGATAACTGAAATGAAGCGTCATCTAAACACCTTTGTAGTTCTTCCTTTTCCGTGGAGAGCAGCCACCTACTCACAGGTGGTTTTACCCGACTGACAGTCATATAAGAAATGTCATGTTTAAGATCAAGGAGGGCACAAGAGACTCCAACATTGACAAGGAAAATTTGAAGGAGCAGCAATTGAAATTTAAGTGACACGACAGAGGATGTTAGTGAGTTCCGTTAATAATTCAGAATGAATAGTCTTATTGTTGTGTATGTCTATGTAACGGGTCCTTACCTCTTCCACAGGCTCTGGTTGATAAATGGTCTTCCAAACTGGGCTACACGGCCCACTACTGGCCTAATTTTAACATTCTGTCATAAAGAGTTCAACTTAATAAACTCAATATGTTAAATAAATAAATGACTATAGTAAGTGCCAAATAAATTAACAGGGATGAAGTTTTCATCTAAAATCTGCCAGAAATGTGCCAATTTCCAAACTTTAAATTTCTGTGAACATTTCTGTGAAACTATGTACATTTTACTTTTGGATTTTGAAAATAAAAATCTAAAATCAAGATGTGTCAATTTGTTTGTCTACATGCCATTTTAAAACAATGCAGCTGTTGGAGTAAACCTATTTTGACAAGTAATGGCAAACATCATGATAAGCTTGCAAGACGAGTTTGAATAAGACATCCGATTATCACATTTCACATTTAGAACGTTTGGTTTATTATAGCTAATATTGCTGCATTTAAAACATCTGGGAACTCGGAAATCTCTGACTTCAGAGCGTTCAAGACAACTGCGAACTAGCTCCGACTGTGAAAAATATTTTTGAAAAGTCATCCAACTCAGAATTCCATGTGGAAAACTGCAAATTTTCTATAGCTCCGACTTTCCGACCACTGACTTCATGATTTGACCTCGTTTTTTTCTGAGTTCACAGTTGTCTTGAAAGAAATGCATGTCTCTTGTATGCCCCTGCAAGCTGATTGGCATACACATCATCACACTCCCTCATCTGATTGGTCATTTCCCACGAACCGCAGCCGGCATACAGTTGAAGTTGGAAGTTTACATGCACATAGGTTGGAACTCGTTTTTCAACCACTCCACACATTTCTTGTTAACAAACTATAGTTTTGGCAAGTCAGTTAGGACATCTACTTTGTGCGTGACACAAGTAATTTTTCCAACAATTGTTTACAGACAGATTATTTCACTTATAATTCACTGCATAACAATTCCAGTGGGTCAGAAGTTTACATACACTAAGTTGACTGTGCCTTTAAACAGCCTGGAAAATTCCAGAAAATGATGTCATGGCTTTAGAAACTTCTGATAGGCTAATTGACATAATTTGAGTCAATTGTAGGTGTACCTGTGGATGTATTTCAAGGCCTACCTTCAAACTCAGTGCCTCTTTGCTTGACATGATGGGGAAATCAAAAGAAATCAGCAAAGACCTCAGAAAAAAATTGTAGACCTCCACAAGTCTGGGTCATCCTTAGGAGCAATTTCCAAACGCCTGAAGGTACCACGTTCATCTGTACAAACAATAGTACGCCAGTATAAACACAATGGGACCACACAGCCGTCATACCGCTCAGGAAGGGGACGCGTTCTGTCTCCTAGAGATGAACGTACTTTGGTGCGAAAAGTGCAAATCAATCCCAGAACAACAGCAAAGGACCTTGTGAAGATGCTGGAGGAAACAGGTACAAAAGTATCTATATCCACAGTAAAATGAGTGCTATATCGACATAACCTGAAAGGCCGCTCAGCAAGGAAAAAGCCTCTGCTCCAAAACCGCCATAAAAAAACAGACTACGGTTTGCAACTGCACATGGGGACAAAGATCGTACTTTTGGAGAAATGTCGTCTGGTCTGATGAAACAAAAATAGAACTGTTTGGCCATAATGACCATCGTTATGTATGGAGGAAAAAGGGGGAGGCTTGCAAGCTGAAGAACACCATCCTGACCGTGAAGCACGGGGGTGGCAGAATCATGTTGTGGGGGTGCTTTGCTGCAGGAAATACTGGTGCACTTCACAAAATAGATGGCATCATGAGGAGAGAAAATTATGTGGCTATATTGAAGCAACATCTCAAGACATCAGTCAGGAAGTTAAAGCTTGGTCGCAAATGGGTCTTCCAAATGGACAATGACCCCAAGCATACTTCCAAAGTTGTGGCAAAATGGCTTAAGGACAACAAAGTCAAGGTATTGGAGTGGCCATCACAAAGCCCTGACCTCAATCTTATAGAAAATTTGTGGGCAGAACTGAAAAAGCGTGTGCGAGCAAGGAGGCCTACACACCTGACTCAGTTACACCAGCGCTGTCAGGAGGAATGGGCCAAAATTCAACCAACTTATTGTGGGAAGCTTGTGGAAGGCTACCCGAAACGTTTGACCCAAGTTAAACAATTTAAAGGCAATGCTACCAAATACTAATTGCGTGTATGTAAACTTCTGACCCACTGGGAATGTGATGAAATAAATAAAAGCTGAAATTAATCATTCTCTCTACTACTATTCTGACATGTCACATTCTTAAAATGAAGTGGTGATCCTAACTGACCTAAAACAGGGAATTTTTATACTAGGATTAAATGTCAGGAATTATGAAAAACTGAGTTTTAATGTATTTGGCTAAGGTGTATGTAAACTTCTGACTTCAACTGTACGTGTCATCTCACCACCTACTCTGATTGGTCGTTGCCCGAGAACGGTAAACCGGCATACGTGTCATCACACTCCCTCATCTGATTGGTCTAGTAGGCAGGCCTTATGACTTTGTGGCTGTGGTACACTACTGTTAAAAAGTTTGGGGTCACTTAGAAATGTCCTTGTTTTTGAAAGAAAAGCACATTTTTTGTCCATTAAAATAACATCAAAATCATCAGAAATACAGTGCAGACATTGTTAATGTTGTAAATGACAACATGGAAACGGCTGATTTTTAATGGAATATCTACATAGGCGTACAAAGGCCCATTATCAGCAACCATCACTCCTGTGTTCCAATGGCACATTGTATTAGCTTAATCCAAGTTTATCATTTTAAAAGGGTAATTGATCATTAGAAAACCCTTTCGCAATTATGTTAGCACAGTCAAAAACTGTTGTGCTCTTTAAAGAAGCAGCAGCATCAGCATTTGTGGGTTCGATTACAGGCTCAAAATGGCCAGAAACAAATAACTTTCTTCTGAAACTCGTCAGTCTATTCTTGTTCTGAGAAATTAAAGCTATTCCATGTGAGAAAATGCCAAGAAACTGAAGATCTCATACAACACTGTGTACTACTCCCTTCACAGAGAAAACTGTCTCTAACCAGAATAGAAAGGAGTGGGAGGCCCCGGTGCACAACTGAGCAAAGGGACAAGTACATTAGAGTTTCTAGTTTGAGAAATAGACACATCACAAGTCCTCAACTGTCAGCTTCATTAAATAGTACCTGCAAAACACCAGTCTCAACGTCAACAGTGAAGAGGCGACTCCGGCAAGAAATACTCAGATCGATGGTCTCCACTATGAAACAGGGCCTTATTTCATTGATTCTGAAGCCTGATAAAGACCCTTCTCTCATTGACAATTGGAGACCAATTACTTTATTAAATGTTGATTACAAATTGATTGCTCTGGTTTATGCCAAAAGATTAAAGAAAGGAATAGATACCATTATAAATGAGACTCAAACAGGATTTATGAAAGGCCGTCACATAAGCTCTAACATTCGTTTGGTCTTGGACCTTATAGATTATTCAGATGCAATTGACTCAGATGCGGTTGTCCTATTTCTGGACTTCTGTAAAGCCTTTGACACAATTGAACATGAATTTCTCTTTAGGTCTCTTAAACTTTTTGGATTTGGTGAACATTTTATTAAAGTAATTTGCATGTTTTACAAAGATATAAATAGTTCTGTGCTACTGAACCTTAATATTTCCAAAAGATTTAGTATCAACAGAAGTGTACGACAGGGATGCCCAATTTCGCCATTTTTATTCATTTTGGTTGTGGAACTTCTATCTCTAGATATTCTGAATGATGCAAATTTGTATGGCTTAACCATTTTTAACAAAGAAATCAAAATTTCCCAACTGGCTGATGATACTACTCTTTTCTTAAGAGACAAAGACCAGGTCGCACATGCCCTTAATACTATAACGGCATTTTCTATTGCATCAGGATTAATGCTGAATGTTTCTAAATGTGAAATCTTGTTTATTTGACTCTGATGATAAAGAAATTGAAAATATTCCTGTAAAGGACTGTGTAAAATATTTAGGAATACATCTGTCAAAAAACCACTTAGTCAGACAACATTTGAATTTCTCTCCTAAAATTAAGAGAACTAAAAATATATTTAATAATTGGCTACAAAGAGATCTTTCTATACTTGGGAGAGTACTTCTGTCCAAGGCAGAGGGACTGTCTCGTTTTGTGTACCCCTCATTATCGTTATGTGTAAATCCAGCTACTTGTAAAGAGATCAATAAGACCTTTCTTGACTTCATCTGGAAAAATAAGTCTCACAAAAAAATCTGTCCTTTCTAACAAAAGAGCTGAAGGCGGTCTAGAAGTGTTGTATTTTGTTGACATAAATAACACTTTCAAGATAAACTGGCTGAAAAAATGTTTGCTCGATACTGACTCAATATTGTATTTCATTCCAAATAATGTGTTTAATAAATTGGGAGGTCTTCGATTTTTACTGAAATGTAATTATATTCCTGAAAGATTACCTGCTAAATTAGCTAGGTTTCACCAACAAGCTTTAATGGCCTGGAAAATATGTTTCCTGCACAATTTTTCCCCTCATAAAGCTCTTTTGTGGAATAATTCAGAGATTACTGTAAGGAATAAGTCATTGTTCTACCCCAGCTGGCATGAGAGGAATATTGACTTTGTTCTAGATATTTTCGACAACAAGGGTACTATTCTCACATATGAACAATTTATAACAATGAAAGAGTTTCCAATACCTTTCAGAGAGTTTATTTCTGTGATCAAAGCCGTTCCCAGTGGTCTAACTACACTTATGAAAAGTCATCTTAATTTTGGGAATGATCACAAAGTTTATCCAGAACTCAGATTGGAAGGCGTGGGCTTACTTGAGAAATCTTGTTGTAATAAATATATAAGACAAATTCTTCATTCACAAAACCAACTTACACCGAGAGGAAAGTTTTTCTGGAACATGCTTATTCCTGACATTGTCTGGAAAAATGCATGGTTAAGGCCTTACAAATACTGTATACCAAACAAAGTAAAGGAAGTGCACTTCAAAATTTTACATAAGATATATCCATGTAACTCTATGATTTCCAAATTTGTGGCTATTGATGATATCTGCGTTTTCTGTGAAAAAGAAGATGAGAATCTGTCTCACTTGTTCTTTGAATGTAAATTTGTGTCGGAATTTTGGGAAAACCTTGCAAAGTACTTATTTACCATTATGAACACTGCCTATAATTTTAACATAAAAGATATAATATGTTACTATTGCAATGATAACAAAACCACTGAAATTATTGTATTTTTTTTAATTCTTGTTGCCAAATACTTTATACACAAACAAAAATTCCAAAATTCTATACCAAAATTACCAATTTTTCTGATTGAATTTAATTATCTTATTAAAACTCTAACCCTAGTGAATAACAACAAGAATAACACCTTCATGAATCATTATAATAAGATATTTTCAGAGTGAATATAATTGCACTTAAATTGTTTATTTTTTAAATATTTTTTTTATATTTTTTGTATGTTTGAGCATTGTTAATACCTGTGTTTGGTTTGCTAGACATGTTTGATGTAGCAATGTAAGTTGATTTTTGTATTATGAATAAAATACATTTAAAAAAAAATAAAAAAATACTCAGATCATAATTACATCCAGAAAATGTCCCATATCGTTACGATTCTTGTTTTGTCCACAACCCTTACAAAACATGAATTGAATTATTTAAATAATTGTAGCTGAGGCCGATAATTTTTTTATCACTCAGGTTCGAAGATATTAACATTTTATATTCATCCAATGTCTGCCTTGTTTCTGTTTGAAGTGATGACATCATCTCTGATCATGCTTTTCCCTGTGCGCATGTGCTGTTAGTCCGTATAAACCGGATACAACCCGGATATAGGCGGTCCATGAATCGGCGTATGCGTACGTGATTAGATTTTCTTGCAATCAACGGGCGGACATCTTGGATGCGGTATCCAGTTCTTATAATACTTCGATTTACGTGACATATTGATTCATTTTGTTAGCTAGGTAGCTAGCTAAGCTAACTACCCACTACGAATATTAGATTGCAGTAAAATCACATGCCCTACAGTCTTTTTTGAAATCATAACATAGTAATGTCTGGAAGCGCAGGAGAATGGTGTCTTATGGAAAGTGATCCTGGTGTTTTCACAGAATTGATCAAAGGTTTTGGTGAGTGTGCTGTATGCTAACTAGCTAGTCTACTATTACTCGCTAACTCGATTGCCAACAAGCTCTAGCCAAGTCTCTGCAGCATTGGCTATGCACATAAACGATTGGTGTTAGTTTGCAGTCCAGCAAATTTCATGATTCTATTTGCGAACCAGATTCAACACACCCTAGTTATCTGCTACAGCGAACATGCTAGCCAGGTGGCGTCGTTGATTCCATTACGGGATAATTATGAGAGATAATTAGCATGCTACCACGACACTTAGGTGTGTATGTATCGGCGGTTACTAGTTTAGCTAGCTGACCTTTAGAAACTGACAAATCAATTTTACTGCATGCCCTTTGATTGAATATTGTACGCAATATGATCAACTCGATGGATAAACATAGCTTGTTGGTGCAGTTCTCTGCCAATTCAAATGGCAAACTAACGTTAAATGGAGAGTCCTGTCCACTAACTAATGGTTTAACTTATGTCATAGATGGGCAACTTTGATGGAGGTGGGGGCCACAAAAAAACGGAACTCGTCATGAGGCCGCAGTGGGTCTGCATATCCATATCCCCCTGTGACAGCAAAGATACATTTCATTTTTAATGTTAATTTCCTGCAATTCTACACATTTTGCCATTGAGCGGAGAAGATTTTGCAATTTTATAAATAATTTAATGCAATTTTACTCATCTTGCTATAGGGCGGAGGCAAATGTTTCTAGTTTTTAATGACAACTGATGATCAATGGGCCCCACCCCGGTCGGTAATTCATTCAACCTTGCTTACTACAAGTTTAGACTGGTAAATTAGCTGGCCGCTAGACAATCTAAAAAAACATTTGCTGACTTTAGTGACTGCTGATGCACAACCAAATTTCGAAATTGCACCTTGTGTATTCTGTTATAAAACCCTCAACAGTAAGTTGAGACCATGACTGATAAAACATTTTGGTGTTCTTGGACCTACAAAAGAGGGGCCATTTTGCCCATCCCAAAAGAGGGGCCAGTTTGCCCTTCCCTGGTTTATGTAATTATGTAGTAGTTAACCCAGCTTTCTCCTTTCTACTAACCCAGGTTGTAAAGGAGCTCAGGTGGAAGAAATATGGAGTATGGAACCAGAGAACTTTGAAAACCTCAAGTAAGCCATGGCCCATGCCCTAATCTCTTTACTTCTAAATGCTTTACTTTTATAAGTTCATAGTATTGCAGTGGTACTAGGTTTCTCTTTCTTCCTTCAAGACCAGTTCATGGGTTGATCTTCCTGTTCAAGTGGCAACCAGGTGAGGAGCCAGGAGGATCTATCGTTCAGGATTCAAGGCTTGACAACATCTTCTTTGCCAAGCAGGTACATGGTTTGGTTTTACATCTGTATTCATTGTATGTATTGTATAGTTAGAACATATCCAGATTGCTCTCTGAAGTATTCTCAGAAGTCTCTTGTTTTTCTTCCTGGCACAGATTCTGCTGATAGCGGCTATTTCGAAGAGTCTACCTGTGCATTATTATTGTGATGTGGTTGTTTTTTTAAACTTCAAGTTCAATGTGTTTACTAAGTCTGCTCTGGATAAGAATGTCTGCTTAATGACTAAAATGTAAAATTACAGGATCTCATTTGATGTCTGTCTCTCCTGTGTGTGTGTGTGCAGGTTGGCATTTATTGAGATGACTCATGTACTGGAGGCAGCTCTGGAGAGTGGTCACTAGCTGGCACAGCCGCAAAGTTATAAAGAACGATTTTTAAACCTAACCTTAACCACACTGCTAAGCCTAATGCCAAACCTTAAGTTTAATACCAAAAAGCACATTTTTGTTTTCATGAATTTTTACAATCTAGCCAATATTGTCTTTGCAGCTGGCCCATTCAGTGGAAACTTCTCAGTTCTTCCTCTAGGGAAAGACGCATGACAATCAATGTAAATAACCTGCTGTCAACCTGCTATGTGTGCTGTTTCAGGTGATAAACAATGCATGTGCTACCCAGGCCATTGTGAGCGTGCTGCTGAACTGTACCCACTCTGACATGCTGTTGGGAGAGACACTCACAGAGTTCAGAGAGTTTTCACTCAGCTTTGATGCAGCTGTAAGTTGATTCTGATTATTGGGGCAGTGTTTAGTTTTTGCAAGCCTTTTTTTTTCTCAGTCTGTGTTTTTTGTCCTTGAGATGTGCATAACACCTAGCCTGGTTGACGTGACCCACGTGGTACACAGCGAAGAAGAGCTGTGACATACTGGTCTGGACAGGAGGCAATTTGTTGGTATAATATTTGCCCAGACATTGAGAGACTTTCGATTTGGTTCTCTCTAAAGTTCTGAGGGGTCTGAGAACTCGTGTTTGGATTTGAAAATGCAACAGTTGTAAGGGAAGGGGGCGTCGCTCGGGAAATGTGTGTGGCTGTATATGTATTTTATTGAGTGAGCGAAACAGAGGAGAACCATCCACAGTAAAATCCCAGCCATCTTCATTATTGATGCATCATGCAGACATTAAACAGACCCCGAAGTCAGGAGACTACATAAAACTCACACTGATGATATTCTCTCTTCTATAAAGATGAAAGGTCTGGCTCTCAGCAACTCTGAAGTTATTCGACAAGTTCACAACAGCTTTGCCAGGTGAGTTGACTTTTCATTTCAGCGGGATAGTTTATCACTGCTAACGTCACTAGATTAATCGAAGGCTTGGCTCTAAGTAGACAAACTGTCATTTTTGATTGAATGTTTTTCATAAGACATTACCCACAGAGCTGAAAATGAAGAGAATAAAGGCTTTGGTTTTAATACCATGTTAGTTTATCTGCTAATGAGAGCTAAAACTGTTATATTTATTGTGTTTCATTGTTTTCAGACAGCAGATGTTTGAGTTTGACGCCAAGTCTTCAACAAAGGATGAGGATGCGTTCCATTTTGTGAGCTACGTCCCTGTCAACGGCAGGCTCTATGAGCTGGACGGCCTACGTGAAGGACCCATCGACCTCGGTACGCACATACCGGTCATATATTTAGCTTGATAGAGATATAAAGTTGCTGTTTTGTACTACATATAATTTTACTACAGTTTAAATGTTTGTAGTGTTTCATAGTAGCAGTTTTAGTTAGCTTCGTGAATTTGAAATAAGCTGCTGTTTCAGATTCTTTTAAGTTTTATATCCTTTTAGCTTTTAAGTGTTTTATTTAAATTTTTTCTAGTGAATTGTGACTGTGTGGCCAGTAGTGCAGTTAATCTCGTCTTGAACCTGACACATTCTTCAGAAACACCCTTGATGATTATCTACACCAGGGTTCCCCAACTGGTGTGTTTTTATTTTATTGTTGGACATAAAATACTTGAAAAACACAAGCAAATCAGCTCCAAATGATTTTAATTTTGGAATCTGTTCCAAAGTTTTCCTACACATAATATACAGTTTATTTAACTAGGCAAGTCAGTTAAGAACAAATTCTTATTTACAATGACGGCCTAGGAACAGTCTGAACTGTTCAGGTGCAGAACGACAGATTTTTACCATGTCAACTCGGGGATTTGATCTAGCAACCTTTCGGTTACTGGCCCAACACTCTAACCACTAGGCTACCTGCCACCCCAACATCGTATACAAATTTAAGCAAGGTTTGAAATTATGTTTTAGTCAAATATGATATCTGTTTGGGCTTCTTGCAGTCAATTTGCAGTCTACAAATGATTTGTCATTATGTTCTGGCCCCCTGACCATCCGCTCAAGAAAAATCATCCCGTGGGTAAATCTAGTTGATGATTGATTTCTGATCTACACTTTATGCTTGTTTTGTGTTTCAGGTGTATGCAACCAGGACGATTGGATCAACGCAGTTCGGCCAGTGATTGAGAAAAGAATACAGAAGTAAATATTTTTTCGCAAGTAAATATACCATGGTAAATAAGTGTCATATATGGTTGCTGTTTGTTGCTCATTGTGCTACGCAACTTCTAACTGACTCAATTATCAGAAAATAATATATAAAACAACTGCATCTTCCATCCCTGGTATCAGGTACAGTGAGGGAGAGATCCGCTTCAACCTGATGGCCATTGTGTCCGACAGGAAGATGATTTACGAGAGGAAGATAGCCGAACTACAGATCCAGCTAACAGAGGTAAGTGGGGTTGCAGTTATTCATGGTGCAGCCCTCAGGCCAGGACTATACAATTACCTGCCATCAAGGCCATGAATAGACTTCCACCCATGTCACTGCCATTGATCAAGTCCTTTAAAATGTCTGCTTATGATGAAAGAAACATCTACCCTATCTGTGTTAAGTAATGTTAGTGTCATCCCAGAATTTCCGTTAGCCGGTTATTGCCTGCTTTTTGCTGATATAAATACATAAAAACCGACGTTATAATAATTTGGATGAGATAAATATCCTCTGAATCAAATTATCTATGCACGGGGAGGTTGTATTTCATTCGTGTCATTTGTCTGCTATGCCTGTCTTGTCTTGAATTTGCGCTCTCACTGACAAACTTGCAACATTGTATCATGGTAGCGCCCGCAAAGTTTCCCGGCACAAGTGAGTCTGTGACAGACATGGCTGTATGCAAGCAGGGGACAAATGTTCAGGTATTTTGTGACGTTTTGCTAGATTTATCTCCCTTAAAGACAATTTACAGAAATGTCCACCAAGGAGGAGTATTTAGATGAAGTGATATTGCTTCCTTCTCTTCCTCTAGTCTAAAGCCTGGTTGAGCAGCTAGCTTAAAAATGCCCAAAACAGTACAAATCAAGCTAGCTGGTTAACTAGCAACTGTATACAGGATGAAGGCACATACAAGTGGAAATATAAATTTTATACAGAAACGGAGGATTTTTACAAGCCAGATGGACAGAGGGAGACGTGCATTGTTCTAGGAGCTACCATTCACTTCGTCGGCTAACAATCTTTCTTGCATAATAACTACAGTCTCTTCCATGTGGTTACAGTGGGCAGTGGGCACTCCTCAAAACACATTACCCTACACGTGGTGGTATTCAGATGGGTTTCTATTTGATATGGCTGATAAATCTCGCATTTGTCCGGCAAACTAAAATCTGGTTTGACATTTGACCGAATTGAAATTCTGTCTCACCCTTTCTCCAGGAAGAGCCAATGGACACAGACCAGAGCAGCACCCTCCTCAGCTCCCTCCAATCAGAAATCGCAAAGTATCAGCTGCTGATCGATGAGGAGAATCAGAAGCTCCAACGATACAAGGTGTGCTCGCTGACCGTGGGTCTATAACCGTCAGATAATATGGGCATTTTAGAAGATATGCAGTCATTTCAATACTATATTATAATGCTTGATGTTTTTCTTGAACATTGTGTGTGTGTGTGTACATATTTTTTGTTGTAGATCGAAAACATCCGACGAAAGCACAACTACCTACCCTTCATCATGGAACTACTGAAGACACTGGCAGAATACCAGCAGTTGATACCATTGGTGGAAAAGGTGAGGAACAGCTGAGGCCAGGAACGTGATTTTGGTGTATAATATTATTTTATGTTATGATATTTGAATGCACAATTTTGAGTTCTGTACCAGGGGAACAAAACTGAACAAGAACACTTTTTTTTGAGAAATGGAACCGTGAATGAAACAGTACCTTTTATTTTCAAATCAAGTTTATTGGTTGCATAAAAAGATTTGCAGGTATTATAGCAGGTGCAGCGAAATGCTTATGTTACTAGTTCCAACAGTGCAACAGAATGTCTAGCAAATACAAATCAAATCAAGAAATGCCTGAACGATAAATTATAAATATATGGTGTGTATAGACAGTAAATAATTTGGAATGCAAAATTGTATGCACAGTAGTAGGTATATTAAGATGACCTACATTGAGAATACAGTATATGCATACATACACAGTAAGTTAACAACAGTATGTGAAGTGACCAGTGTTCAATGTCTCTATATATATATATATATACAGTGGGGAGAACAAGTATTTGATACACTGCCGATTTTGCAGGTTTTCCTACTTACAAAGCATGTAGAGAGACGGAATCTAAAACAAAAATCCAGAAAATCACATTGTATGATTTTTAAGTAATTCATTTGCATTTTATTGCATGACATAAGTATTTGATCACCTACCAACCAGTAAGAATTCCGGCTCTCACAGACCTGTTAGTTTTTCTTTAAGAAGCCCTCCTGTTCTCCACTCATTACCTGTATTAACTGCACCTGTTTGAACTCGTTACCTGTATAAAAGACACCTGTCCACACGCTCAATCAAACAGACTCCAACCTCTCCACAATGGCCAAGACCAGAGAGCTGTGTAAGGACATCAGGGATAAAATTGTAGACCTGCACAAGGCTGGGATGGGCTACGGGACAATAGGCAAGCAGCTTGGTGAGAAGGCAACAACTGTTGGCGCAATTATTAGAAAATGGAAGAAGTTCAAGATGACGGTCAATCACCCTCGGTCTGGGGCTCCATGCAAGATCTCACCTCGTGGGGCATCAATGATCATGAGGAAGGTGAGGGATCAGCCCAGAACTACACGGCAGGACCTGGTCAATGACCTGAAGAGAGCTGGGACCACAGTCTCATAGAAAACCATTAGTAACACACTACGCCGTCATGGATTAAAATCCTGCAGCGCACGCAAGGTCCCCCTGCTCAAGCCAGCGCATGTCCAGGCCCGTCTGAAGTTTGCCAATGACCATCTGGATGATCCAGAGGAGGAATGGGAGAAGGTCATGTGGTCTGATGAGACAAAAATATAACTTTTTGGTCTAAACTCCACTCGCTGTGTTTGGAGGAAGAAGAAGGATGAGTACAACCCCAAGAACCCATCCCAAACGTGAAGCATGGAGGTGGAAACATCATTCTTTGGGGCTGCTTTTCTGCAAAGGGGACAGGACGACTGCACCGTATTGAGGGGAGGATGGATGGGGCCATGTATCGCGAGATCTTGGCCAACAACCTCCTTCCCTCAGTAAGAGCATTGAAGATGGGTCGTGGCTGGGTCTTCCAGCATGACAACGACCCGAAACACACAGCCAGGGCAACTAAGGAGTGGCTCCGTAAGAAGCATCTCAAGGTCCTGGAGTGGTCTAGCCAGTCTCCAGACCTGAATCCAATAGAAAATCTTTGGAGGGAGCTGAAATTCCGTATTGCCCAGCGACAGCCCCGAAACCTGAAGGATCTGGAGAAGGTCTGTATGGAGGAGTGGGCCAAAATCCCTGCTGCAGTGTGTGCAAACCTGGTCAAGAACTACAGGAAACGTATGATCTCTGTAATTGCAAACAAAGGTTTCTGTACCAAATATTAAGTTCTGCTTTTCTGATGTATCAAATACTTATGTCATGCAATAAAATGCAAAGGAATTACTTAAAAATCATACAATGTGATTTTCTGGATTTTTGTTTTAGATTCCGTCTCTCACAGTTGAAGTGTACCTATGATAAAAATTACAGACCTCTACATGCTTTGTAAGTAGGAAAACCTGCAAAATCGGCAGTGTATCAAATACTTGTTCTCCCCACTGTATATATATATGGGGCATTAGTCTCAAACTTAATCATGACATGCCAGCAACAAACACTGACACTACACATCCAAGTATAGCTGATCAAATTATGAAATACAAGCATTGTAATTTTGAATTCTGTGAAGTGGTTGTGGAAGCGGTGAAAAATAAGTTGTCTATGTTGGCTTGTATTTGTTGATAGACAACTTATTTTTCACAACTTGGATGGAGAATTACTGAGGATAATGGCAGATGATATTGCCACTCCTATTTGCCATATCTTCAATCTAAGCCTACTAGAAAGTGTGTGTCCTCAGGCCTGGAGGGAAGCAAAAGTCATTCTGCTACCCAAGAATAGTAAAGCCCCCTTAACTGGCTCAAATAGCTGACCAATCAGCCTGCTACCAACCCTTAGTAAAAATGTGGGAAATAATTGTGTTTGACCAGATACAATGCTAGTTTACTTTAAACAGACATTCAGCAAGCTTATAGGGAAGGACA
Source organism: Salvelinus alpinus (assembly GCF_045679555.1). Taxonomy (NCBI): domain Eukaryota; kingdom Metazoa; phylum Chordata; class Actinopteri; order Salmoniformes; family Salmonidae; genus Salvelinus; species Salvelinus alpinus. Next base: position 34,738,902 of record NC_092091.1, on the reverse strand, counting down.
TTCAACAAGCAGGGCACTTACACAAATGACTGACTGGCTAAGAGAGATTGATGCTAAAAATATTGTGGGGAGTGTTTTGTTAGGATTCAGTGCAGCTTTTTACATTATCGACCATAGTCTGCTGCTTGAAAACCTTATGCGTTATGGATTTACACCCCCTGCTATATTGTGGATAAAGAGTTACCTGTCTACCAGAACAGTGTGTTCTTTAATGAAAGCCTCCAACATAATCCAGGTAGAATCAGGAATTCCCCATAGCCACTGTCTAGGCCCTTTATTTTTTTCAAACATTACTAATGACATGCCACTGGCTTTGAGTATAGCCAGAGTGTCTATGTATGCGGATGACTCGGCACTATACATATCAGCTACTACAGTGGCTGAAATGACTGCCACACTTAACAAGAAGCTGCAGTTAGTTTCAGAATGGGTGCCAAGGAATAAGTTAGTCCTAAATATTTCAAAATCTTAAAGCATTGTATTTGGGACAAATCATTCACTAAACCTCAACTAAATTTTGTAATGAATAATGTGGAAATTGAGCAAGTAGAGGTGACTAAACTGCTTGGAGTAACCCTGGATTGTAAACTGTCATGGTCAAAACCATGTAAATACCATTGGAGGCTCCTCAGAGGTGGAAGGGAAGGACCATCCTCAGTGAATTTCATAAGTTAAATTCTAAAACATTCGAAGTTGTCCTTTTTTAGATAAAACTATAATAAATATAATCACTTCACCAAATGACTGATTTATAACACACTATTTTGCAAATGTCTACAGTAGCCTCAACAGTACTCTGTAGGGTAGCACCATGGTGTAGCCGGACGACACCTAGCTTCCATCCTTCCCTGGGTACATTGACTTCAATACAAAACCTAGGAGGCTCACGGTTCTCACCCCCTTCATAGACTTACACAGTAATTATGACAGGCTGGAGGACGTCCTCCGGAAGTTCTCCAGCCTATCGGAGCTCTACAGCATGAACTGACATGTTGTCCGCCCAATCAAAGGATCAGATAATTAATCTAGTACTGAAAGCATGAGCTACAGCTAGCTAGCACTGCACTGTATACAACGTGGTGTTTAGTTGACTTGGAGAGAGACAATAGTTTAACAGTTTTGAAATTTTTTAATTCTTCCAAAATGAAGGAGAAGCAAGATACATTTATATTTCTAATTTGTTTTGTTTCACTTACCTAGCAAATGTAGATAGCATCCCTCTGTTTGAGTAGGCTAAACTAGCTATGTTAGCTAGCTGGCTATCTAACACAACACTGGAACTCTTCCAAGTCAAGGTAAGCTTTTGGTATTACTAATTTATTGCCACCGGGGCCTACCGGTATAACTACTTACTGACTGTGCACTAATGTTACTCCATGATTGTAGAGGGTTTACTAACACGTTCTATGGTGACAACGATATAGGCTGTTTGTAGAGGTTTGGCTTGGAATTCTTTGTTGTTGCCTGGTCCCATACAGCTGATTTGTTGTGCACTGAAGTCAACAAGGGAAGAAAAGGAATACAACGTGGCTGTTATGAGAGTGAACTCTGTTTTTAAGTGTGATCAGGGGTGTATTCATTCGGCCAATTTCTGATAAATGTTTCTTAAACGGAACAAAATGGGGATAAACATACCTGAATTTGTCCAATAGAAACTATTGTTTGCAACTGTTGGACTGATGATTACACCCTATATCAGCTAGATGCAGGCAAGAATGTGCAAGGCGGTATTGAATGTCACTGTCTCACTTCAAATTTGTCTCTCGACCTGTGTGTAAACTTTACGTTTGAAGCTTTCAAAGGCTAGGTTGTAGCAACCTCATGATGGGTATAGGGAAAATTTTATTATCATTTAGTAGCCTAAATCTATCGCTGTTGCATTGAACTGGGTGTATGGAATATGAATGGCTGTTATCCAGTATGCTGTAATAGATATAAGGCTATGCTCGTGAATTATTTATTTTTTTGTCCGCCCTCGTCTTTAAACCGCACTGACCGCCACTGGTTGATACAACAGTAGCTAGGATGGGGAGACGTCAGTCCATAATAAAGCTTCTTAACAACAATATCAACAAGACGGGTCCAACAGGCCCTAGTTTTCTCACCAGGATTACTGTTCAATCGTGTGGTCAGGTGCCACAGAGGGACATCTGAAAATTACAATTGGCTCAGAACAGGGCAGCACGGCTGGCCTTTAAATGTACACGGCGATTTAACAATAATAATATGCATGTAAATCTCTCATGGCTCAAAGTGGAGGAGAGATTGACATAATCACTACTTGTTTTTTTAAGAAGTGTTGACATGCTGAATGCACCAAGGTGTCTGTTTTTAAACTACTAGCACACAGCTCGGACACTCATGCATACCCCACAAGACATGCCACCAGAGGTTTCTTTACAATCCCCAAGTCAAGAACAGACTATGGGAGGCACACAGTACTACATAGAGCCATGACTACATGGAACTCTATTCCACATCAAATTATTTTATTTGTCACAACAGGTGACAAACAGGAATACAACAGGTGTAGACCTTACAGTGAAATGTTTACTTTCAAGCCCTTAAACAACAATGCAGTTTTAAGAAAAAAAGTGTTAAGTAATAAAAATAACATAATTAAAGAGCAGCAGTAAAATAACAGTATCGAAGCAATATACAGGGGGTACCAGTACAGAGTCAATGTGCGCGGGCACAGGTTAGTCGAGGTAATTGAGGTAATATGTAGGTTGAGTTATTAAAGTAACTATGCATAGATAATAACCAGATTAGCAGCAGCGTAAAAGAGGGGGTGGGGGACAACAATGCACATAGTCTGGGTAGCTTGCACACACAGCTGTTAAGAAGCCTTTTGGACCTACACTTGTCGTGAGGTAGCAGAGAGTACAGTCTATGACTAGGGTGGCTGGAGTCTGACAATTTTTAGGGCCTTCCTCTGATACCGTCTGGTATAGAGGTCCTGGATGGCAGGAAGCTTGTCCCCAGTGATGTCCTGGGCCATATGTACTACTCTCTGTAGTGCCTTGCGGTCGGAGGCCGAGCAGTTCCCATACCCGGCAGTGATGTAACCAGTCAGGATGCACTCTGGTGCAGCTGTAGATCTTTTTGAGGATCTGAGGACCCATGCAAAATCTTTTCAGTTTCCTTAGGGGAAATAGGCTTTGTCGTGCCTGTCTTAGTGTTTGGACCAGGATAGTTTGATGTGGACACCAAGGAACTTGAAGCTCTCAACCTGCTCCACTACAGCCCCGTCGATGAGAATGGGGCTGTGCTTGGTCCTCCTTTTCCTGTAGTCCACAACCATCTCCTTTGTCTTGATCACGTTGAGGGAGAGGTTGTTATCCTGGCTAGAGGTCGACCGATTAATCGGAATGGCCGATTTAAATAGGGCCGTTTCAAGTTTTCATAACATTCGGAAATCGGTATTTTTGGATATCGATTTAGCCTGCTTTTTTTTTTACACCTTCATTTGACTAGGCAAGTCAGTTAAGAACACTTTTATTTTCAATGACGGCCTAGGAACGGTGGGTTAACTGCCTTGTTCAGGGGCAGAACGACAGATTTTTACCTTGTCAGCTCAGGGATTCAATCTTGCAACCTTACGGTTAACTAGTCCAACGCTCTAACCACCTGCCTCACGAGGAGCCCGCCTGTGACTCAAATGCAGTAAGAAGCCAAGGTAAGTTGCTAGCTAGCATTAAACTTATCTTATAAAAAAACAATCAATCAATCATAATCACTAGTTATAACTACACATGGTTGATGATATTACTAGTTTATCTAGCGTGTCCTGCGTTGCATATAATCGATGCGGTGCGCATTCGCGAAAAAGGACTGTCGTTGCTCCAACGTGTACCTAACCATAAACATCAATGCCTTTCTTAAAATTAATACACAAGTATATATTTTTAAACCTGCATATTTAGCTAAAATAAATCCAGGTAAGCAGGCAATATTAACCAGGTGAAATTGTGTCACTTCTCTTGCGTTCATTGCACCTAGAGTCAGGGTATATGCAACAGTTTGGGCCACCTAGCTCTTTGCGAACTAATTTGCCAGAAATTTACATAATTATGACATAACATTAAAGGTTGTGCAATGTAACAGGAATATTTAGACTTATGAATGCCACCCGTTAGATAAAATACGGAACGGTTCCGTATTTCACTGAAAGAATAAACGTTTTGTTTTCGAGATGATAGTTTCCGGATTCGACCATATTATTGACCTAAGGCTCGTATTTCTGTGTGTTATAATTAAGTCTATGATTTGATAGAGCAGTCTGACTGAGCGATGGTAGGCACCAGCAGGCTCGTAAGCATTCATTCAAACAGCACTTTTGTGCGTTTTGCCAGCAGCTCTTCGCAATGCTTCAAGCATTGCGCTGTTTATGACTTCAAGCCTATCAACTCCCAAGATTAGGCTGGTGTAACCGATGTGAAATGGCTAGCTAGTTAGCAGGGTGCGTGCTAATAGCGTTTCAAACGTCACTCTCTCTGAGACTTGGAGTAGTTGTTCCCCTTGCTCTGCATGGGTAACGCTGCTTCGAGGGTGCCTGTTGTCGGTGTTCCAGGTTCAAGATCAGGTAGGAGCGAGGAGAGGGATGGAAGCTATACTGTTACACTGGCAATACTAAAGTGGCTATAAGAACATCCAATAGTCAAAGGTATATGAAATACAAATTGTATAGAGAGAAATAGTCCTATAACTACAACCTAAAACTTCTTACCTGGGAATATTGAAGATTCATGTTAGAAGGAACCACCAGCTTTCTTATGTTCTACGCAAGGAACTTAAATGTTAGCTTTCTTACATGGCACACATACTTTTAATTTCTTCTCCAACACTTTGTTTTTGCATTATTTAACATGTTTCATTATTTATTTGAAGCAAAATTGATTTTATTGATGTATTATATTAAGTTAAAATACGTTTTCATTCAGTATTGTTGTAATTGTCATTATTACAAATAAATTTTAAAAATCGTCCGATTTTAATTGGTATCGGCTTTTTTGGTCCTCCAATAATCGGTATCGGCGTTGAAAAATCATAATCGGTCGACCTCTAATCCTGGCACCACACGGCCAGGTCTCTGACCTCCCTATAGGCTGTCTCATCATTGTCGTTGATCAGGCCTACCGCTGTTGTGTCGTCAAACTTAATGATGGTGTTGGAGTCATGCCTGGCAATGCAGTTATGGGTGAACAGGGAGTACAGGAGCGGACTGAGCACGCACCCTTGAGGGGCCCCCGTGTTGAAGATCAGCATGGCAGATGTGTTGTTACCTACCCTCACCACCTTGGGGCGGCCCATCGAATTCCAGGATCCAGTTGGAGAGGGAGGTGTTTAGTCCCAGAGTCCATAGCTTAGTGAAGAGCTTTGAGGGCACTATATTGTTGAACGCTGAGCTGTAGTCAATGATCAGGTAACTGATGCAAGTCGTAGAATCCGACTAATAAATACACCTCATGGAACAGCATTGACTGTGAAGAGAAATACACGCACACAGAAGCTTGCACGCACACACACAACACGTATATTGTGGTTTTATACATTTTGTAGCTATGTAGTGGTGTAATTATGTGGCGTTTTGTTTTATGTGTAATGTAAGTGCCTTAATTTGTTTGGACCCCAGGAGGAGTAGCTGCTACCTTGGCGACAGCTAATGGTGATCCCTAATAAATACAAAAGGTGTAGGGCAGAGTACTGGGCAGGTAGCTGGTTAGTGATGGCTGTTCAACAGTCTGATGGCCTGGTGATAGAAGCTGTTTCTCAGTGTCTTGTTCCTGGCTCTGATGCACCTTTACCTTCTCTCTCTGCTAGCAGAGTGATCAGACATTTGATCGGGTGGCTGAGGTCCTTAATGATCTTCTTGGGCTTCCTTTAACACCGGGTATTAGGGGCCATGCCTAATTTCTTCAGCTGCCTGAGGTTGAAGAGGCGCTGTTGCTCTACCTTCACCACAGTGTCTGTGTGGTGGGACCATTTCAGGCCGTCAGTGATGTGCACGTCAAGGAACTTGAAGCTTTTGACCATATCCACTGCGGCGCTGTCTGTAGATGGGGGGGGGGGGGTGTGCTCCCTCTATATCCTGTAGTCAACATTCGGCTCCTTTGTTTTGTTGAGGGAGAGGTTATTTTCATGGCACCACTCCAGTCTTGAGAACTGGTAATGTAATTTTTAGTTCCAAAAATATTGCTAATGTCTTGTTTGTAATTTGGTGACATTATATTGCTTGTAGTAGTCTAAACACTTTCCAATTCACTCCATGATGTTCAGCGCTTCATGCCAATCCCCCTCAATGTCCACTCCTCGCTCTCACCCCACCCATGAAATTTCAGTCGCATCTTGCGCCTGTGCTTTTCTCACCAATCAAATATCTAAACGACTATCTTACCTGTTTCACAGCGAGCTTCTCTGTGCTAATTGGTGGAGTGCATTTTAATATGAAAAAAAATATGAACCTTTTGTGGTTCGAACCGGTTCAGAATGTTTTTTTTCCTGCCATGGTCAGAACACCGTAACGGTAAATAATTACCTTTCAAACCCCTGTTCTGAACCAATTTGAGTGTAGTTCTTGATATACAACTGATTCCCACTAGAGGGTAGTATTAACCTATCATAGACACCTGCTCACTGGCGCTAAACTATTTCATGTATTTGTGTGTTCTGCTCCCCAGGCAAAAGAGAAGCAGAGTGCCAAAAAAGTCCAGGAAGCAAAGTGACCCCACAAACACACGCACTTGTCAGTCATCTTATTCATGTGAAAGGCCATGGACCCTCTCCCCACAATTGTATCCTGTGACCCCCGCCAGACACGAGCACAGGCGGTGGGACAGAGAACTGTGTTCACTGTCCCACCCAGGTCTACCCTTCAGCTGTAATGCATGCCTGGAAAGATATGTTTAAATGGGCTTGTCTTATTTTCATAATAAAATGTTTAGATGTTCAAACATGCTGTAGTTTTATTGTTAAATGCATTTCATCATTGTGGCCTACATGGTCAAGTGTGTTGTTTTTTTAATAGTTGTTGGGTAGCCTAGCGGTTAGACCATTGGGCCAGTAACTGAAAAGTTGCTAGTTTGAATCCCTGAACTGACTCGGTCAATCTGCCCTTGAGCAAGACACTTAACCCTAATTGCTCCAGGGTCGCTGTCAATACTGTCTGATCCCTGGCCACGACTTAACCATCGGAGTGTACATGTTTGAAACATGACAAATATAAGCTCCCCCTATCTTTAGATTAACAAGTGCCACTTAGTCTTAAACAGTGGTGTAAAAATACTTTAAATTTGTTTTTGGGGGTATCAGTACTTTACTATTTATATTTTTGACAACTACATTCCCAACGAAAATAATGTAATTTTTACTTCTTACTTACTCCATACATTTTCTCTGACACCCAAAAGTACTTGTTACATTTTGAATGCTTAGCAGGATTGTAAAATGGTCCAATTCATACACTTATCAGGAGAACATCCCTGGTCATCCCTACTGCCTCTGATCTGGCGGACTCACTAAACACATGCTTTATTTGTAAATTATGTCTGACTGGTGGAATGTGACCTTGGCTTTGCGTAAATTAAAAAAACAAGAATTGTGTAGTCTTCATTATTTTACTTTTTGATACTTAAGTATATTTTAGAAATGACATTTACTTTTGATACTTAAGTATATTTAAAACCCAATAGTTTTAGACTTTACTCAAGTATCATTTTACTGGGTGACTTCCACTTACTTTAATAGAAAATGACTGGAGTATCTTTTACTTTTACTCAAGTTTGATAATTGGGTACTTTTTCCACCACTGGTTTTAAATGAGCGTACCACCACACCAAGTTAAAATGCTTTAGATCAGTGGTCGCCAACCGGTCAATCCTCAAGGCCTTCCTAGTCGGTCACCAAACATTTTTGTAGAAAAGTCAACGATGAAGACGTGCCTTTAAAAAAATAAAATAAATTGTGCCTCTTTGTGGATGGTGAACTTGATTCAGAAGCCCTACTAGGTAAGCGAAGTCTGCCTATTTTTAACTATTTTATTAGTCTGAAAGACCAACTGCCTACTTGACTGGGAGATTAGTGGCTAAATTGATCTCCCGTGTGGCTTAGTAGCGTATGGTGCTTGCAGTACCAGGGTTGAACTCACTACTGTAAGTGGCTCTGCTAAATGACGAAAATGTAAATTGAGTGTGTTTACGGCGCTGGCCAATCGGATAGATCAAATCACTGTGCCTCTTGGATGCTGGCCTTCTAGGCAGAGTTCATCTGTCCAGTGTCTGTTCTTTTGCCCATCTTAATCTTCTTTTTATAGGCTAGTCTGAGATATGGCTTTTTCTTTCCAACTCTGCCTAGAAGGCCAGCATCCCGGATTCACCTCTTCACTGTTGACATTGAGACTGTTATTTTGCTGGTACTATTTAATGAATCTGCCAGTTGAGGACTTGTGAGACGTCTGTTTCTAAAACTAGACACTCTAATGTACTTGTCTTCTTGCTCAGTTGTGCACCGGGGCCTCCCACTCTTTCTATTCTGGTTACAACCAGTTTGCGCTGTTCTGTGAAGGGAGTAGTACACAGCGTTGTATGAGATCTTCCGTTTTTTGGCAATTTCTCACATAGAGTAGCTTTCATTTCTCAGAAAAATAATAGACTGACGAGTTTCAGAAGAAAGTTATTTGTTTATAGCCATTTTGAGCCTGTAAACGAACGCACAAATGCTGATGCTCCACATATTCAACAAGTCTAAAGGCCAGTTGTATTGCTTCTTTAATCAGCACAACAGTTTAACTGTGTAATTGCAAAAGGGTTTTATAATGATCAATTACCCTTTTAAAATGATAAACTTGGATTAGCTAACACAATGTGCCATTAGAACACAGGAGTGATGGTTGCTGATAATGAGCCTCTGTACGCCTATGTAGATATTCCATAAGAAATCTGCCATTTCCTGCTACAATAGTCATTTACAACTTTAACAATGTCTACCCTGTATTTCTGATCAATTTTAATGTTTTTTTAATGAACAAAAAATGAGCTTTTCTATCAAAAACAAGGATGTTTCTAAGTGACCCCAAATGTTTGAACAGTAGTGTATATACAGTTGAAATCGGAAGTTTACATACACATTAGCCAAATACGTTTAAACTCAGTTTTTCACAATTTCTGACATTGAATCCTAGTAAGAATTCCCTGTCTTAGGTCAGTTAGGATCACCACTTCATTTGAGGTTAGGTCTTTGTGATGGCCACTCCAATACCTTGACTTTGTTGTTCATAAGCCATTTTGCCACAACTTTGGAAGTATGCTTGGGGTCATTGTCCATTTGGAAGACCCATTTGCGACCAAGCTTTAACTTCCTGACTGATGTCTTGAGATGTTGCTTCAATATATCCACATAATTTTCCACCCTCATGATGCCATCTATTTTGTGAAGTGCACCAGTCCCTCCTGCAGCAAAGCACCCCCACAACATGATGCAGCCACCCCCGTGCTTCACGGTTGGGATGGTGTTCTTCGGCTTGCAAGCATCCCCCTTTTTCCTCCATACATAATGATGGTCATTATGGCCAAACAGGTATATTTTTGTTTCATCAGACCAGAGGACATTTCTCCAAAAAGTACGATCTTTGTCCCCATGTGCAGTTGCAAACCGTAGTCTGTTTTTTTATGGCGGTTTTGGAGCAGTGGCTTCTTCCTTGCTGAGCGGTCTTTCAGGTTATGTTGATATAGGACTCGTTTTACTGTGGATATAGATATTTTTGTACCTGTTTCCTCCAGCATCTTCACAAGGTCCTTTGCTGTTGTTCTGGGATTGATTTGCACTTTTCGCACCAAAGTATGTTCATCTCTAGGAGACAGAAAAACGTCTCCTTCCTGATCGGTATTAATCAAATGTATTTTATGAAGCTCTTCTTAACATCAGTTGATGTCACGAAGTGCTGTACAGAAACGCAGCCTAAAACCCCAAACAGCAAGCAATGCAGATGTAGAAGCACGGTGGCTAGGAAAACTCCCTAGAAAGACCAGAACCTAGGAAGAAACCTAGAGGAACCAGGCTATGAGGGGTAGCCAGTCCTCTTCTGGCTGGGCTGGGTGGAGATTATAACAGAACATGGCCAAGATGTTCAAATGTTCATAGATATCCAGCAGGGTCAAATAATAATAATCACAGTGGTTGTAGAGGGTACAACAGGTCAGCACCTCCAGGAGGAAATGTCAGTTGGCTTTTCATAGCCGATCATTCAGAGTATCTCTTACCGCTCCTGCTGTCTCTAGAGAATTGAAAACAGCAGGTCTGGGACAGGTAGCACGTCCGGTGAACAGGTCAGGGTTCCATAGACGCATGCAGAACAGTTGAAACTGGAGCAGCAGCATGACCAGGTGGACTGGGGACAGCAAGGAGACATCAGGCCAGGTAGTCCTGAGGCATGGTCCTAGGGCTCAGGTCCTCCGAGAGAGAGGGAATTAGAGGGAGCATACTTAAATTCACACAGGACACTGGATAAGACAGGAGAAATACTCCAGATATAACAGACTGACCCTAGCCCCCCGACACAAACTATTGCAGCATAAGTACTGGAGGCTGAGACAGGAGGGGTCAGGAGAAACTGTGGCCCCGTCCGACGATACCCCCGGATAGGGCCAAATGGGCAGGATATAACCCCACCCACTTTGCCAAAGCACAGCCCCCACACCACTAGAGAGATATCGCCAACCACCAACTTACCATCCTGAGACAAGGCCGAGTATAGCCCACAAAGAATTCCCCCACGGCACAACCCAAGGGGTGGCGCCAACCCCGACAGGAAGATCACGTCGGTGACGCAACCCTCCTAGGGATGGCATGGAAGAGCACCAGGTATGACGGCTGTGTGGTCCCATGGTGTTTATACTTGCGTACTATTGTTTGTACAGATGAACGTGGTACCTTCAGGCGTTTGGAAATTGCTCCCAAGGATGAACCAGACTTGTGGAGTTTTTTTTCAGAGGTCTTTGCTTATTTCTTTTGATTTTCCCATGAAAATGTCATGTCAAGCAAAGAGGCAGTGAGTTTGAAGGTAGGCCTTGAAATACATCCACAGGTACACCTCCAATTGACTCAAATTATGTCAATTAGCCTGTCAGAAGCTTCTGAAGCCATGACATTTTCTGGATTTTTCCAAGCTGTTTAAAGGCACAGTCAACTTAGTGTATGTAAACTTCTGACCCACTGGAATTGTGATACAGTGAATTATGAGTGAAATAATCTGTCTGTAGACAAATGTTGGGAAAATTACTTGTGTCATGCACAAAGTAGATGTCCTAACCGACTTGCCAAAACTATAGTTTGTTAACAAGACATTTGTGGAGTGGTTGAAAGACGAGTTTTAAGTAATTTTCCCAACATTTGTCTACATACAGATTATTTCACTTTTATATACACTGCTCAAAAAAAAGGGAACACTAAAATAACACATCCTAGATCTGAATGAATTAAATATTCTTATCTTATATCTTTTCTTTACATAGTTGAATGTGCTGACAACAAAATCACACAAAAATTATCAATGGAAATCAAATTTATCAACCTATGGAGGTCTGGATTTGGAGTAACACTCAAAATTAAAGTGGAAAACCACACTACAGGCTGATCCAACTTTGATGTAATGTCCTTAAAACAAGTCAAAATGAGGCTCAGTAGTGTGTGTGGCCTCCACGTGCCTGTATGACCTCCCTACAACCCCTGTGCATGCTCCTGATGAGGTGGCGGATGGTCTCCTCCCAGACCTTGACTAAAGCATCCGCCAACTCCTGGACAGTCTGTGGTGCAACGTGGCGTTGGTGGATGGAGCGAGACATGATGTCCCAGATGTGCTCAATTGGATTCAGGTCTGGGGAACGGGTGGGCCAGTCCATAGCATCAATGCCTTCCTCTTGCAGGAACTGCTGACACACTCCAGCCACATGAGGTCTAACATTGTCTTGCATTAGGAGGAACCCAGGGCCAACCGCACCAGCATATGGTCTCACAAGGGGTCTGAGGATCTCATCTCGGTACCTAATGGCAGTCAGGCTACCTCTGGCGAGCACATGGAGGGCTGTGTCGCCCCCCAAAGAAATGCCACCCCACACCATGACTGACCCACCGCCAAACCGGTCATGCTGGAGGATGTTGCAGGCAGCAGAACGTTCTCCACGGCGTCTCCAGACTCTGTCACGTCTGTCACATGTGCTCAGTGTGAACCTGCTTTTATCTGTGAAGAGCACAGGGCGCCAGTGGCGAATTTGCCAATCTTGGTGTTCTCTGGCAAATGCCAAACGTCCTGCACGGTGTTGGGCTGTAAGCACAACCCCCACCTGTGGACGTCGGGCCCTCGTACCACCCTCATGGAGTCTGTTTCTGACCGTTTGAGCAGACACATGCACATTTGTGGCCTGCTGGAGGTCATTTTGCAGGGCTCTGGCAGTGCTCCTCCTGCTCCTCCTTGCACAAAGGCGGAGGTAGCGGTCCTGCTACTGGGTTGTTGCCCTCCTACGGCCTCCTCCACGTCTCCTGATGTACTGGCCTGTCTCCTGGTAGCGCCTCCATGCTCTGGACACTACGCTGACAGACACAGCAAACCTTCTTGCCACAGCTCGCATTGATGTGCCATCCTGGATGAGCTGCACTACCTGAGCCACTTGTGTGGGTTGTAGACTCCGTCTCATGCTACCACTAGAGTGAAAGCACCGCCAGCATTCAAAAGTGACCAAAACATCAGTCGGGAAGCATAGGAACTGAGAAGTGGTCTGTGGTCACCACCTGCAGAACCACTCCTTTATTGGGGGTGTCTTGCTAATTGCCTATAATTTCCACCTGTTGTCTATTCCATTTGCACAACAGCATGTGAAATGTATTGTCAATCAGTGTTGCTTCCTAAGTGGACAGTTTGATTTCACAGAAGTGTGATTTCACAGAAGTGTGATTGACTTGGAGTTACATTGTGTTGTTTAAGTGTTCCCTTTATTTTTTTGAGCAGTGTATGTATATATATATATATATATATATATATATATATTGCTTCATTACCAAAATATATACTTTCCCTTTAAAATTGAGAAAATTACAGTCATTGGTGTTAATTACAGTTTTTTTTTCTGCTGTGTATGAAATTCTTCGGCGGGCAGTCTAAGTGGTAATATTTAGGATGGAAAAACTGTTTGTGTCAAATTAAACGACCAAAACCAACCACAATAGTTCTTGCAAAGTTTTGACTGGAAGTTCAGTGTGAAAAAACTTGCCCTTTGCAAAACATTTAGCCTGCTTCTAAGAAACATATTGAGCTATGTTTGGTCTATTTGGGATAATGTGTTAGATGTATGTCTTATTATGCCTGCATGTTAGGAGCGATTGGAGTTGTGTTGGGTCTGTTTGGGTTGAGATGTGTAAGGTGAGAAATGGTCCTATAGTTGCCCTGTCAAATATCATAACAGAGGCCCTGGGTCCTAGTACTACCGGACAGCTGTCAGAGAGGAGAGCTGTCTTCTCAGTGTCAGCTTTTATTATGAGTTCCTGCTCATCTGTACCAACAACACTTTGTCATGTCAGGGGATTAACACAAAGTCTGCACATCCCCATAGTCAGAGCCACAGAGATATTGTACATCGCGTCAGTCGTGATCTTGTTTTCGGGAACACAGCACCATTTTTACTGGAACCTCCTATTCATATGAGCCCATTCCACTGCGTGAACACTGTTCCACTGGAAGCCAAATTATGTGTTGTGCAGATGATGTTGTGCAGACAATTTTTCTGGTAGAGTACAGTAGATAGATTTCATCCAGGAGTTGTGAGGAAAGGGAATTGATATGATGCAGGTATTTATATCTTTGACATTTTGTGTTTGAGTAAATATTTGGTCTGGAAGGGAGCAGACTGGGAAGGCCTCATATATGTCATCTCTTTACACCAAAACATCCCCTTCCTCAGCTGCCTCAAGGTACTGCTGTGAAGTTGCAAGGTAAAAAGTACTGTATAGTTGATCCTGTCATGGACTTCATTCGCTTTCGTTGACCTGATGGTTTGTTATGACTTGGAGTTCAATTTGAATTGGATCTGAAGTGTCTTTTTATAATTAAAAACACGGTGTTAAAGCCTTCAGGGCCCAATAACTGGAAATGTTCTGAATTCAATATTTTATTAGACTTGACATTGGACATGTATGTATTCAACAAAATATAAAAAGAACCACAGTATTGCAGTCCAGCTGCCACCATACCTTTGCCTCTATGTCTATTGTTTTATTTACAGTAAGTTCACCCACAATGAACTGCAGGGGGTTAAAAAAACAAACTACATAGAAAATATGTAGAAAGTATAATGGACCTATATATTTTCTAATAACTGCCCTTTTTCTGTAAGAAAATATATATCAGTGCGGCCCTCCGTTGAATTTCGGAATCCCGATGTGGGCCACGAACCAAAAAGTCTGCCCGTCCCTGGTTTGAAGCAACATCCGCTACAATATTTAGTGTAAACACCTTTATGCGATGCAAAACATTCACCTCCATTCAGCTCTCCAGCAAAACAGTTACCAATTTAAACCTATACCACTGGTCCCAGAAAGTGCTTACTCACATCATATAGTTGCAAATAGTTATTAGACAGTTATTTACCGGTACGGGTGTTTGGTGAAACTAACTCAACTGCATATTCAAACACAACAGGATGGGCAGTTCCATTTTAAGCCAATATCAAAATGACTTTACGTCTGATCTGCATTGTTTTGTCTCAATCTTCAAAAGCAGGATGCACAAAATTGAATTTACATTTTTAAAATGTAAATGAAAAGCTATTTAGTCATTCACTGTACTTCCTACATTACAGTACTGTTTCTAAATAGTGCACTGCAGCATTGCCATTGACCGCATGGCTCAAATGTGAAATGGTTTTACATTCCATGTAGCTACATGGTGTCAGTGCAACATGTCATGTGTGACTGCATAGACAATCCTTCAAAGTGGTTCATCTTATTAAGACTTGAGATATTGCCCCTCTCCCCTGGAAATGGCACAAAGTTCCTTGTAGAGCTCAGAGTGGATGAAGCGAGGGTACGAGTTGTTCTCCATCAGGCTGAACACCTTCTTCTGGGCCAACAGGAAACACGTCAGGCTGGGCAGACACAGGCTCTGGGCGATAGCATCTTTCGTTTGGTAGTCCAGGTTGATCTGCAACCAAATAGAGACAAGAACACCAATAAGTCTTTGCACAATCAGAGTGATCACACATTGGCATTAGATATAAGTTGTTTGGACATAAGAAACATAACTATCACTTTATCGTTACCATATTTTTATTATAAGATTGTTGCTTAATATCAGCACTTTAAGAATGACTCCTGAACGTAGTGAAAGGAAAACTCACCTCTTTAGGAGCATCACACCGTATGAACTCTTCATAGATGCTTCTGGCCCTCGACGACAGTTTCTCTAGAGCCGAGATGGTCCTGAACTCCTCACAGGCTGTCCAAAACTCTATATTCTCCTCACAGAACTCTGACTTCAGGAAGATCCGAAATGCTGCCTTTCCATCTGCAGGAGAGGAGGGAGGGAAGGAGAGATAATGTCAAAGCAGCTCTTCAAGCAGTAGAATGTCTTCTAGCTGAGTTGAGAACGGTCAAATATCAACCAATCAGAGGTGCAGTTTAGATCCAACTGTACTTTGAGATGACTCACTTCAGTCATATACATTTTCACTCTATAACATTTGTGTCCATTTCATACAGTCATGCTGATATCATATGAGCTATAAAAGACAGGATGTGGCATTTACATTTGTGACTCAGGAGTTTGTCAAGTGACTGTGCCCATTGGTTGACTTCATCCACTGTTGGCCTTAGGAAGGAGAGAACAGTCACATTAGAGGCCTGTAGTAGTAGTAGTAGCAGTATACAAGCAGTAAAAACTACTTGTATACCACTACTTGTATCTACTCATTGTAAACAAGTAGTAGTAACTACTGCTTTTAAATACATATATTAAGGTTGATCATTATTAGGATATGGAGCCTTATGGTACTCCCTAATTTACATCCATAATACTACATGATTCAGACCCCTGAGCCTTACCTGTAAGATCTTCTTCTTGTCATGGATTTTGAAGAAGAGGTGATCTTCAAGAGATATCGTATCCTTGTCCTCCAGTTTCTCTTCCTGAAAAAAAACGTTTTTTCTGTTAGTAAAATTCCATGTGACTGCTATCGTTGCTTAACAAGGTCATGATAATCAGCTGTAATAACACAAACAAGAATAATTAACTCACTTGATTCCTTTTTTATCAATAGAGAAATCTGACGCCTTCATACAGTCTGTACATGCCATGTCTCTTTCTGATACAACACACTCTCAATATTCTGTGGTAAAACACTGAATATAGCACTGACTATAGCAGTCAAATGAATCTACCTCCCTCTAGAGCAGTCAGAGCACTTTATATTTTCCTTCTGATATCGTCATGCTAGGAAGGCCGGCCTAGAGTAACAGATCTGTAACCTGATTGGCCCACTCTGTGAACAGTTGGCTAGCCCATCTGCTGACTGTGACAGCCTGCGGCAGTAAAGGAAGTGCTAGGGAATGTGATTGGTTGTTTAGTGTAAACGGTTACACTACTGAGAGTGCTTCCATATTTATCTCCGGGTAGGCCAATGACATAGAGGCGCACCAAGTCCACCGAAAACTAAAATATAGTTTAGAGGACCCCCCCTTACACACACACACACACACACACACACACACACACACACACACACACACACACACACACACACACACACACACACACACACACCAGCTCTTATAGAGACAAATATATTTTATGAACTAATCCAACCTGATCTTATCAAGCAGTGGTAGACGTTAAGAAAATAATGCATGAAAGTATGATGAGGAGAAAGTAACTTGATGCAATCTGCTTGACAACACAAAGTAAGATGTAAGATTCGTACTGATTGGAACGCCATAGCCCATCAAACTCGTTTTCCTACATTCCTGTTTACGCTCTATAAATAGAGTCTTAGTTATAAAAATAGAAAGGTGGGAGGAAGTGGTTGGAAACTAATTACTTTAGCTGCCAATCTCCAAGCATTTCTGCCGGTTTGTTTTCTGTAAAGATGACCCAAACCCTTTCACCTCGAATCTCTTTAAAAGCCCCTAAGGTCGATGTCTGCACCCCGCGGAAGAGATAATTAGCATATCATAAAAAAATCTGTCAGTGTCAAGTGTCAGTTGTGCCGAGCTGAGGACGGAGTCCGGCGCAGGACACAGAACTGAGTAAACAACGTACTTTACTCTGAAAAAAGAAATCAGCCAAAATAAATAACAAACCCTAACACAAAAGACTAACCCAAGACCAGGAACAATCACGCACAAAACATAATGAGAACCAGAGGGTTAAATAGGGAAATAATAATAACGTAATGGGAACCAGGTGTGTACAATCAAGACATAACAAATGGAAAAAGAAACGTGGATCGGTGGCAGCTAGAAAGCCGGTGACGACGACCGCCGAACGCCGCCCCAACTTCGGCGGAAGTCGTGACAGTCAGTTTAAGCTAGAGATATGTTTTTTTGCATGGGCTGCGTCTCAATCCACTGCATCCGTCTATGTCGCACTTCCGCATCTGTGGTGAAAAGTGACAGAGCTAGAGCGGTGTTTGTCAGACCCTGAGACATCCCAAAAATTGATCCTCTCACAAAATCGCCTGTAGCGTCCGAACGGTACAAACTATTATGACCCATCTCTGGAAAGATGAGACCCTCACAAACACAATGCTCTACAACCCTCACAAGTGTCTTGGGACTCGTCTGAAGTCGGTACAGCCGATCTACCAACTTCTGTCTTTAGCATCCGAACAGTTTGGGCTACACACCAAGACTCGTACCAGTTGAAAAAATGTATGTAAGTATATATGGAGACTGTTTATACATAAGGGGTTAAATACATGTAATATATGTAAAAAAAAGTTTCCTGATCTTTCTTGTATCTGTCAGATATATAGTTGAAGTCGGAAGTTTACATACACCTTATCCAAATACATTTAAACTACATTTTTCACAATTCCTGACATTTAATCCAAGTAAAAATTCCCTGTTTTAGGTCAGTTAGGATCGATCACCACTTCATTTTATGAACGAGAAATGTCAGAATAATAGTAGCGAGAATTATTTATTTCAGCTTTCACCACATTCCCAGTGGGTCAGAAGTTTACATACACTCAATTAATATTTGGTAACATTTCCTTTAAATAGTTTAACATGGGTCAAACGTTTCGGGTAGCCTTCCCCAAGCTTCCCACAATAAGTTGGGTGAATTTTGGCCCATTCCTCCTGACAGAGCTGCTGTAACTGAGTCAGGTGTGTAGGCCTCCTTGCTCGCACACGCTTTTTCAGTTCTGCCCACAAATTTTCTTTAGGATTGAGGTCAGGGCTTTGTGATGGCCACTCTAATACCTTGACTTTGTTGTCCTTAAGCCATTTTGCCACAACTCTGGGAGTATGCTTGGGGTCATTGTCCATTTGGAAGACCCATTTGCCACCAAGCTTTAACTTCCTGACTGATGTCTTGAGATGTTGCTTCAATATATCCACATCATTTTCTCTCCTCATGATGCCATCTATTTTGTGAAGTGCACCAGTTCTTCCTGCAGCAAAGCACCCCCACAACACGATGCTGCCACCCCTGTGCTTCACGGTTGGGATGGTGTTCTTCGGCTTGCAAGCATCACCATTTTTCCTCCAAACATAACGATGGTCATTATGGCCAAACAGTTCTATTTTTGTTTCATTAGACCAGAGGACATTTCTCCAAAAAGTATGATCTTTGTCCCCATGTGCAGTTGCAAACCGTAGTCTGGCTTTTTTTATGCTGGTTTTGGAGCAGTGGCTTCTTCCTTGCTGAGCGACCTTTCAGGTTATGTCGATATAGGACTCGTTTTACTGTGGATATAGATACTTTTGTACCTGTTTCCTCCAGCATCTTCACAAGGTCCGTTGCTGTTGTTCTGGGATTGATTTGCACTTTCGCACCAAAGTACGTTCATCTCTAGGAGACAGAACGTGTCTCCTTCCTGGCCGGTATGATGGCTGCGTGGTCCCATGGGGTTTTTACTTGCGTACTATTGTTTTTACAGATGGACTTGGTACCTTTCATGCGTTTCGAAATTGCTTCCAAGGATGAACCAGACTTGTGGAGCTCTACAATTTTTTTTCTGAGATCTTGGTTGATTTCTTTTGATTTTCCTATGATGTCAAGCAAAGAGGCAGTGAGTTTGAAGGTAGGCCTTGAAATACATCCACAGGTACACCTCCAATTGACTCAAATTATGTAAATTAGCCTGTCAGAAGTTTCTAAAACCATGACATCATTTTCTGGATTTTTCCAAGCTGTTTAAAGGCACAGTCAACTTAGTGTATATAAACTTCTGACCCACTGGAATTGTGATACAGTGAATTATAAGTGAAATAATCTGTCTGTGAACAAATGTAGGAAAAATTACTTGTGTCATGCACAAAGTAGATGTCCTAACCGACTTGCCAAAACTATAGTTTGTTAATTAACAAGAAATTTGTGGAGTGGTTGAAAAACTAGTTTTAATGACTCCAACCTAAGTGTATGTAAACTTCCGACTTCAACTGTAGAACAAACATCCTATGGATCTTTTGTTCCATGTAGTGAATCTCTTATCCATTGCGTTTGAATGGGTTAATAGCATTAAGGCCAAAATAAAATGTTATAAAATCATTTTTTAATATTTCTTTTTATACTTCAAGTGGTCTTCCAATTCAAAATCAAATAGCAAAATGATCCTGTTATAGACACAAAAATATATTTTATGAATTAATCCAACCTGATCTTTTCAAGCAGTGGGAGATGCCAAGAAAATAATGCATGGAAAGTATGATGATGAGGACTTAACTTGATGCAATATCCGCTTGACAACACAAAGTAAGATGTAAGATGCGTACTGATTGGAATGCCATAGCCCATCAAACTCGTTTTCTTACATTCCCGTTTATGCTCTATAAATAGAGTCTTAGTTGTAAAAATAGAAAGGTGGAAAGAAGTGGTTGGAAATAAATTACTTTAGCTGCCAATCTCCAAGCATTTCTGCCGGTTTGTTTTCTGTAAAGATGACCCAAACCCTTTCACCTCGAATCTCTTTAAAAGCCCCTAAGGTCGATGTCTGCACCCCGCGGAAGATCTAATTAGCATAACACAAAAGTCACCATAGAAATAAGTCAGTTTAAGATAGAGATGTGTTTTTTTTGCATGGATTGCATCTCAGTCCACCGTATCCGTCTATGTCGCACTTCCGCATCTGCTGTGAAAGCTGACAGAGCTAGAGCGGTGTTTGTAAGACCATGAGACATCCCGAAAATGTATCTTCTCACAAAATCGCCTGTAGCGTTCGAACGGTACAAACTATTATGACCCCTCTATGGAAAGATGAGACCCTAACAAACACAATGGTTTTCTCCATTTTGCTCTACAACCCTCACAAGTGTCTTGGGACTCGTCTGAAGTCGGTACAGCCGATCTAACAAATGGAGAATTCATCATGCACAGAGACCTTGTTTGTAACATACAGCAGAGAGAAACAGCCATGAAGGTCTTTGTCAGATGAGGAGGGCCCACTGTCATTGAGATGATGAAAGTTGCATTTACTTTCAGAATTGTTTGTAAAGCTACTCGTAGCTGGGCTGTGAGCTACTGGTAGCTCATGATCGACATGTTTGAGACCCCTGATCTAGACTCAACAAATATTATCTCCTGTCTTCATATGAAAGAAAATACAGTTGTGTATATGTCCAACTGACCCAGAGTGATAATGTGAGTTATCATCGCAGCGCTCCAACCTGCATGACTGGTTCTTGCCTCACCAGCAAGATAATATAATAGCACACAAATCACCTGCCTTGGCAGTAGTGCTGCATCTTTCCATTCACCCATTGGCGTCATGCAAATGCATGGTGGATGATGTTAATGTTTGTCCTCACCCAGAAATTACAGCTACCTGTAGGTACAGTATGCCAGTGTGGTATGACCAAAGAGGTAATGGAAATCTGTGAATTTGCATATACAGGAACAAAGTTTTAAATGTTCCGTAAATACAAAGTGGTATCGTTTATATCAGTGTCATTGAATTAGTGCTCAAAGTCATAGGCAGTCGCTGGTATCACATGTAGGCAGAATGTGTTGGGATCTTGCCATTGGATGAGTGGTCTTCTAATGTCCGCTCTGATTGGTTGTCCAAGGTCACACTTATAGTAGGCCCAGTCCAACCTCAACCCCTAGCTGCTACCCTTTGACTTCTCATAGATCTGAAAAGATTGGCTAAGTAGTATGAGCAATACCAGAGGGATAGCGGTAGAACTGAGATTGGCCATTCGGTTCTCTAGAATTTTGTCTGGTCGGAATCCCTGGGAAGGAACTGTGGAGCTGTTGAGGGCTTTGAAGTGGGAAGGAAAGGGAAATAGTCTTAAGACATTGTTAAGGCTTTTTAGGGTTGAGCTGCAGCTTTCGAGTGGTCATCGATGACAGCCACACATGCAAGCAATCACACTGTAAGGAGAAAATAAGAAAATAATCATATTTGGCAGCGATTACAGCTGTGAAACTTTCTGGGTAACTCTGTAAGAGCTACATACAATACCCCATAATGTCAAAGTGGAATTATGTTTTTAGAAGGTTTTACAAATGAATATAAATGAAAATCTTAAATGTCTTGCATCACTAAGTATTCAACTCCATTTGCTATGGCAAGCGTAAATAACTTCCAGAGGGAACATTTCCTTAACAAGTCAGATAATAAGTTGCATGGACTAACTCTGTGTGCAATAATGGTGTTTAACATAATTTTTGAATGACTACCCCATCTCTGTACCCCACACATACAATTATCTGTAAGGTCCCTTACAGACATTTGATATCCCTTTGAGCATGGTGAAGTTATTAATTACACTTTGGATGATGTATCAGTACACCCAGTCACTACAAAGATGCAGGTGTCCTTCCTAACTCAGTTAACGGTGAGGAAGGAAACCGCTCAGGGATTTCACCATGAGGCTAATGGTGATTTTAAACCAGTTACGGAGTTAAATGGCTGCGATAGGAGAAAACTGAGGATGGATCAACAACATTGTGTCACACCAGCCTTCGCTTTGGCTCCCGCTGCTGTCCAGCTCAGGCGTTCGGCGTCGCCGGCCTTCTTGCTGCTGCCAAACCTGCTGCTGGATAAGGCCCTTCACTCACTAACCCTGGACTTGTCTCGTCATCATTACACACACCTGGTTCCAATCCCCACTCTATCACTGTATATACAGTGGGGCAAAAAAGTATTTAGTCAGCCACCAATTGTGCAAGTTCTAACACTTAAAAAGATGAGAGAGGCCTGTAATTTTCATCATAGGTACACTTCAACTATGACAGACAAAATGAGAAAAAAAAATCCAGAAAATCACATTGTAGGATTTTTTATGAATTTATTTGCAAATTATGGTGGAAAATAAGTATTTGATCACCTACAAACAAGCAAGATTTCTGGCTCTCACAGACCTGTAACTTCTTCTTTAAGAGGCTCCTCTGTCCTCCACTCGTTACCTGTATTAATGGCACCTGTTTGAACTTGTTATCAGTATAAAAGACACCTGTCCACAACCTCAAACAGTCACACTCCAAACTCCACTATGGCCAAGACCAAAGAGCTGTCAAAGGACACCAGAAACAAAATTGTAGACCTGCACCAGGCTGGGAAGACTGAATCTGCAATAGGTAAGCAGCTTGGTTTGAAGAAATCAACTGTGGGAGCAATTATTAGGAAATGGAAGACATACAAGACCACTGATAATCTCCCTCGATCTGGGGCCCCACGCAAGATCTCACCCCGTGGGGTCAAAATGATCACAAGAACGGTGAGCAAAAATCCCAGAACCACACGGGGGGACCTAGTGAATGACCTGCAGAGAGCTGGGACCAAAGTAACAAAGCCTACCATCAGTAACACACTACGCCGCCAGGGACTCAAATCCTGCAGTGCCAGACGTGTCCCCCTGCTTAAGCCAGTACATGTCCAGGCCCGTCTGAAGTTTGCTAGAGAGCATTTGGATAATCCATAAGAAGATTGGGAGAATGTCATATGGTCAGATGAAACCAAAATATAACTTTTTGGTAAAAACTCAACTCGTCGTGTTTGGAGGACAAAGAATGCTGAGTTGCATCCAAAGAACACCATACCTACTGTGAAGCATGGGGGTGGAAACATCATGCTTTGGGGCTGTTTTTCTGCAAAGGGACCAGGACGACTGATCCGTGTAAAGGAAAGAATGAATGGGGCCATGTATCGTGAGATTTTGAGTGAAAACCTCCTTCCATCAGCAAGGGCATTGAAGATGAAACGTGGCTGGGTCTTTCAGGATGACAATGATCCCAAACACACCACCTGGGCAACGAAGGAGTGGCTTCGTAAGAAGCATTTCAAGGTCCTGGAGTGGCCTAGCCAGTCTCCAGATCTCAACCCCATAGAAAATCTTTGGAGGGAGTTGAAAGTCCGTGTTGCCCAGCAACAGCCCCAAAACATCACTGCTCTAGAGGAGATCTGCATGGAGGAATGGGCCAAAATACCAGCAACAGTGTGTGAAAACCTTGTGAAGACTTACAGAAAACGTTTGACCTCTGTCATTGCCAACAAAGGGTATATAACAAAGTATTGAGATAAACTTTTGTTATTGACCAAATACTTATTTTCCACCATAATTTGCAAACAAATTCATAAAAAATCCTACAATGTGATTTTCTGGATTTTTTTTTCTCATTTTGTCTGTTATAGTTGAAGTGTACCTATGATGAAAATTACAGGCCTCTCTCATCTTTTAAAGTGGGAGAACTTGCACAATTGGTGACTGACTAAATACTTTTTTGCCCCACTGTATACTCCCTCTGCCAATTGTCTTTGTCGGTCATTGTAAATGTTACTTGTTTTCCTGAGAGGAATCTCTCCTACTATTTTCTGAGTACTTTATATTTTGCACTTTGGGTTCGCCCTGTGACTTTTTGTTTGTGAAGATGTATTTTGAGCACAACAGCGTTTGGGTTTCGTCCCACGTTGATCTATGGTGCTTCAATAAATGCAGTAGTTCTAAACCTGCGACTGCCTCCTGCCTACTCTCTACACCAGTGACACATTGTAGTTACTCCACAATACTAACCTAAATGACCGAGTGAAAAGAAGGAATTCTGTACAGAATAAAAAATTCCAAAACATGCATATTTGTTTTACAATAAGGCACAAAAGTAATACTGAAAAAGTGTGGCAAAGAAAATGTACTTTTTGTCCTGAATACAAAGCATTATGTTTGGGGAAAATCCAACACATCACTAAGTATCACTCTTCATATTTTCAAGCATGGTGATGGCTGCATCATGTCATGGGAGTTTTTTAGGATCAAAGAAAAGGAATAGCGCTAAGGACAGGCAAATCCTAGAGGAAAACCTGGTTCAGTATGCTTTCCAACAGACAGTGGCAGACAAATCTACCTTTCAGCAAGACAATAACCTGAAACGGAAGGTCAAATATACACTGGAGTATGACCACCTTGAATGTTCCCGAGTAGCCTAGTTACAGTTTTGACTTAAAATCGGCTTGAAAAACTATGGCACAACTTGAAAATGGCTGTCTAGCAATGAACAACAACTAACATGACAGAGCTTGAAAAATGTTTTCAAAGAATAATGGGCAAATATTGTACAATCAAGGTTTGCAAAGCTCTTAGAGACTTGAAATGACAATTGAATACATTTTAATCCCACTTTGTAACATAACAAAATGTGGAAAAAGTCAACGGGTGTGAATACCTTCTGAAGGCACATATTATCCTGCCCAGGCATAATGTACTCAACTGATCAAATGGAAGACATTAGCCACATTATGAAACTACATCCCTGTTGATTTGCTTGACTGCCATTTTGATTTAGGCGAGGGGTCTGTTGTCCTTAAAATAACTGTCACATGTACATAATCCTTCCTAATACTGTATGAGTCAGTCTACTCTCATAGCCTCCATCCATCCATCTTTGACAAACTTTGAGCAGAGGCCATGCAGCCAACACTTTGGTATTTTTGTACTCGATCATTATTAGTACAGTACGTCTGCATCTGTGTTGTGATTCTCATTGTGAATTGGCACTAGCAGGTAAATCACCAGGCCTGCTGAAATCACCAGGACCACAAAACAGAGATGGGGCTGGTCTGTTCTGTTTATTATGATGTGCAGACAGTGTGTAAGCAGCTGATTGTTCAGAAGAGAATAAGGAGCAGAGCCAAGTTTCCACCAAGACTAATGCTTCCAAAAAGCTTTACGTAGTAGTAGCAGGTATTTC
Organism: Salvelinus alpinus; assembly: GCF_045679555.1. Taxonomy (NCBI): domain Eukaryota; kingdom Metazoa; phylum Chordata; class Actinopteri; order Salmoniformes; family Salmonidae; genus Salvelinus; species Salvelinus alpinus. Next base: position 34,713,515 of record NC_092091.1, on the reverse strand, counting down.
CCAGCACTGAAGCATATTTTGTCCCCAACTAGGATTCCTTAGCATCCCAGAGTACGAAAGTACAAGTTGTGCTCCAGCATTATGTGCGTGTTTTGTTGTGTTGTTTCTGAGGGTAAATAAATGCAAAGTTCTTCAAATTACTCGCAACGGCAGATATATAGTACTTTTGAGGAGATGGGAAATGTTGCCCATGCTACATCAATGGTCCGAGCGGTGCATTCTGGGCGATTCTGGCACAAGGAGCACTGTCCTTCAAGGAGTGAATGGGAGTCTATTGGGCGCTAGCTCAAAAACCTAACATTAGCATGAATTTCGTCAACAAGAAGTACATAAAAAAAATATTCTGAGATGTGAGATAATTAACTTACTATTTGTAGTATCGTATAGATTTGGAAACGTGACATTACATACTTTTAAGGAAAATAGGCACATTTCTCAACATACACTGACATTGAGAAGGGATTGCATTAAGATTAGTTTAGCAACTGCTTGACGCAGCATGACAACGTGAACGCGATTGGTCGACAGTCTGCTGGGTGGGGCGTTATGCATTCATTGCAATGTACACTGGACTAAAGAGGCAGACAAATAGGAAAAATGTGCTAGACCTTCCATTAAATGACACATTTCTCAAGGTAGGAATATCGCAAAAATATTATCAATGGCTCATTTCGAGAGAAGACATCCTCCTGAGTTATGACATCGATGCGATCAGTATTGAAATCTGACATGTATGCTAGATTTTTTCGCGATCTGAAAGTCATATTCCTATTAATTTCCAGTGTAGTGAGAGTGACTTTGTCACGGGGCTACGCCATACCGGCCGGATTTCTGACTGCTTGAATGCCAGTAACTCAGATACACATGAAAACATGAAATGACCTAGGGAATCGATAGAACATCACTCAGAGATGCACAAAAACAATATAACATTCAAAATGGGTGAACCTTCCCTTTAAAGCGACTGTGTACTGTACAACTTGGCAAACAATGCAGTGGTAGTAATGTCCAATGCATGGGATGGAACACAATGATCACTTAAAACCCTTTAAACACATTCCAAACCACTTCAAGCAATGCAAAATAACAACTTTTTGGACTTTGTAAAGTAGTTTACATGAGGGCCTCTGAAACAGTTTAGGTGAGGGCCATACCTTGGACAGTATAAATGCTAACAAATGGAGAATTTATCATGCACCTTGTTTGTAACATACAGCAGAGAGAAACAGCCATGAAGGTCTTTGTCAGATGAGGAGGGCCCACTGTCATTGAGATGATGAAACACCTTCATCTGCAATGTCATGGTTCTTAATATCTCAAGGATCATAGTCTCTTGCCACATATTGTTTATTTACCTTTCAATTTACTGTAATAACACATTACTTCTCATAAACCCCCTTGTCGTTAAAAACTGAAACTCACACCTTCCTTTCTCTATGTTATTCACTATGTAGAAAAAACACCTTAGAAATAAGACAGCAGATGTGTCTTTCAAATAAATAACAAAAGCATGAAGGAGCATCTAACCACAATGATGAAGAGACACACTATATTTACAGAAGTATGTGGACACCCATTCAAATGAGTGGATTTGGCTATTTCAGCCACACCCATGGTGATAGGTATATAAAATCAAGCACACAGCCATGCAATCTCTATAGACAAACATTGCCACTAGAATGGCCTTACTGAAGAGCTCAGTGACTTTCAACGTGGCACCGTCATAGGATGCCACCTTTCCAACAAGTCAGTTCGTCACATTTCTGCCCTGCTAGAGCTGCCCCGGTCAACTGTAAGTGCTGCTATTGTGAAGTGGAAAGGTCTAGGAGCAACAACGACTCAGCCACAAAGTGGTAGGCCACAGAGGCTCACAGAAATGGACTGCCAAGTCTGCTTTCGGTTACAACTCTCACCACCGAGTTCCAAACTGCCTCTGGAAGCAACGTCAGCACAATAACTGTTTATCGGGAGCTTCATGAAATCGGTTTCGATGGCCGAGCAGCCGCACACAAGCCTAAGTTCACCATGTGCAATGCCAAGCGTCGGCTGGAGTGGTGTAAAGCTCGCCGCCATTGGACTCTGGAGCAGTGGAAGTGCTCTCTGGAGTGATGAGTCATGCGTCACCATCTGGCAGTCCGATGGACGACCTCACTAATGCTCTTGTGGCTGAATGGAAGCAAGTCCCTGCAGTATTGTTCCAACATCTAGTGGAAAACCTTTCCAGAAGAGTGGATGCTGTTAATGCAGCTTAAGGGGGGACCAAATCCATATTAATGCAGATGATTTTGGAATGAGATGTTCGACAAGCAGCTGTCCACATAGTTTTGATCATGTAGCGTATCTTGTTATTGAAAAATAGTATTTTTGTACATTGAGAGGATTTTATGTACATTCAAGACCATCAGGTGTACTCAAACTCATCATGCTGTCACGTGATTTTCTTTGTGGTAATAGCCCTCTCACTACTTCCCATGTATATCTTTGAATAAGGTGTGTCAAGGGATCAAATTTAACACGTGTCATTTATTTGTTAATACTATTGCCACACAATTATAATTGTATACCACTTTTCATGGAATGGTTATGTTATACTTATGTTTAGCTGGTAAAACAATGTAGTAAGAAATCATGGAATCTTGAGACATTTCATCTGTACTGAGCTGTGAACTTGAACTCCTACAGTCCCAACATGTGTGTTTTGTACTTCTAACCCCTTTAAAACATTGTGTGTTACATACTTCCAGGTTATACCAATGGATTCATCTATTTCTTTTGCCTCCATTGATACCAACCATTAGTCTGTGTGATTAAGGGGGACCGAGCTAGTGTTTGTGAGACAAGGGTGATCCTGAAGGGGCCCAGTAAAAAGGACACGGTTTGAGCTACAAACTATTAAAAGCTATCTATGAAAAGTTACATAATAGTTGTTAGAAGGTAAGGGGTTCTTCTACATAGAAGATCATAGGAAATCCCAGGACATGGTGTCTATAATACTCTAATAAGCTCACATAGTTGCTGTCACACTCCAAATTTCACACAAATATCACTGACTAGTTGGATATTCATTTCCCAATGAGCATACTATTTCTGTACTTACAGCATTCATATAAATACATTTTTTACCAGGTTTTTGCTTTGGTGAACCTTCTTTTTTAAATTTACATTCATCAATTTAACTCATGAATGCAATTGTTTATGTCAAAATGTGTTGTGTTTTACTTGTAGCCCTGGTTGTCCGGAAAAGAAAATGGTAAAGCAATTCATAGTGAGTCTAATGTAGATAAATGAAAGTCAGATAAATGAAAAGCCAATTTTTGATCTAGAGACTTTTAGGGTTATAGCACCCCCTAGAATCGTATGATGCACCCATGCATCACACGGTGACATCATTTTGAATATTGAATAGCTCCCCATGTGTTCAAGCTAGAGACTTACCGTTTCTTGTAATGGCTGCAGCTCAATCCCCTCTTTCTGCCGATCTAAAGTTTGTGCCTATTCCATAAAAGGGCTTCTGAAGCGGCCTTTTTCACATGAGAAGATCCGGACAAGACAATTGTCACGAAATCGTCTGTAAAACCCAAACTGTGTGAGACAGAAACTAATAAGTCACCACCATCGAAAGATGAGACTCACGAATACTACAGTGTCGGTTGTTTGGCATCCACAAGCTGTACTGCAGTCGTCTGAACTCTCTGTTGCGAACCACTTCATTTTGAATTGATCTTCTCACAAAACCGACTGTCCAGACCGAACCTTTGGAGCTACAATTCAATGATTCAGGGGAATCATCTCAAGGTAAACCAGTACCGGGATGTAAAATGTGCAAAAAGTTCATAGAGGGTAAAATGTGCCATGAATAAAGTGACCAAACATGGGTCCCAAACATGTTGGGGTTGAGTTTTTTTTTGGCCCATAGAAATGCATTGAATAACACATTTGTACATGGTAAAACAAGACAGTCAAAAAATCAATCATGAGGACAAGGTTTTGACGTTTCTTATATCTGAGAGAAAATAGTAAAAATAAAGAAAAATCCTTGAATGAGGTAGGTGTGTCCAAACGTTTGACTGCTACTGTATGTCCATAATAAAATGCTGCTCTACCTTCTTAACAGCACTATCATGATTCCATATGTGTTATTTCGTAGTTTTCATGTCTTCACTATTATTCTACAATGTAGAAAATAGTAAAAAATAAAGATAATAAAGGGTGGGCTCTCTACTATGTATATATAGTATGGGGGGGTCAATATCTACTAGGCTAGCATATGGAATTGATATAAGACAGTCATAAAGTAAAAAAAAAAAAAAATCTAAATCAAATGGCTAAATTATAAACTTTATGACTGTCTTAAATCAGTTCCATATGCTAACCTAGTAGATATTGCGATCTAAGGGCTTACACATACAGGGGCAACCGCAAAGTGAAATGTTGTTTTTTAATTTAGTTGTTAATTGAGAATAAGCCAGAAGAGAGTGATTGACAATAAATATTTTGTCTGCAAATAATTTAATAATTTAATCGTGAACATTTTTTACAAGCATTGCAAAAGTCAGCATCCTAACAGTGACTGTGTAATAAATAGTACAACATTCTAATCTTAATTTATCAACATTGTATTGTGCTTTCTTTGTAAGCAATCAAAAAATATTCTGCATTAGAGAAGTAGGAGTTCAAAGTTCAATATACAAAGTGGGACATAGGCTACCCTTCTGTCTACAATTGCACTCACACAAATTAAACTCTACTTCATAATTGGTAATTATTCAATGACAGACAGTGTAAGAAGTCTTTAACTGCCTTGCAAATCTAAAGATTCAACCGCCGTTTGAAAAACTGGTTTGAATTTAGAGACGAAATGTGAATAGTATTAAGGACAGTATAGTATTTCGGGCCGGTATCCATTCTATGCGTGCTCTCTCCTTTGTTTCACTCCAGACCACGTACTTTAGTATTGCTAGTGAAAGTCCACCTTGCATCTCATATCTTATCACAGTATCATAGGCATCCTGTTGCGCACATACACACACAAACACACACACACACACAAACACACATACACTCTCTTCTCCATCTTTTTAGGACAGGAAGCACCTCCGGTTGAGTGGGGACTGCATGGTTGCTGACGTTGTGTTTCAGTTCGATCGTCATTCACTCTGTGATTCATTCACTGTCAAAGACGATCTAATCACCTATGATATGTCACTCCCAGAGTTACAGATAAGACAGCAGCATCCAGTGCAATCGCGGCGCTGTAGCATTCCTCATATCCTCTCTGCCTTTCCTTCTGCCTTTCTTTTTCTCTTGGCGAATCCCACTTGCAGTGTTTCAGGGTGTGGTCTTGTGTTGTGGCGACCATGGTTTGTAGGGACACAGGCCTGTCAGTCTCTCTATGCTTGGTCAGCCTTCCATCCTGTAGAACTCCAAACATTCCAGTTTCTGTTGTCATGTTTTCCTGTCGTCTAATCCGCTCCTATTAGCCCTTGACGGCGTCAGCGGCGAGGGAATCCAGGAGGGATCGGTAAATGTCTGAGCGCAGGAAGCGAGGGTACGAGTCTCTCTCCATCAGCCCATAGACAATCTTCTGGGCATCGTCAAAGCACTGGAGTGTAGGATTCTTCACGGCCCTCTTGATCTGCTCCCTCGTGTGGTAGTCAATGTTTATCTGGAACAAGAGCACGATTAATTTAGATTTACGAAGTACAGATGGATTTCATATAGCATGTTTGGAAATAAACATTTGAGGGGGGTTTATTAACCAGATGATGTTGATGAAATACATTGAAACATCAATGAGGTTACAAAGAGTTCAAATGCAGGTTTGTTTTCTGTAGAAATGTCACTGCAGCTATTTGAATCTGTAGCATGTAGCCATGTACTGTAATACTGTAACTATAACAGTCGTACCTCTTTAGGAGCCTCAGCCTTTATGAAATGCTCATAGATTTTTTTGGCCTTCGATGACATTCTGAATGAAGACTTGATTTTCTTGTACTCCTCACACGTCAGCCAGAACTCAATGTTCTCATCGCTGAATTCAGACTTCAGAAAGGTTCTGAAGGTCGCCAGTCCATCTGTGGGGAAGAATAAAAACACACCAAGACATGAAACAATTATACAGCCCCAAGCCTGGAAACACGTGCTGTTTTTGTTCAACATTTCTATCTTGCTGTTTTCAGTTAGATATTTTATCTAATTTAGCTATTTATCTTGAACTATTTTGATCGTTTGATAAAGTGAAACTCACATTTAGACTCGAGGAGTCTCTCCAGTGACTGAGACCATTGTTGGGTATCTTCTAAACTTAGCCTGCTAGGAAGAAAATGTGTGGTGATTACTCAACTAGAATCAAATCTGGGTAAAAATAAAACTGGTATTTGATGTGAGGGCAAAAGGGCACATAGAACCAACATAATTAGGAAACATTTATAGCCGCACATGGGTGCGTGTGTGTGTGCCTATGTGCGTGCCTGCTTTCTGAAGTTTCATTTGAATTCACACACACTACCACAGATGGACACTACAACATATATGGTATTTGATTTTGAACAATACAATATATGTAATATATGTTTTTATATACATTTAAAATCATATAATAATAATAACCATTAGGATCAACACAGAGTAACAGAGTAAGGAAGGGTAAGAATCCTGACCTCTCAGAGGTGGATGAATGTGAGAACATGCATTGCAGTCGGCACATAAAGTTCTTTCCCCTATGAAGAGAATAAAAGAACGGTCACGATCGACTCATAAAACAACGTATTCCATTGCTGTGTAAGGACATCTCAGTATGTAGTATCTTGGTAGAAGGTATTCACAGGTTTAGTAAAACATATGCAGTGCTTATATACAATGTGTGGCCTAAAGTATGTAGTATGACGCTAAAGCATTTGTACAAGCATTTTAGTATTTAGAAAGTATATGACACATCCATAGTATTACGAGAGTACATTGATAATATAGCCTAGTATTGACTAAATATACATAAGCTCCACAATACATTTTCCCGACATCGCCAGCTGTTGAGAGTATAAAAAAGCTATAAGCTACACTCACAAGTTCTTGTTCCTCCTCCTGTCGTCCTGCTCCATATTGAAGTGCTGTGTTTGTATCAGTGTCTCTGTGATGATTAGGCTGGGCATGTTTTAACTCCACACTCTCTGTCCCCTGCTGCTGCTCATGCTGGGGTGAATCACTCTCTGTATAGAGGGGTCTCCCTCCACCTCAGGCCTTTATATGCAGGGCTGGAAGGTGAAACACAGACTCAGCCCAGTGAACCGTAGCATGAGAGGAAGCCCCTACGCTCTCTCTCTATCTCTCTCTCTGTGACATGCGCTCTCTGTCTTTTTGCGACACTCTCTTTCAACCTCTCTGTGTCATGCTCTCTCGCCCTCTCTCTCTGGATACCCCTCTCTCTCTCGCGCATTCTCTCTCTCTTTGTCCGGTTTTCCAGGCAGCCTAACTGCTCCTCGTTCAAAGTGTGCTCTTTATGTCCACAATATTTTTGGTCTGGGCTGCTAAGATGCAAATGACAGAGACAGTGACAGTGATAGGCAAATCATGACCTTTGCTTGGTGTGTGTTTCGGTACCCTGTTGAAATGTCATTGGGATGTTTAATTTCTTATACTGTATCCAGCGGCAAGGTGTATCTTTACTAAATTATATGATGATTAAATCCAATATAGACAGTCCGTTGTTTAGTTTGTAGATTGTGGGTGTATAGCCTTTGCATACATTAGCCAGAGTCATATAGACACCTCATGGCCAATGTGACTATAGGCAGCAATGTCCAATGACCTGTCCCTTGTCATTCTGCACAGTAACTGATGTGGTTCTCCTCAACTTACCCAAAGATGGCCACAAGCAGTCAAGCACAACCAAGTGACACCAAAAAATGTCCACATACAGTTAATCTGCCTTGTGCCCTCAATTTCACACCACCACACAACTACCTTTACATCATACAGTAAAAACTGACCAGAGGTTTAAACGAACACACCACAATCACCTGTGTGGTTGACACCATAAATATGTAAAAAAAAAAAAATTGAATTACATTGTCCTCCAAGAGTTGCTGAATCTCCTTTCTACTTCTGCTTTACACCAATTCGAACAGTATCCATTATAGAAGTTCCTGAGTGACGGTATTGAGTAACTCAGACAGTATCAGAAATACACTGCACATTACTCACTTCCCCTCGGCTGTCATGGCAACCGTTTGTGACAAAGGAAAACAGCGTCAGACTCTGTGTGAAGGACAAAGTGGTGTGATGTTGTCGTGATGCAGGAGGGGCGAGATCTCTGTCATCTAGCAAGAATATCCCTTCATACCAACTATACTATTGACTTACCGAGCAAAAAATTGCAATAGAAGTTGCTATTGTCTGGTCTTCCCTCTACCCAATAGTCCTCTTTGAAAATATCAACTCTCACATAAAACCTTCCCTTTGAAGACTGCTTTAAGTATTTAGTATTTTATTAGGATCCCCATTAGCTGTTGCTGAAGCATCAGCTACTCTTCCTGGGGTCTATTTATAACCTGGTATGTAGTAAAAACATTGAGTTCATCTCATAATCATTGAGCAATGCTCAATTGAAGATCATGCTGTACTAGCCTCCAGACATTTGTCCATAGTGTGCCATGCTGATGCCAAAAGTCATCACAGAACAGTTGTTCCTTGGTGATGAGATTACTTCCCTAACAAGGGGACACATTCAGGCCAATTTGCCATGCATCAGAGCATCCACTGACTCCAATCCACTGGTGGGAGTTCTGGGTCAAACTCACAGTTATTCTTAGAGCCGTCCAGATTACCTTTTTAAGACAACTTTGAGAAATAGAGCCATCTACAGAGTGGGATGAACGGTGACAGGGCAACATTTTTCCAGCTTCAATACATCGTCGCAAGGTGGGCTCTGGGCAATTAGCTGAGACAGCTGACATGTGATCACAACAGACTTACAGTCAGTAGGCTGTGGAAAATTATTTTCTCAGATTTTCCCTGCCCACCGCCCGACCACACACGATTACTCAGTGTCACAGGACAAATTAAAGATAACCCTTCACTCTGACAACATTTACATCCTGACTTATGGAAGTATACTGTATATTTAAACTGACAGGGTCCATCCATGCTATATTAGTATTAAGAGTTAAATGAATAACAGGTATTCATGTTTCATATTGCTGACAGATCCATATCATGGGTGTCAAATAAGCATGAAATGAAAAAACAGATTTTTTCCTTTGCCGAAACAAATAACACTTTATTAATGGAATACTTAAAAGCCTTTTAGTTCTGCATTTCTGTAACCATACAAAACTCATTTCTGTAACCATTTGTAAAGTGGTTGTTCCACTGGATATCATAAGGTGAATGCACCAATTTGTAAGTCGCTCTGGATAAGAGCGTCTGCTAAATGACTTAAATGTAAATGTAAGTCCTTCCATTTAGACATTCTGTACCTTCTGTTCTTACCTAAAACTATTCCCTAGACGCACATGTTTTTACACCAACGCCACTTTTGATGCATCAGTCAGTCTAGATGTTTGAATAAATGTACTGTTTAGCACTCTGAATCATTGACACTACTCATCACCACACATCACTCAATGCTTCTCCATACTCTATACTCATTTCTTCTTCTTCTCCAATTCATAAGTAATTTCCTGTGGTCATTATGTGTCACTTCCTGTGGGGATCTTCCAGTTCTATCCTCAGGATCTATAGTCTCATGTTTCCATGACTCGTTTGGAATCCTCCTTGTTTGGACTTGGTGAATCTTGATTCACAAACTCTTGACCCCTAACCTCTACCAGAAGGTCCTGGCTTGCGTCTGAGCCCCAGGTAGGCGTCTGACCTGAGAAACCTGGAGTACGAGTCGCTCTCCATCAGTTTGTACACGTGTCTCACTGCCTCGTCAAAGCAGCACAGAGCAGGAGCTTTCATGGACCTGTTGATCTTCTCGTGGATGTGGTGGTCAACGTTGATCTGTAGGGGGGAAACATAAACCATTACAATGAGTGCCAAGGGAAAGTTCTAATGATAGGCTAAGTTATCTTTGAAATAGTCCATTTCCCACATCAGCAAAGTACATGGAATTACATAGTCACACCTTAGGAATTATAGCTATATCTGCTACTTTAGCTTATATTATGTTAGTGTTTTGGATAACTGCATCCAGATACTGCCAAGGTGAATGCTGATGCATAGCCTGACTAACTGACCTCTCTCTGGGCCTGGGGATGGAGGAACTCCTGGTAGATCTCTGTTGCTTTCCAGGACAGGTCAGCCGGTGAGGTGGTCTTTCTGTAGTCTCTGCATGCTAGCCAAAATTCAATATTCTCCTCACTGAATTCGGACCGCAGGAAAGCTCGGAAGGCTGCAAGGCCCCCTGGGGGATTATTAATGCTAAAGTCAGAAGGTGGTCTAATCAGACTGTACTATTGATGATAATGAATGTACTCTGGGCCAACATAGTTAAAACAGTTGTCATTACTTTCGTCCTTCAACAAGGTCTCAAGAGTTGGCTGGATTCTTCTATTGTCCTCTGGACTTAAAAAGATTGAAAAAAATGAGGCGGATTATATGTGTTTTGTAAGTCAATATTACTAGGTAAACTATTTGACATGTTATTGTTGTGAAATAGTCTCCACTGTTGCCATACTTACTTGATTTTTGTAGAAAAGGACTCATCATTTATCTTTTGTGCCAGAATACACTGGATGTCTTTTTTCTGTCTTTTTCTGCTTAGAAGGATATCGATCCTGTGGAAGTAGTATGCATTATCATCCGATCTATTATGATAACACAAATGTATCATGAACTGCCTATAAAGGTCCCTTTCCTAGATCATTTAACTTACCTTATTCTCTGTGTTCTATTTTGCGGTATATCCTTCAATTCATAGATCCGAATCTTTGAAAATAATAGGTTGGGCATCTTCACATCATTGACAGCGATTCCTCCTAGGAATTAGATGTAGACCGTATGGTCTTAGTAAACATTCCAGGCCCATCCTGGGCAGGTATTTAGCATCTCAAGAGAGGTGTGTTATGGTGACGTTTGCGGTGTGCTGGTGCAGGCCCCTAGATGCCTTGGCACAGCTTACCGAAACTCCCCTAGGACGTAACATCTTTGACTCATGGATATTTACATTCCTGTAAAATTCCTATTACACATTTTTCCCCAATTTTTTATTTTTTGAGAAATATTTCCTAATATTTAGGATATATACAGATATATTACAATAGCACACTTTATGAAGACACATCTTATAGATTAAACACGATAATATTCCCTCTGAAGACATTGCATGTTAAGGAGCAGATGTTAAGAGAGAAGTGTCTGTCTGCCCACCTTAATATAATCTTCAGTGTTTACTCACAGCTACACTCTTTCACAAGTCTATTTCCTGAGAACATCTTTCATTTACTGTGAATAGTAAAAAGAGAAATCACATAGGAGGGCAAATAATATGTAATGGGGAAAGGAGGCATGGCAATATATTTCCTCTCAAATATCTGAATGGGTAGGCATTAGTTACACTGTTGTACTGTTAACATGTGCGCATAACACGCATGCGGGCAGATGCACGCACGCACACACACACACACCCACAAACTCACTTACTCACTCATTCATTCATTCATTCATTCATTCAATCAATCAAATCTAGTTTTGCATTTATAGCTTTTTTTACATCAGCAGATGTCACAAAGTGCTTATACAGCAACCCACACTAAAACCCCAAACAGCAAGCAATGCAGATGTAGAAGCACGGTGGCTAGAAAAACTCCCTAGAAAGGAAGAAACCTAGAGAGGAACCCGGCTCGGAGGGGTGGCCAGTCCTATTCTCACACACACACACACACACACACACACACACACACACACACACACACACACACACACACACACACACACACACACACACACACACACACACACACACACACACACACACACACACACACACACACCAAGACTTGTAATGTCATCACTGTGTTCCAATGGCACGTTGTGTTAGTTAATCCAAGTTTATCATTTTAAAAGGGTAATTGATCATTAGAAAACCCTTTTGCAATTATGTTAGCACAGCTGAAAACTGTTGTTCTGATTAAAACGTATTGTTTTCACTTTGGAAAAATGGATATCGATCCCCCGGTACACAACTGAGCAAGAGGACAAGTACATTAGAGTGTTTAGTTTGAGAAACAGACGCCTCACAAGTCCTCAACTGGCAGGTTTATTAAATAGTACCTGCAAAACACCAATCTCAACGTCAACAGTGAAGAGGCGACTCCAGGATGCTGGCCTCATGCAGCGCGACACATCTCCTTCTCATAGAATTGATCAGGATGTTAATCGTGGCCTGTGGAATGTTGTCCCACTCCTCTTCAATGGCTGTGCGAAGTTGCTGGTTATTGGCGGGAACCGGAACACACTGTCGTACACGTCCATCCAGAGCATCCCAAACATGCTCAATGGGTGACATGTCTGGTGAGTATGCAGGCCATGGAAGAACTGGGACATTTTCAGTTTCCAGGAATTGTGTACAGATCCTTGCGATATGGGGCCGTGCATTATTATGCTGAAACATGAGGTGATGGCGGCGGATTAATGGCACGACAATGGGCACATAGATGAGCTTCCCTGTGGTGGTTTCTGACAGTTTGTGCAGAAATTCTTTGGTTGTGCAAACCCACATTTTCATCAGCTGTCTGGGTGGTTGGTTTCAGATGACCCCGCAGGTGAAGAAGCCGGATGTGGATGTCCTGGGCTGGCAAGGTTACACGTGGTCTGCGGTTGTGAGGCCGGTTGGACGTACTGCCAAATTCTCCAAAACGACATTGGAGAGGGCTTATGGTAGAGAAATGAACATTCAATTCTCTGGCAACAGCTCTGGTGGACATTCCTGAGGTCAGCATTGCATGCTCCCTCAAAACATAAGACATCTGTGGTATTGTGTTATGTGACAAAACTTCACATTTTAGAGTGACCTTTTATTGTCCCCTGCACAATTTAATCAGCTTCTTGATACGCCACACCTGTCAGGTGGATTGATTATTTTGGCAAAGTAGAAATGCTCATTAACATGGATGTAATGTGTGCATTATGTGTGCATTAAACTGGTGTGAAGTAAGCTTTCTGTGCATATTTCTGGGATCTTTTATTTCAGCTCATGAAACATGGGACCAACACATTACATGTTGCTTTCATATTTTTGTTCTATATACAAAGACTCTGTGTGTTTTTTTGTTTTTCTCCCCAAATCAAATCAGTTTAGCAGCTATAATAGCAGGTGCTTCATTTTGAAGATTGGGTAGCAGGGTGGAAAAGATCACTGTGGGTGATCCAGATGCTCATCCAAGGTCTATTGATGTGATTTAACGAAACAGAAGTAATTGTGCTTTCCCCTGTTAGTTTTGACATTATTCTATTTCCATTCACTCTCTTTGTCCTGGTGTATGTAACGGAACTGAAGTTGAGGATGGGAAGGAGGCCACCAACACATGGAGCATTGTGCTCAAGCTAAATTGATCAATCAATCAATAATCAACATATAATCAACTAATGAACAACCCCTTTATTAGCTGACTCAGGTGTTTGTGCTGTGCTGGAACAAATGCCTGCAGACACATCGGAATTCTATTGGAGGATAGAACACTGTATTGTAGTGTCTGTGAGGTCTGAAGGGTGGGGCTACAAGTTTTTGATGATTTCATCACAGGATGTGTATCGACCAGTCAGTCATGATGTTGCATCATAGGATGCAGACTTGTAGTCCAAAGCAAACATGACTGAAAGTAAATGATTAATACTGTAAATGGGTCCATCTGTATTTTTACCCTCACTTGGACTTCAGTCAAATGTTTTGATTATTTTACATTCAAAGTCAACATCTTCTTCACTGAATTATTTACTTCACATATAAAAGTTAGTTATCACAACTAAATGTCATTAAAATTACCATTATTTATATTTGTAGACTATGGCCTCAAGGTTAAACCCTGACGGAATGATCTTACTTGTGAAAGCTGATGGGACATTCCTAAATGTATAGCGGAAGTATGCTGTGCCATTGTATCTACCAGGAAAGAAAGACCCTCAATGAGCAGCTAACCCTCTCCCTGCCTCTCTCTCTCTCTCTGAAGTGGAGCCTCAGCCTATGACTCCAATTAGAAGCTCTTTAAACAGCTGGCTAATTTAATTTAGTGGTAATTCAATGATAATGAGATGGTGTGGTACCAAGAAAGAGGTCCTAGATGTGGTTGATAAAATATTATTTTGGTTTACACAGAATGCACTCAAATAGGGCCTCCCGGGTGGCGCAGTGGTCTAGGGCGCAGTGGCCACCAGAGTCTCTGGGTACGCGCCCAGGCTCTGTCGCAGCCGGCCGCGACCGGGAGGTCCGTGGGGCGACGCACAATTGGCATAGCGTCATCCGGGTTAGGGAGGGTTTGGCCATTAGGTATATCCTTGTCTCATCGCGCTCCAGCGACTCCTGTGGCGGGCCGGGCGCAGTGCGCGCTAACCAAGAGGGCCAGGTACACGGTGTTTCCTCCGACACATTGGTGCGGCTGGCTTCCGGGTTGGAGGCGCGCTGTGTTAAGAAGCAGTGCGGCTTGGTTGGGTTGTGCTTCGGAGGACGCATGGCTTTCGACCTTCGTCTCTCCCGAGCCCGTACGGGAGTTGTAGCGATGAGACAAGATAGTAATTACTAGCGATTGGATACCACGAAAATTGGGGAGAAAATGGGAGAAAAAAAATAAATTAAAAAAATAAAAAAATAAATAAAGAATGCACTCAAATCAACTTGCACCTAACCACCTCTGATATGACTGCAAACATAACTTTTCTCACACTCATGAGTGAACTAACGCCTCAGGATGTCAATGTCACCATTTATTTCCTCCAATTACACTTTTTTTGGCAATCCCTATTGCAAAAGTGCTACTGATTTTAGCTCATTTAAGCAACATAGCATAAATTGTGAAATTCAGTATTTCAATATTGCAAACAAACAGAAAGAAGACTGTCTTGCCTCAGTTCTGAGTTATTTTGATTCTTCTTCTTACTGTTCTTACTGTTGTCAATAATATCTGACCTACTAGCAGGAGTTGTTGCAGTGCACAAGCACCTCGTATTTAGCAAACAAATTATATTTACAATAATAACTATTTACATAGTGTTAGAACAGGAGGGCAGACTACTATTGTGTTACAACATGGAGGTACAGTAGACAATGTGAAGAGCCCTATTATCAGATAAGCATTGTAGCTATATTGGGAAAATGTGCAAATATGTCGAGGACAATCTCATCTAAGGGGTGCCAATTATATTGTCGAACTACGCAAAGCAACATTACAATGACTGTGTGCTGCTGATGCTTTATTGTCGTATAAAGCATGTGGACATGCACACGCTTCCTATTCTGCTGTCTCTCATGACATACACACCAAGGATAGTTGAGGTAATTACAGTTTACTGATGCAGGACACTGTAGGTGCATCTCAATAGTCTAAAGTGGCTTCCTGTTCTCCTTCTTTCCTTTACCTGCAATCGGAAACCTGGTGGAGTGAAAGCAATATGGTGGATGTCAGCTAAGAATTTGCTTCCAGTTCATAGGTGGCAGTACATATAGAGGAAAGGAAGCAAGTTAAGACTATTGAGAATCAGCCTCCATGCTCTGAGCGAAAGCTGAGAGGATGAGGGGACTGATCTCTCAGATAATTTGCCTGAACTTGCCTTTCAGGAGAGAGTGATATCCTGTCGCACAGAGCTGGAGACAACAGAAGCAGAAACCAGTTGGGCTTGGTTTCAGTACAACTCCTGTCTATTGAGTTGGACATCTATGGGTTTCTTAATGCTCAACTTAATTCAATTTGATTCCAAGTATGGGTTGGCGGCAAACATTTGATAATAACTGGCATCTAACTTAGAAATTGGAAAAGAGGGAGTGGTGCATGAGGAAATAAGAAGCTAAAAGTGTGTGTCTGTGCACGTACGTGTGAGTATGAGTGTGTAGGGGGTGCTAGAGAGCTGGCACCCATTGTCAGGGCTTCAGAGTGTTGGAATGAGGGGCACCATTCTCCACAGCTCTGAGGACAGTGTGGGAGTCTGTGTTGCAAGTAATTTAGTGAAACCCTCGCAAACTTCCTCTGAACTGAGGTGGAAGTGAAACGGCTTGGCATCCAGGAAAACACAGGGGCTTCAGGCAGAAGTCAGACTGACAGTTTCACATTGTGTGGTTTCTGAAATCCCCTCAGAGAAAAACCAGCTCAGGCATTACGCTCCAAATCCTCATGTGTGCCTGGTTGACTTGGTTGCAAGAGACTTTAATTACTTGTTCACATAAGTGAAAGAAGTTTATGCAATGGCATTATTCAAAGATACAGGTCCCTGTTCAATGTTTAGGTGAAGACAAAAATCTAAATTTAAGTTGTTCCATGATTTATTTGGTCATGAAGTTGAATTTGTGTTGGAAACTTGACTTTAGATTAATCATTGTACTGAAAAGTTTGAAACATAAGATAAATTGTAGCTGCTGTAACAGGGCAGAAACGTGCACTTGCAATGTTGTCTTTGTTGCCATCTAGTGGAATTAATAAGAAACCGAGAGATGTACTGTACTGTACATTCAGTAGCAGCGTACTGCTGAGAACAGAGAACATATGATTCACAAAAATAGACAAAAATCTAATCTAACTTTCCTCAGATACTCACTGACCAAACAAACCTGCAAACCTTTCATCATAGTCAATCCAAACAGATCAGTAACAAAGCAGCATATGCAGTGAGGGAATCAGAGGTGAAGTTGGTGTGTGTGTGAGCACAAGCATGTGTTCAGACTGGAGTGTTCAGAAAGAACTGGGGATAAGGCAGGGGTTGGAACCAAAATGACTTTCCAATCACTTTGTTCTGAACAGAACCTGAATTTTTTTCCATCTCGTTACACTGTTCCGACCAGCAAAAAGTAACAGTTTATATTGTTATTTTCTGTTCCTTTTTTTAAGCCTGTGAAATCAACTATTTTTTTACATTTAGCTTATTAAATTACTTCATCAATCAGTGCGGATAGAGCAGACAAGCTAGTTATTTACATGCGTGATGGATAGACAAGTGTAGCCTATGGCGCAGATGCGACTGAAATGTTGTGGGTGGGGGAGGGGGAGAGATCCAGAGAGGGTTGGGGAGGAGGCTTGAAGTGCTGGTTATCGTGTTATGCCATGCATTATAGGTACTAGGAGGAGCGGCTTATATAGAGGAACTTTGAATGTCCTTTGAGCTAGCTAGCTAACAAGCTTGTTTGTGCAGAACAGCACCAGACTTAAAAACACTTCTTACCCTTTTGTAGTTAATAAATCCAACTTGAAACGTGATAACTAGACCTATAGTATCCTTAACTAGCATTGGAAAAAGTGAATCCACTCTTCTCAAGCTAATTAAATATCACTCTCCCTGTCTTCTGAATCAAGCTTGTAACATCAGTACAGTAGCCTATGCTTCGGAGTGGGGAGGGGCAGGTAGCCCAAATACGCACAGGAAAAAAATGTCAGCTTGCAGGCAGATACTGGAATAAGTTTCTGCTTGAGGTAGTGAAAACTTTGCATATAGGCGCTTTGTTGTGTTTTGTTGTGGGACTAGAAAAAAATGCCTGGAATGTAAAATAATGGTATTAACCGGTTGCCATGGTTTTAAAATAATGTTTATGTTCCTTGAAATTTTTTGTTATTTTCCAGTTTTCTGTTCTGTTCCCTGAACCGGTTCCAACCCCTGGGATAAGGTACATTCCCAGATAATGTAAGAAACCCATTTCTAAACCTTTAAAGCTTGGTTTAAGGTTGCTGGAAGCTGTACTACAGGAGCTAAGCTGTGAAAGAAACCCAGTCAGGACCAGGGACAATTTGTGGGACTCAGCAGAGTCCCAGACACCTAATCTCCCTTCCTCCGTGAGCTACTTTGCCAGACACAAAGTCCTAGGGAGTAATCTCCTCCTCCGCAGCCCAGAGTAGTCCTACCTGCTGGGGCCTCGCCACCTCCCTCCCTCCCTCCCCTCCCTGCCTGCCTCCCAACTCAGCACCCAGTCCTCACAGGGGTCCATCAGAATAGTGACGGAATGGAATAAGATTGCTGCCTTCTCACAAATAGGAAGGAGGGCGTTAGTCCTTCACACACATGCACGCACACACACACACCGAGAGAGATGGTAGAGAGCATTTCAAAACTATACTTCTTCCCAATGTCCCCAGCCCTCTTCCAATCCAGAGGGATCTGTGGTTTGGATGGCATGAAGCCTCTAGTCATGTTGTGAGATTTCACACACAATGTTGTTGTCTGTCCCTACCTGCTCTATGTTGTTTAAATAAGCAGGGTATAAAGGAATAAACACAGAAAAGTGTTTTTCTGTGTAATGCCAACTTGAGCTAGGCTACCGAACATGAATTCACGATAAACCTGGAACTTGAAGAAATGTTTCTTTGTTTCCAGGTACAGAACGCAGTGTTATTGTATTTTCTTTAGGCCCAAACAATGCCCTGTCCTATTATTGTGTTTATGTGGCTTGAGAATCTTTGTATTGGTTCAGGCACATTTGTATTGTCATCCCAGGAAAAGGAGACAGAGGAAGACAGAGGAACAGATTATTTGAATGTAATAGTATGTTTCGTAGAGGCAGACACCTAAATCCCTGCTGTATCCCTGCCTGGTGGAGTATTATGTTGATTTACTGCTGTGTTACAGGTCTCATCCCAGATTCATCACCCAACTGTCTTATTAACACTGTCTTCAAGTTTCATATCCCAAATGTCAGATGCTGTCTTGGTTGGAGAACTTTCCAGTCCTCTGTAGTGAGACAGAAACACACACACACACACACACACACACACACACACACACACACACACACACACACACACACAGACAGACAGACAGACAGACAGACAGACAGACAGACAGACAGACAGACAGACAGACAGACAGACAGACAGACAGACAGACAGACAGACAGACAGACAGACAGACAGACAGACAGACAGACAGACAGACAGACAGACAGACAGACAGACAGACAGACAGACAGACAGACAGACAGACAGACAGACAGACAGACAGACAGACAGACAGACAGACAGACAGACAGACAGACAGACAGACAGACAGACAGACAGACAGACAGACAGACAGACAGACAGACAGACAGACAGACAGACAGACAGACAGAAACAAATTGGTCACATTGTTGAACCTCCTGCCTTTTGGCAGAAACATTAGCATCAAATTGTCCCAATGTGTTCCTGGAAAGGCAACACTATTCCACATACTAATCCTAACTCTACTTACTTTCATCCATCTGTAAAACAGAAATCCACATCCCATCCCAGAGCTAATGATTACAGTACATCTGATTCAGACAGCTTTGTGGAGACAGGGCTTTAATGTATTATGGCCAATTGGAAAGATGTCCATGTGCACATACAGCTGGAACAGTGATTAGATTTGTTGATATGAAAAGTATACTAAAAACTGCCACAGCTTTTGGAGAGAGGAAGACGTCAGGGGGCCGTATAGGAAGACATAGTGACAGTAGTAAGACTACAGTCCAGGACCTAACAGGCTGTGTTAGTCTCAGTATTCCTTGCTGTTTCCTCTCAGCATGATACAGCCTCCTGCAGAGAGTGATGTATACCAGCAACACATGTAGTAGATTTGGCCAGAAACACAATTAAAGTTCCCATTTGTGTGTGGGTGCGTGCATGCATGTGTAACTCACTGAGAGAACACTGATGTGTAACTCAAGTGAGCATGATATTGTATCCCAGAGCAGGTTTGTACATGCTACACTTGCATGTATCCACGTTTACTAGTGGAAGACGCCAGGTGTGTATCCTTGCAGGGGGTCTGTGTGCAAAAAGGGGAATGTCATGGGTGTTATACTGTGGGAAGGTGGTTGATGCTTCTCCAGTACATAGACTCCTGCTGGGGAGAGACTATACACCTGAACTGGTGTTAGACATAGCACTATATTAGATTAATGTAGACAACATGAAATCACGTTGTACAATGTGTGAAAACAGAAGGGAAAAGCAGAGGGGGAGAAAGAGAGAGAGAGATGTCTCAAACGATGGCCCATTGGCCTGGTGGCCTAGGGAGCAGAGTGTTTGGGGTTGGTCTGGTTATGAGAGATAAAGAGGAACAACATGAGGGTACGACTGAGAGACAGAGACTACGACCTCAGTTGATGCTGCACTGATTGTGTTGGCTTGGCCTTTTGAATTGCAATTACACATGCACACACACAAATGCACACACACGCACACAAAATTGCATTGGTTGGCCTGTTGAATTCCTGTCATAGACAGAAACAACACAGAAATGAACAAATCAACAGAAATGTTGTCTTGTACATTAATGGCAAGTCTGACATATCCTAATTTACATAGACAGCGGGAAAATACCATAAATAATTACAGCTCATGTGCAAAGTAACAATCAATGGATAACCAATGGATAATACTAACCTTGTAAAAAATAATACAAGTTATAAAACATACATAATACGCTACACTGTAAATAAAGTCTTTATAGTATAAAATGTTTAATCATATCTATAATTGTAGCATTTTTATATGGATAGATTATCCCGCCTTACAATAATAGAACACGATTGGGAGCCACTAAGCTAGATGATGAATTATCATTAGAGAGACTGCTGAGCATGAGCCCTGTGTTTTGTGCTCCAGCCCAAAGTTAAACCACGCTGAACTAACATGGACAGGTAGTTAGAGAAGAGAGAGTTGAATCACTGTCAGCCCACAGCCTGATGGTTGTAGACAGGTATTATTCTTCACCTGGTCCTGGAACCTCAGCTGGCGTCTGATGGTTCTAAAAGAGCCTGATAGATTTCAGATTTCAGGAATCTGGGATAACTGTCCTTTTTCATCAGCTTGTATATCACTCTCTGTGCCTTGTCGAAGCAGCTCAGGGTCGGCTGAGACATGCTGTTTGTAATCTCCTGCCTGGTCTCACAGTCGATGTTTATCTGGAATTGAGTAATGAATGAAACATTGTCTTTGTGAAACCATTATGTTGGACAGAGAAAGGGGGAGATAGAGAGAAAGACCGAGAGACAGCTACAGGGAGAGAGCTAGAGAGAGAAAATGAAAGAAAGACAGAAAGAAAGATGATGAAGTTACACCAAAAGAGATGTTCCATCTGATGTCTCTATGCACCTGTCTGGGGGCGTCGACCTGTACAAACTCTGTGTAGATTCTCTTCGCTGCTTCAGCCATCTCAGTGTTGGAGGTGATGGTCTTGTACTCCTCACAGACCAGCCAGAACAAGATGTTCTCCTCGCTGTACTCTGTCTTCAGGAACTCTCTGAAGGCCAACTGCCCTGCTACACAGTAGAGACAGAAAAAGGAGAAGGGTGTGAAATTAGAATTACAGACAGAATCACACTCACATTCACACAGGCAGGCACACACATGTGAGCATGGCCACTGCCCATGACCTGCAGGTTTAGAGAGAGAGTAGGCTGGCCCACGAAGTTGTCAAACTGGTTTAGTTTGAGTGAGTCCCTAAATGACAGAGACTTATTAAAGGAATATGTTTGCTCAAGCACAACAACAGATGTTCTGGGTTTCCATTTTAAAATGGTCCTCTACTGTTATTTTGCAACCTCCAATGCTGTTACAGTAAATTAATATACAACAGAATAAGGGTGTTAAATGTACAATGCCCAAAAAACATTACAGTTGTTTTACATGTGAGTGAGTCATTATTTTAGATGTCATATGGGAATAGTTGTCCTTTGTGTCCTGTAACCTACTGTAGCCTTCTCAAAATGCTTAGCTTACTTAAAGATCTGTGCAGCTGTGCCAATTGTTATTAGTCTTTTGGGAACACAAACAAACAACAAACTGCGTGATCCAACATTACTCACACTAATTGCATTACATAAATCACAGCTGGAGAACTGACTTAAATCGACACAAGACAAAATATGTACAATGGCAGCCAGCTTGTCCCCCCTATTCCAAGGACTTCAGACTTATACTGGCACCACTTCTCTGCACTTGCTTTGGTAGGACTGTATCAACAGTATCAGTAGAGAAAGAGAGAGAGAGTAAAGAAGAGTACATTGTCTTACTTTTACACTCCAGAAGTTTTTTGAGGGACTGTCGCCATGACACAACTTCATCGCTCGGGGGCTTGGGGGCCCTACAGAAACAACAAAAAAGCCTAGAGACTCTTAATTGATTGTTGTTGATGATGAATGTGATATTGATGATGATGATGATGATGTTCCAATGGTTTACATTTAAGCAGAACATGATGTTGACTTACTTCCTGTCCATGCCCCTGTGCCTGATATTCGACCGAACATGAGAGATGGAGGATGGAAACAGCTGATCTAAAATGAGAGATAGACAGAGAAATAAGAGAGAGAGAGAGAAAGAGAGAGAGGGAGAGAGAGAAAGACGGGGGGAGAGAGAGACAGAAAGAGAGAGAGACACAGAGAGAGAGACGGAGAGAGAGAGGCAACAGAGCACAGGAAGCCCGTCTAGTCAAAGATGTTTTTGTGCCAAAAAATGCAGAAGCAGAACAGCAACCGGACAGTATCGCTATGAATTATGGGACGGAAAAAGAAAACCTCTAAACTTCAGCTGACAGAATCTGCTGATGTTTCAGAAGACACTGATCATCCATTATGATTATTGATTCATTAATAGATAACAAGTATTACTCCGAAATCAGTAATCAACAGTTTGCTACGGAAGTAAGGAGTATTCCCCATGTCAAAATAGTTTAAAACAAGCAATAATCTGTCATGTTTGACCATTTATCAGTGATCAGTGTTCTGTATCAGACTCACGATATATGAACTACTAATCACTTACAATGAAGCATAATTCCTTTGTGCTTAGAAATGCAAACAAAAGCAGCAAAACAATTTAGGTCAGCCAGTTGATGTTCAGTACAGAATTAAAGGAATGTGAAAGGAACGGTCCCAACCCAAGGTTTTCTCTATTTCTCTATACAGGAAAATAAAAGTATAAAGCTCATACTTACAATGTATATATATAGTTATCCAAAATCCCTTCAAAATCCCTGAAAATGAGTTTGTACTCCTGAAAAATTAGCACTGGTCGAAATGCTCAACAACGTCTGATTTTTTTCCTACTTCTAGTTGGACTTCCCTATTCTATTCCCCCGTTTGCTATTCCCCTCTGGCTAAAACACACAAGTATCCACATGTTGGGCTGGGAGGAGGATTGGCAGATGGGAGGGTTAAGAGGTGATTCAGAGATTTTACTGTGCATTTTGGAATTCCCAGGGTGGGAATCAAGGAAGCTTGAAAAATCTGAGAGATGTTCGACTCAGTTCAACGATAAACCATTTGCCCATCACTCTCCCATGAAGACAGGCAGCAGAGGAGGGGGTAAGAAGGAGGAAGAAAGGAAGGAAGGAGTGAGGGAGACAGGGGGGGACACACATACCGTCGTCCCCCAGTTACGAGGGCTATGAAAATGACTGATGACAGAACAACTGGCAGTGTAGTGAGCAAGGGGGACAAGCGACAGCTTTGGGGACAGACGCAGCGGAGTGTCTCTACCTGTCCACCCCTCTCGGCAGATTTGTGAGCCCTCGATGAGACGCTGTGGGAGAATGAGAACAGGTGCTATAAAAACACTGCTTCTGTGACTGCTGCAGCTGGAAACCTGACTACACAAACAAAACCTGTCAGATATGAGCCTGTGTTTCATGTTGCACAGGCTAACATTATCATTCCTTCTCATGAGCCTCTGTGCCATGTGCCACAATGTATGCAGGCATTTCTACAGCCCAGCACTTACACACCTGATTCAACTAACCGTGGACAATGTTTAAGACCATGTATTAGGTGGATAGTGTTTGAATCAGGTATGTTACAAAAGCCTTTACACACATGCTGGCCTCCATGGTCATGATTTGCCATGCTTCTTCTATGTGGTTTCCCCCAGCCTTTCACTTGGTCTGTGTCCAGGAGCAGACATAAAACCCATCTTAGCCCTTTTCCTATTTGTCATGTATTTGTCATGCATTAATTCCCTCTGAACTATGGCCATGGCTTTGCTGTGTACAAGGGCAGGTGGAGGCCAATTTATCCATTGGGCTCAGTGCCTCTGCCAAGCTGAATGAAACAGCCATTCATCTTCCAGCCAACCTCCCTCTATTCATCCATTCACAAGGTGAGAACACTCTGTCCTGTTGAGGCTTGTGATGAAATAATTTCTTTACCTTTATTTATTGACCTTCATCCCACCAGGTTATGTATTTGAGAGTACATTACTCCTATGCAACAATGACCAGGGGAAAGGTTGCAGTGGAAGGAGAGCAGAGATGTTGAGTAAAGGGGAAGGGTTGCACTGGAGATGAGAGGTGGTCCAGCTGGGAATTATTCAGGTACATGAGTGATAAATGATGCCTGTAAAATATGCAACATCTACGCCCTTGAAGCAGACTTCTTCAGTAGATAATGTATGTTTTACAACACTGCGTCAAGTTATTCAAGATTTCTTAATGAGCTACAAAGATTTCACAAGTGTAAATGACACCTTAGGTAAACAGTGTGTAAACTTATATTGCAGAGGCAACATAGACTCCCTGAAGTAGTTTGACTCAGCTCAACTCCTGATTTGAATAACCACCACTGCTCTCCATGTGTTCTGAATCAAACCTGTGGAGGACTTATTTATATAAGAAGAAGAAAATAACATTCCACTGATTTTCAATCAAATCTCTCTATTCACTCAAATCCATTCTCTAGTGGGAGAAAATGAGAGACAGAGAAGGATGGAAAAACAGAGAGAAACAGAAAGAGATGGAGAGAGCGGATACGAACAATAGATTTTAATATAATTATTATTTCTTAAAGGTCCAATGCAGCCGATTTTATCTCAATATCAAATCATTTCTGGGTAACAATGAAATACCTTACTGTGATTGTTTTCAATGAAAATGAGCAATTTCTCAAACAATAATTTTGCTAGGACTGTCTGGGAGTAGTCTGAGTGGAGAGGGGAACTAGCTGTTATTGGTAGAGAGGTTTGGAACTCTCCTTCTTATTGGCTGATTAAATAATTGATGTCACCAGGCAGGCCTAAACTGCATCCCATCAAAACAGGTAGAAATTTCATGTGGTCTTTTCAAACAGCTCTTACACTAATGCGCATTATCACAATTTCACAGTATTATTCCAACTTCATAGTGTGGAAATATATATAAAACACTGGAAAAAATTGGACTGCACTGGGACTTTAATTATCTTTTGTTATGACAGGAGAAACAGGACTGGGACATCCATTTTTAATTAATCTGATTTGCATTTTCACATGGACTCATGGTGATTAGCACCCCATACTGATTGGAGAGTTGATTAGCCAGCAGCCTTCTTCTTCTCTCTCCTCTGTTCTGTTCTGGTTGCTCTGTGGCAACACTACTCCCTAATTACATAGCATTTGACCACCAGGCGTACTGGGAAAAATCCCTGTTCACTTCCAATGTAACAATAACAACTTTATTTCCTTCCAAATCCTCTTTCTTTCTTTTTCTCTCTCTCTCTCTCTCTCTCTCTCTCTCTCTCTCTCTCTCTCTCTCTCTCTCTCTCTCTCTCTCTCTCTCTTTCTCTCTCTCAAAATGTAATTAAATGCAACCCGTGTCCAGCTACCACCCATGGCACACCTTCAGAGGCCTGGCCAAGTCCCAGCTGCTGCGTTTGCATTGCATCTGTAAGCGACAGGACGACTTCCAGGATGCGGTCAACACCTTGCTCGCGGCAGCGGGGCTTCCTGCAGTCGGCCAGGTGCTCGTTCCCGGTGGTGCGGTGGCGGGGGGATCTCTGCCTATAGGGGGATCTCTGCCTATATGAAGAACTCCGACCTCCGGGATCTCCTGGTGCGGAGCTATCTGAGGCTTCTTAATGAGCGGCTGGCGGGAGGTGCCGGGGGAGCACTTCCGCCAGCTGCTCAACGTCCTCTATGCCTCGACGAGGGCCATGCTTCCAATCCGCTTCCCGTCGCCATGGTCCTCCACACGGCCAACTGTGTGTACGGCATCCGCTGCCGTCTGTGCGGCGTGACGTACATAGGGGAGACAGGCGGCGCGATGCAGATGAGGATGGCTCAGCTCCTGTACAACATCGCCACGCACAGGCACACCTATACGCCGCTGGTGGGGCACTTCTTGAGGCAGCACGACCCTTCCTGCCGATGACGGGGCTGGGGCACAATCGGGGGGGGTCCCAGGCACAGAGGTGCAAGCGGGAGCGTGTCTGGATTTCCAGACTCAGGACAGGATTGCCGAGAGGGCTCAACTCCAGGGCCTGACTCGCTCATTCGCTTGCTCGCCCCCCATCCTTCTCTCCCTCTCTCACACACAAGGACAGTGGCAGGCTGGCTGGTTGAAAACTAGCTGGCTGGCTGGCAAAGGGGCTGGTTGCTCCTTGTTGCCCCCAGTCTCCCTCAGTGTGTTTAGGCCGAACAAATCCCTCAAAGAGGGCCAACATGGTGATGCAGAGGAACATAGCCGCGGGACGTTTCAAGGAGCTCGGGTTATGGTTGCGGCGAGGTTGCGCCAGCCACAGCCACAGTGCACACAGTGCACAGAGACACACTAAAACACAGACGGACAGACGGACACAGACACATGGGCAGACAGACACACTCACCCACCCACAGCAATGTGCCTCGCTCGTTCTCCGAGCAGGTAGGGGGCACAACAAGCAATTCAAGGTGCGGCTCTCCATTGGATCATTCTGGGGGGTATATAAATCTGGACTGGATGGATGTAGAGGCTGAATAGTCCACGCGTGGGCGCTTGTTCTCCGGTACGTTGGCGGCCTGGCTGAGTTCCTTTCTCCACTGTTTCAAACATTACCATAGCGGAGGATGCATCTAACAGTCGATGCTCTACATAAAGCTCTCTCTCTCTCTTTCTCTCTGACCCACAGACACACTCATACATACACTCTATGCATTTTTTTCCATTTGGTGTACAGTATAGTACCTGATTGTATGCATCGCCAAATCCACAGCTGACATCCTATAACCAACATATTATCAGCCACTGTGGGGAGCTCTGTCTCTATTAGGCTTCTCTCCCTATCCTCCTTCTCTCTCTCTCTCTCTCCCTCTCCTCCTCCTCTGACAGTGGGTCTGGCCAAGCACAGAGTTGCTGTGGCCGCTATTGCTCATGTTAAAAGCTCAGCTACCACTGCTCCATGGCCTTAGTGTTTGGCTCTATGTGTCTCAGTGGCAGGACACACCTATTGGTTAGGGCTACGTTTAATGTAGTTGGATGTACTCATTGTGTTCAACCACAGTCCTTTCCTTATTGTTTCCCTTATTGGCACTTCCGATGGAGAGCAGCAATGTAAATACTTATAACCTTTTCTCATTCAGGGTTCCCATTTAATGTGTTTATTTTGTCTGTCTGGGTTACTGCTGCTGTCTGGCTGTAGGTATGTAATATGTAATCTGTCAGTCTCAGTGGGTCTGTGTTTATCCTCAATAACATCAGTCTGTCTGCAGGCTCACCCCACAGTAACACTTACATTCACAGCCGCTGTACAATATCCATATTCAACACAGTCTTTGCTGTTTATGTATTTGTTCTCCGTAATCTCATTTAATAATTTCCACTTTGTCTTTGTGGTACTGTGCTGTTTGTGCTACTTGGATCCCTGCCAAACTTTACATTTTTTAACCATTTAATCAAAACTCTGCATTTAACATATTTACCAAAGTCTTAGTTTTTGCCTCGCTCAAATTTTTTCGTTCAACATTTTCACCCCAGACACTTTATCTGGACATGGTTCTACAGGAGTTCCACCAGACAAAAAAACGAATTAGAAACATTAACGCTACGCTACGCTATGAACTATCACCTTATAGTGAGGATAGGCGAGTTGCAAGCCCAGCTTCAGACGCAATCGTTAGGACAATTTAAGTGTAGGAAAGGATGAAACAGTGTCTTTGCCACCAGTAAGTACAGATAGTAGTATAAATCCCCCTGCACAGTACCCGCAGCCTGACTACTTTCTTAAGGCTTCTGGAAAAATGTCGCTCATTCAGCCAACAGAAACTTTCAACCGGTTCTCCCAATTAAGCAACGAATCGGAGACCGAGCCGACTCCATTACCCACAATACTAGACTTAAAAATAATCATCCAGCAATCATACATTGTTTACCAGGGGGCAGGGCTACCGACGTAAAGGCTAATCCGAAGATGGTGCTGGCTGAGACTTAAACTGGCAAGTGTAGATGGTATAGGAATAATGTTATCCACGTCAGCACCAATGATGTTAGGATGAAACAGTCAGAGGTCACCAAGTGCAACATATATTCAGTGTGTAACTTAGCTAGAAAGATGTGTTGTCATCGAGTAATTGTCCCTGGCCCCTTTCCAGTTAGGGGGAGTGATGAGCTCTACCGCAGACTCGCACAACTCAATCGCTGGTTGAAAACTGTTTTCTGACCCTCCCAAAAGGTAGAATTTGTAGATAACTGGGACTCTTTCTGGGACTCCCCCACAAACAGGACCAAGCCTGGTGTGCTGAGGAGTGACTGACTTCATCCACGCTGGAGGGGTGCTCTCATCTCACCTATCAACAAAGACAGGGCTCTAACTCCTCTAGCTCCACAATGATATAGGGTGCAGGCCAGGCAGCAGGCTGTTAGCCACTAGCACAGTCAGTGCAGTCAGCTCAGCTTTCCCCATTGAGACCGTGTCTGTGCCTCGATCTAGGTTGGACAAAACTAAACATGGCGTTGTTCGCCTTGGCAATCTCACTGGAATAAATACCTCCTTCATTCCTGTCATTATTGAAAGAGATTGTGATAATACTGTACCTCACATCTCAAAATAGGACTACTTAATGTTAGATCCCTCACTTCCAAGGCAATCATAGTCAATTAACTAATCACTAATCATAACCTTGATCTGATTGGCCTGACTGAAACATCGCTCAAGCCTCATGAATTTACTGTGTTAAATGAGACCTCTCCTTCTTGTTACACTAGTGATTATATCCCCCGCGCATACCGCAAATGTGGAGGTGTTGCTAACATTTATGAGAGCAAATTTAAATAATTTATTTAAAAAAAGACTGCGTTTTTGTCTTTTGAGCTTCTATTCATGAAATGTTTGCAGCCTACTCAATCACTTTTTATAGCTACTGTTTACAGGTCTCCTGGGCCGTATACAGTGTTTCTCTCTGAGTTCCCTGAATTCTTATCGGATCTTGTTGTCATGGCAGAAAATATTCTACTTTTTGGTGACTTCAATATTCACATGGAAAAGTCCACAGACCCACTCCAAAAGGGTTTCGGAGCCATCATCAACTCAGTGTGATTTGTACAACATGTCTCCGGACCTACGCGTTGCCACAGGCATACCCTGGATCTAGTTTTGTCCCATGGAATAAATATTGTGGAGCTAAATGTTTTTCCTCATAATCCTGGACTATCGGACCACCATCTTATTATGTTGGCAATCGCAACAAATAATCTGCTCAGACCCAAACCAAGCATTATCAAAAGCAGCGCTATAAATTCTCAGACAAACTAAAGATTCCTCGATGCCCTTCCAGACTTCCTCCACCTACCCAAGGACTTCGGAGTACAAAAATCATTACGTAACTGAGGATCTAAATATAACCTTGCATAATACCCTAGATGCAGTCACACCCCTAAAAACAAACAACTTTTGTCACAAGAAATTAGCTCCTTGGTATACAGAAAATCCAGTACCCTGAAGCAAGCTTCCTGCAAATTGGAATGGAAATGGCGCTTCACCAAACTGGAAGTCTTCCGAATAGCTTGAAAAGACAGTCCTTGCAATATCAAAGAGCCCTCACTGCTGCTCGATCAGCATACTTTTCCAACCTAATTGAGGAGAATAAGAACAATCCAAAATGTATTTTTGATACTGTCGCAAAGCTAACTAAAAAGCAGCATTCCCCAAGAGAGGATGGCCTTTACTTCAGCAGTGATGAATTCATGAACTTCTTCGATGAGAAGATCATGATCATTATAATCATTAGAAAGAAAATTACGGACTCCTCTTTGAATCTGACTATTTCTGCAAAGCTTAGTGTCCTGAATCTGCACAGAATTGCCAGGAACTAAGATCAATGGAGACACTCAGGTGTTTTAATCCTGTATCTATCGACACATTCATGAAAATAGTCATGACCTCTAAACCTTCCAGCTGCCTACTGGACCCTATTGCAACTAAACTACTAAGAGCTACTTCCTGTGCTTGGCCCTCCTATGTTGAACTTAATAAATGTTCCATATCCTCCGGATGTGTACCAAACTCACAAAAAATGGCAGTAATAAAGCCTCTCCTGAAAAAATCAAACCTTCATCCTGAAAATGTATCAAATCTCCCATTCCTCTACTTTTTGGTGATGAAGTAAAACATTTTAGAAAAAGCTGTTGCGTAGCAATTCACTGCCTTCGTGAAGACAAATAATGTGTACGAAACGCTTCAGTCTGGTTTTAGACCCTATCATAATACTGAGACTACACTCGTGAAGGTGGTAAATTACGTTGTATTGGCGTCATACCAAGGCTCTGCATTTGTCCTCACGCTCCTAGACCTTAGTGCCGCTTTTAACACCATCGATCACCACATTCTTTTGGAGATATTTGAAACCCTAATTGTCTACACAGACAAGTTCTTGCCTGGTTTAGATCTTATCTGTCGGAAATATCAGTTTGTCTCTGTGGATGGTTTAGAACTATATATATATTATTGTTTTTACTATATATTCTACCTCTTGGTGATGTCATTCAGAAAAACAATGTCAACTATTACTGCTATGCGGACGAAATACAGCTGTACATTTCGATTAAACATGGTGAAGCCACAAAATATATGTGACACCCATAATGCCTGTGTTTCAGACAACCCAAAAATGTGATCATATTACTCCAGTGCCAGCCTCTCTACACTGGCTCCCTGTTAAGGCTACAGCTGATTTCAAAGTTTTACTGCTAACCTACAAAGCATTACATGGATTTGCTCCTACCTATCTCTTTGATTTGATCCTGCCGTACATACCTACATGTATGCTACGGTCACAAGACGCAGGCCTCCTTACTGTACCTAGTATTTCTAAGCGAAGAGCTGGAGGCTGAGCTCCATTTTTATGGAATGGTCTGCCTATCCATGTGAGAGACGCAGACTCGGTCTCGACCTTTTCCTGTTATGGCTGCAGGGGGCGTATTGAAAAACTGGAAAATATGTGCAAATTTTAAAACGGCCTCTTAATCAATTTTTGCTCTTACAATATGCATATTATTATTACTATTGGATAGAAAACAGTCTCTAGTTTCTAAAACCGTTTTAATTATTTCTCTAAGTGGAACAGAACAATTTTTACAGCCCATTTCCTATCCGGAAGTGAGATTTCCAAAATCGATGTCGCTTTTCAAGCCCTTGTCTATAAAAGGGCATGTCACTTAGGACTGTAGAAACACGTCATACGCCTTCCTCTGGGTGTCATGCGGAAGTGAGAGAAGAAATCACTTGATTATCTCGGTCAGGGATTGTATACAACCTCTTGGAGTGAGAAGTGCGCACTTTATTCTTTTTGGAAGGCGAGAAGTTGGATCTGGAGTAGCCTCCTGGAAAACCGTCGTTATAGGTGAATATGATCTCTGGCTTCGATTTTATTTGATACATGTCACAATATCATCCTAAAGTATGTTTTTTCAATATACTTTAATTATATTATTGAAATGTATTCTGGACTTTAGACGTGATGCGACGCAATAATTTTTTCAAGATGGAGAGGTTAGCGTCGCACTGCCAGTGTGCTTGCTAATTCAAGAGGGAAATTGTTCGTTCTGGATCGAAATAAAGACATTTCTGAACAAAGGACTCCTTGGAGAACATTCTGATGGAAGATCAACAAAGATAAGGACCCAATTTGGGATGCTTTTTCATATATCTGTCGAACTGTGCTATGCTACCGTTTGACTAGAATCAATGCTGCTGTGTGCTAGCTATTGTAGTAAGCTAATATAACGATATATTGTGTTTTCGCTGTAAAACACTTGAAAAATCGGAAATATTGGCTCTATTCACAAGATCTTTGTCTTTCATTAGCTATCCACCATATATTGTTCTGAAATGTTTTATGATATGTAATTAGTAGTTGACGTTGGTGTCTGTATTTTCTCTGGCTACTCCCGTGCGATTTCTGACTGTAGCTATGATGGTAGCAGTAATGTAAAACTGATTTATAGCTAAAATATGCACATTTTTTGAACAAAACATAGATTTATTGTGTAACATGTTATAGGACTGTCATCTGAGGTAGTTTTTTCTAGGTTATTTAGGTTGGTTCTAGGTTAGTTAGGTTGGCTTGTGCATGCTACTTGCATCCTACTTGTGCTGTGAAAAATGTCTGTCCTCCTTTTTTATTTGGTGGTGAGCTAACATAAATATATGTGGTGTTTTCTCTGTAAAACATTTAAAAAATCGGACATGTTGGCTGGATTGACAAGATGTTTATCTTTCAAATGCTGTATTGGACTTGTTAATGTGTGAAAGTTAAATATTTAAAAAAAATAGATTTTGAATTTCGCGCCCTGCACTTGAGCTGGATGTTGTCATAGGTGTACCGGCGTCGGGATGACGTCGGGCTGCAGCCATAACAGGTTAACCTTTTCACAAGTACCAACATACAGGTGTGATCATTCTACAGTGGTCCTTGCAGTGTAAGCTCAAACCGGTGTGATTAGAGCGCTTACTTACTCGATTGACGCAACAGTCAACATTTGAGCTGGCCACACTGTTTTTCCACAGAAACATTTGCACATACACAGTCCTTACAAAGTTGTGTCCTGAATGTGACCAGTTTATTTTTGAATGCAATGTTCAGACATTCACAGAAGTAGCGACAGCATAACACAATCATCCAAACCAGAAAATGTTGGCTACATTAGTCCTAGCGCTGGCTGAGGAAAGATTGATGTAACACAAGAGGTCATATTTAGAGTACTCTCGGCTGACAGAGACCAGCAATTACTATTTATAATTCATCACATCACGAGTGAGCTCAACATCGATCGAAATAATTGAGTAAAACACTTTCTAGAAATCGAAAGTAATCTGACGATGGGTAGTTTGTGCGTGCCGCAATGTTTTTTTCCCGTGTTAATCAAAGCTAATAAGAGGAGACAAGATGAGTTTGGTCTGGTTGCAGTATGCATGTTGAAGGGGTGTATCATCAACAATCATTCACTTCC
Source organism: Salvelinus alpinus (assembly GCF_045679555.1). Lineage (NCBI taxonomy): Eukaryota > Metazoa > Chordata > Actinopteri > Salmoniformes > Salmonidae > Salvelinus > Salvelinus alpinus. Next base: position 34,680,197 of record NC_092091.1, on the reverse strand, counting down.
CTTCATTCACTTCCGGAAATTTACTCGAAAGATGAGTGAACCATTCCTTCACCTCGTTATAACATATTTGGTCTGACAGAATGCAATGTATAATGTCAACAGACATGGCGCCACACATAGCTGGCAAATAGCTTAGCATTAGCTCATTATAATCAGTACAACCTTCAAAAAAGTATTTTACACACATCATAGGTGTCCATGTCAATTTATGCAATAATCAGAATGCATTATTTGTCACCAGAACTTGAAAACGTGAATAAAACTGTAAATACATTATGCTTCATACATACATACAGTTGAAGTCAGAAGTTTACATACACCTTAGCCAAATACATTTAAACTCAGTTTTTCACAATTCCTGACATGTAATCCTAGTAAAAATGCTCTGTCTTAGGTCAGATAGGATCACCATTTTATTTTAAGAATGTGAAATGTCAGAATAATTGTAGAGAGAATTATTTATTTCAGCTTTTATATCTTTTATCACATTCCCAGTGGGTCAGAAGTTTACATACACTCAATTAGTATTCGGTAGCATTGCCTTTAAATTGTTTAACTTGGGTCAAACGTTTCGGGTAGCCTTCCACAAGCTTCCCACAATAAGTTGGGTGAATTGTGGCCCATTCCTCCTGACAGAGCTGATGTAACTGAGTCAGGTTTGTAGGCCTCCTTGCTCGCACATACTTTTTCAGTTCTGCCCACACATTTTCAATAGGATTGTGGTCAGGGCTTTGTGATGGCCACTCCAATACCTTGACTTTGTTGTCCTTAAGCCTTTTTGCCACAACTCTGGAAGTATGCTTGGGGTCATTGTCCATTTGGAAGACCCATCTGTGACCAAGCTTTAACTTCCTGACTGATGTCTTGAGATGTTGCTTCAATATATCCACATAATTTTCTCTCCTCATGATGCTATCTATTTTGTGAAGTGCACTAGTCCCTCCTGCAGCAAAGCACCGCCACAACATGATTCTGCCACCCCCGTGCTTCACGGTTGGGATGTTGTTCTTCGGCTTCCAAGTCTTCCCCTTTTTCCTCCAAACATAACGATGGTCATTATGGCCAAACAGTTCTATTTTTGTTTCATCAAACCAGACGACATTTCTCCAAAAGGTACGATCTTTGTCCCCATGTGCAGTTGCAATCGTAGTCTGTTTTTTTATGCCAGTTTTGGAGCAGTGGCTTCTGCTTGGCTGGGCGTCCTTTCAGGTTATGTCGATATAAGACTCGTTTTACTGTGGATACATATACTTTTGGGCCTGTTTCCTCCAGCATCTTCACAAGGTCCTTTGCTGTTGTTCTGGAATTGATTTGCACTTTTCGTACAAAAGTACGTTCATCTCTAGGTGTTGCGTCAAAAAACAGAACACTCAAAACATGAGCACAATGGCAGCTCTTCCTTTAAAGAACTCCAGGCCTCAAGAGGGCAGATAACCCAAAAACACGGGTGGAACTAAAAAATTTAGCCAGGATTTCTGGAGGGACTACTTTTACATGCGCACCTGGCAGATAAGCATGGGTATAAAATGTTTGGGCTTAGCTTTGGTTGGGTCCTCAACATACAAACAGCTCATTGTTCAACCCTAAAGACGCAACTGGTATGTAATGTTTGGAATTATTTATTATGTTGCATCCAGTGCTTAGCACAATTTACATGTTTAACTCTGGTAGGAGTGGTGACTTCTTTTGTTGTGGATATTTTCTGACTGCAGAAGTAATTGCTTGAAGTGCTAGATTAAATTGTTTAAACGTTTACTTTATTCAAAGCCATGCTTTGTTGCTGTGTCATGCATTGTTTATTGTGTAAAATAATTCATGTTTATTCTCTGTTTAAGGTTATCAACCTATTCCTATTCCCTATTCCTATTCCCTATTCCTCTGTCATTCAACTACTCTATTCAACAAATCAACTGTTTCAACATATTCAACAAATGGCATCAAAACCATAATAAAACACTAAAAAGGAATTGAGTTGTCCCTTTGCATCCTTCATGTGTTGAGCAAGCCGTTTTCAAGTTTGGGCAGAGCTGAAATAATTATAACACCTAGACAACTTGACAGTTGATAACCACCGTGGCAGTGAAGACAAAAGGATTAACGGCCTGAAGTCAGGAAAGCTGTCGTCGCAGAGGGGAGGATTGGCTTACATCTCAAAATGGCAGAGGAAACTCTTGGGAAAACAGTGAAGGAGCTGAAGCAAGAAAGAACTTTGGCTAAGAGTGCTTTTACCAAGCAAGCAAACTTCCTTAGCAGAGGTGCAAAACACATGACTAAGAGCGAACTGCGAGAGGAGTTCAAGAAGCTCACGTCGGAGGCAAGGAAGGTCAGTGAGACAAATGATGAATACAGGGCTGGACTTCTGGCAGACATTGAAGCTGAAACCGATGAGGGTGAAGAAGCTGACCTGAGCAAGCAGCAGCAGACTGAACTTGAGAAGACATTCCAAGAATGCGAAGTACGATTGGATGAGGTCAGGGGGATGATCCAGTCCAACCTATGGCCTAGATACGGGGAGGACGAGGTGAAGTCTGCAATCAAAGAAGCTGAGAGCGCCTGTGATGGAGTTGCTCAAATACCTGTTATTGCTGTAAATAGAGATGGCTACGGTGGGATGGTGCGAAGGCACAAGTCCAAGATGCAATCACAAGCCTAGCAGAGTGGGAGATGTGGATTCCAGTAGCAGAAAAAGAACAGCTGGAAGCCAGAGTATAGGATCTGAAAGCATTCAGAAACAACCTTGAAGCAAGGAGGGCAGGATTTCTCACAGCGCAAATAATTGCAGAAGAGGATAAAGACAGAGGGAGAGTGCCGCAGATGCCCGTGCCAGCTCCACAGCCGACACTGAGAATAAAACCAACCTGTTTACCCAGGTTCAGTGGGTATAAAAGGAATTTCCATCGATGGAGGAGAGAGAGGATGGAGGAGAGACTGGGAGAGTCTACAGAAGCAGGGGGAACCAACAGGCTCAGGTGAAGGAAAGAAGATCCAACTCCTTGACAGTGTAGATGAGAGAATGGGCAGAGACCTCCGTTTGTCTACTTACAATACTGCTGAGGACATGTTTAGGGTGCTTGAGAACAGGTATGGAAACAAGTCTACAATTGCCTTGGAGATAATTGAGGATCTGGAGAAAATTCCTGCTTTTAATAGCAAATCAGCCAAGGAAAGTTATCGACATGATCCAAACTATAGAGAAGGCACTGGATGATCTCACAGAGCTTGGAGGCACAGGAGCCATCAACAACCCTCTAGTGATCAAATCCATAGAAAGCAAGTTACCTGACAACATCAAGCGAGATTGGCTTGTCTTCATGGTTAACCCGAGGAATAATGTCACGCCGGACAATCACTTTGAAAACCTTATTAAATTCCTGAAAACACAGGAGGAAATTCTTGAAAAATTTGAGCAGCTGGGAGTGAGTGAAAAGCCAGAAAATAAATATGCTTGTGTGGAGAGAAAATATGCGTCCACACGTTCCACAAGGAAAGGCGGCTGTGTTGTCTGTGGAGATGAAAATCATAGAGAAAAGATCTTCTTTTGCAAGCGTTTCAAAGAACTGAAGCCTGTGGAAAAGTTGGATGCTGTAGAAAAGCTGGGGGCCTGCAAGAGGTGCTTGGTCTGTCATGGAGAAGATGATGAATGCAAAGACACTTACCTGTGCAGGAAAAGAGACTGTAAGAAAGACCATCATTTCTTTCTTTGTCTGAAGGGAGATTTCAAGAGGAGTGACTCAGACAGAAGACAATCCAATGTGAGAAGGTATACGCTTACAGAGGAGCAGGAGGAATTTGTATCTAAGCTCTCCCCAGAGATGGCAGAGAAATTCAAGAAAGCATTCACCAACATCACTGCGAAAACAAACTGTGTCGAAAAGAATCAGCTGGGAGTGACTGAGTCAAGTGCAGTAGAAGAATTGCCAGTTATTCTAATGCTGCTCAAGGTAACTGCCAATGCAGGACAAAAAATTGGAACCCTGATCGACTTGGCATCGGACACAAACTACATCACTCACAGAGCTGCCAGAAGATTAAATCTTCGAAGTGAAAACATCACTTTAGTCGTTCATGGAGTCGGAGGAATGGCCATGAAGGTTAGAACCAGAAGATATCTCCTCAGAGTGAGGGTCAAAACGCCCATAGGCACGGAAAGAGCTCATGAGCTTATCTGCTATGGTTTGAATGAAATTGCCAACATCCACAGAATCATCAAACCTGAGCAACTCAAGAAGTTCTTCCCAGAAGTCAATCTAGGAGATCTGAGTAGACCGGAGAGTATTGAGCTACTGATAAGCCACCGCGAAGGCTGACTTGCTCCGCAAAGAGTGAAGGTGATTGGAGACCTTGTCTTGTGGGAAGGCCCGCTAGGAAAGACTGTTGATGGAGCACATCCAGATCTGTTTGAAGAAGTGGATATAGCCGCACACAGGTCTGAAAGACACTTTGCTCGATCCATGAGATCAACCGCTGTCAAGTATCAAGAGATAGCTAAGCTGTTCACAGCTGAAACCAAAGGCACAGTTGCTCGCAGAGAGTTCTTGGATTGGTGGAAATGGGACAGCATTGGAGCAGCTTGCGACCCAAAGTGTGGAGGATGCCGGTGCGGCAACTGTCAACCAGGAGGCAAAGAAATGACTCTGAGTGAGGAAAGAGAGCTGGAGATCATAAGGAAAGGCCTCACCTACATCAAAGCAGATGCTCACAGTGATGAACCCCACTGGGACACAAAATACCCCTGGATTCAAGATCCAAGTTCCCTTCCTGACAACAGGAGTGGGGTGGAAGCCACCTTCTTGAGAACAGAAAAGCAACTCAAAAAAGAGCCAGAGTGGAGAATAGCATACACAGCTCAAGTCCATGAAATGGTGGAGAGAAGAGCAGCGAAGAAACTCACCAAAGAGCTCATTGCCAGCTGGAAGGGGCCAGTATGGTATGTCAGCCACTTGGTGGCGGCAAACCCGCACTCTCTCACAACACCTGTGCGACTAGTATGGAACAGCAGCCAGAAGTTTAGAGGGGTCAGCATGAATGACCTTCTGCTGAAAGGGGCTGATGTCCTCAATCCCATCCGAGCAGTACTACTCAGGTTCAGGAGAGGCGTCCATGCTGCCCTCGGCGAAATTAAGAAAATGTACAATTCTGTGTGGTTGGAAGACCTGGAGATGCACCTCCACAGATTTCTCTGGAGAGACACTGAGGAGGAAGAGATTGAAGAGTATGCGATCACCAGAGTCAACATTGGCGATCGACCAGCAGGGTGCATTGCGCAATTGGCTATGAGAGAGACAGGCAAACTGCCCATGTTTGCTCACCTGGAGGAGGAACGTAGGATCCTTGAAGAGGATACATGACATCCTGACTTCCCATAATGACTTGCAAAAGCTGGACCAGAACACCAAAAGGGTTGAAGAGATCCTGAAGGCAGGCGGCTTCGTCTTCAAGCCCTGGGTCCGGTCAGATCAAAGTGGGAGGCAGGAGATCGTACCAGGAGAACAAGGAGCGCAGTCAAGCACAGCACTCATTCTCCCAAACCAAATGAGGGAAGGAGACAATAAAGCCCTTGGAGTTGGATACCTTGTTGAGGAGGATAAACTGTACCTCATGACTTCAATCAATTTCTCAAAGAGGAAAAAGAAAATGAGGGTCGGCCAAAATCTCCTTGATGAAGAGGTGAGAGGGAAAACTCTAAACCCACTGACGAGGAGAGAACTGCTGAGCCAGGTAGCTAGCCTGTATGACCCAATAGGCCTCGTCACACCTGCCAAACAAAAGGGCGCCATTCTTGTCAGAAAGGCGTTTCAGGAAGCTGGAGGCAAAACTCTGACCCGAGACACTTGGGACAAACCTTTGTCTGAAAATGAGGGAAGAAGCCATCCAATTCTTTGAGGAATACACACGTCTTGGCCAAATCACCTTTCACAGAAGCCTCACACCAGTCAACTGGATTGGAAAACCTTGGGGAATAACATTCTCTGATGGAAGTGACAAGAGCTATGGAGCCGAAGTGTACTTAAGATGGGAGACCCAGCAAGGCATCAAAGTCAGACTGGTTGAATCCAAAGCAAAGCTCACACCATTGGACCAAAAGGGAGAACCAGTAAAAGCTGAAATCTGCGGTGCTGTCTATGCAGCACGACTTCGAAAGTACGTTGAAAAGCACAGTCGAATAGAAATTGAACGATGGCTCCATCTACTGGAAAGTCAAACTGTGTTGGGAGCAATCCATAGAGACAGCTATGGATATCAAACTGTTTTTGCAAATAGAGTTGGAGAGATCCAGAAATCCACATCCGTAGAAGACTGGTGGTGGATCCCAGGAGGCCTGAACAGTGCTGACATCATAACAAGAGGGGCAGCCCCAGAAGACCTCCAGGAAGATTCCATGTGGCAGGATGGACCAGCATTCCTGAGGCAACCTGTGAAAGAGTGGCCACATAAGTCAGCCAAAGAAATCGCCGCGTATGCCAAGGAAGGCATAAACAAACTTCGAAGGAAAGCTTTCTCGGCAGCACTGACCAGAGCGCAGGTCAAGAGAAACCAGAGTGATGCACAGCAAAATAACCCAGATGAACCCACGACTCGGATCCGAAGATCACTGCGGTAACCAAACTGATTGACATCAGGAAATTCAGCAGTCTGACCAGGCTTATCCGAGTCATTGCCTGGGTTTGGAGAGCCGCAACGAGATGGAAAGAAATGTTGACCAAGAATTCAGCCTCAGATAAACCAAAGTGGGAGGACGCTCTTTCAACAAACTGGAGGTCCAGAGCCAAACAAGCTGTACTCACCGTCGGGGAGTGTGAAGATGCACTAAGATACTTGTTCCTTGCAGCTCAAGAAGGTATAACCTTTCAAGACACCACTCTCAACAGCCTCGCTGTTTACAGAGATAAAGAGACTGGGCTCTTAGTTTGTGGAGGAAGGTTCCAGATCTTTGATGAGGACGAAACTGCCGTACCAATTCTACCATATGAGGCATGGATATCCACTCTCCTAGCTCAAGAGGCCCATGGTGCAAACCATGAAGAAATAGCAGGCACACTCCTCCGGATGAGGAAGAAAGCCTGGGTGATAAAAGGCCGGAAGCTGGCTAAAAAGAGAGTTGACAACTGTGTGGTGTGCAGAAAGGCCGGGGCCAGAAAGTGCCAACAGATCATGAGTGACCTTCCATCTGAGCGGATAACACCAGCCAGACCATTTGAGTACACAACAGTGGACTTATTTGGACCGTATGAAGTCAAGGACGAGGTGAAAAAGAAAACCAAGCTCAAGGTGTGGGGTATTGTCTTCTGTTGCATGGTATCCAGAGCTATACACACAGATGTTGTCAGTGACCAGTCGACTGAAGGTTTCCTACTGGCTTACCAAAGATTCACGGCACTGAGAGGGCACCCAAAGAAATTGTGGTCAGATCCTGGAAAGAACTTTGTGGGTGCCAGACCTGCCCTCAAAGAACTCTACCTCTTCTTGGATCAACTAAGTAAATCTGAGCTTGAAAATGAAGCTTCCAAGCATGGGACAGAATGGAGCTGGAAAATCCACCCAGCAGAATCCCCTCACAGGAATGGAGCTGCAGAAGCAGCTGTTCGTACTGTGAAGCGGGCTTTGCACAACCTGGGAGGAGAAGGACTCTTCACATGGAGTGAGTTTCAAACATTTCTCTACACGGCTGCTAACCTTGCCAATGAGAGGCCCATAGATGCAAGAACTCAAAGCCGGGAGGACTGCATAGAATACATCAGCCCAAATTCCCTTCTGCTTGGACGGATTGGACCCAGAGGAGATCTTGGATGCTTTGATTTTGAAAGCTACCCATACAAAAGATTGAGAGCTATCCAAACAGAAGTTGACCGGTTCTGGAGGAAGTGGAGTCAGTTAGCTGGGCCCAATCTATTCGTGAGGAGTAAATGGCACACAACACATAGGAATGTGGCTGTTGGAGATGTCTGGCTGGCTGACCAAAATGCCTGGAGGAGTCACTACAAACTAGCCAGAGTCATCAGTGTCAACATTGACAAGAAGGGCATCGTCAGAGATGTGCATGTCAGAACTTTTCCCAGCTACCCAGTCCCAACTGTGAAGCCTGCTCAAGAGAAGTCAAAGAAACTCTCAACTAAAATACCTGCTACAGTTCTTCATAGGGATGTCAGACGCATCATTGTTTTACTTCCTGTTGAAGAAGGAAGAGCCTGATAGCTGAAATCGAACCTGCCCCAACACCGAGGTTCGTGTGACCTCCTTGGGTTCATGAACCAGGAGGTCAAGTGGGAGGTGTTGCGTCAAAAAACAGAACACTCAAAACGTGAGCACAATGGCAGCTCTTCCTTTAAAGAACTCCAGGCCTCAAGAGGGCAGATAACCCCAAAACACGGGTGGAACTAAAAAATTGAGCCAGGATTTCTGGAGGGACTACTTTTACATGTGCACCTGGCAGATAAGCATGGGTATAAAATGTTTGGGCTTAGCTTTGCTTGGGTCCTCAACATACAAACAGCTCATTGTTCAACCCTAAAGATGCAACTGGTATGTAATGTTTGGAATTATTTATTATGTTGCATCCAGTGCTTAGCACAATTTACATGTTTAACTCTGGTAGGAGTGGTGACTTCTTTTGTTGTGGATATTTTCTGACCTCAGAAGTAATTGCTTGAAGTGTTAGATTAAATTGTTTAAATGTTTACTTTATTCAAAGCCATGCTTTGTTGCTGTGTCATGCATTGTTTATTGTGTAAAATAATGCATGTTTATTCTCTGTTTAAGGTTATCAACCTATTCCTATTCCCTATTCCTCTGTCATTCAACTACTCTATTCAACAAATCAACTGTTTCAACATATTCAACAAATGGCATCAAAACCATAATAAAACACTAAAGGAATTGAGTTGTCCCTTTGCATCCTTCACGTATTGAGCAAGCCGTTTTCAAGTTTGGGCAGAGCTGAAATAATTATCACACCTAGACAACTTGACACTAGGAGACAGAATGCGTCTCCTTCCTGAGCGGTATGACGGCTGCGTGGTCCCATGGGGTTTTTACAGGCGTACTATTGTTTGTACAGATGAACGTGGTACCTTCAGGCGTTTGGAAATTGCTCCCAAGGATGAACCAGATTTGTGAAGGTCTACAATTTCTTTTCTGAGGTCTTGGCTGATTTCTTTTGATTTTCCCATGATGTCAAGCAAAGAGGCACTGAGTTTGAAGGTAGGCCTTGAAATACATCCACAGGTACACCTCAAATTGACTCAAATGGTGTCAATTAGTCTACCATGTCTAGCCATGACATCATTTTCTGGAATTTTCCAAGCTGTTTAAAGGCACAGTCAACTTAGTGTATGTCAACTTCTGACCCACTGGAATTGTGATACAGTGAATTATAAATTAAATAATCTGTCTGTAAACAATAGTTGGACAAAGTACTTGTGTCATGCACAAAGTAAATGTCCTAGCTGACTTGCCAAAATTCTAGTTTGTTCACAAGAAATTTGTGGAGTGGTTGAAAAACGAGTTTTAATGACTCCAACCTAAGTGTATGTAAACTTCCGACTTCAACTGTACATACATATTGTCACGCCCTGACCATAGGGAGCTTTTTATTCTCTATGTTGGTTAGGTCGGTGTGTGACTAGGGTGGGTTATCTAGGTGAATATATGGATCTATGTTGGCCTGGTATGGTTCCCAATCAGAGGCAGCTGTTTATCGTTGTCTCTGATTGGGGATCATATTTAGGCAGCCATTTCCCCATTGTGCATTGTGGGATCTTGTTTTTGGTACTCTGCTGTTTAGCCCTACTAGACGTTTCGTTTTGTATTTGTTGTTTTTTCGGTGTTCATTTAATAAATTAATATGTACGCCTACCACGCTGCACCTTGGTCCATTTCTAACAATGAACGTGACACATATGGTGCATTTGGAAAGTATTCAGACCTCTTGACTTTTTCCACATTTTGTTATGTTATAGCCTTATTCTTAAATGGATTTAATCGTTTTTTTCCTCATCAATCTACACACAATACCCCATTACACATTTTTAAAATACGTTTTTAGATTGTTTTGCTTGGCACACCTGTATTTGGGGAGTTTCACTCATATTTATCTGCAGATTCTCTCAAGCTGTCAGGTTGGATGGGGAGTGTCGCTGCACAGCGATTTTCAGGTCTCTCCAGAGATGTTGGATTGGGTTCAAGTCCGGGCTCTGGCTGGGCCACTCAAGGACATTCAGAGACTTGTCCCGAAGCCACTCCTGTGTTTTCTTGGCTGTGTGCTTAGGGTCATTGTCCTGTTGGAAGGGGAACCTTCACCCCCTGTCTGAGGTCCTGAGTACTCTGGAGCAAGTTTTAATAAAGGATTTCTCTGTACTTTGCTCCATTCATCTTTCCCTCGATCCTGACTAGTCTCCCAATCCCTGCCCCTGAAAAATATCCCCACAGCATGATACTGACACCACCATGATTCACCGTAGGGATGATGCTAGGTTTCCTTCAGAGGTATCGCTTGGCATTCAGCCCAAAGAGTTCAATCTTGGTTTCACCAGACCAGAGAATTAAGTTTCTCATGGTCTGAGAGTCATATAGGTGCCTTTTGGCAAACTCCAAGCTGGCTGTCATGTGCCTTTTCTGAGGACGGGCTTCCATCTGGCCACTCTACCATAAAGGCCTGATTGGTGGAGTGCTGCAAAGATGGTTGTCATTCTGGAAGGTTCTCCCATCTCCAAAGAGGAACTCTGGAGCTGTCAGAGTGACCATGGAAAATGTCAAGGGGTCTGAATACTTTCCGAATCCACTGTACATACAGTACCAGTCAACGGTTTGGACACACTTAGTCATTCAAGGGTTTTTCTTTATTTTGACTATTTTCTACATTGTAGAATAGTGAAGACATCAAAACTATGACATAACACATATGGAATCATGTAGTTACCAAAAAACTGTTAAATAAAACAAAATATTTTATTTTTGAGATTCTTCAAAGTAGCCACCCTTTGCCTTGATGACAGCTTTGCACACTCTTGGGATTCTCTCAACCAGCGTTACCTGGAATGCTTTTCCAACAGTCTTGAAGGAGTTGAAACTGGGCAAAGGGTGAAACATCAAGGCAAAGGGTGGCTACTTTGAAGAATCTCAAAAATAAAATATTTGGTTTTATTTAACAGTTTTTTGTTAACTACATGATTCCATATGTGTTATGTCATAGTTTTGATGTCTTCACTATTCTACAATGTAGAAAAGGAGTTCCCACATATGCTGAGCACTTGTTTGCTGCTTTTCCTTCACTCTGCGGTACAACTCATCCCAAACCATCTGAAGGGTTCAGGTCCTCCGGGAGGGTTTTTTGATTTGGCAAAGTGGATGAGGTTATTTCCTGCCTGGTTGGGGGTATCGTCGGACGGGGCCACATTGTCCCTGACCCTCCATGTCTCAGCCTCCAGTATCTATGCTGCAATAGTATATGTGCTAGGGGGCTAGGGACAGTATGTTACTGTACATCTGGTGTAATTCTCCTGTCTTATCTGGTGTCCTGTGTGAATTTAAATAGGTTCCTTCTAATTCTCACTCTCTCCCTCCCCTCCCGGAGGACCTGAGCCCTAAGACCATGCCTCAGGACTTCCTGGTCGTGCTGCTGCCCCAGTTTCAACTGATCTGCCTGCGGCTATGTAACGCTGACCTGTTCACCGGACGTCCGGGACCTGCTGTTTTCAACTCTCCCTCTCTCTTTCTCCCTCTCTCTCTCTCTACCGAACCTGCTGTCTCGACCTCTGAATGCTCGGCTATGAAAAACCAACTGAAATTTACTCCTGAGGTGCTAACCTGTGATTATTATTTGACCCTGCTGGTTGTCTATAAATGTTTGAACATCTTGAAGAACAGTCTGGCCTTAATGGCCATGTACTCTTATAATGTCCACCCGGCACAGGCAGAAAAGGACTGGCCACCCCTCAGAGCCTGGTTCCTCTCTAGGTTTCTTCCTAGGTTCCTGCCTTTAGGGAGTTTTTCCTAGACACCGTGCTTCTACATCTGCATTGCTTGGTGTTTGGGGATTTAGGCTGGTTTTCAGTTTTTGACATCTGCTGCTGTAAAAAGTGCTTTTATATATAAATGTGATTGATTGATTTTCGCCACACACCAACAGAAGGGGTGCTATTGTGCCAGACGTATTCACGGACACATAGACGTATTCACGGACACATAGACGTATTCACGGACACATAGACGTATTCACGGACACATAGACGTATTCACGGACACATAGACGTATTCACAGACACATAAATGAGAAGGATGAATCTTTTACAATTTCACATGACAAGCCACCAGACATGAACAAACACAGTTGTTTCCCAGTGACTAAATTAGAGTGTGTTTGTTTCAGCTGTGAGAAAGAGAGACACACACTCACAGAGAGACACAAACACACACACACAGAGAGAGAGATAGATAATGTCCTGTAATCTGACTGGGTTCTCGCCTCCTTTCCTTTCCAGCCTGCCGCCTGAAGATGCAGATCAAGTTACGGTAATTATCTTCTGATTGAGTATTCATAAATGATTAGGCCATTGTTTGCTCTTTAATGATGCAAATTACAACTAATTACATTGGCGCTAATGGAGGCCACTAGTTGTTATGAGTTGTGGAATGGTACAATTAGCCGCCAGTTTATCTAATGGAGCCATGTGTAAATATTAGTCTGTATGGTATAGTTTGTATAGTTTTTCAGAGCGGCCATTACTTCCGTCCTCCTCACTGAAGCTTACTGGAAATAAGAAGTTGTTCTCTGTTTGATGATTTGTCTTGGTGGAAGAGAATGGGCAGAAACTCTTCATCAACAAGAGTAACTCCATTAACAATCCACGTTATCAAGAACGTGAGTAATAAGTAACGGATGGGGAAATAATGAATGTCTAATGGGCTCTTTTATCCTGAAGTAAAAGCAGCAACACAAATTCTGAAGGTCTCTCTCTAAACGTTTACAAAAGCACAGCAACAGTCAAAGATTTTTTGGCTTACTTAAAAGACAGTTTAGTGTTGAAATGTTCTTGCAGTAGCCATCTGTGACACATTTAGTGGGTAGTTAGGCAATATCAGGCAAATTTTGCCTCAGGGCATAGAGTTTGTTCATTTCTTGCTGTTGTAAAACATAGATTGTTGGGTCCCGCTTTAAATTATGTTCAGCTTGTAAAGGCTTCATAAAGTCTTCACAATGCCTTCATAAGCACTACATAAACGTGTTATAAAGTATCTGTAACCCTATGTCATGAGGTTTATAAAGGGTTCATAGATGTGGCATAACTGTGTCAAATGTGACATAACCCACTGTGTTGAATATGATATAAACATGTGCTTTATAAAGGGTGACATTTTGGGTCAAAGGATTGGAATACTGTCTAAAGTGATGTCATGTTAGTCAAATTACACCTAATCTCGTTCCCAGACACTTCCGCCCAAATGTGTGAAAGGTCTGTTGGACCAACGCATCAATCATGGCCTTCATTAGTTAGGATTAGGTATAAAATCTAATTTAAAGAAGATAACATTCTCTCAAACAGCTTCATGAAGTAGTCACCTGGAATGCATTTCAATTAACAGGTGTGCCTTGTTAACTTAATTTGTGGAATTTCTCCTTTTTAATGTGTTTGAGCCAGGGGTGGTATAGAGAAGATAGCCCTATTTGGTAAAAGACCAAGTCCATATTATGGCAGGGAACAGCTCAAATAAGCAAAGAGAAACAACAGTCCATCATTACTTTAAGACATGAAGGTCAGTCAATCAGGAACATTTCAAGAACTTTGAAAGTTTCTTCAAGTGCAGTCGCAAAAGCCATTAAGCGCTATGCTGAAACTGGCTCTCATGAGGACCGCCACAGGAAAGTAAGACCCAGAGTTACCTCTGCTGCAGAGTATAAGTTCATTAGAGTTAACTGCACCTCACATTAAGGCCCAAAATAAACGCTTCACAGAGTTCAAGTAACAGATACATCTCAACATCAACTGTTCAGAGACCGTGAATCCGGCCTATATGGTCAAATTGCTGCAAAGAAACCACTACTAAACGACACCAATAAGAAGAAGAGACTTGCTTGGGCCAAGAAACACGAGCAATGGACATTAGACCGGTGGAAATCTGTCCTTTGGTCTGATGAGTCAACATTTTAGATTTTTGTTGAACGGATGATCTCCGCATGCATGGTTCCCACTGTGAAGCATGGAGGAGGAGGTGTGATGGTGTGGGGGTGCTATGCTGGTGACACTGTCAGTGATTTATTTTGAAGTCAAGGCACACTTAACCAGCATGGCTACCACAACATTCTGTAACGATACGCCATCCCATCTGGTTTACACTTAGTGAGACTATAATTTGTTTTTCAACAGGGGAATGACCCAAAACACACAGGGCTACAAGGGCTACTTAACCAAGGAGAGTGATGGAGTGCTGCATCAGACGACCTGGCCTCCACAATCACCCAACCTCAACCTAATTGGGATGGTTAGGGATGAGTTGGTCCGCAGTGATGGAAAAGTAGCCAAACAAGTGCTCAGCAGATGTGGGAACTACTTCAAGACTTTGGAAAAGCATTCCAGGTGAGCTGGTTGAGAGAATGCCAATAGGGTGCAAAGCTATTGAGTGGCTACTTTGAAGTATCTAAAATATAACATTTATTTTGATTTGTTTAACATTTTTTTGGTTACTACATGATTCCATATGTGTTATTTCATAGTTTTGATATCTTCACTATTATTCTACAATGTAGAAAATAGTAAAAATAAAGAAAAACCCTTGAATTAGTAGGTGTGACTCAACTTTTGACTGGTACTCTATATACTGTAGCTTAAGTACACATAAGAGAGTGTGGAGGGGGCTAATGGTAGACTTCACATCACAAAAGCTTTGTGGTCCCTTCCCTTTTGACAAGTACAAGGACTGTACTAGGGTCTAAATGGGTAATTCAGCAGACAGATGGATGAGAAGAGAAAAGATATAACATGTGGGCAATAATACATTATATTCTCTTTCATTCAGACCCTCATAGCAGGGTGTTCTGTGGTCTAACAACACAGACATATGTGACTGACCACCTTTATTTGGCAAAATTTGAAATGGTGTTTTATACATTAGATAAAATCAGAGATACAGAGCTACAAAATGGTATATCAAACACTGCATTTGAGGAACAATGGGAAAGTAGTTTTGCTTTGAAAATTGATAAACTTTTACCAAAGTTCCTTTGAATGTTTTGGTACCTACTGGAGAGCTCTCCTTTGTCTATACCCATTCAGCATTGTTCACATCCTCTTAAGCCAGCCCCATCCATCTCTTTAAGGATTCACATGTGAGGTCATATGCTAAACAGTGAGTAGTATATTTAAGATTAAAAGTAGTAGCCTACAATAAGGAAAAATTCCAGGCAAACAAAATGTGTCCAGATGAAAATATTTCATAAATATTAGATGACGCTTACTCAGACACATTTTCTATAAATGCTATAACCCCCAGCCACATCTTGCTAAGTGGATCTGTCTCTACACAAGGTGTAAACGGTACAGCGAAATGATTACTTGCATAGTAGCAATATCAGAAATAGATAATGTCAATATAAAGAAAATAATATACAGTATGTACAAGAACAATATCAATGACGATATCAGTGATAGATGAGGTAGTTATATAGATACAATCAGGGGTAAAGTGGCTGAGCAGCAGGATAAAGAAATTGTGTGTGTGTTAGCTGAGATTCATTTGAATAGAGGCACGGAAGATAGTGCGGATGACTGTGGACTCGCTACTAGTGATGAACTGGTCTGTCCAAACCACGCATGAACAAGGGAATCTATATTCGGAGAGCCTGTTTCTGTCCTGCCCTTGACTTTGGTGCAGGGCATGTGATGTCCATAGACTCTTCGTCACAAAGCTCCCTGATCTTCTCAAAAAGATACGTTTGTCTAGCTGTGTCCAGTCCAGGTGGTGCTTGGGAGGAAAGATGTCAGCGTTGTGCAGCAGCTGAAACCTGGTCCCGACTGAGTCTGAACGCTCCTAGGTGACAATAACACCAGGCTCCAGAGCATCGAAGCTGTAAAACAGGATATAACAAAGAAAATTGAGAATACATTACAACCTTGCACAACATCAATTCACCTCCCAAGTTTAGATAAGAAGAATAACCTCATACAATGCAATGAAAATGATATTCACCTGAAGTGCTGGTAATGCTTGATCTGTGGCAGAGGCCTGAAGTACAGAGTCAGGTGTTGTTGCCAGCCATAGCTTTCCACCAGCACCATACCATCCTCCAGTCCAACCAGCTGTGGGATGTTGACCCCATTCACAGTGTTGTCCTTCACAACGCCAGCCATCTCAGACAAAGTGTTCACTCTGGTCTTTCTGAAGTGCTGCTTGATGAGGCCGAAGCATCAGTCGAGGGAAAACTTGGTGGCCTGTAATCAGGAAGTGAAGGTCCAGACTGTGGTAGTGCACCTGCAAACAACAAAATCACATTAAGATAAATGAATTGTCTCACCCCTAGTTAGTTACTACATACAGATCATATACACATAATGTTAGCTAGCGAGCCACCCATCTAACGTCAGCTAGCTAACAGTAAGCTTTAACTTGCAATGAAAACAACTTTCTGACAAAATTAGAAATGTATAATATCTGAAATTGTAGCTAGACTCTTACCTGAATACATGGATGAACGCTTCACGGCAGACTGCAACCCCTTTCATTAAAATAAGACATCCTGTGTCGTTTCCATTTTGTTTGTACAGCTTGCTTGGCCCGTTGTGTCAAGTCACACTGGTTCACACTGACCGTGTACAATGCCAAAAGAATCCTCAGATCTTTTTCCCTCTCTGTCACTGATGCCATAGTTGCCCTTAGTTTGAAAATGTAATCCGGAGACAGGTGTTTTATACAGCAGCCTGTGTTCTCTTTTCAACTCCCTCTGCATTTGCAATCAAATGCAAGAATTATATTAATCTCCTTATCATACTTTGCTTCTACCAGACATTCCACTGATTTCAAAACTCAGTCAACTTGTTCCGTGACAACAACACTGCTATATGGCAGACCAATCCAAACTCATTTCTCGGCATGTCCAGCCTACTCATTATCTCAGCCAATCATGGCTAGCGGGAAGGTAGCTCTTTTTCTGTGGCTAAACCAACTAGGCTCGTAATTTAACCATTTTATTCGTATTTACAGATGTCATACACATTTGTTATTCAGGCACATGAAAGTTGAAATATTCCAGAAGGCATTTCTGCCTTCGAGTGGGGCAGTGACTTAGACCACTGCCCCACTCGAGAGACCCCCCCCAAAACATTTAAAATAACATTCAAATTACTCTCCTGTGAAGTTGTGACATGCTACATACACCAAGTTTCCTGAAATGAGTCACATGTTAGAGGTGAATAGCCATGATTCTTGATCTCTCTTGATCCTATTGGTAACTATACAGGACCTGTTAGCTGTTGCTGCAGATTTAATAATAGATATGCTGTTGTTTTCATATACAGGATAAAACACACGTCACTAGGTATATTTATGTTATGTCACAATTCTTGAAAGCAGGGGTGAACAATCTTAGGCAGCGACAGCCAGCATGTATGCATGCTTTTGTTTTCAGGGTTGCCCACCTCTTTCCTACAGTGTTTAATGCAAAAACATTCAGAGCACCATGCCATGGATCTCTGACAGGCCTCCTGCATGTTGGTGTCAGAATGATCAGCAGGTGTGTGCGTCGGTCTGGAACGCACCACAGGTTGGCTTTCTGCACTCCATTGCCCTGTGCCCTCCCCACTGCACTGTGGTCCTCTGTTGGTAAGCCGTTTGACAGAGCCCTACTAATGGTATAGCTGAATGGAAGGTCAGACACACACTAACATACAGTTTTGCACACACATATTACTGACAGTGCCCAAGGGCCAAATTTATAACCGTTGTGTACATTTTACACTATATCTACGTGCGCCATTTTGAAAAGACTGCATGCACAAAAATATGGAGATTTATAAACTTGCACATGTTTCCCGTTATAAATCAGACATGTCGTAAAACTGTGAGCATGTGAACGAGCATTAAAACTCTGCCTGAAAAACTCCCATCATTCACCTTTTATGGCGACAATAATGCCCTTATTTGCTGTATAATTTGGAAGTATTGGAATTAGGCCAAGACATTATCTGAAGGAAATAGCAATGGCTAACTTGATCGAATGTCTTTGGAGGTGTTGGCAGAATGTTTTCTTTTGCAGTGACATTTTAGGTAGCCTATCTGACCATTTCTGAAAGACAGAAACAATTGAAAATTGTTGTGGACTTGTAAACAAATAGTTTGAATTCAATAATGTTGCATTTACTTTTTCCCCGACCCTAAATATGCTGCACTGCCAGCGAAATCTGAAACATTGCTTACTGATTTTTTAAAACTACAGTAGGCTATACTTACAGTTGTAAGCCTACACACTTCAATGCAAAAGATCAACTGTCTGTTCCCCTGTTAAATTCTACTGATGTTATAAACCGTGCTCCCTTTCATAGAGCATTGAAATTATAATAGTCTATCTAATAGGCCCAATGAAATGAGAGATGAGGATGGTAATATCTTGTACGGCAACTTCGGGAATATGAACTCATCATGGCCATAGAATGTGAGGGATTTATTATGCAACAGTTGATACAGTATATGTATCATGTATTATGTTAATAAATGAAATAATGTGACCGACGAGCTCGACTCGGTCTTATGTAGCAACATTTTGAAATTGTGTTTTTTACATTGGATAAAAGTAGAGACTCAGAGCTAGAAAATGATATACTGTATCATACACTACAGTTGAGGAACAATGGGAAAGTAATTCTGCTTTGAAAGTTGATAAACTTGAAACCTCACTTATAGGAAAATGTTTTGGTAAGTGTACTGGAGAGCCCTTCTTTGTCTACACCCATTCAGCCTTAGCCCCACCCATCTCTTTAAGCATTCACATGTGAGGCTGTGGACCAAACAACCAAAGACTAAAGGCTGGTTTATACTACGTCTATCGACAGTTGTCGCAGTGACATCATGAACATTCTAATGTCGTCCGACATCAAACTTGTCGTTGTCGTTATGAAAAAGAATGAACACAAAAACTGAAGGTTGCATGACATCAGCAGCCTGGTCATCCAAAATAGCATAACTAGTGTTTTTTAACACCAATAAACCCACCTGTTTTAAAAATAAATATAGTATATGTCAATTTATACAAACCAGGCAACTAAAAGCAACTTTCTAAACAATGTTTTGGTTCGTTTCTAGCTTGTTAGCTAGCTAGCTAACGTTAACTTAACTGGCTAGCCAGTTCAAATAATGATCATATCATATAGCTGACAACGTCTTCACTTTAGCTAATTTGTCATCATTATTACAGGAAAATAAACTCACAACAAGATCATAATTTACAAGTTAATGGCGAGCCAGTTACATAAAATACCTTACGGTTGTGAGTGTGATCAAATAAAAGGAAGGGCATTCTACTGGAAAATTTAGAACTTGGACACTATCTTGTTGGCCTAACGTTATATCCTAATTTGACTTTTGTGCTCATCATGTTCTTCACATTACCATTTCTGGTAAATACATACTATATCAAATAAAATCAAAGTTTATTTGTCACATGCACACAATACAGAAGGTGTAGTGAAATGGTTACTTGCATAGTGGAGTCTTTTGTTTAGACATGTAGCTAGCTAGCTAAACAATTAACCATAATCCCAACTCATAACGTTACTACCCTGCATGAATCTGCAGGTAGCTAACCAACCAGGTTCAATGTTAGCTAGCCTTTACTTCATACCCATCCTGGATCCGGGAGCATCCTCATCAAAAAAGCTGACTAGCCTAGCCTAACGGGACAGGGATATCATATAATGTAATTTCATGAAATCACAAGTCCAATACAGCAAATGAAAGATAAACATCTTGTGAATCCAGCCATCATTTCTGATTTTTAAAATGTTTTACAGCGAAAACACAATATGTATTTATATTAGCTAACCACAATAGCCAAACACACAATGGCATATTTTTACCATGTTTCCACCGCATAGGTAGCCTTCACAAAACCCACAAATAGAGATAAAATTAATCACTAACCTAGAACAACTTCATCAGATGACAGTCTTATAACATCATGTTATACAATACATTTATGTTTTGTTCGAAAATGTGCATATTTATAGCTACAAATCCTGGTTTTACATTGTATCCACCATCACAAATAGCACCAAAGCAGCCAGAATAATTACAGAGAGCAACGTGAAATACATAAATACTCATCATAAAACATTTATGAAAAATACATGGTTTACAGCAAATGAAAGATAAACATCTTGTGAATCCAGCCAATATTTCCGATTTTTTAAGTGTTTTACAGCGAAAACACATTGTAGAATTATATTAGCTCATCACAATAGCCAAACACACAAAGCTATTTATCCACCGCCAGCATAGATTTCACAAAAACAGCAATATAGATCAAATTAATCACTAACCTTTGGACAACTTCATCAGATGACAGTCTTATAACATCATGTTATACAATACATTTATGTTTTGTTCGAAATTGTGCATATTTAGAGCTGCAAATCGTGGTTATACATTGTGAATATGTAGCAACAATTCACCAAAATCTCCGGAGATATTTTGGACAGTCACCTAATCTAATCAAAGAACTCATCATAAACTTTACTAAAAAAGACATGTTGTACAGCAAATGAAAGATACACTGGTTCTTAATGCAACCGCTGTGTTAGATTTTTAAAAATAACTTTACTACAACATACAAAATGCATTATTGTGAGACAGCGCTCACATATTCTCCGCCCTGTTGGATTCTACATATTCCACAGAAATACGAAATAACATCATAAATTGTGTCTTACTTTTGCTGAGCTTCCATCAGAATGTTGTGCAAGGAGTCCTTGGTCCAGAATATATCGTTGTTTGGTTTTAGAATGTCCATTTCTTCTGTCGAATTAGCAACCTTGGCTAGCCATGTGGCGCGAACATGCCCATCTTCTCTTGGCGCAAAGAACGGAAAATTCCAAAAGTCCCAATAAACGTTGAATAAACTGATCAAACTCGGTTGAAAAATCCTACTTTATGATGTTTTTCTCATATGTATCAAATAAAATCAGAGCCGGAGATATTCGCCGTGTATACCGAACGCTTTTCAGAAGACAATGTGGAGCTCCTTCGCGCGCCGTGGAAAACTGACAAAATGGCTGACCTGTCACTCCAAAAGCTCTTATTCGGCCTCAGATCAAGATAGACACCCCATTCAACCTTCCACTGCCTGTTGACATCTAGTGGAAGGCGTATGAAGTGCATACATATCGATAAATAAAAGCCAGTTGAATAGGCAGGCCCTGAAACAGAGCCTCGTTTTCAGATTTTTCACTTCCTGTATGGAAGTTTGCTGCCAAATGAGTTCTGTTTTACTCACAGATATAATTCAAACAGTTTTAGAAACTTCTGAGTGTTTTCTATCCAATAGTAACAATAATATGCATATTGTATGATCTAGAACAGAGTATGAGGCCGTTTAATTTGGGCACGATTTTTTCCAAAGTGAAAACAGCGCCCCCCTATTGACAAGAAGCTAGCTAACATAAGGCTATAACTAACAATACAAATGGCTTTGAGATACAAATAATATTACTACACAGATCATACACATAACTTTAGCTAGATAGCTAACAGTACACTTTAACTTGAAATGAAAAGGGCTTTCTGATAAAATTAGAAAAGTATAACATTTTGAAAATGTAGCTAGCTAGACTATCTTACCCATATACATGGATGGACGTTTCTCCCTCTCCGTCACGGATGCCATGGTTGCCCTTAGTTTGAAGATGTAATCCGGAGACAGGTGTTTTACACAACAGCCTTCTGTGTGTTCTCTTTTCAAATGCCATAATTTTCTCCATCTCCTTAGCTATAATTTAATAATTGTATTCGTATTTACAGATGGCATACACATTTATTGTTAAGGCACATGAAAGTTCACATGTTCCAGAAGGCATTTCTGCCCGAAAATTATTATTTATGTTCAAATGCCTCTCCTGTGAAGTAGTGACACGCGACATACGCCTAGTTTCCTGAAACTAGTCAAATGTTGGCTACTTGAGAAATTTGTATTACAATATTCAGATGTAGTATACAAACGTCAATGAACAAGGTGAACCGTCTGTTCTACCATTAAACTGCGATTCGGATTGGATCGCATAGAGCAAATAGCTTATCTATTTACTAGGCTACTGTGAATGGGTCCAGTCTAATGAATGGGTCCAGTCTAATGAGAAATGGAACGAATGGTAGCCTATCCTAACTTTTTGTAGGACTATAGGCTATTTTGCGAGGATGAAACCATTACAATAAATAATAGTAAATAGATGCCTTTTTCTAATTATTTTAGAATGCAAAGAGAAAATAAATAGATTTTAGCTGTTCTCACTAATGGCAAATTATTGCATCTTGTTATTATGTTCAGCTACCTGTTTTTTTGTTGGGAATAAGAGTGTCATCATATATTCCCCATTTGCACAAGGCTACTACTAGGTTTTTGCTTACATGCAATGCAATACTTCAACCACTAGAGACGGTGCGTACGCTTGGTCAAATGGATAAGCACATTCTCATGTCAAGTAACATTTAAAAAAATGCAAACTTTTACGGGGAAACGGTTGCACAAATGTTTTGGGGCATATTTGGTGCATATGCAACGTTTATAAATGAGGCCCCAGGTCTGCAGAGGCCAGAGTTCTTCCAAGCAATCCATTCCACAGCAGAATGAGAATAACAAGGCCAGGCTATGTAACAAAGTAAACAAAAACCATATTTAATGAAATGTTTGCTCAGCCTGCAAGCAGGCATACACTTCGGTCCTTTAGCAGACGCTATTATCCAGAGTGAATTATAGGAGCGATTAGGGTTAAGTGCCTTGCTCAAGGGCATATTGACAGATTTTCCTTCTAGTCAGTTCAGGGATTCGAAACAGTGACCTTTCGGTTATTGGCCCAACGCTCTTAACCGCTAGGCTACTTACAACACACACACACGCACAGACACATTTCATAGCTGTTTTAAGATTTGGTCACATGTTTGCAGGCTGCCATCACTGGAGCTGAAACTTCTACATATTTATATGTGCGAGGTTGATGCATTTTCCAGTGTTTGTTGGTGAAATTGGTGAATTGGCCAACCTTTAGGCATGCTGCATAATTCCCAGAATGTAAAACCAAGACGAATGGGTGATATCTCACCCTATAATATCCACTCTGCTATGTATTTATTTGGACAGTGCAGCTAAAATGTTCCATTTGGCTCTATACTCCAGCATTTTGGATTTGAGATCAAATGTTTGAGGTGACAGTAGAAAATGTCACCTTTTATTTGATGGTGTTTTCAAATCTAATTTCCCATTTACAAATGAAAGCACTTTATGTATCTAGTCCCCCCAATTCAAATCAAATCAAATTGTATTTGTCACATGCGCCGAATACAACGGGTGTAGACCTTACAGTGAAATGCTTGAATCTGTCATAAGTATTTGGACCACATTGTAGTATTTGGTCCCATAGCACGCAATGACCACATGAAGCTTGTTGGATGCATTTGCAGTGGTTGTGTGATTTGGGTGTTTTGCTGTGCCAAATAAACATTTTAAGTAAATAATGTATTGTGTCATTTTGGAGTCACTTTTATTGTAAAAAATACTAAAATATGTTTCTGAACACTTCTATATTAATGTGGCTACCATGATTACGAATAATGATGAGTGAGAAAGTTAAAGAAGCATAAATATCATACCCTCTGGAAAAAAAAGAAAATAAAAATATCCCCTGTTATTGTAATGGGGAGAGGTTATCATGTTTTTGGGGCATGATCTTTGTGCATGTGTAACTTTCTCACTCATCATTATTCACGATTCATTCATGATTATACGTAATCATGGTAGCATCCATATTATAGTGGAAGTGTTCAGAAATTATATTCCTATTTACAGTAAAAGTGTCTCCAAAATGACACAATACATTATTTACCATTCATTTCTATTGGGCACAATATAAATCGTAAACACAACCAAAACTAACGTCAAATACACACAAGCTTGATGTAATCATTGTGTGCTAGAAATATGAGACCAAATACTGAACTTTCGACAAAATGCCAGTGAATTTGTCCAAATACAAATAGGGGGATACATCAAGTGCATTCATTTCCAAATGGTTAAATAGAAATGTATGAAAATTCTGTAATGAAACAGCAGTGAGCAGGTCTCGAACCCTCAACCTTCTAGCCCGAAGTCCGGCGCGCTATCGACTGTGCCGCAAAAGCATGCTCAAGCGGCAGAGTCGATTTCCGCGCTTATAAACCCAGGGTCGTTACACTACTCCCTCCTTTCAAAGAGCGCGTCCTCACGCTAGCTTGCGACTCTACGTCTTACAGGAACGTGCTCACCGGTCAAGCAGACGCACTGTCGTGGATGCAAGGTCCGATCACTTCTGACACCAGTGTAATGAAACAGGCAGGGAGCAGGTCTTGAACACTCGACCTTCTAGCCCGAGGTCCGGCGCGCTATCGACTGTGCCACAAAAGCATGCTCGAGCGGCATAGTCAATTTACACGCTTATAAACCCAGGGTCATTACAATACCATCAAATAAAAGGTGACATTCTGTACTGTCACCTCATATAAAACATTGGTTGGAGTAAGGAGACAAATTAAAAGTTTTAGCTTCACTGTACAAATACATTTATTTGTATTTTATTTAACTAGGCAGCATTTGGGGATAGTATCTGAACACACCAGCATGGTTACTGATTGATCAGTAAAGTAATTATGGAGGAAGCCTCATGGGTTAGCCCCATGTAATCTACTCATGGTGGGCTGATCATCATCTGATAGAGAGATTGTGGATGCCTCAGATAGGCTCTCAGCAAGTGGGAAGTCTCCTGCACTTCATTTCGAAAGAGACTGCTGTGTGAATGCATGCATTGTATATTTGAGTATGTGTCCTTAAACAATACTTGATTGGATTTATAAAGCGCTTTTCTACCAACTGAGGTAGTCATAGTACATAGTAGGGGGAAACTCACCTCATCCACTACCAATGTGTAGCACCCACCTGGGTGATGCACGGTGACATTTTTTTTGCCAGAATGTTCACCACACATCAGCTAATAGGTGGAGATGTGAGGAGTGATATACTGTAAGAAATTAGGAATGAGGGGGATGATTAGGTGGCCATGATGGAATTTGTATTTGTATTTATTAGTGATCCCCATTAGCTGCTGCCAAGGATGCAGCTACTTTTCCTGGGGTCTAAACACATTAAGGCACTTACTTACATTACACAGAAAACAAAATATTAAACAGTGAATTAATTAGATTAATATTATGGTGTTTCTATTCGAGGAAAAAGGAAACCCTCAGGGTTTCCGTCAGGAAAATATGGTGCTGTACAACGTGACTGGTCGGGATTAGGCTACTAAGTGACTGCGAGTGAAGAGCAAAATAATCCTAACATTTACACTAACATTTACCCTATTTGTAGGCTAACCAATACCCAAATAGAGATTCAGTGAAAATAAAAATCTCATTAATCTATCAAGACCAGTCCCCATGCTTGTCTCAGAACAGTGCGAAACGGTGCTGAGATAGTTGACCACACACGGGTAGGCTATTGCTTCAAATCCTATTATAACAATTGGATGACTTTGGGTGTTCCAGTAAGCAACAATTTCTTGCCTTCATTAGCCTACTTTATTCCAATATTTCTGTCATTCAGTGATATTTATTCCCATAGTAATTCGTTATGGATCCATCCAGATGACGTTAGAAAACAATGCATTTCTATTGTCCTGCTGATAGCCCATCAAGGGTACATAGTTTCTTTTGTATTCTTAAAAGAACTCCGAGCCTAATAATGCTAAAAATAATGCTTAAATAAATCGACTGCTGGTCTTTACTGTATGCTGCACATTTTTACACTGTATTCCATTTCCAGCGAGACTATTCAAGCCATGATCGGCGAAGGCAATCAACATCGCTCTAATCACAGTCAGAAGACAGTTGAAGAAACTTGAGTGGACTTATGGAAAGGCTCTGTAAGACATTTTATATATATATTTAGTTTTATTTAAAACATTTCCAGAGCGTTAACCATGTGTGTTCTCTTGCTTTGTACTGTTCTGTAGTTTTTGAACCAATGATTCGTTTTGACAAACAAAGACCTTTGCGTGCTGCAGGCCCAGGCATGGATCAAAGCTGGTGAGACATTCAATGACATCATCAAGAGATATGCTGGACCCTATGTCAAAGAGTTGTTTTTGGGACAACATCGTGTATATTGTCTTGCTAATAGCCCTTGTGAAAAACAAGTGTTTGAAAACATGTTTTCAAAATGCCTCCAGGTAAGGAACTTGTCTGTCGGCAAGTTCCTTACTTTTTCCCCCTTCCACTTGCCTCTTCCATTTTTGCGCTAACATGCTGACCACACCACTAGCGTCACGTGCGTGAGCGTTGCAAAATAAATGTACACATACATGTTATTCAATCATTGCACCCACACTGCTCGCGCGACAACGAACGTCTGCGTTGCCAAGCGCTAAAATAGAAGTCAGTTCTATTTGTGACGCTGAACGCGGTGCAAGTCCTGCCTCTCCCATCTTCTCATTGGTTTATAGAAGCAGATACCCACGTGCCATCTCCTCATTGGTTATATCCATGTGGGTGATTGAAAGATGAACTTCGGTCGGTCTGTCGTGGTAATAAACCTGCGAAAGTTAGATGCCAATCGCCATATAATGTCCAAAGAAGAAAAAGCATGGAAGGAGGAGAGATGACTAGAAACTATTCGGTTGACCGTTTTATGTTTGGATACCTTTTGAGTAGAGGACTTTGTGCATTTCAGGTAAAATAACAACTCAACGTTTATATCCCAGAACAAATTAGCTAGGAACAGCAAGCTAGCTAAATAGGACAAATTAGCTAGCAACTGCAAGCTAGTGTTAGAATATTTTATCAAGGGTTAAGATAAATGATTAAATAATTCTACCCAGAAACTTAACCATTAGGATTATTTGTTAGGTAGCATGTAGGGGGGTAGAAAGAAATGTGTGTGTGCCTAAAGAAAACTAAGGGATCATTAACCTATGGTTGAACCACTAAGCTATAACTCTGTTGCGATAAGGGAGAATAGTTCAAGCCCTCTCGGTTGTCTGTATCTTGGGGGCGGGGGTGGAGGAACTGTCAGCTAAGTGGTAATAAACTGAGGAGAGATTTCAGGAGATAATGCAGACATGTTGTGTAAGGTATGTGCGTGAGTGTGTTGGAATGAACTTTTGATCAACTTTGTCCTCGTCGGAGGGGGAGGGACTCTATGGCGCTGTTTGTAATATATAATGTGAGGTACATGGTTTTTAGAGGAGAGATCTCTCGAGAATAAACACTATTGATTAATTTGGATACGGGTCTATGTCTATTTTATGCAAATAAGGATCTTACATATTCTTAAAAAAGGACAGAGTGTTTGCTTTGTATAATTAAATTGGTTAATGAACATTTAGGAAATAAATTCCTTCAACAATTGGTCCTTCGAGCCGGATTTCAAAACCTACCTCTGTCGTCCTAGGAAACTGCTGAAAAACCGTGCACGGACGGATCTAAGATCCGTAAGACAAAGACCTGACCTCTGAGTTGAGGGTAAATTTCAGGCCAGGGGCGAACTGGTACACGACAGAGGTGGTGACGAGATCCAAAATACATTGCTTTTCCCAGTCTAAAGAAAAGGTTGGTAGTCTTTATTCTCGTATTTGGGGGGAATGTTTTATGATATTTTTGATTTGGTATTCTAAAAATGCTTAGAATTGTTCAATGATAAGAGCTTGGGTATTCCAAACAGATACACTAGGAGGGTTTGCTTTGTGATCAAACAAAAATCAATAGGAGGCAGGTCCGAAATGACCTGAGGTAAGGTGCGCTACCAT
Source organism: Salvelinus alpinus (assembly GCF_045679555.1). Classification (NCBI taxonomy): domain Eukaryota; kingdom Metazoa; phylum Chordata; class Actinopteri; order Salmoniformes; family Salmonidae; genus Salvelinus; species Salvelinus alpinus. The sequence goes on along the minus strand of NC_092091.1, from coordinate 34,652,178 downwards.
AAATAAAACTAAGCTTAATTATAGGAATGATTAAGAAGGGATATAGTCAGTGTTGTTAGATAGGACGGTCGTTTTGTACAAAAAGGACAGCCCAAAATTCAAAAGACCTACCTAAAATAAAGTTCTAAGACCTAAATAGTCTATCGGTATATGGGAAGTAGTCCAGGACTATGATCAGTAGCGATAGATATATGAAAACAGGTGAGGATATAAACTAGGCTTGGTGAGAAAGGAAGGTAATTCTAGGCGAACCAAATAACTTAACCTATTCAATACTAAAAGAAATTAATATCCAAAATAGGAGGAGAGGGAAGCATAATATAGCGGTGTGAGATACGAGGTATTAACGTCAAAAGGTTCCAAAAAACAACAGAGAAATAGGCTGTTAACCAGGGCTTTACGACCCCTGTAAAATAGCTTATAGTTGTATACTGGTGAGATCTAATGTCCAATCGAAAATCACCTCTATAGATAAAGTTTCCAGAAAGGAGAAATACACACACCATAGAGTGTGAGAAGAAATCAGAGTTTTAAAAAGCACAACACATAGAAGAACAAGATAATAATTTGTGTATGTGATAGATATATTAATCATAATATAGAGACGCACATAAAGTAAAGACATACACATTAATTGTGAGACACCTATAGATAAACTTTTACTAAAAATGGGCAGTATATTCTCAAAGGAGGTCCCGGAATTAACGGGAGATGAGCGCTTAATGAAGGTTAGAGAAACAGAGAGGGAGCAGGAACAGATTAGGGAAGCATTAAGTAAAGCTGGGTTAGAAGGGGCATGGGCCGAGAAACAGACAGTGAAGGAAAAAGACAAGTTGGACAGGGGAAATATCGTAACAAAATAGGACTATTCAGGAAAACCTCTGATGTAGGAGAGAAGAATAGACATAAGCCTAGGAAAGATTCACATTATTATAATGGTGAAAAAGAAAGTGCAGATAGAGAGGTCAGTGAAGATCCCCTAATTGCCTTACCGAACCCACGGGCAGGGGAAGGAGGACAGGATTTAGCAACCTTATTGAGAAATTGGATAGAGGTAGAGAAAGGGAAAGAGTCGAGAAAAGTGGTAAGAGACAGTCGAAAGAAAGGGGGAGATAGATGTTTTAACGATTACAAACCGGGTAATTTTGCTAGAGATTGTGAGGCACCGTGTAAACACTGTGCTAGAGTAGGGTATAACTACCTAAATTGTAATTCAACTAAGGAGAAGGTAAGGTGCAACAATCGGGATAGAGAGAGGAAGACAGGTGAAAAGAAAAAGAAGGACATAAAATGTTTTAATTGTAAGAAATACGGACACTTTGCTAATGAATGTGAGACCCCATGTAAACATTGCGATAAAAAGGCCCATAATCACCGCGATTGCAAACAGAAACCACAGGGAAGGGGAGGTAAGAAGGAGAAAGAGAGAGAAGGAGGAGCAGGAAGGCAAGTGTAAAGTAAAGGAGACAAGGAGAGCGAGAGTAGAGAATCCTCGCTGGGGAAACGCTTGGACCTTTAAATTAGGGCTATTTTTATCCCAATCATTTTAATAGCGTTGGTGGTTCAGCGGTAAAACTTTTGCCTACAACGCAGGAGACTCGGGTTCGTATCTCAGCCTTGGCACCGATAGACTAAAATTGATTCTGATTGTAAATTAAATACTGATAGTTTTGCCGGGAGAGATACGGTTAGTTGGTGTTTGTTTAGGATGTAAACTGAACGTTTTAATAGCTTGTTTAGGTTAAATTGAAAGACCAATCCATTCCAAATAATAACGGGGCGATGTTGTTGGAATACGCTGTCTTGCCTAAATAGCCGCTGGAATAACGTATTGGGAATGGAGTCGTATTCATAATGCTGAATCATAGAAGAGACAGTTACCTAAATCTAATGAATTCTAAATAATAACGAAGAGACAATTACGATAGAGTTGTGCCCATCGAAATATTTTTATAAATTTAGCGAAGTACATGGTACTTTTAAATTTTGGAGTAGAGAAAGTTGGAAAGTTTGCTTTTACTCTTACGATAGAACTAAAGCAGAACTCAGTTTGAGTAGGGGGTATATTAATCGCTGGAGGAAGGTTGAGTTGTTGCTAAATGACGTTGTGAAATCATTGAGTGATAACGTAAAACTGTGTCATTACGTAGAATACAATAACGGTTCTCAAATTGATTTGAAAGTTGTTCAGGGACAGACTCCCACTATTTTCTGTACTTCTGGCAGTACAATTGTGACTGGGAGACGTTGATTGATGTTAAAAGTTCTGTTCAAAATAAAACATTCAGGACCAACGATATTAATTGTGTTTGGCTTGTCGAACGCTGCTGCTGCAGTCAGGCAATGATGTTGTGACTGAGGGGGTGACAGAGAAAATTGTTTGTGTCATTTAGAGGGAAAATGCGTGCATTATAGCTTTGAGAAACTTTTCAAAAGTTGCTAAAAGTTCCAAATACATTTTTTAAAAAGTAGCAGGATAGTCTGAAAAGATGCTAAATATAGGAAAAACAAAATTGCTAGAAGGGCATCACTGGTTGGTTGTGAGAGCTGGGTTATATTTGGCTGTAAGCGATTCAGGTCGGAATAGTTGAATCGTAAAAGTTTTGTAATAACTTTCTGGTTAATGATTTTTGGTTTGATTGTTTAGGTAACACCAGTGAATTTGAAGAGGAAGTTAACGTATTCTAAACATTATAATCTGTTTCCATTACGTGGAACCATGTCAGGTCGGTAAAGGGAATTGCAGGTTGGTTTAAAGGGACAGTGCACGTAAATCACAGTTGTGGGTATCTAATGGCAGGATATCCCTATTAAGAATTTTGGGAGACTCTCTGCAAATGGAATGAATGGGTTTCACATATAACCATTGAGGAAATTTAAAACTAATGATTTGAGGAAGTAGCTAGAAGTATCATAATTATTAGGTTTTGTTTGTAGTAAACGTTTGGGTTTGAGGGGATCTCCATGTTTCCCAAAGACTAGTGATCTTAAAACTTCTTGTCAATAGGGAGGCGCCATTTCGACTTTGTAAAAATTTGTTCCCAAATTAAACTGCCTCGTACTCAATTCTTGCTCGTACAATATGCATATTATTATTACTATTGGATAGAAAACACTCTTTAGTTTCTAAAACCGTTTGAATTATATCTGTGAGTAAAACAGAACTCAAGTTGCAGCTAACTTCCTGTCAGGAAGTGAGAAATCTGAAATCGATGCTCTGTTCCAGGGTCAGTTTATTAAATTGCATGTAATCTATGAGTCGACATGCACTGCATACGATTTCCCCTAGATGTCAGTAAGCAGTGAGAATTGGAATGGTGTTGCTAGGCAGATCTGAGGCCATATAAAGGCTCATGGAACCGGGGGTGCACTCTTTTCAACGTTCGTCATGGCGCAAAGGAGGACCTCAGGATGGCATTCTGAAAAGCTCTCGTTATAGGCCTTAGATATATCCGGCTCTGATTTTATTCGATATAGGTGTTAAAGACATCATAATGTAGTTATTTTAAACCGAGTTATATCAGTTTATATCAGTATATTGCGATTTTCGGATATTTCTTTGTGCTGCGTTATGAAGAGTTGGGCACGTCTGGGCCACATAGCTAATGTTTGCTGCTAATTCCTAAGTTGAAGACGACAATCTACAACCGAGCAACGATTATTCTGGACAAAGGACCACTTGCACAAGATTCTGATGGAAGCTCATCAAAAAGTAAGAACTATTTATGATGTTAATTCGTTGTTCTGTTGAAAAATGTAAAACTACTATTCCGCCATTAATTTCGGTGCGGTCTCGCTTTAACGCACGCTGTATGTCGTAGTAACGTTAATTTTAAAAATCTAACACAGCGGTTGCATTAAGAACTAATGTATCTTTCATTTGCTGTCCAACCTGTATTTTTTAGTCAAGTTTATGATTAGTTATTGATTAGATTAGGTGCCTCTCCCAAGATTTCTCCCGACATTTTGTTGGCAGCTTGGCTACTATTCTCATTGTATAACCACGATTTGTGCCGCTAAATATGCACATTTTCGAACAAACAATATATGTATTGTGTAATATGATGTTATAGGACTGTCATCTGATGAAGTTTTGAGAAGGTTAGTGAAAAATGTAATATCTTTTGCTGGTTTATTCGCTATCGCTAACGTGCATGAATCAATGCTGCTGTGTGGTTGGCTATTGTAGTATGCTAATATAATGATAAATTGTGTTTTCGCTGTAAAACACTTAAAGAATCTGAAATATTGGCTGGATTCACAAGATCTTTGTCTTTCATTTGCTGTACGCTGTGTATTTTTCATAAATGTTTTATGATGAGTATTTGGGTAATTCACGTTGCTCTCTGTAGTTATTCTAGTTGCTTTGGTGAGAGTTGTGATGGTGGCTGCAATGTAAAACTATGATTTATACCTGAAATATGCACATTTTTCGAACAAAACATATGCTATACAATAAATATGTTATCAGACTGTCATCTGATGAAGTTGTTTCTTGGTTAGTGACTATTTATATCTTTATTTGGTCGAATTTGTGATAGCTACCTATGCAGGAAAAAAATGGTGGAAAAAAAAGTTGTGTCTTTTGCTATGGTGGTTAGCTAATAGAAATACATATTGTGTCTTCCTTGTAAAACATTTTAAAAATCAGAAATGATGGCTGGATTCACAAGATGTGTATCTTTCATTTGGTGTCTTGGACTTGTGATTTCATGAACATTTTATTATATGATATCCCTGTGGCTTTAGGCTAGGCTATGCTAGTCAGCTTTTTTGATGGGGGGGATCCCGGATCCGGGTTTGTGACTTGTTAGAGGTTGGTACCCTCACATATGGAATATTTGTTTTATTTTCTGAGTTTTAATTAAAAACGTGAATCCTTTAGATGAAGGGTTCTTTAAACAAATCACTGATGATTGGCTGAGAGCAATTGATGATTAAAAGATTGTGGGGAGAGTTTTGTTAGGATTCAGTGCAGCTTTTGACATTATCGATCATAGTCTGCTGCTGGAAAATCTTATGTGTTATGGCTTTACAACCCCTGCTATATTGTGGATAAAGAGTTAACTGTCTAAGAGAACACAGAGGGTGTTCTTTAATGGAAATCACTCCAACATAATCCAGGTAGAATTAGGAATTCCCCAGGGCAGCTGTCTAGTTCCCTTACTTATTTCAATCTTTACTAACGACATGTCTATGTATGCAGATGACTAAACACTATAAACGTCAGCTACTACAGCTATTGAAATGACTGCAAATGTGATTAGCATGATGATGTAAGTAACAATACAATTTCCCAGGACATAGACATGTCTTATATGGGCAGAAAGCTAAATTCTTGTTAATCTAACTGCACTGTCCAATTCACAGTAGCTATTTCAGTGAAAAAATTCCATGCTATTGTTTGAGGAGAGTGCACAGTTATGTACTTGAAAATGTATCAATTGACCAATTAGGCACACCTGGGCAGACTAGATACAACATTTTGAACAGTAAAATCTAAAACTTTGCACATACACTGCTGCCATCTATTGGCCAAAATCTAAATTGCGCCTAGACTCCTAAGTGATATAATGGCCTTTCTCTTGCATTTCAAAGATTATTAAATAAATAAAGATGGATAACACTAATAATAGTATTATCTTTTACCAGATCTAATGTGTTATATTCTCCTACATTAATTTCACATGTACACACACTTAAAAGTGTTTCCTTTCAAACGGTATCAAAAATATGCATATCATTGCTTCAGGTCTTGAGCTACAGTTAGATTTGGGTATGTCATTTTAGGCGAAAATTGAAAAAAAGGGTCCGATCCTTAAGAAGACCAAAAAATTGACAGCTGTGCCATGTAGATTGCAAAATAGTTGGGAAAAGATTTCGATGTACCAATTCCATGGCACATGGATTATGAATTGACACGCAATTTCACGTTCCTCCTGAAATCCGTAATCTGCTCACTTAAATTAACCTTTCACGAGCCTCTACCCCGGGTCCGGGATCCCCCCCCATCCCCCCACACACTGATTAGCATAGCTAGCATAGCTTCACAAGTAGATAGTAGCATCTAAATATCATTAAATCACAAGTCCAAGACACCAGATGAAAGATACAGATCTTGTGAATAAAGCCACCATTTCAGATTTTAAAAATGTTTTACAGGGAAGACAAAATATGTAAATCTATTAGCTAAACACGTTAGCAAAATACACAATTTCTTTGTCCACCATTTTTTCTCTCCACCAGTAGCTATCACCAATTCGGCTAAACTAAGATATTGATAGCCAATAACCTATAAAAAACCTCATCAGATGACAGTCTGATAACATATTTATGGTATAGGATAGGTTTTGTTAGAAAAAAGTGCATATTTCAGGTAGAAATCACAGTTTACAATTGCACCTACCATCACAAGACGACTAGAATTACTATAGAGAGCAACGTGTATGACCAATTTACTCTTAATAAAACATTTCATAAGAATAGACAAAGCATAGCAATGGAAAGACCCAGATCTTGTGATTCCAGACAATATTTCAGATTTTCTAAGCGTTTTACAGCGAAAACACAATAAATCGATAAGTTAGCATACCACATGTGAAAACGTTACCAGAGCATCGATTCCAGCCAAAGAGCGCTATAACGTAATCACCGCCAAAATATATTAATTTTTTCACTAACCTTCTCAGAATTCTTCCGATGACACTCCTGTAACATCATTTTACAACATACATATACAGTTTGTTCGAAAAGGTGCATATTTAGCCATACAAAACCGTGGTTACACAATAAAAATACTAGGAAATCAAGCCTCAATATGTCTGACGTCATCTATCAGAGTGATCTAGTTTAATTGAAAGCTAATCATATACTTGACTAAAAAATACAGGGTTGACAGGAATCGAAAGACAAATTAGTTCTTAATGCAACCGCTGACTTACATTTTTAAAATTATCCTTACTTTTCAATACAGGGTTCGCCAAGTGACGCGATAACAAACAAAATGGCGAAATATGCGTTTAAAATATTTCGACAGAACAACGATTTATCATATTAAATATTGCTTACTTTGAGCTGTTATTCCATCAGATTCTTGGGCAATGTATCCTTTCTATGTTGTAATCTTCTTTTGGTCGATAGATGTCCTCTGTCCTTCGAAATATCCACTAACGATCGAACGGGACCACAAAACGTGTCCAAAGTTTCAGAGTGCACAACAAAGAAATTCCTCAAAATCGCACTAAACGGATATAAATTGCTATAAAACGGTTCAAATTAACTACATTATGATGTTTTTAACAACTATAACGACTGAAAACATGACCGGAGAAATATTGCTGGTTAGACAACGATTTGGAATGAGGCAAGTCCGATGTCCTTCACGCTTCAGGCGCGCGACGAGAAAGGGAGGTCCCTATACATTTTGTTCTTTTATAATGGCTGTGATTGTGCAATCGATTCCATTCAAAACGTGATGACGTACAGACACCCAGAGGAAGACGTAGGCAGTGTCGGTTTCTTCATAGCATTCACTGTCGCCTTAAAAACAGACTCCAGATCAGGGGTAAAAATTTCTGAAATCTGACCCCTGTCATGAAAAGTGCTGTAGATATTGTTCTGTACCACTCAGAGACAAAATTCCAACTTCTATAGAAACTAGAAGGTGTTTTCTATCCAATAATAACAATAATATGCATATTGTACGATCAAGAATTTAGCACGAGGCAGTTTAATTTGGAGACCCAAATATGCTAATGCGGAAAAGCACCCCCTATAGTTCCAAGAAGTTAATAGAGATCCTGGTCATGGTGCATGGTGTATGTTATTACAGCATAATCAAAGTGAGGACAATCGTCGATCTGCTGTATACATATGGCCTATTGTAACCTGGAGTCACACCTTTCCAGTACTCCTCACATTGGAATGGAATAGTTCTTGCTGTGAGATGTTACCCCACTCTTCCACCAAGGCAACTGCAAGTTCACAGACATTTCTGGGGGGAATGGCCCTAGCCCTAACCCTCCGATCCAACAGGTCCCAGACGTGCTCAATGGGATTGAGATCTGGGCTCTTCGCTGGCCATAGCAGAACAATGACATTCCTGTCTTGCAGGAAATCATGCATACAACGAGCAGTATGGCTGGTGGCATTGTCATGATGGATGGTCATGTCAGGATGATCCTGCAGGAAGGGTACCACATGAGGGAGGAGAATGTCTTCCCTGTAACGCACAATTGAGATTTCCTGCAATGACAACAAGCTCAGTCCGATGATGCTGTGACACACCGCCCCAGACCATGAGGGGCTCTCCACCTCCAAATCGCTCCCGCTCCAGAGTACAGGCCTCGGTGTAACGCTCATTCCTTCGACGATAAACGCAAATCCGACCATCACCCCTGGTGAGACAAAACCGCGACTCGTCAATGATGAGCACTTTTTGTCAGTCCTGTCTGGTCCGGCGACGGTGGGTTTGTGCCCATAGGCCTACAAGCCCTCAGTCCAGCCTCTCTCAGCCTATTGCGGACAGTCTGAGCACTGATGGAGGGATTGTGTGTTCCTGGTGTAACTCTGTGAGTAAAACAGAAATCATTTTGCAGCAAACTTCCTGTCAGAAAGTGAAAAATCTGAAATCGAGGCTCTGTTCCAGGGCCTCCCTATCAATTTTCTTGAAATTTATGACTACACATGCACTTCATACGCCTTCCACTAGATGTCAATAGGCAGTGAGAGGTGAAATGGGGAGTCTAGGTATATCTATGGTCAAAAGAGAGGTCTTGGAATGACATGACCCCAATTTCCTTTGTTCAGGAAGACGCGGGAAGGACATCAGCTTTGGCTTCTGAAAAGCTTTCCTTATAGACGGCTAATATCTCCGGCTTTGATTTTATTTGATAAATGTGATAATATCATCGTAAAGTATGTTTTTTCAATATAGTTTTATCAGATTATTACATTTTTTTCGGGAGTTTTGGCGTGTTCCATTCTCTGCGTTTGGTGACGATGGACAGCTTCGCGAATTCTAACACGGCGATTGCATTAAGAACTAGTGTATCTACCATATCCTGTACTACATGTATTTTTTTGTAACGTTTATGATTAGTTATTTGGTCAGAATAGGTGAGTGTCAGAAATATATCCGGAGATTCTAGAAAATAGTTGCTACGTTTTCACAATGTATAACCACGGATTTCAGCTCTAAATATGCACATTTTCGAACAAACCATATATGTATTGTGTAATATGATGTTATAGGACTGTCATCTGATGAAGTTTATGAAGGTTAGTGAAATAATTAATATATTTTGCTGGTTTTGTCGCTATCGCTACTGTTGCCTTGAATCAATGCTGTTGTGTGGTTGGCTATTGTAGTAAGCTAATATAATGTTATATTGTGTTTTCGCTGTAAAACACTTTAAAAAATCTGAAATATTGGCTGGATTCACAAGATGTTTGTCTTTCATTTGCTGTACACCATGTATTTTTCATAAATGATTTATGATGAGTATTTAGGTATTTCACGTTGGTCTCTATAATTACTCTGGCTGCTTCGGTGCTATTTGTGATGGTAACTGTGATGGTAGCTGCAATGTAAAACTATGATTTATACCTCAAATATGCACATTTTTCGAACAAAACATAGATTTATTGTATAACATGTTATAAGACTGTCATCTGATGAAGTTGTTTCTTGGTTAGTTTGGTTGGTTCTTGGTTAGTTTGGTTGGTTTTGTGCAAGCTACCTGTGCTGTGAAAGAAATGTCTGTGCTTTTTGTATTTGGTGGTGAGCTAACATAAATATACGTGGTGTTTTCGCTGTAAAACATTTAAAAAATCGGACATGTTGACTGGATTCACAAGATGTTTATCTTTCATTTGCTGTATTGGACTTGTTAATGTGTGAAAGTTAAATATTTCTAAAAAATATCTTTGGAATTTCGCGCTCTGCCTTTTCAGGGGAATGTGGGAGGAGTTCCGCTAGCGGAACCCCGGGGCTAGACAGGTTAAAGCAAATTTTTGCAGCATTTGTAAAGATGTGATCAATACATGTTGATAATTTCATTCCTGTGCTGTTTGTAACTACCCTTGTAGATTGACTGACAACCTGAACCAGGTTGCAAGCAGTGGTTACAGTTTGAAGCTTTTTCTTGAGTGGGCAGTTTGATGAAAGCCAGTCAATATTGAAATCACCAAAAAAATATACCTCTCTGTTGATATCACATACATTATCAAGCATTTCACACATATTATCCAGATATGTAGAGTTACTAGTACTAGGGCACACCACCTCAGTGCTAACAGAACTCTGGTTCATAGTCACATGATTGCTGCATACAATAGCTGTGGGATCAGCAGAGGCATTTAGGGCAGTTAGAGGGACATACATTAGGTTACTTACATTGTGGTTAAGAATTTTAGTTTTCGGAAAAAGATTGGACACTTTTATCACTCAAGCTACAGATCAGTGATTGCACAAAGAAATAAAAAAATTCAAAATAAAGGATGGAAAGGAAGAAGGGAAGTAAGGAATGGAGGAAGGGCGAAAGAAAGGAAGGATCCTTTCCAAATAGTGCTATTGTTTCAGCCACATGGGAAATCCATCAAGTGAGGACATCTGCATTGTATATATGACAGTTCCAAGTTATGCTTATAGATAGATCCATGAGGCTGGTGGAGTGTGTAAACCTCTTAAACCATCTTGATTGGCCCTCCTCAGACTCACACAAGACTTGAGATGAGATTCATAGGTAATCCTAATCTCTTCCCGGCACCTCACGACACTGTGCTCACTTCAGACAGGTCTGTCCACTGCTGATGAGACTTCATCCTCAGTCACTCTGCAAATGATCAAGCACATTGATTTTTTTCTCTGTCTTTCAAATGGGACCAAATCCTCATCCATCACAGGAAGCTTTGCCATAATTCACCAGCTATTTTCTCCAGTTGACCTGGAATAACAAACAGACCTGGGAGGATATGGGAACATGATTGTTCCTCACGCTGAGTCACGAGCAGAGAAACAAGGCAATGGGGAGCATGATATTAATGCCCATGTCAGGGGAGGAAAATACAACAATAAACAATTCTCCAGAATACATCAAAGCTTGGGCAGAGTGAACCCTTGTGTCTTAAGGGCATGGAAACATATACTTTATGCTTCTAATCTGATATTGACCATTTCACTGCTAGTATTTAAATCATATTTCCTTCCTGACACTCCCTGCCTCCTGCCCAGAACCAGTGTATTCCCAAGGGCCAACAGGACTGAACACCAACAGATGGGAGGGAAGCCACACACCCTCGTTCTCTTTGCACACACCAGATTTACCACACACACACACACACACACACACACACACACACACACACACACACACACACACACACACACACACACACACACACACACACACACAAACCCTCTGCACGGCAACGCAACGTGACCTAGCTTCCATATTTAGAGCAATCGCTTCATCCCTGAAGTATGTATGAAAATGAGAGAGGGCCAGAGGTTGCTGTACCAATTATGGCAGGTCTTGCAACCCCTACTATATGTACCTTGTAGTGGTGGCAAGCGAAGAAACTGAATTTAAACACGTTGGCCTTTCTCTAGGTTCACTGGGCCATAGTAAATGATATCCTATGGACGTGTTTTAATAACACAAGAGTTTACACCACGCTGAAGCATAAACCAGTGGGATGAATAAGTACAATGGCACCTGGGTTCTGAGTCACTCTGGTGGGAGTGGGCGACTGCAATATGGGAGGGATGGAGAGAGAGGGGGATAATATATGTGATCAAACTGTAATCTGGGGCTGTTTCTTTCATGGACTGAATTTCAATGTATGAGTTCCGCCTCTACAAAATTATTACCACCCACTATGCTACCCATGATGCATTTACTTCCTGCTGTTGCAGTGGCTGTATTTTGTTTTATAGCATTATATTAAACTGCTGACAGTTTGGAAATAATGCAATACATTTTTCTCCTCCATCGGGGGAAATTCAGTTGTTTCTCTCTCTCTCTTCTTTCTCTCTCTCCGCTTTACAAATGCACAGAGAAATGAGGCAAGCTGTGTCTCTTGCTGTTTCAGACTGAATGTATCCCTAATCAATTTACCCCTGCCTCAGCCCCCACGTGATTATTAAAAATACTCAGCACGAATCCACACATGGGGGGAAAGTATCAAAACTTATTACCAGCAGTTCTGCATGTTTGGCAAAAGTTATTGATAATCTGTGGTATAATATGCCTGCTTTTAGATAAATGGTCTGTTCTCATTATCAGTTCCTTAAACCTGTGTGTCTGTCTGTTTGCACAACATGAACATCTTGTTATGATTGTAAACTGTTTATACCCGTTGTGTCTTCCAATTGGTTATGAGGAAACCGGCGGTGTCAACATCATGATGCAAGCTCCAATCCCTCAGAGAGACAGAATAAGATTGACAGGGATTCACAGCTACTCTAGCCTGCTTTTTTTTTGTCACCAACATAACTAGTTCTTTGTTTTTTGCAGTTTTCAAAGTGAAAAATACTTAATTAACTGTTCATCCCAAGTGGTGAATTTTAAAGCAATTAGTCTACACATCTAAGCATTAGCCATATAATTTATGCCCTAATAGGACCCTAATATTTTCTGATAATTGATGAGCTAGATGAGGTAAATGCTCTTTATCCCAAGTCAAGGCAATCTCATTCATTGGCAGACTATCGAAAGGTGAACATTTTTTCCTCTATAGAATCTGTCACTCTGTTCCATACAGGACCAGACATGAATCTACGGGGAACTGTTACTTATCAGTTCCTTTACAACATTGTCTGCATTTTTCTATCAATACAACCACAGCTATACATGTTCAGTAGCTTTACTTTAGTTGGTTTGAATTGATTTTACTGCTACTTTTTCATTTTCAAATAATTTTTGGTGCCTAGAGAGAATTCTGCTTCTGCAGATAAGCGATCTGGGTGACAGATAGCGTGTGATGTGATGGGTGCCCACAGCTCATGGGTGACTCTTTGATAGACACCTTACACAATTTCCCAAGAATTGATGTACATCGGAGATGTGCTGCCTCCCTGGAATACCTGCATATAGCTCCAGGCATTGTTATTTTCCACAGGAACTCAGTAGCGGTAGCATTGCCACAATGCAGAAGATTTAGTGACATAATCTGAGCCACACAGTTATGCATATGGTATTGTATTCAATAGTGTGCATACTGATTCACAAGTTTATGAAAAGTCTTAGGGAGACTGAAAAGTTTTAATGTATAGAAATAATTATAAGAGACTGGAATCGTGCTATACTTCTCTGACTACATCAATCCTCAGGTGCACATGCTAGCATTGAAAGGCCTTGAATTATAAATCAATTCCTGCTGAATACAATTTTCTCATTCTAGCCTAGTGGTTAGAGTGTTGGACTAGTACCCGAAAGGTTGCAAGTTCAAATCCCCGAGCTGACAAGGTACAAATCTGTCGTTCTGCCCCTGAACAAGGCAGTTAAAACCTGTTGGGGACCAGGGGGTGCTATTTTCACTTTTGGGGAAAATCGTATGATTTTTAAACGGCCTCGTACTCAATTCTTGCTCGTACAATATGCATATTATTATTACTATTGGATAGAAAACAGTCTCTAGTTTCTAAAACCGTTTTAATTATTTCTCTAAGTGAAACAGAACTCCTTTTACAGACCATTTCCTAACCGGAAGTGAGATTTCCAAAAGCGAACTCTCTCTTCAGGAGCTTGTCTATAAAAGGGCATGTCACTTATGACTGTAGAAACACGTCATACGCCTTCGCCTGGGTGTCATGCGGAAGTGAGAGAAGAAATCAGTTGATTATCTCGACCAGGGACTGAACACAACCTCTTGGACTGAGACGTGCGCACTTTTATTTTTTTCCTGGGCGCGAAGTAGGACCTATACTCGGCTCATGGAAGAACCTTTTTAAAGGTGAATATGATCTCTGGCTTCGATTTTCTTTGATACATGTCACAATATCATCTTAAAGTATGTTTTTTCAATATAGTTTAATTATATTATTGAAATTTATTCTGGACTTTAGACGTGATGCGTCGCAAGAATTGGTTCAAGAACGAGAGGCTAGCAACGCACGGCCAGTGTGCTTGCTAATTCTGAGGGAAATCGTTCGTTATGGATCCAAATAAAGTCGGTTCTGAACAAAGGACCCCTTGGAGAACATTCTGATGGAAGATCCACAAAGATAAGGACCCAATTTGGGATGCTTTTTCATATATATCTGTCGAACTGTGCTATGCTACCGTTTGACTAGAAGCAATGCTGCTGTGTGCTAGCTATTGTAGTAAGCTAATATAACGATATATTGTGTTTTCGCTGTAAAACACTTCAAAAATCGGAAATATTGGCTCTGTTCACAAGATCTTATTCTTTCATTAGCTATCCACCATATATTGTTCTGAAATGTTTTATGATGTGTAATTAGTAGTTAACGTTGGTGTTTGTATTTTCTCTGGCTACTGCCGTGCGATTTCTGACTGTAGCTGTGATGGTGGCTATGATGGTAGCAGTAATGTAAAACTGATTTATAGCTAAAATATGCACATTTTTTGAACAAAACATAGATTTATTGTGTAACATGTTATAGGACTGTCATCTGAGGTAGTTTTTTCTAGGTTATTTAGGTTGGTTCTAGGTTGGTTCTAGGTTAGTTAGGTTAGCTACTTGCATGCTACCGTTGCTGTGAAAAATGTCTGTCTGTCTTTTGTATTTGGTGGTGAACTAACATAAATATATGTGGTGTTTTCGCTGTAAAACACTTCAACAATCGGAAATATTGTCTGTATTCACAAGATATTTGTCTTTCATTAGCTATCCACCATATATTTGTCTGAAATGTTTTATGATGTGTAATTAGGTAGTTGGTGTCTGTATTTACTCTGGCTACTCCCGTGCGATTTCTGACTGTAGCTATGATGGTAGCAGTAATGTAAAACTGATTTATAGCTAAAATATGCAATTTTTTTGAACAAAGCATAGATTTATTGTGTAACATGTTATAGGACTGTCATCTGAGGTAGTTTTTTCTAGGTTATTTAGGTTGGTTCTAGGTTAGTTAGGTTGGCTTGTGCATGCTACCTGCAGCCTACTTGTGCTGTGAAAAATGTCTGTCTGTCTTTTTTTATTTGGTGGTGACCTAACATAAATATATGTGGTGTTTTCTCTGTAAAACATTTAAAAAATCGGACATGTTGGATGGATTGACAAGATGTTTATCTTTGAAATGCTGTATTGGACTTGTTAATGTGTGAAAGTTAAATATTTCAAAAAAAAATTGGGAATTTGCCGCTCTGCCTTTTCAATGGAATGTGGGAGGAGTGCCGCTAGCGGCACCCCTGGCCTAAACAGGTTTAACCCACTGTTCCTAGGCCGTCATTGAAAATAAGAATTTGTTCTTAACTGACTTGCCTAGTTAAATAAAGGTGAAATAAAATAAATAGAATTTCATTGTCTGTATCTCTTTCTGCCCCCTCCACTTCTCTTCCTTACTTTCTTTCAGTGTTCAGTGTAATGACTTACAGTAAGATTAGGCATACATATGATCTAAGGTATCCTAACAGGAGCAGAAACCTGTACTGTACCATCCCTAACACTCTATACAGCTGTTCCTACACAAAGTTATTTAAAGATTGAAAAATGCAGCACAATCGTCACAGCATTCAAACACTTAGCACTGTGGACGCTGTGTTCAACAAAAAGTCAAGCTGTTATCTTTATTGCCCTGTCACATTCTCTGTATCTCAGAAAGGTCCTCGTGGTTTACAAATGGGGAGTGTGGCAGATGTCAGCTGAGAGAATTAAAATGCAGCAAATTGCCAGGGATACAGCACCTTGCAAAAGTATTCATCCCCCTTAGCGTTTTTCCTATTTTGTTGCATACAACCTGTAATTTAAATTGATTTTATTTGGATTTCATGTCATGGACATACACAAAATAGTGCAAATTGGTGAAGGGAAATGAAAAAAATTACTTGTTTAAAAAAATATAAAACGGAAAAGTGGTGCGTGCATATATTTTCACCCCCTTTGCTATGAAGCCCCTAAATAAGATCTGGTGCAACCAATTACCTTCAGAAGTCACATAATTAGTTACATTTAATATATATATATATATATATTTCACCTTTATTTAACCAGGTAGGCCAGTTGAGAACAAGTTCTCATTTACAACTGCGACCTGGCCAAGATAAAGCAAAGCAGTGTGACACAAACAACAACACACATGGAATAACATTACACATGGACACACATGGAATAAACAAATGTACAGTCAATAACACAATATAAAAATTATATATACAGTGTGTGCAAATGGCGTAAGGAGGTAAGGCAATAAATAGGCCATAGTAGTGAAGTAATTACAATTTAGCAAATTAACACTGGAGTGATAGATGTGCAGATAATGATGCGCAAGTAGAAATACTGGTGTGCAAAAGAGCGAAAAAAGTAAATAAAACAATATGGGGATGAGGTAGGTAGTTCGATGGGCTATTTACAGATGGGCTGTGTACAGCTGCAGCGATTGGTAAGCTGCACAGATAGCTGATGCTTAAAGTTAGTGAGGGAGATATAAGTCTCCAACTTCAGCGATTTTTGCAAATCGTTCCAGTCATTGGCAGCAGAGAACTGGAAGGAAAGGCGGCCAAAGAGGTGTAGGCTTTGGGGATGACCAGTGAGATATACCTGCTGGAGCGCCTGCTACGGGTGGGTGTTGTTATGGTGACCAGTGAGCTTTACCTAGCAGAGACTTATAGATGACCTGAAGCCAGTGGGTCTGGCGACGAATATGTAGCGAAGGCCAGCCGACGAGAGCATACAGGTCGCAGTGATGGGTGGTATATGGGGCTTTCGTGACAAAACGGATGGCACTGTGATAGACTGCAGTTTGCTGAGTAGAGTGTCTCTACTTTTATTCTGACATTTCACATTCTTAAAATAAAGTGGCGATCCTAACTGACCTAAGACAGGGAATTTACTAGGATTAAATGTCAGGAATTGTGAAATGTTTTGTTTAAATGTATTTGGCTAAGGTGTATGTAAACTTCCGACTTCAACTGTAGGTCTGTAACAGTTTGGGTCTAGAGTGTCACCCCCTTTGAAGAGGGGGATGACCGCGGCAGCTTTCCAATCATTAGGAACCTCGGACGATACGGAAGAGATATTGAACAGACTGGAAATAGGGGTTGCAACAATGGCGGTGTATAATTTTAGAAAGAGAGGGTCCAGATTGTCTAGCCCAACTGATTTGTACGGGTCCAGGTTTTGCAGCTCTTTCAGAACATCTGCTATCTGGATTTGGGTGAAGGAGAAGCTTGGGAGGCTTGGGCAAGTAGCTGCAGGGCAAGTAGCTGCAAGGGTTGCGGAGCAGTTGGTCGGGTTGGGGTAGCCAGGAGGAAACCATGGCCAGCCATTGAGAAATGCTTATTGATATTTTCGATTATCGTGGATTTATTGGTGGTGACAGTGTTTCCTAGCCTCAGTGCAGTGTGCAGCTGGGAAGAGGTGCTCTTATTCTCCATGGACTTTACAGTGTCCCAAAACTTTTTGGAGTTAGAGCTACAGGATGCAAATTTCTGTTTGAAAAAGCTAGCCTTTGCTTTCCTAACTGACTGTGTGTATTGTTTCCTGACTTCCCTGAAAATATGCATATCACGGGGACTATTCGATGCTAGTGCAGTCCGCTACAGGATGTTTTTTGTGCTGGTTGAGGGCATTCAGGTCTGGAGTGAACCAATGGCTATATCTGTTCTTAGTTCTATATTTTTTGAAAGGGGCATGCTTATTTAAGATGCTGAGGAAATTACTTTTAAAGAACGACCAGGCATCCTCTACTGACAGGATGAGGTCAATATCCTTCCAGGATATTGGAAGGATAGAGAGATATCCTGAGATCCTGATTGAAAACAGCAGAGGTGTATTTGAAGGGCAAGTTGGTCAGGATAATATCTATGAGGGTTCCCATGTTTACGGATTTAGGGTTGTACCTGGTGGATTCCTTGATAATTTATGTGAGATTGAGGGCATCTAGCTTAGATTGTGGGACTACCGGGGTGTTAAGCATATCCCAGTTTAGGTCACCTAACAGAACTATCTCTGAAGATAGATGGGGGCAATCAATTAACATATGGTGTCCAGGGCAAAGCTGGGAAGTGAGCGGGGTCTATAACAGGCGGCAACAGTGAGAGACTTGAAATAAAGTTCACCTGTGTGCAATCTAAGTGTCACATGATCTGTCAAATGATCTCAGTATTTATACACCTGCTCTGAAAGGCCCCAGAGTCTGCCACACCACTAAGCAAGGGGCACCACCAAGCAAGCGGCACCAGGAAGACCAAGGAGCTCTCCAAACAGGTCAGGGACAAAGTTGTGGAGATGTACAGATCAGGGTTGGGTTATAAAAAAATATCTGAAACTTTGAACATCCCACAGAGCACCAGTAAATCCATTATTAAAAAATGGAAAGAATATGGAACCACAACAAACCTGCCAAGAGAGGGCCTCCCACCAAAACTCAGGGACCAGGCAAGGAGGGCATTAATCAGAGAGGCAACAAAGAGACCAAAGATAACCCTGAAGCAGCTTCAAAGCTCCACAGCGGAGATGGGAGTATCTGTCCATAGTACCACAGTAAGCCGTACACTCCACAGAGCTGGGCTTTACAGAAGAGTGGCCAGAAAAAAAAGCCATTGCTTAAAGAAAAAAATAAGCAAACACATTTGGTGTTCGCCAAAAAGCATGTGGAAGACCCCCCAAACATTTGGAAGAAGGTACTCTGGTCAGATGAGACTACAATTTATTTTTTTCGCCATCAAGGAAAATGCTATGTCTGGCACAAACCCAACACCTCTCATCACCCGAGAACACCATCCCCACAGTGAAGCATGGTGGTGGCAGCATCATGCTGTGGGGATGTTTTTCATCGGCAGGGACTGGGAAACTGTCCAGAATTGAAGGAATGATGGATGGCGCTAAATACAGGGACATTCTGTTTCGGTCTTCCAGAGATTTGAGACTGGAACAGAGGTTCACCTTCCAGCAGGACAATGGTCCTAAGCATACTGCTAAAGCAACACTCGAGTGGTTTAAGGGGAGAAATGTAAATGTTTTGGAATGTTCAAGTCAAAGCCCAGACCTCAATCCAATTGAGAATCGGTGGTATGACTTAAAGATTGCTGTACACCAGTGGAACCCATCCAACTTGAAGGAGTTGGAGCAGTTTTGCCTTGTAGAATGGGTAAAAATCCCAGTGGCTAGATGTGCCAAACGTATAGAGACATACCTCAAGAGACTTGCAGCTGTAATTGCTGCAATAGGTGGCTCTATAAAGTATTGACTTTGGTGGGGTGAATAGTTATGCACGCTCAAGTTTTCTGTTTTTTGTCTTATTTCTTGTTTGTTTCACAATAAAACATATTTGGCATTTTCAGTGGTAGGCATATTGTGTAAATCAAATGATTCAAATCCCCAACAAAATCAATTTTAATTCGAAATTGTAAGGCAACACAATAGGAAAAATGTCAAGAGGGGTGAATACTTTCGCAAGCCACTGTAGCTGGTGTCTGGAGAGGAGAGTCCAGCTCTGAAGATGTCAGTGTCAGATACCATTAATTGCTGCATCCTGAAACACATTCTCCTCACAACCGTTAATTTAGGAGCAAAATAAAAAATAAAATGGAGGCATTTTGTGGAACACCAATTGTTTTTCTATAGTGTTTCCTTCGCAATTCCACTCACAATAATTACCCCACATCCACAAATACGTTTAGGCAGGAAATACTGTACAATAAAGCTAGCAGAAATGAGTGAATTACACATTGATTAGAATATGCTTTTTAACCAAATACATTTGTGTTTTGCCTCTTTAAAACTTGTCACCTCTATGTAAAAGAAATGGATTATGGGCTCGTACATTCTGGCTAAGCAGAACATTTCCACACTCTATCCATTTAGTTATTCAAATATTTATTTCAATGATTCACTTTGACCTTTGCAACATTTTGTTCTCTTTTGTAAACATCAATGGCCGGTAGCATTACCCCTACTGAAGCCAACGCTTTGCCTGTCAGGGTGGATGCCAAGGACAGCCTGCTTTGAACAGACAGGTAGCCACAGAAAGAGTTCAGTGAAAGATGAGCACTGACAAGGGCAAACCGATGAACAAAAGTCTGCTTTTTCATCTTCTCTGAAAGGGACGGATGCACACTAGTAACTAAATTACAAATCTGACTGAAAATCTGTTTTTGTGTAATGTTTTTTTGTATTTCACTATGTGAAATAAGCTAAGATAAACCCTGTGGAAATAAATTACATATTGCATGAATATGGATGTTTACTTCAGCATTTCTGTCCAAATGGTTTGGTTGGTTGGAGCCTGGTGCTGGAAACACAAAGTGCTTAAATCCATTCTTTGCATAGTTCAGAGAGCTACTCTGTTGATTGTAGGCTGCCATGTGAATGACTGCAATGTAATGTAATGCAATCAAATCACCAATTAATTTCCGATGGTACCATCGCCATTCACAGTCAGATCCCGCTCTGCTCACTTAAGCAGAAGAAGGAAGTTTTTTTTCTTAGTGACCTCCAAGCTGCCCTTCGGCCCTCTCAGAAACCCCCTGTCTGTCTGCCACTTGCGGTGAAAGGCTGTCAGAGCTACAGCTTTTATCCACTGTGTGAATCTCAGCAGGGAACTTCAGACACAGAGAGGGACAAAGGTAATGCACAGTAAAGGGAACACTGCTGCTATAGAATCATTTGTTTCGTGGGCATTTAAAGCTTAATCGACACAGAAAAACTCAATTTGACACAAACAGCTGAAATGGAGATTAAATATAGGTCCAGTCAGGCACAAAAGAATAGGGGAATTTTGGTTGAAAGGCATTGTAAGAAACCACAGTGGACACATTGAGGAATATAGACAACTCCTTTTACCATTCTCCATGGGCTATCAGGGTGTTTTTGCAGCTACATTAACTTGAGGTTGAGAATGTGCCCCTTCACTACATCATGTCGTGTCTTTGACTATGCCAGATTAATTGCTATGACATGCTATTCTATAAAATAATTTCTCCGTAATTAATATTACCTGATTGAACTAATCATGTAAATATTCATTAACTAGAGAGGGACACCACGAAAGAATATTTATAGAGCTGTTATCTTCCGAATAAACTCTTAAAGATTTAGTAATATTTTACACCCATAGCAGTCACATTAATCGTCAGTTTATTCAGTCTCATCTGAAAGTTGTAAATCCTTGATTATCTGCAAGAATCCTGGCTAACAAGTTGAATCAGCAATACAAAATTGGGTTTAATTATTTATTTACTAAATACCTAACTAATCACACAGAATAACACATATACAATTAAATCATAACTTGATTACAAAGTGCCGTCATACAGAAAAACGTCCCTAGCGGGCGGAATAGATATGACAGCTTGTTACACAAAGAAAAGGGGCAGGATTTTAGTGAAAGAGCGGGAGACTGGAACAGAGGCGAAGCTGTGCTATCGTAAATACAGTATCTTATGCATTCTAAATTACCGCCCATTTGAAGAAGGAAAATGCAATAAATATTTACTCTGAGCTGCGCTTCAGTAGGTTGGTGGTAGATGGACCGTGTCGCCAACCCGAGTCCTCTGTCCTTTGAAGAATGTCTCTGGTGCCTTACTGGATACGTTGGAGTAACGTTGTGTGTAGTAGACGGGATACTCGGACTGTCCTTCCTAACCTGCGTTTGTAGCAGCTGTTGCTAACTCAACGGCTAGGAGATATCACTTCTGTAGTGAATACGAGTTCAAAGTTCATACCATTCACAATCAAAGTCCATGCTGCTGTTGGCTTAGTTCTGTAGTTATTATCTGAACCATTCTGACACCGGATCGTCATCCTAGCGTCCCGGAACAGAAAGTTATATTTTTGTCAATGGCTTTTTATAGTGGAGGGAGAGGGGTGTGTCTGAAAAGTCTATTACCCATGTCTCTTCACAGGGGCGGGCCCCTAGTTGAGCAGAAGCCCAAACTTATGAAAACACAAATCTCTCATTTGGAAGCTAAAATGAAATTTAATCTCTTCACAAATAATTTCATATTCAAACATTTGAATTAAACAACAATTCCATGTGAATCCGATACCTCTGACGTTTAGACTTTCCACAGTAGAGTTTATGTCATTCTATCATTGATGAGAATGTGTCAGAGGGCAACCGAACTGACATAATATACCTTAAGTACCACCGCATATGTTCAGTTGGTCGGATTACCAGAATATAGTTCCTTCTGATGTCCCCAGAATCTCTATGTTAACCAAGGGGTTTTCTTATGTCACATCAGTTATAGTAGGGAGAGAGAAAAAGGGGGAAAGAGGTATTTATGACTGTCATAAACCTACCCTCAACCCAACGTCATGACAATCACAATACTTGTTCCTAGGCCCAGCTACACGGAAATACACGGCAAAGATCAATCAAGCAACACAATTTTCTTTATCTAACACTTTTAACAAAAACCTGTCAGAAAGTGCTTTACAGTTCACCCTTGGCCCAGCTGCAGGTAGCTTTTATCTAACACACTTCAGACAGTCCCATTCTTGATCAGTGCCCACCTCACTCCCAGATATGACAATGTTCACCTTGGACATCAGATGAGGAGAATAGTCATTGGCCGTGTCTGAAAAGCCGTACTTGCGTTTCGTTTCCTTTTGCAATGGTGGAGACTTCGCAAAGCGGAACTCCCAATTTCTAACAGTATGGACCCAGAACTAAATCACGCAGCTGACCAAATTACGCAATATTTTATTTCTGGGTTAACCGAGATTAGCTGCACACTATAGAGATAGAGAGCCCTTGTTTCAGATCCACTTCTATTTGAATGATAATGAGATCCGCTGTACCAAAATGAACAAATGGCGGGAAACAACACAATTGCGCATTTGATGACACATTCTCAGCATGAATGAGTCTAGTTTATTGATATGTGTGGCTTACTGCATACAGTTTTACTTAACAGCATCTCAATAGTATGTAGTATGATTAGTACACAGTATGCAGTTTTAGTAAGTAGTAGGCCAGACAGATTTCAGACATGGCGATTGCCATAGTCACTGGCAATTGTTTAGCCCACATTGTCCACTAAAAACCACATCAACCTGGGAGAGAGCCTTTAAGCCCTGAATACTATCGTTTATCGATTCACATCCCGATAGTTTTGAACCCACTGCTCTCTTTACTGATACTTCCTAATATTGGCCACAAATTCATACACACTGTGTGTGGTTCTCAATCAGAGGCAGCTGTCTATCGTTGTCTCTGATTGAGAACCATATTTAGGTAGCCTGTTTTCCCACTGAGTTGTGGGTGATTATTTTCTGTGTAGTGTTTTTCGTCACCTTACAGAACTGTTCGTTTGTCGTGTTGTTGTTTTGTTAGTGTTCATATTTATTAAAATAACGTATTATGAATACTTACCACGCTGCACCTTGGTCCTCTTCTCCTTCTCCCGACAGCGTTTGTAACAGAATCACCCACCAAAGGACCAAGCAGCGTGGGAAAATGGACTCCTGGACATGGGAGGAAATTTTGGATGGCAAGGGACCTTGGGCACAGACGGGGGAGTATCGCCGTCCGAAAGAGGAGCTGGAGGCAGCTAGAGCGGAGCGGCGACACTACGAGGAATTGGCGCGAGGTAAAGGGCACGAGAGGCAGCCCCAGAAGTTTTTTTGGGGGGGCACACGGGAGGATTGACGGACTCAGGTAGGAGACCTGAGCCAACTCTCCGTGCTTACCGTGGCGAGAGAGTGACTGGGCAGGCACCGTGTTATGCGGTGAAGCGCACGGTGTCCCCAGTGCGCACGCATAGCCCGGTGCGCTACATCGCAGCTCCTCGAATCGGCCGGGCTAGAGTGGGCATCGAGCCAGGAGGGATGATGCCGGCTCAGCGCATCTGATCTCCAGTGCATCTCCTCGGCCCGGGCTATACTGCACCAGTCCTACGCACGGTGTCCCCGTTTCGCCAGCACAGCCCAGTGCGGCCTGTTCCAACTCCCCGCACTTGCCGGGATACAGGGGGGATCCAGCCAGGAGGAGTTGTGCTAGCTCTGCGCTCGAGACCGCCAGTACGCCTCCATGGTCCAGTGCATCCGGTGCCTCGGCCAAGGACAAGGCCTCCTGCATGTCTCCCCAGCCTGGTGAGTTCTGTGCCTGTGCTAAGCCCTAACCCTCCTGCATGTCTCCCCAGCCTGGTGAGTCCTGTGCCTTCTCCCAGAGCCAGGCCTCCTGTGTGTCTCTTCATTCCACTGATGATCCATGGCACGGAGCCTCCTGTGATGATCCATGGCACGAAGCCTCCAGTGATGATCCATGGCAAGAAGCCTCCAGTGATGATCCATGGCACGGAGCCTCCTGTGATGATCCATGGCAAGAAGCCTCCAGTGGTGATCCATGGCAAGAAGCCTCCTGTGATGATCCATGGCACGAAGCCTCCAGTGATGATCCATGGCAAGAAGCCTCCAGTGATGATCCATGGCACAAAGACTCCAGTGATGATCCATGGCACGAAGCCTCCTGTGATGATCTATGGCACGAAGCCTCCTGTGAGGATCCATGGCACGAAACCTCCAGTGAGGAGTTAAGGCACGAGGCCTCCAACGAAGGACGCTAGTCCGGAGCCTCCAGCGTTGCCCTCTAGTCCGGAGCCTCCAGCGACGCCCTCTAGTCCGGAGCCTCCAGCGACGCCCTCTAGTCCGGAGCCTCCAGCGTCGCCCTCTAGTCCGGAGCCTCCAGCGACGCCCTCTAGTCCGGAGCCTCCAGCGACGGGCTTCAGTCAGGAGCAGCCAGAGTCTCCCTCCTGTCCGGAGCAGCCAGAGTCTCCCTCCTGTCCGGAGCAGCCAGAGCCTCCCTCCTGTCCGGAGCAGCCAGAGTCACCCTCCTGTCCGGAGCAGCCAGAGTCTCCCTCCTGTCCGGAGCAGCCAGAGTCTCCCTCCTGTCCGGAGCAGCCAGAGTCTCCCTCCTGTCCGGAGCAGCCAGAGTCTCCCTCCTGTCCGGAGCAGCCAGAGTCTCCCTCCTGTCCGGAGCAGCCAGAGTCTCCCTCCTGTCCGGAGCAGCCAGAGTCTCCCTCCTGTCCGGAGCAGCCAGAGGATCCCTCCTGTCCGGAGCAGCCAGAGGATCCCTCCTGTCCGGAGCAGCCAGAGTCTCCCTCCTGTCCGGAGCAGCCAGAGTCTCCCTCCTGTCCGGAGCAGCCAGAGTCTCCCTCCTGTCCGGGGTCGACGGTAAGGGTCTCCTAAGTGGGCCAAGACTAAGGTGGAGCGGGATCCACGTCCCGCACCAGAGCCGCCACCGCGGTGAAATGCCCACCCATACCCTCCCCTATAGGTTCAGGTTTTGCGGCCGGACGGGGTACTGTCACGCCCTGACCGTAGAGATCCTTTTTATGTCTCTATTTTGGTTGGTCAGGGCGTGAGTTTGGGTGGGCATTCTATGTCTGGTGTTCTATGTTGTCTATTTCTTTGTGTTTGGCCATGTGTGGTTCTCAATCAGAGGCAGCTGTCTATCGTTGTCTCTGATTGAGAACCATATTTAGGTAGCCTGTTTTCCCACTTTGAGTTGTGGGTGATTATTTTCTGTGTAGTGTTTTTCGTCACCTTACAGAACTGTTCGTTTGTCGTGTTGTTGTTTTGTTAGAGTGTTCATATTTATTAAAATAACGTATTATGAATACTTACCACGCTGCACCTTGGTCCTCTTCTCCTTCTCCCGACGACGTTCGTAACAACTACTCTGTTCAGGACTCCCTGAGATTTACCCTCCACAGATCTATTCTGCTCGGGACTTACTCGCTATGAGGCTTACCCTCCACAGGATCTATCCTGCTCGGGACTTATGAGACTTACCCTCCACAGATCTATTCTGCTCGGGACTTACTCGCCATGAGACTTACCCTCCACAGGATGTATCCTACTCGGGAATTATGAGACTTACCCTCCACAGATCTATTCTGCTCGGGACTTACTCGCTATGAGACTTACCCTCCACAGGATGTATCCTGCTCGGGACTTACTCGCTATGAGACTTACCCTCCACAGGATCTATCCTGCTCGGGACTTACTCTTTACCTATATGGTACTAGCATATACCACAAAGCTACGACCGGTCGTTCCACAATGGGCCTGCCGAATTAACTCAGTCTCTCTAAGTTCGTATTCTATAATTATTCAGCCTATGATTCTCATCTCCCCAAGATGTTAAAATGAGTGGTAACAGGTGTAGGAACTTGCCTACCTTATTTGCTGTGCCGGCTCCTGTTGCACTGATCTGGATACTCTGGTTTGATTAAAAATCATGGTGAATCCAGCTGACAATGCCAACTGTTGGGTTCTTATTTTTCAGAGTGAATAACTCCCGGACACTAGAGAAGTTTAATCATTCCCCAAAGGTTCTGTATACAGCTGAAAACAGCCAGCAAAAGATTTCAGACATCACAGTTTATATGCATCCTACTTAAGATACTCCTCTTTCTATCCAATCCTTACATTTTATGGCTCTCCACAGGAAAGGTAAGGTAACCAGATACCAACCCTGATTACTCCCTTAATTAAGGGGAACTGACCTCACCCCTCACCCCCTGACCTCAACCCCTCCTTCACCTACTCCACAGATATCAATCTGTCTTCCCTATATCAACACATCGCTCTCCTCTCCTCCATCAAACACATTCCAAAGCCTGAGGCTTTTTACAAACTCTTTCTATTCAAGGCTTTGTCTCTATCATTTATTTAATATCTCAATGTTCAAAGTTTAGCCGATTCCAACAGTCATAATAAATATCGGAGCTCAACCATCTGCCTCTTGTGTCTGCATTTGGGTCTCGCCTTGTGCCCTTATAATGAATGCACTTACTGCAAGTCGCTCTGGATAAGGACATTTGCCAAATGACAAAAAAATTATGTAAATGTTTTACATACAGATCTCATGTTACTGTATTGATTTGTTTTATATATTAATTTCAAAATGTATCATTTGTACAGTTCTTTATTAAAAATGTAGTTATTTGTTACATTTTACTGTGTAAAACCTAGCAGCACTACTTATTTCTCAGAGTGAGGTGGATATATATCATTTTGCAAAAAAACATCATTTATATGTCTCTCTGAAATGAAACGATCAGGTGATTAGATAAAAAGCTAATTTACCAACATTTCTGAAATTGAATACATAGCGTTTTGGATTGAAACTTTGAAATTATGACTAAATGAATGAAATTCACCATTAATGATTGTAACGGTACTCGTCCTCGTCTGATGACGAGTATGAAAGATCGGACCAATGTGCAGCGTGGTAAGTGTCCATTTTAATGAAATCCAACTGAACACTGAATGACAAAACAACAAAAGAGAATGAACGAGAGTGAAACAGTTCTGTATGGAAAAACACAGACACAGAAAACAACTACCCACAACCCATAGTGGGAAAACAGGCTACCTAAGTATGATTCTCAATCAGAGACAACGATCGACAGCTGCCTCTGATTGAGAACCATACCAGGCCAAACACAGAAATACAAAACCTTGACTACAAAACATAGAATGCCCACCCCAAATCACGCCCTGACCAAACTAACACAGAGACATAAAAAAGGAACTAAGGTCAGGACGTGACAGTACCACCCCCCCCCCCCCCAAATGTGCTGACGTGACAGTACCCCCCCCCCCAAAGGTGCGGACTCCGGCCGCAAAACCTAAACCCATAGGGGAGGGTCTGGGTGGGCGTCTGTCTGCGGTGGCGGGACGTTGACCCCACTCCACCATAGTCTTGGCCCACTTAAGTGGCGCCTTTGGAGCGGCGACCCTCGCCGCCGCCCTCGGACTGGGGACCCTTGCAGCGGGCCCCGAATAGACGGGAGACTCCGGCAGCTCCTGACTGACGGGAGACTCCGGCAGCTCCTGACTGACGGGCGGCTCCGGCAGTTCCTGACAGACGGGCGGCTCCGGCAGTTCCTGACAGACGGGCGGCTCCGGCAGTTCCTGACAGACGGGCGGCTCCGGCAGCTCAGGACAGACGGGCGGCTCCGGCAGCTCAGGACTGACGGGCGGCTCCGGCAGCTCAGGACTGACGGGCGGCTCCGGCAGCTCAGGACTGACGGGCGGCTCCGGCAGCTCAGGACTGACGGGCGGCTCCGGCAGCTCCGGACTGACGGGCGGCTCTGGCCTGGAGAGAGAACCTGGAGGGAGGAGACGGAGAGACAGCCTGGTGCGTGGCGCTGCCACAGGGCCCACCAGGCTGGGGATACCTACAGTAGGCCTGGTGCGTGGAGGAGGCACCGGATGGACCGGGCTGTGGGGGAGCACTGGAGCTCTGGTGCGTAGCCTTGGCACCACTCCTCCAGGCTGGATGACCACTTTAGCCCGGACCCTCCAGAGTGCAGGCACAGGTTGAACCGGGCTGTGGGGGAGCACTGGAGCTCTGGTGCATACCACTCGCACCTCTCTCTTAGGCTCAATGCCCACATTCGCCCGGCATGGGCGGAGCGCAGGCATAGGGCGCACTGCACCCTCCCAGCGCCCCGGAGACACAGCACGCAGAGCCGGCGCAGGATACCCTGGGCCAAAACGGCATACCGGAGACCAAACACGCTGAGCCGGCACAATACGCCCTGGCTGGATGCCCACTCTCGCATGGCACTTGCGGGGGGTTGGCCTATAGCGCTCCGGGCTATGAGCGCGTACTGGCGACACCGTGCGCTCCACCGCATAACACGGTGCCTTACCAGTACAACGCTGCTTTCGGTAAGCACGGGGAGTTGGCTCAGGTCTATCGCCTGAACCCGCCAATCACCCCGTGTGCCCCCCCCCCCCCAATTTTTTTTTGGGGGGGCTGCCTCTCGTGCTTGTTGCGCTGCCTTACCTCATATCGCCGCCGCTCAGCTTTCACTGCCTCCAGTTCTTCTATGGGGCGGCGATATTCCCCAGCCTGACTCCAGGGTCCCTTACCATCTAGTATCTCCTCCCAAGTCCAGGAGTCCAGAACCCTCTGCTCCTGGTTACCACGCTGCTTGGTTCTTTTTTGGTGGGTAGTTCTGTAACGGTACTCGTCCTCGTCTGATGACGAGTATAAAAGATCGGACCAATGTGCAGCGTGGTAAGTGTCCATTTTAATGAAATCCAACTGAACACTGAATGACAAAACAACAAAAGAGAATGAACGAGAGTGAAACAGTTCTGTATGGAAAAACACAGACACAGAAAACAACAACCCACAACCCATAGTGGGAAAACAGGCTACCTAAGTATGATTCTCAATCAGAGACAACGATCGACAGCCTCTGATTGAGAACCATACCAGGCCAAACACAGAAATACAAAACCTAGACTACAAAACATAGAATGCCCACCCCAACTCACGCCCTGACCAAACTAACACAGAGACATAAAAAAGGAACTAAGGTCAGGACGTGACAATGATGGCTTAAAGTACAGACAGTTATGTATGGAAAAGATCACTTAACCTTTATGTTTGCCCTGAAATTATCACTTTATTATTTTAATGTAACTGTTTTTATTCCATTAATATTTCAAAAAAAAATCTTATTGTGACTGTATTTATCATCACAGGGAACCCATCTGGCGATCCCTGAAAAGCCCTTGTACAAAGAGGCCCTTTATTTCTCTATGCTGTGCACTTTGAAGAATTCCAGGCCAGTGTCAATGTAAAATTCAAAGTGGCACTGAGGGTGAGTGGGAGCAGGCGGACAAACACAGCAGCTGTAAAAGTAATACAGCTGCTGATATGTCAGGTGACCCTCAGGCCAGTTGATACAGAGACAGGCAGAGCTATTATTCAAGGCTGACTGGGAGCTCCTTGGTGGCCATCTCAGTGCTCAGTGCAGGGGTCGACAGGTGAAGTCATTACAGACACTTGAGTTACAGTAGTAGTATGGTGATGTGTGGAAGGGTGGGGGTGGGGGTGGGGGTGGGGGGGGGGGGGTGCGTGCGTGCGTGCGTGCATGCCTGCATGTGTGAGTCACAAATGCTTTGAGGTTATACGATCATGCTTGCATGAAGTCTGAGGCAGTTTTTGGCATGGTCTTTATACTCTAATTCTTACATTTCTGTGATTTGAATTGCTGCTAGCTGGGAAATGTCTGAGACTATAAACCATGTCCGTTAGTCAAAACTGTGAGAAGTGGAATATATCAAAACCAACCTCTCAAGTCTATGTGATGTGAATCCTCCCTACACAAGTACCTGTTTTTTATCCTAGATAATGACCCACTAATAACTTGGGTTCCTGGGATAATCACTGTGGAAGACAACATATTAAAAGCTGTTAAAATGTCAAGACGCATTGTGTAGATCTCATTGGGTTTTGTCTAATTAAGCTGTTGGAGGTTTCATGATGCACTGTCCAATCTGACAGACTGTCCTGTCTTGGATGGGGCTGGGAGCAGTCTGTCCGTCAGAGAGAAGAGACCATTCTGCCTGGAAGAGAACGGTCTGACTGGAAGCAATACTTACACCTTACTGCTCTTAAACATAGAGTACGTTGGTAGCCACGGAAAGAGTCTTGGCAAGTTATTTTGTGTTATTTGTATTTATTGTGTTACTTTCTTTTCCTTTTAAAATGTTGTTGGTAGACACATGTTTGAGGTAGAAAGCTTGAATACTCCTCTGATTGCGGTCTGCCCTTCAATAAAATTACAAGTGCGCATAGTTTTTCAATGGGGCTTTTTCACTCTCTGGAAGTGACAGACTCATTGTATTTTCATTATGTTTTTATAACTTGTCTCCCCATGACTCATCCTTAGTGCCTGTTGTGGGTCTTGGTTGACACAGCAGGTCAAGTTGACAATGCTTCCCAGCTTTCAACAGGAGCAGAGCGTGTCTTTATTCTGCTGGTGGGCTGATTCATACGAAGCTGTGGATGGGATGATTCATAGGAAGATTCTCAGTTGGGAAAAAGTCTGTCCTCTCCTGCGTCCTCCTCCGTGACCCGGAAACCGGTAAGTGGTCGCCAAATGTAGGAGTGTCAATTTGTTAAAAGACAAATGGAGGAGTTTGTTCCTCTCCTCGATAGCCCACTCTGGTGGATGGATGCCCAAGTGTATCCTACCGGCGGCTATCACGGAAGAGTTTTGATACCAGTCACAACCCCTTTGAAACAGCTATTGTTTTCTCAGATGAGAAAAGCATGAACATATTAAAGATATATATAAATGTATCTATAAAATTTCAAGCACAACTAGCTACATTTATTTGTACTACTTTAGACAGTTATTTGGGGATTTCACCCCTTTAAATGTAATTTGCATAATGATGTGCTTGTGGCAGTGGTGCAGCGCAGTTTCGTAAGACCCCCTTTCAGGGTCAGAGCAATAATTTATCTGCAGGCCTACAAAATGGGGGCCAGTTGCCCATCCATGGTCTAGAGTGAGAGGATTTGGCTACTTTGACACACGTGAAACCCTTTCCCACCTCGTTGGGAACCACTGGCACTTTAGGTCTGTGACGTTGTCTTATTTATCTATTTGTCCCCATTTATATTATTCTTAAAGATAAAAATGCTTTCCACAGCTCACAAGTTACATACACCAAAGTCATGTCAGTTTTGAAACTAGGCTAGAGCCAGCCCTGGGACACTATACATCTAAGGGGCGTGACTCCCTCACGACGCCAGGTCAGCGGAGTCAATCACCACCTTTCGGAGACACCTGAAACCCCACCTCTTTAAGGAATACCTAGGATAGGATAAAGTAATCCTTCTAACCCCCCCCCCCCCCCTTAAAAGAGTTAGATGCACTATTGTAAAGTGGTTGTTCCACTGGATATCATAAGGTGAATGCACCAATTTGTAAGTCGCTCTGGATAAGAGCGTCTGCTAAATGACTTAAATGTAATGTAAATGTAAATGCGTGGGTGAGTGTTCTAGTCCAATCCAGCTACAGCAGCTAAGGAATGACACTTTGACATGCTGATGGCACAACACAAATTCCTCTAACAATATTTATGGTCTATAATAACATATATGACTGAACAATGGTTGTGTAATGACCCTTTCAAGCCTTGAGATGGGAGAAAGAGGCCCTGGGTGGTGATATTTGAGGACTGTAATCCCTAATATTACAGTTGGTTATGCAGCGAAGGCCACCATGCTCCGGTAATGACACCCTGGGTACAAGTCTATGACAGCAATCAATACTCACAATGTTTCAGCCACCTAATTCCGAATGAAAATGGAAGTACCTCTAGGAATAGTGATTTACTGAACAGTTATGGCATTTATACTTGAGTCTAGACATTTGATGAGAGAATTGACTGTCATTTCCCTTGTGTGTAAACCACATCCTCAACTCAATGATCGATTTGTCCTCCAAAATTACATCTGCAGCGGTGATGCTGTGGTGATGCTGTGAAACACTCACCTGGTGGGTAGCACTAACCTTACAATTGCACAGCGTACAGCTGTGAGCATTGGACAGCGACAGAGCAAAAAGGGAATTCGTTTTTGCCTTACTATTATCTCTTAAATACCAAATCCTGATTGCACCCCACTGCTTTGGCATTCAATATAGCTGTGTTCAACCCTGCTAACCTTCAGTGAGTAATCTGTCCTGGAACCAGTAGATAATCGTTTACAAATAATCTGGATCTCTGCAACAGAACAGAAACATCTAATGATAAAAATGCCCTGTATTTTATCCAACCTTTTTTAATGAGCCAGGGATTTGCATTACCCAGCCGATATGATTCAACAGTGCTTGATTCCTGCTCAAGACCAGCTACCTATGTGATTTCAATGCTTCCTGGACATACAAATGCAGTATTTCCTTCCCCAAACACACTCAGTGAAATTGTCAGTGGCTTAATAATAATGGATTGGATTTATAGCCCTTTCTCAGTTGTATAGGGGGTGACTCACCTCATTCACAAGGGGCGTGTCCGAATACCCAACTTGAGTTCTAAATAGTAGGCGTTTTAGGTATGCAAAAATAGAAGGAACATTTCCAAAAATGTAGTATGCTTTAAATACCAGGATGTCATACTAATTTTGTCTTTTCATCTAGTAGAATTCGCTGCACACTATTGAGGAAGAGAATCGTCTTTCGAGACCTATGTATGTTTGACAACAGCTGATAGTCAGAAAAGTATGCGTTGTACAGTAGTTTTAGTAAGTAGTAGGCAAAACAGATTTCGGACATGGCCCCTGTGTAGATGCCACCTGGGTGGCACAGCAGATTATTTAATCTCAAGATAATGAGAACAAGCGTAAGGTCTGTCCATGGAAGGATTCCTCAGAACTGACCTGAAAAACATAAGTGCATTTCATTCATTCAACACAATGTATAAACACATAAACATCCTGTTAACAACACGCAGTATGTGCCACAGCTGATGTGTCATTGAGTGTTACATAGAGGGACCCGTTGAACATCATCCCGTAGAGACCCAAAACTGTCTGACAACATTTTATTTTCATCTCACCTCAAGCTTGATAATTAAATAGTAGTATGACACATGAACCCAGAGACAACCAGTACAGCAAAATGAATACACTGATGACATAAGGTGTGCTGATAACTCATAACCATTTAATACGGTTGTATACATGAAAATGATTGATTAATGATTAAATATTTTAATGAAACAATTTCACACTAAATACAAGAGCATTGCTGGAGTGCCATAGCCTGTGCAAAATGAATAAACACTGCTCATCTTCACCTCTACCTTATGCAATAAAGGAGAAACACAGTTCTCAGGTATCATTTAAATATCATCAATAACAACTAGTAGCGGACCAAGGCACAGTGGCACAATGCCTAAAAGCCAAGAGGTGTGTTGGGTTGTGGCTCTCTGGCTCTCTCCTCTCTGCCTGTCCAGGTTTCTACAGTAGGTCAGGTTCTCTGACTCAGAGCAATGTGGTGCTGTGCAGGGTCCAGGAGTAATAGATCAACTCTTCAGACCATAGCGCAGATTGAAAACCTTAAGGTGTCTAATGTTATTGGAATGCCTATTAAGGAGAATAAAGCTATTGGAATGGAAAGTTGTTGACATGAATATGAAGAAAGATCGAAAGTGTCACAGAGTTACAGTAATTTTAAAGATAGTGGACTGACGGAGGAGGGAATCGGTCGGTTGGCCATTCCGAGGTAGAGGAGCCAGAATATTAAATATTAAATAAAGTCTCGCCTCATCTCATTCATGTTTTACTTCAGTCACTGGCTTGGAACATTTCATCTTTTTTAGGCTTTTGTATTTTGTTAAACAACAATAAGTTCATACAACGAGACCCAATCCAAATCCTTGAAGTGAAAAAAACTGGAGGGACTTTGTTGTGTTTCAAAAAGTAGCATTAATGTTGCTAATTCAGATAATGTGTCTTTAGTGGAATTAATACAACAAAGTTAACTCTAACTGAAGTAGAAGTAGGCCTGCCGGTTTAGTTATTCACAAACATTCCATATATATTCACAGTCAAATGGAGTCAAATTGAGTTTCTGTATCCCAGCAATATATTTAATAAATTAGCACTAGATTTTAGGTCAATCAAGTCTCTTGGCACTCCGAGATTGACAAGATGCATCAGTCTCGTTTGACAGGGCCTCCGGATTAAACACAGGAGGAAGTAAGCTCTCCCAATACCTGGCAGGAGCTAACTTCAGCAGTTATGGAAATGAGATAGCCGACTCCCTGTGCACTGAATGCTTATGCACTGTAACATAACATCCCATACAGTATTCCTCAAATCTCTCAGTGTCTCTCTCTCTCTGTGTGTGTGTGTGTGTGTGTGTGTGTGTGTGTGTGTGTGTGTGTGTGTGTGTGTGTGTGTGTGTGTGTGTGTGTGTGTGTGTGTGTGTGTGTGTGTGTGTGTGTGTGTGTGTGTGTGTGTGTGTGTGTGTGTGTGTGTGTGTTTGTGTACCATGCTTATGTGCTGCAACATCCTACAGACACATATCTGAAATGATTTAATGGAACACTCCATTACTAGAAGAAACACTCATCTATTTAAAAATTGCTGTAATTGCAGACAGCAATAAACAGTGAAGAGGTGAAAACAAGTAAAGATTGAATTAAGGAGTTTAATGATGAAGTGAACCCTGGTGTTGTTTTAAGGGTTTTCTTAAAGGTCCAATGCAGCATTTTTTTTTCTAAATATCACATTTCTGGGTAAAATTAAGTACCTCACTGTGATTGTTTTTAATTAAAATAGTCAAAAAGAAACAAAAATGAGCTTCTTAGCTAAAAGCAATTTCACAACCAAGAATTTATCTAAGATTGTCTGGGAGTGGTCTGAGTAGGGAGGGGAAAACTGAAAACTAGGTGTTATTGGCAGAGAGGTTTAAATTCTCTTTCTTATTGGTCTGTTAACTAATTTCCCACTGGTGACGTCATCAGGTAGGCCAAAACTCTATCCCACCAAAACAAGCTGAAATTTCAGGTGTTTTTTTTCAAGCAGCTCTTACACTAAAATGGAATTGTCATAATTATCGCAATTTCACAGTATTATTCCAACCTCATAGTGTGGAAATATATTTAAAAAACACAGGAAAGTCACATTTTTGACTACACTGGGGCTTTAAACCGTTTTTCCACTCTGCTGGTTTGATTTGTTGCTCTCTATCTAGATTGGATCTCAGTGTTTTGATAATCTCTATCGCTTAGTATGTGTGTGTTTGCGTGGCTTTGTGTATGTGCGCTTGCATGCATGTGTGAGTACCTGTGCATCAGAGGTTCCCATCAGTGTGGAGCAGCTGTGTGTTTGGGGTTGAGGTCCAGTGGTGGAATGTTCTGTCGAGAGCTGACGGGTGCAAACCAATTTCTGCGACACCCTGAGTGATGTGCCTTTAAAAAGGCCCAGACAGCCCGCTTATAATGCCTCCATAAAGCTCCCTCACTTTCTCGGGTCATCAACACAAAATACCAATAGTGATGGATTCCCCTTTTCTCGGTATTAGATATAGTATACAAATCTGGATTTTCATGGCCACCTCTTTAATCAATAGATACTTTCTTCATATTTTTCAGTGTTTCTCCTTTAGAACAAACCTGTGTCCTTAACTGATCTTCTCAGCAAGCTGCTCACCTATCGGCTAAATGGAATTAGCAATGTGTTTCAAGCCAATGAGCTGGGACAAGTAATATGCAACATCTCTGTATACAATTAAATAGAAGGTATTTGCTCTGGGTATTTTCAGGCTATGTGTTAATTGAATTTTACACCAATTTCGCAAGCTTCCCCTGCAGGGCCAGTAAACATGTCTGGGATGAATAAAGGTTTTCTAGCTAATTCCACTCCATACTCAGCAGCTGAGACTGCTTATCTAGCCTGAGCGGTTCATAATAGCCAGCCCATTTTGATATCTTTTGGGTGAATGTGAAGATGCAATTGCCTACTTCAAATTGCATTTATGTAGCAAAGCTGTTTGTTTCGTCCACTGAATGCCGGCTTTTGGGTCAGGAATGGCCTGAAGCTACGGCAGCTAGAACGATGGCTTCCCAACAGAAGTCGAATAATAATTATAAAGCTCTGGTTCTATTACCTGCGTTTGAATTTCATGGTCTTTTATGGGCGAGAGCTGCTTTGAGTGTCATTGCAAGCCATTTATCACTTCAGCGATAGATATTGCCACCACTGCTACTAGTTAAAATGTTATGCTGAGTTTACAAATCGTGTGTAGTGCCATATCTGCCATATCTACCTGGGGTTGTGAGCTGTACATTTGCAACATAATCAATCACCTAGTTGCATACTTAGTTTAGCTAGCTCGCTAACTGAACCCATTCCAGACAGAATTTTTTCCAACCAGAGAGATTCTTCCACCAATGCATATTGCATAATGAGCTAAAGCAATTCTATAGGATTACTATTCTCTCCTCCGGGCTGGAATTTTCCAATCATTTCTGCTGTTAGGATATGACACAGAAATATTCTGTACATCAGCGAAGATAAACGTTCAAAGAAGACAGTAGCCCAGGATTTAAAAGGCAATGTCCTTGAAAGACAATGAGGAGGTGAATATAGAGTTTGGCCCCATTACAAATGCTACCTTTTTACTGCTGTAGGTAATACTCATTGATCTATGAAATTATGAGCTACCATTAAAAATGGCTACTTATCACATACCTCAAACTGTCTGAACTCTCACTCGTTCAGCCAAAAAACTTAAATCCTGTAGAGTAATTTATGTCTGAATGAGGGGTATTGATTGGGAGAGAGGTGTGCGTAAGTGGTTCTGAATGCTTCAGGATGCCTCTTTGCCTTTGCAAAGAGAGTAGAGTAGTAGGCATGCTTTTACATAGTCATACAATTCCACCCTCGGATGCTTTCTAATTTCACCATTCACATGCGTCAACCCCTTTTAACCTGTCTTGGGATTCCCTCAGAAAGCTAATTACTAATACAACAGGTTAGACCGAGCGCTGTAACTTTATTTATTCAATTCTAATGTTATTAATGATATGATACACCAAGTGCCAGGAGAAACCAAAGGGAGGTATTTATTGCAGGTTGAATGCATAAATAGCTAGAGGTAGCTACATCTAGATTAGATGCTCGGTAAGGTATTGAATTAAATCTCTGTCATTTTAAGGACAACAACAACAACTCTGCTATACAGAGACAAACAGCAACAAACACAGACAGAAACCTTATGCACATGCTTACACAAACACACACACCACACGTCCATTCATATTTATAGACCTGCGCCACTATAATCTACATAGGTTCCTCCCATATCCACATCCCCTTGTACAGACACAGCTGGTGATCACATTATTGGCAAAAGTGACCAATATTACACATCACACTGTGTCAGGACTAATAATGGGTCTGGTGACAGGGTGTCAGGTGTCACCTATCAGGTATTCTCTTGGCTGGAACACTGGCCATATGATCGGGATGATATTATGCCAGTTAGTTCATAAAGTGCAAACTCCCAAAAGTGCAAACTCCAAGCTAAATCAAGCATACCCCAAATAGGAAAGCAGTTCAATAGTTCTATACGTTCCGGACATCGAGGAGGCATTCTCCTATTTTCATTCCATGTTTTCTACTATCTGTGATAAACACTACCCTCTCAAAAAGTACCGGGTAAGAGGTAGAGACAATCCCTGGTTTACAAGTTAATTATCTGATTTGATCCGTAAACGAAATTCACAATGGGCCAAAGCCAGAAAGGGTAATTCCCGGGCTGAATGACAGTTATTCAGGGCACTGAGAAACAAGTGCACCTTGTTAATAAAGAAATGCAAATCTAGCTTCTATTACAAAACAACCAAGGCAAACCTCAAGAACCGACGAAATTATGGAAAACCATTAAATCCATGAATGCTAACATGAAATCTACTGGTCTTCCGCTGACGTTGACTTCAAATTGAATGGATGTGACTGACGAGAATAAACTGCTTGACATGTTTACTGAGCATTTTGCTAAGGCTGGGCATTTATTTGATAATGAACTTTATCCTAACATCTCGAATGAGGCTCATTTTACCAATGAAATAGATGGGGTGAAAATCCGTCCCAGTTGGATAATTATCATCCCATTTCTAAACTGTCTGCACTGGCAAAAGTTTTGGAAAACCTGTTGAACTCACAGTTGAAATACTTTCTTTATAATAACTCAGTTTTATCTCAATTCCAGTTGGGTTTAAGAGCCAAGCATAGTACAATTACGGCAGTAACTAAGGTTGTAGGTGATATTCTAGACACTCAGGACAAGGTTAATGTTTCACTTTCTATTGACTTATTGAAGAACCTGTTGACGCTGTTGACCATACCGTGCTGTTGTATAGACTAAAAAAGGTTGGTTGGATCGGACCCTTTTTTTAAATTTTTGCCTAAAATGACATACCCAAATCTAACTGCCTGTAGCTCAGGACCTGAAGCAAGGATATGCATATTATTGATACCATTTGAAAGGAAACACTTTGAAGTTTGTGGAAATCTTATTAAATAATGTAGGAGAATATAACACATTAGAACTGGTAAAAGATAATGCAAAGTCATCATCTTTGAAATGCAAGAGAAAGGCCATAATGTACTATTCCAGCCCAGGTGCAATTTAACATTTGGCCACTAGATGGCAACAGTGTATATAGACTGATTCAATGCACCATTGCATTTATGTTCAAAATAGTGTATCAAGACTGCCCAAATGTGCCTAATTGGTTTATTAATACATTTT
Organism: Salvelinus alpinus; assembly: GCF_045679555.1. NCBI lineage: Eukaryota > Metazoa > Chordata > Actinopteri > Salmoniformes > Salmonidae > Salvelinus > Salvelinus alpinus. Next base: position 34,612,960 of record NC_092091.1, on the reverse strand, counting down.
CAAGTTCATAACTGTTCACTCTCAAACAATTGCATGGTATTATTTCACTGTAATAGCTACTGTAAATTATACAATGCAGTTAGATTAGCAGGACTTTAAGCCTTCTGCCCATATCAGATATGTCTATGTCCTGGGAAATGTTCTTGTTACTTACAACCTCATGCTAATCACATTAGCCTATGTTAGCTCAACCATCCCGCGGGGGACACACCGATCCTGTAGAGGTTTTCAGTGTTGATGCATTGGATTGGTTCCAAAACTACCTTTCTGACAGAACAGAAAGAGTTTCGAAGGCTTACGAAAGGAGTTCTCCAGGGCTGAATTATAGGTCTGATCTTTTTTACACTGTATATAAATGACATAGGGAAGACTGTTGACTCTGCAAATCTCCATCTGTATGCTGATGACACAGTTATTTATTCTAGCGCATCTAATATTGAGAAGGCTTTTTAGAACTTACAGTTGGCTATTGATGCGATTCAAAGGAAACTTTTCGAATCGAAACTTGTGCTTAATGCAAAATGTATGGTTCTCTCTTCTCTGAATGTAGACAGATGGAGTCACTTGGAGATTTTAACTCTAAAAGGCCAGCAAATTGATAGGGTCACTTCCGATAAGTATCTTGGCATTTGGTGAGATGAAGTGCTTAATTTTAAACAGTACATTAATAACTTGACATGAAACTGAAGTTGAAATTGGGTTTCTATTTTAGGAACAAATCTAGCTTTTCAATGTCAGTTAGAAAGGATCTTGTTCAAAGCACCTTGTAATCAGTGCTGGATTATGGTGATATTGTCTATATGCAGGCCTCAGCAAGTACCTTAAACTTTGGACACAGTGTATCATTGTGCTTTTTTTACAAACGCAAGATCACTCACCCATCACTGTGATTTGTATGCCACGGTGCAATGGACCTCTCTTTCCACCAGGAGGCTAAAGCACTGGTAAACTTTTGTGTACAAAGCATTAATAGGGCAACTCCCTTTGTATCTCTGTTCCTTACTGATCAGATCACTCAATACAGTCGTTGTTTACAGTCACTGCTGTTATTGTCTGTTCCTAAGGCTAGAACTGAAATGGGGAAAAAATATTTTTCCTATAATGCCCCTTCATCCTGGAACATGCTTCAAAAGATATTAAAGTTAGGGGAGTTAGTGTCCTTGCTTGTTTTTCAGACTCTGATCAACAACACTGTTTGTGATAGCTACAGTTGTTTCTAATATTCAAATGTATCTGTAACTTGTGACACTTTGTCTTTTGTGCGTATGTTGTATTTTTTAACACACGATGTTATGTACACGCTGCTATTTCCCTGTTTTGCCTTCTTGCCAGATCACCCTCACAAAATAGGTTTTTAACCACAATGGGTCTTACCTGGTTAAATAAAGGTTATATAAAAACATCCTTGCATCTGTATTTGACCCAGGTCTGTTTGGTACCTTTTAGCTATATCATTCTACAGTAGGGGAGAGTGAGATAAGTCGTGCGAAACGGTTAGTTAAATGGACAGTTCACCACAACGTACCAGAGAGTTTCCTGATTAGCAAGGGGTAGTCTGTGTTTAATTCAATTGTGTATTTATAACACAGTTTGAAATCATTGTGAAGGGATTTTGCCAAGGGTTCGTATGGGGAAATGGACTTCCTGTGAAAATGTCTGAGGTTGCAACGGTAACCAAAGGGGGTGGGGCTTAGCGAAGGGTCAATTTAAGTGTTTTCTTCCCGGAATGCAAGGTATTATCACTGGGATATGAGGTTACACCAGGCCAGATCCTATATTAAAAGTGTTTAAAAATGGACAAAGTGTTAGAAACGTGTCCCTAGTTTATCCAGTCCCTATGTTCAATTTACCCCATACTTGGGGTAAGATGTGCCAAGAGACCACTTTTGGACAAGCTATGTTTTCAAAACTGTTATGTTTAAATGAATTCTGATTATTTCCAGGGATACACAACATCCTGCAATATATATGTAGATATATTTGTTAGAAGGAAAACTACATTTCCCTTGACATAGTGATTCTGAATGCCCAACTCTCCCCTACCACATTCCGGTCAGTACAAACAGTGCAAACTCCAAGCTAAATCAAACACATTCCCAAAACATCCATGTATCTGTAAGAAACTATTTGACATCTGTATTTGACCCAGGTTTTAATTCAATAGACTTGACATGGCAAGTGAAATCAATCATTCTACCGTACCTAACTCCATCTTCATCCCCAGCTCTGCACTGCATCAGGTAAAGTGTTGGAAAACAGTTATCTGGGTTGGTTTTCTACAGTCTCTCCTTGAAGCTGGGCTGTGCCAAAACATTATCCTACATCCTGTTAAGTGGCAAGAGTTCATTTACACGCTGTCTGTACCCTAGCAACGATCCCTGTAATTGCTGCAGGGGTACAATATTACAATATTTGGAAAACATCCAGTCAGGGAACTTAAGGTGTCTGCCTTGTCTTGCATTCCTAATGTGACCCCATTGGGTAGAAGTAGCATCCTCATATTAAGCCTGGTCACATCTATAAATACTCATATTGAAAACATTGATCAGGGGGTTGAGGTCACAGGGGACAGCAAATTGCTATCCCCTTAAAATCATAATCTATAGTTCAGCTTCCTCCGAGGTCTACTAATGGTGCATTCACCCTGCTGCACTACCAGCCAAGGGGGCTGACACCCTGAACTGTGGACAGAAGAATGCTTCATTATCATACCAGAATCTCAGCAATAGCCAACGCATATTTTTTGCATTGTTGGCCTGTTCCAATGTAATAAGCTGTTGGAAAGGCACAATAAGGACTGATTGCTCGGTTAGTGTAGTCTGTGCAGAGAGCCCTTTGATAAATGAAAAGCAACTGAATTGTGGCAGACCGCCAGAATGAATAGGAGTGCAAATACTATTAGATTTAGTAGAAGTGCAGCGTGCTGGCACCAATAAATAAACATAGGGATGTAATCCAATGGGTAGTTTTTACTCAAGGATTTTAATGAAAGAAAGAATGAAAGAAAGAGAAAGAAAGAATAGATTAATCTAGCAGGGAACAAAAGGAACAACCAAATATCCACATCTGCAGAAACTTGAGAAATTTGAACTATCAAGGTTTTACTACTCAGTACTAAAATCTCTCAAGTAATACCTGAAAGCTTTCCAAATTTTCACTTTGCATCCATTGGGCACTGTTAGATAGTTTAAGAGAGAGCGAGAGAGAGAGAGAGAGAGATAGAGAGAGAGATAGAGGGAGAGAGAGAGAGAGAGAGAGAGAAGCAGGGAGAGGGAGAAAGATATATTAGAACCGAGTAAAGAGAGAGAGAGATCATAACTTCCATCCCTAACTCAGGTCGATAATTAAAGGAGACAATCTAGCTGATATTGAGTGTGTCAGTAGGACTCCTCTCACCTGAGGTTTGGCTCAACAGCCACGGAGAGTCACATCATCTACTTTATTACACATTACAGAAACACACAGCTTAGAAACACTATTCTATCTGCCATTTAAGACTGCTCGAAAAATGGAGGTACTTGGCACAATATATCTAGATACATCTGCTGTTTTTTTGTGTGTATATAGATTAGGGCTGTCAAACGAGTAAAATAATGAATTGTGATTAATCCCATGATTTTCTGTAGTTAATCGTGATTAATCACAATTTTTGAATTTGCTCAAACTTGGCCCTAAAGAAAGATTGTTCCATTTAAAAAGCAGTGCATTGAGTTACAGGAATACTGTTACTGTAAGGGATGGAAACACAAAATAATCTGTGTCAGAAACTAAATTTGCCCAATGTTTAAGTAGGCCAACTCCCTCTTGTCAATGTTTTTGAAGTGTAACACTTGAACACACACACACACTGTTAAAGCTTCAGACAGGCATTTTAAAATAGGGTTCTCCCAATTTCTGATTGGAGGATTGACTACAGGAAGAAATAACTGGTCCTATGGATACAAAGAAGTAACAGCATTTAAAGCTGTCCAAGAATGTTATGAATTCCACAGAAGGCAACAACAACAGGCAGCTATGACTGAGTTCATGTAGGCTAATACAGGTATTAGATCTAGCCAAGGCTACTTCAACATGAACTAGAATTGGCATCATTTGCTTATATCGTTTGACCTGAGAACTACAACAAAAACAGTAGCTAAATGGAATGGATGTCCTGTTCTGATTAAAATAATATCAGAGTTATATCAAGAGGCATTCAGCCATTGTGTTGTAAACATTTGTTTGGTTAGCTAGCTAACGTTAGCATAACTAGCTAGCTGTAACGGCTGTTGTCTTCCTCCTCGTCTGAGGAGGAGAAGTTTGAAGGATCTGAGGACCAATGCGCAGCGTGGTAATTGTTCATCTTATTTAATGGAAGTGAACAACTCAGAATACAAAAACAACAAAGTGAAAACCGAAACAATTCTATCTGGTGCAGACACACAAAGACTGAAAACAACCACCCACAAAAACCAACAGAAAACAGGCTACCTAAATATGGTTCCCAATCAGAGGCAGCTGTCAATCGTTGTCCCTGATTGGGAACCATATTTAGGTAGCCTGTTTTCTGTTGGGTTTTGTGGGTGGTTATTTTCAGTCTTTGTGTGTCTGCACCAGACAGAACTGTTTTCGGTTGTTTCTTTGTTGTTTTGTTATTCAGTGTTCAGTTTTGATTATTATTAAATATCATGAACACTTACCACGCTGCACCTTGGTCCTCACCTTCTTCCACCGACGACAGCCGTTACACTAGCTAAATCTGTACAAATTATATTTTTGCTGTTATCTAAAATACTTCTGAGAATGTGTTTATGGTTGAACTTTCTGTACATTTTCCTCCAAAATAGTTGCTCAAAGCTGCACGCATAGCTGATTTTGAGACAGACAGCGCTACATAATAGCAGCTTCCACTGTGTGTCTATTCTGAATAGGTTCCGTTAACGCGTTATTAACAGCTCTAATATTGATTTTTTTTGTCTATTTACTGCACAAGTACATTTCTCATTAGAGCTTACAGTTTTCTAATGGCCTGGTTCTGGGTCTGCTTTGTCCTTATCAATACAAGCACAACGAGCTGTGATCCTAGTTTTTCACCAGGCCATTATTCTCTCACCAAGGCTGCATCTACAGTACATGGTTGTTTTATGCTTTTGATTGTTGGATTACATTTTTGTTTTATACTTTGGTGTCTGCATATTAGAATAGTCTCTCTCCTCATGCATAAAACCAACATCTGTCACAAACAGATTTACTCTTATCAGTACACACATACAGTGCCTATAGAAAGTCTACACCCCCTTGGATTTTACACCCATTTTATTGTGTTACAAAGTGGGGTTAAAATGGATTTCATTGTCATTTTTTTAACGATCTAAACAAAATACTCTAATGTCAAAGTGGAGGAAAAATTCTATTTTTTTTTAAAGATGAATGAAAAATAAAACACTAATATACTGTACTTTGATTAGATAAGAATTCACTCCCGAGTCGATACTTGTTAGAAACACCATTGGCAGTGATTACAGCTGTGAGTCTTCTTGGATAAATCTCATAAGAGCTTGGCACATCTGTATTGTGTAATATTTGTCCATTATTTTCCTATTTGCCTATTCTTTTCAAAATTCTTCAAGCTCTGTCAAGGTGTTGGGGATCATATAAATACAACAATTTCCAAGTCTTGCCATAGATTTTCAAGCAGATTTAAGTATTTCACTTGACCACTCAGGAACATTCACTTCTTGGTAAGCAACTCCATTGTAGATTTGGCTTTGTGTTGTAGGTGAAGTTCCTGCTGAAAGTAGAATTCCTCTCCCAATGTCTGGAGTAATGCAGACTGAAGCAGGCTTTCCTCTAGGATTTTGCCTGTGGTTAGTTCCATCCAGTTTCTTTTCATCCTGAAAAACTCCCCAGTCTTTGCCAATGTCAAGCATACCCATACCATGGTTCAGCTTCAACCATGATTGAAAATAAGGAGGCAGTTACTTGTATTGGATTTGCCCCAAACATAAGACTTTTTTTTTGCAGTATTACTTCAGTGCCTTGTTGCATACATGTGCATGTATTGGAATCTGTGCTTGAAATTCAATACTTGACCGAGAGACCTTACAGATGTTGTATGTATGGGGGACAGAGGAAGGGATGGTCATTCAAAAATCATGTCAACCCCTATTATTTCACACAGAGTGAGTCCATATAACTTATTATGTGATTTGTTAAGCCAAATGTAATTCTGAACTAATTTAGGCTTGATTAAGCAAAGGGGGTGAATACTTGTGCAACAACTATATTTTAGTAGATGTTTTATTAATTTGTAATAATGTGTAGAACATTCTTTTCACTTTGATATTATTGAGTATTTTGTGTAGATCAATGAGAAAAAAAATTATACAATTGAATCCATTTCAATCCCACTTTGTAATGCAACAAAATGTGAAAAAAGTTCAAGGGGGTGTAAACTTTCTATAGGCACTGTACACACACACACACACACACACACACACACACACTGCACAAAATAATAAACACATTATAAACTGAAGTGCATTTTCATGATGTAATTGGCTTTATTATTTGTTTACAAGTCCCCACGAAAATTCCATAATTAAGCAAATGAAACAACGTGAGACACACTAAAAAGCAAATTAGATTTGTCTCCACAGATCTAATGTGAATGTATATATTATCTCGATATTCCAGCATAAGGTAGGTTCTCCTCCATACTTTTAGATAAGCTGATAATTAAATTTGAAAAGCCGCACCGAAAATATCCCTATATGTAATTGTGTATCTGTGTGTACTTTGTAAATAAATTAGTCAACAACAGGAGTTAGTGACTTTTATCTTCAGATTCATAATGTTGAAAAAGACGCAAGGGCATGTCCACTGGCAAAGTACAGTCAACCGTGGTAAAGAAACCCATTCCTCATTCAACTCTTCGTAATGATAGTACTTTTAATCAGTGACAGGGAGGGAGGAACACAGTGGGAACAGCGAGAAAGATGAAGACAGTGATTACTGGGCAACAAAAATAGTGTAGCATTCACAACTGTAAATTGTCTTCATCAAGCTTCCCTAAGCTGAGAACATTGTGTAAAGATTGTTTTGGAGTCTGTGGGAGATGATATGGTATACCTACAGCCTAGTCTGAGTACCCATATCGTGTAAAATGTATGTTTTAAGACAAATAATACAATTCACAGAAATAGTGTAGTAATCAGGCTGTAAATCAGGCGCTAAGCTAAGAACATTGAGTAGAATGAGTTTTGGAGTCTGTGAAAGCTCGTATGGTATATCAACAGCCTAGTCTGAGTACAAAGATTTAGGAAAAAGCATGTTTTTAGACAAATAATAAATTTGAACAAAATTCTAACTATATTTACAAATGTAAATTGTCTTCACCAGGCTTCCCTGGTATGGTATATATACAGCCTAGCCTGAGTACCCAGATCAAGGAACATTTTTGTGTTCAGAAAATGCATGTTTCTAATTTCACAAAAATAATGTAGCATTCATCTGGTCAGGTCGTTCCGAGGGGAGTCGGAATGTCTGTAATGTGTGTCTCAATAGATCACATTAAGAGCATCAGAGTTGCAGACATCCTTCATGTCTTTACATGAGTCAGTGTTTTCCTCTAATGTGTACTTCACTCAATCTCCCTCACCTACTGTACATCATCATTAATAATATGCCAGCTGGAAATATCTTCAATTATTCCTTTATGAATATTTTAAACAGTCTTTTTAGCAGCAGTGATCTTCCCATAACCTCTTTCTTTTGCAAGGTGAGGGTTTCAATTACTACAGATGGGTGAAATGGGAGTGGATGTTTCATTAACCACACTGACTGTCTAACTACTGCTGGGACTTTGGAGAGGACTTTGGTTTTTCACTGTGTAATTCAATGATCTACCTGTTCGCTGATACAGAGAGCAACGCCCTGACCATAGTTTGCTTTGTATGTTTTATGTTTTGGTTGGTCAGGGTGTGATCTGTGTGGGCATTCTATGTTGTATGTCTGGTTTGTCTTTTTCTATGTGTTTGGCCTGATATGGTTCTCAATCAGAGACAGGTGTTTTGCGTTGTCTCTGATTGGGAACCATATTTAGGTAGCCTGTTTTGTATTGTGGGTTGTGGGTTATTGTCTATGTGTAGTGTTTGTGTCAGCACTAGTTTTCATTAGCTTCACGTTTGTCGTTTATTGTTTTGTATTAGTTTGTCAAGTGTTCTTCATTTTTCGTCTTCGTTAAATAAATCAAGAATGTATTCATTCTCACGCTGCGCCTTGGTCCTCCTCTCTTCAACGTTACGACGAGCGTGACACCTATCTAGAACCTAAAAGGGTTATTTAGCTGTCCCCACAGAAGAACTCTTTGAAGAACCATTTTCATTCCAGGTAGAACCCGTTTGGTTCCAGGTAGAAGTCTTTTGAGTTCAATGTAGAACCCTTTCCACAGAGGGTTCTACTTGGAACCCAAAAGAGTTCTACCTGGAACCAAAAAAGCTTCTCCTATTGGGACAGCCGAAGAAACCCCTTTAGAACCCTTTTTTCTAAGAGTGTAAAGTATATTTATAAGAAGATATATGTAATCAATTAACACTTTAAGACATACAGCCATGCTTTACTAGTAAAGATAAGTATTTGTTAGATCCTTGAATACTTATTGATTACCTAAAATCACAGGTATGAAAAAAAATAAACTGTTAACACTACCGTAGGTGTCCTTGTCAAGATTTGGCACTCTCTAATCAAAGTATTCCTTACCAAACTGCAAGTGAGTTGTGCTTATTGTGTATTCAGAGACATGACTACAGCTTTTATTCTAATCACCTTGGGCTCAATCCCCTAGCATCGGAACCCCTACCGCGACAGGGAATTCAAACTAAAGCTATGAGACCAGAATGTGTTTCTGACACCTTGTCTAGCACAGCCGAAAATAATAAAACAATTGATAAGGTCATTTGGGAGTGTTTAGTCACTGTTGAGCACCTTCTGGAGGCAGAGAGGGGAGGCAGGGGGAAAATAGAACTGTCTGTTGGAGGCGTGACAGCGTGGCGGGGTGCACCAGGCAGTCATGGGGAACTCAGCTGAGACCAGCTGTAAGTGGATCTTCCACCTGATGTCCGCATCAGTTACATCTGACTGAGTTCTGTCTCCAACGGTCTCACCCCAGAGGCTGGGGGGGTGGAGAGGCTACATAGAGGGATATGGGTGGAGAGGGAATAGGGGTGGAGAGGCTAGATAGGGGGGTAGGAGTGGAGAGAGGGGATAGGGGTGGAGAGAAGGAAAGGCCATTTGTTCCTTCATTGCATTTTCACTGGGCTATCCAGCAAACTATGGAAGCATCCACACTGATTTTTCATTCTTCTTTTGTTTTTCCCTCTCAGGGGTTAATTGATTATGCATGTTTTTATGTCAGAGGTATGATATGGTGTTGTTATACAGAGTTTGGAAAGTCCATCTGAAAGTTAGCATTCATGACAAAGCAGTGCTCCCATCATGACTCTGATATCAGCTAAGATGCAATGTATACAGAGGTATGTTTGAGCTTTTGTATGTGTAGACACACACTGTTGTTCACAGATAACAATGGGTGAGTAGATACAGTATTTTGCTATCCCTGAATGAGAATGGACCTCCTCAAGCACTGCCTTAACTGAACCCAACCCCACTCTAATGTCATTCAATTCCTGCAAAACCGTCATTGATCATTGTGTTAATATATGTTCCTATTGTATCATAAACATTTCACCGTACAAGGCTTGGTGCTATTTTACAAACTCTCAGAAAGCAAGAGCTCTTAATACATTTGAAACAGGGTTGAGTCATAACCTTGTCTCTGCAGGGTCTACTGATCGTTGCTCAGGGAGCGCTCTCACCTGACATTCCATCTCCCCTCTCCTGTCTGCTTTCTGTGACAAGTTAGTATTGATACATTTTACATGGTATGTCAGATAGGAAGGAAATAGGAGGACAGGATTGTGCTTCAGGTTTCCTTCCAAGGGAGATTGAATATAACATTCTTAAATTGCCTTGTATGCTTTTCAGCCCCACACTGTCAGTTCTCTTCTCTTGTTTAGCCCTGCACTCCAACTCTCCCTGTCCTTCCTGAGCAATGGATACTTGCATTTGTCCAATTTAACTTTGTTGTTCTTGGATTTCTAAGAGACATTGGAGTCTTGAGTGTTCCAAATGAGTGAGCAGGGCGGTTTCACAGCACAGAGCAGCTCTGAGGAGCTGCCGTAGCTGTCACAGGGTATGAGAGATAATTTGCCAAGGTAAGGCAAATCTCCCCTCATTCCCCTCAATTCCCCCTTAATAGGACTGTCAGAGCTAGCCTCCAACCACCTTGTGTGCACTGCTGCTGAGGCTGGGCCAGGGCCCTGGCCCCCCCTGAAGACTGCCTGCTTATTGCATGATAAATACTTCCAAGGCTACTAAGTGCACAGGGCTCATTAAAATGTAAATATTGGATTGGACCTCACATCATGTATTTCTTAAAACATATAGGGACATAAGAAATCAAAGGGCCATGTCCTAATAGTTTCAAATATTGCTGGTGTAGAATAATAATGTCACAGAGGCACCATGTGCTGTTTGGGCCCAGTGAGAAGGTAGACATGACAGTGTTGGATGCCATCGAAAGAAAGTGAATGCTTCCCTCAGGTTGTTCTATTATGTAATCAATCTCAAGGCCTGCCCTCATGCATACATATACTTGGATTATCTGGCCATACAGTGACAGGAGAGCTTTGTTCAATTTCACTTTCTAGCTGTCCTCTCCTTTTCTCAGGCATACTTTCAATTTGGGGTCTGCATTTGTGATCCACGGGGAATAAGGACTGCTTCCCTAAAGCCACACCTCCCCAATTATCACACTTATCCAACTCTTTTATCTTTCAATTGAAAGTTAATGTTGTGAGTTCGTGAACTATTTTTAGGGAATATCACAGATAATGGGACAGCTTCCAAAAATAGTCACTCATACTCAGTGTAATGTAGCTTTTGTATAAAACATTTAACCCCAACAACGAACTAGTTAGAGGATACATGGGAATATCGTACTAGCCTGGTTGCAGTATGCATTTGCTTTGTATGTTCAGATAGGATTATACATTTTTAAATAGCCATGGTTGTCTGTCATATTTGAATAGGAAGTCATGTTAGAATAGGGGGACTATACATTATATTTGTTTCTACAAAATTGAGAGTGTTGTAGCTATTGAATAAGGTGAGAGTGGAGCTGTCCATTCAGCACCACCAGAAGAGAAGCACCAACAGGGCCAGTTTCAACACCACGGACTGTGCTAACACAGGCTAGTTCTGCATCTCAGCCTACTCTACATACACCCACCAACTGTAGGGGATTACATTTACATTTAGTGCTTACCTGTACAATATTAGCCTGTCTACCTGTTTACTGCATTCTAGATGCATTAACGATTTCAAGGTTAGTCTGGCAATGACAAAAAATGTATTTCCTCTGTATGTCATAGCACTTTTCAATACTAAATTAATCTGAAAGTGCTTTGCATCATGAGATGAAAGACATTGTTATGTTCAAAGAGAGCTGGCACACGTTGACCTTTCATAACTACAAGGCCAGGATGGTAATTGCTGTGAGTCTATTTCAAGTTGCAACACCATATCTTTGACTGCCTTAAAACCATTTCCCTCTTTTCATCTACGGTTAAATGATGTGCCTCGACATCCAACATTTTGAACAACGATTACATAGTGTACGTGGCAATACCTTCCACCATTTGACCCTTACTTCTCATTGCTTGATGGATCTTTTGTTTACGTGACTTGTTGGCCGTGTATCATTGTGTGTCCCTTAGATCTGTAAATGTGATATACAATCTTTGATGTAATGTATAACAGTTTTGTTATTATATTTGTTAAATACTGGCTTCCAGACGAAGATTGCATCATCTTCAAGACCTTGGTGCTGGCCTAAAGAGCAGCAAGGTGGAACTGGCCCATATCTTAATATCTTCAGGCAATGCTTAAACCCCACACCCCAACCCGAGTACTGTGTTCTGCCACCTCTGGTCTCTTGGCCTACATGCTAAGACTGTGAAATGTTGTTGTTTTACCTAACTTAAGATGAATGGACTAATTGTAAGTCGCTCTGGATAAAAGCATCTGCAAAATGGCTAAAATGGAAATATACACAGTACACATATGGTACATACATACATTTTTAGCTGTACCAGTGTGGCAGAGCAGGCAGATACAGTACACATTGTCTCCCTTCATCCCATTATACTTACAAACATTCTGCCTGCTGTTTCACTTGAATCAGGTCTGGACCTAGACCAACTCCATGATATTTTAATCCAAATGTGTTGGTTAATCACTGTTTTTGGCTGGATTATTCCATTTAACGAACTGTTTGAATGGGTGAGCATTGTGTTTACAATAGGGAGGGGGAAGGAGGGTATGTGTGAGTGGATGCGTACATGTGTGTACGTGCATGCGTCTTTGCGTATGTGTGTACGTGTGTGTATGTATATGTGTGTGTGTGTATGTGTGTGTGCGTGCGTGCGTGGGTGTGTCTGTGTGTGATTACAGAGCATTGCACATTGGTGTATGTTGAAAAGAGGGAGATGAAAAATGGCAATACTCGAAGGGAAATTCTCTTTTAAGGAGTCTGCCAAAGATTTTGCACCTGATTCAGCAAACTGAGACTTGGTTTTAACGGGTAATCAATCACAGACTAATGCCGCAATATGTCCTCCCTGTGTTTGCTTGTGCTTCATGGGGAAAAGGCTAACAGGATTCTGACATATCTTAATACAGATAGATCCAAGACAAATGTTGACAGAATCCTGCATGGGTGGGCTTAAAAGCTTGAATACTATTTGTGAAGACACTCAAATATGACTCTGTAGGTAGCAGACTATTTTTGGAGCTATCCAAAACACACTCTCAGGGAAAGCTTGGAAGCACAGGGTCAGCCATAGTGCATTTCCTGCAGTCTTCAAGGGAACAATGGCAGGAGATGGCATCTAGGATACTTGTGAGAATTTGTAGGCAAGTGAGAAAACCGCCACTACCAACTGTTCTATTGGCCAAAGTGCAATCACTGGGAAACAAACTGGATGATCTACGGTGGAGACTATCCTACAAACAGGACATTAAAAACGGTAATTTCTTATGTTTCAAGAGTCGTGGCTGAATGACGACATGGATAATATAGAGCTGGCTGGGTTTTCAGTGCATCGGCAAGACAGAGCAGCTACGTCTGGTAAGACGAGGGGCGGGGATGTGTGTCTATTTGTCAATAACATCTAGTGCGCAATGTCTAATATTAAAGAAGTCTCGAGGTATTGCTCGCCTGAGGTAGAGTACCTCATCATAAACTGTAGACCACACTATCTACCAAGAGAGTTCTCATCTATATTATTCGTAGCTGTCTTTTTACTACCACAACGCAATGCTGGCACGAAGACAGCAATCAACGAGCTGTATAAGGCCATAAGCAAATAAGAAAATGCTCATCCAGAAGTAACGCTCCTAGTGGTGGGGGACTTTAATGCAGGCAAACGTAAATCCGTTTTATTTCTACCAGCATGTCACATGTGCAACCAGAGGGGAAAAAAACTCTAGACCACCTTTACTCCACACACAGAGACGCATACAAAGCTCTCCCTCGCCCTCCATTTGGCAAATCTGACCATAATTCTATCCTCCTGATTCCTGCTTACAAGCAAAAACTAAAGCAGGAAGTACCGGTGACTCGCTCAATACGGAAGTGGTCAGATGACGCAGATGCTACTCTACAGGACAGTTTTGCTAGCACAAACTGGAATATGTTCCGGGATTCATCCAATGGCATTGATGAGTATGCCACTTCAGTCAATGGCTTCATCAATAAGTGCATTGACAACGTCGTCCCCACAGTTACTGTACGTACATATCCCAACCAGAAGCCATGGATTACAGGCAACATCTGGACCGAGCTAAAGGCTTGAGCTGCCACTTTCAAGGAGCGGAACACTAATACTGACGCTAATAAGAAATCCTGCTATGCCCTCAGACGAACCATCAAACAGGCAAAGCTTTAATACAGGACTAAGATTGAATCCTACTACACCGGCTCTGATGCTCGTCGGATGTGGCAGGGCTTGCAAACTATTACGGACTACAAAGGGAACCCCAGCTGTGAGCTGCCCAGTGACGCGAGCCTACCAGACGAGCTAATTGCCTTTAATGCTCGCTTCGAGGCAAGCAACACTAAAGCATGCATGAGAACACCAGTTGTTATGGACGACTTTGTGATCACGCTTTCTATAGCCGATGTGAGCAAGACCTTGAAACAGGTTAACATTCACAAGTCCACAGGGCCAGACAGATAACCAGGATGTGTACTCCGAGCATGCATGGACCAACTGGCAAGTGTCTTCACTGACATTTTCAACCTCTTCCTGACCAAGTTTGTAATACCAACATGTTTCAAGCAGTCCACCATAGTCCCTGTGCCCAAGAAAACGGAGGTAACCTGGCTAAATGACTACCAACCAGGTCAGAGTCTGAAGGTACAGGGTGGCAGGCAGGCTCGAGGTCAGGGCAGGCTGAATTGTCAGGCAGGCGGGTACAGTGTCAGGGCAGGCAAAGGGTCAGAACCGGGAGGACTAGAAAAACAGAGACTAGGAACAACTTGAGCACGGAAAAACACGCTGGTTGACAAGACAAGACGAACTGGCAACAAACAGACAGAAGACACCGGTATAAATACACAGGGAAAAACGGGAAGAAATGGGAGACACCTGGTGGGGGGTGGAGACAAGCACAAGACAGGTGAAACAGATCAGGGTGTGACAGTGAGAGTAGTTTATAAATGTACCAATGTTAAGTGTCTCTGTCCCTCTCGTCCTCCCTCTCCATCTCATCGAAGTCTCCAGTCAATAAAAAATGCAAAGTGTATATGTTTATCCTGTGTTCCCATTTAATTAGCTAGTAAATAAGTAATTAAACCAATTTGTGTAGTACTGAATCATAAGTAAGGCTCTGGTTTTTGCAGATGCAAGGAGGTTACGACTGTTCAGAATGATGATATGATACGAGGTTATGATTAATAAGTTGACTGTTTATAGATGCGATAGGTAAAGACATTTTAGAGTTTAATTTGGGAGATGGTAACTACACTGCTCAAAAAAATAAAGGGAACACTTAAACAACACAATGTAACTCCAAGTCAATCACACTTCTGTGAAATCAAACTGTCCACTTAGGAAGCAACATTGATTGACAATAAATTTCACATGCTGTTGTGCAAATGGAATAGACAAAAGGTGGAATTTATAGGCAATTAGCAAGACACCCCCAATAAAGGAGTGGTTCTGCAGGTGGTGACCACAGACCACTTCTCAGTTCCTATGCTTCCTGGCTGATGTTTTGGTCACTTTTGAATGCTGGCGGTGCTTTCACTCTAGTGGTAGAATGAGACGGAGTCTACAACCCACACAAGTGGCTCAGGTAGTGCAGCTCATCCAGGATGGCACATCAATGCGAGCTGTGGCAAGAAGGTTTGCTGTGTCTGTCAGCGTAGTGTCCAGAGCATGGAGGCGCTACCAGGAGACAGGCCAGTACATCAGGAGACGTGGAGGAGGCCGTAGGAGGGCAACAACCCAGCAGCAGGAGCGCTACCTCCGCCTTTGTGCAAGGAGAAGCACTGCCAGAGCCCTGCAAAATGACCTCCAGCAGGCCACAAATGTGCTGCACTACCTGAGCCACTTGTGTGGGTTGTAGACTCCGTCTCATGCTACCACTAGAGTGAAAGCACCGCCAGCATTCAAAAGTGACCAAAACATCAGCCAGGAAGCATAGGAACTGAGAAGTGGTCTGTGGTCACCACCTGCAGAACCACTCCTTTATTGGGGGTGTCTTGCTAATTGCCTATAATTTCCACCTTTTGTCTATTCCATTTGCACAACAGCATGTGAAATTTATTGTCAATGAATGTTGCTTCCTAAGTGGACAGTTTGATTTCACAGAAGTGTGATTGACTTGGAGTTACATTGTGTTGTTTAAGTGTTCCCTTTATTTTTTTGAGCAGTGTATTTAAAGAACCGCGCTAGTGGTACCCAAGATCCTAATGAGTTAATTATTACATTATTAATTTAATCGGGTAACAATTGAACAGGGTTAGGTAATAAGATGAATGTTAAAGTCAAGTCACGACAGCCTATAGGGAGGAGGTCAGAGACCTGGCAGTGTGGTGCTAGGACAACAACCCCTCCCTCAATGTGAGCAAGACAAAGGAGCTGATCGTGGACAACAGAAAAAGGAGGGCTGTACCGGCCCCCAATAACATTGACGGGGCTGTAGTGGAGCGGGTCGTGAGTTTCAAGTTCCTTGGTACTCACATCACTAACAAACGATCATGGTCCAAACACACCAAGACAGTCGTGAAGAGGACACGACAACACCTTTGCCCCTCAGGAAACTGAAAAGATTTGGCATGGGTCCCTAGATCCTGAATAAGTTCTACAGCTGCACCATCGAGGGTATCCTGACCGGTTGCATCACCGCCTGGTATGGCAACTGCTTGGCATCCGACCGTAAGGTGCTACAGAGGGTAGTGCGTACAGACCAGTACATCACTGGGGCCAAGCTTCCTGCCACGCAGGACCTATATACTAGGCGGTGTCAGAGGAAGGCCCAAAAAATGATCACAGACTCCAGTCACCCAAGTCATAGACTGTTCTCTCTGCTACCGCACAATATTTATTTTATTTAGTAAATATTTTCTTATCTCTATTTCTTGAACTGGATTGTTGGTTAAGGGCTTGTAAGTAAGCATTACACTGTAAAATCTACACCTGTTGTATTCGGCGCACGTGACAAATACAATTTAATTTTATTTCATTTGATTACCAGATTTTCCCCAGCAGACCTGGCATTCGTTCAAGCAACCCTCCAGATGCTGGCCCAACTCGCTGACCTCAAGAATACCTGCTGCCCCGAATCTTTGTGGTCAATCAACAAGTTCAAAATGTTGGTGAGTTGTCACCTTGCCATTGTATTGGTTTAAAACCCCCATTTTGTATGTGAGTTGTCGCCCTGCCATGTGTATGGATTTAAAAGTATTATGCTTTGCAGCTATCTCATTTGCATGTGGCACACTACACTGTATACGGCAGAGACAACTTACCCCGAGTGCAACCAGCTGTACCAGGCATATGGCTGCTTTCTCCTCCACAACATGCATTTGAATAACGGCATCATCTTCTGCTACATAAACTCATATCTGAATGATGTATATCCCCCGACGTGTAAATCACTTAAATCACTCAGGAGATTTGTCAACATTACATTTACATTTTATGCATTTAGCATAACATAAACTTGTAATCCAGGGAATCTTGGAGCTGCATGTAGCAAAGGCGTGTTCAGGAGATTGGTTTTAAAATAGTTTTGTATCCATGGTTTCGACTGAACTATTGGTGCTGCTGAAACATCTAGTGATAGTCCCAAGACTCCATATAGGATATGCATGGACTGTAAATAAAAATGACCAAAATAAAGGTTTTTAACTGAAACCCACAACTCAATGACATTACTGTTACACTTGCTCCATTGACCACAGACTTAACCATTCGGTTAACATGTTCTAAACCACCACATAGATACAATTGATTAAAAGTAGTAGGTGTGATAGGTAGAATTATTGTAAGACGGAACAGATCACTCCTTTCAGATTGCAGTTGGGGTTGGTACACACAGTCATTAGTTAGATAATTGTTGTTTTTTGTTGTGTTAAACAACATCCTTCAGACTGTCTCCGGACAATTTGCACAGTCAGATTGCTATTTCATTAGGCACTGTTGATTTTCTCTCCAGAAAATAACAATGTGAGCAACACATCTCCATTGGATCTGAGTGAATTCAACAGCATCTGGGAGTGTTCAACAGGCCTGGCTGGTGGTCTTGAGGAACATGGTTGCATCATTAGGCTGAAGTGGTTTGGAATCACACTGTTAAAAAAACCTGATCTGAGATGTCTGGGTATAAAACTAATGAGGCCGTTAGGGCGAGGGCCCTGGAACGATCCTCTCACACCAGCTGGAGGATACAATTAATATGTAAAGAAACCTGTTCATGGCACAACATGATCTGCAGTCTGTCTGAGAAGCATAAACATGGGCCAACTCTAAGCTGCCAGCGCTGTCTCCCGAGTCACGGGATTGAATTGGGAATCAGATCAGGGGCCTAAAACTTTGTGAAAAGTGTTGTTTTTACTGCTTTGAGAGGTCAGCAAAATAGTTTTGTGTATGTATTTACATTTTTTGCATGTTTTATGGATTTGTTTTGTGCATATGCTTCTCAACAGGAATGGAAAATTAATCTGTTTGTTCTGTTATGGAATTGTTTATATACTGTAGCTGTTTCTGTTTCCAACAGAATGAATGGGTTTAGAATTAGTTGATAGCATTAAAATCCCCACCAAATAATAATGATAATACATTTATATACATTCAACGGCTGCCTGAAAGGAAATATTAACGATTGGCATCACATTTATTTTCATGCTAGACTAGCAAACACATTCATTTAGTTTGCTGGAGAATGCTCGGGCCAGTCGATGAGAAACTAAACTTGGCAATGGTCTAAGTAGAAACCTCACCCTGTATACGAACTGGAACTGATGAAATCTAAACTCTCGCAGCAAGGGATGCCATTGATTAGAAAGAAGATACTGGCAAAATAAGTGAAATCAACCCCTAATTCAACATTTGCTTTCCCTTGATCGGTTTGTGCTCCTGTTACTCTGCTGGATTTTGTGTGATGGTAATTTGGTCATGTATGCCTGTAATATAATTTATAATAATCACAAAGACATATTTTGATCACCTAGAGAGCAAATGGAAAACATTTAATTTGTTCAGTGTGTTGGTATATACTGTATGAGTATCATACCAATTAATGTTTTCCTTTTTGGCTCCAAAACATAGCAAGATCGTGACAACATTGCCACTTTGAAATAAACATTAATGAAGGGGGGAATCATAATTATCATAACAATTGACCTGAAGCATCAGGATTACTTAACATACAGCACAAAAGCAAACTCATAAACACAGTCCATCGCAAACCCTAATTAAACAAACAAGAAAAGAGTCTTGCTCAGTTCACACCAGTTATCCATCTTTGTGTGAGGGATGCCAGATAGCTATTATGTACCTAATTATCACTGCACCTGCTTTTTTACGTTCAGACAGGGTCTGAAATATCCATTAATCATTGCCAGAACCCAAACCTGATGAGAACATCAATAAATTTGCTGGGATTTTGAACATAAATCCTAGAGAGCGTTGCCTGATCCATAAAGTATGGCAAAGGGGGAACAGCTTTACAAGCATTTACATAGAGACAACATATTGATTACAGGGCTGTGGGGCTACAGAGGGCCCTGATAGGGCAGTGTTAGGAGGGAAAAAGCACTAAAAAGCCCACATCACCAAACCCATTAGCCTATAAATCTGCTTAATCTGAATGGGAGCCTGGTAAAAATAATTGTACAAATGGCTTTGCTGATCTTTTTCTCTTTCTCTTGATCGCCCATGTTCTCGCTCTCTCTCTCTCTGTTCTTTTCCATAATGGGCATGGAGACAATAAAAGTTTCATCAGACTCCGTCATGGTAAATTCAATTTCTGTTATGATGCTATTAAGTTTGAAAGAGTAGAAAATAGAGCTTAGGCCAGACGAGCCGGGTAGAATTCTGAGAGACTTGGCAATGTTGGGTCCCCCTGACTCATTGTAAACCTCTCTGTTCTCAGTGCAATGATTCCAAAGTCTGACACAGTGTGAAAAGTAATATGAATAATATCCACCAAAAACATTGGACTCAGTCCAAGCCTATTGTATTTATCCAAAATGAAAGCCCACTTATTTGGTGACTTTAGTGGTTTGTTTAAGTGAACACTCAACTAGGCCTACTTGTGAGAAGAAACATACTGAGTTAAATTCAGGTTCATTCCAGAGTTTATACCATCCGGGGCAGCTAGAGAAGAGATTGGTTCTGTAATGTCATCTTCTATTCAATTCAAAGAGGCTTTATTGGCATGGGAAACGTGTTTACATTGCCAAAGAAAGTGAAATTAACAATAAATAAAACAACAACAAAAACCAACAAAGCAAATTCAACAAAACAAACACAATTAACAGTACACATTACACACACTAAAAGTCTCAAGAGAATAACAACTTTCTAAATATTATATTACTAGCAATTAAAAAATGTGGTATAACATTTAAAATGTTACATAAGCTACTATTTGTTGTGAAAATGTGCAAATGGTAGAATGTTCGAATTACAGGGGGAAAGACATAGGCAAATAAATATAGGTTATATTTACATTGGTGTTTTTGACCCACTGGTTGACCTTTGCTTCTGGCAGCAGGTCACAGATGTTGCTGCTGGGATTGCATTGGATGGTATTTTGCCAAATAGATATGCGAGTTTGTCAACATTTTATTTGTTAGAATTCTTCGTGAGTTTGTGTAATATGAGGGAAATATGTGTCTCTTATACGGTTGTACATTTGGCAGGAGGTTAAAAAGTGCTTCATGTTTTCTACCTAATTTTGTGGGGAGTGGCCACATATCCTGTCTTCTCTTGAGAGCCAGGTCTGCCTATGGCAACACTCTCAACAACAAGGCTATGCTCACTGAGTCTGAATATGGTCAAGGCTTTTCTTAGTTTTGGGTCAGTTAGTGGTCAGGTGTTCTCCCCCTGTGCACTCTCTTTTAGGTAGAGTTCCAATTTGCTGTTTTTTGGTTGATTCTTTCCAATGTGTCTAATTGTGTTGCTGTCCTGGGGGCTCTGTGGGGCCTGTTTGTATTCGTGAAAAGAGCCCCAGAACCACCCAGCTGAGGGGACTCTTCTCTAGGTAATTTTCCTTGCCGGTTAGGGCTTTGTGCCGAAAGGCTTAATTTTCCTTTAGGTGGTTGTGGAATTTAACCTTTTCATATGTGAGTTCCAAATCTCTCTAACTGTCACCCCAGCGTGAGTTGTTTTATGCACGTGATGTCAGAATGCACTCACTGTTCCAAAATGTGATTGTTACGTACACCTCTTGGAGGGTACGCAACACCCCGCTACAGCTCAACTCCCCATGGAGTGAAAAAGTATGTGATCATAGGTGTGGGGAAGGACAACAGAGGCAGAGAAAAATACAGTTTACAGGGAATTTATTACTCCTTAAAAACACAGTTTCTGGTCAAAATGACCCAAGGACAGCGGGAGGTTTAACATGGTAATGTGGGGAAAATGGGCTGGATGGAACCAAAGCAAAGAAAGTAAAAGTTAGTCCCCTCTCCTACCTTACCACTACTTACCTAACCTTTAGCACCACCTGGCGCGCTAACAAAAATACAGGGGGTGGTCCACCCAGATCTTACCTAATGTGCATAGACAGATTAAATACTACAGGTTATGTATGCCCGCAGACCTCTTGCCTAAACACTCCCAAGGTGCGTTCCCCTTCCCCCCTGTGAACAAATGAAACAGAATAATTAATTAGTCAACAATTTCAATAACCAAAATCACTAAGTCCTATTGGCATACACATACATCGGAAGGAGCGTCTACAAAATAATATCCACAAAACTTTTACTGACCGCCACAACAATCAACACAGGACATAAAAAGAAGCACTCTTCTGACAAAGGAAGACTGGCTTTTATGAAGCTGGAGAAGGAGTTGGTAATTGAAGAGACAGCTGTTCCCCTGACGAGAGGGAGGGGTCAGAGCTCCAATCAGCGATGGGGCTGTCCAATCAGCTGCTTCAGGAATCCAAGAAGCCATTTCCTGAAATACACACACATGTAAACCCCACAACAACACAGAAAGTGGGGAACGTAACATTACACAACAGGACAGTTAACACGCGCTGCCTGTTAATTATCTATAGGCTATGTTTCAACTTGTCAATTTCAAATTATTTTCTAACAAGTTTGAATTGAGGTGTGTTCCGCCTCCTCATTAATTTGCATAGAAGAAACCCATTTCAGCGTTGCGGACAATTGAGGCTTTACTGAGCCGGACAAACTACTCTCTCCGAGGAGAGCTCACGCACTTAACCAATATTTCTGCAGATTAAGCATGCAGACGTGTGCAGTTTTGCACGAATTGGCACATTTTCTGGCTTGCACTCGCATTGCCTTCCTTGTTGTTTTCCTTACAAATAATAACTTTGGACATGTGTATGTTCCTATCAAAGTAAGTGCCTTCTTTTCTGTATGGAGCATAATGTAGTTCCAGTTTTATTCACATGTTTTCAAGTACTGGTCACAAATAATGCATTCCTATTATTGCATAGATTGTAATGGACACCTATGATGTGTGTAAAATACTTTTTTGAAGGTTGTACTGATTTATAATGAGCTAATACTAAGCTATTTGCCAGCTATTTTTTTTTATTGTTGCTCTTTTAATTATTTGTTCTTTTTCTGTTTTATAATTTAGAATCTTTTTTTTAACCAACTGCATTGTTGGTTAAGGGCTTGTAAGTAAGCATTTCACTGTTGTATTCGGCGCATGTACCAAATGCAATTTATTTTGATTTGACTATTGCACGGAAACATTTTGTCCAGGAAATTGTCTAGGAGGGATTAGATTTGTTTTTGGCCAATTGTTCTTTGGTTTCTACACTACCAATCTTCCTTCCATCTATAGCATTTCTTAATAGCATGCAGTTTGTTGGGCTATGATGCCTCATGGTTCAGTATTTCTCTGTTCAAGTAGGCTGGGATTTTGCTGTGGTCTGATATGGGTGTAAGTGGGCTGTCTGTGAACGTTCTGAGAGACTAGGTAGAGGTAGAGAGACTAGGTAGAGGTCTGTGATAAAGTAATCTATACCTACCGTAGGAGTCCCCTCGAAGTCTACCATTGACTATGTACAGAGCTGCAGGAGTTGTGACCCGTTTTTGTTGATTATGTTGTCGTAGTTGTGTCTAGGGGGCATATGGGGAGGGAATGCGGTCACCTCCAGGTAGGTGTTTGTGCTCCTGTGTGCTCAGGGTTTCAGGTTTTTGTTCAGTTCTGGCATTTAGGTCACCACAGACTAGTACATGTCCCTGGACCTGGAAATGGTTGAGCTCCTCTTCTAGGATAGAGAAACTGTCTTCATGAAAGTATGGGACTTCTATAGGGGGATATACAGTTGAAGTCGGAAGATTACATGCACCTTAGCCAAATACATTTAAACTCAGTTTTTAACAATTCCTGACATTTAATCCTAGTAAAATGTCCCTGTCTTAGGTCAGTTTGGATCACCACATTATTTTAAGAATGTGAAATGTCAGAATAAAAGTAGAGAATGATTTCTTTCAGCTTTTATTTCTTTCATCACATTCCCAGTGGGTCAGAAGTTTACATACACTCAATTAGTATTTGGTAGCATTGCCTTTAAATTGTTTAACTTGGGTCAAACGTTCTGGGAAGCCTTCCACAAGCTTCCCACAATAAATTGGGTGAATTTTGGCCCATTCCTCCTGACAGAGCTGGTGTAACAGTCAGGTTTGTAGGCCTCCTTGCTCGCACACACTTTTTCAGTTCTCCCCACACATTTTCTATAGGATTGTGGTCAGGGCTTTGTGACAGCCAGTACAATACCTTGACTTTGTTGTTCTTAAGCCATTTTGCCACAACTTTAGAAGTATGCTTGGGGTCATTGTTCATTTGGAAGACCCATTTGCGACCAAGCTTTAACTTCCTGACTGATGTCTTGAGATGTTGCTTCAATATATCCACATAATTTTCCTAACTCATGATGCCATCTATTTTGTGAAGTGCACCAGTCCCTCCTGCAGCAAAGTACCCCCACAACACGATGCTGCAACCCCCATGCTTCACGGTTGGGATGGTGTTCTTCGGCTTGCAAGCATCCCCCTTTTTCCTCCATACATAATGATGGTCATTATGGCAAAACAGTTCTATTTTTGTTTCATCAGACCAGAGGAGCAGTGGCTTCTTCGTTGCTGAGCTGCCTTTCAGGTTATGTCGATATAGGACTCGTTTTACTGTATTTCCTCCAGCATCTTCACAAGGTCCTTTGCTGTTGTTCTGGGATTGAAATGCACTTTTCACACCAAAGTACGTTCATCTCTAGGAGACAGAACGCGTCTCCTTCCTGAGCGGTATGACGGCTACGTGGTCCTATGATGTTTATACTTGCATAGTATTGTTTGTACAGATGAACGTGGTACCTTCAGTCGTTTGGAAATTACTCCCAAGAATGAACCTGTATTGTGGAGGTCTACAATTTTTTTTCTGAGGTCTTGGCTGATTTCTTTTGATTTTCCCATGATGTCAAGCAAAGAGGCATGGAGTTTGAAGGTAGGCCTTCCACAGGTACACCTCCAATTGACTCAAATTATGTAAATTAGCCTATCAGAAGCTTTTAAATCCATGACATCATTTTCCTGAATTTTCCAAGCTGTTTAAAGGCACAGTCAACTGAGTGTATGAAATAATCTGTCTGTAAACAATATTTGGAAAAATTAGTTGTGTCATGCACAAAGTAGATGTCCTAACCGACTTGCCAAAACTATAGCTTGTTAACAAGAAATTATTGGAGTGGTTGAAAAACAAGTTTTAGTGACTCCAACCTAAGTGTATGTGAACCTCCGACTTCAACTGTAGGTACCAAATAGGAGGACATTTTCCTCTGTTGAGATAAATAAATAGGGAAATTCTAACCAGATGTAAAATGCTCCTGATTTTGATCAATTTAATAGAGTGGGTTAGGTCTAATATATAAACAGATTAGAATACCCCCTGAGTCCCTTCCCTGTTTCACTCCTGGTAGTTTGGTGGATGGGACTACCAGCTCCCTGTAACCTAGAGAGCAACTGTCTCCTCTATACCATTTTTCTTGTAGAATAACAATGTCTATATTTCCAATTTAATTGGTGATGTCCGGGTTCTTGCTCTTTAGGCTGAAGGCAGGACCTCAGGCTTTGTGTTCCATAAAGTGTCCAATGTTGTTAGTTGTGAGCATTCTTAGTTGTGAGCATAACCTGCTGAGCATCTGATACATGCCATTGGCTTGGGCTGTTGCAAGAGTAGGGGTTGGGCCTGTTTGCAGGCTCACAGCCTGGGCGTATGTGTGACTTTCATCCTGCCTCTCGCCCATCCTTAAAGCGTTCTCCGAATCTTGTGAAGCGTGGGAGTGGATGGATTTCCTCATCCTTCTCGCCAGATGTGATTTTGGGTAGCTTCCCAGTAAAGCAATAAAAACAAGTAAGCATCCCAGAAGAAAAGTGTTCAAAATAGCTCACATTAATATGTGTAGCTTAAGAAACAAGGTTCATGAAATCAATAATTTGTTAGTCAGAATATGAATTTCATCTGTTAATATCTCTGAAACTCACTTAGATAATACCTTTGATGATACAGTGGTAGCAATATAAGTTCATAACATTTACAGAAAAGATAGAAATGCCAACAGTGGAGGTGTTACTGTTTATATTCATAACCACATTCTTGTAAAGATGAAAGAAGATCTCATGTTAAATACTTTTCAAGTAATATGGCTACAGGTTGATATGCCTCACCTAAAGCCCATTCTGGTGGGAAGCTGCTATCGACCACCAAGTGCTAAAGGTCAATATCTGGATAACATGTGAAATACTTGATTATGTATGTGATATCAACCGAGAGGTACATTCTCTGGGTGATTTAAATATTGTCTGACTTTCATAAGGCTGCCCACTCACGAAAAAGCTTCAAACTGTAACCACTGCCTGCAACCTGGTTCAGGTTATCAGTCAACCTACCAGAGTAGTTACAAACAGCACAGGAATGAAATCATCAAATGTATTAATCACATCTTTACTAATTCTGCAGAAATTTGCTTGAAATCAGTATCTAGATCCATCGGATGTAGTGATCACAATATAGTAGCCATATCTAGGAAAACCAAAGTTCCAAAGGCTGGACCTAATATAGTGTATAAGTCATACAATAGGTTTTGTAGTGATTCCATGTTGTTGATATAAATAATATTTGTTGGTCCATGGTGTGTAAGGAGGAGCAGGCACTGCACTTGACACATTTATGAAATTGCTTATTCCAGTTACTGTTAAATCCCCATGGATTGATGAGGAATTGAAAAAGTGTATGGTTGAGAGGGATAAGGCAAAAGGAATGGCAAATAAGTCTGGCTGCACAACCGATTGACAAACGCATTGCAAATTGAGAAATCATGTGACTAAACTGAATAAAAAGAAGAAGAAAATGCACTATGAAACAAAGATAAATGACAAACAATTATAGTAAAAAGCTTTGGAGCACCTTAAATGATGTAGGTATGACATGCCAGCAACAAACGCTGACACCACACATCCAAGTATTTCTGACCAAATTGTAATTTTGAATTCCGTAAAGTAAGTGTAGAAGAGGTAAAAAAAATATGGTGGGACTCCCAATCACGGCCGGTTGTGATACAGCCTGGAATCGAACCAGGGTCTGTAGTGTTGCCTCTAGCACTGAGATGCAGTGCCTTAGACCGCTGCACTACTCAGGAGCCCTATATAGGGAAGGACATTGAACAAGTGCAGCACTTACACAAATGACTGTTGATTGGCTGAGAGAAAGTGATGATAAAAAGATTGGGGGGGCTTTTTTGTCAGACTTGAGTACAGCTTTTGACATTATCGATCATAATCTGCTGCTGGAAAAACGTATGGCTTTACACCCCCTGCCAGATTGTGTAAAAAGAGTTAACTGTCTAACAGAACACAGAGGGTGTTTTTTAATGGAAGCTTCTCCAACATAATCCAGGTAGAATCAGGAATTCCCCAGGGCAGCTGTCTAGGCCCCTTGGCAGCAGCTAATAGGGATCCATAATAAATACAAATAGACATGCAGAGATCATCCGTTCACCTACTCTGCGTCTAACAGGCTGACTACACCGCTCGCGCGTTGCAAAATAAATGTAGAAATCTATATTATTCAATTATTGCACCCACACTGCTCACCTGCGCCAACGAGCATCTGCGTTGCCAAGGGCTAAAATAGAAGTCAGTTCTATTTGTGACGCAGATCGCGCTGCAAGTCCTGCCTCTCACATCTCCTTATTGGTTTATAGAAGCAGGTACCCACATGCCATCCACATGCCACCCACTTGCCATTTTATTTGGGCTGCAATCTGAGGTACAATTAATTGCCGATTTCTGAGGCTGGTAACTAATGAACTTATCCTCTGCAGCAGAGGTAACTCTGGGTCTTCCTTTCCTTTGGCGGTCCTATACATATACAAATGTTGAGGGCAATGTCCTTTAGAGTCCTGGCAAAGGTAGGCACTGCTGCCTTGTAGAGTTGGACCTGATCACAAAGGCTGTCCAATTCCAGGGTGGAGTAGTGGGCTAGGTAGATGTTAGGTTTTGAGGCAAAGTCACGGGAAATGCTTGCGTTTACCCAATGTATGGTAGCAGGGTGGAAGTATTTTCATGGTTGCAGGGTGGAGAAAACCACTTGTGAGTTGAGGAAAGTGGAAGAAGCTTGAGTGTTGTGGCCACCCTTTTCTGCTGTGCTCTCAGGTCATTTGTGCCTGTGTGAATTATTATGTGGCTGGGTGACCTTAGTTGGTCCTCAGACAGCAGGTCTTATTGGCAAGCTGGGAGTTTGGACAGCAGAGTTTAGCCACTGTGTGTTTGGAAAAAAGTGTATTTTCTTCTAGTATTTCCCGTTTGAGTTCATAAAGGAGTACAATCTGTGGCTTTTGTGTCTTCAATTGGTGTGTGGGGGGGTTGACAGGGGGGTGCTAGGAGGGGGTCTCCTGGGTTGGTGGTTATTCATGGATATGTCCTGCTGTGATGTCGAGGCTGTGGTCAGGATCTGGGGTGAGCTGTTCTGCGACGCTGTCGAGACTGGTCAGGGTCTGACACGGGCTCTTCTGCTTGCTTCTCTGCGGGTGCCAATTGTCTCATGGGCTGTTCTCTGTCTCACTTCAGCTTTATCGCCTTCTCCTTCAGCAATCTCACCTGTTCCTCTAGTGCTCTCAACTTCTCCTGCCAGTGGGCCTCCTCCTTCCAATCCTCCTCTTTTTCCTGTTGAAGTTGTCTGACCACAGTAACAGAGTGCAGATATGTCTCTCTCCCCCTCCAGCTTTACGGATCTGCTTGAGGACGTGTTGATGTGCTGGACTGTTGTCTGGGTTTGTGCTGACTGGAGTGTGTTGACCTGCTTTTCGAGCTCCACCTGCCTTACCTCCAGTTGGGTGAATGTTTCCCTCATTTCAATGAGGGGGTCTTGCTCTGTGCTGGGGGGGTAACTCTACTTGGGGTTGTTTGTCTGCGGGGCTGTTTGAGGGGGTCTGTTCTGACTCACTTGGGGTAGGGGAATCGTCAACAACAGAGAACTTCTCCTGCTGTGAACCCTCTTTGATTCTGTGTCCTGCTGAAGCTGTTTGCGGTTGCCCTGTACTAATACTGTTCCAAACTTGTACAGGTTGACATTGGCTGTCTCAGAGTCCTCGTTGTCTAGTATCCTGAGTTTCCACCCATCGCTAACACCCCCTCTCTTGACAGAGGGGTAGTGTGTCAATATAGCACTGCGCCATGATAGGGGTTGGTCTTTGTGGAAGATTAAGTTGCTCTGAATTGTCTCTGAATTGTCCATGAGGAGCTTATTTTTGTACGCTTTCCGTGCTTCTCATTTTTTACATCCAAGGGCTACTGTACTGTGATGACCTCTGCACAGAGGGAAGCCATGGAGCAGGGAGCCAAAGTGGCCTATGCATTTGGGTGGGGGAGGCTGTGAAACTCTGCTGCCATTGTTGGGCCCCAGGGCTTTCACACCTTTAACTTCACATATCGGTGCAAATTGAAGTTTCAGCCGGGTCTGTTCGGTCCGAACAAGCTTGGTAGCCATAACCTAGCATTCCATTTTCATAAAAGCCTATATCTAAAGATTATTATTATGTATTTTCCTTCTTGGATTTAGAAGTAGCTTCAGACTGAACATTAATCACTCAGTTTGGATTTTTTTTTCATGTTTCTGTTGTGCTTCATATGTTGGGTGTTCATTTGCCAGAACATTTGCTGGATAGTCCTTACCAAGGACTGGATAGTAGTAGGAATCTTTCTAAGTTATTCTGTCCAAAATCGGGTTGTAGGTTTGGAGTCAAGTTTATGTTGTGGAGTGTAGTATCCTATAAACAGTATGTCCTTGTGAAAAAAAAATCTGTTTATCCAACTCTAAATCTATCTTTTTGTAAAGAATTGCTGGAAAAATCAGGAGCTCATCTGCTCATGATCGCTGTCCCTCTCACTTTTTCTCTGTCTCTCTGTCTTGGTCTCAATTCAATTTTAAAGGGCTTTATTGGAAACATATGTTTACATTGCCAAAGCAAGTGAAATGGATAATAAAAAAAAGTGAAATAAACAATCAAAAATGAACAGTAAACATTACTCACAAAAGTGTACCTAGCCATGTCATTATGGCTAGGTACAGTGTTATAACAATGTGCAAATATTTAAAGTACAAAAGGCAAATGGTATTTGTTCTTCACTGGTTAACCTTTTCTTGTGGCAACAGGTCACAAATCTTGCTGTTGTGATGGCACACTGTGGTATTTCACCCAAAAGATATGGGAGTTTATCAAAATTGGATTTGTTTTCAAATTCTTTGTGTGTCTGTGTAATCTGAGGGAAATATGTGTCTCTAATATGGTTATACATTTGGCGGGACTAATACAGACTAATACTGTTTGTCACGTTCTGACCATAGTTCTTGTGTGTTTTGCTTGTTTTAGTGTTGGTCAGGACGTGAGCTGGGTGGGCATTCTATGTTGTGTGTCTAGTTTGTCTGTTTCTGTGTTTGGCCTAATATGGTTCCCAATCAGAGGCAGATGTTTTGTGTTGTCTCTGATTGGGAATCATATATAGGTGGCTTGTTTTGTGTTGGGATTTGTGGGTGGTTGTTTCCTGTCTCTGTGTTTTCTCTGCACCAGCTAGGACTGTATCGGTTTGCCACTTTTTGTTATTTTGTATTTGTAAGTGTTCTCTGTTTATCGTTTAATTAAACATGTTGATCACTGGCTACGCTGCGTTTTGGTCCGATCCCTGCTACACCTCCTCTTCTCTTGAAGAGAAGGAAGGCTGCCGTTACAGAACCACCCACCAATCTCGGACCAAGCAGCGTAGCAACGGGCAGCAGCGACAGCAGCAGCAGCAGCGAGTTCAGGAGTGGACATGGGAGTATGAGCTGGACGGAAAAGGACCCTGGGCAGAGCCAGAGGAATGTCGCCGCCCTAAAGCAGAGCTGGAGGCAGCAAAAGCAGAGAGGCGGCATTATGAGGCGCTAGCAAGGCAGAGCGGCTGGAAGCCCGAGAGGCTCCCCCAAAAATGTATTGGGGGGGAGATAAAGGGGTGTGTAGCTGGGTCAAGTAGGAGACTCGAGCCAACTCCCCCTGCTTACCGTAAGGAGCCAAGGATGGAACCAGAGCCAGTGAGGGCGGTATTGGAGGTGAGCGAAGTAGAGACTGTGAAGGATCTAATGGGGAAATTGGAGGAGAGAGAAATGAGGGGTTTGGTGCATGAGGCACGACATCCGCCTGACGGAACATGTCGGGGATTTGATGTCACCTGAGTCAGCTCTCCATACTCGTCCTGAGGTGCGGGCTAGCCGTCTGGTGAAGACTGTGCCAGCCTCACGCACCAGGCCTCCTGTGCGCCTTCCTAGCCCTGCACGTCCTGTGCCAGCTCAGCGCACCAGCTCTCCTGTGGCAGCCCCATGCACCAGCTCTCCGGTGCCGGCGCCACGTACCAGGCCTCCAGTTCCAGCACCCCGCACTCGCCTTGAGGTGCGTGCCCTCAGCCCAGTACCATCGGTGCCAACACCACGCACCAGGCTTCCTGTGCGTCTCCAGAACTCTGTTCCTCCTCCACGCA
The DNA here is from genome assembly GCF_045679555.1 of Salvelinus alpinus. Classification (NCBI taxonomy): domain Eukaryota; kingdom Metazoa; phylum Chordata; class Actinopteri; order Salmoniformes; family Salmonidae; genus Salvelinus; species Salvelinus alpinus. The sequence goes on along the minus strand of NC_092091.1, from coordinate 34,582,074 downwards.
CTCTCCCTGTGGTGCGTGTCTCCAGCCCGGTACCAGCAGTTCCGGCACCACGCACCAAGCCTCCTGTGTGTCTCCAGAGCCCTGTACGCACTGTTCCTTCTCCCCGCACTCGCCCTGAGGTGCGTGCCCTCAGCCCGGTACCACCAGTGCCGGTACCACGCACCAGGCCTATAGTGCGCCTTGAGAGTCCAGTGTGCCCTGTTCCTGCTCCCCGCACTCGCCTAGTGGTGCGTGTCTCCAGTCCGGTACCACCAGTTCCGGCACCACGCACCAGGCCTACTGTGCGCCTCAGCAGGTCAGAGCTGCCCGTCTGCCCAGCGCCATCTGAGCTGCCTGCCTGTTCAGCACCATCTGAGCCGCCTACCTGCTCAGCGCCATCTGAGCCATCCGTCTGCCCAGCGCCATCTGAGCCATCCGTCTGCCCAGCGCCATCTGAGCCATCCGTCTGCCCAGCGCCATCTGAGCCGCCCGTCTGCCCAGCGCCATCTGAGCCGCCCGTCTGCCCAGCGCCATCTGAGCCGCCCGTCTGCCCAGCGCCATCTGAGCCGCCCGTCTGCCCAGCGCCATCTGAGCCGCCCGTCTGCCCAGCGCCATCTGAGCCGCCCGTCTGCCCAGCGCCATCTGAGCCGCCCGTCTGCCCAGCGCCATCTGAGCCGCCCGTCTGCCCAGCGCCATCTGAGCCGCCCGTCTGCCCCGAGCCATTAGAGCCGCCCGTCTGTCCCGAGCCATTAGAGCCGCCCGTCTGTCCCGAGCCATTAGAGCCGCCCGTCTGTCCCGAGCCATTAGAGCCGCCCGCCAGTCAGGAGCTGCCAGAGCCGCCAGCCAGTCAGGAGCTGCCAGAGCCGCCAGCCAGTCAGGAGCTGCCAGAGCCGCCAGCCAGTCAGGAGCTGCCAGAGCCGCCAGCCAGTCAGGAGCTGCCAGAGCCGCCAGCCAGTCAGGAGCTGCCAGAGCCGCCAGCCAGTCAGGAGCTGCCAGAGCCGCCAGCCAGTCAGGAGCTGCCAGAGCCGCCCTCCAGTCATGAGCTGCCCTCCAGTCATGAGCTGCCTTCCAATCATGAGCTGCCCTCCAATCATGAGCTGCCTTCCAGTCATGAGCTGCCCTCCAGTCATGAGCTGCCCTCCAGTCATGAGCTGCCCTCCAGTCATGAGCTGCCCTCCAGTCATGAGCTGCCCTCCAGTCATGAGCTGCCCGCCAGTCCGGAGCTGCCATTCAGTCCGGAGCTGCCATTCAGTCCGGAGCTGCCATTCAGTCCGGAGCTACCTCTCTGTCCTGAGCTACCTCTCTGTCCTGAGCTACCTCTCGGTTCAGAGCTGTCTCCTCAGTCTGATGGGGCCTTTTGTGAGGGTTCCTAGGCCAAGGTCGGTGGCGAGGGTCGCCACTCAAAGGACGCTAAGGAGGGGGACAAAGACAATGGTGGAGTGGTGTCCTCGTCCAGCGCCGGAGCCCCCACCGCAGACAGATGCCCACCCAGACCCTCCCCTAGAGTTTTAGGGGGTGCGTTCGGAGTCCGCACCTCAGGAGGGGGGTACTGTCACGTTCTGACCATAGTTCTTGTGTGTTTTGCTTGTTTTATTGTTGGTCAGGACGTGAGCTGGGTGGGCATTCTATGTTGTGTGTCTAGTTTGTCTGTTTCTGTGTTTGGCCTAATATGGTTCCCAATCAGAGGCAGATGTTTTGTGTTGTCTCTGATTGGGAATCATATATAGGTGGCTTGTTTTGTGTTGGGGTTTGTGGGTGGTTGTTTCCTGTCTCTGTGTTTTCTCTGCACCAGCTAGGACTGTATCGGTTTGCCACTTTTTGTTATTTTGTATTTGTAAGTGTTCTCTGTTTATCGTTTAATTAAACATGTTGAGCACTGGCTACGCTGCGTTTTGGTCCGATCCCTGCTACACCTCCTCTTCTCTTGAAGAGAAGGAAGGCTGCCGTTACACTGTTGCTTCAATCTAATTATCTATATGAAATGTGTAAGAAATATAATTTACATTAGTCCTACTTACATTTTGGATGTTAACAAAATATTTGTTCTTTTTCCAGTTCTAACAAAATTAAATTACAGAGCCCTCTGAAATATTGCATCATCGGTTGAGCATGAATGATCCCCCCTATTTAACTGGGTATAGAGTGGCTGCAGATGAGATGGAATTCTGGAGCTCTTTCCTACACACACAGATGGGTGTTGATTACAAAATATGTATCAATACAATCAGTTTAAGTGAAAAAAAGGTCAGCTAATCTCATTGAAAAGGAAATACATTGTATGCCAAGACAAGGAGCGAGTCTATCACCATCTATATCAATTGGCCCTAGTTAATTCTGTAATGCCTCTAAATGATTGCCAGTATCGCCCATGGGCTGCGGACATTGAAGTAAGCTTACAGCAACAGTCAACAAAGTGGATAACAAATTGTCCTGTATGACTGAAGCTGCCGGAGATCAACCAGATCAATGCTGGATAGATCCCGCCAAGCCTTTGGATCTTTGAAATGGAGAGAAAGTGTCAACAAATATGGATAAGAAAGGAATATCAAAAACACTGGCACTGGATGCCAAGGCAATAGGAATCAATACTTGACCCCAGAGCAGTGTTGTCATGTAGCTGAAATACTAAACAACATTCATCAACAGACACAGAGCTCTGAGACCCGTTTGGTCATTAGTTGACCAATCACAGCTTACAGCTTACACCCCCACTTTTCAGTTATTGTTCTCTTGCTAGATGGTCAGTTTTCAGAAGAACAAATTAGGTTTGCACTTCAATACCGAAACAGGATCGTCATCATCTAGTGTTTGTCCTGTTTCCTGTTGTGTTACGATGAAGCGCTTTTAAATAAAGAAAACCACAGGACATCCTCAGCGTTCATCTGGAGGCTGTAGTGTAGATCTTGTGTATCCCTCTGTAAGTCATGTATCTCTAAGATGCGATGGGGGCCGACTATCATTGAGAAACAGTGATTATCTCCAGCTGGTTTTGAATCAGTGCCCAGTGTTCTCAACATAGTGGGTTGAGACTTACAGGCCTAACCCTGTCAGCTCCCTCTCACTGAGAACGGCTTAGTGTTGTATTGAGGATGTAAACAAAGGTAGCACGCCCACTGTTTCATGTCATTTAGCTCTATGATTACTGCCATCATTCCACCACACACCTACTGTACCACACCGATAAGTCTCTGGCATCTGGAAATTAAACTTGGGAACCATACATACTGTAGTACAAACACTGAGATAGAAATTGAGAACAACCTATGAGTCTTTAAATGCTGATTATTAGCACAGGATACATTAGCTGATGTTTGCTTTATTGGAACTTACTGGAAGTTGTGAGTTGGCATTACAGGGAAAGAACCCGACAGGAGAGCAGACATTGATGTGACTGAGATATACAGCATACGTTTTGAAGAAAATCACATAGACCATCTCAGCTTCTCTCATTCATTGACCTTCAGTATGTGCAGACTCACAATGGACTTTTCAAAGACATGTCTAAGAGAGAATATGAGAAGAATAGTCAATACAAGCACACAGAGAGACAAACACGTATGCAGCCACACACAATCAGAAGAAGAAAAACATTGTGAAAATAAATCAGTACCTGGTTGGTGGGGTTCCAGCTCACCACTCTCAGAGCTGTCCATCAGACCTCCAGGGAGACAGAGAGTAGGGCAGAGAGGTATGATGGAGGTAGAACAGGTCCTGACCCCTGTCAACACTTGGTTGACTCACACAAAACACATTTTAACACAGAGACGAGCCCAAAGAGAGCGCATAGGGTGTAGTCACAGTGGAGTGCTGTTTACTGATAAGGATACTTTTACAAAGAAATCAGAACAAGGGGTGAATGTCAAAAGTCTGAAGTGGCTCACCTCGACTTTGCATTCACCTATCCAGCACCTGTCCACAGGAAAGGAGATTAAGGAAAGGAGATGAGGAAAGGAAACAGTTTTAGACTTGAGATGCAGCCCAGACATTCACTATCCCCCAGAGACCTGCCAAGCGTCATATCTCAGCCATCTGATTGAAATTAGAGGTGATGACACAAGACTATTGATTTATAACTTAGAGTATCTGCATTTTCAGAAAAGGACAGATCCAGTATTGATAACTATCTTTACCACAGGGATCATGTTAAGTGTTGTACAGTAGTCATCAGGACTGGACACATCTAGCAAAATAAAATTGTGACAATACATAGCTGGAAATTACTGGTTTGACAGTGTTCAAATCTGACTGTTTAGCTCTACTCAGACATTATTCCATTCTGTTGTACCAGTGTGAAAACACTGACAGTACAGCAAGAGACACACAAATGAATTGATTAGTGGATATCTGTGTGTATAGATAGGGGTCAACCTGTGCCCGAGCATCTGCTCTTTTGCCCTCATATGAAAATGTGCCCTTACAGCTCGTCTGCTGCATGCAGTGTGGCTACGGGTGCCGGGCAGCGAGTTTGAATACTGCTAGGTAGCCAGTTGGCAATTTTTTTGTTGTATGTATCGGTCATGTTTGTCTTGAACCGTTAAGGACAGAGAAGGGGGCAATTTGACTGTTAGTAAGAGGCAGAACAAACAAAAATCAAGTAAAAACACGTTTGTTTAGCTGATGGCCACTCTTTTCCCAGTCAATCTTCTCTAGTCATTTCAAGTTAAAAGGCCAAAGAATAACTTGCACTTGCTTGTTTACATCTGTCATGAGTGAGTGTGTTCCCTTTCAGTCAGTCAACTTCGGTAAAACATACTATGGTGTAGAGGCCTTTATAGGTCCAAAAAGTTGGACCTGTTCCGAAATGGACCTGGACCTTTCCATTCCGGACCTGATATGCATATTTTTTTTTAAATATAGAGACCCGTTCTGTATAGACCTGGTCCAAGTGAGGAAAGCAGCAGAAACTTTATTAACATGAGCTGATAAAGCGCAAAGGAGAGGTAGAAAGTGGTGATGCTTTAGCAGGGGCCGTGGTGTGTATGTAGGCTACTGTGAGTGTGAGACACGGGGTGCAAGGAGGAGGGCGAGACAGCAACCAACCAAGCTGACTCGCACAATATAGTAGACCAATAACTGCCATAGCTAGGTTATTTATCATCCAAAATAATTAAGTAGTACCTGTATTGACTGCATCAAACCGGGAGAAGCTAGTTGGCAAGGATAATTGAGGCGGCATGCGCTTTCTCGTCCTACACAGTTACAAACAACAAAAACTCAGTTCAGAGTATTAAGTAACAGCCAACCTGTTAGCTCTTGTTCGTTGTAGCCTATTCTACTCCTTTAACTTTGAATTCCATAAATGTAATTCCATCTTCTTTTGACTAGATATATCCTAACTTCTGCCACACACAGAGGCTCTATGCCTATAGCCTATTGCTGCTTTGATGACTTATGATTGGCCAACAACAGGCTACACGTGCCACTCATGAAAAGCAAGAGCAGCAGCATATATTATGCAATTTCTATCTCAATATCTCTCTATCTCCCTACTGCAGCAGTGACATTTGGATCTGTACTGGTCCTTCTGGACAAGTCAGTTAAAATTACACACCTGAGACCATTGGCAATCATAAACTGAACTGTCCCGTAATGGTAGAGCGTGCTCACCCCCTGGACATTGGGTGCTGACGTTTGTATTGTTCTTATAACTTTCCTAATTTCATACAATTAGTTATTCTTGGCCTGGCTATAGCAATAAGTATGATGGCTAACAAACTAGGTTCGGATTCGCGACCATGCCCCAACGAATTAAAAGATGCTCACGTTTGTTGTCTTGTATGTTTCGGCTCAGTGCATGCTCAGGCTGCCCTCGCTCGAATCAGTTTATTTGTGAGACTAGGGGGCGGCTGGCACTGTTCCCCTACTTGTCTGCAGCGCAGGTTCTCTTGGCAGTCGTGTAACATTCTTTAAGGGGCTTTGCGGTTTCGATAGTGACTTCCTCTCGCGGGTGCCCGTGTATCGGCTGAGTCTGAGCTTTGGGACCCAAAGATGGTTTGGGTTGCTGGTCGCGTCTACGGTCTTCCGGCTCCTGTGCACTCTGTTGCAGGTTACGGGAGGGTATCCCCGCCGCTACCTGTGTCTGCCTTGGTTAACTTCTTTGGGGTAGGGGGCAGTATTTTCACGTCCGGATGAAAAGCATGCCCAGAGTAAACGGCCTGCTACAAAGCCATAAAAGCTAGAATATGCATATCATTAGTAGATTTGGATAGAAAACAATCTGAAGTTTCTAAAACTGTTTGAATGATGTCTGTGAGTATAACATAACTCATCAGGCAGGCAAAAACCTGAGAAAAAATCCAACCAGGAAGTGAGAAATCTGAGGTTGGTATATTTTCAAAGATACATTGGGATATTGGTAATGTTGCACTTCCTAAGGCTTCCACTAGATGTCAACAGTCATTAGCACCTTGTCTGATGCCGCTACTGTTTAGTGGGGCCGAAGGAGAAAGGATTGAGTCAGGTCTGCCATGACCTGAACATGCTCTGACCATGCGCGTTCACGTGAGAGCGAGCTCTGTTCCATCGCAATTCTGAAGACTTATGTTAAAAACATCCTACATATTGATTCAATACTTCGTTTGTCATGTTTTTACGGACTGTAATATAAGTTAACTTCTTGGAACTATAGGGGGTGCTGTTCCGCATTAGCATATTTTGGTCTCCAAATTAAACTGCCTCGTGCTAAATTCTTGATCGTACAATATGCATATTATTGTTATTATTGGATAGAAAACACTTTCTAGTTTCTATAGCCGTTGGAATTTTGTCTCTGAGTGGTACAGAACTATATCTACAGCACTTTTCATGACAGGGGTCAGATTTCAGAAATTTTTACCCCTGATCTGGAGTCTGTTTTTAAGGTGACAGTGAATGCTATGAAGAAACCGACACTGCCTACGTCTTCCTCTGGGTGTCTGTACGTCATCACGTTTTGAATGGAATCGATTGCACAATCACAGCCACTATAAAAGAACAAAACGTAGAGGTACCTCCCTTTCTCGTCGCGCGCCTGAAGCGTGAAGGACATCGGACTTGCCTCATTCCAAATCGTTGTCTAACCAGCAATATTTCTCTGGTCATGTTTTTACTCGTTATAGTTGTTAAAAACATCATAATGTAGTTAATTTGAACCGTTTTATAGCAATTTATATCCGTTTAGTGCGATTCTGAGGAATTTATTTGTCGTGCACTTTCTAGCTTTGGGAACGTTTCGGGGTCTCGGTCGTTGTTAGTGGACATTTCGAAGGACAGAGGACATCTATCGACCAAAAGAAGATTACAACATAGAAAGGATACATTGCCCAAGAATCTGATGGAAGAACAGCTCAAAGTAAGCAATATTTAATATGATAAATCGTTGTTCTGTCGAAATATTTTAAACGCATATTTCGCCATTTTGTTTGTTATCGCGTCACTTGGCGAACCCTGTATTGAAAAGTAAGGATAATTTTAAAAATGTAAGTCAGCGGTTGCATTAAGAACTAATTTGTCTTTCGATTCCTGTCAACCCTGTATTTTTTAGTCAAGTATATGATTAGCTTTCAATTAAACTAGATCACTCTGAAAGATGACGTCAGACATTTTGAGGCTTGATTTCCTAGTATTTTCATTGTGTAACCACGGTTTTGTATGGCTAAATATGCACCTTTTCGAACAAACTGTATATGTATGTTGTAAAATGATGTTACAGGAGTGTCATCGGAAGAATTCTGAGAAGGTTAGTGAAAAAATTAATATATTTTGGCGGTGATTACGTTATAGCGCTCTTTGGCTGGAATCGATGCTCTGGTAACGTTTTCACATGTGGTATGCTAACTTATCGATTTATTGTGTTTTCGCTGTAAAACGCTTAGAAAATCTGAAATATTGTCTGGAATCACAAGATCTGGGTCTTTCCATTGCTATGCTTTGTCTATTCTTATGAAATGTTTTATTAAGAGTAAATTGGTCATACACGTTGCTCTCTATAGTAATTCTAGTCGTCTTGTGATGGTCGGTGCAATTGTAAACTGTGATTTCTACCTGAAATATGCACTTTTTTCTAACAAAACCTATCCTATACCATAAATATGTTATCAGACTGTCATCTGATGAGGTTTTTTATAGGTTATTGGCTATCAATATCTTAGTTTAGCCGAATTGGTGATAGCTACTGGTGGAGAGAAAAAATGGTGGACAAAGAAATTGTGTATTTTGCTAACGTGTTTAGCTAATAGATTTACATATTTTGTCTTCCCTGTAAAACATTTTAAAAATCTGAAATGGTGGCTTTATTCACAAGATCTGTATCTTTCATCTGGTGTCTTGGACTTGTGATTTAATGATATTTAGATGCTACTATCTACTTGTGAAGCTATGCTAGCTATGCTAATCAGTGTGTGGGGGGATGGGGGGTGATCCCGGACCCGGGGTAGAGGCTCGTTAGAGGTTAAAAAAGTTTTCGTCCGTACTTTCCGCTGGATCTGCCCGCGCGTCGTGAGTTTGGAAAGTGTACTGAACGCTAGAACAACAAGGAGGAATTTGGACATAAATGATGGACATTATCGAACATTTATTGTGGAACTGGGATTCCTGGGAGTGCATTCTGATGAAGATCATTAAAGGTAAGTTAATGTTTATATTGTTACTTCTGACTTCTGTTGACTGCATAATATGGCAGCTATATTTGTCTTGATTGGGCTCTGAGCGCCGACTCAGATTATTGCATGGTTTGCTTTTTCCGTAAAGCTTTTTTGAAATCTGACACAGCGGTTGCATTAAGGAGAGGTATATCTATAATTCCATGTGTATAACTTGTATTATCATCTACATTTATGATGAGTATTTCTGTTGAAACGATGTGGCTATGCAAAATCACTTGATGTTTTTGGAATTAGTGAATGTAACACGCCAATGTAAACTCAGATTTGTTGTTATAAATATGAACTTTATCAAACAAAACATGCATGTATTGTGTAACATGAAGTCCTATGAGTGTCATCTGATGAAGATCATCAAAGGTTAGTGATTAATTTTATCTCTTTCTGCTTTTTGTGACTGCTATCTTTCGCTGGAAAAATGGCTGTGCCTATTGTGGTTTGGTGGTGACCTAACATAATCGTTTGTAGTGCTTTCGCTGAAAAGCATATTTGAAATCGGACACTTTGGTGGGATTAACAACAAGATTACACCCGATGTGTGCACTTCCGGGTTGGAGCGAGTAGTCGCATTCCGCTTCGCTCCACAGGTAGTATTACATTTTTACATTTTACATTTTACATTTTACATTTACATTTCATTTCCTTTCATTACAGTACAACGGTTTGATTTGTTTGATCTTAGCTAGCTAGTTTGATCTTAGCTAGCTACATAGCCGTCTTTGTATCAAAGATAATTGTGTAGTTTAGAGTAATTATCGAGGTTCGCTAGCCAGCTAGCTAGCTATTTTCGTCCTTCTAACGTAACGTAACGTAGTCAACACTGCTAGCTAGCCAGCTAGCCACCGAATAGCAACACTGTAGAAACTATTACATTACAACGGAACAACGGAACGACTTGATTAGTGTAGTGTTAGCTAGCTACATAGTTGTCTTTGCTGTCTTTGTATCTAAGATAATTGTGTAGTTTAGAGTAATTATCGAGGTTAGCTAGCCAGCTATTTTCGTCCGCCGCGCTGCCGTTCTCCTACCTAGTCAACACTGCTAGCTAGCCAACTTCTACCGAATAGCAGCACTGTAGAAACTATTACATTACAACGGAACGACTTGATTAGCGTAGTGTTAGCTAGCTACATAGTTGTCTTTGCTGTCTTTGTATCCAAGATAATTGTGTAGTTTAGAGTAATTATCGAGGTTACCTAGCCAGCTACACTTTCAAACAAAGTCAACAACGCAGCCACTGCTAGCTAGTCTACTTCACCAGCCAGCAGTACTATATCATTTTAGTCAATAAGATTTTTTGCAACGTAAGCTTAACTCTCTGAACATTCGAGACGTGTAGTCCACTTGTCATTCCAATCTCCTTTGCATTAGCGTAGCCTCTTCTGTAGCCTGTCAACTATGTGTCTGTCTATCCCTCTTCTCTCCTCTCTGCACAGACCATACAAACGCTTCACACCGCGTGGTCGCTGCCACTCTAACCTGGTGGTCCCAGCGCGCACGACCCACGTGGAGTTCCAGGTCTCCGGCAGCCTCTGGAACTGCCGATCTGCGGCCAACAAGGCAGAGTTCATCTCAGCCTATGCTTCCCTCCAGTCCCTCGACTTCTTGGCACTGACGGAAACATGGATTACCACTGATAACACTGCTACTCCTACTGCTCTCTCCTCGTCTGCCCACATGTTCTCGCACACCCCGAGAGCTTCTGGTCAGCGGGGTGGTGGCACTGGGATCCTCATCTCTCCCAAGTGGACATTCTCTCTTTCTCCCCTGACCCATCTGTCTATCGCCTCCTTTGAATTCCATGCTGTCACAGTTACCAGCCCTTTCAAGCTTAACATCCTTATCATTTATCGCCCTCCAGGTTCCCTTGGAGAGTTCATCAATGAGCTTGACGCCCTGATAAGTTCCTTTCCTGAGGATGGCTCACCTCTCATAGTTCTGGGTGACTTTAACCTCCCCACGTCTACCTTTGACTCATTCCTCTCTGCCTCCTTCTTTCCACTCCTCTCCTCTTTTGACCTCACCCTCTCACCTTCCCCCCCTACTCACAAGGCAGGCAATACGCTTGACCTCATCTTTACTAGATGCTGTTCTTCCACTAATCTCATTGCAACTCCCCTCCAAGTCTCCGACCACTACCTTGTATCCTTTTCCCTCTCGCTCTCATCCAACACTTCCCACACTGCCCCTACTCGGATGGTATCGCGCCGTCCCAACCTTCGCTCTCTCTCCCCCGCTACTCTCTCCTCTTCCATCCTATCATCTCTTCCCTCTGCTCAAACCTTCTCCAACCTATCTCCTGATTCTGCCTCCTCAACCCTCCTCTCCTCCCTTTCCGCAGCCTTTGACTCTCTATGTCCCCTATCCTCCAGGCCGGCTCGGTCCTCCCCTCCTGCTCCGTGGCTCGACGACTCATTGCGAGTTCACAGAACAGGGCTCCGGGCAGCCGAGCGGAAATGGAGGAAAACTCGCCTCCCTGCGTACCTGGCATCCTTTCACTCCCTCCTCTCTACATTCTCCTCTTCTGTCTCTGCTGCTAAAGCCACTTTCTACCACTCTAAATTCCAAGCATCTGCCTCTAACCCTAGGAAGCTCTTTGCCACCTTCTCCTCCCTCCTGAATCCTCCTCCCCCTCCTCCCCCCTCCTCCCTCTCTGCGGATGACTTCGTCAACCATTTTGAAAAGAAGGTCGACGACATCCGATCCTCGTTTGCTAAGTCAAACGACACCGCTGGTTCTGCTCACACTGCCCTACCCTGTGCTTTGACCTCTTTCTCCCCTCTTTCTCCAGATGAAATCTCGCGTCTTGTGACGGCCGGCCGCCCAACAACCTGCCCGCTTGACCCTATCCCCTCCTCTCTTCTCCAGACCATTTCCGGAGACCTTCTCCCTTACCTCACCTCGCTCATCAACTCATCCTTGACCGCTGGCTACGTCCCTTCCGTCTTCAAGAGAGCGAGAGTTGTACCCCTTCTGAAAAAACCTACACTCGATCCCTCCGATGTCAACAACTACAGACCAGTATCCCTTCTTTCTTTTCTCTCCAAAACTCTTGAACGTGCCGTCCTTGGCCAGCTCTCCTGCTATCTCTCTCAGAATGACCTTCTTGATCCAAATCAGTCAGGTTTCAAGACTAGTCATTCAACTGAGACTGCTCTTCTCTGTGTCACGGAGGCGCTCCGCACTGCTAAAGCTAACTCTCTCTCCTCTGCTCTCATACTTCTAGACCTATTGGCTGCCTTTGATACTGTGAACCATCAGATCCTCCTCTCCACCCTCTCCGAGTTGGGCATCTCCGGCGCGGCCCACGCTTGGATTGCGTCCTACCTGACAGGTCGCTCCTACCAGGTGGCGTGGCGAGAATCTGTCTCCGCACCACGTGCTCTCACCACTGGTGTCCCCCAGGGCTCTGTTCTAGGCCCTCTCCTATTCTCGCTATACACCAAGTCACTTGGCTCTGTCATATCCTCACATGGTCTCTCCTATCATTGCTATGCAGACGACACACAATTAATCTTCTCCTTTCCCCCTTCTGATAAGCAGGAGGCGAATCGCATCTCTGCATGTCTGGCAGACATATCAGTGTGGATGACGGATCACCACCTCAAGCTGAACCTCGGCAAGACGGAGCTGCTCTTCCTCCCGGGGAAGGACTGCCCGTTCCATGATCTCGCCATCACGGTTGACAACTCCATTGTGTCCTCCTCCCAGAGTGCTAAGAACCTTGGCGTGATCCTGGACAACACCCTGTCGTTCTCAACTAACATCAAGGCGGTGACCCGTTCCTATAGGTTCATGCTCTACAACATTCGCAGAGTACGACCCTGCCTCACACAGGAAGCGGCGCAGGTCCTAATCCAGGCACTTGTCATCTCCCGTCTGGATTACTGCTACTCGCTGTTGGCTGGGCTCCCTGCCTGTGCCATTAAACCCCTACAACTCATCCAGAACGCCGCAGCCCGTCTGGTGTTCAACCTTCCCAAGTTCTCTCACGTCACCCCGCTCCTCCGCTCTCTCCACTGGCTTCCAGTTGAAGCTCTCATCCGCTACAAGACCATGGTGCTTGCCTACGGAGCTGTGAGGGGAACGGCACCTCCGTACCTTCAGGCTCTGATCAGGCCCTACACCCAAACAAGGGCACTGCGTTCATCCACCTCTGGCCTGCTCGCCTCCCTACCTCTGAGGAAGTACAGTTCCCGCTCAGCCCAGTCAAAACTGTTCGCTGCTCTGGCACCCCAATGGTGGAACAAACTCCCTCACGACGCCAGGTCAGCGGAGTCAATCACCACCTTCCGGAGACACCTGAAACCCCACCTCTTTAAGGAAGACCTAGGAGAGGAGAAAGGAATCCTTCTAACCCCCCCCCCCCCCCCCTAAAAGAGTTAGATGCACTATTGTAAAGTGGTTGTTCCACTGGATATCATAAGGTGAATGCACCTATTTGTAAGTCGCTCTGGATAAGAGCGTCTGCTAAATGACTTAAATGTAAATGTAAGATTACCTTTAAAATGATATAAGACACATGTATGTTTGAGGAATTTTAATTATGAGATTTCTGTTGTTTGAATTTGGCGCCCTGCACTTTCACTGGCTGTTGTCATATCGATCCCGTTAGCGGGATGCAGCCATAAGAAGTTAACCGTGTTTCCACAGTGTTCACAGTTGTCAAAATGTCAAAAATGTTGTGTCTCCAGTATGTAAGTATGATGAAAAGTGTCCCTTCTCGAGCTTCAGACACACGGTTGTCAAGAATGGTGGAAACGGAGAGAAACAAAATGGTGCAGTTTGAGGCCATATGGCGGAGAGTGATGCGGGCGCTGGAAATGTGGGTGTGAGTAGGTGTGTCTAGTCAGGTGTGATGTTGTTGATGTTTGTGTGCATCTGTATGTTGTCGTTTTATGTTTTGTACTGTTAAAAAAAAGGTGGTGTCCTGCCCCTTCAGATTGCACTTCACGGGGGGGCTCACTGTCTGCTCCGGCCAACGGTGTGCATGCCCAGTGTCACCCTGGATCATGTGAACAGTGACGCCAGGGTACAGGCTACAATTTGTTGTGCATCCCCCACGCTTCTGCAGCGTCATCACGTCGACTGTTCCCAAGGCCTCGGCACCCGTTTTGAGGGAGGAAATAGCCTCCCTTCTCCAGAGAGCAGGCAATCCATAGATTCCGTTTGAACTTGAAGGCAAAAAAGAGAAGCATGATGTAAGACACAAACTTGGTATTCCAACTTATTATAGGGTACAAAAGCCAACGACTTACCACTGCACCACAGAGTTTTGATGAAAACAGTGGAGAAAGAAACACTGGCTATCTGATAATTACACGCTGCTATTTATTGCTGACCAGCAGATGTTACTAATGAGCATTGTTAACAGATAATGAAGCTCCAAGTAATTAACAATTTTTTGGGCACAATTTGGTAAAAGCGCCTTCAGAAAGCCTTGGTTTTCCATCACTACATGGTATAGCTTTTGGCAACGCATGTCCCTGGTTGCCTCAACTCGGAAGCAGATACTTTATCCATCGGGACCCTCTCTCTCAGGAGTGGAGGGTACACCCGTGGGTGATCTTCCAGGTATGAGAATTTTATGTCAGGACTGACGTAGATAATTTCGCATTGCGAGAAAACATCTGTTTTTCTTGATAAGGGACCTTGGTTAACCTCACTAGTGTATGTGGGACGGTAGCGTCCCACCTCGTCAACAGCCAGTGAAACGGCAGGGCGCCAAATTCAAAACAACAGAAATCCCATAATAAAAATTCCTCAAACATACAAGTATTTTACACCATTTTAAAGATACACTTGTTGTAAATCCAGCCACAGTGTCCGATTTCAAAAAGGCTTTACGACAAAAGCACACCAAACGATTATGTTAGGTCAGAGCCAAGTCACTCATAGGACTTCATGTTACACAATACATGTATGTTTTGTTCGGTAAAGTTCATATTTATATCCAAAGTTTAGGCAAGACGCTACTGTATCACTTGGCAAAAAGCCTGAGAAAATGCAGAGCGCCAAATTAAAATTATTTACTATGAAAATTACTATAAAATCAAACTTTCATTAAATCACACATGAAAGATACCAAATGAAAGCTACACTGGTTGTGAATCCAGCCAACATGTCAGAATTCAAATAGGCTTTTCAGGTAAACAACCTCTCCCTCAACGTTAGCAAAACAAAGGATCTAATTGTGGACTTCAGGAGGAACCAGACTGGACACGCCCCCATCCTCCTCAACAGGGATACGGTCAATAACTTTAAATTGCTCTGCGTACACATCTCAGGTAAGCTGAAATGGTCTAACCACACGTACACCGTAGTGAAGAAGGCATGACAGTGACTCTTCAACCTCAGGATACTGAAGAAATTTGGCCTGTCCCCAAGGGCCCTACAGGAGCACCAACAAGAGCATACTGTCGGGCTGCATCATAGCCTGGTACGGCAACTCCACCGCCGCGGAACGCAAGGCTCTTCCAGCGGGTGATACATACAGCCGAACGCACCATTTGGTGCACACTGCCTCCCCTACAGGACACCTACAATACCAGGTGTCGCTGGAAGGCCAAGAAGATAATCGGGGTCCCCAGCCACCCAAGCCATGCCCTGTTCTCCCCTCTCCAATCACTTAGACGCAGGCAGTACAGGAGCATCATGGCAAAAACTGAAATACTGACCAATAGTTTCTACCCTCAGACCATCAGGCTGCTGAATAGCCACCACTAGTCAGCTACCTGCTCCCCCTCCCCCTATGGATATTCCCCCCAGCTACTCCATCCTCCACGAGAAGGCTGTATGCGTATGTGGCAAGTAGAGGTCGACCGATTAATCGGAATGGCCGATTAATTTGGGTATTTTTGGACACCGATTTGGCCGATTTTATTTATCCTTTATTTAACTAGGCAAGTCAGTTAAGAACACATTCTTATTTTCAATGACGGCCTAGTAACGTTGGTTTAACTGCCTTGTTCAGGGGCAGAATGACAGATTTTTACCTTGTCAGCTCGGGGATTCAATCTTGCAACCTTACAGTTAACTAGTCCAACGCTCTAACCACCTGATTACATTGCACTCCACGAGGAGACTGCCTGTTACGCGGATGCAGTAAGAAACCAAGGTAAGTTGCTAGCTAGCATTAAACTTAACCTTTAAAAAACAATCAATCAATCATAATCACTAGTTGAATACACATGGTTGATGATATTACTAGTTTATCTAGCGTGTCCTGCGTTGCATATAATCGATGTGGTGCGTATTCGCGAAAAAGGACTGTCTTGCTCCAATGTGTACCTAACCATAAACATCAATGCCTTTCTTAACTTCTCTGGGGCAGGTGGGACGCAAACGTCCCACCGGCCAATAGCCAGGGAAAATACAGCGCACCATATTCAAATAACATGATATAAAAATCAAACTTTCATTAAATCACACATGTAAGATACCAAATTAAAGCTACACTCGTTGTGAATCCAGCTAACATGTCAGATTTCAAAAAGGCTTTTCGGCGAAAGCATAAGATGCTATTATCTGATGATAGCACAACAGTAAACAAAGAGAGTAGCATAATTCAACACTGCAAGCACGACACAAAACGTAGAAATAAAATATAAATCATGCCTTACCTTTGACGAAAATCTTTTGTTGGCACTCCAATATGTCCCATAAACATCACAAATGGTCCTTTTGTTTGATTAATTCCGTCGATATATATCCAAAATGTCAATTTATTTGGACCGTTTCATCCAGAAAAACACAGCTTCCAACTTTCGCCATGTCACTACAAAATATATCAAAAGTTACATGTAAACTTTACCAAAACATTTCAAACTACTTTTGTAATACAACGTTAGGTATTTTTAAACGTTAATAATTGATCAATTTGAAGACGGGATGATCTGTGTTCAATACAAAAAGAAAACAAACTGACGCAACTTTTTTCGTAACGTGACTCTCAAAAAATTTACTTCATGTGACCCTCATTTACGATAGCCCTACTTCTTCACTACACAAAGGAATAACCTCAACCGATTTCCAAGGACTGGTGACATCCAGTGGAAGCGGTAGGAACTGCAAGCAAGTCCATTAGAAATCTGGTGTCTCTAAGAAACCTCATTGAAAAGACAGTGACATCAAAAAAATACAAATTCTGAATGTTTGTCCTCAGGGTTTTGCCTGCTACATAAGTTCTGTTATTCTCACAGACATTCAAACAGTTTTAGAAACTTCAGAGTGTTTTCTATCCAAATCTACTAATAATATGCATATCTTATATTCTGGGGATGAGTAGCAAGCAGTTGAATTTTGGCATGCTATTTTTCCGAAAGTGAAAATGCTGCCCACTGCCCTCAAGAAGTTACAATCAATACACAAGTATATATTTTTAAACCTGCATATTTAGTTAATATTGCCTGCTAACCTGGCTCGTTGCGAACTCTGTGAAGACTATTTCTTCCTAACAAAGACAGCCAACTTCGCCAAACGGGGGATGATTTAACAAAAGCGCATTTGCGAAAAAAGCACAATTGTTGCACTACTGTACCTAACCATAAACATCAAAGGCCTTTCTTAAAATCAATACACAGAAGTATATATTTTTAAACCTGCATATTTTGCTAAAAGAAATCCAGGTTAGCAGGCAATATTAACCAGGTGAAATTGTGTCACTTCTCTTGCGTTCATTGCACGCAGAGTCAGTGTATATGCAACCGTTTGGGCCACCTAATTTGCCAGAATTTTACGTAATTATGACATAACATTGAAGGTTGTGCAATGTAACAGGAATATTTTGACTTATGGATGCCACCCGTTAGATAAAATATGGAACAGTTCCGTATTTCACTGAAATAATAAACGTCTTGATTTCGAGATGATAGTTTCCGGATTCGACCATATTAATGACCTAAGGCTCGTATTTCTGTGTGTTATAATTAAGTCTATGATTTGATAGAGCAGTCTGACTGAGCGATGGTAGGCACCAGCAGGCTTGTAAGCATGCATTCAAACAGCACTTTCATGCGTTTTGCCAGCAGCTCGTCGCTGTGCTTCAAGCATTGAGCTGTTTATGACCTCAAGCCTATCAACTCCCGAGATTAGGCTGGTGTAACCGATGTGAAATTGCTAGCTAGTTAGCGGGGTGCACGCTAATAGCGTTTCCGACGTCACTCGCTCTGAGACTTGGAGTGGTTGTTCCCCTTGCTCTGCAAGGGCCGCGGCTTTTGTGGAGCGATGGGTAACGCTGCTTCGAGGGTGGCTGTTGTCGATCTGTTCCTGGTTCGAGCCCAGGTAGGGGCGAGGAGAGGGACGGAAGCTATACTGTTACACTGGCAATACTATAGCACCTATAAGAACATCCAATAGTCAAAGGTATACGAAATACAAATCGTATAGATAGAAATAGTCCTATAATTCCTACAATAACTACAACCTAAAACTTCTTACCTGGGAATATTGAAGACTCCTGTTAAAAGGAACCACCAGCTTTCATATGTTCTCATGTTCTGAGCAAGGAACTTAAATGTTAGCTTTTTTACATGGCACATATTGCACTTTTACTTTCTTCTCCAACACTTTGTTTTTGCATTATTTAAACCAAATTTAACATGTTTCATTTTATTTGAGGCTAAATTGATTTTATTTATGTATTATATTAAGTTAAAATAAGTGTTCATTCAGTATTGTTGTAATTGTCATTATTACAAATCAATTTTTAAAGAAATCGGCCGATTAATCGGTATCGGCTTTTGTTGGTCCTCCAATAATCGGTATCGGCGTTGAAAAATCATAATCGGTCGACCTCTAGTGGGAAGCATTTGAGCTGTGGTGCAAAGATAAAGGACTTGTTCCTTTTCAGTGCTCTGTAAGAGACATCCTTCTGTTCCTACAGGAGATTTTTGATCAGAGGTGGGCATTCTCCATGTTAAAAGTGTACATGACCGCTATCCCAGCATGTCATGTAGGAATTGACATAGCCTCAGCAGGGCCCACCCCCTGGTTGTGGAATTCCTGAAAGGTGTACATCGTGTCAGACCGGTCTCTAATCCTATTGTGGCACTGGTTTTGGAGGCACTGTGTGCGGCCCCCTTTGAGCCTCTGGAGTTGGTGGATCTGAAGATCCTCTCCCTACGAAACCATGTGTTATCTGTACACCTTTCCTGTACTCAGTTCACCCCAGGCGACTTTAATGTGACAATGCGTCCAAATGCCGCCTATGTCTTACAGGGCCTTAGCATTTGAGCTATTTCGCATTCTGCCTCCTCTTGCTTCTGAAGAGCAACATTTACATTTTAGAAATTTAGCAGACACTCTTAACCTTAATTACTCCTGTAAGTCGTTCTGGATAAGTGCCTTGCTGAAGGGCACATCAACAGACTTTTCACCTAGTCGGCGTGTGGATTCGAACCAGATAACTTTCAGTTAATGGCCCAACGCTCTTAACTGCTAGGCTACCTACAACAGCTACAGTGGCTTGCGAAAGTATTCACCCCCTTGGCATTTTTCCTGTTTTGTTGCCTTACAACCTGGAATTAAAATATATTTGGGGGGGATTTGTATAATTTGATTTACACAACATGCCTACCCCTTTGAAGATGCAACATATTTTTATTGTCAAACAAACAAGAAATAAGACAAAAAAACTGAACTTGAGCGTGCATAACTATTCACCTCCTCAAAGTCAATACTTTGTAGATCCATGTTTTGCAGCAATTACAGCTGCAACATTCTCAATTGGATTGAGGTCTGAGCTTTGACTAAGCCATTCCAAGACATTTAAATGTTTCCCCTTAAACCACTCGAGTGTTGCTTTAGCAGTATGCTTAGGGTCATTGTCCTGCTGGAAGGTGAACCTCCGTCCCAGGCTCAAATCTCTGGAAGACAAACATAATTTCCCTGTATTTAGTACCATCGATCATGCCTATAATTTCTACCAGTTTCCCAGTCCCTGCCGATGAAAAAACATCCCCACAGCATGATGCTGCCACCACCATGCTTCACAGTGGGGATGGTGTTCTCGGGGTGATGAGAGGTGTTTGGTTTGTGCCGGACATAGCGTTTTCATTGATGGCCAAAAAGTGCAATTTTAGTCTCATTTGACCAGAGTACCTTCTTCCATGTGTTTGGGGAGTCTCCCACATGCCTTTTGGCGAACACCAAATGTGTTTGATTATTTTTTTCTTTAAGCAATGGCTTTTTTCTGGCCACTCTTCCGTAAAGCCCAGCTTTGTGGAGTGTACGGTATAAAGTGGTCCTATGGACAGATACTCCCATCTCCGCTGTGGAGCTTTGCAGCTCCTGCAGGGTTATCTTTGGTCTCTTTGTTGCCTCTCTGATTAATGCCCTCCTTACCTGGTCTCTGAGTTTTGGTGGGCAGCCCTCTCTTGGCAGGTTTGTTGTGGTGCCATCATATTCTTTCCATTTTTTAATAATGGATTTAATGGTGCTCCGTGGGATGTTCAGTTTCAGATATTTTTTTTATAACCCAACCCTGATCTGTACATCTCCACAACTTTGTCCCTGACCTGTTTGGAGAGCTTCTTGGTCTTCATGGTGCCACTTGCTTGGTGGTTCCCCTTGCTTAGTGGTGTTGCAGACTCTGGGGCCTTTCAGAACAGGTGTATATATACTGAGATCATGTGACAGATCATGTGACACTTAGATTGCACACAGGTGGACTTTATTTAACTAATTATGTGACTTCTGAAGGTAATTGGATGCACCAGATCTAATTTAGGGGCTTCACGTTTTAAATTTTTTAGAAGTTTTTGAAACAAGTTATTTTTTTCACTTTACCAATTTGGTTTATTTGGTGTATGTCCATTACATGAAATCCAAATTAAAATCAATTTAAATTACAGGTTGTAATGCAACAAAATAGGAAAAACGCAAAGGGGGATGAATACTTTTGCAAGGCACTGTACATGCCCTGTGTCCAGTACGAGCTATAATTACGTACATTGAATGGACACGGGATATCCGGTGAATTGACCAGCTTTTTGTCTGTTTTGCTTTTACAGCTCACCTCAGAGCGCTCACTAAGCAGAATCTCTCCCACTGGATTGTGGAGGCTATCTCCCTGGCATGTAGCAGCAAGGGTTAAGTAGAGGGGTACGCGCCCACTCCACCAGGGCTCTGGCAGCATCTTGGGCATTGTTTAAAGTGTAAACTATAGGAGATATTGGTGATGCAGCGAGTTGGGCATCACCACACTCTTTTGTGAGGTTTTATTGCTTGGACGTCACTACTCCCAGTGTGCTTACCGCTAGGACAGGGGAAAGTCACTAGGCAGCTCGCCGTGTTGGCAATACCCAGACTTCTGCATCTGGCGGGGTCAGGTCTGGGTGGTCTGTCATGGGCCGTTTCATTTAGTATCAGTTGGGGTTGTCTTGGGACGTGATTATATTTCCCCATAGTATGTTGTTCCGAAGTTGACTGACTGAAATTGAAATGTAACATTATGACTATAACTACTGTTCCCTGAAGGAGGGAAACAAGCTGCCATACCTGTTTGGCTCTGTACCGCCCGTTCCTGGACTCAGTGAAGAGTGGTATTTAATTGAAGGAATTCATCCGAGCCTCACACTTGTAAACTGTGGAAGGTGGGGCTTCCAGTGAGGCACACATTTTATTGGCCTTGTCAGGCGTGATTGTAGATCCATTAACCAAAGTCACAAGTGTGACTCCCCATAATCGGTTGTACCTCGTTTCCCTTCTCCAGGGAACAGCAGCTATAGTCATAACGTAAAGTTATTGCAGAAAATAAATAGGCCTGTAAATGTTGATATTTTGGCTACAGCGGCGTTTGGTATGGTATGAATTTCGAGTAATGAATTTTAGTTGTTTTGAGGGGGGGGGGGGGGGGGGCGCATGTTGTGCACGTGTGCATGTACTTCTGTGTGTGGTTTTGCATTTGTGTACCTATTTGCTTTATGTATGTGTGTGAACAGTTTCTGCAGTGCAAATGTGAATTAATCCCAGCCTAAATAACCCATAGTAATTTAAAAGCTTCAATCCCACTCAGAGCCAAGGCAATTTCCACCCACTCCCCATCTCAGAATGTCATGACTCAATGATTGTATAACAGATCCAATATCCAGCCTTATTGACAAAGCCTGACTGTATGACAGTACTACCATTGTTCATATACTGTATATGTTTTTGAAAGAAAAACCCTTTCCTCTTCGCTATCTTTTGTACATAATATTATTTTCCGTTGTCATGCATTCAGAATGAGTGCATTCATCAGAACCCAGATGTTCTTGGACTTCCTTTCAATATATTCAAATCTGAGATCTAAAAAGTGATTTCCGACACAGCAGGAACTCTGCTTTTCATGACAGACTTCTGTATAATCTGTTTTTGTGTGCATGCCATCTTGTCACTGTGTTTTGTAAAGTGGGCATCCTGAATATCGTTGCACAGGTAGATATTTGCATAACCTCTATCGCCTCTAGTCATTCCATCTCCGTCCGAACTGCAGCAGCATAAGCAAAAGCAACAGTTGGACAATGGATGAAGATACTCCAAACTTTTTACATTTTTATAATACATCAGATATTGACCTAATTATAGCACATAAAACATTTTACTGGCGCGGAGAAAAAATGAATGGAGTTCTGGGAATTTAGTGGGAATTCATGTATTCAATTTATTGTAAAAAATAAAATGCACTGATACAGTTGAAGAAGGAAGTTTACATACACCTTAGCCAAATACATTTCAACTCAGTTTTTCACAACTCCTGACATTTAATCCGAGTAAGAATTCCCTGTCTAAGGTCAGTTAGGATCACCACTTTATTTTAAGAATGTGAAATGTCAGAATAATAGTAGAGAATTATTTATTTCAGCAATTATTTCTTTATTCACATTCCCAGTGGTTCAGAAGTTTACATACTCTCAATTAGTATTTGGAGCATTGCCTTTAAATTGTTAAACTTGGGTCAAACGTTTCAGGTAGCCTTCCACAAGCTTCTCACAATAATTTGGGTGAATTTTGGCCCATTCCTGCTCTGTCAGGAGGAATGGGCCAAAATATAACGGAGTCAGGTTTGTAGGCCTCCTTGCTTGCACACGCTTTTTCAGTTCTGTCCACACATTTTCTATAGGATTGAGGTCAGGGCTTTGTGATGGCCACTCCAATACCTTGACGTTGTTGTCCTTAAGCCATTTTGCCACAACTTTGGAAGTTTGCTTGAGGTCATTGTCCATGTGGAAGACTCATTTGCGACCAAGCTTTAACTTCCTGACTGATGTCTTGAGATGTTGATTCAATATAGCCACAATTTTCCTACCTCAAGATAACATCTAATTTGTGAAGTGCACCAGTCCCTCCTGCAGCAAAGCACCCCCACAACATGATGCTGCCACCCCTGTGCTTCACGGTTGTGATGGTGTTCTTCAGCTTGCAAGCATCACCTTTTTTCCTCCAAACATGACGAAGGTCATTATGGCCAAACAGTCCTATTTTTGTTTCATCAGACCAGAGGACATTTCTTCAAAAAGTACGATCTTTGTCCCCATGTGCAGTTGCAAACCGTAGTCTGGCTTTTTTATGGCGGTTTTGGAGCAGAGGCTTCTTCCTTGCTGAGCGGCCTTTCAGGTTATGTCGCTAAAGGACTTGTTTTACTGTGGATATAGATACTTTTTGACCTGTTTCCTCCTGCATCTTCACAAGGTCCTTTGCTGCTGTTCTGGGATTGATTTGTACTTTTCGCACCAAGGTACGTTCATCTCTAGGAGACCGAACGCGTCTCCTTCCTGAGCGGTATGATGGCTGCGTGGTCCCATGGTGTTTATACTTGCGTACTATTGTTTGTACAGATGAACGTGGTACCTTCAGGGGTTTGGAAATTGCTCCCAAGGATGAACCTGACTTTTTTTCTGAGATCTTGGCTGATTTCTTTTGATTTTCCCATGATGTCAAGCAAAGAGGCACTGAGTTTGAAGGTAGGCCTTGAAATACATCCACAGGTACACCTCCAATTGACTCAAATTATGTCAATTAGCCTATCAGAAGCCTCTAAAGTTATGACATGCACCTCAAGGCTATTGCGGGGAGCAGGAACAGGGCACACTGGACTCTCGAGGCGCACTATAAGCCTGGTGCGTGGTACCGGCACTGGTGGTACCGGGCTGAGGGCACGCACCTCAGGGCGAGTGCGGGGAGAAGGAACAGTGCGTACAGGGCTCTGGAGACGCACAGTAGGCCTGGTGCGTGGTGCCGGAACTGGTGGTACCGGACTGGGAACACACACTACTGGGCGAGTGTGGGGAGGTGGAACAGGGCGTACTGGACTCTGGAGACGCACAGAAAGCCTGGTGCGTGGTGTTGGCACTGGTGGTACTGGGTTGGGGCGAGGAGGTGGCACCGGAAAAACCAGACCGTGAAGGCGTACTGGAGCTCTTGAGCACCGAGCCTGCCCAACCTTACCTGGTTGAATGCTCCCCGTAGCCAGGCCAGTGCGGGGAGGTGGAATAACCCGCACTGAGCTGTGCTGGCGAACCAGGGACACCATGCGTAAGGCTGGTGCCATGTACACCGGCCCAAGGAGACGCACTGGAGACCAGATGCGTTGAGCCGGCTTCATGGCACCTGGCTCGATGCCCACTCTAGCCCGGCCGATACGAGGAGCTGGGATGTACCGCACCGGGCTATACACACGTACAGGAGACACCGTGCGCTCCTCCGCATAACACGGTGTCTGCCCGTACTCTCGCTCTCCACGGTAAGCCCGGGAAGTTGGCGCAGGTCTCCTACCTGACTTCGCCACAGTCCCCTTTAGCCACCCCCCCAAGAAATTTTTGGGGTTTCCTCTCGGGCTTCCTGGCCAGCCGTGTTCCCTCGTAACACCGGTTCCCTTTCGCAGCTGCCTCCGCTCTCCTAGCTGCCTCCACCTGTTCCCATGGAAGGCGATCCCTTCCAGCCAGGATCTCCTCCCATGTGTAGCAACCCTTTCCGTCCAACACGTCTTCCCAAGTCCATTCCTCCTGACATCGCTGCTGCTGCTGCCGCTGCTGCCCGTTACCACGCTGCTTGGTCCGAGTTTGGTGGGTGATTCTGTAAGGGCTTCCGTCGCTAGAAGGAGAGGAGGACCAAAGCGCAGCGTGGTATGTATCCATATTTATTAGAATACTTCTTTCAATACGAACAAAAAACAATAAACAGACGAAAACCAACGAAGCTACAGTCCTGAACCTGAGAACATAAAACACATGAACGCACGAACAGGAACAATCACCCAAAACAAACAGTGAAAACAGGCTACCTTAATATGGTTCCCAATCAGAGACAATGACAAACACCTGCCTCTGATTGAGAACCATATTAGGCCAAACAACAAACCCAACATAGAAACACAAAACATAGAATGCCCACCCAGCTCACGTCCTGACCAACACTAAAACAAGGAAAACACAAACGAACTATGGTCAGAACGTGACATAAAGCCTCTCTTGAAAAAGCCAAACCTTGACCCCAGAAAATATAAAAAACTATCGGCCTATATCGAATCTTCCATTCCTCTCAAAAAAAATTGAAAAAGCTGTTGCGCGGCAACTCACTGCCTTCCTAAAGACAAACAATGTATACGAAATGCTTCAGTCTGGTTTTAGACCCCATCATAGCACTGAGACTGCACTTGTGAAGGTGGTAAATTACCTTTTAATGACGTCAGACCGAGGCTCTGCATCTGTCCTCGTGCTACTAGACCTTAGTGCTGCCTTTGATACCATCGATCACCACATTCTTTTGGAGAGATTAGAAACCCAAATTGGTCTACACGGACAAGTTCTGGCCTGGTTTAGATCTTATCTGTCGGAAAGATATCAGTTTGTCTCTGAATGGTTTGTCCTCTGACAAATCAACTGTACATTTCGGTGTTCCTCAAGGTTCCGTTTTAGGACCACTATTGTTTTCACTATATATTTTACCTCTTGGGGATGTCATTCGAAAACATAATGTTAACTTTCACTGCTATGCGGATGACACACAGCTGTACATTTCAATGAAACATGGTGAAGCCCCAAAATTGCCCTCGCTAGAAGCCTGTGTTTCAGACATAAGGAAGTGGATGATTGAAAACGTTCTACTTTTAAACTCGGACAAATAAGAGATGCTTGTTCTAGCTCCCAAGAAACAAAGAGATCTTCTGTTGAATCTGACAATTAATCTTGATGGTTGTACAGTCGTCTCAAATAAAACTGTGAAGGACCTCGGCGTTACTCTGGACCCTGATCTCTCTTTTGACGAACATATCAAGACTGTTTCAAGGACAGCCTTTTTCCATCTACGTAACATTGCAAAAATCAGAAATGTTCTGTCCAAAAATGATGCAGAAAAATTAATCCATGCTTTTGTTACTTCTAGGTTAGACTACTGCAATGCTCTACTTTCCGGCTACCCGGATAAAGCACTAAATAAACTTCAGTTAGTGCTAAATACGGCTGCTAGAATCCTGACTAGAACCAAAAAATTTGATCATATTACTCCAGTGCTAGCTTCCCTACACTGGCTTCCTGTTAAGGCAAGGGCTGATTTCAAGGTTTTACTGTTAACCTGTTATGGCTGCAGCCCGACGCCGGTACACCTATGACAACATCCAGCTCAAGTGCAGGGCGCGAAATTCAAAATCTATTTTTTAAAAATATTTAACTTTCACACATTAACAAGTCCAATACAGCATTTGAAAGATAAACATCTTGTCAATCCAGCCAACATGTCCGATTTTTTAAATGTTTTACAGAGAAAACACCACATATATTTATGTTAGCTCACCACCAAATATAAAAGGAGGACAGACATTTTTCACAGCACAAGTAGGATGCAAGTAGCATGCACAAGCCAACCTAACTAACCTAGAACCAACCTAAATAACCTAGAAAAAACTACCTCAGATGACAGTCCTATAACATGTTACACAATAAATCTATGTTTTGTTCAAAAAATTTGCATATTTTAGCTATAAATCAGTTTTACATTACTGCTACCATCATAGCTACAGTCAGAAATCGCACGGGAGTAGCCAGAGAAAATACAGACACCAACGTCAACTACTAATTACACATCATAAAACATTTCAGAGAAATATATGGTGGATAGCTAATGAAAGAGAAAGATCTTGTGAATAGAGCCAATATTTCCGATTTTTGAAGTGTTTTACAGCGAAAACACAATATATCGTCATATTAGCTTACTACAATAGCTAACATCACAACAGCATTGACTCAAGGCAAACGGTAGCATAGCACAGTTCGACAGATATATGAAAAAGCATCCCAAATTGGGTCCTTATCTTTGTTGATCTTCCATCAGAATGTTCTCCAAGGGGTCCTTTGTTCAGAAATGTCTTTATTTCGATCCAGAACGAACAATTTCCCTCTTGAATTAGCAAGCACACTGGCAGTGCGACGCTAACCTCTCCATCTTGAAAAAATTATTGCGTCGCATCACGTCTAAAGTCCAGAATACATTTCAATAATATAATTAAACTATATTGAAATAACATACTTTAGGATGATATTGTGACATGTATCAAATAAAATCGAAGCCAGAGATCATATTCACCTTTACAGAGTGTTTTCCAGGAGCCGAGTCCAGGTCCTACTTCGCGCCCAGAAAAAAAAATAAAGTGCGCACACCTCACTCCAAGAGGTTGTGTTCAATCCCAGGACGAGATAATCAAGTCATTTCTGCTCTCACTTCCGCATGACACCCAGAGGAAGGCGTATGACGTGTTTCTACAGTCCTAAGTGACATGCCCTTTTATAGACAAGGGCTTGAAGAGCGACATCGATTTTGGAAATCTCACTTCCGGATAGGAAATGGGCTGTAAAAATAGTTCTGTTCCACTTAGAGAAATAATTAAAACGGTTTTAGAAACTAGAGACTGTTTTCTATCCAATAGTAATAATAATATGCATATTGTAAGAGCAAAAATTGATTAAGAGGCCGTTTGAAAATTTGCACATATTTTCCAGTTTTTCAATACGCCCCCTGCAGCCATAACAAGTTAACCTATAAAGCGTTACATGGGGTTGCTCCTACCTATCTTTCTGAGTTGGTCCTGCCGTACATACCTACACGTACGCTACGGTCACAAGACGCAGGCCTCATAATTGTCCCTAGAATTTCTAAGCAAACAGCTGGAGGCAGGGCTTTCTCCTATAGATCTAAATTTTTATGGAATGGTCTGCCTACCCATGTGAGAGACGCAGACTCGGTCTCAACCTTTAACTCTTTACTGAAGACTTATCTCTTCAGTAGGTCCTATGATTGAGTGTAGTCTGGCCCAGGAGTGTGAAGGTGAACGGAAAGGCTCTGAAGCAACGAACCGCCCTTGCTGTCTCTGCCTGGCCGGTTCCCCTCTCTCCACTGGGATTCTCTGCCTCTAACCCTATTACAGGGGCTGAGTCACTGGCTTACTAGTGCTATTTCATGCCGTCCCTAGGAGGGGTGCGTCACTTGAGTGGGTTTTGTCACTGACGTGATCTTCCTGTCTGGGTTGGCGCCCCCCCCTTGGTTTGTGCCGTGGCGGAGATCTTTGTGGGCTATACTCGGCCTTGTCTCAGGATGGTAAGTTGGTGGTTGAAGATATCCCTCTAGTGGTGTGGGGGCTGTGCTTTGGCAAAGTGGGTGGGGTTATATCCTTCCTGTTTGGCCCTGTCCGGGGGTATCATCGGATGGGGCCACAGTGTCTCCTGACCCCTCCTGTCTCAGCCTCCAGTATTTATGCTGCAGTAGTTTATGTGTCGGGGGGCTAGGGTCAGTTTGTTATATCTGGAGTACTTCTCCTGCCTTATCCGGTGTCCTGTGTGAATTTAAGTATGCTCTCTCTAATTCTCTCCTTCTCTCTTTCTTTCTCTCTCTCGGAGGACCCGAGCCCTAGGACCATGCGTCAGGACTACCTGGCATGATGACTCCTTGCTGTCCCCAGTCCAGCTGGCCTTGCTGCTGTTCCAGTTTCAACTGTTCTGCCTGCGGCTATGGAACCCTGACCTGTCCACCGGACGTGCTACCTGTCCCAGACCTGCTGTTTTCAACTCTCTAGAGACCGCAGGAGCGGTAGAGATACTCTTAATGATCGGCTATGAAAAGCCAACTGACATTTACTCCTGAGGTGCTGACTTGCTACACCCTCAACAACTACTGTGATTATTATTATTTGACCATGCTGGTCATTTATGAACATTTGAACATCTTGGCCATGTTCTGTTATAATCTCCACTCGGCACAGCCAGAAGAGGACTGGCCACCCCTCATAGCCTGGTTCCTCTCTAGGTTTCTTCCTAGGTTTTGGCCTTTCTAGGGAGTTCTTTCTAGCCACCGTGCTTCTACACCTGCATTCCTTGCTGTTTGGGGTTTTAGACTGGGTTTCTGTATAGAACTTTGAGATATCAGCTGATGTACGAAGGGCTATATAAATAAATTAGATTTGGTTTAACAAGAATTTAAGCTTTCTGCCAATAACAGATATGTCTATGTCCTGGGAAATGTTCTTGCTACCTACAACCTCATGCTAATCGCATTAGCCTATGTTAGCTCAACCATCCCGCAGAGGACCCACCAATCCTGAATATGCTTTAATATGGAGGACCAAACTCGCCATAATTAGAAATAAATGCACACATATATAAATTAATAAATATATCCACACAATTAAACGAGCAAGAAAATACTAAAATACGGACACATATTTTTTCAATTTCTCTACATATCTGTATGCATTCAATTATTTATCTGTGTAATATCTAATTATTCAAACTTAATTTTATGATTAACTTATATATAAATTCATTTATTTCTATATTCCTCCAGTATGATCATGAGGGGGTGTCAATCAAAAGTCTGTGGGTGAAATCTAACACACCATTGGTTGTCCTGGCATGTTGTTCGATTGCTTTTGCTCCACCTATATGAAGTTAGCCACAATAACAATTCGCCACAATAGTGGAATTTGTGGTTCGCCTTCAAAATAAAAGTTCCGTATTGAAACTGATGCAAACAGATACAAATAGTGGAATCATGCCATATTTGGAATAGAAAATGTTTAACAAGTTTGGAATGTTATAAATTCACCAAAGACAAATAATCAGTTGAAATCACACTGTGGATGTATTAGACTTCAGAATTGAATTTGGGGCGTACCGTATGTATTATACATCTTGGGTACATGAAATATTCACAACAGTGAAGTTACACAAATATTAGCGTCATACCTCTTATTGCAGGACTTTGACTGTGGGAAATCACATATTTGAGATTCTTCAAAGTAGCCACCCTTTGCCTTGATGACAGCTTTGCACACTCTTGGCATTCTCTCCACCAGCTTCACCTGGAATGGTTTTCCAACAGTCTTGAAGGAGTTGCCACATATGCTGAGCACTTGTTGGCTGCTTATCCTTCACTCGGCGGTCCAACTCATCCTAATCCATTTCAATATGGTTGAGGTTGGGTGATTACGGAGGCCAGGTCAACTGACGCAGCACTCCATCATTCTCCTTCTTGGTCAAATAGCCCTTACACAGCCTGGAGGTCTGTTGGGTCATTGTCCTGTTGAAAAGCAAATGATAGTCCCACTAAGTGCAAACCAGATGGGATGGCGTATTGCTGTGGTAGTGTCGTGGTAATTTCCTGTATTACTCAATGATGAGAGAGCCAACCACACACAAGTCAGAGTTATATTATAAATTCCATCTTTAATAATATGAGCTTCACCATAGCCCTTTTTGACTCTCAGATCAATTCAGTGTCTATAAATGAATTCTCTGAGAGTGCTTACAAAACAATTCTTAGTTTCATTTATAGCCAAGATACACCCCTCTCAACTTACAAAGAACCTTTTTACTTGAAAGAGGAGTATCCCATAGCATTAGCTATAAATTATCGTTCAGTTTGGTCTCCTAAGACGAGGTTTCAATCTCATGCTTTGTACCACGACATTACCTCATCCAATGGCATATATCAATTGTCAAGTCTAGATACTCCCATCTAAAATACACCCCCTCCTGGACAAGCTCAGAAAAGAGAGTGAGCCTCTTAGGTCATATACTATTTTGTTGCATTACAACCTGTAATTTAAATAGATTTCTATTTAGATGACATGTAATGGACATACACAAAATAGTCCAAATTGGTGAAGTGAAATTTAGAAAATTTTAAATTGGAATAGTGGTGCGTGCATATGTATTCACCCACTTTGATATCAAGCCCCTAAATTAGATCTGGTGCAACCAATTACCTTCAGAAGTAAAACAAATTACTTCGATTGCACACAGGTGGACTTTATTTAAGTGTCACATGATCTGTCACATGATCTCAGTATATATACACCTGTTCTGAAAGACCCCAGAGTCTGCAACACCACTAAGCAAGGGGCCAAGGAGACCAAGGAGCTCTCCAAACAGCTCAGGGACAAAGTTGTGGAGATGTACAGATCAGAGTTGGGATATAAAAAAATATCAGAAACTTTGAACATCCCACGGAGCACCATTAAATCCATTATTAAAAAATTGAAAGAATATGGCACCACAACAAACCTGCCAAGAGAGGGCTGCCCACCAAAATTCACAGACCAGGCAAGGATGGCATTAATCAGAGAGGCAACAAAGAGACCAAAGATAACCCTGAAGGAGCTGCAAAGCTCCACAGCAGAGATTGTAGTATCTGTCTATAGAACCACTTTAAGCATTACACTCCACAGAGCTGGGCTTTACAGAAAGAGTGGCCAGAAAAAAGCCATTGCTTATGGAAAAAAATAAGCAAACACGTTTGGTGGTTGCATCTGGGGGACTCCCCAAATATATGGAAGAAGGTACTCTGGTCAGATGAGACTAAAATTTAGCTTTTTGGCCATCAAGGAAAACGCTTTGTCTGGCGCAAACCCAGCACCTCTCATCACCCCAAGAACACCATCGGCAGGGACTGGATAACTGGTCAGAATGGAAGAAATGATGGATGACACAAATAAAGGGGAATTCTTGTTTCAGTCTTCTAGAGATTTGAGACTGGGAAGGAGGTTCATCTTCCAGCAGGACAATGAACCCTACGCATACTGCTAAAGCAACACTTGAGTGATTTAAGGGGAACATTTAAATGTCTTGGAATGGTCAAGTCAAAGCTCAGACCTCAATCCAATTGAGAATCTGACTTAAAGATTGCTGCACACCAGCGGAACCCATTCATCTTGAAGGAGCTCGAGCAGTTTTGCCTTGAAGAATAGGCAAAATCTCAGTGGCTAGATGTGCCAAGCTTATAGAGACATACCCCAAGAGACTTGCAGCTGTAATTGCTGCAAAAGATGGCTCTACAAAGTATTGACTTTGGGGAGGTGAATAGTTATGCACGCTCAAGTTCTTTTCTTTGGTCTTATTTCTTGTTTGTTCAAATTGGTAGGCATGGTGTGTAAATCAAATGATACTGTCACGAATCCCGCTTCCTGAGTCTGTTTTTGCCTGTGTTCTGTCCTGGAGTGTTTTTCCGGTGTCCTGGAACGCACCCTGTCTGGTTGCCGGGCGACGTAGCTAGTTGGGAGATCTCTGATTTACCCGCACCTGTATCCCATCAGCTATCTGCACACCTGGTCCTGATCATCACCCCTCCACTTCATAAGCTCTGACCTGACATCCATTCCCTGCCGGATCGTTAGCCATGAACAGTATGTTGTGCCAGCGTATCAGCCTCCAGTTTGATAGAGTTTGTTTTGTTGTTTTGTACGTCTTGCTTGCCTTGAACTTACCTCCGTTTTTTCTGTCTACAGTCATTCACCCGGAACACTCATCCCATCCCTACCTGGTCGTCGGTGACTTCAGTTACTTCCTTGGATCTGCTTACTCAATTCCATCAACTCACCTCCGCTGCCCGCTCTGCTACTTGGATTTTTCTATCACTACATTTACACTTGTAAATAAATACTCACCTTCGTCTTACTCTCCTTGTCCTGGTCTGCTTCTGGGTTCTACTTTAGAGAATCGTGACAGATACAAACCCCCAGAAAATCTATTCCAGGTTGTAAGGCAACAAAATAGGAAAAATGCCAAGGGGCAAGCCACTGTATGTACTTGGTCTTTTACCAAATAGGGCTATCTTCTGTATACCAACCCTACCTTTTCACAACACAACTGATTGGCTAAAATGCATTAAGAAGGAAAGAAATTCCACAAATGAACTTTTAACAAGTGTCATGACTGTCCACGAGAATCCAAATAGGTCAGATCAGGTTTGCAATGAATAACTTCAATCAGATGCCCTCTCACTTTGTTTCAACAGACTTTTTCCAACTGAAACATATAACACGTTCAAAAGCGAATACTGGAACAATATTTCTAACATAGAACGTGGGTAATGGTCAGAGGAAATCTATAGAACACTGTAATTTTGTTTGTTATTTTGTGCACAAAATTTTTGTAAAGGAAGTACTGTAACTTGGAAAAAATACTCCATACAAATACGAAGTTTCCATTATATTTGTTGTGCATGTAATATGAAAAATGATGAAAGTGATTTTGTTAAGAGAGGGATGTGATATGAGAAGCTATAAGAGATAATTGTTTTCCATAAACTTTGCACAGTGAGTAGTCACCGCACCATATTGAACTCAGAGAGTGTGTCAGCCAGCCAGAACTGCTCCTTTCAAGCAATCTGTATAAATTATGGGTTAAGAAAAAACACATTAGACCAAGCTGCAGCTGCACGTTTAAAGCGGTTTGAACTTTGAATCTCAACACAAGATGGAGATGATGATAAACTCACCTCCCGGACAATCACTGGTATGGCTGATTAGCTGTCCTAAGTAAAGTATCTTCTAAAGCGAATTTAAGTAGGACCATCCTGGTACTCTGCTTAAACCATCGTATTACACTACTCTCATCACCCCACTGGGAAACCATCGATATGGCTGGCTAAGCTACCTTCAAAGAAGCATCTTCAAGAGCGAATGGAAGGAAAGTCAACTCTGTAGTTCTGTTCAGGACTACACAACAAGTCCCTGGTTACCAGACAACTACAAAAAAGGACAACAATAGAAGACTTGTTGGAACCATTTTCAACAATCAGAGCCTTAAAAGAGCACCACGAAAAGGCCAACCACCTTTCCAAGGCCGCCCTGTTCACCGAGAGATCCCTGGCGAACCCAGGCATTTCACGTAAATACATTCATGATTTCTTAATCCAAGCGAGCGGCGGTTCGTGTGCAAAGTATATGGTTACTGTAGGTGAGAGTAGTTTCTGATTGTACCAATGTTGTGTCTCTGTCCCTCTCTCCCTATCCATCTCTTCATTAATACCTCTCTGGGATATGTGGGACGGTAGCGTCCTACCTGGCCAACATCCAGTGAAAATGCAGAGTGCCAAATTCAAATAAATTACTCAAAAAATTCAACTTTCATGAAATCACACATTCAATATACCAAATTAAAGCTACACTTGTTGTGAATTCAGCCAACGTGTCAGATTTCAAAAATGCTTTACGGCGAAAGCAAACAATGCTATTATCTGAGGATAGCACTCCAGCTAACAATCACAGACCATCATATTTCAACACTCCCGGCGCGACACAAAACGCAGAAATAAAGATATAATTCATGCCTTACCTTTGACGAGCTTCTTCTGTTGGCACTCCAATATGACCCATAAACATCACAAATGGTCCTTTTGTTCGATTAATTCCGTCTATATATCCAAAATGTACATTTATTTGGCGCGTTTGATCCAGAAAAACACCGGTTCCAACTTGTGACTACAAAATATCTCAAAAGTTACCTGTAAGCTTTGTTCAAACATTTCAAACCACTTTTGTAATACAACTTTAGGTATTTTTTTACGTAAATAATCGATAAAATTGAAGACGGGATGATCTGTGTTCAATACTTGAGGAAAACAATGTGTAGCATGCTTTCTGATAACGCGCCTCTAACAAACAGTACACTTCACTGGAGCCTCATTCTGAACATGGCTACTTCTTCATTTCTCAAAGGAAAAACCTCAACCAATTTCTAAAGACCGTTGACATCCAGTGGAAGCGATAGGAACTGCAGGAAGGTCCCTTAGAAATCTGGAATCCCAATGAAACCTCATTGAAAAGAGAGTGACCTAAAAATAAAATAAATCTGAATGGTTTGTCCTCAGGGTTTTGCCTGCCAAATAAGTTATGTTATAGTCACAGACATGATTCAGTTTTAGAAACTTCAGAGTGTTCTCTATCCAATACTAATAATGATATGGATATATTAGTATCTGGGACTGAGTAGGAGGCAGTTTACTCTGGGCACGCTTTTCATACAAATGTGAAAATGCTGCCCCCTATCCTTGAGAAGTTAACAAGCATCAATGTTGTTGTCATTCTGCTATGGACCTGTTTTCAGCGTATTACATCTCCAGTTAATAACCACTGTATGTTTATCCTGGGTTCCCATTTAATTAGCTCGTAAATAAATAATTAAACCAATTTGTGTATTACTGACTCATAAGTAAGGCTCGAGTTTTGGCAAATGCAAGGAGTTTACGACTGTTCAGAATTATGATATGAGGTTATGATTAATAAGTTGACTGTTTATAGATGTGGTAAGTAAAGACCAGTTAGAGCTTAATTCGGGAAATGGTAACTCTTTAAAGAACCGCTCTCGTGGTGCCCTAGATCCTAATGAGTTAATTGTTACATGATTAATTTAATAGTTAGTTAATTAGAGAAATAACAGACTTCAGATTAATGTTAAGGTCAAGTCACAACACAAGGCACACCTGTTCATTAAAATGCATTCCAGGTGACTACCTCATGAAGCTGGTTGAGAGAATGCCAAGAGTGTGCAAAGGCAAAAGGTGGCTACTTTGAAGAATCTCAAATATAAATATATTTTGATATGTTTAACACTTTTCTGGTAACTACATGATTCCATATATGTTATTTCATAGTTTTGATGTCTTCACTATTATTCTACAACGTAGAAAATAGTCAAAATATCTACAAATCCTGGAATGAGTAGGTGTGTCCAAACTTTTGACTGGTACTGTATAATATGATGTAGCATGTCAGAGGAAGATGTGCATACTGTAGCTCACATTGGCTGGCTACCTAAGCATTGCGTATAACACCATAAATGTTATGAAATGAGTAACGTTACCTCGCATGTCCGTGGTTATAAGGAATATGCACAAAAATATTATGCTACAGTAGAAACGACAACAGGACATGCATAAACTATTATTACAGAAATGTAAAAAAAAAAAATATTGATCAACAAAACTAAAAATGACTACTTTTTTTGTGAATGAATGAGGCAGAACACACCTCAATTCAAACTGTTGTTGGAAAATAATTTGAAATTGACAAATTGAAAACAGCCTATAAATAAAAACAGTCTGCGTGCCTTGGTTTAAGGGCAGTGCGGAATAAATGTACTGTTGCGTAACAATCACATTCTGGAATGGACAGAACGTTCTAACATCACGTGCATAAAAAAACTCACGTTGGGGCGACCGTTAGAGATATTTGGAACTCATGCATGAAAAGGTTAAACAAATCAAAATATATTTTATATTTGAGATTCTTCAAAGTAGCCACCCTTTGCCTTGATGACAGCTTTGAATACTCTTGGCATTCTCTCAACCAACTTCACCTGCAATGCTTTTCCAACAGTCTTGAAGGAGTTCCCACATATGCTGAGCACTTGTTGGCTGCTTTCATAGCTAGCCTGGTTCGCTAGCATTGTCAAATAATGTTGTATAGCCAAAAGTAGCTAGTACCAGCTACCAGCTAACTTTCAACTCACCATGGCTGAAATACATTCCTGGCCATCTGGCAATATTGTTGAAATTCATTGAAAGTTTGCAACAACTTTATGGAAGCACATTTTCACTCATATTTGCCGAGCTAAATATGCATGCACTGCACCCTTATGCAGTTTTGACAACATTTTCCACTAACTCCACATGGCATCTGGCGGTGGAACACAACGTGTTGTTTCTGGGCAATTGGGCATCATTGGCAAAAGTGTGCATGTAAGTAATCCATACCCAACCCTCAAGTAAGTCGTGATGTACTCACTTCCAAATCTCTGTTAGGGTAAGGTCTAAAATCTGATTTTCTGACTTTGTGGCTGTGCCAGCTAGATACCACTCTGTAGACCTGCCTCCAGAACAAGATCCATGACAAAAAATGCTAATCTGCATTAATTCTGAAACTAGAATAAATGTTTCTGACTGGTATCGATGCCACATAGACCATTTTCTATGAAATAAGTTGTTTATTGACTTCAGTTGCTCTTTCATTACATTTAAAAAAATAAAAATAATCGAAAACCGTGATTATTTTTTCAACACCAAACCCAAAAAGCACTAATCGCTCAGCACTATTAAGAGGTGAGAGCAGAGCACAGCACCCAGTACACCCAGTTTTAATCTCTACTTAATGAGCCTACTGATGATGACAGGTAGGAGAGAATGTTATCTCTTCCTGTATGCTTCCTCTGTCCTGGTGAATGATTTAGCTGGAGAATAAGAGAGACACGCAGCAAACTATTCAACAGATTTTCACTTCATTAATAAACCTTAGGTGGCTTCAATAATTCAGCAGGTCTGCATTATTCAAATTAAATATCTGTCCTAATTACCTCCCCCCTGGCTGATCTATGACTGTGTTTTGCCTCACCAGGTGGAGAGGGGTAGTAAAGGGAGCAAGAAGGAGGAGGAGAGGACCCAGCAGATCAGGAACATTTCCAGAACACTAGCTAAAACTCCCATTAAGATCTAGATCGGGTTTTATCTAACATTCAACTCATTTTTTATGACATATCCTTGGAATGTTCCGACATTCACTAAAATGTTGCGCACATCTGAAACAGCTTCCACACAAGTTCTCATTAGGTTTCAAGGTAATGTAATAACTCAATGCACAAATAATGTTTTCCCAGCAAACCAAAATTGGTTCTGTGCAAGTTCCCAGAACATTTGTTAGGTTGTGGCAAATGTTCTCATAACACAAAAAACTTTGACGATTATCCTCTATAGGATCGGTGTGTCCCCCACGGGACAGTTGAGGTAATGTGCGCTAATGTGATTAGCATGACGTTGTAAGTGTCAAGAACATTTCCCAGGACATAGACATATATGATATGGGGAGAAAGATTAACAATAATTTAATCTAACTGCACTGTCCAATTTACAGTAGCTATTACGGTGAAAGAACACCATGCTATTGTTTGACGAGACTGCACAGTAATGAACTTGAAAATATATTAATAACCCAATTAGGCACATTTGGGCAGACTTGATACAACATTTTGAACAGAAATACAATGGTTCATTGGATCAGTCTTAAACGTTGCACGTACACTGTTTCCATCTCGTGGCCAAAATCTACATTGCGCCTAAACTGGAATAATACATTGTGGCCTTTCTCTTGCATTTCAAAGATGATAAATAAATAAAAAATGCATATATATTTTTTGTTTGTTTGAAGAGGCAATTCTGGGATGCTGGCCTTCTAGGCAGAGTTGCAAAGAAAAAGCCATACAGTGGGGCAAAAAAGTATTTAGTCAGCCACCAATTGTGCAAGTTCTCCCACTTAAAAAGATGAGAGAGGCCTGTATTTTTCATCATATGTACACTTCAACTATGACAGACAAAATGAGAAAAAAAAATCCAGAAAATCACATTGTAGGATTTTTAATGAATTTATTTGCAAATTATGGTGTAAAATAAGTATTTGGTCAATAACAAAAGTTTATCTCAATACTTTGTTATATACCCTTTGTTGGCAATGACAGAGGTCAAACGTAAGTCTTCACAAGGTTTTCACACACTGTTGCTGGTATTTTGGCCCATTCCTCCATGCAGATCTCCTCTAGAGCAGTGATGTTTTGGGGCTGTTGCTGGGCAACACGGACTTTCAACTCCCTCCAAAGATTTTCTATGGGGCTGAGATCTGGAGACTGGCTAGGCCACTCCAGGACCTTGAAATGCTTCTTACGAAGCCACTTCTTCGTTGCCCGGGCGGTGTCTTTGGGATCATTGTCATGCTGAAAGACCCAGCCACGTTTCATCTTCAATGCCCTTGCTGATGGAAGGAGGTTTTCACTCAAAATCTCACGATACATGGCCCCATTCATTCTGTCCTTTACACGGATCAGTCGTCCTGGTCCCTTTGCAGAAAAACAGCCCCAAAGCATGATGTTTCCACCCCCATGCTTCACAGTAGGTATGGTGTTCTTTGGATGCAACTCAGCCTTCTTTGTCCTCCAAACACGACGAGTTGAGTTTTTACCAAAAAGTTCTATTTTGGTTTCATCTGACCATATGACATTCTCCCAATCTTCTTCTGGATCATCCAAATGCTCTCTAGCAAACTTCAGACGGGCCTGGACATGTACTGGCTTAAGCAGGGGGACACGTCTGGCACTGCATGATTTGAGTCCCTGGCGGCGTAGTGTGTTACTGATGGTAGGCTTTGTTACTTTGGTCCCAGCTCTCTGCAGGTCATTCACTAGGTCCCCCCGTGTGGTTCTGGGATTTTTGCTCACCGTTCTTGTGATCATTTTGACCCCACGGGGTGAGATCTTGCGTGGAGCCCCAGATCGAGGGAGATTATCAGTGGTCTTGTATGTCTTCCATTTCCTAATAATTGCTCCCACAGTTGATTTCTTCAAACCAAGCTGCTTACCTATTGCAGATTCAGTCTTCCCAGCCTTGTGCAGGTCTACAATTTTGTTTCTGGTGTCCTTTGACAGCTCTTTGGTCTTGGCCATAGTGGAGTTTGGTGTGTGACTGTTTGAGGTTGTGGACAGGTGTCTTTTATATTGATAACAAGTTCAAACAGGTGCCATTAATACAGGTAACGAGTGGAGGACAGAGGAGCCTCTTAACTTCTTGCGACTACAGGGGGTGCTGTTTTCTCATTAGCATAATTGCATTACAGATTAAACGGCTTCCTACTAAATTCTTGCTCGTACAATATGCATATTATTACTATTATTGGATAGAAAACAGTCTCCAGTTTCTATAGGCGTTGGAATTTTGTCTCTGAGTGGAACAGAACAAATTCTAGAGCAATTTCCCTGACATGGAGTCAGATTTCACACATTTTGGCCCCTGATCTGGAGTCAGTTTAAAGGCCACTGTTATTGCTATGAGGATACGGACACTGCTTACGTCTTCCCCTGGATGTCAGTACGTGATGACGCTTTGAATGGTATCGATTGCGCAATCAGGGGCTGCATAAAAGAGCAAATACCGGAAGTAGCATCCCTTTGCTGCCTGCCTCTTGCGCACGGAGGACGTCGGACTCGCCTCCTTCCAAGCGTTTGTTTAGCCAGTAATATTTCTCCGGTCATGTTTTTACTCGTTAGAGGTGTTAAAAACATCATAAGGTAGTTAATTTAAACCGTTTTATAGCAATTTATATCCGTTTAGTGCGATTTTGACCCATTTATTTCTGACGCACTTTGAACAGCTGGGCACGTTTCCAGTTCATGCCGAACGCAGTGGGCATTTCCACATGGCAAGAGGACAGCTTTCGACCAAAAGACGATTAGACCCAAGAAAGGATTCTTTGCCCAAGATTCTGATGGAAGAACAGCTCACAGTAAGAACAATTTATGATGATAAATCGTGTTTCTGTCGATAAATGTTAAACGTTTATGTCGCCATCTTGTTTGCTATAGCTTCGCTTGGCGCAACCTGTATTGAAAAGTAAGGATAATTAAAAAAATGTAAATCAGCGATTGCATTAAGAACTAATTTGTCTTTCGATTCCTGTCAACCCTGTATTTTTTAGTCAAGTATATGATTAGCTTTCAATTAAACTAGATCACTCTGATAGATGACGTCAGACATATTGAGGCTTGATTTCCTAGTATTTTTATTGTGTAACCACGGTTTTGTATGGCTAAATATGCACCTTTTCGAACAAACTGTATATGTATGTTGTAAAATGATGTTACAGGAGTGTCATCGGAAGAATTCTGAGAAGGTTAGTGAAAAAATTAATATATTTTGGCGGTGATTACGTTATAGCGCTCTTTGGCTGGAATCGATGCTCTGGTAACGTTTGCACATGTGGTATGCTAACTTATCGATTTATTGTGTTTTCGCTGAAAAACGCTTAGAAAATCTGAAATATGGTCTGAAATCACAAGAACTGGGTCTTTCCATTGCTATGCTTTGTCTATTTTTATGAAATGTTTTATGATGAGTAAATTGGTCATACACGTTGCTCTATCTAGTAATTCTAGTCGATTTGTGATGGTCGGTGCAATTGTAAACTGTGATTTCTACCTGAAATATGCACTTTTTTCTAACAACACCTATCCTATACCATAAATATGTTATCAGACTGTCATCTGAAGAGGTTTTTTATAGGTTATTGGCTATCAATATCTTAGTTTAGCCGAATTGGTGATAGCACCTGAAGGAGTAAGAAACTGATGGAGTTAGAAAAGTGGTGTATTTTGCTAACGTGTTTAGCTAATAGATTTACATATTGTGTCTTCCCTGTAAAACATTTTAAAAATCTGAAATGGTGGCTTTATTCACAAGATCTGTATCTTTCATCTGGTGTCTTGGACTTGTGATTTAATGATATTTAGATGCTACTATCTACTTGTGAAGCTATGCTAGCTATGCTAATCAGTGTGTGGGGGGGGTGGGGGGTGATCCCGGACCCGGGGTAGAGGCTCGTGAAAGGTTAAAGAAGATGTTACAGGTCTGTGAGAGCCAGAAATCTTGCTTGTTTGTAGGTGACCAAATACTTATTTTCCACCATAATTTGCAAATAAATTCATTAAAAATCCTACAATGTGATTTTCTGGATTTTTTTTCCTAATTTTGTCTGTCATAGTTGAAGTGTACCTATGATGAAAATTACAGGCCTCTCTCATGTTTTTAAGTGGGATAACTTGCACAATTGGTGGCTGACTAAATACTTTTTTGCCCCACTGTATCTCAGACTGGCCAATAAAACAATAAAAAAAGAAAAGATTAATATGGGCTAAAGAACACAGACACCGAACAGAGGAACTCTGCCTAGAAGGCCAGCATCCCGGAGTCGCCTCTTCACTGTTGATGTTGAGACTGGTGTTTTGCGGGTACTATTTAATGAAGCTACCAGTTGAGGACTTGTGAGGCGTCTGTTTCTCAAACTAGACTCTCAAATGTACTTGTCCTCTTGCTCAGTTGTGCACCGGGGCCTCCCACTCCTCTTTCTATTCTGGTTAGCGCCAGTTTGCGCTGTTCTGTTCTGTGAGTAGTACACAGCATTGTACGAGATCTTCAGTTTCTTGGCAATTTCTCGCATGGAATAGCCTTCATTTCTCAGAACACTAGTAGACTGACAGGTTTCAGAAGAAAGTTATTTGTTTCTGGCCATTTTGAGCCTGTAATCGAACCCACAAATGCTGATGCTCCAGATACTCAACTTGTCTAAAGAAGGCCAGTTGTATTGCTTCTTTAATCAGGACAACAGTTATCAGCTGTGCTAACATAATTGCAAAGGGTATTCTAATGTTCAATAAGCCTTTTAAAACGATACACTTGGATTAGCTAACCCAACGTGCCATTGGAATTGATTGATGGTTGCTGATAATGGGCCTCTGTACGCCTATGTAGATATTCCATAAAAAATCTGTCGTTTCCAGCTACAATAGTCATTTACAACATTAACAATGTCTACACTGTATTTCTGATCAATAATGATGTTATTTTAATGGACAAAAAAATTGCTTTTCTTTCAAAAACAAGGACATTTCTAAGTGACCCCAATCTTTTGAACGGTAGTGTATATTGTAACATCTGATTACATAAATGAAGTTAACCTTTCAGTGATACCCATCCCGGATCCAGGAGCATCCTCATCAAAAAAGCTCACTAGCATAGCCTAGCCTAACGGGACAGGGATATCATATAATATAATTTTCATGAAATTTTCATGAAAGCCAGTTGAATAGGCAGGCCCTGAAACAGAGCCCCATTTTCAGAATTTTCACTTCCTGTCTGGAAGTTTGCTGCCAAATGAGTTCTGTTTTACTCACAGATATAATTCAAACAGTTTTAGAAACTTGAGAGTGTTTTCTATCCAATAGTAATAATAATATGCATATTGTATGATCTAGAATAGAGTACGAGGCCGTTTAAATTTGGCACGATTTTTTCCAAAGTGAAAACAGCGTCCCCCTATTGACAAGAAGTTGT
Organism: Salvelinus alpinus; assembly: GCF_045679555.1. Taxonomy (NCBI): domain Eukaryota; kingdom Metazoa; phylum Chordata; class Actinopteri; order Salmoniformes; family Salmonidae; genus Salvelinus; species Salvelinus alpinus. The sequence continues at coordinate 34,539,289 of NC_092091.1, read as the reverse complement.
TAGGTATGATGAGAGAGAATGTGGGAGAATGGGTTAATGAGTGTGGGGAAGCGAACAATGCATAATTATGTAATCATCGATTGTGAATGAAGAACATGGCGGGCCATTCTATTGTCTTGATATATTCTAATTATAATCTCAAAATAGTATGTACCCTACAGTGGTTCCTCCTTTTACTTCTCGGCGCAAAATATTACTAAAAATATTTATAATCATGCAATCACAAGTGAAATATACTAAAACACAGTTTAGCTTGTTGTTAATCCACCTATCGTGTCAGATTTTGAAAATATGCTTTACAGAGAAATAAATCCAAGCTTTTGTGAGTGTATCAATCAATGCTAGAACAGTTAGCCTTATATTAGCTTGGTTAGCTTGGTCACGAAAGTCAGAAAAGCAATAAAATTAATTGCTTACCTTTGATAATCTTCGGATGTTTGCACTCACGAGACTCCCAGTTACACAACAAATGTTATATTTGTTCGATAAATATTACTTTTATAACGAAAAAACGCCATTTGGGTTGCGTGTTATGTTCAGAAAACCAAAGCCTCGTTCCATTCGACGAAAATTCCAAAAAGTATCTGTAATGGTCGTAGAAACATGTCAAATGTTTTTTATAATCAAACCTCAGGTTGTTTTTAACAAACATAATTGATAATATTTCAACCGGACCGTAACCTATTCAATAAGAGAGAAAAAGAAAATGGAGAGCTACCCCACTCGCGTGCAGGAACTATTCAGAGGACACCTGACTACTTTTGAAAAATCTCGCTAATTTTTCAAAATAAAAGCCTGAAACTATGTCTAAAGCCTGGTCACAGCCTGAGGAAGCCATTGGAAAAGGAATCTGGTTGATACCCCTTTAAATGGAAGAAAGACGGGCCAGGAAACACAGATAAAAAATAAAAAATCACTTCCGGGTTAGATTTTCGCCTGCAGAATCAGTTTTGTTATACTCACAGACAATATTTTGACAGTTTTGGAAACTTTTGAGTTTTTTCTATCCTAATCTGTAAATTATATGCATATTCTACGATCTGGACCTGAGAAATAGTCAGTTTACCTTGGGAACGTTATTAAAAAAAAAAAAAAAGCTGGCCCTAGCGTCAAGAGGTTAAAAGTTGTGAGCTTGCACCTCGGGACTTAGAGGTACCCAGCGTCAATGCTTCATTGCTCCAGACCATCACAAGGGGGAGTTAGAGCACTCATTATGCATTTGGGTCCCAAGGTTTTTATATGACCAATCATATCGAGTGGTTCCAATGACGAATTTTGATGTGAGCCACCGGTCCCTGGTGGCGTTCTTCAACAAAGATGGCTGACAACATTACTGTGGAACTAAATGTAAGTAGTTATAACGTCATAACAAGTCAAGCAAAAAATTTACAATTGAGAGGAATATGTTAGTTAATGTAGAGACAAACTTTTGTGCATATTTATAAGTCAATTTACGAAAATCGCTATTTAGCATGTTATCTGACTAGCTAACATTTGCCAGCTAGCTAGTGTTATGACAGGATAATTAATTTGTAATTCGTGTTGTTTAATCCTTTAGGGACTCCTGAGAGAACCAGAAAACCAGGCTGTCGTCTTGTGAAACAGTGGCTGTAAAAATCTAGCTCGCTAAAGCATTTACTGCAAATTGAATGTACAATTGTGTAAGCTTGCCTTTCAATGCAGCTGAAGTAACATAGCTAGCTAACTATTTACTTGCTTATTGTGTAGTGAAGGATAAAAAAATTACTGGAAATGTAGCTCGCTACAGTATGTAGCCCATTTGTGTATGGACCCTAAAATGTTAGGTTCTGAACTAATATTCATACCAATCTATGAACCTCAGCTATCATAGCTGTTGTATCAACTTCAAGTCTGAATGGCATTAATGAAGCCTATGGATAGAGTAGAATATAATAACTTTATTGTGCCAAGGATGCATGTCCTATATACATGTACTGTAGTTATTACCACGCACGAGATTCCCACATTGTAGCCTGTACATTGAACATATTCACTGATCATGTACTCTTCCTTGGCAAATAATAGTGCGGTTCAGGTATGAATCTCTGACACATTAATTTTCAGTCATATCAAACTCCATTATTTGAATGATGCTGTATTTGCATGTATGTATTACAATTATACACTTCAACAGTGTTTACCACTCCTGCTCCTGGGACATCAATGATTACATATTGTAATTATGCACTAGATTAGAAACATGATTGATTTGTAATTCATATATATATATATATATAAACAATGCATATCTAACTCCCTTCGTCTGCATTAATCTGAGGACACAGGATAGTATTTCAATGAGATACTTAACTCCAACCAGTTCATTATCCAGATGTTATAAATACATAATTGTCACGATCGTCGTAATGAGCGGACTAAGGCGCAGCGTGATTTAAGTTCCACATCTTTATTACGGTGAAACTTTAAACAAAAAACAATAAACCAATAACGAAACGTGAAAGTAGTGGTGCACAGGCACAAACACAAAACAATATCCCACAAACACAGGTGGGAAAAATGGCTACCTAAATATGATCCCCAATTAGAGGAAACGATTACCAGCTGCCTCTAATTGGGAACCATACAAAACACCAACATATAAATATTGCGCTAGAACACCCCCTAGTCACGCCCTGACCTACTACACCATAGAGAACCAAGGGCTCTCTATGGTCAGGGCGTGACAATAATACATGATTTATAATTGTAATATTATATTATAAATACAAGTTCAATCTGTACTTCAATGCACATATGGTGTGCATTATAAAACGAGGAAGAAAGATGAGGTGGGGAGAGAGGTGTAGAAGACAGAAAGGGAAAGAGGTAAGAACAGCGGCTGAAGGCATATGATTAATGAATGACAGTGCTACCCTAATATTCTCTAAGTTCATCACAATTGCGGTGTCTCCTAACCAGCAATGGGCCCCCAGTTGGCCCGAAAGTTATCTTAAGAGTGGGTGAGGTGGCGATGACGGGACTGGCTTCCCCTCTCACATCAAAAATACCTGCAGACGAGAGACAGATGGATAGAGAGAGAACATGGAAGAGGGAAAGGAACGTGATGGGAACAACAACAATTTGTTGCAAGTTGGTGAGGGGGGCTAATAGCTGAACAATAGACTATTGAACCTTTACTAAGAATAGTCTAATAGCCGAGCTAGGTGTGAAAACCCCCCCTCCTATAACTGACCAGATTTGCCCTAACGACCGAGGGGTAGCTTGCTACTCAATGTAATAAAGTAATGACTTTTCAAATAAGTTACCTTACACGTTATGTTGGCTGACAATTTGTTAGCTACACTGTCCACATGGCATATCATTACAGCAGTATGTACCGGTATGTTAGCTATCTACCTAACGTTAGTAGTTATACATCAGAATTGACAGTATATTAACTATAGGCTATCTAACAACCCAACGTTTATTGACTTGATTATTCCCATCATTCTTAGCCTAGCTAAATGCTATAGTCATTGTGCGTTCTCAATGGACATTAGGGTGCTTTTGTAAATTTGCTTTGGCTATCTAGAGGCTGGACAATAAAACGAGTCAAAATTCAAGGCTGAAAAACGGCTTAATTTCTTTGGGATAGGGGGGCGCTGTTTTCACTTTGTAAAAAATCATTCCCAAATTAAACTGCCTCGTACTCAATTCTTGCTCGTACAATATGCATATTATTATTACTATTGGATAGAAAACACTCAGGTTTCTAAAACCGTTTGAATTATATCTGTGAGTAAACAGAACTCATTTTGCAGCAAACTTCCTGTCAGGAAGTGAAATATCTGAAATCGAGGCTCTGTTCCCGGGCCTTCCTATTAATTTGCTTGAAATCTATGGATATACATGCACTTCATACGCCTTCCACTAGATGTCAAGAGGCAGTGAGAGGTGGAATGGGGTGTCTAGCTTGATCTGAGGTCGAACAAGAGCTCTTGGAATGACGTGACCACTTTTTCCTTTGTTCAGCAAGGCGCGGGAAGGAACCCTGGATTGCGTTCTGAAAAGCTTTCGTTATAGATGGCTAATATCTCCGGCTTTGATTTTATTTGATACATGTGATAATATCATCGTAAAGTATGTTTTTTCAATATAGTTTTATCAGATTATTGAAAGTTTATCGGGAGTTTTGGCGGTTTCCGTTCTCTGCGTTTGGTGAAGATGGACAGCTTCGTGCCCCTTGGCTAGCTTTGGTTGCTAATTCGACAGGAGAAGAGGACATTCTAAAACCAAACAACGATTGTTCTGGACAAAGGACCCCTTGTACAAGATTCTGATGGAAGCTCAGCAAAAGTAGGAACCATTTATGATGTTATTTCGTATTTCTGTTTAGTACTAAAAAATGTTTAGTACTATTTTCTGCCCTCATTGCAGGCGCTGTCTCGCTATAACGTAAGCTGTATGTCGTACTAAAGTTATTTTTAGAATTCTAACACGGCGATTGCATTAAGAACTAGTGTATCTTTCATTTGCTGTACAACATGTATTTTTTAGTAAAGTTTATGATGAGTTATTTGGTCAGATTAGGTGAGTGTCAGAAATATATCCGGAGATTCTGGGAAAAAGTTGCTACGTTTTCACAATGTATAACCACGGATTTCAGCTCTAAATATGCACATTTTCGAACAAAGCATAAGTGTATTGTATAACCTGATGTTATAGGACTGTCATCTGATGAAGGTTGTCAAGGTTAGTGAAAAATTATATATCTTTTGCTGTTTTTTTGCGATCGCTAACTTTTGCTGCTGATAAATGGGTTGTGTTTTTGGCTATTGTGGTAAGCTAATATAATGCTATATTGTGTTTTCGCTGTAAAACACTTAAAAAATCTGAAATATTGGCTGGATTCACAAGATGTTTGTCTTTCATTTGCTGTACACCATGTATTTTTCATAAATGTTTTATGATGAGTATTTAGGTATTTCACGTTGGTCTCTGTAATTGTTCTAGCTGCTTCGGTGCTATTTGTGATTGTAGCTGCAATGTAAAACTATGATTTATACCTGAAATATGCACATTTTTCGAACAAAACATAGATTTATTGTATAACATGTTATAAGACTGTCATCTGTTGAAGTTGTTTCTTGGTTAGTGATTAATTCTATCTCTATTTGGTCGGTTTTGTGCAAGCTACCTGTGCTGTGAAAGAAATGTCTGTGCTTTTTTGTATTTGGTGGTGAGCTAACATAAATATACGTGGTGTTTTCGCTGTAAAACATTTAACAAATCGGACATGTTGCCTGGATTCACAAGATGTGTATCTTTCATTTGCTGTATTGGACTTGTTAATGTGTGAAAGTTAAGTATTTCTAAAAAAATATTTTTTGAATTTTGCGCGCTGCCTTTTCAGTGGAATGTGGGGGGGGTTCCCGGAACCCAGGGGCTAGACAGGTTAAGAAAGTTGGCTAAACTGGAACACTAGCGCAAGCCCATAACAAATGAATGGAATCGAACGTACGCAGAGTTTTGACTGGAGTGATGCTTAGAATTCCATTTCGCCTAAATGGCACAAATAAATGTATCCCTTTTTATTTTACCACTACACTCTGTTCGTCGGATGAAACTGGAACAAAATAACTTGTGTAGAAAGTAAACATCCGCACCTCGATGGTGTCAACTGTGCTTATGTTTGCGTAATGAGAAAGTAGGGAAAAAATAAAACCTCACGCTATTTCCGGTCTAGCGAGCCATGACAAACGAGCTTGCTGCTCAGACTTACATAATTACAGAGGTGGTGCCCAACTTGAAAAAAATCTAAATATACATAGTGAGATATTTGGCGAAATAGACCGGCATGTCTCTCCATAAGAAAACAATGGGGGAGCTCAGCGTTCCAAGGGCAAAAAGTGTTTTGGGGCTTGCATTTGATGACAACCAAGCTAGCTGCCCAGGCTTACATAGTTAGAAAGAGGAGATTATCATGACTAAAATGGCATCTGACTTGAAAAATCAAAATGTACACATTGCGAGATATTTGGCGAAATAGACAGACATGCCTATATTTCCCCCATAAGAAACAATTGGAAGACTGCAGAGATCCAATATTTTTTTGTTGTTGTTTACATTTAATCTATAAAACAACGTGAGCAGGTCTCATTGCCAACAATAGTGAAGCAGACATTGTGACATTGAACAATAAGCTGGGAATAGAACGTTCAGAAGGCGAGTTGGTGCCACCGTGCTCAATAGAACTAATAGGAGCTGTCAGGGTGAAAAATGCACTAAAATAAGGCCTGTTTTTTTTACGATTACTTCAAAACGACGAGCATATTTCCCGGCAAGCAGCTGGGAAATATGGTCATATTATGAAACTGGGCTCCACGGCGGAAGCAATTAACTAGTTTTTATCAGAAAAGAACGTTATTAAAAATGTAATGTGTCCAGCCTACTATCTACACGGATTTCAGAGCACTCTCGTCTCAGTGAACCAGAGTGCAGAATAATTAATTTACGAGCACTCAACACCCGTTGAATATGGCAGTAAACGTCAGGAAAAAAACGTAATTAAATTGTTTCCAGCACATGTACAGTCAACAACGCTCTGGTTAACATGAAAACTGACTTACCATCTCAGCTAGGGCGAGTAAAATTGTCTTATTTGTGTCTGGAAGTAGCTAGCCAACGTTAGCTTGAGTGCTTGACTTCCGTTGTAAGGCTAGAACGCTCAAATCAAGCCTACTCTTCGGACAGAACGTCTGGTGTGCGCTCCGAGAGTGAAACGGTCTGAACTGACAATCTGACAATGCTCTGAATTTTTTTTACAGTTTTACAGCTCCATATTTTCAGTTTCATCCTAACAGAAACCCAGAGGGTTTTTCATTTTTCATGGAATAGAAACACCACAATATTAATCAAATAAGCAAGCACCAGTCAAAGGTTTGGACATTTTTCTTTATTTTTACTATTTTCTACATTGTAGAATAGTGAAGACATCATAACTACTGTATGAAATAACACCGGTCTCCAGCGGCACGCTGTAGTACAGACATGGCCTGCTCTCCCTTATGTAAGGAATTAGGCACTTTCCCATGTTTACTACATGTATTCTATGTATTGTAGACTGCACAGTAGCCTAATAAACAAATAAACACATTTGTTAATAAAATAATGATAAAAAAATACTCTTTCAAAATCCAGATGTTGTTTTAGTTATGGATCCATAAAGAATTACTATGGGAATAAATATCACTGATTTACAGAAATATTGGAACAAAGTTGTCTAATGAAGGCAAACAATTTAGAATCCTCCAATCCTGTAGCCTACTCCCGACAATCACATTGTACAGCACCATATTTTCCATTACATCTTAATGGAAACCCTGAGGGTTTCGTTTTTCGTTTTTCTCTGAATAGAAACACCATAATATTAATCAAATTAATTCAACCAAATTTCTTAATCAATCCCTTATACTATGTTATTACAAAAAAGGTTTTAAATTCTCTGGTAATGCCAATATGGAATACTATGAAATGCTTCTCAAAGTGGTCAAACTTGCTATAACAGAAAAAATTGCTGAGAATTAAATTACGTGCCACAGAATGCTGCAGCAGCACGCAAGGTGTGCCGCAGTATGAAGCAACTTTTAAAAGAGGAACCACTGTATATCAGTCCACCAAATCAGTCTACTCTGGCCTACTTGGAGGACACAGTGAGAGTGTACATAATTTACAATGGCAAGAAGACCAAGACTTATGGATGCTAAAAGATCTGAATGGAAATATATCAGATGGTGGGGAAGAAATGAATCATGACATATCTGATGTTTATTCTTCTGATTCTGAGCCTCAGCCTGAACCTACACCTCTGAGGCCACGGTCATTGGCGAACAAGAAGCTTGCAAATAAAACAAGTCTGGCCGGCACCATGAACAAAGTGAGATGGGAGCTCCCTCCTCGCAAAATAAGGCACCTGCACAGCCATTGTATTGACGAATGACAAGACAAAAACCGGATACTCTTACGCACTACAAGCAAACAAGGGTATGTCAAAGTGTGTCAAGCAAGTGAAAGTTACAACAATTGTGTGAAGGGATAAGGGATAACAGCTAAATGAAATTTAACTGATGCCATTGCGTGAAGATGCACACGAGCATAGTTGTAACAAAGATACTCCACAAATAAAATTGATTGTAGACTAGAATGTGTTTTTTTGTTTTTACAGTAACATAAACTAATGAAAATGCTACTGTGTTATTTGAAATAAAATACGAATCGTATTCTAATGTTACCCAAGGCCTTCATCAAAAAATTCTAAATCAAATAGAAATATTATCCTTGGTATGACCCTCTCCATATATCAAGTAGATTTTTAGGGGGTTTTATATGCAAAAATTAAGAACAAGCCATGTTTTTCTAAAATGAGTAAACAAAGCGTTTTTACGTTCCTGATTGCTCCATTTTAACTCAGAAAATGAACAATCAAAACGTACACAGACCGTAATCTTACCTCAGGAATCTTGACATAATGTTGTCCACAACATAGGCTAATTATCTTGACCGCTGTAACAACATATAAACCAAAATGTTCGGTCAATTCTCCAGATCAACATTAATTCCCACACTTTGGCTGTTGTTCAGTTATGTACAGTATCACACTAGCTCTTTATCACTTGACTGTCATTCATAAAATCCTTTCCTGAATCAGCTGATGTTGCGCAATAATTTCCAAACATACTCAACAGCTAGACCTCAAATGCGCATCAAACAACTATTATGCATAATTATTCAAGAACACTTTTAATGACAGTATATCTAGAGTGGGGAGAAGAAGTATTTGATACACTGCCGATTTTGCAGGTTTTCCTACTTACAAAGCATGTAGAGGTCTGTAATTTCTTATCATGGGTACACTTCAACTGTGAGAGACAGAATCTAAAACAAAAATCCAGAAAATCACATTGTATGATTTTTAAGTAATTCATTTGCATTTTATTGCATGACATAATATTTGGTACAGAAACCTTTGTTTGCAATTACAGAGATCATACGTTTCCTGTAGTTCTTGACCAGGTTTGCACACACTGCAGCAGGGATTTTGGCCCACTAATCCATACAGACCTTCTCCAGATCCTTCAGGTTTCGGGGCTGTCACTGGGCAATACAGACTTTCAACTCCGTATTGATTTTCTATTGGGTTCAGGTCTGGAGACTGGCTAGGCCACTCCAGGACCTTGAGATGCTTCTTACGGAGCCACTCCTTAGTTGCCCTGGCTGTGTGTTTCGGGTCGTTGTCATGCTGGAAGACCCAGCCACGAACCATCTTCAATGCTCTTACTGAGGGAAGGAGGTTGTTGGCCAAGATCTCGCGATACATGGCCCCATCCATCCTCCCCTCAATACGGTGCAGTCGTCCTGTCCCCTTTGCAGAAAAGCATCCCCAAAGAATGATGTTTCCACCTCCATGCCTCACGGTTGGGATGGTGTTCTTGGGGTTGTACTCATCCTTCTTCTTCCTCCAAACACGGCGAGTGGAGTTTAGACCAAAAAGCTCTATTTTTGTCTCATCAGACCACATGACCTTCTCCCATTCCTCCTCTGGATCATCCAGATAGTCATTGGCAAACTTCAGACGGGCCTGGACATGCGCTGGCTTGAGTAGGGGGACCTTGCGTGCGCTGCAGGATTTTAATCCATGACGGCGTAGTGTGTTACTAATGGTTTTCTTTGAGACTGTGGTCCCAGCTCTCTTCAGGTCATTGACCAGGTCCTGCCGTGTAGTTCTGGGCTGATCCCTCACCTTCCTCATGATCATTGATGCCCCATGAGGTGAGATCTTGCATGGAGCCCCAGACCGAGGGTGATTGACCGTCATCTTGAACTTCTTCCATTTTCTAACAGTTGTTGCCTTCTCACCAAGCTGCTTGCCTATTGTCCTGTAGCCCATCCCAGCCTTGTGCAGGTCTATAATTTTATCCCTGATGTCCTTACACAGCTCTCTGGTCTTGGCCATTGTGGAGAGGTTGGAGTCCGTTTGATTGAGTGTGTGGACAGGTGTCTTTTATACAGGTAACGAGTTCAAACAGGTGCAGTTAATACAGGTAATGAGTGGAGAACAGGAGGGCTTCTTAAAGAAAAACGAACAGGTCTGTGAGAGCCGGAATTCTTACTGGTTGGTAGGTGATCAAATACTTATGTCATGCAATAAAATGCAAATTAACTACTTAAAAATATTACAATGTGATTTTCTGGATTTTTGTTTTAGATTCCGTCTCTCGCAGTTGAAGTGTACCTATGATAAAAAATTAGAGACCTCTACATGCTTTGTAAGTAGGAAAACCTGCAAAATCGGCAGTGTTTCAAATACTTGTTCTCCCCACTGTATATTGTTTGATTTATCTTGTTAAAGTTACTCTTTCGTTTGAGTTTGCAATTCATGTTATTTTGGTTATGTGTGCCCATGAAAACTGTTTTCACACCTTAATATAGGGAGATACGAAATGTTACGAGATTACAGTGCACTTCTGAGATCTCTGTACAATAAAGAGTCTAACAGCAATATCCAGGAATTTTACAGGATCAAGTTCAATGTGTAATTCAGTTGTTAAATGCTTAGTATTTTAGATAACGACAAACGACAGTATCAGAAAATCTAAGGAAAGAAAGGTACAGTGAGGGAAAAAAGTATTTGATCCCCTGCTGATTTTGTACGTTTGCCCACTGACAAAGAAATGATCAGTCTATAATTTTTATGGTAGGTTTATTTGAACAGTGAGAGACAGAATATCAACAAAAAAATCCAGAAAAACGCATGTCAAAAATGTTATGAATTGATTTGCATTTTAATGAGGGAAATAAGTATTTGACCCCTCTGCAAAACATGACTTAGTACTTGGTGGCAAAACCCTTGTTGGCAATCAGAGGTCAGACGTTTCTTGTAGTTGGCCACCAGGTTTGCACACATCTCAGGAGGGATTTTGTCCCACTCCTCTTTGCAGATCTTCTTTAAGTCATTAAGGTTTTGAGGCTGACGTTTGGCAACTCGAACCTTCAGCTCCCTCCACAGATTTTCTATGGGATTAAGGTCTGGATACTGGCTAGGCCACTCCAGGACCTTAATGTGCTTCTTCTTGAGCCACTCCTTTGTTGCCTTGGCCGTGTGTTTTGGGTCATTGTCATGCTGGAATACCCATCCACGACCCATTTTCAATACCCTGGCTGAGGGAAGGAGGTTTTCACCCAAGATTTGACGGTACATGGCCCCGTCCATCGTCCCTTTGATGCGGTGAAGTTGTCCTGTCCCTTTAGCAGAAAAACACCCCCAAAGCATAATGTTTCCACCTCCATGTTTGACGGTGGGGATGGTTTCTTGGGGTCATAGGCAGCATTCCTCCTCCTCCAAACACGGCAAGTTGGGTTGATGCCAAAGAACTCCATTTTGGTCTCATCTGACCACAACACGTTCACCCAGTTGTCCTCTGAATCATTCAGATGTTCATTGGCAAACTTCAGACGGGCATGTATATGTGCTTTCTTGAGCAGGGGGACCTTGCGGGCGCTGCAGGATTTCAGTCCTTCACGGCATAGTGTGTTACCAATTGTTTTCTTGATGACTATGGTCCCAGCTGCCTTGAGATCATTGACAAGATCCTCCTGTGTAGTTCTGGGCTGATTCCTCACCGTTCTCATGATCATTGCAACTTCACGAGCTGAGATCTTGCATGGAGCCCCAGGCTGAGGGAGATTGACAGGTCTTTTGTGTTTCTTCCATTTGCGAATAATCACAGAAACTGTTGTCACCTTCTCACCAAGCTGCTTGGCGATGGTCTTGTAGCCCATTCCAGCCTTGTGTAGGTCTACAATCTTGTCCCTGACATCCTTGGAGAGCTCTTTGGTCTTGGCCATGGTGGAGAGTTTGGAATCTGATTGATTGATTGCTTCTGTGGACAGGTATCTTTTATACAGGTAAGAAACTGAGATTAGGAGCACTCCCTTTAAGAGTGTGCTCCTAATCTCCGTTTGTTACCTGTATGAAAGACACCTGGGAGCCAGAAATCTTTTTGATTGAGAAGGGGTCAAATACTTATTTCCCTCATTAAAATGCAAATCAATTTATAACGTTTTTGACATGCATTTTTCTGGATATTTTTGTTGTTATTCTGTCTCTCACTGTTCAAATAAACCTACCATTAAAATTATAGACTGATAATATCTTTGTCAGTGGGCAAACGTACAAAATCAGCAGGGGATCAAATACTTTTTTCCCTCACTGTATATGTTTTATGTCAGGATTTTTGCCTAACCTGTGAAGACTCCAAGCATGAGAAAGGGTTTAAACATTCAACTTATGAATTATATTGAATGTATCTATGTTCCCCCTTCATATCTTAATGTAATCTTCAATTCAAGCCTACTATAAGTGTTTGCCCTCAGGCCTGGAGGGAAGCAAAAGTCATTCCGTTATCTATGAATAGTAAAGCCCCTTTTACTGACTCAAATAGCCGAACAATGTGGTAGCAGGATTACAAGATTATGTTATATTTATGCACCAAATGGTTGTTTTATTAAATAGAGTAAGGTTCTTAGGACTCTCTTTCTCGCTTTCTGAGTTAACAGAGAGGAGTCTTTTGAAGATTGGGTTGGCAACTGTTAAATAGATGGTTTCCACTCTAGAATCCTGCACTTAGTCTGGACGTATGGTTTGGCAAGGGTCCCCAGATCCTCAAAAGGTCTACAGCTGCACCATTGAGAGCATCCTGACCGGTTGCATCACCGCCTGGTATAGCAACTGATCGGCATCTGACCATAAGGTGCTACAGAGGGTAGTGAGTATGGCCCAGTACATCACTGGGGCCAAGTTTCCTGTCATCGAGGACCTATATTATAATTGACGGTGTCAGAGGAAAGCCCATAAAATTGTCAGAGACCCCAGTCACCCAAGTCATAGACGTTTCTTTCTGCTACTGCATGGATGAGTTTTGCTAGAGATAGCTTGAGCTGACAATTGCTTGGTAATAAAACCTAAAATTGGAATTTCATAGACAAGATGTGGTGTGTGTGACCCGAGAAAGACATAGCCTGGAAGAGTTTAGAACAATGACTCATTGTCTCATCTTCCCAACAGTCAAGACTGTTGGGTCAACGGTTTCAATATTGCTATAATTAATCGATATTGAATAAAGATGATTGTTTGAAGAAATTACAAAGTCTCTCTAACTTGAATAGAATATTCCTCCACAATATTTGGTGACCCAGATTGGACACCAAACTCCATCTGTGGACTGCTCCTGAGGATCTTGGTTTAACCGTGCACGGAGGCCACACCAACTGGCTCAAGGGAAACCCGCTCTCCACTGAAGGAGAAGCCAGGGGACTGCCTAAGATCTGAAGGAGGGTGTCAGGAGGGTGGTTATGGTGTTCCGAACAGAGACAGATACATAGGGTGAGACTGACATTTCTTGGAAATAATTATTATTTAAAAAGAAAAATGAAAATGGAGTTCCGAGGGAACTGCCGTCTGACGTTAACATCCTAATCTGTGTGTATTGGATGACGACTAGGATCAGTATGAACAATTAACGTTAGCATCCAGAATCTGTGTGAACTAGTTAAGACTTCAAAGCTTTGGAAACTAGAATCTGTGTGAATTAGTTTAAGACTTTAAAGCAAAAACCTTGTGTGGGTTAGAGACCTGTGTGGACTCATAAAAGCGCTATAGAAATATTAGAGAATGCATTATAATGATATAGTATAAGATGCACCTGTAATTGTTTCAGACCAAACCCCATTTTAGAACTAAGTCCTGAAGTTACTGCCGTTTTAAGGTTATGAGATCCTGTACCATGGGTTAGTATTGTAAGATGTAAATGTATTAGTTATTTATCTCAGCACCTAACCCAGAGATAGAAATGTGAAAATATTCCTTCAGGTTATAAAAAATATTGTAGAAAACAACTAATTGATTAAGTATGTTTTGGGAACAGTACTGTGTGAATGCGAATGAGAGTTGTGTGAGTGTAGAAATAAGTGTTCATTTGAAGTTTTTTATACAAATTTGCTGATTTAAATAAGCTGATTCAACACTGCCCATCATAGAATGTCACAGGGTGGTATTATTAAGAGCTAGATGTTATTTTAGAAAATAGCGGCAAGTCTATAATTTCTGGAAGTGTAAGGAATTGTTGAGGATATGTGTGGAGCATTATTCCCATAGGGCAGCATCCGGGGAACTAAAGTTTTTGGGTTCTGCTGGGAGTGTATGGATGAAGAGTCGTTGGAAACGGAGTGATTCATTAATTAATGTGAGTACCAAAGATTTCCTACGTTATATATTGATTCTGTAAAGACATTAAAAAAAAAGGAATGAGAAATTGTATGTGTGTATAATCGATTACTAAATTTGATAAAGAAATACTGGGAATATAATGAGATGCAACTTAAACAACCCATACATGCACGTACGTAGGTTCAGAGTGGTATATTTATGGATCATTTGTATGGTGGCAAAATTGCAAGATTATGTTATAATACTTTTATTGCACCAAATGGTTGTTTTATTCAACAGAATAGAGTATTGTTAACTATTGTGTGTGTGTTCTACTGAGGATGGGCCTCTGGGAGATAACACTGACAGGAGATTTATGATATCATTTGGGTGATAAAACCAAAAGAGCATTCCAGAGCATGGGTTAATGTTTCTCTTTCTATACCGTATCAGGGAGAGATGGTTCCAGTTTGGAGTCGGAGGGCCAGACACTGGTCTATACAATGAAAACTGTTGACACAGCAGATACTGTCTGCTATGTATTATAGGTATCTTTCTTACAAATCTTAACCATGTGATCCATTCTATATATCTGTTATTCGTCATGTAGGTTGAAAGGGGTGTATCTTGGCTATGAAAGACCTTTGTACTTTTGTCTCGGGGCTCTCAACGAATCATCAGAGATGGTGATTCGTCGACCAGCCATCGCTACTGCAAAGCTCTCACTAATAAAAATTCAGTTTAAGTATAACTCTGACTAGTGTGATAAGTTTGTCTCTCCTCATTTGATAATACAGAAATTAACCACCACATTTGTTAGAGATAAGGTTAAAGCATTATATGACTGTCTACAGGATCTGGGAAATAGTCTCAGAAAAAGATTGGCATATATTAAAACCGCGAGGAGAGAGGAGTGGAAATAAATTCATGGAAGAGGTCAACTATAGCAAAGCCATAAAATATGCTAATAAAAGCGCACAAGCCTTCTACCAATTCGTATTGATGTTAGCGTTCTATCAGCGTAATTGCACTAACCATACTATTTGTGAAGTTATTTGAGTATATAGTATGCTTATTGGTCTTAAGATGCAAATTCTTTGTTTTAAAATTGGCAGTATATATGGGCGAGAGCACAAATTATGTTATGAATAGTCAAACTTTGCATCAAGCTGCATTTAAACAATCGCTAAAGGGTGTAGATTTGGGTGTTCTGTGTTGATACAACATGTAGGGAATTTGTTATTGGCGTGAAAAGACAAGCAAACTCATATGCCAAACATCCCCACATTAGTCAACTATGTGGTAGAGCAGGGTCACAAGGCATCATATGGGAAACTACAACCAGCGAAACAAGAGAGAACATATTTGGGGGTTTTGAGTACAATGCGACTCAGGAAAACCCTAGAATCTACTTTAATTACTGGACACTGTTCCACGTAATGGTAACAGATTATAATTTTAAATGGCATTGCCTTCCAGCTTCATTTTACTGGTGTTACCTAAACTACAAAACCAAGTAACAATAATCAGCAACTTTCAAAGAATGTTTCTACCTCTGTCTTTCCGTCTAACGTTACGGGCCTAGATGTTTTAATCTCGTGAAACACTTTTATTTTTTCAAATTCTAAAACAGATTTATTGAATTGACGAAAGGGAGGAAGAGAACAGAGTAATTAAAGTGGCCTCCCTGTGAACAGAAGTTATCTTTGTTTTGACTATAATTGTAAAAAATAAAAATTTCACCTGGTAACGTAACGTTAGACGGAAAGACAGAGGTAGAAACATTCTTTGAAACATTCTTTGACAGCACCAACTTTTTGAAGATCCTACATTTGTTAAACAACAGGTTTATATTTTGACTAAATTAATGCAACAGGTTGCAATGATTAGATTACCGGAAAGGGGTTATGGGTTTGTTTACTTTAGATGGTGTCGATTCCACTTAATGAAACACCTCTATTAGGGCTCCCGAGTGGCGCAGCTGTCTAAAGCACTGCATCTCAGTGCAAGAGGCCTCACTACAGTCCCTGGTTCGAATCCAGGCTGAATCACATCCTGCCGTGATTGGGAGTTCCATAGTGCAGTGCAATTGGTCTGGGTTTGGCCGGGGTAGGCCGTCATTTTAAATACAAATGTGTTCTTAACTGACTTGCCTAGTTAAATAAAGGTTTTGCTAGAGATAGCTTAAGCTGACTGTGGCTTGCTGATAAAAACCTAAAGTTGGCATTTCATAGACAAGATGTGGTGTGTGTGACCCAAGATAGAGATAGCCTGGAAGTGTTTAGAACAATGCCTCATTGTCTCATCTTCCTGGCATCTGGGAAACTAAGCCGGGTTGGGGGTAAATAACCAAGGTGGCTTATAGGAGTTGGAACCAGTCCGACTAAGCATTTTTAGGTGCCATATAGCATCTGTTTTTTCATTATCAGTTAGGCTCTCGGTTTCATTATTGCAATAATGAATAGATATTGAATAAAGATAACTGTTTGAAGAAATGACAAAGTCTCTCTCACTTGAATAGAATATTCCACCACAACAATCAGCCTGTTACCAACCCTTTAAATTTTTGGAAAATATTGTGCTTGACCAGATACAATGCTATTTTACAGTAAAGAAATTGACAAAAGACTTTCAGCATGCTTATAGGGAAGGACATTCAACAAGCACAGCACTTACACGAATAGCTGATGATTGGCTGAGAGAAAGTGATGATAAAAAGATTGTGGGGGCTATTTTGTTAGACTTCAGTGTGGCTATTGAAATTATCGATCATAGTCTGCTGCTGGAAAAACGTATGCTTTATGGCTTTACCTTCCCTGCTATATTGTGGATAAAGAGTTAACTGTCTCACAGAACACAGAGGGGTTTCTTTAATGGAAGCCTCTCCAACTCTCCAACAACTTGTAATGTTAAAAGGGGAAGAAAATATATTAGCTAGGCTACTCACTATGCCAATGATAGGCTACAGATTTGAGTCACCATAATTAAAATGGTTTTCCCAATGTATCCTTCTATTAAATTACATGTTGTTCTTACTATGTATTACATGTTTGAGGAGATGATATGCTGTTATAAATGTTTGCAACTCATTAATAAATGGCCAGAAGGTTTCCACTTTCTTTTAAGGTACTGTATATGTTTTTAGAAGTTATAAATAGTGGTACGCCTAACTCATTAATACATGGTCTCTTTCAAGGTGTCTTTTCAGCAGTTATACATGTTGGTAACTCATTTGTTAATGATCAGTCAATTGCCACTTTAAAATAAGGTATACAGGTATAAATAAGGTATAAAGTCTGTCACTTTAAAATATGGTATTTTAGCAGTTGTAAATGTGGGTAAATCATTTATAGATTATTTGAGAGTTCACTCAGAGTTTAGACATACTTATAGACAGTATTGGGTACTCATCACTACATACCTGAGAGAAGATTCAACAGTTTGTTAAACATGTTCAGTCAATGAATGGTTGTGAGAGGATACCTCTTCCACTGTTTCACCAAACAAAGGTATTATGGTTATCATTTCACACCAGAGCGTTCACCATACTTGGACTATCACAGAAAAACGGTATGTGTTTTGATATAATCTGGTAAAGGGTAATATGTTAGGAATGGTGACTGAATATTTTCCTGGATGTAAATTTGTCCAGGGCATCAGGGTTTCAAAGGTGGGCCAATACACATCATGAAAACCAACCTCTTGTGTATTGAATACATTTTAGAATAAGGCCTGAATACTTTTCGAATGCACTGTATATTCTAATGTTACCTACCGCCATCGTGAAGGGCTGCCGTCTTATCGACTCTAAACCCTTGTGTAGTCTTAACATTCTGTATACTCCCCTTGTCCTAAGCGTAAAAATGACCCGCCTTCACTAAAAGCCTAAAATAAAGCAGCTTAATTGAATTTTAAACCCCAAATTTATAATAACCTGTCATTAATCACAAACTTCGTGAATATCTGGGTTTTCCCTCTTCACATTGCAGAAAGACTGCATTTAATCGGTGGACACCACACATTTTTATTACAACACACCTGTCATAATTGTTTTCTTTACTAAAGTAGAGGTTTATTATTATTATTATTATTGCTAAAGGTACTGCATAGGTGTAAACATACATTTTTTAGCGATAGCACTTGTATAGCCTAAGAAAGTAGGAGAAATGTGCAGAAAGTATATTATGATATATATATTTTTTAAGGGTTGGATCAGCTTAATATCGCGGAAAGATTGTTGCTTCAATCAATGTAATTGTCTGCATCATTTCCAATCTCCCATATATTTTTGGGGTAAATAGATATATCCATATACATACATGTATACATACATATACATACACATATCAATATAGATATACATGCTTTTTTAAGAATATACCTTTATTATTCCCCGTAAACCCTACCACCCTTCCCCCAATTGAAGTAAACTAATAAACACTTAGGTGTCTACCTTCAGTTTATACATCTTATACACATTTTACAGACACAATCTATTTTACAATAGTTATATTTTGTTTGTTTTTAGTCCTTCCTCTATTTCTGATGTCCATCCAGTTTGATTTCTATTTGTAACTGTGCTATTTCACAAAATCTCTGAACCTATATACATTTTAAAGACCCCGTATGTTTTACATTGGTTATCTTGTTATTAGTCCCACCCTTCAGCTCCATTCAACCCCTCCCATCTATCTCTCAACATCATCCATTTTGGATTTCTATTTGCCATGTATTTTTCAACTGTGCTGTGATGCTTCACAAAAGTACTGAACCTTTCTATTCTCATAGCTTCTACAGATTGTAAATTAAAAATATATTTATTTGCTAAAATAATTGCTATATTATTGATTGATTGACTATGGCTTTTCAATCACCCAGTATTGCTATCTGCAGCGTTAGTTCTAGGCAAATGTTGCAATTCTTCAGCCATTCCAGGACCTGTGACCAAAAAAGAACTACATATGAACAATACCAAAATAAATTATCTAATGACTCTGCCTCTTCACAGCAAAATCTGCAGAGCTGGGAAGACTGTATCCCCCATATATATAACAATATATTGGTTGCAAGAATTTTGTAAAGTCATTTTGTCGCGCCCTGACCATAGAGAGCCCTTGGGGTTCTCTATGGTGCATTAGGTCAGAGTGTGACTAGGGGGTGTTCTAGTCTTGAATTTCTATGTTGGTGTGAGTATGGTCCAAATTGGAGGCAGCTGATGATCGTTGCCTCTAATTGGGGATCATACTTAGTGTGGTCCTTTTCCCACCTGCATTTGTGGGATATTGTTTTGTTTTGGTTTAGTGCTATGTGCGCTACGAACTGCACGTTCGTTTATTCTTTGTTGTTTTGAAGGTTCACTTTAATAAATATGTGGAACTCTACTAACGCTGCGCCTTGGTCCGCTCATTATGTATACGACTACGAGACAAATAAAAAAAAATGAAGTTTTGAATCCGACGTTGTTTTGCGTATCAATTTATATACCATGTGCCATGGAATGGGTAAAGAACAAATATCTTCCCAACTATTTTGCAATTTATATGCAACAGCTGTCAGTTTTTGGGTCCTTAAATGAAATTGGTATATGTTTTTATTTGTCATCACTTTTCTTTAACCATTTATGTTCTTTAATACAGGGCCGACATACAAGTTCCTTACTTTTTTCCCCTCTACTTGCCTCTTCCATTTTTGTGGTAATGCTGCAATTAATTGGTTGTAATTTGGGTAGAGCAGACATTTCCATATGTCTGTGTTAGCTGCATGTGTGACAACTCCACCAGCCCTATTTATGACATAATTTACAAAAATTATACATTTTTTTAAACATTTCTTTGAATAATACGTTTTTTATTATCAATTAGTATATTTGAGTTTAACCACAATTTGTTGTATTATTTGTTCTGCCTTTTCAGGTGGATTAAACTGAAATTGCAACCAGCTTTCTAAGGCTTGTTTAAAAAATAATGATATTTTGGAGATTCTATCCTTTTCAAACAACCTAATGTGAGCAAGTGTAATCTGAATAAAGGGAAAAAGGACATTCTTGAACATAGGATGAGACATTCCTACCAATTTACTAGAGAACCAGTTTGGATTTAAGTATAACTTTTGTATGAAAATATTTAATCATTTCTGCCCTCCGAATTCTTATTCGTTATATAAATAGGTCCTTTTAATTTTGTCTGGTCTGCCGTTCCAAATATAATTGAATATTTTTTGTTCATATAATTTAAAAAGCAGGTCACTAGGTGTAGGCAAAACCATAAGCAAATAGATAAACTGTGATATGACTAAAGAGTTAATCAGGGTGATTTTTCCACAAATAGACAGGTATTTTCCTTTCTATGGTAGTAAGATCTTATCTATTTTTGCTAACTTTCTATAAAAATGTATTGGAGTGAGATCATTTATTTTTGGGGGATTTGTATACCGAGTATGTCCACAACTCCATCAGACCATTTAATTGGTAAACTACATGGTAATGTAAAATGTGATTTTTTTTTTTGTGATCCAATACATAATACTTATTATAATTTGATTTTAATCCAGAGTGGATAGCAAAAGTGTCTAGATCCTTTATGAGGCAGTGGAGAGATTCTAATTGTGGTTTTAAAAGAAAACATGACTCATCAGCGTACAATGACACCTTAGTTTTTAAGCCATGGATTTCTAATCCATTAATATTATTGTTTGATCTAATTTTAACAGCTAACATTTTGATGGCAATAATAAATAGATATGCCGATAGTAGACAACCTTGTTTCACTCCTCTAGATAGTTTAAAACTTTCTGAGATGTAGCCATTATTTACTATTTTACACCCATGGTTACTATACATAACCTTGACCCATTTTATAAGAGATTCCCCCAAAATTGAAATATTCTAGGCATTTATATATAAACTCCAGTCATACTTTATCAAAAGCCTTTTCAAAATTCGCTATAAAAACCAGGCCTGGTGTCCCCGATATTTCATAGTATTCTATTGTTTCCAGTACTTATATTCCAGTCTTATATTTTCTCAAATATATCGTCCATGTAAAAAACCTGTCTGATTAGGATGAATAATATGTGACAATACTTTTTTAATTCTATGCGCCAAGCATTTTGCTAGGATTTTTGCATCACAACACTGAAGTGTAAGAGGTCTCCAATTTTTTAAATGGACTGGATCTTTATATATACCACTTGGGTCCTGTTTCAGTAATAATGATATCAGACCTTCTTGGTGCGTGTCTGATAATCTACCATTTATATAGGAGTGGTTAAAACATGCTAATAATGGTCCTCTCAGTATATCAAAACAAGTTTTGTATACTTCCACTGGTATGCCATCCAGCCCTGGAGTTTTCCCATCCTTAAAAGCCCCAATTGCATCAAGAAGTCCCTCCTCTGTAATTTGGCCTTGACATGAATCTTTCTGTACAGATGTTAATTTTACATTATTATTTCAGTTAGTGGAGATGGAGAAGACTGAAAAAAAATGATATTCTTAAAATACTTTACTTCCTCTATCAAAATATCATTCAGTGAACCATGCATGACTTCATCACTTGTAACAAGTTTCAATACATTTTTTTTGGTAGCATTTCTATGTTGAAGATAAAAAAATTATTTGGTGCATTTTTCCCCATATTCCATCCAGTTCGCTTTATTTTTATAATATATTACACTGGATCTGTCACGCCCTGACCTTAGAGATGCTTTTTATGTCTCTCTTTGGTTTGGTCAGGGTGTGATTTGGGGTGGGTATTCTATGTTATATTATTTGTATTTCTATGTTTTGGCCGGGTAGGGTTCTCAATCAGGGACCGCTGTCTATCATTGTCTCTGATTGAGAACCATACTTAGGTAGCCCTTTTTTCCACCTGTTTTGTGGGAGGTTGACTTTGTTTATGGCACATAGCCTTTAGCTTCACGGTTTGTTTTGTAGTGTTTATTGTTTTGTTTGGGGTTTTTTCAAATAAAAATAAAATGTACGCCCAGCACGCTGCGCCTTGGTCCTCTTCTTTCAACGGCCGTGACAGGATCTTTCTTGAATAAGTTCCTCCATTTCTTTTTGTTTTTCCTATAACTTATTCTGTGCCTCTATGGTACAGTTTGTATTGCTATCTAACTGTACTGTTATAGATGAGTACTGAATTGCATGGCCTCTGAAGGCACACTTAAAAGTGTCCCATATATTAAGGGGATCTGCTGTACCTATGTTATTTCTGAAAAAGTCAGTTATAAATTCTTCTGTCCTAGTTCTAAACAATTTATCATCTAGTAGGCTTTGATTAAAACCTGTGTGGGATAGGGGGCAGCATTTTCACTTTGGATGAATTGCGTGCCCAAACTGAACTGCCTCCTACTCCGTCCCACATGGTAATATATGCATATTATTATTACTATTGGATAGACAATACTCAGAAGTTTCTAAAACGGTTTGAATTATGTCTGTGAGTATAACAGAACTCATATGGCAGACAAAAACCTGAGAAGAAATCCAAACAGGAAGTGAGAAATCGATTTTCAAAACAGTGCTTATTGAAATCCCTGTTAGTTATGGATGTGGATGCACTTCCTAGGGCTTCCACAAGATGTCACCGTCTTTAGATACTGGTTGTAGGATTCTACTATAAAGGAGGGGCTCATAGGAGCTCTTTTACTGAGTGGTCTGCAGAAAGCCTTTGTCTCATTATGCGCGTCTCGTTCCAATGCTTTTCTTCAGACAATGAAATTCTCCGGTTGGAACCTTATTGATGATTAATGTTAAAAACATCCTAAATATGGATTGCATACATCATTTTACTTGTTTCTACGACCTGTAACGGAACTTTTTAAATTTGTCTGGAGGAATTGCTCGTGCCTCATGAAGATGGATTACTGGGCTGAACATGCTAACAACAAGTGGCTAAATGATGGGCTTTATGGAACTTTATGGAACAAATCAGTCATTTATTGTCGAACTGTGATTCCTGGGACTGCCTTCTGATGAAGATATTCAAAGGTAAGTGAATATTTATAGTGTTTTTGTAGCTTCTGTTAACGCCAAAATGCCGGATATTTCTTTGGCTATTTTGGGTTCTGAGCGCCGTTCTCAGATTATTATTTTTCCGTAAAGTTTTTTTGAAATCTGACACAGCGGTTGCATAGAGGATAAGTTTATCTTTAATTATGTGAATAACACTTGCATCTTTTATCAATGTTTATTATGAGTATTTCTGCAAAATTACTGGATGTTTTGGAATCAACGTAACGCGCCAATGTAAACTGAGATTTTTTTATATATATATGCACATTATCGAACAAAACACACAATACATGTGTAACATGATGTCCTATGAGTGTCATCTGATGAAGCTAATCAAAGGTTAGTGATTAATCTTATCTATATTTCTGCATTTTGTAACTCCTATCGTTGGCTGAAAAAATGGCTGTGTGTGTTTGTGACTTAGCTCTGACCTAACATAATCATATGTTGTGTTTTCGCTGTAAATCATTTTTGAAATCGGACACCATGGGTAGATTAACAACATGTTTATCTTTCACTTGCTGTATTGGACTTGTTAATGTGTGAAAGTTACATATTTCAAAAAAATATTTTTGATTTTCGTGCGCTGCCTTTTCAGCGGAATGTTGTGGGTGTTCCTCTAGCGGAACCCCTGGGCTAGAAAGGTTAAATGTCCAATATCCTCGCCCAAGTGGAAATTCTGTAAGAGTAATATATATGCCAATTATGTGATGATCCGACCGCATTCTTTCCCCTATCAACACTTTTTAAACTTTTGGTGCCAGAGATAATGGCATAAGAAAGTAGTCTAGACGACTAGCTTGATTAAGCCTCCGCCATGGATATCTCACTAGATCAGGGTATTTAAGTCTCCATATATCCACTAGCTCTAATATATCATGATATTCATGATTTCCTTAAGTGCCTTAGGGTGATAGTTTGTGGTGTGATTTCCTTTCTGGTCCATAGAGGCATTTAAGACCGTATTAAAATCTCCCACCATAATAATAGTCTAGTGTTGCTTGTAGAGTTGATAAATTCTTATATATATTTTCAAAAAAGCTTGGATCATCATTTTTTGGACCGTATAGGTTAATAAGCCAAATATGTTAATTGTCCAATAACATATTTAAAATAATCCATCTACCTTGATGATCTGTTTGGACAATTTGCACATTTGGCACAAAATTACAGTTAATTAAAACCATCACCCCTTTTGAATTTCTTTGCCCATGGGAGAAATACATTTTGCCCCCCAGTCCTTTTTCCACAAAACTTAATCTTGTTGAATGAGTTTCCTGTAAACAATAGATATTAATTAATATTCCTTCTCTTTTAGCCGGGTAAATACTGATTGTCTTTTCTTATCTGCTAGGCCATTACAATTGTAACTGGCTATACTTATTTCACCACTTACCATAATGAGACACAACTTTCATTTCTATTTATCAAAATATATGTTTGTAAACGTTCCATTAAAAGTAACATGATGATTGAGTTTCTATATAGCTGTACCATGATATTTGCATTGCTACTAAGTAAACCTCCAATTGGTCCCCTCTATTCCACCCGCTAAAAGCTCTCCTCATCCCGAGTTGGGTTGTCATCCCAATGCCCGGCAGACCACCCCCGATCCCCCGTTTCCCATAGCCCTGAAAAGACTGGGATCCATCCTTCAAAAAGAGCCCACAGTGCCTTTTACAGAACAGAAGTAGATCAACTGTCAATTGCATTTCCATCGCCCTCACCTTGATTTGTATTATATATAGCCATCAAATGTTTAAAAAATATACATATAAAAATCCTATTTCTTATTTTCCATAATTAGCTATTTATATTTGTAGTAATGTAGGCAATTTATGCAAAGGTTTTTACCTCTCGCCATTACCACAATTAAATTATTACAAGCAATTATTATATTAGCAAACAATGGTTGTGAATCATCCTCTATTATCCCTAACATATTTTACACCTTCGCAACAGTTGTGGGATACGCACATACACTCACACACTCAACCCTTTCCCCCCACACTGCCATAGGCTCACATTCTCAACAGTTGCACCATCCCAGAGCCCAACTCAAGAAAGGTCTTGATTTACAAATGCATGTACAGTTGCAGCTGTATGAGAAGGCCTGCAAGACTGTGCAAAAAATGGGCAGAAATTGAGAGATTTTATTAAACATTGTCACGTCCTAGATGATGGAGGTCAAATGTACACCTTTTCCCTGAAACACCCACAACACGGTCCCCCGTATTGACCATATTCCCAAGCATCTCCATGCAGTCAGAGTTTTGATTTTGTGCCACCAGGGCCACAATAATATACCCCTTCTGAATGTCCGAGTGTGACCCCCCTCCCCATGGGTTACTGCAGCTAGTGTTGCCAGCACTGCCACTGCCTGGGTGGTGGCACCCCACCGGAATCCCTGCTGGCTAGGTACAAGGTCGTCAAGGTTCTCATTAGCAGCTTTGAGAATGTCCTTGTATAGTATGCGCTCCCTTTAGGGGGCTTTGGCTTTGCAGGACCAACCCTGCCAAGCAGGCTCATAATCTTGAGGGGGCAGTGCTGCTTTAAGTCTCTGACCGCATTTTGGCTGCATACAGACCGCTTACACCAGGCCCATAAAACAGTTAGGGACTTCTCCTTAGTATCTGGGTCATTCAGGTGGGTTTCTAGGGTATAGGGTTGTGGACTGTTCCATCAATATAGGATCATTAATAAATACATTATATATATATAATTTATTAAAAGAAAATTATTCCCCATGATAGGACAATAAATAAATTAAATGTATAATTTATTTTAAAACAGTTCCACCATGATAGGGCAATAAATAAATAAGACGTATAATTCCTTATAAAAAGTATATCCACATCTGAACAACATTGAAAGCTCTCTCACCCCCCTGCTCACAGCAATACAATGGTTCTGGGGATATGCAACCATTTCATTTCACACTCAACGCCACACTTTCCCAAACATAATTTTAAAAATGTAATAAAAAAATAAACACGCACCACACCATCCACACATACTGTGCCTTCTGTTTACTGAGTTTTTATCTTCACCATGTTGAATTAGTGCTTGTGTGTTCCAATTAGTTATATTTGAAGATGTATAGAAAAGCTATAGTTTTTTATTTTATTGTTACAATCCATAACCAGGCTAGAATTGTGTATCATTATTTTCCTCGTCTATAATAACTTTGTAATTTTTTAAATAACCATGGTGTCTTTGTGTCTCTGAACAACTGCTTATCAATATATAGTTTATCGACGACGAGAGCTACTCGTTTCCCTTTTAATCTATTTTTCTTGAAAATTGGAAACAGAACTTTACGCCGTTCTGCAATTTCCTTCGGGAACTGGTTATTCATGCCAATGTTGGTCTCAACAAGTCTTTTACCCAGGCTTTTAACCATTATTTTTTATCTCTAAAGGAAGCAAAACTGGATCCTGGTGGTAAAGGTAGGTAACAACATCCGCCACGCTGATCCTCAACACAGGGGCCCCTCAGGGGTGCGTGCTCAGCCCCCTCCTGTACTCCCTGTTCACTCATGACTGCACGGCCAGGTACGACTCCAACACCATCATTAAGTTTGCTGATGACACAACAGTAGTAGGCCTGATCACAGACAACGATGAGACAGCCTATAGGGAGGAGGTCAGAGACCTGGCCGTGTGGTGCCAGGACAACAACCTCTCCCTCAACGTGATCAAGACAAAGGAGATAATTGTGGACTACAGGAAAAGGAGGATCGAACACCCCCATTCTCATCGACGGGGGTGTAGTGGAGCAGGTTGAGAGCTTCAAGTTCCTTGGCGTTCCAGATCACCAACAAACTAACATGGTTCAAGCACACCAAGACAGTCGTGAAGAGGGCACGACAAAACCTATTCCCCCTCAGGAGACTGAAAAGATTTGGCATGGGTCCTCAGATCCTCAAAAGGTTTTACAGCTGCACCATCGAGAGCATCCTGACTGGTTGC
Source organism: Salvelinus alpinus (assembly GCF_045679555.1). Taxonomy (NCBI): domain Eukaryota; kingdom Metazoa; phylum Chordata; class Actinopteri; order Salmoniformes; family Salmonidae; genus Salvelinus; species Salvelinus alpinus. The sequence goes on along the minus strand of NC_092091.1, from coordinate 34,512,078 downwards.
ATCACTGCCTGATATGGCAACTGCTCGGCCGTCATACCGCAAGGCACTACAGAGGGTAGTGTGTACGGCCCAGTACATCACCGGGGCCAAGCTTCCTGCCATCCAGGACCTCTATACCAGGCGGTCAGAGGAAGGCCCTAAAAATTGTCAAAGACTCCAGCCACCCTAGTCATAGACTGTTCTGTCTGCTACAGCACGGCAAGCGCTACTGAAGCGCCAAGTCTAGGTCCTAAATAGCTTCTACCCCCAAGCTATAAGACTCCTGAACAGCTAATCAAATGGCTACCCAGACTATTTGCTTTATCCCCCCCCCCCCCCCCTCACCTCTGGAATGCTGCTGCTACTCTCTGTTATTATCTATGTTTCGTCACTTTAATAACTCTACCTACATGGACATATTACCTCAATTACCCTGACACCGGTGCCCCCGCACATTGACACTGACTCTGTACCGGTACCCCCTGTATATAGCCCCGCTATTGTTATTTACTGCTTCTCTTTAATTATTTGTTACTCTTTTTGTTTGGGGGGGGGGGGGGCATTTTCTTAACTGCATTATTACACCCTAAAATGAACATTGTGGAATCTTCTGCACAATTGGACAGTTTTTGTGTTTTGGGAACATATCTTTTGTGATGTCCCAACAATCTTCTCACCACACTGTTCCCACAACCTAATTGAACATTTTAGGGAACTTTAAAGAACAGACAAAATTTGTACTGGGAACGTTCTCGTAACATCAGGTGAATGTTTTTTTGCACCCTAAAATAAACATTGTAGAATCATCCGCACAACTAGACAGTTTTTGTGTTCAAGGAACATATCTTTTATGATGTCCCCACAATTTTCCCAAAATGTTTCCATCAGGCTGTTCCCATAACCTAATAAAACATCCTGGGAACATTTAAAGAACAGATTAAATGTGTACTAGGAACGTTGTTGCAACATAAGGTGAATGTTTTATATAAACATGTTATAATCATCAGCACGACTGGACAGTTTTTGTGTTATGAGAACAATTACCGCGACCTAGTGAATGTTCTGGAAACTTTGACAGAACAAATTTTTGTTTGCTGGGGAGGATCTATAAACAGATCCTTTGTGGAAGCCTCTCCTCTCATTACCGTTCTACTCCACTAATGATGGTTAGGCATGGCCTGTCCACACGCACGCGCACACACACACACGCACACACCTGCTCCACACAATTTATAAGTCTGGGGAAGAGCGAGAGAGAGTTGAGGTAGAGAGTGGAAAATAGCGAGGAGGAGGGGGGTTAGTAGTACAGAGTAAGATAGAGAGTAAGATATTAGTTCAGAGAGATATTTAGAGACTAGTTTGTCTTATAGTCAAACACTGTATGGAAAATGATATTTACCATCTACTATTCTTGTTATTCAGCTGAGTTCATTAGAACACACAGCCTAAAGTTAACATTCTGATTCAGCCAGTGATAAAATTGATCTCTACCTCAGTTTGTGAAGATTCAGCCTTCCGTCACAGCCTCGTGTTATATTTTAATCCGATTTTCATTTAATGCCACCTTATTACTCCTTCAAGGGGGAAAAATCCAATTTTTCTACAGTGTTAGGACCATCTGTTATTGTGGGAATAATTTCAAAGTTGCCTATGTAATTTCACACTAGATTAAACTGAGTTAAGTCCACAGTGTACCGCAGGTCTAAGTCATCGAACAACAGCCCACTCCTATAAGACCTATTCCAACAGTGAAGTATTATTCCCTCTCACATAAGGGTATGGATTCTATTCAGTCACAATGCCAAGCTTGTTTGGTCATCAGACCCAAACTGTGTTTAACAGGCAGCCAAATGTTTGAAATGTAGTTTCTCTCTGTAGCTTTCTTACTGTGAGTTTTTTGTACACAAATAATTTCATGGTTATTTCCCCAAACTGGACTATGCCTCCCCGAATCAGTCAAATTAGTCTTCTTTCAAAGTCTGCTGACATAATAGATATTTAAATGTTTATTCATCAGCTCTTAAGGTTCCTTGGAGAACTCTTTCCAGATAAATAATCTTTGAATTAAGTAGTGGGTTCTTTAAATGGCATCTATGGTTCTTCAGAATTTAAAAAAGTTATAGAAATGTATGGAAGCCTGCAGATGTGTCCCTTTCATAGCACACAGCAAATCGTCCATTATTACCTGGTGTGGATTTTTCAGTGTAGCATTTCTAGTGTTGAACCAGGAGTGAAATTAACGCTGTAAAGTGTAAAATTAAAACTCAGGGGTGTAAAATAACTTTATGCTTTATGCTGTGTTCATAACCAAGCGGGAAGGTGGTAATTTCCAGTTGTGAAGTATTAAATATGAGTTTGATGTATTTATGTGCTTTGTACTCATTGAGAAATGCAGATTGTCTAATGGGAAACAAGCTGTGTCAATCATAAACAAAAAGTACAGATATCATGCTCGCCAACAAATGATAGTGTTGAAAAATCATATTAATAGATAGCTTTTCATAAATAATGTAAACAATGCTTTTATCCAGGTCATTCCTTAATAGGTGATGTCAGAGGTCAGCATTTGGGAGAAGTCGGAGCTCAGGGATGATAGACGAGTTTCCCACTAGTATTTACCAGTTGGAGGGGCATTCAAGTTGATGTTTTCCAGTCGTACCGCCTTCCCACTTTTCTAACCAAAACCACATCCATCATTATCATTTTTCCCAGCATGCTCTGTTGCAGGTAGATTTTTTAAATGGTTTGTTTCAATATCTATGTTTTCGCATTGATTAATCAATCTTATGCTATTCAAATATAAATAATATACATTTTGCCGAACTATTTCAATCTGTTACATGGATTTTTATTGCACTTGTTACTGAAACGGTTGTTTCAGTTTAGATGCTTTAAATATTCTCATATGAGTCTTCCCAGCTCTGGCAGCCATACTGATCTTTACAGAAAAACCACGCAATTTCACATGTGGAAAATCAAGTGAAACCATGTGTTTTTGGAACACTTCACATGTTTTCACATGTGTAGTTTTATGTTATCACATGTTGCGTTACATGTTGTCATATGTTATCACTAACTTCACAAAAGATCACATGAAAATTTGTTTTTGGAAATATTCACATGTGATCACATGTGGTTTTTCCCTGAAGAGAATGCAGATTGCAGGTGCATTAAAATTCCAAATGTTGGATATCCCCACTCTGTCTGAATTCCAATAGGAATTCCACATAATTTTGCAAACCAGCATAATGTGATTTGCACACCTGATGTGGCCTGTAAACCATGAGTTTCAGGCCACTGTATTAGGGTAAAACTAGACCCTACAAATAAAGCCTTGTGAAATGTATAATGTATTGTATTAAATAATTTAATTATAAGGATGACATAACCACTCAGCATCTTACTTGGTGAACCCCACATGACAGACAATGAACGAATGCAACAACTATGTGTTTGTCACTAGCAAACACAGTCATGGGTGGTACTAGTAACTCTAAAATACACTCAAAAGGCACCCTTGGTAATATGGAAATATAAGGCTCAACACCCTATAGCAGGGCTATTCAATTCCGGTCTTGGAGGGTCTAAATATTTCTGGTTTAGAATTTCTGTACGGTTCTTCTGGTTATCCAGGGAACCTACAATGGATCCCCTATGGCATCACTCTGAAGAACCTTATTTGATTCCAACTTGAACCTATATTCTTAAAATTGTACAATTACAATGTTATAATCACCATTTTACTGTAATCCACTTGTACAATAGCCATTGTATGATATAGCCTTCCCAGTTCTCTGGATGCTACAATAGCTGCTGACTAATCACAGTGGACTACATTATCTGCTGTGTCTGCAAACTGTGGGCTTTTCCCTCTGGATCTTTTCCTAATCAGGCCTCCACGGGGTATGGGAGAGGGCTGAGCCTGTTGTCTGCATGGTGGCGGCACAGTGTAGGTTTAGCCAGCGTCCTTGAGTTTGACTGGAGGGCTGTGAGGGCCCTTCTGTACTGTGGGAGGCTGGAGCTTAGGCCCTCCATGCTAAAATCAAATGTTGTTTGTCACATGTCCCAAGTACAACAGGTGTAGACCTTACCATGAAATGCTTATTTACAAGCCCTTAACCAACAATGCAGTTCAAGAAATAGAGTTCAGAAAATATGAACTAAATAAACTATAGTGAAGAATTATTTTTATTCTAAAGTAACACAAGAAAATGACATAACAATAACGAGGCTATATACAGGGGGTACCGGTACCGAGTCAATGTGCAGGGGTACAGGTAAGTCGAGGTAATTTGTAAAGTGATTATGCATAGATAATAAACAGCGAATAGCAGGACTTTTTAATTGTAAAGAGGGGGAGGGGTGGGGGTCAATGTAAATAGTCTGGGTGGCCATTTGATTAGTTGTTCAGCAGTCTTATGGCTTGGGGGTAGAAGCTGTTAAGGAGCCGTTTGGTCCTAGACTTGGTCGCTCTGGTACTGCTTGCCGTGCGGTAGCAGAGAGATCAGTCTATGACTTGGGTGACTGGAGTCTTTGACAATTTGTTGTTCCTTCCTCTGACACACCTAGTATATACAGTGGGGAGAACAAGTATTTGATACACTGCCGATTTTGCAGGTTTTCCTACTTACAAAGCATGTAGAGGTCTGTAATTTTTATCATAGGTACACTTCAACTGTGAGAGATGGAATCTAAAACAAAAATCCAGAAAATCACATTGTATGATTTTTAAGTAATTCATTTGCATTTTATTGCATGACATAAGTATTTGATCACCTACCAACCAGTAAGAATTCCGGCTCTCACAGACCTGTTAGTTTTTCTTTAAGAAGCCCTCCTGTTCTCCACTCATTACCTGTATTAACTGCACCTGTTTGAACTCGTTACCTGTATAAAAGACACCTGTCCACACACTCAATCAAACAGACTCCAACCTCTCCACAATGGCCAAGACCAGAGAGCTGTGTAAGGACATCAGGGATAAAATTGTAGACCTGCACAAGGCTGGGATGGGCTACAGGACAATAGGCAAGCAGCTTGGTGAGAAGGCAACAACTGTTGGCGCAATTATTAGAAAATAGAAGAAAATAGAAGAAGTTCAAGATGATGGTCAATCACCCTCGGTCTGGGGCTCCATGCAAGATCTCACCTCGTGGGGCATCAATGATCATGAGGAAGGTGAGGGATCAGCCCAGAACTACACGGCAGGACCTGGTCAATGACCTGAAGAGAGCTGGGACCACAGTCTCAAAGAAAACCATTAGTAACACACTACGCCGTCATGGATTAAAATCCTGCAGCGCACACAAGGTCCCCCTGCTCAAGCAGGCGCATGTCCAGGCCCGTCTGAAGTTTGCCAATGACCATCTGGATGATCCAGAGGAGGAATGGGAGAAGGTCATGTGGTCTGATGATTCAAAAATAGAGCTTTTTGGTCTAAACTCCACTCGCCGTGTTTGGAGGAAGAAGAAGGATGAGTACAACCCCAAGAACACCATCCCAACCGTGAAGCATGGAGGTGGAAACATCATTCTTTGGGGATGCTTTTCTGCAAAGGGGACAGGACGACTGCACCGTATTGAGGGGAGGATGGATGGGGCCATGTATTGCGAGATCTTAGCCAACAACCTCCTTCCCTCAGTAAGAGCATTGATGATGGGTCGTGGCTGGGTCTTCCAGCATGACAACGACCCGAAACACACAGCCAGGGCAACTAAGGAGTGGCTCCGTAAGAAGTATCTCAAGGTCCTGGAGTGGCCTAGCCAGTCTCCAGACCTGAACCCAATAGAAAATCTTTGGAGGGAGCTGAAAGTCCGTATTGCCCAGCGACAGCCCCGAAACCTGAAGGATCTGGAGAAGGTCTGTATGGAGGAGTGGGCCAAAATCCCTGCTGCAGTGTGTGCAAACCTGGTCAATAACTACAGGAAACGTATGATCTTTGTAATTGCAAACAAAGGTTTCTGTACCAAATATTAAGTTCTGCTTTTCTGATGTATCAAATACTTATGTCATGCAATAAAATGCGAATTAATTACTTAAAAATCATACAATGTGATTTTCGGGATTTTTGTTTTAGATTCCGTCTCTCACAGTTGAAGTGTACCTATGATAAAAATTACAGACCTCTACATGCTTTGTAAGTAGGAAAATCGGCAAAATCGGCAGTGTATCAAATACTTGTTCTCCCCACTGTATGTCCTGGATGGCAGGAATCTTGGTCCCAGTGATTCTGGTCCGTACGCACTACCCTCTGTAGCACATTACGGTCAGATGCCGAGCAGTTGCAGCCCGTCAGGAAGTCCAGGATTCAGTTGAAGAGAGAGGTGTTTAGTCCCAGGGTCCTTAGCTTAGTGTGGGTACTATGGTGATGAACACTGAGCTATAGCCAATGAACAGCATTCTCACATAGGTGTTCCTTTTGTCCAGGTGGGAAAGGGCAGTGTGGAGTGCGGTTGAGATTGCGTCATATGTGGATCTGTTGGGGCGGTATGCGAATTTGAGTGGGTCTAGGGTTTCTGGCATGATGGTGTTGATTTGTGCCGTGTTGATGTGAGCTGGGGCCCAAATTGAACTGGCCAGATGGGCACCCAGCCCCTGGCTTCCACCGGTGATCTGTCTGAACTGCGTGGGACGGATGTGTTGGAAGTGCTGTGTGTGTGTGTGAGAGAGAGAGAGAGAGAGAGAGAGATAGAGAGGGTGAGACCAAGAGCACTGGGCAAGGGTAATGGGCACAATTTGCCTCCCTTTACATCCCCGCAAATTCTGCCAGTCTGGCAAACTACCTTAGTGTGGCCCTCACAGCCTGCCATCCAGAGCTGCGGCTGCATTGCTAGGGGCAATGTAACAAACCACACTTGGCAACAGGTATGGCAGCTCTCAGCCGGGGAGTTTTGGAAAGCCGTGTGTGCATGTGTGAGTGCATGAGTGCAGCTCTCCACATTCTGCCTGCCTGCCTGCTTGCCTGTCTGTGTTGATGCGTCATCAAATGGAAGTTAATAGGAGGTCTCTCAACACTAAAACAAAACAGGGCTTTATGTGTTCACCCTGCAGGTTTATGGACAGCGATTCATGGGCCATATGACAGTCTCTCAGTACTTTCCCTTTAGTAAAATCAAACCCTGCACTCACGTCACAACAACTGGACTTTGCTTGTTGGTATGGCATGCTCTTTCGCTCACTCTCTCTAGCAAACATTAGTGGTTCCAGTAGTTTCTGGCCTCCTTTGGATGTGTATGGGGTTGACAAGGAACCAGAGTAGTTCTGGGAACAACTAACTCTTCAGGAGACAAAACGTATCCCCCTCTGGAGCGTGGGCAGTGGCTGGCTGCAGTCAGAGTGTTTTTGGATGCTTGCTGGTGTGATAACAATATGTTCCTTCCTTCTCTGTGGAGGTGAAAATTGTCTCGGAAAAACAGTCCTGGAGGTCATACTAGGGTCATGTTCAGTAGACACAAAACAATGGAAATGGGGAGGTAGAACCACATGAACTTATTATTGTCAAATAAGAAATGCTCTTTAACCCTCCTGCTGTGTTCGTTTCATGTTAATTAATTCTGTGTTCCCGTTCCAAAATTACCGCCCCATTATAGCTGATTTATAAATCCATAAAAATACATATATTATCACCTAATGTTGTGTTAGATCTTTTTATACACTTACGTTATTGTGAACATTACAAGTTTTGAACTTCTATTTATGGCCTGTAGGCCTCATTGACCTGAGCTCATACAACTTTTTTTGTTGTAAAAAAAGCATAATGTATGGATTATTTTGACTATAACAAATACTCAGATGAAACATATCGTGCTATTTAAGTTTAACAAGGACATTTGTTTTGAAACCATTTCACATTTTTAAATAGTGGCACAAAATAACATCTGTTCTTTGACCGGAATGTAACAACAACCTCAGCAGGGCCCTCTTCCTCATCACTGGATTGTTCCATATCGGTTGTCTCTTGGTCTGGATCATATTCTGTGTTGTCTTCAACTTCTGACACTTCCTCCTCTAACGCATCTTCACTGTCAGTTTCCTGGCCTCTCTCATCACCAATGTCATGATCAAAGATGTGATCAAGAACCTCACATACACTATAGAGTTTGGTCAGTGTGTGCTACCACAGAATGAATTGTGAGCAAGGCCTCAAAAAAGCATTATATACCAGAGCTGCGATAAAGTTCTAATAATTATTGAAACAATGTTGCAATTGTTTGTGAGAATACCGTGTGTGTGTGCTCAAACACACTTGCATGTGGGGGTCTGGGAGAGGTAGTGTGTCCATCTGATGAATGGGCATGTGTCATGCCCTGATCTGTTTCACCTGTCTTTGTGATTGTCTCCACCCACCTCCAGGTGTCACCCATTTTACCCATTAGTCCCTGGGTATTTTTTCCGGTGTTCCCTGTTTGTCTGTTGCCAGTTCGTCTTGTCAAGTCAACCAGCGTGTTTTTCCGTGCTCCTGCTTTTGCTTATCTCTCTTTGATAGTCCTCCCGGCTTTGACCTTTGCCTGCCTTGACTCTGAACCCACCTGCCTGACCATACTGCCTGCCCTGACCTCGAGCCTGCCTGCCACTCTGTACCTCATGGACTTTGACCTTGTTTAAGATCGTTTGCCTGTCCACGACCGTTCTCTTGCTTGCCCCTTTGGATTATAATAAATATCAGACTCTAACCATCTGCCTCCCGTGTCTGCATCTGGGTCTCGCCCTGTGCCCTTTTAGGCATGTGCCTGAACTACATTTTATACACTAATTTTAGTCTCACCGATTAGTTTCTAATGACCAGTCATTTTTGACCAGGAACACCACAGGTGTACAAAAGTTAAATAAAACACCCAAAATGTAATGAAAATCATCAAAATGTATTTTGTGTGTTCAGATGCCCTGTGTGGACAAAGTCATATAACCCTATAACAATCAGATCAAGTGAACAACATTGTTCAGAGTGAACTTGTAAATCGGTCCAATTCGACCGGAAAACAACAGGAGGGTTAAAATGTTTTTTTGTTGTAGTAACACATATATTGACGTTTTATGTGAATACAGCAACTATACTGTTCCCTATTTTAGTGTCGGGGAAAAAACAGCTGACACGCTAACTGCTTAACAAGTTCACTAAAGCTTTACCTCTGCAGCAAAAGACAAATATTGAGCTAGTTGCTACCAGGGCCTTCTGCTCCCCACACATGGGTTTGAACATGCGGCACACTTTAGCTAATCTGCTGGGGTTTCATTAACTCTGCTCCGTAAATAGAGGATCAAATTAATTTGGTCCGACGGTCCGACCTAGCTGTTCATTAAAACTAGTGTCAGAGACCAATTAATCAAAGCATTCTTTTAATCCGTCTAACTCTGAGAAATGAAGGTGTGCTTGTTCCACAGATAAACAGCCATTAGCCGTTAAATTTAACCTTTATTTAACTAGGCAAGCCAGTTAAGAACAAATTCTTATTTACAATGACAGCCTACCGGGGAACAGTGGGCCTTGCTCAGGGGCAGAATGATAGATTTTTACCTTGTCAGCTCGGGGATTCTATCCAGCAACCTTTCAGTTACTGGCCCAACGCTCTAACCTACCGCCCCTGTTACATTATAATTTTTCACCTGATGCCCACGGAGGTGACTTTCCAACTTTTTTCTGTTTCATCTCCCAGCTAGTCTCTGTAGTTTCGCCCCGGTCAGCTTATTAGCAGTCAACTGTGAAGCAAAAAGCACCATCCAGCTACCTGACTTAAACTTCAGAGTAAACAGCTCACATGAAATGACATTCACACATATGACTAACAAAACATTCTAACATAATGCAATGTTGCCTTTTCATTTGACCCACTGACAATAATCTCAGGAATTTGTTTTTGAACGCAGTAGAAGGATTGGAAGAGACTATAAGGAGATTGCTGACCTTAACCTAATTACTGCAGTGGGCTAAATCAGGGTCACAGAGTGTTTCTTGGTAGTCTTAAACAAATCTACTTTGAAACAACTGTATACAGGGGCTTAAAAAAAGAAGACACCTGTACCATGTCAGATAGAGTTCACATGTATTAAATTGAGTTTGCATACCATTATTACACTTTATATACATCACAAGACTGAAATATAACAAAACCGTTTGACACAGAAACACCCCAAAAAAAATATTTGATGAATTATGAAATAATGAAAACATATTCCATCCATGAGGCCACTAGGTCATTTGACCCTTAACCCTTACCCTAACCTTAACCTAATTTTGAAATGAAACATTAGTTTACAGTTTGCCGGTCAGGAGTGTTTGTATAGTTTTTTTACTCTATTGTTTACAGACACACCTTTACCCAAGCTTCTCTTAACCCACATACAGTCCGATGCCCAGGATGGCCTAGGATCGTCACTTTTACCCCTACCAACATGTACATATTACCTCAACTACCTTGTACTCCTGCACATGACCCAGTACTTCTTGTATATAGCCTCGTTCTTATTTGTGTTACTGTTTTCTATTTTCATTTGCAAATTTTTCTTACTTTGCATTGTTGGGAAAGGGCTAGTAAGTGAGCATTTCACAGTAAAGTTTACACCTGTTGTATTCGGCGCTTGTGACAAATACGATTTGAGTTGAACCCTCTGTCCTCACCTCCTTTCCTGTATCTGGCAGGTACAACAGAATCGGAGTGTGAGAATGTGCCCTTTCATCACTATGCAAACTAAGGGTTTTGGAGAGAGGTGAGGCTCAACAACTCTTACCTTCATACAGGGCTTTTATACACACAGTTTAACATGATGCATTACATTTACCCCTAGGCTAATGGAGACAGTGACATGAATGTATCCCCTCTATCGATCCGGCCCAAGCTTACAAGATCCCAATATATTGCTGAGTTATATGTTGTAAGTCTTTTATAATGTCTTTTCGGGCAAGTGGTAAAATAGATGTTCACTATACATCGCCATTTATTAAAAGTAGAGAAAATGAGCAATTCAGGCGTCATATCACGAAGGGAGGGATGAATTTCGCAAAGATTTGCCAGAGAGACATACTGGCATTTGTCTGAAGAAAATTCAGAAACTTGAGATGCCTTGGTTCAGTCGCTATGTGAGAGAAATGTATTGCCGTGGCAAATTTGAAAGAAAGGGAAAAAAGGTGACACGACAGGTGAGACAGCGGTGACATCCTTGTTTACTTTTAATTAAATGTTCTGCTCCCCAAATGCTATGTGTTCGTCACACCACAGCCACTAAGGTTAGTCTCACTATTGCCTCTCAGGTCAACCATCAATCAGGAACTACTATATTGTTTTCTTCAGCCAAAATATCTACTTTCCTGAGAGAAACTTCCCCAAAAAATGGTATACTGTGCTAATATAATTTTGAATGAATACCATCACACTCAACGGTCTATGCATTTGACAGTTAAAATGTAATTAATAGCAGGATCCAAATGTCTTTATTTATCTCTGTGTCAGTTGAAAGCTTTTGGATGCAACTATTTATTCCATCCCACATTAAACATTTCATTCCATTGCATCCTCGTTTTTCTTTGCCACTAAAACTGATATCAGTATATTGCATCAGCTCAATATTTTGCGTTGGTATAAACAGTTGTCACAGCCGATGGCTGTGTCATTACCCTTTAAATCTCTATACACTCTCCTTTCACAGACTGAAAGAAAGCCTTCAAACTAATACATGTTTTTTTGTCCCCTGTGTGGTGTTTTGTAAGCCTGTAAATAAATGAAGCACTGGAAATGACATGCAAAGTGAAACTTCAGAGAGGATTGGTATTCTGAAATCCTTCTCCTCTCCCCTGACCTTGTCTCACACACATTGCTCTCCTCTCTGTGCCACCTCTGGGTTCAGATTGGCTCGCTATAGCAGAAATGCCTTATGCACAAAATACAACAGATACAGTATATTGTACTCCTCACATCAGAACAACGCATGAAAGTCACATTTTAATCATTACATGTTTGAAGATTTTTACGCAGCAGTTAGTGTACTTATGTATAATCGTGTACCCGTTAGTATTCGACCTAATGTAAAATAGTTACACCTGCAAGTGTCCATGAATGCAGCACGCAGAAAGATGGCAACTCTCACATCCTCAAAAATGATAGATCAACCCATTTAATTTGTCCCTTCGATTAATTTATAACAACCATTCTTGCGAGTGAGTAATTTCATTGCCTCTCCTTTCTCTAAAGAAGCAATTACCTGATGTCGCTGTATCTGTCATGTCGCAGACAGTAACAGATTAAACTCATTTCTAAACTGACCTTGATTGTAGACGCTGCGATTTTAAGTGCTGATATACCGTCTGTCCCTCCGTATAATGCACAGAAAAAAACCTTAATGAGTTACAAGCTAATTATGCAAATTAGCTGTTGCTGTGGGAGATTCATCTGAACGTTGCTAGTAATTTAACAAGTGTGTGATTCTGTGGAAACCAGCTCCCACTCATCAGATAGCAGACAAAAACTTAAATAAAATCAGAGGACAAAATAAAACATCATACTATTATCAGTTTCCATTGCACGAGCATTGTAATTAGAATACTTTCAAAAAGCAGTCACACAGAATCACAGTAAAGATGCTGTTCCCTATTCAACATAATAATCCTAATCAACAATAAAGTAGGTAAAGCACCTACCTGTCCATTTTAGGTATAGTGGAAAATGATTTAAACACTGTAGAAAGAGCAGTACAGCATTAATAAGAATAGCAACAACTCATGAACTGCTGCAAATTGTAGCATTACTAGTGTAGATGCCAACAGAGGTCCACGTGATGCTCCTCACTCTATAGACTGGTGAAATATCCTTAGCTCTGTAATGAAATGACCCCAAAAGCAGCCCATTCAATTTGAATGTGTTTCTCATTTGAGTGTTGTGGCCTTCGAATTATTACAACACGGACTGCCTACAGACTCCCCCACTCTATCAACTGTATTAATGCAATTCGCCAGGGCAACTTCAATTCAAATAGCCTGGAAAGTTTTGAGATTTGTTATTGTATTACTTCATAAACATGTAGTCTACAGTGTGCTGTCTGCTGCAAGGTCTGCTACAGTCTGGTCAATAATGAATGTCAAGAATAGAGGGGGTAAATCTTACCCTTATAGCCCCAGTCATTTTTCTAAGGTAACCCCCACATCTCACATTCTGTGGGTATGCTTGTCTCTCTACGCTGCCTGGGAATAGAAGTGGAGTTCATCAGTCTGGAATTGAGTGCACTCCATGAAAGATCAGACAACAGATCGATGCGCTACATCCTTAAGGATGAGTCGGCTAACTCAAACAGAAAGAACATGAGCACTTTGATATACGGAGGAGGTAAGGAGAACGAGTCAAATGAAATAAAAAATCTAATATCACATGCTTCGTAAACAACAGGTGTAGACTAAGGGCTCTATTTTAACAAACCTAACCAATGGTAAATCTAAGCGCAGGCAGTAGCGCTGTAGGTTCAGGGGTGTGTCCGAAATATTTTAGCTATTTTCACTATCACAACTATCGGCGCACTCGCTGGCGTTGGTGGCGAAACGGCAGGGTTTTGATGAATAAACAAGTTGTGGGTGTGTCGAGGCTTGGCCCCTCACTGGCCAATCAGAACGTGCTCCTTGGCGAATTATGTGGTTGCTTCAAGATGTGTATTTACAGTCTTATGTGTTTCCTTGGAATCAACTCCAATTATAATGTTAGTCCATTGTAGTTTATTAAATGGCTAACAGAAAAAGAAAATAAATGTACACTGATCTTTGCTAAATACATTCGCTTGAACTGATTTATAGTCAACATTGTTCTCAGTAACTACATGGCTTCAATGGCATTCACACTGATATTGGGGCTCGGCCTACTGTAAATTGCATTATGGCTGAGCATGGACATGCCAAACATGGTCAATAAGCAATATTATATTAATTATTGATAAGTCCTAAAAAGAGAATGAATAATTCTAATCACAATGTAACAACTTGTTTAAAATTGGCTATGTCACACTTATAGGCACCATCATTTCTCCCCGTGGGCATCTAATATTAAAACAACGCAGACTATGGAGGGTTTCACGCACATCCAAACTTTTCACAGTAGCTGGACAAAGATCCAATATAAATAGAAACGGAGAATGTCCACTCACCGTTATACTGCGCCGAAATAGGCCTGTTTTATGAACATAATCGGAACCATCTTACAGATCCGATTGCAAGCATACATCTCAAGAAGTTGCACTGCAAGCACGCCACGGATGTTGTCACCATAAAACCAGGAAGGTGAATCATTCTAGTACGTTAAGTTGTAATACAATTAAACCCAAAACACTTTTATTACAAATACATGCATTGCTGTTGAACCAGCCTTCATTATAGTAGGCCTAAGAGAGGGCTTGGGTTTTGAACATATGAAACGGAAACAAACAATTTCTACAACTTCCCAATGGAAAGGGGGAGACTCTCACGAACACGATGCTGGTCTCCGTTTTGCTTTATGACCCCCACAAGTGTCAGGGGACTCATCTGAAGTCAGTACCGTCATTGTGCCAACTTCTGTAGTGTCCAAACCGGTTGGGCTAATTTGAAATATAAATATTAAATAAAGTACAGATACCCCAAAATATGACTTAATTAGACATTTTAAGTATTTTACACCACAAGTTAAATGTGTATAAAAATATATTTCCTGAGCTTTCTTATATCCCTAGATATAGGACAAACACTTCAAACCTCGTTTCTTATGATTTTTGGCCATTTATGAATGTGTTATTCAATGCATTTCTCTGGGCTATACTAGTAAAGGCCAAATTCAACATTTTATTAAATAATTTTTATACATAAAGGGCCCCCCACCCAACAGCTTAGACTTTTAAGAATGAAGATTTATTTCCAAGTGGTCTCAGGAGCCAAACCATAAAGACAGTCTTGACTACTTTGCGATTGCATTAGGCAGACAAAAAGAAAACTTCAGAGGGGAGGCTATACTTAGTTTTTAATCAAATCATTTTTTTATTTTTTTTATATGAAGTTTACAGTCACCAATAGCAAATCAGGGTTCTC